>NC_083721.1:18142500-19392500 GCF_028564815.1 Eubalaena glacialis
TTCAATATTTTGTCTCATGTAAATTGACCAAATTGCATGTTCATGAAAAAATGAGACTCGAATAAAGTAGATTTCTTTCCACATTTGATCCCCATGGAGATTTTTTTTTTTTTTTTTTTTAATTTTTATTTATTTATTTATTTATGGCTGTGTTGGGTCTTCGTTTCTGTGCGAGGGCTTTCTCTAGTTGCGGCAAGCGGGGGCCACTCTTCATCGCGGTGCGCGGGCCTCTCACTATCGCGGCCTCTCTTGTTGCGGAGCACAGGCTCCAGACGCGCAGGCTCAGCAATTGTGGCTCACGGGCCTAGTCGCTCCGCGGCATGTGGGATCTTCCCAGACCAGGGCTCGAACCCGTGTCCCCTGCATTGGCAGGCAGATTCTCAACCACTGCGCCACCAGGGAAGCCCTATTTTTGAGAGAAGTAAGAAATACTTTTATTTCAGGGAGTGAATATTACCTGTAAATTTTGATGACCACTTTAACTCCACTCCAGCTCAACATTTATTGCTTGACTGATGTTTCACCTCTTTTCCCTGATTTAAATTTTGAGTTCATAATAGTTCCTAGAGCTGGAACTAACGTAAACATAACTGGGCTAATCACATAATTTTTCAAATGATGCCAGATAGGAAAAGGGACTTGCCAAAGGCTGTATATCTAGTCAGTGGCAAAACATGAACACAATTCTTTTTCTTCGTTCAAATCTCTTACCTACACATCAACTCAGGACTATTTTATTTACTAGGCAATATAGTCACATTGTCTGAGACCCCCTAGTTTTCCAAAGACATGTAAGAATGTTTGAGACTGGAGTTGGGGATATTCATTGACTTAAAAATATTTAAGAAAAGTGCAAAACCCAAATCCATAAACATACCATTAAATAACTCTACAACATTAATTTATGTCAACTAACGGCTACAGCATGACTTTTACAATTTTGTATAGTTATATGTGAATTTTATTAAATGAATTACCTGTTTATTATTATATAGAGTCAGGCCGACAAAAATCATAGAACAATTCTGATCCTGTTGTATAGTAGATAAAAAAGGGTTTTTAAAATTGATATTATCAAAAATATTCATGAATGTACACACACACACACATACACACACACACCCCCCACATGTAATATTTCCAGGTTGTAAGTATAATGGTTTAGTTAAAAAAAAAAAGTCTAATTCAAATTTCAAACTGTATCTATATAAAAATTCCAGGTAATTAAAAGTCATCAAGTTTAGAGGTCTTTTTTGTCCTGGTTATCTAGGTTCTCATCTCTAAAGTAAGGTATTGGGCGCATTAATCATTTGATCTCAAAGGTCCCTACGGCTCTAAATTCCCATAATTCTGTTATGATCCTTCTCTTATGAAGATCAATCATTAAGAAAAGGAAAATCTTTCCTAAATTCCTATAGGGGACACAGGGGTGAGTTGGGTATTGTTTCTGGTGTCCTGAGTTCCTTCCTCTTCGTTGCCTCATGCATTGCTGATGTCAGGGCTTTGACTGTGGATCATAAGCTGCAACTGCTACAGATTTTCCAGATGTTGACATGTTAGGCAAATGCATCCTTTGTGGGAGCAGCGACTGCTGTGGGAAGAGAAATCTTGGAAGCACATTCCATTTGCAGCCTGATTTAATTGAGGTAGTAAACATCATGGGAACGATGGTTGACATTGGCCAGGCTCCACCATAAGGCGGTACACAGAGTCACAGAAGAACCAAAGGGGAAGTGCAGAAAATAAGGAAAAACATATGAAGCAGTGAGAGGAGAAGGGAGAGAGAACGTCAAGAAGTCCAGACACATAAACAAATGAGTAATGCTTTTCATTGGTTGTTCAAATGTGCGTGTGTGTGTGTGTGTGTGTGTGTGTGTGTGTGTGTGTGTGTGTGTTAAAAGCTCAGAGAGCAATTTATGGAACAAAATATTCTATAAGTTATTCTCTTTGAGAAAAGAATTTTCACACTATTTTAAGATGCTTGTTTTTCGATCCCCTTTTAAAAAGGATTAATTAACACAATTTACAAATTACAAAAGCATTTACACAATTAAATCACAACATTTTTGCCAAGTTAAGCTCATTGTCTTTCCTTAGTATATGAGAGTTTTTGTACCCCATTAAAGAGCTCCCTTTGATCTCAAGGCAGCAATAAACTGATCAAGATGCCAAAAAGGGTTATAATTTTTTTCAGTCAAGTTTAATGTCTACATTTTCCCTCCTCCAATAATAACATCCTTGACAAGTTAAAAAGTCTTTGAAGATTATGAGTAAAGTTGTTTTTTCTAATTCTCTACTTTTAAAAATACCAGTATATATTAACACTCTTTACACATTCTTATAACCAATGCTATCAAAACTCTATTTTTTCCTTTGCTTCAGTGCTTTAATATCTAGCAATTCAATACTCTTGAAATCTCATATCTTATTCCAACTATCCACATATTACGGATCAGTAACGGTTCATACAAAGAGTTTGATAGCTGCCCTGTCCTGCCTATTCAAACGTTTTCAGTTTCTCACGTTCTCTCTTTCCTGTGTTTCTAAATATATAAATACTTCAACTAACAGATGGCAAATGGAAGCACCAATGGGCACAGAAATCAATCCAAGGCTGTTAAGCATGAAATATCCCTGAGGCAAGCAGGAGAGGAAAAAGAAAGGGAAGCTTGGATATTTTCAAAGGGAAGAAAGGGCTGACTGTCCTTCTTTGTAGATTGGGGAACCATTCAATAAATCGAGCAAATAAAGTTGACCAACTGAGAATGAATTCATTTTCTAGCCTGATTCATGTTAATAAGTCACACTGAGAGTGATACTGGGCTGTTGGGTACCCAATATGGTAAAAACTAAGTAATAGACTGTCATCTTGAATGCTATGAAATAGTTTCATTGAAATGAGGACTAATGCGTGGCTCTACTTGTAAGGATTTCTGTGAGTGCTATATTAAAGCCTTCCAGATTCTCAGTTTTTACTGTTTTGGGGATGACATTTACTCAGCCTGTGGCGTCTTCACAACTGTTAAAGAAAAGGCAGTAATATAATTCTGAAATATGACTACTGCCTGATCTGTTTTTCTCAATAGTCATTCATCCCAGACAACTCTCTTTTTAATACATGACTATGAAGATTTTGAAACAAAACCATTCATACCAATGTATTTGAAATAATTTCAAGTGTCCTTCAGGCTGTACATAATGGCTGGTGAAAGGAGAAAAATATACTGTGTTCCTTTATCAGCCAAGAATCCAATTCAATCTTTTGAGGCACATTTAAATTTTAATTGTAATGCACATTTCATGTTACAAAAAAATTAAATCCTCAATTGTTTCTTCACAAAGTAAAATTGAAGGAATAAAAATAAAACTACACTAAGAATAGCATATAAGCAGAACTAAGGTTCTATAATGAAAATTAAATGGCTAGCTCCTGACATCGATTTTGTCTTGCTCTTTGTTGTAATTCCTTATTACCCTTTCTTATAAATACTATTTGAACTTTTCAAAAATTTATATTGCATCCTCTAAAGCTACAAAGAAATTTTGATAACAAATGCATTAACTTATAGAATGTTACAAACCAGGACAGTTCAACGTGGTTGGCAGTGTGATACAGTGGGAATCCCTGGGGTCCAGGTTGGAACCCTGGCATAACCAGACCAGTAAGAGAGGCAGATTTTTTTAAGTAGCACCTCAATAATTGAAATTATATGAGTTAAGAAAAGTGCTCTGAACATAATCTAGGGTTAAGGTATCTAATTAGGAGTTAGGGAAGAGCTTTATTAGATACAGGCTCAAGAAAGTCAAAAGGATGACAAGAGGCCAGCCATGAGAAGAGAGGACATGAGAACATGGCAGCAGAGAGATCAGCATGAACAAAAGCTTCAAGTCGACAAGAGCTTCACTTGCTCCAGAAGCTGGAGCTCTGTCAACAGCAGAGAAGCACAAGGGGAGAGTAAAGCAGTAGGCAGTAGGCTGTTGATTGCATTGTTAGCCAGAGGGATTTTTGTATTGAAAATGATTGAAGGGTTTTAACAAAGGAGTATGTGTTAGTTATCTATTTCTGTCTAACAAATACCCCAAAATTTAGAGGCTCAAACAACATTTATCATCTCACAATTTCTATAGTTTCAGGAGCCCAGGCACAGTTTACCTGGGACCTCTGGCTCAGGGTCTCTCATGAGGCTACAATCAAAGTGTTGGCTGGGAATACAGGCATCTCAAGGATCGACTGGGGAAAGATCAATTTCCAAGTTCACTTATGTGATTGTTGGCAGAATTCGGTTTCATGTAGACTATTGAACTGAGAGCCTCAGTTCCTTACTGGCTGTTAGTTGGAGGCCACCCTTGCTTCCCTTCTTCATGGGCCTCTCCATAAGGCAATTCACAGCAGGGCAGATTGCTTCATTAGAAGGTGTAATTGAGAAGAGCCAGAGAGAGAGAGAGAGAGAGAGAGAGAGAGAGAGAGCAAACAAGATAGAAGTCACCGTCTTCTGTAACCTAAGCTCAGAAGTGACATCCCATTTCTTTTGCCATATTCTATTCATTAGATGCCAATATGTCCAACCAACCCTCAGGGGAGGGAATGGTACAATGGCATGAATATCAGGAGATGGAGATCATTGTGGGCTATCTTAGCAGGCTGCCCACTACAAAATATCATGATTTTATAATTTAGAAAGATTACTAGCTCTGTGTGAAGAATGGACTATAGGGGTTAAAAGTAGACTCCGGCAGACCATTTAAGTACAGCCTATAGTGTTTGCAGATGGCTTAGATGTACAGGGTTAGAGGAAGAGAGGATTCAAGAATTTCTCACTTTAGTAAATGACTTGATGATGACGTCATACTTTTGGATGGAGAAGACAAACTTAAAGAATATCTAAAGTATAAATTAATTAGCAATCTATGAAAAATCAAAATATATGTTTCAGAAATGTTCATTGAATACAATATGTTGCCTAGTTCATAATATACTCGATTGTTTTGCATCTGAATTTATCTAGAAGAAAAAATACATTGTAAACAATCTAAAAATATACGCGGCTTTGCCTGAAATTAAACTTTTATTCTATGTGGCACCCCAGGGAAGATTTTAAAACGATAAATACAAGTTACAGGAAAACAGGTTTTAGATTAGTATGAGTCTTCTAATAACTTAATATAAGTCTATAAAAATTTAATAAACTGCCCCATAAGATAACGAACTTCACATCTCTAGAGGTGTTAAAAGAACACTTAGAAAACCATAGGCAATTTTGTCCAGTAGAAGGTGAATTGATTTATTTCTAAAAATTCACAAATCTTCTGTTCAATAGTTCCATAAAATATTGTGCAGAATTACAATAAAATTATTAAATTGTTGTATAAATAGGATGTCTTTTATTTTGTTTAAGTAATATCACATTCATAAATTCTTTACATATGGACCTGATGTAGGCTATGCTGAGCCACAGATTTTGATTGTAAAGGAAACAGTTGAATAACACAGCACTTTCAGTCTGACTTTCCTTTATGTTGCATCTCATGTGATAGTGAAGTGCATTATAATGGGCCTCAGAATATTTATACACACGCATCTCACTGTGCTCCATAGTCACTGAGAAGACTGCCAAAGGTTCTACTATGGAACAAATATATTTCAGGACAGTGATCCTTTCCACATCAAGTTCACTTGTAAAATATTACTGAGGAATAGTAAGGCCATTTCCCAGAATATCACAGGTATAAAGGTCCAAAATGTCTACACTTATGCAACTTGAGAAGGTGAGAAATTTGACACGAGGAATAGAATGTATTAGCACCATATCTAGATAGTCATACATCCTCATCTTCTAAACGTGAAAAAACAAGAGTACGCAGCAGCTACAACATATTTCTTTTTCCTTCTTCTTTTTCCTTTCTTATAGGTAATTACAATTCATTTTATGTCCTATTTCCTTTATTGTGCTAATTTTTTTATTGAAACATATCATACATACTTTGATATTGAAATGTAACAAAATAGGCCTTTATTGTGATGGCTTTGCCTTTATTATTTTGAGAATATAGTAGGCATATTTACAATGGGTCTTCCAGCTCATGAAAATGTCTTGTTATGCATTTTTTCATTTCTCTCAATAATTTTTTGTATTTTAAGTGTCTGTATAGAAGTTTTTCACATCTTTGATTTATTCATAGGTACCTGATTCTTTTTGATACTATTGTAAATGGTATTATAAACATAACCAGCACTCCAGAAGACTCCTGGTACAAATTCGCAGTAATTAAACCACCAAGGTAACCACAACTGTGACTTCCAGCATCATTGATTGGTTTTATTTTTATTTTTTTGGAACTGTATATAAATGGGATCAGAAAGTCCGGTATACATGCTTACTTCTCACAATCAAATTCATAAAGCAACTCGCTTATGTTGTAGCCATGAAAATACTCTCCAATTTTGGAGGGAGGTTTTAATAATTTACCTTTCTCATTTAGATCTTCAATCCATCTGGAATCTTCAATCCATCTGGAATTAATTTTTATATATGGTGTGAGATGTGAGAAAAAGTTTAATTCAATTTTTCTTCTATTTGGATATTCAACTGACCCAGCATCATCTACTGAAAATGTGAAGGTTCTTTTTTTTTTTCCGTAGAGATACCCAGTTTATCCAGTATCATATACTAAAAATATGAACCTTTCTTCATTGCGTTTTAGTGGCACTTTTGTTATAAATGGTGTGATTATTTTTACATGCATGTATCATTCTGGACTCTTTTTGGGGTCTCTCTGGACTATTTATCCAATTGTGTCAATGCCACACAGTTTTACTGTAGTTTTATAATAAAGCATAATATCTGGTAGTTTAAGTACTCGTGTTTGTTCTTCTTCAGGCTTGTCTTTGCTACTCTTTACTCTTTGAATTTCTACATTCATTTTTAATAAACACACACGCACACACACACACACACACACCCCTGCAGAGATTTTGATTGGTATTATGTTGTATGTACCATTTGAGGAGCATGTAGTTGATAGTCAATGTCTTTAAACAATGAGTCTTCCAATCCATAAACATAGTATATTATTGCCTTTACTTGTTCTTTTTCCTTTCTTTCAGTAATGTTTGTTTTGTAATTTCAGTGTAGAGGTTTTCCACATCTTTCTTATGATTTATTCCTATGTATTTGCTATGTTTGATGCTATTTTAAAAGATATTATTTGAGTATTTCATTTTCTATTTGTTAATTTCAAACCCATCCTAAATTGGCCAACCAACAGAATCAAGAGCAAAAAATATATATGAATTTTAGTCATGGAGTTTTGAGATGATTTTTAGTCTGCAATAACCAACTGATACAACTCCCCTTATCAGTTTAATTAAATTTCCCATTATTTCCCCAGTTTGCCAATAGATTTTTTAAAAAGAAGTAGACAATGATTTAATCAATATTTTTCTACATCTAATCAGATGACCCCATGTGTTCCTCCTTTATCTTATTAATGCAGTAAGTTATATTGATTGATTTACAGACGTTACACCACTTGCCTTACTAGAATAAACACTACTTTATGCGTTACTGCATTAATTTTGCTGATATTTCATTTCAGATTTTTCTGTCTATGTTCTTTAAATAAATTTGCTTACAAATTTCCTTACTTGAAATGTTCTTGCCTTGTTTTGGTATCAAATTATGCTTGCTATTAAGAAGTTTTGGGAAATATCCTCTCTATTTCTATTCCCAAAGGTTTTTGTAATAATGATGATATTGCTTCCCTAAATTTTTGGGAGAATTCAAAGTCCTTTGGACTTTGAGTTTTCTTAGTGGAAGTTTAAACTGTGAATTCAATTTAATAAAAGATATAGAACAACTTGTCTTTAATTTTCTTTCTTGTGTCACTTTAAGTAAGTTGTGGTTTTCAAGATATTGGTTCATTTAATATAATTATAAGCTTAATAAATTTTCCATATCTATCAAATATAGATATAACCTTTATTTCTTTAATAAGTTGCATTATCTCTTTTATTTTTAAATCAAGAACAGTTTTATTAGGTTATCAATTTTAATAGTATTTTCAAACAATCAAATTTTTGTCTTTGTTTATTTTTGCTAACAATTTGTTTTCTGTTTTATTGATTTCTGCTTTTACTTTTCATTATTTCCTTGCTTCTATTTTATTTAACTCATTTTTTCAGCTTCTTCACATGGAAGTTTATAGTGTTAATTTTTCAGATTTTCTTCTCTTATTATTGCATATCTACTAATTTATTCTCTAAGCACAGGTGTAGTAGCATTCAAAAAGATTTTTATGTAATATTATTATTATATTTTAGCTCAAAATATGTTCTGATTTCCATGTAATTTCTTCTGTGGCACATGGATGATTTACAAATGCATTGTTTAATATTCAAAGTTTGGGGATTTTACTAGTTATCTTTCTATTTTTATTACTTGTTTTTAATTTCCAGGTTAATTGCATTTTTGTCAGAACATACTTTTTATGATTTCATTTTCAAATTCTTTGAAATTTGTTAGGACTTGCTTTGTGGTCCAGCATATGATGACCTATTTTGCTAAATGTTCTATGTACACTTGAAAAGAATGAATTTTGCAGTTGTTTGAGTGCAGCGTTTGTGTGTGCATGTGTGCACATGTGCGTGTGTGTGTGTAGAGAGAATTACATATATTACATATTATATATATTACATATAATGTATATATACAACATCAAGTTGTTTAATGTTGTTTATGTAGTTAAAATTTTAATACCCACACTGAATTTTTGTCTGCTTCACCTATTATTCACTGAATAATTTATATATAAATATCAAATTATGACTGTGAATTTGTCTCTCTGTTCCTTTTTATCAGTTTTGAGAATATAGTATTAATGGTGTACAAATTTAGGCCTTGTATACTTTCTGTTGAATATCTCTATTAATAATCACTTCCTTAAATATTTGATATTAATATAGTTTTACAGCTTTATGTTGGTTACTATTTGTCGTATTCACCTCTTCCTCCCTCTTTCTTTCAACTATTCTATATCCTTACATTAAAGATGCAGCTTATGCAAGCAACATTGTTGGAGGAGGTATTTGAGAGGTCATGACCTCTGATCTGTGAGCTGGACTCTGGCAATCCGAGGCTCCTCACCCTCTCCCCTGTCCTTTGAATGTACATTCCACCCACAGTTCCCACACTAGGAGTGTTCCAAGGATGCAACCTTGAGAGAGCAAGATGTTGTTGAGACCATCTGGACTGTGTACACTACTGAACCCAGTCAAGGCCCCTATTTAATCTTTTAAGATTCTGGTGGGCCGGTGTAGAGATCTACTTATCTTGTGGCCATTCAGGGCAAGACTCACAGTTCCCTTGCTTATTAAAGCTGCCACCTACCAATCTGGAGAGGCCTGCCTTTGTCTTCAGGTTCTCCTTGCCTCCCTGCAAGAGGACCAGTTTCAGATTTTACCCAGGAACTCCCAATGCTGCAAACCAACAAAATGTATAGTTGTTTCATTTTTTAATCCAATTTTTCTGATTAATATTGTCTATTAAACTTAGATGTATCTCTACCAGCTTACTATTTGTTTTCTAATTTGTCCCATCAGTTCATTGTTTCTTCTTTTTTTATTTCTTGCCCTTTCTGGATAAAGTATTTTTATTTTTCCACTCCTCATCCTCTATTAGCTTGCTAGTAACACATTCTATTATTATTTTTATTGTTGTTAAGGTTCTTTTTTTTATTGTGGTAAAATATACATGACATAAAACTTACCATTTTTAAGTGTACATTTCAGTGTCATTAATTATATTCACAATGTTGTACAACCATTACAAGTATCCATTTCCAGAACTTTTTTATCTTCCCAAAATGAAATTTCATACTCATTAAACAATAATTCCTCATTCCCTCTTCCACCCAGTTCCTGACAACCACCATTCAACTTTTTATCTCTATAAATTTGACTACCTTATGTACTTCACGTAAGTGACTGGCTTATCTCACTTAGTATCAATATAATGTCATCAAGGTTCATCCATGTTGTAGTACATGTGAGAATTCCCTTCCTTTTTAAGGCTGAATAATATTTCATTGTATTTATACATCACATTTTGTTTATCCATTCATCCATCAATGGACACGAGTTGCAGCCACCTTTTGACTATTGTTAATAATGCTATTATGAACATGAGTGTACAAATATCTGTAAGTCTCTGCTTTCAATTCTTTTGGATACATACCCAGAAATGGAACAGATATGTTACATGACACAATTATGTTTAATTTCTAGAGGAAAGACCATACCATTTTTCACAGCATCTGCACCATCTTACATTCCTACCAGCAATATACAAGATTCCAATTTCTTCACATCCTCATCAACACTTGTTAGTTCTGCTTTTTTGATAATAGCCATTCTAATGGGTATGAAGTGGTATATAATTATGGTTTTGATTTACATTTCCACAATGATTAGTGATGTTCAGCATCTTTTCATGTGATCACTAGTTATTTGTATGTCTTCTTTGGAGAAATGTCCACTCAAGTACATTGCTCATTTTCTAATGGGTTATCTTTTTTATTGTTGAATTGTATCATTATTCTTTTCATTGTTATGTTAGAAGCTATGATATGTATCCATGCATTACTGGATTTCATATTAAATTCATACTTTACCACTTTCTAGTCAATGTAATGGCCTTATGGCATTTACTCTCCTTAATTTTTATACTATTTTATTATGACTTTTAATTCTGCATTTGTGTGGTTTAAAAAAATACAAATATTATTATTACTAATTTATTATTACATTAAGCAGTCAGTTTTAATTTAGATCTCCCTATGTATCTATCAATTCTCATGCTCTTCATTTCTGACTGATTTACTGTGTTTCCATCTAAAATAATTTTAATTCTGCCCAAAAATTCCATGTAGTATTTCCTCAGTATGGGTGTAGAGATGAAAGATTTTCACTGTTTTTCTGAGAATGTCTCTACTTTCCTATGTTCTTAAAGAATATTTCTTTTGTGGTATAATACTCTAGTTTGATAGTTATATTCTTTCAGCTCTTTAAAAATGGCATCAGTGTTTTCTGTCTTTCATTGTTTCTGTTGCAGAGTTAGATATCAATCATATTTATGGTTATATTCCTTCAGCTCTTTAAAAATGGCATCAGTGTTTTCTGTCTTTCATTGTTTCTGTTGCAGAGCTAGATATCAATCATATTTATGGTCCTTTGAAAGTAATGTATTCTTTCCCTTTGGTTGTTTTTAAATTTTCTCTTTTTTATGGTTTTCAGTAATCTTACTATTATGTGAATAAGTATCAGTTTTTTTTTTTTTAATTGGTTTGGGGTTCATAAAAGTTTCTGAACCCATAGCTCAAGGTCTATAATGAATGTTGGAAAATTCTATACCATTATTTCTTAAAACATATATATACATTTATATATTTTTTATTTTATATATATTTATATACATATTATATATATTTAAATATATATATTATATACATATTTATATATATATATGTTTTCTTTTCTTTTGGTGACTCCAATTGTATGTATGTTAAAACTTTTCATTTTAACCCACATTTTTGTTTTGTTCTTTTCATAACATTTATTTTATTTGTTTTCAATTATAGAATTTCCATTTTATACTTCTTAATAGATTCAATTCTCTGATGATATTCTTCAGCTTTTACTCTAGTTTTTGAATGTATTGGTAACACACCTTTTGTTGTTGTTGTTTTTCATTTTTATTTTCATTTTTATTTTTTAATTTTTATTGGAGTATAGTTGATTTACAATGTTGTGTTAGTTTCAGGTGTACAACAAAGTGAATCATTTATACATATACATATATCCACTCTTTTTTTTTTTTAGATTCTTTTCCCATATAGGCCATTACAGAGTATTGAGTAGAGTTCCCTGTGCTATACAGCAGGTTCTTATTAGTTATCTATTTTATATATAGTAGTGTATATATGTTAATCCCAATCTCCCAATTTATCCCTTCCCTCTTATCCCCTGGTAACCGTAAGTTTGTTTTCTACATCTGTGACTCTACTTCTGCTTTGTAAATGAGTTCATTTGTACCCTTTTTTTTTAGATTCCACATATAAGCAATATATATGATGTGTCTTTCTGTGTCTTACTTACTTCACTCAGTGTGACAATCTCTAGATCCACCACTAATTATTAGAGAAATGCAAATCAAAACTACAATGAGGTATCACCTTACACCGATCAGAATGGCCATCATTAAAAAGATCTGAAAGCAATAAATGCTGGAGAGGATGTGAAAAAAAAAGAATCCTCCTACACTGTTGGTGGGAATGTAAATTCATAGTGTTTGTAAGGAGAACAGGACGGGGGTTCCTTAAAAAACTAAAAGTAAAACTACCATATGACCCAACAGTCCCACTCCTGGGCATATATCCAAAGAAACTATAATTCAAAAAGATATATGCACACCAATGTTCATTGAAGTACTATTTACAATAGCCAGGACATGGAAGCAACCTAAATGTCCATCAAGAGAGGAATGGATAAAGAAGGTAGAAGATGTGGTATATATATACATATACACACAATGGAATATTATTCAGCCATAAAAAGGAACAAAATAATGCCATTTGCAGCAACATGGGTGGACCTAGAGATTGTCATACTGAGTGAAGTAAGTCAGACACAGTAGCATACCTTTTTAATTCCAGGTCTGATAATTCTATAGTTGTAGTTATATGGTCTGTGTTTATTGTCTGCTTTGATTCCCACATTTGTTTTATCTCCTTCCCCTTAAAAATCAGCTATATATCTGGGAAAGGATGATATATGATATATAGTTGTAAATAATTTTTGAAAGAGAGCATGGATTTCCAAAAGACTGGCTCACAGTTAAAAAAGAAAACAAACAAAAATCCACAACAGGTATTTAAAGGAACTGGAGCTAAGAGAAACTACAATATAAGATTAACAAAGTCACTAAGTTTGCAATTAATCTTATGCTGGTGAGAAATAAGTAATATTCTCAGAAGATCAGTCTATCTATCTATCTAAAGAAATTTAGTATTAGGAATTGGCTCACTTGATTGCGGAGGCTGAGAAGTCCAAGATCCACAGTCAAGAAGCTGGAGACCCAAGAAAGTCAACAGTATAGTTCTAGTCCAAGTCTGAAGACCTGAGAACCAGAAGAGCCAGTGCTGTATGCTCTAGTCTGAGTTCATTCCAAAGGCAGGAGAAGACCAAGGTCTCAGCTCAAAAACAGTCCGGCAGAGAGAAAGAACTATGTCTTACTCAGCCTTTTCTTCTAATCAGGCCTTCAACAAATGAACACCCCCCACAGACATACCCAGAAATAATGTTTAACCAAATATCTGGGGTTCCGTGACCCAATCAAGTTGATACATAAAATTAACCATCACACCAAAAGTTGGGGTTCTTTTTAAAATTTTTTTAAACTTTTTAAAAAACTGAGGTATAATTACCAGGGTTTTGTTTACTTGAGAGGAAGTGGATCTGGAAAGAACAACCCTAGGTATAAAGTTACTTGTTTGTTTGTTTGTTTGTTTAGGCTGCCTAGAATGTGATGAGCACTGATTCATGACCCATTGTGAAGGGAAAGCAATGTATCAGCTCTGCTTTGACATGTCATTTACAAGCTTGCATCTGGCCCTAGAGCACGGTGTTTCTACGGACTGCTAATTGACCCATTTATAATAGAGGAGAATCTTTGGCTATGACATCATTGACACTCTAGTTTATTAGTTTAAGAGTGATGGGGTGTCCAGATTAAACATTATATTGATTGCTACTATTTCTGTTTTACCACAAGCCTTCAAGTCACCTCAGGGAAGTATTTGGGTTTCTCTGCAAAGCAAACTCTAACAATCTATTTTCAAAGATCTAATTAATCAAAATATTTACCCAAATACCCCAAAAAATAACAACAAAAAAGCAACATTATAGTAATAGTGCATCATGCTAAGATTATGCTGCCTTAGTGAAAGAGTTAAATAAATTAACTGAATTTATTTTAAATTAGGTGAAATAGTTAAATGAATTAAGTTTTATAAATTACCTGTTTTCAAAATTTAAAGTATTATATATTTTATATAAAATTTTATTATAAAATTATTATAAAATAATTTTATAGCATAGTATATTTTATAATACAATAAAATCACAAATTTTATTATAAAATTTTCATGCAATATATATAATTAACTTTAGAATATTATTCTTCTATTAAAATTAAAGAAATTTTATAATAAAATCATAAAACTTTTAAAATTATCAATATATACTATATATTTAAACTTTAGAATATTATTCTTCAATTGAAATTAAGGAAATTTCTATACTTGATAATGAGGGTTCATTATCTTATGGAAAAATATATTTCTCAAAGTTGTATTGTAAAAAAATATTTGAAAGGATAAAATATTCTATGATGAAATCACAACAAAATTTGCACATTAAAAATGACAGCTCTTATGTAAAACATTTCTTCAAGAATTTCAAATACTCTACTAAAATGTCTGACATTTCTGTAAAACCATAGTAGATATTTTTGGTATAAAATAACATTACCTCAAGGAATTCCATAAACTGATCCTCTTCACATCTGTTAACAAAGTTTGTGTCAAACATGGGTCATGAAATGTGTCTCTGAAAGCTCCAGCTCCTTCAATCAAAACTGATGATGTAAAGTTGTCATACAATATTACAATTGTGTCCCCACAAGGAAACTGAGAGAGTATTATTTCAATCCCTTTAAAGAAATAAATTTAGAGAAGTGAAGATGTGTGTTAGGTTTATACAAATAATGGCAGAACTAGTCCCGAAAAATGCTACTCATTAGTTTTAAAATCTTTCCCACAGACACACATTTAAAAGAGAAGAATGGAACTTTGGATCAAGATGGCAGAGTAGGAGGATGTGGAACTCACCTCCCCCAATGAACACATCAAAAATACATCTGAATGTGGAAAAATTCTCACTGAAAACTAACTGGAAACTGTCAGAAACAGTACAACCAAGGCTGTAACAAAGATCCACACAAAATCAGGAAGGAAGGGAACAGAGCAATCAGGTTGGGACCATACCCCTGGGAGGGGACTCAGAGGAAAAGGGAGAATACACCAGTGGAGATCTGCCCTAATTAGTGAGCAGTTTGAGCCACATATTGGGTGTCCCAGTCCTGGAGTCCAACATAGGGCAGAAAAGCCCCCTTGGCTGGCTGGAGGGCCACTAGAACTAACAGGAGGGCTATGGGAAGCCGGGACTCCATTTGTGAGGAGCATGAGAGCGCTGGCTTGCTCCCAAGGCAGAGCAGATAATGTGGATTGAGGACTACTCCCGTGGCTACCTGGTTTCCTGTGACTGCCCTGGCACATGCCCAAGCCTGAGTTGAGCAAATGCTTCAGCCCCTCTTACTTCACCTCACAGCTCAGCACAAGGGCAAGGGCTACCAGGACCAGGAGAGAGCTTGGCCATGGAACAGAGAGACGACTTGGACCTGGGGTGGCATCTGATGCAATGGGGATAGCCATTGCTGATGCTTACTCAGGCAGATCACCAGAAGCAGCCCTGATCTCTGACAGCAGCTGGACCACCACAGCCAAAGCCCTGATATGCTGAGAGCCCAAGTGAGCCCCACTTGCCGAGAAGAGCAGCTCCACAACAGGGCAGAGGCTGAGAAGACTGGGGAGATTCATTGGCTGTGAGGGACAAAGGAGACTCAGGTGCAGTGGGGCTGCCATTACTGACAATTGCACAGACACTGCATCAAACACAGCCTGGACCTCTGTCTGTGGTTGAACCACCACAGTCCATGCCTCATCATGAGCCGAGAGCCTGCATGGGCCCCCCTTGCTCCAGCACTGCTTCCCTCTGGGACAAGGGTGCTGGTGCTGGGAGATGAGAGAGCACACACTTAAAGGAAAGAGAGTCAGCTCAGACCTGAACCTCAGAGCTTCTGCTCCATCAACTTGGGATCTGACCCCACATCCAGTAGGGTGGTAACAGCCTCTGAGCACAGAGGAAGCCCCATCTCACGTCTGGTTCTGGCTCTAGCTCCTCTATCTCTAGCTCCACCTCCTACCAAGGTGATAGCTGACAACATACCCTGAGGAAAGATGTCTTCTTTTCATGTCAAATCCAGCTCTCCCACCAAATGCACTGGGCACATGCAGACCATGGACACTCCTACATAAGGATATCCCTTCAAGACTGCAATAGGCAATTGTTTCACCTAAATTCATAGAGGTGGAGAAAGTTATGCAAAATGAAAAGAGAGAGGAACTAGTCTCAATTGAAAGAGCAAGAGAAAACCCCTGAAAAAATGAATAATGAAAGAGAAGTAAACAATTTATCAGATAAAGAATTCAAAACATTAGTAATAAGAATGTTAACTGAATTCAGGAAAAGAATAGATAAACACAGTGAGAATTTTAACAAGGAACTAGAAAATATAAAAAAGAACCAGTCAGAACTGAAAAATACAATAACTGAAATGAAAAACACACCAGAATGAAGGAATAGCAGACTAAGCAATACAGAAGACTGTATAAGTGATCTGGAAGATAGATCCAATCAGAATAGCAAAGCTAAAAACAAATTTTCTGGGATAACATCAAGAATACCAACATTCATATTATAGGGGTCCCAGAAGGATAAGAGAGAAAGAAGGGGATGAAAAAGGTATTTGATGAAGTTATGACTGAAAAAGTCTCAGACCTGAAGAAGGAAATAGATATCCAGGTACAGGAAGCACAGAGTCTCAAATAACATAAACCCAAACAGACCCACACCAAGACATCATAATTAAAATGGCAAAAGATAAAGATAAAGAGAGAATTCTAAAGGCAGCAAGATAAAAACAAAGAGTCATATACAAAAGAACCTCCATAAGGCTATCAGCTGATTTTTCTTCAGAAACTTTGCAGGCTAGAAGGGAGTAGCATGATATATTCAAAGCACTAAAAGGGAAAAACTTGCAACCAAGGGTACTCTACTCAACAGTATTATTATTTAGAATCGAAGGAGAGATAATGAACTTCTCATATAAGCAAAACCTGAAAGTTCATCAATATTAAACCCTGCCTAAAAAGACTGTTAAAGGGTCTTCTCTAAGTGGATAAGAAAAGTCTATCACAAGAAGTAAGGATCTATAGGAAAAGAAAAATACCACTAGGAAAGGCAAATATATAGTAAGGGCTGAGGATCAATCCCTTAAATAAACCATTATAAGGATTAAAAGACAAAAAATTGTAAAAGCAACTATAACTAAAATAAACAGTGAAGGGATAAACACGAAGATGTAAAATGTAACATCAAAAACACAAAATGTAGGGGAGAGGAGTGAAAAAAATAGAACTTTTAGAATGTTTTTGAACTTAAATGACTACCTATTTAAAACAAGTAGATATAGTTATATGCCAGCATATATGAGCTCCATAGTAACCACAAATCAAAAATTTATAATAGATACACAAAAACTAGAAAGAAAGAAACACAAGCATATTACTAAAGAAAATCATCAAACCACAAAGTAATAAACAAAGAGAAGAAGAAATGAACAGAAAAGAGTTACAAAAACCACCAGAAAACAAATAATAAAATGGCAATAAGTACATACACTTATCGATAGTTACTTTAAATGTCAATGACTAAATACTCCAATCAAAAGACATAGGGTGGCTGATTGGATGAAAAAACAAGACCCATATAAATGCTGCTTACAAGAGACTCACTTCAGAGCTAAAGGCACACACAGACTTAGAGCGAGAGGATGAGAAAAGATATCTCATGGAAATGGAAATGACAAGAAAGAGTGGGTAGCAATACCTGTATCATACAAAATAGACTTTTAAACAAAGTCTATAACAAAAGATAAAGAAGGACATTATATAATGATAAGGGGATCAATACAAGAAGAGGATTTGTAATTGTTAACCCATATGCATCCAATACAGGAACATCTAAATACATAAAGCAAATATTAACAGACACAAGAAGAGAAATTGACAATGATGCAATAATAATAGGGAACTTTAAGCACACTACTTACATCAATGGAGAATCATCCATACAGAAAATTAATAAAACATCAGTAGTCTTAAATGACACAATAAACTAGTTGGACTTAATAGATATCTACAGGACATTACATCCAAAAACAGAATACACACTCTTTTCAAGTGTGCATAGAATGTTCTCCAGGATAAATCACATGTTAGGCCACAAAACAAGTATCAACACATTTAAGAGAATAGAACATATATCAAGCATTTTTTTTCTGGCAATGGCAGTATGAAACTAGAAATTAATTTCAGAAAGAAGAATGGGAAAAGCACAAATATGTGGAGACTACAAAACACGGTACTGAAAAAAGCAATGTGTCAATGAAGAAATCAAAGAGGAAAACAGAAAATATCTTAAGACACATGAAAATTAAAACACAACTTTCCAAAATCTATGGGATGCAGCAAAAGCAGTTCTTAAGAGGGAAGTTTATAGCACACATGCTTTCCTCAAGAAATAAGAAAAATCTCAAATAAACAACCTAACCTACAATCTAAAGGAATTAGAAAAAGAAAACAAAGCTCAAAGTCAACAGAAGGAAGGAAATTGGAAATAAATAAAATAGAGATTAAAAAAAAAAACAATAGAAATGATTGGTGAAACCAAGAGCTGGTTTCTTGAAAAGAAAGAAAATTGATAAACATTTAGCCAGGCTTAACAAGAAAAAAAGAGAGAGGATCCAAATAAACAAAGCAAGAAATGAAAGAGGGGAGGGCATTTCCTGGCAGTCCAGTGGTTAGCACTTGGCACTTTCACTTCCAAGCCCCAGGTTTGATCCCTGGTTGGGGAACTGAGGTCCCACAAGCAGTGCACTGTGGCCCCACAAAAATTTAAAATGTAAAAAAAAAGAAATGAAAGAGGGTAAAAAACAACGAATATCACAGGGATAAAAAAAAAATCATAAAAGAATACTATGAACAGTTATATGCCAACAAATTAGACAACCTATAAGAAATAGACAAATTTCTGGAAACATACAAACTGCCAAGACTGAATCAGAAAGAAACAGACAATCTGAACAGACCGATCACTAATAGTGAAATTGAATTTGTAATAAAAAAACTCCCAGCATACAAAAATCCAGGACCAGATGGTTTCACATGGGAATTCCACTAAACATACAAAGAACAGTTAATGCCTATCCTTCTCAAACTATTCCAAAAAACTGAAGAGGAGGAAACACTCCCAAATTCATTCTATGAGGCCAAAATTACCCTGATACTAAAACCAGACAAAGAGACTACCAAAAAAAGTATACTCTAATATCTTTGATATGCATATGGATGCAAAAATCCTCAATAAAATATTAGCAAACTGAATCCAACAATATATAAAAAGGATCATGCACCATGATTAACTGGGGTTTACTCCAAGCATACAAAAATGGTTCAATATTGGCAAATCAATCAATGTGATACACTACAATAACAAAAGGAGGGATAAAAATCACATGATCATCTCAATAGAAGCAGAAAAGGCATTTGACAAAATTCAACATTGATTCATGATTAAAAACTCTCATAAAACATTGATTAATGATAAAATCTCTCATAAAGTTGATATAGAGGAAACATATCTCATTATAATAAAGGCCATTTATGGCAAACCCATAGCTAACATCATACTCAATGTTGAAAAGCTGAAAGCCTTTCCTCTAAAATGAGGAACAAAAAAGGATTCCCACTCTTGCCACTTCTATTTAACATACTATTGGAAGTCCTAGCCACAACAATCAGATAAGAAAAAGAAATAAGGGACTTCCCTGGTGGCACAGTGGTTAAGAATCCGCTTGCCAATGCAGGGGACACTGGTTCAAGCCCTGATCTGGGAAGATCCCACATGCTGTGGAGCAACTAAGCCCATGAGCCACAACTACTGAGCCTGCGCTCTACAGCCTGCAAGCCACAACTACTGAGCCCACGTGCCACAACTACTGAAGCCCGTGTGCCTACAGCCCATGCTCCGCCACAAGAGAAGCCACTGCAATCAGAACCCCATGCACCGCTGCTTGCTGCAACTAGAGAAAGCCCGCTCACAGCAACAAAGACCCAACACAGCCAAAAATTAATTAATTAATTAATTAATTTTTAAAAAGATGAGTTATTAAAAAAATAAAATAAACATATTTTTTAAACAAGAAAAAGAAATAAAAGGGATCAAAACTGGAAAGGAAGAATTAAAACTGTCACTATTTGCAGATGACATGATACTATCTATAGAAAACCCTAAAGTCTCCACCAAAAAACCTAATAAAACTAATGAATGAATTCAATAAAATTGTAGGATACAAGATTAATATACAAACATCTATTGCTTTTCTATACACTAATAATTAACTATCAGAAAGAAAAACCCCCCAAAATAAAATTCTATTTGAAATCACATCTCAAAAAATAAAATACCTAGAAATAAACTTAACAAAGGGAATGAAAAACCTGTTTTCTGAAAACTATAAGACATTAATGAAGGAAACTGAATATGATACAAATAATGGGAAAACATCAAGTGTTCTTGGATTGGAAGAATCCAGTCCAAGCAGTGCTGGGAACTGGACAGCTACATGTAAATGAATGAGATTAGAACATTTCCTCACACTATATACAAAAATAAACAAAAAATGGGTTGAAGACCTAAATGTAAGACCTGAAACCATAAAACACCTAGAAGAGAACATAGGCAGAACATTCTTTGATGTAAATTGTTGCAATATTTTCTTGGATCTGTCTCCTAAGGCAAAAAAGAAACAAAAGCAAAAATTAAAAAATGTAACCTAATTAAACTTAAAAACTTTTGCACAGAAATGGAAACCATCCACAAAACAAAAAGACAACCTACGGAATGGAGAAAATATTTACAAATGACATGATAGATAAGGGATTATTATCCACAATAAATAAACAGCTCTACAAGTCAATATCAAAAATTTAAAAACCCAATAAAAATGAGTAGAAGACCTGAATAGGCATTTTTCTAAAGAAGACAAACAGATGGCCAACAGGCACATAAAAAGATGCTCAACACCATTAAAATTAAAGATATGCAAATTAAAACCACAATGAGATATCACCTCACACCAATCAGAATGGCTTATCATCAAAAAGACTGCAAATAACAAATTTTGACAAAAATGTGGAAAAAAGGGAACCCATGTACTCTGTTGGTGGGAATGTAAATTGGTACAGCCACTATGGAAAACAGTATGGAGGTTCCTCAGAAAACTAAAAATAGAACTACCACATGATCCAGCAATTCTACTCCTCGGTATATATCCAAAAAATTTTAAAACACTAACTTGAAAAGATACGTGCACCCCAATGTTCACAATAGCATTATTTCCAAGAGCCAAGATATGGAAACAACCCAAGTGTCCATCAACAGATGAATGGATAAAGAAGATGTGGTATATATATACAGTAGAATATTACTCAGCCATAAAAAAAATGAAATTCTGCCATTTGCAACAGTGTGAATGGACCTAGAGACTATTATGCTTAGTGAAGTAAACCATACAGAGAAAGACACTCTATGTTGTCACTTACATGTGGAGTCTGAAAAATAGCACGAATGCATGTATAAAACAAAACAGAAACAGACTCACCGATATAGAGAACTAGTGGTTACCAGTGGGAAAAGGGAAGGGGGAAGGGGCACGATATGGGTATGGGATTAAGTGATACAAACTGCTATATATAAAACAAATAAGTTACAAGAATATATTGTACAGCACAGGAAACTATAGCCATTATTTTGTAAAAACTTTAAATGGAGTATAATCTATAAAGAATGTTGAATCACTTTGCTGTCACTATGAAAATAATATAATATTGTAAATCAACTATATTTCAATAAAAACAAACAAAATAAAACAGAAGAAACTTACACCCTGAAGGTCTAGACATGTAAACGGTAGCGATTCACAAGAAGCAGAAAATTTCTTGGAAGTTTCTAGAGCTGTATGAATTTTTCAGCCAATGTAAAATGTACCCATATCTTTTTTAATGTAAAAATAATGTTTTGTATTACATACCAATAAAAAAGAAAAAAATCCAGGCAGAATTGAAGAGAGCTAATACAATATGGTAGACACAGAGTCCAGATTTTTTTTTATCCTTGGCAGACTGACATACCCTCCAGAGCATACATGTATCTGGGTTTTAGAAGCAAAGAATGACAGTCTGTTTCCTATATCATTAATCTGATCAAGTGGGAGTGTGTCTGTGAAATGGGGATAATTTTAAAAAGTCTAGGAGAGATTGGTTCAAGATGGAGGAGTAGAAGGACGTGCGCTCACTCCCTCTTGTGAGAACACCAGAATCACAACTAACTGCTGAACAATCATTGACAGGGAGACACTGGAACTCACCAAAAAACATACCCCATATCCAAAGACAAAGGAGAAGCTTCAATGAGATGGTAGGAGGGGAGCAATAACAATAAAATCAAATCCCATAACTGCTAGGTGGGTGACTCACAAACTGGAGAACAATTATACCACAGAAGTCCACACACTGGAGTGAAGGTTCTGAGTCCAACGTCAGGCTTCCCAACTGGGGAGTCCGGCAACAGAAGGAGGAATCCCAGAGAATCAGACTTTGAAGTCTAGCAGGATTTGACTGCAGGACTTCGACAGGACTGGGAGAAACAGAGACTCCACACTTCAAGAGCACACACAAAGTAGTGTGTGCATCAGGACCCAGGGGGAAGGAGCAGTGACCCCATAGGAGACTGAACCAGACGTACCTGCTAGTGTTGGAGGGTCTCCTGCAGAACTGGGGTGTGGCTGTGGCTCACTGTGGGGACAAGAACACAGGCAGCAGAAGGTCTGGGAAGTACTCCTTGGTATGAGCCCTCCTGGAGTCCACCATTAGCCCCACCAAAGAGCTTGTAGCCTCCAGTGCTGGGTCACCTCAGGCCAAACAACCAACAGGGAGGAAACTCAGCCCCTCCCATCAGCAGACAAGTGGATTAAAGTTTTACTGAGCTCTGCCCACCAGAGCAACTCCCAGCTCTACACACCACCATTCCCTCCCATTAGAAAGCTTGCAGAAGCCTCTTAGATAGCTTTATCAACCAGAGGGCAGAGAGCAGAAGCAAGAAGAATTACAATCCTTCAGCCCGTGGAATGAAAACCACATTCACAGAAAGATAGACAAAATGAAAAGGCAGAGGACTATGTACCAGATGAAGGAACAAGATAATACCCCAGAAAAACAACCAAATGAAGTGGAGATAGGCAACCTTTCACAAAAAAGATTTCAGAATAATGATAGTGAAGATGATCCAGGACCTCAGAAAAATAGAGGCAAATATCGAGAAGATGAAAGAAATGTTTAACAAAGACCTAGAAGAATTAAAGAACAAACACCTAGAAGGATTAAAGAACAAACAAACAGAGATGAACAATACAATAACTGAAATGAAAAATACACTAGAAGGAATCAATAGAAAAATAACTGAGACAGAAGAACAGATAAGTGACCTGGGAGACAGAATGGTGGGATTCACTGCTGCAGAACAGAATAAAGAAAAAAGAACAAAAGGAAATGAAGACAGCCTAAGAGACCTTTGGGACAACATTAAACATACCAACATTAGCATTATAGGGTTCCCAGAAGGAGAAGGGAGAGAAAAACGACCTGAGAAAATATTTGAAGAGATTATAGTTGAAATTTTCCCTAACATGGGAAAGGAAATAGCCACCCAAGTCCAGGAAGCGCAGAGAGTCCCATGCAGGGTAAACCCAAGGAAAACATCCCCAGACACATAGTAATGAAATTGACAGAAATTAAAGACAAAGAAAAATTATTAAAAACAACAAGGGAAAAACAACAAATAACATACAACGGAACTCCCATAAGGTTAAAAGCTGATTTCTCAGCAGAAACTCTAAAAGCCAGAAGGAAGTGGGATGATATACTTAAAGTGATGAAAGGGAAGAACCTACAACCAAGATAACTCTACCTGGCAAGGATCTCATTCAGAAACGATGGAGAAATCAAAAGGTTTACAGACAAGCAAAAGCTAAGAGAATTCAGCACCACCAAACCAGCTTGACAACAAATGCTAAAGGAACTTCTCTAAGTGGGAAACACAGGAGAAGAAAAGGACCTACAAAAACAAACCCAAAACAATTAAGAAAATGGTAATAGGAACATACATATCAATAATTACCCTAAATGTGAATGGATTAAATGCTCTAACCAAAAGAAACAGTCTTGCTGAATGGATACAAAAAAAAGACCCATATATATGCTGTCTACAAGAGACCCACTTCAGACCTAGGGACACATACAGACTGAAAGTGAGGGGATGGAAGAAGACATTCCATGCAAATGGAAATCAAAAGAAAGCTGGAATAGCAATACTCATATCACATAAAATAAACTTTAAAATAAAGAATGTTACAAGAGACAAGGAAGGACACTACATAATGATCAAGGGGTCAATCCAAGAAAAAGATATAACGATTATAAATATATATGCACTCAGCATAGGAGCACCTCAATACATAAGGCAAATGCTAACAGCTATAAAAGAGGAAATCATCCAGGCAGAAAATTAATAAGGAAACACAAGCTTTAAATGACACAGTAGACCAGATAGAGTTAATTGATATTTATAAGACATTCCATCCAGAAACAGCAGATTACACTTTCCTCTCACATGCACATGGAACATTCTTCAGGATAGATCACATCTTGGGTCACAAATCAAGCCTCAGTAAATTTAAGAAAATTGAAATCATATCAAGCATCTATTCTGACCACAACGTTAGGAGATTAGAAAACAACTAAAGGGAAAAACGTAAAAAACACAAACACATGGAGGCTAAACAGTATGTTACTAAATAAATCACTGACTAGCTCACTGAAGAAATCAAAGAGGAAATCAAAAAATACCTAGAGATAAATGACAATGAAACACGATGATCCAAAACCTATGGGATGCAGCAAAAGCAGTTCTAAGAGGGAAGTTTATAGCAATACAATCCTACCTCAAGAAACAAGAAAAATATCAGATAAACAATCTCACCTTACACCTAAAGGAACTAGAGAAAGAAGAACAAAGAAACCCAAAGTTAGTAGAAGGAAAGAAATCATAAAAATCAGAGCAGAAATAAATGAAATAGAAACAAAGAAAACAATAACAAAGATCAATAAAATTAAAAGCTGGTTCTTTGAGAAGATAAACAAAATTGATAAACCTTTAGCCAGACTCATCAAGAAAAAGATGGAGAGGACTCAATAAAATTAGAAATGAAAAAGGAGAAGTTACAACAGACACCACAGAAATACAAAACATCATAAGAAACTACTACAAGCAACTCTATGCCAATAAAATAGACAAACTGGAAGAAATGGACAAGTTCTTAGAAAGGTTTAACCTTCCAAGACTGAACTAGAAAGAAATAGAAAATATGAACAGCCCAATCACAAGTAATGAAATTGAACCTGTGATTAAATATCTTCCAACAAACAAAAGTCTAGGACCAGATGACTTCACAGGCGAATTCTAGCAAACATTTAGAGAAGAGCTAACACCTATCCTTCTCAAACTCTTCCAAAAAATTGCAGAGAAAGGAACACTCCCAAACTCATTCTACAAGGCCACAATCACTCTGATACCAAAACCAGAGAAAGATACTACAAAAAAAAAAGTACAGACCAATATCACTGATGAATATAGATGCAAAAAATCCTCAACAAAATACTAGCAAACAGAATCCAGCAAAACATTAAAAGGATCATACACCATGATCAAGTGGGATTTATCCCAGGGATGCAGGGATTCTTCAATATATGCAAATCAATGTGACACACCATATTAACAAACTGAAGAATAAAAACCATATGATCACCTCAATAGATGCAGAAAAAGCTTTTGACAAAATTCAACACAAATTTATGATAAAAACTCTCAGAAAGTGGGCATAGAGGGAACCTACCTGATCATAACAGTGTCCATATTTGACAAACTCACAGCAAACATCATTCTCAGTGGTGAAAAACTGAAAGCATTTCCTCTAAAATCAGGAACAAGACAAGGATGTCCACTCTTGCCACAATTATTTAACATAGTTTTGGAAGCCCTAGCCACAGCAATCAGAGAAGAAAAAGAAATAAAAGGAATACAAACTGGAAAAGAAGAAGTAAAACTGTCACTGTTTGCAGATGACATGATACTATACATAGAGAATCCTAAAGAAGTCACCAGAAAACTACTAGAGCTAATCAATGAATTTGGTAAAGTAGCAGGATACGAAATGAATGCCCAGAAATTTCTCGCATTCCTATCCACTAACAACGAAAGATCAGAAGGAGAAACTAAGGAAACAATCCCATTCACCCATTGCAACCAAAAGAATAAAATACCTAGGAATAAACCTACATAAGGAGGTAAAAGACCTGTACTCAGAAAACTATAAGACACTGATAAAAGAAATCAAAGATGATACAAACAGATGGAGAGATATACCATGTTCTAGGATGGGAAGAATCAATATTTTGAAAATGACTATACTACCCAAAACAATCTACAGTTTCAATGCAATCCCTATCAAATTGCCAATGGCATTTTTTTACAGAACTAGAACAAAAAAATCTGAAAACTTGTATGGAGACACAAAAGACCCCAAATAGCCAAAGCAATCTTGAGGGGAAAAAAAATGGAGCTGGAGGAATCAGACTCCCTGACCTCAGACTATACTACAAAGCTACAGTAATCAAGACAATATGGTACTGGCACAAAAACAGAAATATAGATCAATGCAACAGGATAGAAAGCCCAGAGATAAACCCACACACCTATGGTCAACTAATCTATGACAAAGGAGGCAAGGATATACAATGGAGAAAAGACAGTCTCTGCAATAATTGGTGCTGGGAAAACTGGAAGCTACATGTAAAAGAATGAAATTAGAACACTCCCTAACACCATAAACAAAAATAAACTCAAAATGGTTTAAAGACCTAAATGTAAGACTGGACACTATAAAACTCTTAGAGAAAAACATAGGAAGAACACTCTTTGACATAAATCACAGCAAGATGTTTTCTGACCCACCTCCTGGAGTAAGGGAAATAATAAAAGATGTGTCCTAATTAAACTTAAAAGCTTTTGCACAACAAAGGAAACTATAAATAAGAGGAAAAGACAACCCTCAAAATGGGAGAAAATATTTGCAAATGAAGCAACAGACAAAGGATTAATCTCCAAAATATATAAACAGCTCATGAAGCTCAATATTAAAAAAACAAACAACCCAAACCAAAAATGGGCAGAAGACCTAAATAGACATTTCTCCAAATAAGACATAGAGATGGCCAAGAGGCACATGAAAAGCTGCTGAACATCACTAATTATTAGAGAAATCTAAATCAAAACTACAATGAGTTATCTCCTCACACCAGTTAGAATGGGCGTCATCAGAAAATCTGCAACAGCAAATGCTGGAAAGGGTGTGGAGAAAAGGGAACCCTCTTGCACTGTTGGTTGGAATGTAAATTGATACAGTCACTATGGAGAACAGTATTTTGGGGTTTTTTTTAACATCTTTATTGGAGTATAATTGCTTTACATTGTTGTGTTAGTTTCTGCTGTATAACAAAGTGAGGTAGTTATAGGTATACATATATCCCCATATCCCCTTCCTCTTGTGTCTCCCTCCCACCGTCCCTTTCCCACCCCTCTAGGTGGTCACGAAGCACCGAGCTGGTCTCCCTTTCTATGCGGCTGTTTCCCACTAGCTATTTTACATTTGGTAGTGTATATATGTCCATGCCACTCTCTCACTTTGTCCCAGCTTACCATTCCCCCTCCCTGTGTCCTCAAGTCCATTCTCTATGTCTGCGTCTTTATTCCTGTCTTGCCCCTAGGTTTTTCAGAACCTTTTTTTTTTTTTTATTCCATATATATGTGTTAGTTACAGTATTTGTTTTTCTCTTTCTGACTTACTTCACTCCTTATGACAGACTAAAAAACTAAACATAGAATTACCGTATGACCCAGCAATCCCACTACTGGGTATATACCCAGAGAAAACCATAATTCAAAAAGGCACATGCACCCCAATGTTCACTGCAGCACTATTTACAATAGCCAGGTCATGGAAGCAACTTAAATGCCCATCGACAGATGAATGGATAAAGAAGATGTGGTATATATATATACAATGGAATATTACTCAGTCATAAAAAGGAATGAAATTGGGTCATTTGTAGAGATGTGAATGGACCTAGAGACTGTCATACAGAGTGAAGTATGTCAGAAAGAGAAAAACAAATACCGTATGTTAACGCATATATGTGGAACCTAGAAAAATTGTACAGATGAACTGGTTTACAAGGCAGAAATAGAGACACAGATGTAGAGGACAAACATATGGACACCAAGGTGGGAAAGCGGGGTGGGTGGTGGTGGTGGGATGAATTGGGAGGTTAGGATTGACATATATACACTAATATGCATAAAATAGATAACTAATAAGAATATGCTGTATAAAAAAATAAAATAAGATAAAATTCAAGAAACAAAAACAAAAATAAAGAAGTCTAGGAAACAATATAAATGATGCCAGATCTCAAAATAGACATTGGTGAATCTAGACAAATCTAAAATGCCATGAATTTCTATTAAATTCTACTATTTCATTAATAAATTGAGTTATTTGACACTTTTTTCTCATAATATAAGCACCAAGGTATAAGTTAGGGGAAAATGAAAGTGAAGCAATAGCTAACCCTCTAGCACCAAGTGAAATCCTTAATGCCCAACCTTACTGCTCTGTACTTCTGTACCAACCCTTTCAGGTCTAAAATCCATCATTCTACTTTTTCTTTTTAGATTTACAAGGCCCATAGACTGCAAATAGGCACCAAAATTGTCCTTCTCCGAGTTTGTGTGGTTAGAAACACATTTTCTTTCTCTTCCCTTCATTAAAACTTCCTAATTTCTGTGAATTTCAAGTAGATATTAGGAGGAAAGCAATCTGATTAAATAAATTTAAATACAACATATATATATATATATACACTTAGCTATATATATATACTTAGCTACATATATATATATATATATATATATATATATATATATATATATATAGCTAAATAAGCGTATAAAGCTATATATAGACTGGTTAAACCTTCCCAGGATTAGGTGTAATTTGAAAGGAGGGCTTATCCCTCGCTTGAATGAATTTGCGGTTAGCAGAGAATCTGAAACTTTAAACACAGTAGTGGGTGGAGAGGGGGTGCTGGGAATTATACCAGACTGTCCTCTTGGGCTCACTGCTCAGCTGTTTTGAGTTGTCATCTCCTGTAGCTTTTGAGGCTACAGGAGGGTAAGGGGCAAGTGAAAGAGCAGGACTGCCTCAGTTTCCGAATTTTTTCAAAGATCTCCATGTTTCCCTGTGTGATTTGCTCCTGCACATTTCAATGCTTGTGAATCCTGGTTGCCTGCTTCATTACCCTGTAGATATTTCTTGTGAGATTATATTTCCCAATCTCTTTCAACTTGGGGCTGCTCATGGCCCAGGGGATGAAAAAACCCCTGTCTTTTGGGGAAGAGAATTCTGAGCAGGCTATTTTCGTGTAGTAGTCTGGTATTGTCTTCAACTTGTCAGACAAGAGTTATCATGGTGTCATGCATGGCTTCACTATTGTAGCCTTTCAACTGCTTACAAGGAATGACAACAATTCATTCTGTTGGTAAGATGGGGACAGCCAGGAGGTTCAGTTGATATAAGTTTTCTCTAAGGAGGGGTTATTAATGAAAATTGCCGATTTGAGTCCACACGTATTCCTTGAGGAGTTAAGTCATTTCACCTGCTAACTAGCCAATAGATGTGTATAATTAAAAGCAGGCAGTTCACAAAGTATTAACAGCCAGTAATTTGAAGTCTACAAGAAGGATGTTGACCTATCTTCACAATGTTTCCACCCTTTGGGTACCCTGGAGAAGTTTGGAAGAATTATTGGCTGATACTGATCCTTTCTGTAAAAACAACTTTTGCGGGTTATTCTGCCAAGAACCTGTTGGTCTAAGCAATTCACAAAGAAGGCCAGATTGATATGTATTCTCCCTACTTAAGTATTTCTGGTTCAAATTATTCCTTGCAACAATAAGTTCTGGCGGAAGGGTGGATTTACAGTGCATTGGTATTTAGAAGGTGGGAGTGGGAGACTGTTTCAAATTCCAAGCTATACTGAGGAGTAATTAGGTGCAGTGGAATAGATCTTTTCAAAGATAAGATGACTTCCTCTTTAAAATGCTTTTCATCAGCAAGAATGTTTTCTTTTAAATGTAGTCCATCACCATTCTCTTTTGTGTGTGTGTGTGTGTGTGTTTTCTTTCCATGTCTCAAATCCTAACAAAGGACATTTTGAAGGTTATATTTACAACAGAGATTTCTTTACATGTGTAAAAGTACATAGTTATATCTGTAATTTTACATACCAATGAACAGAAAGATTTTTACCCTACAATTTGGGAGAAAATCTTATTTTTGACTCTATATTTATACAATGGACAATATTTTAAACTATTATTCACGTTTCTCTGCAAGAGAAATTTAGTGACCTACTAACATTCTTGCACCCTTATAGGAGTCTTATTTCAAAGAATTTCAGATCTTTGAATTTCAGATCCAATTCGCAGTTACTAGAAAAAAAACTTTTTTTTAACATCTTTATTGGAGTATAATTGCTTTACAATGGTGTGTTAGTTTCTGCTTTATAACAAATGAATCAGCTATACATATATCCCCATATCTCCTCCCTCTTGCGTCTCCCTCCCACCCTCCCTATCCCATCCCTCTAGGTGGTCACAAAGCACTGAGCTGATCTCCCTGTGCTAGGCGGCTGCTTCCCACTAGCTATCTATTTTACATTTGGTAGTGTATATAAGTCCATGCCACTCTCTCACTTCGTCCCAGCTTACCCTTCCCCTCCCCATGTCCTCAAGTCCATTCTCTACGTCTGAGTCTTTATTCCTGTCCTGCCCCTAGGTTCTTCAGAACCATTTTATTAATTTTTTTTTAGATTCCATATATATGTGTTAGCATACGGTATTTATTTTTCTCTTTCTGACTTACTTCACTCTGTATGACAGTCTCTAGGTCCATCCACCTCACTACAAATAACTCAATTTTGTTTCTCTTTATGGCTGAGTAATATTCCATTGTATATATGTGCCACATCTTCTTTATCCATTCATCTGTCGATGGACACTTAGGTTGCTTCCATGTCCTGACTATTGTAAATAGAGCTGCAATGAACATTGTGGTACATGACTCTTTTTGAATTATGCTTTTCTCAGGTATATGCCCAGTAGTGGGATTGCTGGGTCGTATGGTAGTTCTAAGAAATAGAACTATTAATTAGACTTTTTTTAAGGCTTGATGTTGTGATAGTATCATTTTCTTAAATTAAACTACTTATGTAGATCAACCAAAAAGAATCAGGCTTTTACCATTCTTTTGGAATCTGGGTTTATAAAAACTCTAAGATGGGTTTAACTACCCTCTCTGTGTTGAGGATGTAGTCACTTTAATCTTGGCCTCCACTTCACAGAGAATTCAGGTAAAGTAAACTACCAGAAATATTGGAGCTTTAATCTGTCCATCTGAACTTATTATTGTTGCCAATTTATTTATACTTAAAATAAAGGTGTTTGAATTAGTTATATAAGGAATGTATTTTTTTCTCCCAGTGTGTTCTGCAGATATCAAATCAACTGAAATTTTACACTTCAACATAGCTTATAATAAAAGTAAAATTTTAAATTTGCTAAGCTTTGATTTTCTACCAATTTTAGATTTATCCATTATAATCATAATCTAATAATGCCACAGAAATGATTCAGAGATGTGATGAAGGTTGAAATATAGGCTGAATATATTAATCATCTTACTAATAGTCAAAATAATTTTGGTAATAATGTTTAACAATTAATGAAAATATGTTTACTATCAATCTAATTTCTACCAAGTTTTATGATAAACATTATACATACATTTGTATTTAATCTACAAATAACAAAGGAAAAATAAACTGCATATTTGTCTTTTCTCCTTTGGACTGATGGAGAAACTGAGCATCAGAGAAGTCATACATTTTTCTAAGGTTTTAAGGTTAGTAAGTAGGAGGTGAGTTTTCTGGCCATATTCCTCACCACGATACTGTCAGATTTTGTGTTCATAAAAATAATGTTCTTTATTCCCTCAATTAATAGAAAGTCATCAGTGAATTCCAGAAACAAAGAATATATATACACACAAATTATGTAACTATCAATCATCTAAGTAAAAGAAATGATTATGAAAGGAGAGAGAGAATAGGTCCTATGGATAAAAACAAGGCAAGGAATTGGGTTAAGGAGATCGCTTGGGATGGGGACTTCAATTTTAAGAAGCGTAGACTAGAGCAGCCTCACAGGGAAGGTGTCCTTGTGAGTTAAGTCCCATGGCATTTGGGAGGAAGGGGAAGTTACTTGAGAGACAGGAACTTCCAATGCAAAATCCCTAAGTAAGCAAATTCCTGGAGTGTTTTTGGAGCAGCAAGAAAGCCAACGTGAATGAGGAGTAGTAAACAAGAATTGGATAGTGAAAGATTAAAATCAGGAAGGGAAGAGGGGAGACAGACATTTATAAGTCCTTGTAAGTTATTATTTAATTTTGGCTTCCATTTGGAATGAAATGTGAAGCCACTGGGAAGATTCAAGAAGAGGAATTGTATGATGTAACTTATATCTTAACAATATCACTTAACAGCTGTGCTGCAAACAGTCTAGAAGATGTGTGTTGGAGCAAAAAAGAGCAGTGATTCAACATTGTCCAGTTGAGAGATGTCAATGTCTTGGATCAGAGTAGAAGCAGTAAAGATGGAAAGATTATTCTGAAGATAAGCTGATGCTGTTTGTAAGTAGATTGTGCCTGGGATGTGACAGAAAAAGAAGAAACCCGTAGGTGAGAAGGGGTGGAGTCTAGTGCACAGGTGAAGGGTTCGGTGCTCCCTTAGGGTATAAATGTTTGTAGAAGTTCTTTTCTGATTGGTTCATTTTTCTCTGTGAAATAGAAGATCACCAGCTCAGTGTGAAGATGGGTTAAGAAGATTTAGAAGTTTAAGGAGAGAAAAGATATGAAATTATCATCTGGGTGAGTGGAAGAATAAATGGGCCAGGGTAATATAGTATGATTACTTGACAGAAATAAGGGGCATCTTGAAATTAAGAATCATGAATTTAATATGAGATCAGACAGCACAGTTCTCTGTTTGATTCCAGCCACATTGAGATGCAGGTACAGATATAAAGTATTTGGAGAGTTGGATCTAACCAGGGTTGGGATTTTGCCAAAGTATTGATTATGAGAAAGCGGGACAAGGTAGTTGAAAAGTATATGCAAAGTCATATTTTTAGTTGACTATAGAATTTAGGCTGAGTAAGAAGGGAAGTGAGAACACTAAGTAGAGTAACCATTTATTGTATTGTCTGAACTACAGCACATTTAATTATTATGCTGAGATAACAGATCTGAACAAAAGTCTTCTACGCAAACCAGAACATGTAGCCATTCTGACATTAGGGGACACGGGGCAAGGAAAAGGCAGTAGAATGAATGGCTTGTAAGTCTACACAGGGTCAAAGGATTGTTGGATTCAGGATACTGGAAGGAAGGAGCTAGAAAGGTAGGAAGTGAGGGCCAAAATGTGATACACTTGAAACTGATAGTATTGAAAATTTGCAGTTGCTGCTAACAATAAAATCATGGCTATGAGAGTGAGTGGCTGAAGTAAGTGGAGGACAAGATAACTGGAAAGGAAGTCAAAAACAGAGAGGCCCATCTATGGAAAGGTCTACACAGATATTGTTTTTCACAAATATTATGAGAGGAGTATTTTGGAGACAGTGACATTTACCTAGGGGCTAATATCTTCAAGGAATGAAGGGGTTTACCCTGGGATCAGTAAACGTTTGCCCAAGGAAAAGCAAATAGTGTTCTAGTTTGAAGACTTGAAATTTAAACTGGGGGAATTTAAGAAGGAGCAAGTAAGAATTGTCTCAAAGAAGCAAAAGTAGCGAAGAGCACACCTACTCCATCTTTAGGGCCATGAAACCAAGTTTGTTGGAGCCATACAGCTGCCACTTGATGCCACAAGAGGAGAAGTTATGGAATCAGCAATGAGCCAGGTTTCAGAGCAAGAAGATGAAGAAAACACTTATAAAAAGGTTGAGGACATATGAAATTTGGCTGTGTCAACAAAACCATGGAAGGATAAACATAATGCTGAGTGAGAGAGATAGAAGTAAGGAGTGGGAGATGGAATCAGAATAGTGATAGAATAGTAGTGCACACTCCTTAGGGAGATTAGAAATGGCTGACATCTCAGAGATAAAGGTCATGATGAAACTGGCCTTTTAGTCCCAAGGCAGATAATGATGGTCATTCCTCTACTGCTGTAGGGGGGCTGGTTCAGGAAAATGAAGCACCTTGATAGAGATGTGAGGATGGCAGCTGGGCAGTCCTCTTCAGAAGGCCTGAAGACGTTCCCTCCCTATAAATGTATGGTCTCACCACCACCTGAGTATTTTCATTGGTCCATGATTTCGAAAAGCAACTTCAACCTTGTATAAATTTTTGTAATTTTTACCAATTAATATATTAGGGTAAAAATGTAGTAATATCAATAGATTGAGGACTGGCATCCTTTCAGGTGACATTTTCATTTAAAATTCAATTTTATTCAATACAAAGTTTAAGGCCAAACATTTTCTGGAAGAACACATCTCTGAATTTATAATAGTGGCTCTTGGTAAAAATTATGCAGAAAATCATTATATGTTACTATATATGTAGAATTATATGCTTCGCAGTAACTGAAAGAATTTATTTTGTTTTATTTTGTATTGTATTTGAAAGAATCTTTAAAGCTCTTATTTTTTAATGTAAGAAAATAATGAGAAATTCTTTTACTTTCAGCAGCACTATTATCTAAATACTTTAGTAAATGCGATACTATTGGAAAAACATTTCAATTAGTATGTATTTGAATAATTATTAATTAACATATACCACTGCATGATAAACTAACATTCTTAATTAAAAAACTCTACCAGGACTTAGTAGTTTGTTACTTATTTTAGCATATTGAAAGCTATTTAGACGAAAGCCCTAACTCAACAAGAACGCAAATATTTGGATGACTAATAACAGCAGAGGAAACATTCGGTTTGGATACCTCTTTTTTAAATTTATTTAGACAAACAGAATGACAGAAATAAATTTCAGTCTGTGTAAATGTATGGTTATTAACTCATTTATAGTTACTCTTCAGAATAACTGATTTTTTTTTATCTCTGGAGGGAAAAAACAAAAAAGAATTCCAAATGTTTAAATTAACAAAGCAAAATAAAGTTCACACATTTTCATAAAAGGAGAATAAATGAATCCGTACATTTGGGTGGGCAGTCTATTCTCCAGGTCAATGACTGAAGCCAGTGATTCTATGTTACTGTGGTTTTTCCCTTTGACGTTGTTTACTCTTGATTCTACATATATCATTTTTTGCTACCTTTACTCTTTTCATAGATCTTGCTAATAACTTAAGAATTGTTCTGCCAGCACATAGTTACAAAATTAGAGTGGTCGTGTCATATCTGTTTCAACAAAAATGAATACAAATGTAGATTGGTCACAAATATACTTATCTTCCTGCTGCATTGTGAAGTACAAACTCCCTGCCCTAAATGGTTAAGTGGAGGGTTATTCCAAAGTATTCATGAATGAGTACGCTCTTTTTAAAATACATGTTCTACTACACTTTGAAGAGTAGAAGTATCTTAGATGCTGTCTTAGTACGAATACCAAAAGGAGTTGCTTGTGGCTGAGGCATTCCTTCCCACACAAGCCCCAAAGGGCAGCCGTCTCCATAACAGGTTAACGTGTCCCTAAAAATGTTCCCTTGCCCTGAATGGCCAACATGAAGTTTAAAAAGAGTCAGAGTAGGATGTGGGAAGGCAACAGTACCAAAAAAAAAAAAAAAAAGTCCTGTAAACAGCTTCCACTCTCTGCCTCATTTCAAATGCTGAGCTTTGTGTCACTGCTGCTTTTCCAATCTTCAGCGAAGAGAATAAAAACTGACCATCAATGGAGTTCTTTCAACGAATTATAAAAAACTTCCCTCCTCTACCACTTCAGCTTTGACATGTGCTTTATAGTTTTATGGCATCAAAGACCCATCTGTATCAGAGGGAGTAAATTTTGTTGTAGAAATTCATTATAGAAACCATATTAAAATTAGTTCACCCTTTATCCTTCACTTGTTTATGGGGATGGTGTTTCTGCTGGACTAAGCCTCCTGAGAGATTAGTTCCCCGTCCTATCTTATGATCCCCTCCATGTTGGAAAGCATGAAGGTAATATGTATTCCCAACAGTTGGCATAGTCTTTGTCTTTCAGGCAAGATTCAGCAGCTGAACTCTTTCCCATTTTTTAAGGTTATCAGACCCCTAGTCTTACATTAAGTATGAATGTCCCTGGATCCCCACTGAATTTAAAGATTCTTAATTTAAAATTAGTGAAGTGGATAAGGCACTGGTAAAACATGTTTTGTTACCCATAACCTCATCATGTGAAATCTTTGAGTAGCACCTGTTAGGTTCTGGCAACTGGTATCTCTGAAATGGAAATATTTCATTAACTCACCCAGCTTTCTTAGTTAGGAACACTTGCCCTTCCATAACCCTCCCCTACACACACATACACACACACACACACACACACACACACACACACCCGTTGTATTTCAGTAGTAAATGTGCCAGCCATTACTTAAATTTTTCTAATTGCATATGTCAAAAGAGAGTCTCTTTCTTGAATTAGTTGAATCAGAGTATAAAGGGGAAATGTTGTCTGAGCTACTGAGTTTGGCTTAAGCATTTCTATCAACTTTAAAAAAAATAAGGTGACTGCGACTGACTATATTGGTTTACCAGGGCTGCTGTAACAAATACCACAAACTAGACAGCTTAAACACCAGAAATTCATTGCCTCACAGTTCCAGAGTCGAGAAGCCAAAAATCAAGATGTCAGCAGGATTGGTTCCTTCTGAAAGCTGTGAGGAAGAATGTATTCCATGACTCTTAGTTTCTGATGGTTTTTAATCTTTAGCCTTCCTTGACTTGTGGTAGTACATCTCCAATCCTCTCCTGGAGTGCTCCCTGTGTGCCTGACTGTTCAAATTTCTCCTTTTTATAAGACCATCAGTCATATTGGATTCGGGATTCACCCTACTCCAATAAAACCTCATTTAAAATAATTACATCTGCAACGGTCTTATTTCCAAATAAGGTGACATTCTGAAATACGGGAGGCTAGGACTTCAGCATATAAATTTGGGGGGGATGGTACAAAATTTAACCCAAAAAACTAGCCAATATGTCCTTGAAAATAACAACTCCTTGATTCATTATTTGATATTGTTTCTAGTCTCCCAAATTCCAGTTTCTCCGTCTATTACTTATTTACGTTCTTGAATACACAGAGCTCCAATGCATTTTCATTTTCTTTTTGAAACCAGAAGAGTAATTTATTTATTCAGTCAATGAACATATATTTATATCTTCTAGGTACAAGATACGTAGTATAAAACAAATACTAAATGTCTCCAGCTCTGATGGACTTATAGTCAAATTAGAAAGAAACAGTCAAAAGAGAATAGAAAAGTTTAGAATCTAGAAATTTTAGATATTAAAGGAAATAAACTATGCTTTTTCTAGGTACAGAACACTAAGGAAAAAGACAAGAACTTGTTTACTCTTATTTTCATGACTTCCCCGAAGCCGAATTTTTACATGTAATTATCAGCCTAGGGGACAATCTGACATTCCAAAGGAGTTAGTTCCTAGCAAGAGGAAACGGACTCCACAATAGTGTATTTCAAGGGCTCACTGAGCATCTGAGGGCCACCAGCCACAGACAGAAATTTTTCCTTTGACTATATCCTTAAGACTTAGAGCAAATACTGCTCAGTAATATGAATGGAGAAGATTCACGCTAGAAATAATTTTCCTTTTATGCTTTGTTCTTCACCACAAGCAATTTAAGCAAACCATTCTTTAAAAGTCACACTGGGATGAAATGCAAATGAACCACAGAGTGGATAAGAATCATGCAAATTAGGAGAAAGGGGAAGAACCCATTAAGTACCAAAAACAGCAACAAGGACACAGAGAAGCTAGGCAAGACTGAATTCTCCAGCTTCATGGTGACTGTGGCCCGAGATGAACACGAAGATCCAATCTTAAAGCAAGAGTAGGTAGCTTAATATCACTGCTTGTTGTGTATTATTAGGAAACATCTATGTGTAAGATGTGCTTCTTTTGAATTTTTTGTCGTTTACAATAAAAAATCTGACATCTTTAAGAAAGTTAACTGCAAAATAAACAAGTTTCATTCTTTAAGATCTAGGAGGGTCCAAATATCTTGCATCAGTGTTATTGGTAGTTCCAATGCAAGGATACCTTTCTTATTTTTAAGACGGTCTAATGCAATGAATGGTAGTCCAGGACACAGAGCTGAGAGTCTATAGCAACCTAAGCTGAGAGCAATTAAGAGATGTTTGTCCTCAGTCTGAAAGGGAGAAAAATTCACTAACATTGGGAAGAGAATGGAAAATGTTTCTCGCAAAATGGGTACAGCAGTCTTCACTTTCACCAGAAATACATGAAGCGTCCTTTAATTCCATGTGGCTGGGGACAGATGGATACTTCTGGCCAATTAAACATGGGTAGAAGTGCCAAGTCATTTATTTGACATTGCAAAGCCCATTCCTCCATCCCAAATCCATACCATCCCCACTCTCTGCCCAGAGAGCTCTCCTTTTCCCACTAGCATGGTGATCAACAGTGTTTAATTGGTTGTGCCTTATCAGCCTAGGTTTCTGAGTGTAGCGAACAGAGGACTGCTGTTGACACTGTAATACACATGCATCATGAGCTATAAATAAACCTTTGTGTTTTTAGCCACCAAGATTTTGGTTTATTCATCTTCATAGTTTTACACTAGTTTATCCAGACAGATAGATTCCATAACTATCCCAACATTTGATATTAGCTGGATTTGTAATTTTTCCCAGTTTTAGATATATAAATGTATATTCCAATATTATTTTAATGTGCAATAGGACTTCCCTGGTGGCACAGTGGTTAAGAATGTGCCTGCCAATGCAGGGGACACAGGTTCGATCCCTGGTCTGGGAAGATCCCACATGTCGCAGAGCAAAAAAGCCCGTGCGCCACAACTACTGAGTCTGCGCTCTACAGCCCGCGAGCCACAACTACTGAGACTGCATGCTGCAGCTACTGAAGCCCGCACACCTAGAGCCTGCGCTCTGCAACAAGAGAAGTCACCACAATGGGAAGCCCGCACACCACAACCAAGAGTAACCCCCGCCTGCTGCAACTAGAGAAAGCCCGCGTGCAGCAACGAAAAACCAACAGAGGAAAAATAAATTTTTAAAAATTAAAAAAAAATAAAATAAAATAAATGCTCCCTGAAATTCATGAACAGAATGCTGACAGGGCCATTAAAGAAAAGCCCTAGCATCATTTGATTATACTGCAGGAGCCTGTAGTTAGGCCAAAGACTTGTGTTAAAAGGAAAAGTCATCATTTTATGGGGTAGGAACCAAATCATCTAACCCATGTAAAGCTTGTCTGTAATTTTCAGATGGTATTTCTTTATTAGCAATTAAAACTCCTAGTTTTTATTTGGTTTTTTTCTTTTTCAACTAAAAAAAAGGTGTTCTAATAAAAATAAAATACGTTACTCAAGCTAAACAATATCATTTGTATTTTTGTTTTAGATATATAAATTGGACAAGAGTAGAATTTATTGAAACCCAAGTGGGCATTTTTCTGGAGCCATGCATTATATATTATCTTTTATGTTTTGGGGTTACTTTACTCTATATTCAAGTGATTTTGTAAATTTCTTTTTCTTATGACAAAACTGTTTTGCTTGGAAAGAGGGCTCAAGATGGTAGTGTAGGAAGATCCTGTAGGAATTCACCTCCTCTCATGGACACCACAAATCTACAACTACATATGGAATAATTCCTTCAGAAAGATATGTGAAAACTGGATAAACAGAACCTCCACAACAAAGGGTAAAAGAACACCATCTAGACAGGGAGGAGAGGCAGAGAGCTGGACCCTTCAAACATCTGCCTTGGAAAACCGACAGGGAATACATCCAGGAAAACTATAGAACTTCAACAAACAAAAAACTCATTCTTAAAGGGCTTGTGCATAGACTCAGAAAACACGAAAACCAGTGCAAAAACACCAGAGTGAAAAGCACATGGACCACAGGTGAAGGGGACCCACTTCCTAATCTTGAAGCATCTGCCAGAGATGTAGGAACCAGTTGGGATGCTTCCTGGGGACCGAGTCACTGGTAGGAGCCATTTATGTGGTCCGATGCTACCTTGCTAATATTGGACCTGGCAGGCATCATTTCGGAATTATCCATATAACCTATTAGCACCAGTGAGTGTGCCCAACCAAGAATGTTGGCTACCTCTGCCCCTTGGCCAGGCCTCATAGCTGACCAAGCAATAGTCCTGCCCACCAGTGCCCTGTGGCAGCAGCTGGGCCTCACAGCAAGTCTTTGGTCAGCCCCACCCATCACCACCCCAGGGAAGTCACAGCTTCAGGAAAGCACATGCAGCCCACATAGGGGATACCCCTTGAGCACCTTGCTCTGGTGGTCAGGCAGGTTGCACCTTTGAGCCCCTAAACAAGGCCACTCTTTCAAGATTGGGAGAAATAGGTGATATACCAAATACATAGAAACAAGCGTGGTGATTTAAGCAAAATGAGACAGGGGAATATATTCCAATTGAAAGAGCAAGACAAAACCTCAGAAAAAGAACTAAAGGAAATGGAGATAAGCAGTCTACAGATTCAATGCAAACCCTATCAAAATACCAATGGCATATTTCACAGAACTAGAATAAATAATTATAAAATTTATATGGAACTACAAAAGATCTTGAATAGCTAAGACAATCTTCAGCAAGAAGAACAAAACTGGAGGTATCACTCTCCCTGATTTCAAACAGTATGATACTGGCACAAAAGCAGATACAGATATCAATGGAACAGAACCGAAAACCCAGAAATAAATCCAGTCATATATGGACAATTAATTTATGACAAAGGAGCAAAGAACATACAATGATGAAAGAACAGTCTCTTCAATAAATAGTGTTGGGAAAACTGGACAGCCACATGTAAAAGAATGGAACTAGACCACTTTCTTACACCATACACAAAAATTAACTCAAAATGGATTAAATACTTACATATAAGACCTGAAACCATAAAATTCCTTGAAGAAAACACAGGCAATAACTTCACTGACATCAGTCCTAGCAATGTTTTTGAGGATCTGACTCCAAAGACAAGGGAAACAAAGGCAAAAAGTAAACAAATGGGACTACATCAAACTAAAAAGCTTCTGTGCAGTGAAGAAAACCACGATCAAAATAAAAAGGCAACCTACTGAATGTGAGAAGGTACTGGCAAGTCAGTATCCCACAAGGGGTTAAAATCCAAAATTTATAAAGAACACATACAACTTGATATCAAAAAAACAAACCATCCAATTAAAAAATGGACAGAGGACCTAAACAGACATTTTTCCAAAGAAGACAAACAGATGGCTGACAGGCAAATGAAAAGATGTTCAGCATCACTAATTATTAGGGAAATGCAAATTAAAACCACAATGAGATATCACCTCATGCCTGTTAGAATGGCATAACAAATGCTGGAGAGGATGTGAAGAAAAGGAATCCCTTGTACACTGTTGGTGGAACTGTAAATTGGTGCAGCCATGATAAAAAGTATGAAGAGTCCTCAGAAAGTAAGAATAGAAGTACCATATGCCCCAGCTAATCCTCATCTAGGTATTTATCTGAAGAACATGAAAACGCTAATTCAAAAGGTATATGCATAGGTATATCCTATGTTTGTTGCAGCATTACTTACAATAGTCAAGATATAGGAGCAACCTCAGTGTCCATCAATGGATGAATGGATAAAGAAGATGTGGTGTATAAATACGTATACACAAAATGGAATACAACTCAGCCATAAAGAAAGAATGAAATCCTGCCATTTGTGACAGCATGGATGGACCTTGAAGGTATTATGCTAAGTGAAATAAGTCAGACAGAGAAAAATAAATGCCATATGATTTCAAATATAAGTGGAATCCAAAAAAAAAAGAAAAGAAACAAATCAAATGAACAAAATAAAACAAAAACAAACTCATAGAAACAGAGAATAGATTAGTGGTTGCCAGAGGGTTGGAAGATGGGTGAAATGGATGAAGGGGGTCAACTGTATGGTGATAGATGGCAACTAGACTTGTGGCGGTGATCATCTTGTAGTGTATACAGATGTCAAATTATAATGCTGTTCACCTGAACTTACATAATAATAAAAATAAAATTAAAAAATAGTACTTCTTTGCTTGGTTGCTTGCTATCGCTGAATCAAAGTTGGTAATATGTGATAACTTGATCATTAGTAAGATAGGGCCTATAGTTTTTTAAATAAGTTGAAATAGCCATTATTTATCTAAACAAATTAATCCAGATTTTAACCAGCAAAACTAATCATTCATCAGCTTTGGAAGAAATGAAATTTTCCTGAGTCTGACACTTCGCTGTGTATAGAAAATGTATCCTGAACAAGTAATATTATTTGTTCTAGGAAAACCTAATTCAAAGATCACTCATGTATTTCACAAATAATGATTGATTACTAAATATGTGTTTCACATTCTAATAGGAACCATGGACCAAAAGGTAAAGTCCCAACCATTGTGGAATGTACAGCACAGGGCAGGAAACTGGTCAAATATATAATTCATTTTCTATGATCAATAAAAATTGAGTTCATGCAGTATAATTAACTTCTATAATTTAATTTACTGTGATATAATTCATTATGATAATGAGAAGGATCTATCAAGACAAGACACAAGAATCTTCCAGTGATCAAGACTTTATCCAGGGCACAACCACTTTCTACCTCATAAACTGCTATCTCATGGCTAACTCTTGCTTTGTGTCCTCCCTGTTGAATGAGTAGGTACTGGGTGTTAGAGTTAAGAGGTACCACTGCAGCATCATGACGGCATCTTCCATGTCCTTAGAGTTGCAATCAATATCACAGTTTCCATGGTGAGAGTTTCCTTGAGTTGAGAAATATTAATATGCTCAACTCAAGGGGTGATACAAGTTTTGGGTGGGTGTCTGTTGCTTATATAATTATGGGGTTCTTCTTTCAAAAAAATAAAGAATACGCAATTTTGAATACAAAATTAGGTAGAGGGATTTGGAAGATGTTAATGTAAGGGAAGTTCTGAAAGTCAAGCTTCATTAGCTTCACAGTAAGTGTTCCCATTAATAAATAAGAACAGAGTTGACAGTCCCTCACATAGACACGCCCATATACACACACAATCAAATGTAGGACTCTCTCACCTATAAATAAATTATGAAAATCCTGTGACAAAATTAGCAGATTTAATCCAGCTGTATAGTAAAAACACATTATGAGAAACCACCAAACAATCTCCCAAAGTGGCTGTACCATTTTGCATTCCCATCTGCAATGAATGAGAACTCCTGTCGCTCCACATCCTCACCAGCATTTGATATTTTTAGTATTCTGGATTTTAGCCATTCTAATAGTTCTTTTAATTTGCATATACATGATGGTGTATGATGATATATGCACATTTTCATGTGCATATTTGCCTTCTGTATATCTTCTTTGGTGAAGTGTCTGTTAAGATTTTGTGTCCATTTTTTTAAATTGGGTTGTCTTCTTATTATTGAGTTTTAACAGTTCTTTGTATATTTTGGACATGGTTCTTTATCAACTATGTCTTTTGGAAACAGTTTCTCCCAGTCTGTGGCTTGTCTTTTCATTCTCTTGACAGTGTCTTTCACAGAGCAGACATTTTAGGTTTTTTTAAAAATTTTATTTATTTTTGGCTGCATTGAGTCTTCGTTTCTGCACATGGGCTTTCTCTAGTTGCAGCGAGCAGGGGCTACTCTTCATTGCAGTGCGCGGGCTTCTCACTGCGGTGGCTTCTCTTGTTGCAGAGCACAGGCTCTAGGCGCATGGGCTTCAGTAGTTGTGGCACGCAGGCTCAGTAGTTGTGGCTCGCGGGCTCTAGAGCACGGGCTCTAGAGCGCAGGCTCCGTAGTTGTGGGGCATGGGTTTAGTTGCTCCACGGCATGTGGGATCTTCCTGGATCAGGGCTCGAACCCGTGTCCCCTGCATTGCCAGGCAGATTCTTAACACTGCGCCACCAGGGAAGCCCTGACTTGCTTTTCATGAATAAAATAAAGCAAAGGTGATGAGATGTTACTACTGTGATTATTTTGCAGTACACACAACTCTTTGCTAGCTGACTTACTCTAGAGACTCTCCCTCTCTCCACTTCTCCCTCCTCCTTCACTCTCCCCCTCCTCCTTCATGCTGGCTTTGAAGAAGCTAGCTGCCATTAATCTAATTCTGCCAGAAAACTGAGGGAGCTGAGATGTACATTTTTTCCCAGCAGTCCAGCCTCTGATGAGACCACAGCCCCAGCCAACACCTGGATTGCAGCCTGGTGAGTCTCTGAATCACAGAGCCCAGCAAGGCTGTGTGGGACTCCAGACCCACAAAACTGTGAGAAATAAACGTGAGTTGTTTTAAGTGTGTGGTCATTTGTTATACAGTATAGAAAACTAATATACTTTACTTTTTTACTCTACATATGTATGATTTGTGTTTTTACATGGAAAATGTAGATAAATGTAGCAATGGAACTAACAATAAAAACCACAGTGTCCTTATAGAATTATTCTTATCCCCATATTCTGAGAAGATTTGTCATTCCCATATGTGTTAATGAGCAACAGCAGATACATCAGAGACTCAGAGAATTCTGCTACAACTAAGAACAAGTTTCTTACCTTCATAACAGCAACCTACCAAATGGTTTAGGAAAAAATATGAAACAAACAAAAAAAACACTGCCTTTTTCAACTCAAAGGGAAAATTTAGAATAGGAAAAAAGAGAACACTTTTTCTTACAGTAAAATAACATCTAATAAATTTAGAAAGTATGGTGGAATTTGAAAGTCACTATTTGGCAATCACAAGAATAACAAATGATTAATCCAAGAAACATCAATAGATGCTAAAATTGTGGGTTAAAACTTAATGAAGAATAGAATATTTACAGTCTCAAAGTACTTCCCTCTCCCCCCCAACACACACAAAACTTTTAATTAAAAAGAATAACTTTATAATAAAGTAACTTTAGAGTAATCAAAGTTAACATCACCTGTAATGGGACAAATTGAGAGCAGTACCTTCTGATAGGGCAATGAGAGAACAAATTACACTTTCTGTGAAATTCTTGCCAAAAATGGAAAATCTGAGGCTAATAATGAAAAAAAATTGGGGGAGTAGGGGCAAAACCCAAAAATATGTTCTGTGATCTTTAAATATGCCAAGGTCATGAAAGTCAAGGAAAGACTAGGCTACTCTTCCAGATTGAAGGGGATTAAAAAGACACGACAAGTAAATGGAATGCATGATCCTTGAATGGTTCCTTCTGCTATACAGGACATTGGGCAAGTGAAGAAACCTGAATGAGATCTGAGGATTTGACAGTAGTCATATATCAGTGTTAATTTCCTGATTTTGATGACTAGGTTGTGGTTATGTAGGACAATTTCTTTGCTGAAATTATATGCTAAAGTATTCATAGGTGATGGGGTATCAAACAGTGATTTATGGAAAATGGTTAAGGGTAAAAAGAAATGCTCTGTTTTATTCTTGCAACATTTCTGAGAGTTTGAAAGTATTTCAAAATAAAAATAAAAATGATTGTTATGATTTTTAACCAAATCAAGACATTTTCAAAACAGCCATATCTGTGAATGTTTTCATTAAGTTCTAACAATTGGGAATTCTTTCAGTCCAAAACATAAGATCATTATTATTAAAAGAGTTCAGTTTTAAAATCTGATTCTCTTTCAAAATGTTTTGCTACTGGTGAAAGTTTCCGTCACCATCCATCATGGGGTTAATAATTCACTTGAAAAGCAATTAATTGAGTCCATGTACTGTGAAGGTCTACATGTGAAAGAATTTGGGATTAAGGCAATTGCCTCTTTACTTTGAAATAACTGTATGTTTGAGGTAAAAGTATCACTTTAGCTAAAATCATCCAAATAATTGTTTCCACTCCCCTTGTATTTCATCAGTGTATCCAGAAAATCTGTAAATAAAACCATTTCTTTTCAGATTTCAAACACACACTGATGTACACACACAAATACGCATATTCATATATATACATTACCCCTACAGTTGTAACAAGACTATTCCTTTCAAAATAATCGCAGCCTTTACTGTAACTCACCAGACCACTAATGTGCTTGCGCATGAGTTAGGGATAGAACAGATTTCCAGATCCCTGTGGTTTTTACAGGCCAGTGCCATCTGTTTACCACTGAACGTTTCCTAAGGCCTACTTCCCACCACTTTAAGACACTCCATCAAAGGGAATATCCAACTGCCCTTCTAAAATGTGAATGTTACAAATCATTCCACTTTAGCAAGATATTTTGTTCTTCAAATTCCATGTTTTAAAAGCTGTATAGCAAAGGCAGAAACAACAACCAAAAAGGTGTAATTTCTAAGTAGCAAAAGTAACAAGTTTTCATTATTGCTCAAGTTTGCCTATTCAGCATATTTTTTTTTTCTCCTACTTCACAGTAGCTCTAGCCAGCCATTCATCAATAATTGTTAGGATGTTAGCTAATAAAGTTCACTTTAACCTTAAGTACATTTGGATTTTAGTGTGAGATTCTACATGAATTAAAATCCCCTAAGACTCACAGAAATAAATATACTTTGGAGAAATTTCAAGCATCCTAATTATTTGGTGAAAGAATATTTGGAGCAGGAACCTTCCCAGAAACCACATTGAAAACATTCTCCTGTTTGACTCCATCTCACTGATCTGGGGGCAGAAGGGCCATTGGAGGAGAAGCCTTGTTTTAGCATCAGAAGGAATTGGGGTATTGACTACAAGTATGACCAAGGACAAATGATGAAACCTTTCTGATCATTAGTTTAGTTAAATGCATAATGAGGATAAGAATATTTATTTTTTAGGGACATTGTTATAATTGACAATTGTTAATCATAGAGTTTTCCTATTTGCATCTTCATAGTAAAAAGTCAAAATGTGATCTGAATTGTCATAATTTGGATTCTCTTAATAACTTTATGACTATGTTACCTACTCCAAGCTCATACTGTTCACCAAGCAACAGGCCAATAAACCAAGAGATGAGATGTTAGGGCAAGGAATAGAAACGTTATTTGGAAAGCCAGTGGACTGAGAAGATAGTGGACTGGTGTCCCAATGAATCATTTTACCGAAGTTAAAATTCGGGCTTCTGCTATACTAAAAGGGGAGAGTTTGTTGCAAACTTGTTGGTGCCGGCCAGATCTCGGAGGGGATGTCAAAATTCTTTGTTCTGGCAGCTGTCCACCTAGGTCTGGTCATGATGTTCTTGTAAACCTCCAACAAGACAAATGTTATCCTCTGTTCTGCAAATTTTTATCTCTATATGAACAATAAGTGTTATACCTTTAAAGGTCAAGCCTGGGAAGCAGAGCCTTGAGAAGGGGCTATCTTGTATATTTCAGACTATAGGCAACATTCTTTTACAAAAGGTGCAGAGCCAGCATGACTAAGCATAGGCCACAGAGCACAAAGGTTAGAGCTAAAGGAATAAATCCAGTATGGAGTCAAGTTTGTTCTTGTCTGTTAAAACTACAGTTTAATAGCCCACTCTTTAAAAAATGAGGTATTCATAAATTTGAAGTGAACTTAACTAGAAACTTGTTGCTATTGTTGCTTCATTAATGTGGAAATTTTTCTCAGTAGTAAAAACATGTTCATTGCTAAGTGCCTTCAATTTCTACTCGGTGGTGGCATTTTGGATAGAAATGGAAAGTTTCATCTGCTACTTGTATTTGAGTAGAGATTATATGAGAATTCTACATGGTTCCAAATTCCAATTTTTTATGTATAATCTGAGAAGAAAGTGAGAGAGGGAATGAACACATATAGGATTTTATGTTGTAAGTTCAACATCATAAAATTATGCCTCTATTCCATAAAATATCCATGTCCAATACCTTAACAACACTTTATTTGTATAACTAGAAAGTCAAAAACAGGGAAAGGATGGATGGGATAAACAATTTTTTTTTGGTTTTAAAATTCTTTGAAAGTACCATTGTCACACACAAAAATAAATGGTTTAGTATTTTGTGAGGGGATAAGTTCACAGAAATTTTTCATAAAACACTTATCCATAAACTATGGATATCTGACTATGATATCAGAATATGAACCAAATTTAGATAGTTATTAAGTTACACTTCCAAACTATGAAGAAACTAGTATTTATTGATATTAAAATTTGTTTTGTTTGGTTTTCCTAGTAAGTCCTATTTTGAAGATTCTAAACTTGTGGAAGGCAGGTTTATATAATTTCTATGAATAGATTTTTTGTGAGTATTCAGCAAGAATAAAATTAGTTACCATTTCAAGTTTTTTTCTGTGTGCCAGATACTGTTTTAAGCACTTCATTTAAACCTTAGAACAACTGTATAATAAGTATTACTATCCTAATTTTTTAAGCAGAGAAAATTGATTATTTTTAGAGATGAAAGAACTTCATTATTTCAACATCACAAGGGTAGATCCAGGACCCAATTAATCTGATTCCAAAGCTTCCATTCTCAATTTCTTTGACATTCATGAGTGTTTGCCCTGTAGGCTCCATTCATTTTCAGATATGCTTTTAGCAGTGCTCTCACCCTCTCTGGAAGCTAATGGTAGAGTCGCCAGCCTCAGTCATGGTCAAAGTGTCAAAAGTTACTTGACCATCAAACAACTCTCATAACAGCCTGCCATGGCTTCACATGTGAAAACCACCAGAAAGTTAGGAAACAAGGTAAGGGCATTATCCGAATGGAAAAATAAAGCCACATTTTAAACATTTTTGGTGCACATTCCTTAATCAGATTAACTAGTTGGCATCATGAGGAGGGACTTTTTTTGTTGGCAAAATATTTCCAGCCAGGGAAAAGGTAGCACTAATAAGACTTTTCATCCTGCACCTGAAGGGGCAGACCTAAGAAAGTAGAGTAGGGGGTTAGGTGCTGTGGCAACAGAAACAAAAGATGATACAAGCAAAAGCTGATCTCTTTATGTTTTCATTAGGATCATCTCTACTCACATGTGAAGTCCGGGTGAACTGACAGTTTGTGTGAACAATTATGTACATTTATTTTTTGAGACTTTGGTGTGAGTGTCAGTGCTTAGGAGAAATATGGTGAACATAATGGATGGATGTCGATTTTGTCAATAATTACATATACTTTATTTGCATAGAATTAATCTCTCCATGTATTACCTCATAGCCATCCTGGAATGCAGATAGAAACAGAATGACCCCTATGTGACATGACAAATATCAGACATGAATGAATCAATTGACTTACCCAAGATACATTGCCAATTGATAATTTTAATAAAATAGGGTAGAGGTTCTCAAACTTTTAGTGTGAATAAAATAACAGGGGAATCTCTCAAAATTCAGATTTCTAGGTGCAACAGTAGAGATTCCGATTCCTGGGGTAAGGTTCTGGGATCTGCGTTTTTAACAATACCTCAACTGCCTTCATGGCAAATGACCCAGAGTCTGTCTTTGAGAAACACTAGCCCAGTGAGTTTCTTGGCCCACAAGTGTTAAACTGATTAAGCACAGGCTTGAGAAATCATTGTGGCCTGGAGTTTCCTGGAGTGTTGGTCTCCCTTATGGAAATGTTACTTACAGGATTTAACAAACTGTTTACAATGGCTTAAATCAAGCCATCTGCTAAGGAAATAACTATCCAGTACAAGACAGTGAGCAAAGGAAGGGGCCTCAGATACCAGTTCCCAAGGGCATCATAGGGAAGCTCTGTCCACAGAGAGAAAAGGACTAATTGATCACATAGCCAACTACCCTAGACAGACCACCCCACCTGCTGGGGCACTATCAGGTGATGGTTGTACCTGGGGCCAATTTCAGGTTTGTGGTCTTCTCCACTCTTCTGTCTCAGGAATTGCTGCCTCTTTAATGAAAACTGTCCTAGGGGAATAATTTTGGTGTTCATAAGAAACACTTGGAGGAGAATTAAACCAAAAGTCTTTTAAAAAACATTTAACATTTTCTCTGTAAGCCTTTTCCCGATTCTGCCAGCTGAAAGCAATCATCTTTCTCTCATTTCCCATTGCACTGGATGTTCACCTCCAATTGACACTGTGATTACCCTGTGAGGCATGTTTACTTACGTGCCTTTGCTCTCTCTGAGCATGACTGTGGGCTCATTATGGACAAGATCCATTATGGGTTCAGTGTTTTATCCCATCCCCGCATTGCATGCAGCACATAACTGACACTACTATGCTATTGTTTTCTGGGGATTTGAATCAGTGAGGTTTTCTTTTACTAGAGAGTAACTTCTTGCAGAACTGCTATTAACAACCCTAAACAGATAATTTGAGAAGCCTGCCAAGCAGGTATTATTCCAGATCCCATCTCTGACCAAAAAAAAAAAAAACAGAGTGAAAATTACACATACTAGATACCTTTTTCCTCTGATCTGAGACTTGCAATAGCATAATTTGCAGAAACAGTAAATCCAAAATTAAGTCCTTGGAAAGATATTATTAGGAAGACTACAATTCTAGTGTCTTGACTCTCTTTAGGGGAAGAGTAAGCAGAGTTTCCTTGGACAGGATTTGGCAAGAAGAAATTGGTCAAAGGCCTTGGGTTACCTGCCAAACCTGAACCTGGTTTGAGGGGAAGGCAGTACACAGATCACTGCAAGGCTAAGTGCATCCATTTAGTCTAAAGGTCTGTTGCTGGGCAAAGGTGAAACAGGTCTCTTTTGGATGTTGCCAATAATAAAGTCTTGTGGGTTAGTCTTGGTGCTCAGAACTTACTGATTCCTTTGTGCATTTATTGAATATTCATGGAGTCTAATGCTGCTGTTTAGCAACTAGTCAGGCCTCTGGCTTCTGCTTGTGGCCTGGTTGGCCTAAGCATGGCATGGTGGATGCTACAAGTCGTGGCTCAGTCCAGTGGCGTCTTGGTCCAAAAGTGTATCTTAGCCCAGTATGATTCATCTTGGACAATTTGGTTAGTCCCTTTAGTATGCTGTTCCAGAGGCAAGAGTTGGTGTTATCTTAGCAGTGTTTGCAACCTAGAAACATTTTTCCTTTGTAATTTAGTCTTGATGAAGTTTTAGCTAGCTAGTCAGAGCACGGTGGAAGCTTGTGAGGGTCTAAGTGAAACTTGTTCTAGTATTCCAGATATGATACATTTAGCCTATTGACTTGGGCCAATAAGTAGGATTTAGAAAAAAAACTCTATAATATGATTTCTTTGTGTGGGAGGGGCAGGGGGAACATTAGTATTCTGGTCAGTTTTTACTACAGTTTGTGTCCAATACTCAATTTATGAGCTCTTCTTCCCCATAGGAAATGCCTAGTGGGATCCTAGCCCCAGTGGCCAAGTCTAGTGAAGCCTCAATTCTACGACCCATACTTTATGAAACCTCAGCTTGGTAATAAGATAGCAGAATGGTGAATTTAGAAGGTCTTCAAGTATATTGATGAAGCCCATGGAGTCATAATAAAGGCACCAATTCCTAGAGACTTCTCAATGTCTACTACTGCCTGCACATGTGGACTTGTGTCTGGAATGTGGGAAGACATGCCAAAGACCATCACCAATTTTAGGGCTTGTGTTCCTTCAGAGATTGTGACAACATATGATTTACCATGGTGATTCCATTGTTCTCTGATCATTAGTGGTGGCTGATGGTAGAGTAATGTGGATGCTGCATTTGGGGCCTGGTCATGGCATACCAGTGGTTACGCACCCATGTTACTGTGTGGGATGGAGTAATGATAGAGCTTGTGGGTTGGATGGTCTAACATATTCATAGCTCTAGACATAGGAATCATCTTGGTGCAGTAATTGTACAATTTCACGGTGAAGACATAGCATTGGCTTTATTTTATATAGATGGTGAAGTTTTTAGGAGGAAACTGATCATGGGAAGTGAAGTTTTTCCAATGAAAAGATTTATCTGGGAGCTCAAATTCCAAGATCTCTGTTAAATGACATGTATATTTTGGCCTCTACTAGTTACCTGCCTTTCTCAAATATATTTTTATTACTGAGTGAAATTTATCCACTTTCCAAACTGTTTATAAGTTCTTGATGCCCTACCCAGATTCCTTTTACTGAGCCACTGTATTCACCCCTCAGAAGCTGTAGTGGTTGGCTGCTAACAGCTCACACCAGCTCCCTTCTCCAGAAGATCACCATTAGAGGATGGGACCTGACTCACCTGGAGATGCTTGGGAGGTTAAACACCCCCCACACACACCTGTGGTGTTGCTTCCTAGCCAATGACAAATAGAACTGGGGTCTAACAGTCCATCCCCCTTGCCTCTGGGTAGGACAACCTCTGTGATGTGATTCTTGTTCCAGAGTTTCCTGTGGGTCAGTCTAGACCTCTCCCAAACAACATGCTTGCCTAGCTTCCCCTTGGTCCATCTTATTTTCCTCATTCCCTTAAAAGTTTTTCCTAAGATCACTTCATTAAGAAATTACTTGCACAGGAATCCAGGAATCCAAGTCTCAGTTCTTTCTCTAAAGGAATACTATTAGGTGATTTAGGAAGGTAATGTAGACTGGATATCTTGAAGGAATATTGAGAGAAAAAGAAAAGAAAAGAACAGTAAAGTAGCAATGACAACAACATAAACCTAAAAGGAAGAGAAGGACATTAACCACTGAAGTTTAATAATTGAGTACAAGATCCCCTAAATTTTTTTTCATCATTTTATGTCCAGTGCCTAGAAAAGAGCCTAGATGAAACAAGTATTAAATGAACAAATTAATCAATTAGTGAGCCAGACATCCATCCTCTCTATAGAAAAACTTGACTGCCTAAAGAAGTAGGCAGAGAACCAGCATCACAAATGGGGAAACATATGAAATAAAATAGATTAGAAGATAGACAGACCTGAGACAGAAATGGGAAAATAGAGAATTTATTTTGGAAGAGAAGAATGCAATTATGGTCACGAAGTCTCAACCAGCCAACTTATGATGTGCGTTTATCCTTTTTTGGTTTGTTAAACAACATGGTTCTCCAAGGACTAAGATCTATAGTTAGCAAATATTTTATTTTTTAGCAAAGGAAACTGTTTACTAAATAAAATCTCACTCATACACTTACTAGAATTCATAAACTGATAAAAGCAGTATTTATTGTATAAGTTTAAGTTAAAATTTATAGCAGAGTCAACCAATAAGAAAATGGAGCTGCGTTGAGTCACTGAAAAATGTTTAAGTGTGGATTGTGTTTCCATCTTACATGAACCTCAGTAAGTATTTTATCTCATTATAGTGTTTTTGAGAAAATACGAACTTACACAAATAAGTAGTTGCAATGACACCAGGTTTTAGAGCCTCACCTTGAAATCTCATGACACTAAACCAATTTAAATCCTTGACAAAAGTCATACTGAGAAATTTCTGCTTCAAAGTTGAATCACTTAAAGTCTAATACTGTCATGCTTTAGCTAAAACAAAAGCTTGGAATCACTCTAAAATTGTCACAACGAAACTTTGTGAGATTACTTGTTATTTCACAAGTGAAATTAGACTGTGATCTAATCATCTACTCTGTAGATGCCCTTGATCTTTCCTCTCATCACAAGTATAGAAGGAGTATTTTTTCTAATATTATTTTACTTTAGCAGATATGCATTAGGCTGATTTATTAAAAATTAGTGCAAAACTAAAACTTCTTAATCAATAATACATTAATTATACATTTAAATATGTATAAAGATATTATAAGAAAAGGTTTCTTCTAAGATTGACCTTTCCCTCCCCCATGGAAAACATATTGAGGTTCCTCAAAAAATTAAAAATAGAGCCACCATAAGGTCCAGTAATTCCACTCCTGAGTATATATCTGAAGAAAATGAAAACACTGATTCAAAGTTACATGTAACCCAATGTTCATAGCAGCATTATTTCCAATAGCCAAGATATGGAAGCATCCTAAGTGTCCATCAACAGATGAATGGATAAAGATGTGGTATATATATACACAATGGAATATTAGCAATAAAACAGAATGAAGTTTTGCCATTTGCAACAACATGGATGGACCTGGAGGGTATTATGCTTGGTGAAATAAGACAGACAAAAACTGTACATTCTCACTTATATGTGGAATCTAAAAAATAAAGCACATGAATGAATATAACAAAACGGAAACAGACTGATAGATACAGAGAAGAAACTAGTGGTTACCAAAGGGGAGAGGTGTCAGGGAGGGACAAAATAGGTGAATGGGATAAAAGGTACAAACTACTAGGTATAAAATAAATAAGTTACAAGCATGCAATGTACAGCACAGGGAATATAGTCAATATTTTGTAATAACTTTATGTGGAGTATCATCTATAAAAATATCAAATCACTATGTTGTACACCTGAAACTGATATAATATTGTAAGTCAACTATACTTCAATAAAAATAAATAAGTAAATAAATAAATAAACTGCATGAATGTTTATAATGGGCCAGGATTGGGAAGTACTGGCAAACGGCTTTGTAGTTTTCAAAGCGTTTTACCTGTGTCATATTTTTACCTCAATAATTAAAAATAAAAGAATGTATAGACTTTGAGTAATACAAATAAATAAAGAAAAATAAAGGGGTGAATGACAAGGTAACTCTTAAAGCATTAATAAATCTTAAGAAAAGTTAAATGGCTTTTCTGGGAACCAAACCCAAATTTGCAGTTGAGTGCTGTAACTTTTAATCTCATGCTCTTTCCATCAGAAGAGGTTCTCTTAAGGGTCATGAATGATCAGTGAGTGAGTGATGCCTGCAAGAATTGAACCTGAGGATTGTTGTCCAAAGAAATTTGATACAACCTCGTAGGAAACAATATATTGATATTTTTTGGAGGCTGTATCCTCAAGAAGGATCATCCTTCTCAGACTTATATTCACACTGAGCATTATGTTCCCTTTTCTTGATTAGAAACCTGAGATTATCCTGACATCATACATGTCATTGTCCACAAGCAATAGGAGACGTCAACCAGCAAGACCTGAGAAATGTATGCAAAATAAATGAGTTACATAGATGTTGAAGTTACCTAGAACAATCCAGCTCAGTAAGTTTGGTCAACACTATGTCTCCTTTGTATCTTTGCTAAACAGGAGCTTTGGATGGCCCTTTCCATTTGTTCCAGATAATTTTCTGATTATCCTCCCAAATCTATTTCCTATCCTTTTCACTCTACTTTGTCTTCGGGGAGGCTAATCTGTATGGATTATATTAATGGGCACCATTGCTCACTGCCTTCTGCTGGATTTGGTCAAAAAGGGGAGGAAGGTAAATTTTATATATTTACCTCCAAAGCAGCCTTCTTGTGGGGTTACCTCAGGCTGGTTTCATTATTCAACCAAAGGTCGCTGCTCCTCTCCTCCAGGTGGCCCTCTCTATAGACTCTTTCTTTCCCAGGTCCTGGAAATGGATCCCACCTTTTTTCTGTCATGCATGCCGGATACCCAACAGTTACCACTGTTATTATCCCAAGTTACTGTGCACTATCCCTTGATTGCCCACAACTTGCCTACTTATTTGCAAATAGTCCTTTTAGTAAAGCTTCCCGGAATGATCATCATTCAAATGTGTTTTTCCTGTTGGCTGGATGATGGATAAACAATACCGTGCTCACTTTCTATGGAATTTTGAAAGGTAGCTGAAGTTTATCCCTGAACTTAGCTTCTAGGGTTATAGTTGTATAATGTCACAGTTAAATGGATTTGATTTTATTCATTAGAAATTTGAAATATACGCAAGCTAATATTGAACAGTGACCACTGGATGCCAGTTATTTTCCTAAAATAGGAAATTTGATTTCCTATAAAATTTGTGGGGATTTAAACCTACATTTCTGTCTTTGGGATTAGGACAAATTAACTGAGGTCCATACAAAGCACCCAACACAATTCTGCAAACATTCAGGTAGCAGCATGGAGGCTGGATGAGGGACAGAGAGAGAGGGACACAAGAGGTCGTGTTCAAATAGACCTGATGGTGAGAACCATAGCAGCAGTATGGTGATGGAGTAGAGGTAAACTCAGAGGACACACACTTTGGACAGAAGTTAAGTTGAAGGGTGATAGGATAAATTAAGATGAAAGGGAGAAAAAAAAGTCAAAATTTAGTACAAGTGCTGGTGACTTTAGAAGTAAGGTTAAAGTTCAAGTGAAAATTTTTAGCTTAGGTGAAAAAATGAAAGGAATTTCAGTGAATTCTACTTGAGGACTAGCATTGTGTTTGTTTCTGGAAAAGGTCTCTCTTAGGAGAGTGGAAAAGGCAAATTCCAGGGAGGGGCAAGATGGCGGAAGAGTAAGACGCGGAGATCACCTTCCTCCCCAAAGATACATGAGAAATACATCTACACGTGGAACTGCTCCTACAGAACACCCACTGAACGCTGACAGAAGATGTCAGACCTCCCAAAAGGCAAGAAAATCCCCACGTACTTGGGTAGGGCAAAAGAAAAAAGAAATAACAGAGACAAAAGAATAGGGACGGGACCTGCACCAGTGGGAGGGAGCTGTGAAGGAGGAAAGGTTTCCACACACTAGGAAGCCCCTTCGCGGGCAGAGACTGCGGGTAGCAGAGGGGGGAAGCTTCAGAGCCACGGAGGAGAGCATAGCCACAGTGGTGCGGAGGGCAAAGCGGAGAGATTCCCGCACAGAGGCTCGGCGCCGAGCAGCACTCACCAGCCCGAGAGGCTTGTCTGCTCAGCCGCCGGGGCGGGCGGGGGCTGGGAGCTGGGGCTCGGGCTTCGGTGCTAGCCGGGAGGGAGTCCGGGAAAAAGACTGCAGCTGCCAAAGAGGCAAGAGACTTTTTCTTGCCTCTTTGTTTCGCGGCGCGCAAGGAGAGGGGATTCAGAGCACCGCCTAAACGAGCTCCAGGGACGGGCGCGAGCCGCGGCTATCAGCGCGGATCCCACAGCAACAGGGACGCAGAGGGAAAAACGGAGAGATTCCCGCACAGAGGCTCGGCGCCGAGCAGCACTCACCAGCCCGAGAGGCTTGTCTGCTCACCCACCGGGGCGGGCGGGGGCTGGGAGCTGAGGCGCGGGCTTCGGTCGGATCCCAGGGAGAGGACTGGGGTTGGCTGCGTGAACACAGCCTGAAGGGTCTAGCGCACCACAACTAGCCGGGAGGGAGCCCGAGAAAAAGACTGCAGCTGCCAAAGAGGCAAGAGAATTTTTCTTGCCTCTTTGTTTCGCGGCGCGCAAGGAGAGGGGATTCAGAGCGCCGCCTAAACGAGCTCCAGGGACGGGCGCGAGCCGCGGCTATCAGCGCGGATCCCACAGCAACAGGGACGCAGAGGGAAAAACGGAGAGATTCCCGCACAGAGGCTCGGCGCCGAGCAGCACTCACCAGCCCCAGAGGCTTGTCTGCTCACCCGCCGGGGCGGGCGGGGGCTGGGAACTGAGGCGCGGGCTTCGGTCGGATCCCAGGGAGAGGACTGGGGTTGGCTGCGTGAACACAGCCTGAAGGGTCTAGCGCACCACAACTAGCCGGGAGGGTGCACGAGAAAAAGTCTGCAGCTGCCGAAGAGGCAGGAGACTTTTTCTTGCCTCTTTGTTTCGCGGCGTGCAAGGAGAGGGGATTCAGAGCGCCACTTAAACGAACTCCAGAGACGGGCGCGAGCCGCGGCTATCAGCGCGGACCCCAGAGACGGGCATGAGACGCTGAGGCTGCTGCTGCTGCCATCAAAAAGCCTGTGGGCGAGCACAGGTCATTCTCCACACCGCCCCTCCCGGGAGCCTGTGCAGCCCGCCACGGCCAGGCTCCCGTAATCCGGGGACAACTTCCCCGGGAGAGCGCACGGCACGCCTCAGGCTGCTGCAACGTCACGCTGGCTTCTGCCGCCGCAGGCTCGCCCCGCCTCCTCCGTACCGCTCCCTCCCCCCGGCCTGACTGAGCCAGAGCCCCCGAATCAGCTGCTCCTTTAACCCCGTTCTGTCTGGGCGGGGAACAGATGCCCTCAGGCGACCTACATGCAGAGGCGGGTCCAAATCCAAAGCTGAACCCCGGGAGCTGTACGAACAAAGAAGAGAAAGGGAAATCTCTCCCAGCAGCCTCAGAAGCAGCGGATTAAAGCTCCACAAACAACTTGATGTGCCTGCATCTGTTGAATACCTGAATAGACAACGAATCATCCCAAATTTAGGAGGTGGACTTTGGGAGCAGGATATATTAACTTTTCCCCTTTTCCTTTCTTTGTGAGTGCATATGTGGATGCTTCTGGGTGAGATTTTGTCTGTATAGCTTTGCTCTCACCGTTAGTCCTAGGGTTAGGTCCGTCCGTTTCGTTTTTTTTTTTTTTTTTTTTTTTACTTAAAAAAATTTTTTTTCCCTAATAAATGTTTTCTTAATAATTTTTTCCTTATTTTCTATTTTTAAAAAATTTAAAAAAAATTTTTAATAAGTTTTTTCATATTTTTTATTTTTAAAAATTAAAAAAAAAATTTTCTTAATAAATTTATTCTTAATAATTTTTTTTCTTATTTTTTATTATAATTGCTTTATTTTATTTTATTTTATCCTCTTTCTTTCTTTCTTTCCATTTTTTCTCCCTTTTATTCTGAGCCGTGTGGATGAAAGGCTCTTGGTGCTCCAGCCAGGCATCAGGGCTGTGCCTCTGAGGTGGGAGAGCCAACTTCAGGACACTGGTCCACAAGAGACCTCCCAGCTCCACGTAATACCAAACGGTGAAAATCTCTCAGAGATCTCCATCTCAACATCAAAACCCAGCTTCACTCAACAACCAGCAAGCTACAGTGCTGGACACCCTATGCCAAACAACTAGCAAGACAGGAACACAGCCCCATCCATTAACAGAGAGGCTGCCTAAAATCGTAATAAGGCCACAGACACCCTAAAACACACCATCAGACGTGGACAAGCCCACCAGAAAGACAACATCCAGCCTCATCCACCAGAACACAGGCACTAGTTCCCTCCACCAGGAAACCTACACAACCCACTGAACCAACCTTAGCCACTGGGGACAGATACCAAAAACAACGGGAACTATAAACTTGCAGCCTGTGAAAAGGAGACCCCAAACACAGTAAGATAAGCAAAATGAGAAGACAGAAAAACACACAGCAGATGAAGGAGCAGGGTCAAAACACACCAGACCTAACAAATGAAGAGGAAATAGGTAGTCTACCTGAAAAAGAATTCAGAATAATGATAGTAAGGATGATCCAAAATCTTGGAAATAGAATAGACAAAATGCAAGAAACATTGAACAAGGACGTAGAAGAACTAAAGAGGAACCAAGCAACGATGAAAAGCACAATAAATGAAATTAAAAATACTCTAGATGGGATCAATAGCAGAATAACTGAGGCAGAAGAACGGATAAGTGACCTGGAAGATAAAATGGTGGAAATAACTACTGCAGAGCAGAATAAAGAAAAAAGAATGAAAAGAACTGAGGACAGTCTCAGAGACCTCTGGGACAACATTAAACGCACCAACATTCCAATTATAGGGGTCCCAGAAGAAGAAGAGAAAAAGAAAGGGACTGAGAAAATATTTGAAGAGATTATAGTTGAAAACTTCCCTAATATGGGAAAGGAAATAGTTAATCAAGTCCTGGAAGCACAGAGAGTCCCATACAGGATAAATCCAAGGAGAAACACACCAAGACACATATTAATCAAACTATCAAAAATTAAATATAAAGAAAACATATTAAAAGCAGCAAGGGAAAAACAACAAATAACACACAAGGGCATCCCCATAAGGTTAACAGCTGATCTTTCAGCAGAAACTCTGCAAGCCAGAAGGGAGTGGCAGGATGTACTTAAAGTGATGAAGGAGAAAAACCTACAACCAAGATTACTCTACCCAGCAAGGATCTCATTCAGATTTGATGGAGAAATTAAAACCTTTACAGACAAGCAAAAGCTGAGAGAGTTCAGCACCACCAAACCAGCTTTACAACAAATGCTAAAGGAACTTCTCTAGGCAAGAAACACAAGAGAAGGAATACACCTACAATAACAAACCCAAAACATTTAAGAAAATGGGAATAGGAACATACATATCGATAATTACCTTAAATGTAAATGGATTAAATGCTCCCACCAAAAGACACAGACTGGCTGAATGGATACAAAAACAAGACCCATATATATGCTGTCTACAAGAGACCCACTTCAGACCTAGAGACACATACAGACTGAAAGTGAGGGGATGGAAGAAGATATTCCATGCAAATGGAAATCAAAAGAAAGCTGGAGTAGCAATTCTCATATCAGACAAAATAGACTTTAAAATAAAGACTATTACAAGAGACAAAGAAGGACACTATATAATGATCAAGGGATCGATCCAAGAGGAAGGTATAACAATTGTAAATATTTATGCACCCAACATAGGAGCACCTCAATACATAAGGCAAATACTAACAGCCATAAAAGGGGAAATCGACAGTAACACAATCATAGTAGGGGACTTTAACACCCCACTTTCACCAATGGACAGATCATCCAAAATGAAAATAAATAAGGAAACACAAGCTTTAAATGATACATTAAACAAGATGGACTTAATTGATATTTATAGGACATTCCACCCAAAAACAACAGAATACACATTTTTCTCAAGTGCTCATGGAACATTCTCCAGGATAGATCATATCTTGGGTCACAAATCAAGCCTTGGTAAATTTAAAAAAATTGAAATCGTAACAAGTATCTTTTCCGACCACAACGCTATGAGACTAGATATCAATTACAGGAAAAGATCTGTAAAAAATACAAACACATGGAGGCTACACAATACACTACTTAATAACGAAGTGATCACTGAAGAAATCAAAGGGGAAATCAAAAAATACCTAGAAACAAATGACAATGGAGACACGACGATCCAAAACCTATGGGATGCAGCAAAAGCAGTTCTAAGAGGGAAGTTTATAGCAATACAAGCCTACATCAAGAAACAGGAAACATCTCGAATAAACAACCTAACCTTGCACCTAAAGCAATTAGAGAAAGAAGAACAAAAAAACCCCAAAGCTAGCAGAAGGAAAGAAATCATAAAGATCAGATCAGAAATAAATGAAAAAGAAATGAAGGAAACAATAGCAAAAATCAATGAAACTAAAAGCTGGTTCTTTGAGAAGATAAACAAAATTGATAAACCATTAGCCAGACTCATCAAGAGAAAAAGGGAGAAGACTCAAATTAATAGAATTAGAAATGAAAAAGGAGAAGTAACCACTGACACTGCAGAAATACAAATGATCATGAGAGATTACTACAAGCAACTCTACGCCAATAAAATGGACAACCTGGAAGAAATGGACAGATTCTTAGAAATGCACAACCTGCCAAGACTGAACCAGGAAGAAATAGAAAATATGAACAGACCAATCACAAGCACTGAAATTGAAACTGTGATTAAAAATCTTCCAACACACAAAAGCCCAGGACCAGATGGCTTCACAGGCGAATTCTATCAAACATTTAGAGAAGAGCTAACACCTATCCTTCTCAAACTCTTCCAAAATATTGCAGAGGGAGGAACACTCCCCAACTCATTCTACGAGGCCACCATCACCCTGATACCAAAACCAGACAAAGATGTCACAAAGAAAGAAAACTACAGGCCAATATCACTGATGAACATAGATGCAAAAATCCTCAACAAAATACTAGCAAACAGAATCCAACAGCACATTAAAAGGATTATACACCATGATCAAGTGGGGTTTATTCCAGGAATGCAAGGATTCTTCAATATACGCAAATCAATCAACGTGATACATCATATTAACAAATTGAAGGAGAAAAACCATATGATCATCTCAATAGATGCAGAGAAAGCTTTCCACAAAATTCAACACCCATTTATGATAAAAGTCCTGCAGAAAGTAGGCATAGAGGGAACTTTCCTCAACATAATAAAGGCCGTATATGACAAACCCACAGCCAACATTGTCCTCAATGGTGAAAAACTGAAACCATTTCCACTAAGATCAGGAACAAGACAAGGTTGCCCACTCTCACCACTATTATTCAACATAGTTTTGGAAGTGTTAGCCACAGCAATCAGAGAAGAAAAAGAAATAAAAGGAATCCAAATCGGAAAAGAAGAAGTAAAGCTGTCACTGTTTGCAGATGACATGATACTATACATAGAGAATCCAAAAGATGCTACCAGAAAACTATTAGAGCTAATCAATGAATTTGGTAAAGTAGCAGGATACAAAATTAATGCACAGAAATCTCTTGCATTCCTGTATACTAATGATGAAAAATCTGAAAGTGAAATTAAGAAAACACTCCCGTTTACCATTGCAACAAAAAGAATAAAATATCTAGGAATAAACCTACCTAAGGAGACAAAAGACCTGTATGCAGAAAATTATAGGACACTGATGAAAGAAATTAAAGATGATACAAATAGATGGAGAGATATACCATGTTCTTGGATTGGAAGAATCAACATTGTGAAAATGACTCTGCTACCCAAAGCAATCTACAGATTCAATGCAATCCCTATCAAATTACCACTGGCATTTTTCACAGAACTAGAACAAAAAATTTCACAATTTGTATGGAAACACAAAAGACCCCGAATAGCCAAAGCAATCTTGAGAACGAAAAATGGAGCTGGAGGAATCAGGCTCCCTGACTTCAGACTATATTACAAAGCTACAGTAATCAAGACAGTTTGGTACTGGCACAAAAACAGAAATATAGATCAATGGAACAGGATAGAAAGCCCAGAGATAAGCCCACGCACATATGGTCACCTTATCTTTGATAAAGGAGGCAAGCATATACAGTGGAGAAAAGACAGCCTCTTCAATAAGTGGTGCTGGGAAAATTGGACAGGTACATGTAAAAGTATGAAATTAGAACACTCCCTGACACCATACACAAAAATAAACTCAAAATGGATTAAAGACCTAAGTGTAAGGCTAGACACTATCAAACTCTTAGAGGAAAACATAGGCAGAACACTCTATGACATAAATCACAGCAAGATCCTTTTTGACCCAGGTCCTAGAGAAATGGAAATAAAAACACAAATAAACAAATGGGACCTAATGAAACTTAAAAGCTTTTGCACAGCAAAGGAAACCATACACAAGACGAAAAGACAACCCTCAGAATGGGAGAAAATATTTGCAAATGAAGCAACTGACAAAGGATTAATCTCCAAGATTTACAAGCAGCTCATGCAGCTCAATAACAAAAAAACAAACAACCCAATCCAAAAATGGGCAGAAGACCTAAATAGACATTTCTCCAAAGAAGATATACAGATTGCCAACAGACACATGAAAGAATGCTCAACATCATTAATCATTAGAGAAATGCAAATCAAAACTACAATGAGGTATCACCTCACACCGGTCAGAATGGCCATCATTAAAAAATCTAGAAACAATAAATGCTGGAGAGTGTGTGGAGAAAAGGGAACCCTCTTGCACTGTTGGTGGGAATGTAAATTGATACAGCCACTATGGAGAACAGTATGGAGGTTCCTTAAAAAACTAAAAATAGAACTACCATACGACCCAGCAATCCCACTACTGGGCATATACCCTGAGAAAACCATAATTCAGAAAGAGTCATGTACCAAAATATTCATTGCAGCTCTGTTTACAATAGCCAGGACATGGAAGCAACCTAGGTGTCCATCATCGGATGAATGGATAAAGAAGATGTGGCACATATATACAATGGAATATTACTCAGCCATAAAAAGAAATGAAATGGAGGTGTTTGTAATGAGGTGGATCGAGTTAGAGTCTGTCATACAGAGTGAAGTAAGCCAGAAAGAGAAAAAGAAATACAGTATGCTAACACATATATATGGAATCTAAGGGAAAAAAAAAAAAAAAGGTCATGAAGAACCTAGTGGCAAGATGGGAATAAAGACACAGACCTACTAGAGAATGGACTTGAGGATATGGGGAGGGGGAGGGGTGAGATGTGACAGGGTGAGAGAGTGTCATGGACATATATACACTACCAAATGTAAAATAGATAGCTAGTGGGAAGCAGCCGCATAGCACAGGGAGATCAGCTCGGTGCTTTGTGACCACCTAGAGGGGTGGGATAGGGAGAGTGGGAGGGAGGGAGATGCAAGAGGGAAGAGATATGGGAACATATGTATATGTGTAACTGATTCACTTTGTTATAAAGCAGAAGCTAACACACCATTGTAAAGCAATTATACTTCAATAAAGATGTTTAAAAAAAAAAAAAAAAGGCAAATTCCAAAATAAATGGGGCTAACAATTAAGGACACAATACAGAGAACTTGTTCCCCATTGATTACTCTCGTGCTACTTGCATGTGTTACTTGTTAGTTATTTGAAAGGACCTAATTTTTTGTTGAATTAGGCAAAAGGAGAAATGTTCATTTCTATTAAAGGTAATAAGAGAAATGAAAAATACATTTTGCCAACCTTTCAATTTTCTGGTGCATCTGAGTTTCAAATTTGGTTCAAAGTGTTTAAGTTAAAATACAGAAGGGGAAACATTTCCGGATTGACCAAGGCACAGGCATGGAAAAGCATACAGATACCGTGAATATAAGATAATTATTAGAAACTATTTTATGAGTTATGTATAAATAAATAAGAAACATATGGACTGCATTTCCCTGGAAATACACTTGGGTTTGAAAATTAAAAAGACAAAAAGATAACCACTTTGATAAAAAGCTGACAAGACTTTGCCAAACCCCAACAGTTGGAAAAATAGCTTGAAATATTTGAGGAATCCAAACATAGATGGGTTTACCCTAGTTAGAAGGCCTTTTATGGTCAGATGAACATAGGTAACAGTGGGGGAGGCAGGGTGGAAAAACACATCAGGAACAACACATGGTTTGGCATGTTTCTAGTCAATTTAACAGAAACTCAGATGAAAATATTCTACAGAATGTACATGACTCAAATGTTCACACCAAACAAGATCAAGAATTCCCTGGGTAGTTGACCCAATTTGAAATTAGAAGTTTTCACAGCTTAGTGTATCCACATTGCCTGACATCCTACCCTTTCAAACATAAATTCTAAATTTAGTGACCAGGAATTTTAGAAGTTCAGAAAAAAAGTATAAGAATTACCACATGAATAGGAACTCTACAAGGGAGGAAATATTAAGAGGGCAGGTGATATATCAGAAGTGAAATTCTAAGTAAGTAATTAAAAATTATGCCCATGGAGAAGAAAATGCTGATATGCTTAAGGCAATTTATAAATCTGGGCTAAGAACTCTTAGGTACTTGAATATTTGCCAAGCAAAAACATAAAAGAGAGAAGTTACTAGGGATAAATTACAATTGAGAAAACTACTGAAAAAACTAAGCACAAAACTGAGAATTTTGATAAATGATAAAAACATTTCATTCATTCAACAACTATTTATACTCTGAGTAAGAACCAAAGAGATGAGATACATAATTGAGTTGTATAATATAAGAGCTGGGATTCAAAGTGTAGAATAAACTACTCATCTTATACATTATTTTCATTTTCTGTATCAAAGAGGATAATTTTCAAACTCAAGTGAATTCATTTAATTAAAACTGAAGCCTCAGCTTAGTGAAAAAATAGCAAAGGACATTAGCTTTTCAACGTGTTACAATGTCTAGGCCTGGTGAATTGGTTTATAGGGACTTGAACAAACTTGCAGAAGACAAACCAAGTCTCAATTGGTAATTTTTGGTAATTTATGAGAAGTAGGAGAACTAAAAGAGAATAATACATTATTTTTATTTTGAAAGTGATTTCGAAGAGTGCAGAGTGGGGATTTCAACTTGCAATACTTGCAATATTTTAGAATACTAACTTAAGAATAGTTCAGATCTTGAGGAATTTAAGGATTTAACTTCAGTTTGATTTATTGGAAGTTTTCTAGGAGAACCTGGAAAACTGTGTGTAGGAAGTGGCAATCACTAGATAACTTCTCAGATTCATGATTTTGGGAGGGGGTTAAGATGTGGAAAAGATGTGGAATAGTAATTAATAGGAGGAATAGACTAATTTCAAATAAACTGAGATGGGATTATTCAAATAAACACATTTTTGATGAGCAAAAATAAAATGAATCTGTTTGAAATTTTCATGCCTTTCTATCTATTAAATACTTGGGACTCACTGTTGCCACTTTCCTATCTTAACTAGATTTTCTATACCAGTGCAGAAGGCATCATGACTGTAAACCAAGATTAGGAACAAGAAAACTGTGCAGTGGGGCTGATCCAAGACTGGGAAATGGCATGGTCATAGAGACTGAAATATGTTGGTGATGACATGAAGAAACTAACCATAGAATCCAAGCTCTACAGAAAGTCATGTAGAGCAGAGGTATAGCTCATAGAGTGAGGCAGCATTCATTTGTTTATTCAGCATAAGTAAAATGAGAGCCTGCTACATGTTAGAAGTTGTCCTAACTCTAGAGTACTGTGATGGTCAGTTTTATGTGTAAACTTGACTAGGCTATAGTCCCAGTTATTCAATCAAACAATGATCTAGGTGTTACTGTGAAGGTTTTTTTGTAACCTCCTTTAGTAACTCATTATTAAAGTTTATAATCAGTTGACTCTAAGCAAAGGCAATTATCCTTGATAATCTAGGTGGGCCTGATTCAATCAGTTGAAGAAGTAAACAAGAGGCATTCCTGAAGAATAAATTCTGCCTAGGGACTGCAGCTTCAGACTGTGCTTGAGAGTTTCATCCCGCCCTTCCTGAAAGCCTGCCTTATGGATTTTGGATTGACATAGCCAGCTCCCATAATTGCATAAAATAGTTCCTTACAGTAAATATCTTACTGTATATATAGCCTGTTATTCTGTTTCTCTGGTGGAAGCTTAACTGATACAGATTTTGGTACCAAGAAGTGTAGTGATGCAGTAACAAATAAAGTAAATATGTGGAAGTGGCTTTGGAGCTGGGTAGTGGGTAGGAGGTCGAAAACTTTTGAGACATGATAGAAAAACCTAGATTGACTTAAACAAATGGCTGGGAGAACTATAGATGTTTAAAGGCACTTCTGGTAAACCTCAGAAGGGAATGAGAAAAATGTTACTGGAAACTGGAGGAAAGGCATTTCTTGTTATATAACAATAGTAAATGTAGCTGAATTATGACCTATAGTTGTGTGGAAAGCAGAACTTGTAAACAATGAACTTGGATATTTAGCTGATGAGATTTCAAGCAAAATGTTGAAGATGCAACTTGTTTTCTTCTTTTTGCTTGTAGTAAAATATGAGTGGAAAGAGGTAAATTGAGAAAATAACTATTAAACAAAAAGGAACCAGTACTTGAAAACTGGGAATATTCTCAGCTCAACCAGATTGCAAAAGATGCTAAAATTAGGAGATTCACTGTTAGGTAAGTGTGTTCTGGAGAGAAGGACTAAAGTGTGGCTGGACAACTTTTTGCTGGTGGTGAAGAGATTATGCATGTGACTCATGGATCTCCTTTGCCATCTCAGCAGAAGGGGGGATAGAAATGGGATTACACAGGAAAGGTATTTGGAGAACGCTTTTGTCTAATGGAGTAAATCCTCATGACATACACCAGAGAGCCACAACAGTTTTAAAGAAAGTTATACCAGCAAAACACTGTCAGCTTGCATTGACAGTGAAACAGACGGGACAAAATGAAAGAGGGTTGTCAGACTCCCCAAATTCTAGAAGCAGGAAAGAGGATGATAAAATTACTCAAATTCAAACATGTGTCACCACTCAAGAAAAGGAAATGTAACTCCAAAACTAGAGCCTTGATTCTAGAGGCCAGAACCATGTGTGTAGAGGCTAGAGCAATGGACACAGAGACTGGAACCATATGTCCAAAGGGTGGAGCCATAGACACAGAAGCCAGAGCCTCTAATCCTCAAAGAACTATTCCCAGGCCTTGAAACCTAATCTCATTTGTCCTGCCGGATTTCAAAACTGTGTGAAACCAGTGACCCTTTTCTTCCTTCTATTTTCTCCCTTTTGGGATGGAAATTTCTATAACTATTAGATTATGTCTACCCCACCCTTACATTTTGGGAATAGATAACTTGTTTTCTAGTTTCCCAGGTCCAGAGATGGAGAAGGATTTTGCCTCAAGATAGATCATACCTAGAGTCTTATATATTCCTGATTTAGATAATTTAGGGGATGAGATTTGAGTTGATGTTATATGGGTTGAGACTTTTGGAAATGTTGGGATGGTGTGAGTGTGTTTTGTGCATGGAATGGACATGAAACTTTGGGGGTCATGGTAGACTGTAGTGAATTGAATAGTGGTTCCCAAAAACCACTATTTTTTTTTAAGTTATTGGCAGGTGTGATTAAGTTAAGAATTTTGAGATGAGGAGATTATCCTGGATTGGACCCTAAGCCCCATCACATGTATCCTTGTAAGAGGGAGACAGAGATTTGGCACAAACAGAATAGGAGAAGGCAAGGTGACCAAGAGATTGCAGTGAAGTGGCTACAAGGCGAGAAATATTGACAACCATCAGAGACTGGAAGAGGCAAAAAACATACATAGTCTCCCCTTAAGCCTCCAGAGGAAGTGCAGCCCTATCAACACTTTGATTTTGACCTAGTGATACTAATTTTGGACTTCTGGCCTTCAGAACTGTGAAAAAACAACTTTCTGTTGCTTTAAGCCACCAAGTTTTTGATAATTTGTTAAAGAAGCCACAGGAAACTAACACAGGTACAAGAAGAGTAGGATGTGGATTCTTCCACAGAGATGAGCAGTATCATGGGGGCCAGAGGTATGTCAAGAGTAACTACAACCCCTTGAAATAACTGTGGGTGCACAAAAGAGGAAAGACTGGTTTCTCCTTGAGTCAAGTGCATATCACAAAATTTTTCAGCTGTAATTGCAGGTTAAATGCATCTTATCCAGATAAATAAGAGAAAGACGTTTATTAAACTGGCAGGAATGGGAAGTAAAAAGGTGCAGGGGCAATGAAAGAGTAAGGGGTGTTTAAAAAAAGAGGGGAATCCTGTTTGACTGCAATATGGGATGAATGAAAGAAAAGCTAGCAGTGAAGTGAAGAGGTATTCTGGGGCCTTGTTGTGATAGGCTTTTATATGGTACTGAAAATTTTGGACTTATTCATATAAGAAATGGGAAACTCTCAAGATATTTAATGCAATAAGTCAATAGGGGTTCATGAACTATGGTTTTTAATATATGCTTTAATGTTTTCACCCTAGAAGCTATGTAGAAAAGAAACTAGGATGGGGTCAGACAAAGATGAGATCAGTCTCACCCCAACATCTCAGGTGAGATAATATGACAAAAGTGACAGAAAAGAGGAGATGAATTTACAGTTATTTTTGAGATCAAATTGCCAGGACTTGCTGACCAAATAAATGTCAGGAATGAGGATGAATCCTGGTGGGTTTTTTTTTGTTGTTGTTGTTTTTGTTTTCTGCAACAGATGAATGGATGCCAATGCTATTAACTGAAAACAGTATAATAGGGGGAACTTGTGGGGCTGTTGACACAATTCATTCATTCACTTAATAAATATTTACTGTCCACCTACTTTGTCCAAGCTCTGGGCTAATGATGTTCAGTTTGGGGTGATTCCAGGACCTTAAGAAGGTCACGCAGTACAAAAAGAGTGAGGAAGGGAACAAGTCACTCCAGGAGGGTTTAATGTTTTATATTTGTTTGTTTTATTTTGTTTGCTTTTTTGTGTGGGTTGACAGGGTGGAAAGGAGAGATAGTAGGTGAAGAGGTTGTAGTTTAGACAGAGGACGTAGTAAATGTGGAAGGGAAGTATATGAAGAGTTGTTAAAACAAGGGGTAAATCAGCTGTCAAGAAGAAAGTCTATCTCCTGGAGCACAAATGAAACTGGATAACATTTTAATGATTGATTGACGTCGAAATGTTTTGGCTTTAAATATAAATGACATACCATATGCAATTCCTCCCCTAGACGCTTTTTTTGGAGAATTTATCACTGTATAACAATGTATAATAACAATAAATAATAAATAAATAAATAAACAATGGTTTATTGACATGTGCAGTCCAATACGTTTACAGGATAATGAGGCACACTCAGTATCTATCACACTTCATTAAAATTCCAGGCTCAAACTTAACCTTGAAGTTTAACGAAACTGCATTTCTAATTTAGTAATTCTTACACAGGACAAACCTTGATATCTTTATGTACAGTGAGATACTTATTACATTTATGTGCTGTCCAAACACATTTTTTTAAATTTATTTTATTTTATTTATTTTTGGCTATGTTGGATCTTCGTTGCTGCGCGTGGGTTTTCTCTAGTTGCGAAGAGCAGGGCCTACTCTTCGTTGCGGTGCGCGGGCTTCTTATTGCGGTGGCTTCTCTTGTTGCAGAGCATGGGGTCTAGGGCACGTGGGCTTCAGTAGTTGTGGCACGCAGGCTCTGTAGTTGTGGCTCGCGGGCTCTAGAGGGCAGGCTCAGTAGTGGCACACGGGCTTAGTTGCTCCACATCATGTGGGATCTTCCCGGACCAGGGCTCAAACCCATGTCCCCTGCATGGGCAGGCGGATTCTTAACCACTGCACCACCACGGAAGCCCCCAAACACATTTTTTTAAAAATCAGCTGCATAGCACAGGGAGATCAGCTCAGTGCTTTGTGACCACCTAGAGGGGTGGGATAGGGAGGGTAGGAGGGAGACGCAAGAGGGAGGGGATATGGGGATATATGTATAGGTATAGCTGATTCACTTTGTTATACAGCAGAAACTAACACAACAATGTAAAGCAATTATACTCCAATAAAGATGTTAAAATATATATATATAAGTTTAGGAAATAAGGCAGAATATTTCTCTTTCTATCCCCACCCATGATGCAATTGTACAGGATTACAAAAAGGCAGTATACTATAAACAATGAATATTTTTCTTTTTTACATGAAAGCCATCATCATTTTTAGTCCATGGGCATGGTGATTCTTTTATATCAATTATCTATAAATGTCCAGTACATCACAGATCAATGAAAGAAATGACCGCATGCAAACACCTCATATGTGTGATGTCTTGGTTCAAAAGAAGATAAACTGAAATAATGAATAAGCTTTCTGTAGCAAGAATTATGTATATGGTATTTGGCATCCTTCTTGCTCTGTGAATGGTTTATTTTCATGGCTGTAAAAATGGTCCCATCCTGATCCTGAGCAGAGTTTAAATTTCAGCATATCCTCCATGGGGATACTCCATAGAATGTCTATTCTGTAATTCTGAGGCAGAGCAATTTCTAATTATTAAAGGCCTCCAAAATACCTGGTACTATATAAAAATGACTTCTACTCCACCCAACGTTGCTAAAAGGGAAATGTTATTGTAATAGATATGGAAACTGGTAATTTTCTTATTTTAATAGATGAGAAAAATATTCGTTTGGACATTCTAACAGATGAGGAAATTTACCTGGCAGAGTTGAGATTCATACCAAACACGTGATTCTTCAACCCCAAGGCCAAGCTATTCCTAGCACAGCAAGCTACCTCATAAACAGGTTACTTCAAATCACTAAGTAATCAAAACACTTATATTTTTGGTGGGTTTCACCCAGACCTAGTCCTTTAGGAAAAATATCAATACAATTATTCTATTATAATCAAACTTTAGCATACTTAGTCTGCCTTTAGTTGATTTAAATGATAAGTAAAGGTGAACATGCTTACTTCAACTAGAAATGCCACAACTTTGGAATTCGTAATGCATTTATTTATTTTTAGCCAAGATATACAATTTACCATAAAATTTAAGCTAAACAAAAACTCATTTTAGATACATTTTAAAATCATTTTAAAATGATTTTTGTTGTTCTTTAAGCATGCAAGATAGGCCACATGTATTTACATTCTATCTTATACCTTCACAAGAACACACCGAAATGAAATGATTAACCAATTTATTCTCCTACTTTTCTAGGCCACCCTGTCTCATAGTCTCCTCTCTCCTCAAATCTCCAACATCTCCCTCTCTTTCTTCACTCTCAGCCAACAACCTTGCTTCCTATGTATTGAGAAAATAGGACTTTCACAAACTACTGAGTTCACCTAAGATTTTGTTTAACTCTGTTGGGTGCATGTAGGAAGACGAAATGGATGGGAGGGCTATGTAGGAGATCAATCTCTAGCCACTGTAAGAAGTTATTGGATGATGAGTCAAACCATAATGGAAAAGAATATGAAAAAGAATACACACACACACACACATATATATGTATGTATATGTGTAACTGAATCACTTTGAGATACACCTGAAACTAACACAACATTGTAAATCAACTACACTTCAATTTAAAAATAATTAAGAACATTATTAACATACCACCTAGAAATATGGAAGTAAATATCAAAAGAAACAGCTAAACATTTTGAAATAGTTGCTTCAGGGGAGTAGAATTATTGGGTCTGGAGGCATAAGAATATTATTTTTTAACTCTAAGCTTTTTAGCATTTAAAAAATCTATATGATAAAAATACAATTGATAAAATTACAAAATTAAAGGCTGGAATAAAATACACAAAATTGTAAATGCCTTACTATTAAGATGTTCTGGGTAATAATTTTATCATGTATTTCTCAACATTTTAAAATGTTACATAATTCATATAGTTTACCAATAAATCTTCAGGAAGAATAATTGTTTGTATTTTATTCTATTTTAGAAAACTTTTTAAGTGTTCTCTAAAAGAAATAACTTAGTAGTATGGAGAAGGGGGAGTACATACATTTCTATGTTTGTACATGTTAAAACTTACTACTGTAGACAGTACAAGAGATGACTCTCTGCTGGGCCCGTTATTAGACTCAACACACGATGAGAGGGATTGAAATGTTTTCCAGGACTAGAGGAGCCGCTGGTTTTATCAGTAAATTTAAAATGCCAAAAAAAGTGCCATACATCTCAAGGAGGATTGTCAGCACGGAAAAGTGGGTGAGTTAGGGACATGAAAGACCCAGTTTCTTATCTGCAAAGTTAATGATCCAATTTTAGACCATGAAAATTCACCAAGCCTTGTTTTCTCTGAGGCTCTTTTCGTAGACAGCAAGCTGATCTCAGAAGACAGTCCATTCACACCTCTGAATCATAAACCATCAGAATCACCAACAAGAGCTATCCTTGATAAGGACAACCACAAGGTACAAGGAAATGGCTAGATTTCTGAGTCTCTGATCTTAGGTTAACTTCACACTATCTATATCCAAGAATCAAAAATGAAGATGAAATTTCTCTTTCAAAAACTTTGTCTTCTACTCTGTTTTTTTCCTAGACCAATATAAGACAGTCCTTTAATTTATAGCTCATCACTTGGGCTATAAATTAAATGATTCCATTTAACTTTGGTTTTCCTTCAGATACAATGTTAATAAGGGGATATTTCTTCATCAACAAACTGATGCTCAATTTTTTTGAAAATTATCCATTTCTCTATTAAAAGTAATTACTTGTCATTAAATCATAAAAGTATGCAGTGAACAGTATAGTATTAACAGTGTATAGAGTCAGTATATGTGAACAATACAGTAACTAGACTCACAAAAATACTTAGTCTCTACTGAGGATATAACTGGTAGAAATATTTTAAGGGTAAAAGTGAACAACTAAGGTCCTCCTGAGGAGGGAAAATATATGTACAATAAATAAATAAGATTTAGAGTCAGGAAACTTGGATTTGTTCCAGCTCTGCCATGTACCAGCTCTGGCTTTGTCCAAGTTACACATCATTTTCAAACCTTAATACACCTATAAGTAAATACAATTTATAGTGTCCTTGTCATAGATTTCTCGATTAATTACATTCATCTAGCCAAAGTGACTACTATAGTGACTGTCCTGTAGTAAGTGCTCAGTAAATATTTGGTATTGGTATCAATTGATACCAAATGAAGGAACGTGTACTCGAAGGTAGAGAGAAAAGTTTTACATACTGGATCCTACATTATTGTCACTGATTACTGACAGAGTGTTTGAGACCAAGAGCAAAAGAGAACCCAGGCAGAGGGAGCTGTAGAGGCTATCAGGAGGCCATCTGAGGTCGAGGACCCAGGCCATAGGGTCTTACGTATTGATGCAGGTCAGAAAGCAGACAGTGCCAATGATGTAGCTGTGTGCAGCCTTCTGCCAGGGCTCTGAGTAACTGGCAGAGCACTGAACATGTGACTCATTATAAGTCAAACTGCTGTAAGTGAGAAACCACCTGTAGTTAAGACAAGTGCTTCATTGAAAGTATTAGAGCAAGAGAAAACTTAGGGAAAGAGTGATCTCTTTGATGCAAAATAGCCCTCAGCTCTGCCCTGTAGTACTTTCTAGGAATTCTCGCACCACACCCCTGTCTGGTCAAAGCATCTCTTCTAAGCTTCCTCTTTAGAGGAAACTGGATTCTGGGACCTGGGGCTCCCTATGGTGACTCTATACCTAGGCTCTTCTTCTTTACAACATTGTGGATTACTCTAAAAAATTAAAAACGGAGTTATTTCCCCTTAGCTTCATGTATGAACCATACTAGAAATCCCTGTCCTACCTACTTAGTCTGAGTTCTGTCCCATGGATAGGCACTCAAACTTTAATTCGGTTTCCTCAATAAAAACACTATTACCATTCACAAAATCTGTTTATTTTGTCTTTTCCTTCAGCTTGGCCAGGGCAATTTTCTCTTTTTAACATTAAAGTTAAATCCTGTTTGGATATTGCCACACATTTCTTGACCATTTTCTGTCTCCTATCGCTTCACTGTTAAAGCTTTACAAGCTCACTATTTCTACCTGTCCCTCCAATTGAGCCTGAATCAGCCTTCGTCGTCGTCTTTTTTTTTTTTTTTCTATATTTACATTTATGTTTCACTAAAAAGCCTTTCTAGGCTTTTTTACAACTCCCCTTTCTTTCTTTTCCTTTCTATGCTCTTAGCAACATTAGTCCCTCCACTTTCTCAATGTATTTTTCTAATGGTTACACTGAGGTTATAGGTTTTTGGGAGAAAGACTATAGAGATGAAAGACGAAGTATCATTCTCATCACATCATATCAAGGATACTTACTATCAACATTACTTATCACTGGGATTATTGACTTGGATCACCTGGCACGGTAGAGTTTGTAGGCGTTCTCTCCCCTTTCCACATTCTACTCATTGGACACAAATCACTAAGTGTAACCCATACTCAAGGGGCTGGAGAGCTAAGCTCCATCTATGTAAAAGGGGCACTGTATTGACATATTGTGTGGGAAATTTGTCTTTTTTCTTTTTACTTTTTCAATAGTATATTTGTATCCACATGATTTCATGGATATTCATTATACACTCTGGGTTATAATCCAATAATACTTCATTTATTTTTTTGCTGAAATTGTCCCATCTTTAGTCACTTGAGAGCTCTTTCAGTTTGGCTCCTTTATTAAAGCTCATAATAAACTCCACCATTTTTATTATTTTAGATAAATGCTTTAAGAAAAAGCATACAAAATGTGCTGTTTTTGCCATTATGTCAAAATTCAGTATATTAATCAACATATTATGTCAATTTTGCATTTATCATTTTATCTTGTATTCTATGCTTCTCCTCTGTGCCGACCTTTCTTCTTGCTAATTTTTATACTTTAACCATTCCTATATAGGGGCCTATTGGATGATGGCAAAATTTCGTAGTCTTGGAAAAAATTTTCTGATCTCCATTTTGCCCTCATTCTTGGAAAATAATATGGCTGGGTATAAAATTCTAGGCTTACAATGTCTTCCCGTCAGTCTTTTTAAGATCTTAACCCACTGTTTTCTGTTACCTTTTTTTTGCTGACCAAAAGTCTGCTAAATATTTATCTGGGTTTCCCCTCACTCTGGTAACCTTTACTATATAATCCTTTATGTTAGGAAGATTCAGAGCAATAAGTTAAATAGAAATTATTTTTATTAATTAATTTTGATACTCAGAGTAAACTTTTGATCTAATGAATTCTGGAAACATCAACTATTTTCCCTTTATATACTTCTTCTCAACCATCCTCTCTGTTCACTGAGTCTGTTGGATCCTTCCTGATTAATACCCACATCTTTTGCCTGCTCTTTTGTCTCTATACGATGTTACTATGGTCTGAATGAATGTGTCCTCCCAAAACTCACGTATTGAAGTCTAATGCCCAGTGTGATGGCATTAGGAGGTGGGGCCTTTGGGAGTGGTTTAGGTCATTAAGGTGAAACCCTAATGAATGGGTTTAGTCCTCTTATAAAAGACCCCACAGAGCTCCCTTGCACCTTGTGTGAATACAATAAGAAGTCTGTGGCCCATCTGACCACAGACTGAGCAGTAAAAAGAAAAAAAAAAAAAAGTCAATGAATATTTTCCAATATATCATTAAAATTTAACATTTAGAAAGATATGTATTTAACAAGCTTCTATCTAGAGCTTAGGAAGGAACAGGGTTTTTTTTAACCTTTTTTTAAAGTAAGCCACTTCATATGGTAGAGTATAGCATAGTGGTTAGAACTACAAAATTTGGAATAAAATAAACTCAGTTCAAAAAAACTCTGCCACTTTACTAGCTATGTGTGACCTTCAGAATGTTATTTAATGTGACTGAGTCTTTCTTGGGCTCACTTGACCACGCCGGACCCTGATTTTAAACACACAGCCTCCAGAATTGTGAGAAATGTATGTTTGTTGTTTATAAGCCACTCAGTTTTTGGTATTCTATAAAGCCACCTGAACAAACTAAGACAGATGCACCTTGATGAATTCAATACCTTCTTCCAAATTACTATCTTCAACTGTATGCAGAGTTTATGGATGTATTTTGTGTATATATATATATATATATATATTTTTTTTTTTTTTTTTCCTGTATATTATGATGTTTTGACATCTTAAAAAAACCTTTCTGGCTGGGGAGAGACTACACCTCCCAGGGCTAGCAGATTCTTAGAGGTAGAAGGTGATTCAGGGATTCAGCTGGGGAACATACCGTTGATATGCAAACCAACCCATGCAAAGCCACACCTCCTCTATCATGTGGCCCTCATACAACAGAAGATCCTCTGTCTGGTCTTTGTACTACAGTTGACAATTCCCTCTGCCTTAATCATCCCAGGGAACTAAAGCCAGGCAACTGAAGCCCACACCTATAGCTCAAAGCCCACTGAAATTACACAAACTGGATATTCCTAAACTGTTGACCCTGCACTGCCTTGCCTCCTTCCCGTGAAAACCCCGAGAAAGGTCATAGCCTAGGCCTTCCCCAGCTCCTGCTTCAGCTTCCTGACTAAAACCTGGTGTTCCTCCAGCGGTCCTGTGATGCAAGTTGTGCCTGTCATTTCTAAGGAACTATGAGTAAATTAAACTTTTTTTTCCAATGGCATTGCCCTTCTGTGTTGTCATTCAGTCGCATGTATAAATGAAGACCTAGGCCCAGAACAATGAAAGTAATTAAAATAGTTTTATACTTTAAAAATACATTTTTTATTTTCAAGATTTCTAATTTCTAAAAATATATTACCTATGTTAGCATGTAATAGGTTTATTATTATTACAAATGAATCAACAAATATTTACTTTTTTCAATTCTATTTTCTATTATGGTAACTATCAGTAGATATAATCATATACTGAGAACCCCACATAAACCAAAGTTTGGGAGGTCCTCAATCATTTTTAAAGGGACAAAGGGACCCCAAAATTTTTGAGATTCACTGCTTTCTAGAGGATAGAAATTTTTTTTCCCTTGTTTCAACAAAAACATGAAGAAAAAGAAAGTATAGACAAAGTATTCTACTCTATAGATATGCCAAGAAAACATTGAGAAGACACACATTTTAAAATGCCATCTTAGCACAAAGTACTTGTGGACATTTTTGAAAGAAAAAAATAAAAGAATTTGACCACGCTTTATACTGTTTTTAATGGAACGTCAATAAACATTAAGGCAGTTCTTATTCAAGTCCCTTAATGTTGGGAAATGACAGAACAGGAAAACAAGTGAGTCTTAATCCCAAAATATGCTACTCTGCCACAAAAGTAGATGAGTCAGTTTATCCTTGGCCTCCTTAAATCCTTGTGTTTTCCTACCCATCTCATGGACGAATGAATATTTAGGAAGAAATTTTCTCTATTGAACATGCTCTTTCTCCACTATGAGTTTCTCCACTTCAAGAGAACACTTCTGGGGCAATGAGTCAAATAATGCATTTGTTGATTTCACATGTGTCGAAAAATAAAATGCTTCGGGAAGTTTCAAACCAACATTTACTCTAGGCATGCTTAGTCCAATTGCCACTGTCTTGCCTTCATCATTTGTAGCTCTGTTTGCATTTTTGACTTTCTCTTCAACCTTATTTTAATGGAGACCCACAGTTGTGTGCTTTTTGTACCTAATACATTTCGCCATCTTGCAGCTTTTTTCCAAATGTTTATCTCACTGGTGAGTAAACTGCATTGCATAAACCACTTGGAGTCACCGTCCCAACTATTTCCTTTTCTTATACCTCTGGGCAACATAAGTGAAATTGTTTACATGGTAGATCTGAGCCTTTACTGAATTCCCTTTTTCAAATCTAGCCATTTTATTTTCTGTCTTAAAGCACAACCGCTTTACACTTTGTGTTCTCTTCACTTCCACCACCAATAATAATAGTGACCTCCTTTGAAGAAACGTCTGTTTTAAATAACAGACAATAAATGTCTGTTTTCAGTTTTTTAATTTTTTTTTTATTTTGGGGTCAAAACATTTGGCTCAGGAATTAATTTTCTCACATCCTGAAGGATAGAAGTCCAAAATTAGTGTCAGCTGGGTCACATGCTCTCTAAAAGCACTAGGGAAGAATCCTTTCTCGTCTCTTCCTAGCTTCTGGTAGTCGTCCACAAGCCTTGGCTTTCCTTGGTTTGTAGCTGCTGAATCAGTGCAATCTCTGCTCTGTCTACTCCGTCTTCACGTGACCATCTTCCCTCTGTGTGTTTGTTCTTTTTGTATCTGTGTCTTACAAGGACACCCGTCACTGAATTTAGGACCCACCCTAACCCTGTATGACCTCATCTTAACTAAATCTGCAACAGCCCGAATTCCAAATAAGGTCACATTCTGTGGATTTGGATGGTTTCTTTTAAAGAAACAAAAAGTTGTGGTTTTCATTTTTTGTTTAATCTCTTTACCTTAGCTTTTTGTTGTGTGATAAGGACTTTTCAAAACAAAACAAACAAACAAAACCCAGAACCGAAATACCAGGCAACTACCTAGGCTGACCACATTCCAAATTATGAATTGCTGTGTACTATGTACCTAAGTTCTTCCAGGAACCACCAAGAAACTGGAAATGTGAATATTATGTCCACTAACCCTAAGGGTCCCATATATTATATCATGTGATGGGAAAGATAAGTGTCATTGAGTCTTCCCTCAAGTACCAACAACCTGTACCGTATTGTCACCATTTATATTCTCTTCTGGACATGGGGTTCTAGAAGTTTCTACTAGACTGAGTTATAGATGGTCATGATTGCTTTCATAAGCTACAATTATTTCTCTTTTCCTTGAACTCAGATCAAGATTATAGAAAAGAAACAGAAACTAAATATTTTGTGCTTTATTTCTCCTCACTTAAACCCTGTGGGATTAAAGGAGATTAATTTAATTGAAATAAATTAAAGCAAATGTTTGTGGAGAGACTATAAGGTCTGATGTGCTAGGCTCTGGCGGTATGTGTAGATGGGGGTGATGGTCCCTATACTCTACGATGGCAATCTAGCACATGGCAGAGGGACAAAAAGACAAGCACACAAATGACTTCAACACCATCAGGGAATATAAACACAAGAAGACATGAATGGAAAAAATAAAGTTGTTTTTTTTTTTAATTCCTCTTTACCGTTCACTCAGACATCAGAGGTAATAATGACCATTAGAAGATACTTCTCTCTAAACCCTTTTGGAATTTCCACTTTGCATCAGGCTTTTCTCCAAATTTAGCACCTGGAATGTTTTAAATATCTTTATTCTTCACAGCCTTAGTGATGTTCTTTCAAAACCTCCTTTCAGGACAGTCAGAGACACACTCTGAGCCAAAATATAAATGGACATGAAAGAGTTAAAACTAAATCTGCAACTGCCGTAGTGGGATGATAATAATAATAATAATAATAATAATAGTAATATATTATTTATTTACTGTGCACCAGGCACTTCATACATATTTAAACTCTTAATCTTTATAAGAACCCAGGAAGGTAAGTGTTACAATCGTCACTCTTTGGCACATGAAAAACAGGTGCAACAAAGGGTCTAAATGACTTCTAAATTACAAAGGATCACAGACAGTGCCTGGGCTGAGATAGAAACTTGGGCATTTTGGCTTCTTGCTGCTGTTTTGGAGGGATGTGCTCAACCATACAGCAAGTTGGCACAAAGTAAATCTTCTGCTACTCCCGTGCCTCATGGTTTGGTAGAAGAATTTTCTTACGATGTTTGGCTCTGGTGATTTCCTCTAATTACCAAAGCCCCGTGATGACTATCTTTCCACACTGCGGGGTCAGCACAGAGAGGGGGCAGGGAGCCAAACATCTCTTCAGAGCACACATCAGAGGGATGTTAGGTGTCCTTATGTTCCAGAATTTCACAGACATTTGCAGTGTTTAACAGGATTAAACAGATTTAGAATCAAAGAAGTACAACTGAAGTCTCAGTTTTAACTAATCATAAATGTGAAAATTTCTGCAATAAGTGAATCAACCCAGATAAAAAGTGTTGAAAATTTTGATACAGATCATCATGAGACACATCAGCGACATGAAACAGAATAACAGGAAATATAATGATAGACTGTGTGGTGCATTTATTAGTATAAGTTTGACAGCTAACATCAGACAAATATACTAATATTGAGTGTTCATTCCTATAATCTGTGATTCAAAAAATATTTAGACTGTCTACCACATGCAAAGCATTGTGTTTAAGCCTACATATAGTGTTGCAAGCAAAACAGGGGTGTGTTCATTCAGATTATTTCTATTTTAGGTGACAGAATTTCTAATTAAACTAGCATAAACAAAAGTAAAGATTTTATTGACATTGTGAATTCAAGGTTTCTAATGTTACTGTCTTCTTTTTTTTTCTCCCTCTTTCTTATTTTCTCCCTCTTGTTCTCTTTCTCACCACTGCTTGGCTTCATTCTTAATCTTTTTCCATTGGTGGCATCTCTAAGATAAATGGCAATCATCAGAGACTGACTAAATGTTGTTTTCACCCCCTTTTTTCTTGGGTTCACACCTGCATCCCTCTGCCTTACATCTGGGTTGGTTCCTAAGGCTAGTTATGCCAATGGACTGTTAACAGAAATGAAGTATGCCACTGTTGGAAGAGGCAAATAAGAGAGAATGCCTTATCTACCCTCTCTTTCTTCCCTTTCTAAGTCAGCCTCTGAGGCAACAGGTGAAGAATGGGGTAGGATCACAGGATGAAACAAGGTTGAATTCTTGATTGATTGCATGGAGCAGCCTCCCGCCTGCCATCAACCTACAAAGAACTGTGATATCGAAGGAGAAAATACGATTACGTAAAAACACTGAGAATTTGAGGGTGTTTATTATACCAGTTAGAATAAACTTCAATTGTGTGAGACCACTGAGAATTTGTGGGTGTTTTACAGCAGTTAGATTTCCGTTTTTAGTACATGGTCCTTACATCTTTTGATCATGGAAAGAACAGTACATTTGCCTAATGACCTGGGCAAATGTCCCAAGTGAGAAAACAATGGGCAGAGCTCTTTCTGGGACCAATTTCTACCGCCAGGTCTATGGGGAGCTCTGAGCTGCCAGGTTTGGTGTCAAGTGCCCAGACCTGTGGGAAGGGGACAGAAATGGGATCAGCTTTACTCAAACATGTGGATTAGGGTTCCCTGAAAAGGTGTGGATTTATTATTAGAGAAAGAATGATTAAGAAAGGTGACAGACAAATGCCAAAAAACACATGCACAAATACTTTTAAAAAATAGTTAACATAGATGTTTTGTATAGTTACCATGTATCTAGTCATGCCTCCCATTTGCAAGTTACCAAGCTAGAAACTGGAGTTACAAGGTGATAAAGATAAGCATCGGTCCTGTTTTCATGGCGCATGCATTCTAGTGGAAAAGACAGGCATAAGGAAAAGGAGAGGGAGGGAGGGAAAAAGAGAAAGAAGGAAGAGAAAGAGGCCAAGAATAATTCTGATACATGGAGTTATCTTGGGCATGCAAAAAGTTTACTTGTGTAGGAGGAACCCAACCATTAAACTTGTCAATGATCAAAGCAAAACATTATTTTGCATTTTTTGGAGAATAAATTGTTTGGCTGAAAGCTAGCAGAGAGTCCAGTTGGGATAGTTTACCCTTTAATCCTCTGACTACTAATTTTTTTTAAATTATTTTTAGATTTTCTGAAAATTCTGTAGAATTTAGCTGTGAAACATATGTGAGAGGCTTTCTTTATGTCATACTTGATAGTTTCCTGCTGTGACTGCCTCTGCCTTATTTAGTTTCAACCTGCATCATTTTCTTCAACCCACTTTTCTAAAATAAATCTCATGAGCAAGTAGGTGAATAAAATACTGACCGATTTGATTACTGCTTTGGCAGAAATAAATGAAGATCTGAGATGCAGAAAAACAGGCTAGAGATTATATAGTTCATTGTAAATATGTGTTTAGTAATTCACAACCAACTACTGGTAATTAATTCTAAAGTCATGAGTCAAAAGAGCTCTTTCAGGTATAATTCAACAGTCACTTAAAACATCTGGGCCCAAACTGACATGGACCATCAAGGTCTGATAATGACTGTGGGCAGATCTGGTGAGGACACCTTTGAGAAGATGATTTTGAATGTAGGTCTGAGTTTCATGAGTGACAGCACCGCAACCTCATTCTTTCCTACCCAGCTCTGTTCTCAATAGAATGGGACGCCCCAAATGCCTGAAGGACAAGGGGAATCTTGCTTCATCACGTATATGGACTGGAAAGGGTGTAGATGGCTTGAAAGAGGATCCCGAAATGAGAAAAATGAAGGAGCAAAAGTAAGAGTCTGGCTTTGGGGACAAATACAGAAAAATGTGGGCAAAGATTAGTTCCCTCAACTATAACTCAGTCAAATTCTATTTCCTCTTCTCTTCCTGCTGCCTCAAGCCCATCAACTCATATTCTTAAAGATGAGAGGTAACAGCCTCGTTGGGACCCTGGGTCACGTCAGTAGAGGTGAAAGGGGAGTTTCCAACAGGTTCAGGATGGGCTAATGGGAAGGAGGAAAGAGGGAGAGTTGATGGTGATTGTCATGAATGGGCTCCTTCCTGGAACTGAGAATAAAATCTTTATTCAGTAAGTCAGTAAGTAATAGTGGCATTGTTACTTCCTGTTTCCGCCATGAAGCTTGGGAAGAGGGGTATAGGAAGAGGGACACCTGTGAAGTAAAATAAGGGAACACTGCAAGCTTTTTACCTGCACCCCCATCCTCACGTAGGATCATAACCAGGGTAACTGCTCCTTCCACCTGCTAGTACCTGTCTAAGAAAAGTGTGTGTTGGACAGGTATGTATTAGTCCATGGAGAGTCATGAAAAATGATACTCTGTATTTCTTTCTTAAACCACCTAAGCAACCAGCAGCATGGGTTTCCGGAAGGTAAGCTTATTGATTAGGCAGCCACTGTCTTCATTCCTTACTAGCCAGGGGCGAGTGAGGCAGGAACCAATTGATGTTTATCAGCTTTGTTTGGACTAACTTCCGCTTCTTACTTTACTGACCACAATAAGGCAAATACTTTTAATAAGGAGAGATTCACTGGTTTCCAAGGAGACTGTGATATTGCAGAGGTCGAACAAAGTGTTGCTACCATGTAAACTTTACTTAAAAAAACAAAAAAAGGGCTTTCCTGGTGGCGCAGTGGTTGAGAGTCTGCCTGCCAATGCAGGGGACACGGGTTCGAGCCCTGGTCTGGGAAGATCCCACATGCCGCGGAGCAACTAGGCCCGTGAGCCACAACTACTGAGCCTGTGCATCTGGAGCTTGTGCTCCGCAACAAGAGAGGCCGCGACAGTGAGAGGCCCGCGCACTGCGATGAAGAGTGGCCCCCGCTCGCCGCAACTGGAGAAAGCCCTCGCACAGAAACGAAGACCCAACACAGCCAAAAATAAATAAATAAGTAAATTAATTTTAAAAAAAAAAAACTAGTTGTAGGGCTATGGAACAAAATTCTTACCTGCTACAATTACAATGGCAACAACTACTCATTAAGCAATTTGAAATCTTTGCTTAAATTTGCCATCATGAAGGAAAAAATAAAAACCTCAAATGTTTCAAATTACTCTAGGCTGGAAATTCCTGATTTTCCATGTGTTTCCAGTAACGTTTGATTTTGAGATGATTTTTGGAAAATAAAGAAAAAAAAAAAAGAACTTGAGTAACTCATGAAAGAAAGTAATATGTGCATATTTGTGTGAGAAAAGCTAAAACAACGTTTCACAGCTGGTCAGCATAAAAACACTTGTCGGTTTTACTTTACAGATAGCACCTGTATGTCTTAAATAATACCATGTACATTACTCACTTGAAGACTTTTATACTGTATAAAATTTCTGCATATAAAAAAATGAAAATCTAGCTTTGCCCAAAATTTATTCTTTATAAAATTAAATAACACTGATTCTGAAGCATATGTTATCTGTCACAAGAGGTAGACCATTCTGTAATATGTCCTAAGCAGAGACCAGAGAAAATGGTTTTGAGTTTTATCAAAAATGTGGTATACTTCCCTAAAAAAAAAAAATCTCTACAATGAAGGTCTCAAGAAAGTTTTCTCTGCAAGGGGAAAGGAAGAGCTGGCATAATACCCTCTCTTATTTTCTCAGGACGTTCTATCCCCTTGTCACATCAGTACAGCCTAGATGGGAAACCGAGTTAGGGCAAAGTGTGTGCGCAGGTGCACACATGCTGCTGTGTGTTGTGTGTCCAATATGTGTGAGATTGTGCGTGTACACTGACGTGTACACCATTGTAGGTTATAGGAGGAGCTGGAGAGGGAGGTAAAGGGTTAGGAAAAAAGAGAAGGATAGTTTAGGTAATAGTTTTACCCTCTAAAAATTTAGGATTCATATCAAAGGTAGCATACACTCCTTTCCCTATTCCCCAAGTGTAACCTTCGGTTTTCATTTCGTTTTTGTGTTAAGAACATTTAACATGAAATCCACCCTCAATAAATTTTAAAGCATACAGTACAGCATTGTTAACTATAGGCACGATGTTTTACAGCAGATCTCTAGATTTCATTCATCTCGCATAACTGAAACTTTATACGCTTGAAGAGCAACGCTCCATTTCCCCCTCCCCTTAGACCCTGGCAGCCAGCATTCTACACTCTGCTGTTATGAGTTTGACTATTTTATGTGGACAACATGGATGAACCTGAAGGACATTATGTGAAGTGAAATCGACCAGTCACAGAAGAACAAATCCTGCATGATTACACTTCTATGAGGTATCTAAAATAACCTTTGGTTTTGAAGCAAGTCTTCTGAGAACTGGAATTTGCAAAGCTGAGTGGCACTTGAGGAAAAGGCTGACCTAGAATCTTTAGAACATTCATATAGGGCCTCAAGCAGCAGTGGAGCTGCTTCGCTCCCAGCATCCAGCATCCTGCCACTCAGGGACATGATACTCAGGGACTTCAAAATACAGCAAGACCTAGGGTAGGGATCCTGATGTGGGAAAGGAAAACTATTACAGAGTTGACAGGCTGTCATTCTCCTACTTGGGAGGTAAGGAGCAGGTGTTTGACTGGAGGGGAATATTTTATTGTCAGTTATTTCCTCACTTTTAGCATTAAAATCATAGATGGGGGAAGGGGAGGAAATGACACTTTAGCAAATGGAAATTTGAGAAAATACTACTTACAAGGATATACACATCCTATGAAGTGAAGCTGTACTGGAAATACACAGCTCAAAGCACCTGCAGAAGTTGTTCTCTTGCTCTTTTCTCCCTCTCTATTTGCATTTTCCAGTTTGCATTCCAAGTATCTCTTGGTACAGTTGGCTCCATCTCTGAACTGTCAGCATCTTTGAACATTAATCATGCCTTATTCATTTTCATATGTTTCCAGAGAACCTCCAGAGCACTTTGCAGTGGGCCCTCGACAGAAATTTGTTACACTGGGTGGATTTTAAGAGAGGTTGTGGATTGCCCATCAAATCAGGGGGAAGGAATTTAGGTTGCAGGAGAGCTGGCCACTAGTGGACTTTTGACTCCCAGGCAACTCACTTTGGTCTCAACTCTTAGATAATCTCTAAGATAATTTCCAACTTGTAACATTCTGGAGTAGAAAGTCTATCTTCCTTTGGGGAAATGTAAAATTACACATCAGGTGTGGTCATATACTCTAGAAATGCAGTGCAAACTTCTCATTAAATATGCACAAGTAACACTGTCACTTGGAATAATGAAATAACGAAATAGCAAATTGTCCCCCTAAACATGATTCCTCATACATGTTCTTTTTCCTCTTCTTTAAAAAGAAAATAAAAACACGGGCTACTTTTAGCCAGTGCAAAGTATATTACTGGACTGACAGACATTAATTTTTCTGGAACATTTGTGGAATATTCATCCTAATCCACAAGGGTAATATTTTTAAAGTGTTACCAAATGAACTTCCTAAAGTGAGCAAGTTACTTTCACAGAAAAAGAAAAAGGTTATATACAACTAGAAATGTTCTGAATATGTAAGAATTTACTCATTAAATTTATAAGCTGTATTAGTTCCTGTCCTTGTGAATATGTGGTTATATTTATATTTAGTACTTGATATTCACGTTTGGAGCTTTATCTGTATCTATCTTGTTCTTCAACATATTTCTAAAAATTTGAATAATCTACCTGAGTACAAATATCATTATGTAATTAAAATTGAAGGCATAAAATTCAGAGGCATGAATCATGTGAGAAATGCAGTGTTTCTGAGAGAGGAGAAAGCTGTTCATTCACTAAGACGAAAATTCATTTGGAATTTCTTTAAATGCTAAATATGAAATCTGTGAATTCAAATAATTATAATTAATTTACACCACTGCCATCTGCTTCTCTATCAAAATGATCCTTTGAGATTAACAATGATGAAAGGGTTAAAATTAATGAATCCAAGTTGTTTTAGAGATGGTATTTAGTGACGAATATTGGGCTACTTTTTACTGAAATTGGTAATAATAACAATAACAAATCCTATCTAAAGGCACAGGCAATGACCACTGAAGACAGAATGGCTGGCACAAACTTGAAGGCTACTGGGGGAACAGGAAGACTTCAGGAACTAGGTTCTCCTTTATTTCCTCATTCTGAATGTCTCTGGTTCCTCAAAATATTCAACTGGTAGTATTGGCCTTGGACAGCTGACCACTGAGAAACTGAGGGGTCGTGGAATTAAAAGGCAATGGCCTTCAGCAATAGAACTTCCTCCCAGATCTTGAGGTATTTCAGAATCCACTAGAAGTTATTGGGTGGTCCAGGAGCCCCAATGATCAGTTCATTTATAAGTGAGAACTAACTCTCAAAACACGCTTCACCCCTCCTTCCAGGTGACTCCAGAGGGTGCTGCAGGCACAGGGCAATGGGCATCACTGCTGGGCAGTTCTGGGATTCCCGGGTTCATCGCTACTCGGAGGACCTCAAGCCAGTTCAGGACCCTCCCGATTCCCTGAAACAGTCATCAGATCTCTTAACAAAGATACAAAAAACCACCAGCAGCTTGGAGTGCACAGAGGTGCCCCTGCTATCCTTGGCATGCATCTCTGTGAATTAAACAAAGGTAGAAAGACAGAAATGTGCTAACTATACAGCAGATTCATTTTTCACTGATGTATTCATTAATTCATCTTGGAATAATGGGGAAGGAAGGTGCTCTTGTCGCTACAGTAGACCTTCTAACCATTATCAGTAGTGGTTAGAAAGTCGGATTTTCCTTCTTTTCTACTAGAGTTGATAATTTGAGGAAAGAAAGAGGAGAGAGAAAGCAAGTAGCAGTAACAATACCACTCAGATACTAATAAACACCAACCTGCGCCCTTCCTCCCCCCAAAAGTCTTCTTTTTCACCTAAAAGGAATTTCTGAGAATGATAGTAGGTCAGGGCCAAAGGTGGTGGTGGTTGTTTTAGGAGAAATAAATACATATATGGGTATTTATCATTTAAATATCATTTTAGACGAAAGAATAAGAGAAAAGTGTGGGCACATTTTTTTTTTCCTAATCTTATGGGGAGAAAAAAAAATGAGCGCAATTCCCTTCTAGAGTTAACTCTCCCCCCCTCCCGCCCTCGCCTTCTTAAAGCAAAGCAAAGGAAGTTCCAGTCATCCGGGATTAAGTGACAGATCGTGGGCGCGGATGAAAGGCGCGCTTGAGAAAGGGGGTAGCCCGCGGCTCGCACACAAAGACGCGGAGTTCCCAGGCCTCCCGCGGCCCTGCCCCGGGGACACCTCAGCCCTCGGGGCGCAGCGACGCGCCAGGAAGCGCCCGCGGCTCTCCGCTTGCCCGGCCACTCTGCTGGTGGCTGGGAAAAGTTAGTCACCCGAAGCCCGAACCTAGCGTGGGTCCACGAGCGAGAGCGAAGAGTCCGAGGGATGCGGAGGGAGGAAACCGGTACCGGGAGAGCGGGGCGAGGGGGCGCACGGGAAGCTGAAAGCCCTTGGCTGATGGATGCGGTTGCAAGGTCTACGAGGCCAGAGCGCACCGGCGTGCACAGGGCAAAAACGTGCGTCAGGAACTTCCTACCAAGGGAAAGAAAAGCAGGAGAAAAGGGGGCAGAGAGAGACTTGAAACGTCTCAGTAACTTTAAAAACATACCAAAACACCCCGTCAGGAGATGAGGTAAGCCGAGGTTAGCCAACCCCGATTGGTTGTGAAATATCAGACAAACCCCAGCCGCTGTGGCTTTAAATGAGACCAAAGAAATCTGTTTTTCTTACTCAAATACTTTTCTCCTCCTCGCCCTTGCTCCCTCCCCCCCCCTCACCCCCCCGCCCTCCTTCCACCTCACCGGGTCCCTTCCTCCTCCGCGGTCGCCCTTTCCTCGATCACCCCCCAGGCCCGCCCTCCCCCATCAGATTAGGCGCGGACCAGGAAGGGTGGGAGTGGTGGGGGAAGCTCTCCCTTTAAGAGGCAGCTTGCAGTGACGAATTGTTGAAATTGCCATTGCAGGATGGCATGCCGCTATAAATTCATTGTTCCACCTCCTCGCATCTTCACAGCGCTCGCGCTGCTCTCCGCGCTCGCAGCGGCCGACTGGGGATGACGGCGGGCAGGAAGACACTGCATCCGAAGGGACACGGACGCGCAGCTTCGCTGGCTCGCCGCAGGCCGCCCCTTGCATTTTTGTTTTAATTTTTATGGCCTTTTTTCTTCTCTTCTTTCCCTTCCTCCCGGTTCCAGTAGAGTCAAGGAAACCCACAAAATAAGAAAGGAAGCGGGCTCCGGAGCTTGGAACCCCTGCTGCCGGCGGGTCCCGACCAGCAAGGGGGCTGGAGGCAGCACGCACCAGTTGCCCGCCTGGTGCGCGGCACCTTCCTTACTTTTCTCGGTGCCCCAATCCTGGCTGGGGTTGGATTGGGGTTTTTCCCCTCTTCTCGTACTTGCTGAATCTCCACAACCCGGCTTTTTTCTTTTTCTTTTTCTTTTTTTTTTTTCTTTTCTTTTTTTTTTTTTTTCCTCCTCTTTCGGGAGCACGAATCCAAACATTTTCCAAACCAACAAAGAAAAGTTCGCACGCTGGCATCGCGGCCGGGACCGGCTGGCGCTGCTGCCGGGTCCCCCTCCCTCCGACACTTGACTCAACCTTGCAAGCAAGTGTATGTGTGTCCCCACCTCCCGCCCCGGTAACTTCCAGAGCGAATAACAAATACCCATAAAGTCCCCGTCGCGCAGCCCCTCCCCGCGGGCAGCGCACTATGCTGCTCGGGTGGGCGTCCCTGCTGCTGTGCGCGCTCCGCCTGCCCCCGGTCGCGGCCGGCCCCGCCGCGGCACCTGCCCAGGATAGAGCCGGGCAGCCTCGGGCTGCTGCGGCGGCCGCCCAGCCCAGCCGGCGGCAGGGGGAGGAGGCGCAGGAGCCGGCCGAGTCCCCCGGCCACCCTCACCCCCTGGCGCCGCAGCGCAGGAGCCGCGGGCTTGTGCAGAACGTCGACCAGCTCTACTCGGGCGGCGGCAAGGTGGGCTACCTGATCTACGCGGGCGGCCGGAGGTTCCTCCTGGACCTAGAGCGGGATGGTTCGGTGGGCGCCGCTGGCTTTGTGCCCGCAGGAGGCGGGCCGAACGCGACCCGGCGCCACCGGGGCCACTGCTTCTACCGCGGCACGGTGGACGGCAGCCCCCGCTCTCTGGCTGTCTTTGACCTCTGCGGTGGTCTCGACGGCTTCTTCGCGGTCAAACACGCGCGCTACACCCTGAAGCCGCTGCTGCGCGCGCCCTGGGCGGAGGCGGAGGCCGGGCGCGTGTACGGGGACGGGTCCGCGCGGATCCTGCACGTCTACACCCGCGAGGGCTTCAGCTTTGAGGCCCTGCCGCCTCGCACCAGCTGCGAGACCCCCACGTCCCCGCCAGGGCCCCGTGAGCGCCCCCCGGCGCACAGCAGCCCGGACCGACGCTGGGCGCTGGCCCCGCAGCTCCCGGACCAGTCAGCTCCCTCGTCCGATGGGAGTCAGGGACCACAGACGTGGCGGCGGCGGCGGCGGCGCCGCTCCGTCTCCCGGGCCCGCCAGGTGGAGCTGCTCCTGGTGGCCGACGCGTCCATGGCGCGGATGTACGGCCAGGGCCTGCAGCATTACCTCCTGACCCTGGCCTCCATCGCCAACAAGCTGTACAGTCACGCCAGCATCGAGAACCACATCCGCCTGGTCGTGGTGAAGGTGGTGGTGCTGGGCGACAAAGACAAGAGCCTGGAAGTGAGCAAGAACGCGGCCGCCACGCTCAAGAACTTTTGCAAATGGCAGCACCAGCACAACCAGCTGGGGGATGACCACGAGGAGCACTACGACGCGGCCATCCTGTTTACTCGGGAGGTAGGTCCCGCCTGGGTGAGTGGTTCACGCCCCGGAGTACGGAGGTAGGTCAACGGGACAGCCTTGTTGACAGCCTTGTTTCTCCCACAAACCGCCTGCCCCCATGGGTTTGCTTCCCTGCTTCTTGCAGGAAACCCAGCCAGCCTCCAACTCTGCTCCTGTATTCGGGATAGAGCCGGAGCAATTCAAGCCCTAAATGACCAAGACCTGCTTACACAATCAGTCAAACAGGCAGGATGTCTCCAGTCTGAGATACGCAGTCATAGATGCATAAATATGGTAAAATGGAGCTAGAATGCTTGGGAAAATGTGCGTCGTTAAATGAGAAAAGGGGGAAAGCAAGTTTGTCTTTGGTATCAGGGATCATCTACTTTCCAATGAACCCAAAGATATAACTTTGTCTAACCTAATGGAAAGAGCTGATGATTCATTCACTGCAGTCACTTTTATCCACCATCTTCCTTTGTAAAAGTCCATACCTTCTTACTTGAAGCCCTTTCAAGACATAAGTCAAGGGAAGACTTTCCAAAGGAAGGACTTGTTTTCCGATCTGGCTTCCTAATGGAGTTCTTACATATCCAGCTTGGTGGAATCTTGCTTCCTTGGATGGAAGGGATTGGGGATGGCCAGGAGGGTATAGAAACCCAATCTTGTGAGGTTCCTTAGCAACTCCTTTGCCGAGTCCTCCAATGCACGGCAAGAACTGCTCCGTCCTCCACAGCTGCCAGTCAAGGGTCACATCCAGCTTGCATGTTTGGGTTTTGGATGAATGTTTCTGAAGCCCCAGTGCGGAAAGATCTGGGCAAAGAGTCAAGACATGAAGGAATGTTTTCCCAGGATTTCCCTCTTTTAAGGAAGGGGGTTACAGGAAGGGAAAAAATACTGATCTTTATAGGTCCAGAGGTTCTGGGAGGAACACAATATCTATGTAGACTGCCACAAAAGTGTGACATTCAGATACAGAGTCTGGACTGGTTTTGAGCTTGTTTTGCTCACAGCTTTGAGCCTCGGTTTTCACAGCTCTACTCTGATTGGCGGTTTTGAGTCATGCTTTCAGATGCCTGGTAAGAATGGACTTTGAAAGCTCATTCTTTAAGTGTTTGAGATCCATCCAGGATAGAGAGAAGGATTAGAAGCTTTGAAATATTATGCAAAATCATGGTACGAAGGGAACGACCAGAACTAGGACAGGAAATTCAATGATGGCTTGCAGGAGGTTTCAGAATCACATAGCTCCCACCTAATTCTCCTATTTTTACTAAGGCACCTCTGGTGTGAAGGAAAAGTGTTGATAAATTTGGAGTGGAGAAACACTTGTGGTTCACGGGGTGGACACAGATGTAAACCACATGTAAATAAAGATGCCGGAGGGCAGCAGTTTAGGGAGAAGTGGGCAACGCACAGGGCTTTGCACAATGGAAAACCTTTCTCTTCATGAAGTGATCTCCTGGAAACCATCCCTTAATTTTTCTGCACAACATTAATCTTTAAAACGGAAGAACATTCATTTTTGTAGCCTTCCATATGAAATGAAGTTCTCCTGTAAAACTATCCTTTTCTTATTTGGTTTCCAAGTCTTTTTTTTTTTTTTTTTTGGTACACAACTTTCCATGTCTGGATTTCTTGCTTTGCTACATCACTAGGGGCTGCCAAGAAGGAGGCTTCAGAGAGTTTATGGAAGGAAGTTCTCTAAGGACAGAAGAAAAAATACTTTTGTAGGCATACTACTGCAAAGTGTTCACTTTGAACATTTTCATGGTTCACTTTCATTTTTGAATAAAAATGCACATTCCATAAACATTAATAGAAGACCCCAATACTCCCTAACTCCTGCCCCATAATTTTCCTAATTGCTTCTTAGAAAAAAAGAAAACTAGTCAGTGATTCAAAATGATCTGTCTGTTGCTTTTTCTGGATTTGTTTTTTGTTTGGGTAGTTAACAATTCTTATTTTCCAAGCTTTGAAATATATGAGTACCTTTAAATAGATAAAGCAAGGGGGAAATAAGTTAACATCCATCTTAATTTTAATAAGTATTATAAGAACATTCATTTTTCAAACTAGTCTACACATGGAAAATATTTTACATGGGCCCTCCCTGGCCTCCTTGCCAAGCAGAAGCATACTTTTAGTAAAGTAAATCTCATTTAGTTTGTGGTTGGCCCTCTGGTATATACATCTAACTTGATGAGAACCAAATATTTGAAGAGCATATTATTATGAATGTATGCACCTAATTTTAAAAGCACAATTAATTAGGGGGCTGAGAAAAATACTGCAAGACTCATGTATCATTCATTTGAGAGTACTTTAAAATATAATGTTAATCTCCGCCTAATACTTCAGAATGTGGAAACCAAGAGGGCTAGAGGAGAAATGATCTGAGATCTTCAGTTTCATGGAAATCAGATATCTAGGACCTAAAGAAAAACTTTCATGGCTATTTTTTTTCAATGAGAAATACCCGGAGTTGGCACCAGGATCTACTTTTACATCTCTGTTTTGAATGTAAGAGGTACGTTGCTTAGCAGCCAGACGCCAAGCCATGAAATCCATGTTTTGATGGGCTCTGAGCACTGCTCAAGTTCTGTATCCAGATGTCTTCTCCTAAATTGCTTGTTTTTCAGGCATGAAGCAAATGTGTGAGGATATGTTTTCCACCCCTGTTGACTAGCCGAGGGCACCTTGAGCGTTATGTCTAGGAATCAGCAGAATAGTGCTAGTAATTCATTTATCAAACTAACAGGCTTCACTGTCAGAACTGTACCCCAGCACAAGGCGCTGTCCTAATTAGGGAAATTTAGCACCAGTCACTTTTTTGCAAGAGGAGCCATTTTCATTCCAGAGTGGCACTTACGCTGGAATTCATACCACTTCTGCCATCAAACAGTAGAAATCTGATCTCCCCAGGATTTATGATTGCTTTCCAGAATCCTTTTCTGGTTCCTGGCTTCCTCTTTTCTTTTAAGATAGTTTCCTTAAAGGCACCCTCCTAAACCCATTTTGGAGACGATGCACTCTCCTTTAGAAACAAAACACCTACCTGCTTGAGAAAAAAGTGGGAAATTGTTTAACATTCCCTGTCTATGACCATACCACCCTGAACATGCCCGATCTCGTCTGTTTAACATTCCCTCACCCCTGCACAACATTAATGAAAGCTTTACTTTTTCATGGCTTGGAAGCATTGGATTGAAACTGAACCAGCTACGAGACTATACAATAGAAAAGGTTCATGCATTTTCATTAATCATCAGTGTGCCAGTTAACAGGCAATTGTGTGTCAGCTAACACCTCACTTCTATATTCTGCCTTATTTTTTTTTAATTTTTATTTTATATTGGAGTACAGTTGATTAACAATGTTGTGTTAGTTTCAGGTGTATAACAAAGTGATTCAGTTATACATATACATGTATCTATTGTTTTTCAAATTCTTTTCCCATTTAGGCCATTACAGAGTACTGAACAGAGTTCCCTGTGCTATGCAGTAGGTACCTATTGGTTATGTATTTTAAATATAGCAGTGTGTACATGTCAATCCCAAACTCCCAATCTGCATTCTGCCTTATAATGCTGTGGTGGAGACTCCACCCAGAATTAACAGCTGGCTCCTTGCAAGGTTATGACAATAGGGGGCCCTAGAGGAAGACTGGAAGCTTGGAAGAAGGAAACGGATCTGCTTTTTCTTATTTGCTTGTAGACTGGATTGACTAATTCAATCACATATTTGAGTTCAAATCCCATTTAAATTCAAAAGCAAACCCTTATCAAGGAATCCTAGCCGATAGGTCAATTCTAACCCATAGAAGGCTAAATGTCTAAGAAATGGGAAGACTGGGAGCAGATTCAGCAGCTCAAGTTGACATTTTAAAAATAAATTGTGAATTGAAAATTGCTGAGAGTAGGTCTTAAAAGTTTGCATCACCAAAAATAAAAATTGTAACTATGTGTGTGATGGATGTTAACTAGACTTACTGTGGTGATCAGGTTGCAATATATATATATATTGAATCATTATGTTGTACACCTGAAACTAATATAATGTTGTAAGTAAATTATATCTAAATTAATTGTGAAGAATATTACGTAAAATCTGAAGTCTATTAGATGAGAGACAGTAAACCACAGCACACAGGACATATTTCACTGCTGTCTTCCTCACTTTCAGCACATGCCTCTGGGCATCTCCTAAGTGTGAGACACTCATTTAGGGAGCTGAAAGCAGCGAGATGGAAAATACCTGGTCCCTGCCCCGCCCAGCTTATCACAAGGGGAGAGGAAGCAGATATATGCATAAGTCACTCTAATGTTAGGAAAACTCTAATAAATGCTGTAACTAAGCTATAAACAAAGGCTTAGAAAAGAAAGAGGAAGGAAGAATCAATTCTGCCTCTGTATCTTTATACAGGCTTCATTGTAAATGTAGAATTGAATTGGTCCTCGAAGGACGGACAGATTTGATTTGGATTCAACCAACTTTTATTGAGCATTTCATAAGATGCTATCCATAGTCATAAACCATTTTATAATTAATCCTTTCAACAGTCTACAACCATAGTGACATTATCATAAGTTGACAGATAAGGACATTCATACAAAGAGAAACAGAGATAAACTTCTCAGAGTAACAGCTGACAGATGGCTGAGAGGGAAGTTCGTCCTGTCTACTGGTCTCTAAAATAAAAATATTACAGCAAATTTATTCTAACATTCAATATATTTCTAATAGGCAAAGAGGGAAGAAGAGGTTTGAAAAGTAGCCCCTTTCCGAAGAACCTATTCTAGGAAACAGACAAGGAAATGAATAATTGTTATACAGTGTGATGACTTTTGTAATAAATGTGGTCATTAAATGTCATGGAAGTACATTAGAAGGTAGCCTAACCCATCTGAGTTCAATTTGGAAGAAAGAGGAGAATTAACCAGATCTATAAGGGAGAAATAGGCATTGCAGACACACCAAACTAATAGTGCAGTGGCCCAGAGGCAGCATGGTAATTCTGGGAAATATAGGGGTTTAGGTATGATAGGACAGACGGTATGAGAGTGGAAAGGTGATAGATTAGTCTAGAGAAGATGATGACAACCAGCTTATAGAAGAAATTCTATGCCATGTGTATTAGTCTTCTTGGACTACCATCACAAAACTCCATAGACAACAGAAACTTACTTTCTCAATTCTGGAAGCTGCGAAGTTCAAGATCTAGGTTTCAGCCTATTTGGTTTCTGGTGAGAACTCTCTTCCTGGCTTGTAGACTGTTACCTTCTCACTTTGTGCTTACATGGTGTGTTTGAGGGGGCAGGGGTAAGAGAGCATTTTCTGGCATCTCTTCTTAAAAGGACACTGATCCTATTAGATCAGGGCCCCATCCTTATGATTTAATTTAACCTTAATAACCTCCTGATAGACCCAATCTCCAAATATAGTCACATTGGGGATTAAGGCTTCAATACATGAATTTAGACAGTGGCAGGGAACACGATTCAGTCGGTAGCATAAAGAGTTTAAATTGTAAATTAAATTCAGTGGGAGTCTATGGGAAGAGCATCAGAAGGAAAACAGCAGTGATCAGAGGTGTGTTCTTGAATGAGCCTTCTGGCCTAAGTAGTTGGGCTAGAGCCTGCGGGAGCCTTTACAGACTATTTCGGTAATCTTCAAGGAGAGACTCAAGACGGTCTAAACTAAAGCAGTGGCATTAGAAATAGAGAGGCAGGGGTCGAGTCAATAAGTGTTAAAAAGAAGTGGATGTGAGTAAATTAATCCTTTCTAGCAGGAGGAATATTGGGGCTAAAGTTTGGGCCCAAAAAGTTGGAGAGATATGCAGGAAATAGTGGACAAAATGGATCATGAAGGTGCAGTTAAAGCTGACAAGGAAGCCTGGGTTGCATTGTGCAAGGTTTTAAATGCCAGGCTGAGGTTGGCGTGCCTTTTAAGTTTTGCAGGAATGGAGGAATCCTATAAGATCTGGGCTCTAAAAGGTAATTGACTGCAGCATATAGGTAGGGAAGTCACAGGAGACGAAAAGACCATTTAGAAGCCTTAGGTGATAGTCCAGGAAGGAAGGAACAATGGAAGGAACAAGAAAGAGAGGACACCTACATGAGACATTTGGTAGATGGAGTCAGTGACTTACAGTGACTGATCTGATGCGGCAGGTGAGAGACAGGCAAGTTAATGATGTCACCAGGTTTCTTATCCATCACTTCCAGTTTCTTGCTTTCTGGAATCTCTTTCTCAGTGCATTTTGTATTTTACTGTGCCTCTAGATTATTGAGTTTCACCAGATATACCACAGAGAGAAAGACTGTGTTATTTGTTACAACAAAAGAATTTGCTTGCCCAAGTAGAGATTATGAATGTAAAAGATAAGAGTAAGGTAGGGGGAAACACAGGTGATGATTTAACAGCACCTTGGTGAAGTAAGTTCAGGAATTGGAGTGTTTAGATATAGGTTTGAATTGCAGCTCCACCAGTCTCAAGCTTCTGATTTTGGACACTAATGACCCCTGAGCTTTAATTTCTCCATCTATAAATTGAAGTGTTTTCCCTTAATCTCAACATCTGTGTAGCTGGAACAAACCCATAAACCACCTGGTCCAAATTCCTAATGCTATTGATGAAGGAAAGTAGTCTCAAAGCATATAAATAATTCATGCAATGATTCTAATTAATAGAGTTGAATTTAAAGCATCACTATCTCTAATCAGCTTCCATCTCCATTCTCCAAAACCACTCTTCTGAGCATCTATTCCCCTCAATCTCCAATGTGCTCCATCTTTCCTTTCTCTTCTTCTTATCTCATATTTACCAGGATAAGTTCCCTATCTTGGAACTCTGGGCCCAGACTACCTTTCCAGCTTCCCCTGTTCATCCTCCACCGGGTCTATCCTGTACTCCAGCCACAAGAAACATGTTGTCATTTCCAAAACAGACCCTGCCTTTTCCCACCCCTGATATATTCACGAGTCTTTCCTTTTTTTGAATACCCTTCCTCTAACACTATCAGACTCCTTTTCATCCCTCAAGATCCAGTGAGCTCCTTTGAAACACCTTTATTGATTCCCCCAAGGAGAGCTTGGCAATTCCTCTTCTGAACTCCCTCAACAATCTGTTCAATCTGCTTCCTTTTTGAAATGTCTTGTTTTGCTCACTAGATCATGATGTTTCTTAAGGGTCAAGATCAGATCTTATTGTATTTATTCACCACACTGTCAGCACTTCACACAGTGTCTGGCAGGTTGTGGACACACAATAATTGTTTTAGGAATAAGTGTACCTGGATCCCTTGGTCCCTAATCCATGTTTTTTGTGTTACCTAGTTGTATCCAGAAGCATGGACAGAGACTGCAGAACATGGGTCATTGTCATGGTTGGCCTAACAGACCCTATTAATGTAGTTTCTGCTGAGGTCCAAATCAAGACCTCTGCTATTGGGGGCTGCTGTTTAGGTAGCCAGAAAGGCAAATGACACCTCAAGAATCAGATCCACAGGACAAATATGAATTATGATGAATAAGTATATGTCTGTGTACTACTGATGGCTAAAATACGTACCACACCCAATTCTCCTGTCACTAATCCCTCTTCACTAGGAATCTGGTAGACAGGTAGATACCTGAGGCTAGTTAAACCCTCTTCTCTGCCCTTCCCTTGAGCTCTGGGCTTGTCCTTACCAGGGGGTAATATCTGTAGAAATAGAAGATGCTGCTATTTAACTCCAGATTCCCCCATACAAAGTACCCTGCCTTCATTTTGGCTGCCGTTACCGCAGCTGTGATGATATCTGCTCTTATCAGCCTTCACGTTTCCTTCCTTCCCTCAGCGCATTTATGCTGCCTGAGAGACCAATCTCCCATCAAGACTAGAAATCCTGCGTCTCCTGTTATGCCTTCCACTTTGCACACTCACATCGGCTTAGTTCATTTTCCCCACCCAGTACCGACCACTGGGATTTTCCAAGTTGTATTAGCTTCTGGGCACCTGCTTCTCAAGGTAGCAGACTTTGCTGGCTTCCTCCCTAACCCCACTCCATCCACGAGAATAGGTCTGTGGTACTGTGAGTCCTTCTAAACTTCACGATAAGTCACAGATACTGCCATATTCATGATCCTCTAAATGACCACCCCTAGTCACCATGTCAGTGACCTCCCTGTCGAGTCTTCGTTGGGCTTGCTGACTATCTCGGCTCTATTTTAGATACAGTCCCAGTCCTGGCTTCTGGCCAGGACCACACCACAAACCCACCAGTTAAATCTCTGCATGCTCTTGCAACCCTTACATTTTATTAAATCTTCCATTGCATTGTTGTCTACACGATATCAACATCATGATAAGATATCAATCCTGCATAAAAAGAACCATCTTTAACATAACAGAGATATAACTTCCCTTCAGATTTACACTGACTAAGCAGAAAAATTCTTGACAGCACTTTTGTTTGCCTCTTATGTGGCTACTGTATGTGATTTACATTTCTTTAGTATCCCCTGCTTCCAGATTTGGAAGATAGATGGATGGGTGGATAGACGGAGAGACAGACAGACAGACAGATAGATAGATGCTATTGCCCCAATGGTGTCCTTACTCTTTCTCTGAATTAAAAAAAAAAAATTTCTATAAACTTCAAATAAGGTTTGCACCTGTAAATGTTGTTATAAATCACCATCAGAAAATAGACATGGATGTGATGTGCTGTATTCTTAATAATTTGATGCACAAGTTGAGTTTTAATGCAATGGAGTGAACATTGCATCCCAAAGAAATACAGGCATTCGTTGTATATCTTGAGGAAGAAACCATAACTGAGCTGCCACGGTTTGAAATTGCATGAGTGAAGTGGAAAGGTTGCCAGTTTACATAATTACAGTTACAGAAATATAGTCTGTGGCTATGCAGTCAAGGGTTTAATCAGTGTGATTAAAAAAATAACTGCTTCTGTTCATTATTTTGTCACATGTACAAATTTCCGTGGCAAAGGGCCAAATGCATTTAATGCAATTCAAGGATGACAAGGAGGTTTGATGGGCTCTAATGAGCAATTGATTAGCAGTAAACAGAGAGAGATTAAGAATCCACATTAAACTCTATTCAGAAAAGAGGGCCATTTCCATTAGCTGTGGCTGTTCATCCGAGCTTATTAATGAAGTAAGGAGTAAGAAGGGGAAACAATTCTTCGGTTTTGTTATTTGAACCCCAAATTGTGAAGATAAACATAAAACTCGGTTTAAAAAAAATATGCATGTGCAGAAATAACCCACAGTGTCCAGCAGTTCACTTACACCATGACCTGGGCCTTTGGTCTTAAAGCTACTAAAATGACCGGGGGAAAAATGGATTAAAACATGTATTGTACTATATAATTATCTCAAAGGCTGATTGTTATGCAAAAGTGTGTTCCAATTTCAATTTTAAAAACTACTAATTTGTTCTCAACAGCTGTAATTTGAGATCCCATGGGATGACATATGAGGATACCCAGGAGACATTGGGAGGCTATTGTTGGTTTGGTGACTGGATTCACCCAGGCTACTTGGCTGAGATTTCTACTGTCTGCAGCTATAATAATATGGCGGCCACAGTGCAATTCATCACAGCTGGAATCTCATAATATACGGAGCGCGATAAGGACCTGAAAATGTACTAGGGAGATCGTAGGGTATACCTTTTAAATATTATTCACCTTAACTGGACTTTTATGCAGCTTTTTATGTAGAGAAAAGTTAGAAGAGTATGTTGACATTGACTAGGCGGCATTAGTTATGTAGTAGTAATATCTTGTGCTGGCTTCCTGGAGTCTGTTGAGGTCTTGCTAGCATATAGCATATTAAAGGTATGTGACAATGTTCAGTAAGGCAAAAATCTGTATAGGATAACCATCTTTTCTCTTTTTCCTGGGAGAATAAAAATATTAGCTCCATGTCATCAAAAAAAATAAGTAAAAAATAAAATTATGTGAGGTCTACATTGCATCTGACTATATGTCAGAATTCACCTCTATTAAGCAAATGTTTGCTGAGTTCCTATTATAAGTCAGGCATTGTGGTAGTTGGAGATACAAAGATAATAACTGCAACAGAGAGAACACTTATTTCAACTAGTAAATAGTCATATTTCACAGTAATTAATATTTTTAAAAAATTCTTCTGCTGTTATTCACTTATGGCTTTTGCTTTGGATAGAAATATATATACTGTCAATTAATTTTCATTGAAAACAGGAGTCAAATACAAGAAAGTCTAATGTCCATTAATACTCAAATAGCATTTAATGGAAAGTTTATCATTACAAATCTATCACGTCAAAAAATTTGGCTTATAACTTCTCTTTATGCTTCATAATTTAAAATTGTCTTGCTGATGTCTCTTTCATCTAATTTGATCATATTAACCATTAGCGAGGTGTGATCATGTTCCCCTTTGAGAATCTCTTAAAAGCTATGCAATTTCTCTCCAGAAAAACACGTATGCTCATTTATATAAATACAGTATATTACATATATTTTCTGAGAATTGATCAGGTTGAAAAACACTACATTAAACACTGTGGGAAAGAGTGTATACATTTCTGAAGACACAACCTATGAAATTACAACTCGATTTGGCAATTAAGAGGTGATCTTTTGAGGAATTACCCTTATAGATTAAAATTTAGTTTCTTACCCAAATTACTGAGAAATTTATATTCTGCCATAAATAGGTGATTGCAATTTGCCCCTGTGGTGGAAAACAAATTATTAGGCTTGGCTTCTGATAAATTTAGCAGGAATTTAGGTCAGAATATTAAGGCTTTCCTAAGCGTGACTATATGTGAAAGTGACCCATGGCATATGTGCCTGCATATACACAGTACAGCTTTGTTAAGGCTGCGACTGCTATTGTAATGGACAAGCCACAATCTTATGACATGTTTTAAAATGTAACTGAGTCCCTTCTGGGCTTCTGGGACCCAGAGAAGCTTAGAAGAGTCAATGCTATTAGTTTGTCTTTGGAAGGTTTCCAGAGCTGAGCAGGTGATACCATAAACATATCCCAGTGTTGACATTTGGAGTGAGCAAGTGACTCTACAAGGTGGCTCCTTCTGGATGTAAATTGATTTTAATGATTTCTTTCTTTCTCCCGGGCAGGATTTATGTGGGCATCATTCATGTGACACCCTGGGAATGGCAGACGTTGGGACCATATGTTCTCCCGAACGCAGCTGTGCTGTGATTGAAGATGATGGTCTCCATGCAGCCTTCACCGTGGCTCACGAAATTGGTATGCAGTGTCTTTTCTCTTCCCTGGCCAAATCAAACACTTGTAACAGCTGCAACAGGAACAAAAATACTTGGCAATTAATTCCAGATTTCTCCTGGTTCAGATGCAGCATTGGGGATTACATTTGTTTATATTTGTACTTTTAGGGTTAACTAATAAGAGGGAAGGAAAACAAAGTCAGGCATACACAGTAGATATTTCCTTTGTGTCAGTGCCATTTAAAAGTTTAAGAGAAATTCGCTAGTGCTACTGTCTTTTGAAGCATCCATAAAGGACTCAGACAAAATTTGTCACAGTTGACAATGGAATGCAGAGATGTTTGCCTTAGAAGTTGCTCTATTGATTCATCCAGGGCTAATCAGTTTACACAGAAATTCATCAGGTTTTATTCCACTGTAAGGGATAACAGCTCCTGGAAAAGGTAATCAATAGCTTATGGACAACATTCCTGTCTTGTTTTTAATAGCAAAGCAAATGAAACAAAACCTAACAGTTACCAGGGTTGGTTTTAAAATGTCACTTACCTGGTGACATTAAGAAACTCATCTAAATCCTAAAACTAGAAATTTAGGACTGAGTTAAATATGAAAAATATCCCAGCAATTAGGAATATGTGTTTCCTAATAATTGACCTAGCTACTAGGTACATAAGAAGTTAATTTAGTACTTAAGATTAAATGTTAGAATTATACGCTTCTGGGCTCAGTTTTTGCTAAAGTGCTTTCTGCCTGTGTCATGCTGGTCTGATTATTTAAACTCTCTAAGCTTCAGTTTTCATATCTGAAATACAGGCATAATAATGCCTATTTCATTGAATTATTTCAGGGACTAAGTTGGGTAAGTTACAGATACTAGCTGTTATATATATCCATATACACTTCTGTTTCTCTTTTTAATTAACTAGTCCATTTACTTTTTAATGTGTCACCTTTTAGCATTATCTTTTTGGAGGCAAAGTATGGCTTGATAATTATTGTACTTTTTTGCTGTATTTTATTAAGCAGATTGTTTTCTTAAGCTAAAACCATAATTTTAAAATAGAAATTAAAACTTTTTTCCCATAATTTTAGTAGGCAAAGAACATTTCACAACGTGTTGATTTTTGGCTGCTATGTTTTCTTTTGGGACTTAAAATAACTTCACATCAAAAGTGTAACTGTATAAGTCAGTATATTGGAGCAGTAAAATAGAAATCAGTACTTAAATTCCAGTTCGTTTGTATTAATCATGATCTTAATTCTCTTAACTGACACTCTTCTTACCATCTAAGCAAAAAAACACAAACATAATATCTTAATGTAAATAACTGTCCGATAGCATCACTGATAACAATTCAATTTAATACTTTATTAATTGAGCATCTTTAGCTTCAAGATGGAATCCCAGCTCTGTCTCCGTGTTCTCTTTTATCTCAGGAAAGAGATTCAGACAATGCGTCTCCATTTCTTCCCTAGTAAGTGAACTAATAATAATGAATGAGGCATGGCTCTGTGGTGGCTGCACTAGAAGACCTGGTATGTCTGAAAGTGTTTTTAAAACACAAATGCCATTTGAGCTTTGGGGCTGGGATTATGTCTTCACCTATCTCTCATTCATGCCTATTAAACTCACTGATAAAAAATACAGCCTAACATTGATCCTTCATTGATATTTATTACATATCTGTGTATGTGCACGACTAAGTGGGAGAAACACAAGAGCCACCCAAGGCAATATTCTGATTTTGCAGCAAAGCTAAGAAGAATTAGTTCAAATACTCAAGAGCACTGTAGTGACGCAGAGACGATTTAAAAAGTACACCAGTAATTAATCACCATTATTCAGAGTGAGAGAAGTTCCGTAAGAAAAGTTCTAAGCCCTCGGTAGGTAGAGGCTGGTTCATCTCACACTGGGTAGAGGAATGATGAGAAATAAGCAACAGTGCTGCAGTGAACATTGGGGTACGTGACTCTTTTTGAATTATTTCAAATTTTCTCTGGGTATATGCCCAGGAGTGGGATTGCTGGGTCGTATGGTAGTTCTATTTTTAGTTTTTTAAGGAACCTCCATACTGTTCTCCATAGTGGCTGTATCAATTTGCATTCCCACCAACGGTACAAAAGGGTTTCCTTTTCTCCACACCCTCTCCAGCATTTGCTGTTTGTAATGGCCATTCTGACCGGTGTGAGGTGATACCTCATTGTAGTTTTGATTTGCATTTCTCTAATGATTAGTGATGTTGAGCATCTTCTCATGTGCCTCTTGGCCATCTGTATGTCTTCTTGGGGGAAATGTCTACTTAGGTCTTCCGCTCATTTTTTAATTGGGTTGTTTGTTTTTTTGATATTGAGCTCCATGAGCTGTTTGTATATTTTGGAGATTAATCCTTTGTCCGTTGATTCATTTGCAAATATTTTCTCCCATTCTGAGGGTTGTCTTTTTGTCTTGTTGATGGTTTCCTTTGCTGTGCAAAAGCTTTTAAGTTTAATTAAGTCCCATTTGTTTATTTTTGTTTTTATTTTCATTACTCTAGGAGGTGGGTCAAAAAGGACACATGTACCCCAATGTTCATTGCAGCATTATTTATAATAGCCAGGACATGGAAACAACCTAAGTGTCCAACGATAGATGAATGCATAAAGAAGACGTGGTACATATATACAATGGAATATTACTCAGCCATGAAAAGGAACAGAATTGGGTCATTTGTAGAGATGTGGATGGACCTAGAGTCTGTCATATAGAGTGAAGTAAGCCAGAAAGAGAAAAACAAATATCGTATATTAATGCGTATGTGTGGAATCTAGAAAAATGGTACAGATGAACCTATTTGCAGGGCAGGAATAGAGACATAGACGTAGAGAACAGACATGTGGACACAGGTGGGGAAGGGGAGGGTTGTATGAATTAGGAGATTAGGTTTGACATAAATACACTACCACGTGTGAAATAGCTAGCTCGTGGGAACCTGCTGTATGGCACAGGGAGCTCAGCTCGGTGCTCTGTGATGACCTAGATGTGGGGGGGCCGGGCCGGGAATTTGGGAGGAGGGTGGTCCAAGAGGGAGGGGATATAGGTATACATAGAGCTGATTCACTTCATTGTACGGCAGAAACTAACACAACATTGTAAAGCAATTTTACTCCAATAAAAAAAAAAAAAAAAGAAGAAAGAAAGAAGCAACAGAGTGGAATTGTGGCATCAACCGCCCATAAGATCATGAGCCCTAAATCCTGACCTTGTGAAAAAGAGATTACAGATTCCATGAAGGAAGGGCTGTTTCTTCCTTCAATCCTCTTACACATTGACAGCCTCTGGTTTCTTTGTAAAGGAACCACTGTGGCAGTAAATGCAGCTTCTTTGAGGCTGCATTGATCCCCAAGGCAACTGGACTGTAATGAAGAACCTTCCAGCATCATCTTTCCCAGCCCTCCTGAGTTCCTAAACCAAGAGGTTATGCAGGCAGGCAGCAGTCAGAGAGGTAGGAAGCCAGTTGCTAATGAGAACGTTTTATTAAAACTGTATATGTACAATAAGAACTTTTCTTAATAATACAAGAATAGTGGACATAGTTTCATAAGAGAACAACGTGGGAGAAATGTGGGTTTCTGTGCAAAAAAATCATACCTAAATCTTTGATGTCTGACTGTGCTCTGTGTTCCCTTTAATTTCTTGTTTGGATCATTTCTATTTACTTCTTTAGAATTCTCTGTAATTCATTCTCCAATCAAACAGTGCCTACTTAATTTCCCTTTTTGCATTACATGTGCCCTAACCTGAGAAATTTAAGGTCTGGGAATAGGGGGATATGGATTTAATTTCCCTTTCATAAAGGGATCTGGCTTTCATTCACTTTGTTTTCTAATTGCTTTATTTTTCTTTAATTTCACTTTTCGCCTAAATATTGCGAACACGTGTTATAAAGTATAAGCCTTAAAAATTGTAGAGAAGATAACCTTACAAAATATTTCCTAATCATCTGTATACAATTACAGAGCTTTGCCTCTGCAGCCAGTGTGATTTTGGGTAGTGCAGCTCGCTATTCTGTTCCCAGCGCTTTATTTTTAGATGGTTGCTTGAAGCCATCAGCTTGAATTAACTATGCTCTGGATTCTAATTCTACTCTGTTCTTCTTATGTAATTTCCTCCCTTCCCTTTTATTAGACATTTACTACTTTCCAAATTTGGAGGTTATATATCCAGGCTACATATGGTGATAAAATGACGTTGTGAAACCTCGGTTTTGCCAGAGTGTTTTGAATTCGCTTCAGTCCATTCCAAAATGAGCAATTTGCTTCATGCATACGGTGTAAATACGTTCCTGTGCTCAAAACATAAGCTGTGGAGAAAATTTCCAGGCTGTTCCCATGATCTTTCTACTTTATTTCTTCTATAAGAAGTGAAATGATATATTTGATCAATACTTCTATTAACCGATTTAAATTCCGTTTCACATGGAATGTCCCACTCACTGCTTCCTCTTTCTGTACATAGTGGTTTAAAATACAAAGTCATTACAGTTGAATAAAAAGCTTTTTGTTCTTTTACTCCCTTCATCAAAAAATGCCCCTACATTGAGAATTATGTAAAATGTCAATAAACAGAGGCAAGCCTGAAGTCCTTATCTTGTACCTTTTCTATCCATGATGTTAAAGTCATGATGAAGTGACTTAAATGAACAGTTCTGAAAAGTGACTCTTCATGTGCCACGTGTAAATGGGAACACTTCTCTTTTCCTGCTAGTTCTTTCCAAAAAAAGAGCTAGATTCTGGAGATGCGTAGTCAACTGATGTCAATACAGGCTTCTGGAAAATAGAGTTTGATGCGTCCAGGCTCTGCCTAGACAGTAACAAATTGCCTGCCATCTTGCTATGTTAGGGGCATGTCAACACTGAGTAAATTGTTGGGACGTTTAAGAAAGTTGTTTTAAACTATCAAGAACTCAGTCCCCATCCCTGGACCTTGGGTGGAGGTAAGAATGTGGTTATAGCCGTTTTACAATCCAAATGTGAACTGTAGCAAGTTTCAAGTGAATGTAAGTTTACATTTGGAGTTTATATTTTTAACGTGTCAAACTTTTATTATCAGCTTTCAATAATAAAGATTTCACCTGCTGCACACATGGTTCTCCAACATAATAATTTTACTGATGTTAGGCCAGCTTCTAATGTGCTAGGGGGAGCAATCTGATTTTATTTAGACTAATGAAATCCATAATTTGCAAACAGGCCGAAGCTTAACCTTAGAGTAGTTAATTATAAAATGTGCTAAGTGAATCTCTCCACCATGAAAGTCTCCAAAATGCTTCCTAAGCTAAAATCAGGCAAAGTGTCAGGGCCAGATATTCAGCTGGAGGCTTAGGAAGTGGTCGAGACCCAACAGTATGGCTGCATATGTTTTGCTGCATTTGGAGTGATTCTCTGCGGTTCTCTGGTTATGTTGATCTGCATGTGACTCTGCTCCCACCGATGATTAGATTAAACGAGGCCATGTTTTGAAAAGCTGCAGAGGCCCTGGAAACACCATACACCAAAGCCAAGTGCACAGAATCAGATGTCAGGACTGGCTGTGAGATGTGAGGTAAAAGGAAGCTAGGTTTAAACTTGGTATTTACCCTCAAACCCATAGCTTTAATCAGCATGAACTGAGCGTTTTTTTCTGTCCAGTTTGGAGCAATGCCACACTGTGTCTTTCTTGGCCCCCAGATGAAAGGTGGGAATAGGTCTTTGCTCCATGTCCGGAGGCAGCATTGAAAGATTTAGCGTTTAGTATCAGTCGGTTTGTTTTTAAATCAAATCCCAATTCGTATTTCTCTAGGGGAGGCCTGTAGATTGTCTGTCACGTGTGTGGAAAGCCAACAAGTTGAAGGTGGCACAAAATAAATATATCACACACTTAATGAGTGATTTTTCCTCTATGAAGAGAAAATTTCACCTTCTCTCACAAATCAAGAGTGTCTAGTAATATCAGAATTTATCAAAAACTACCAAAGGCTAGAATACCCATAAGTAAAGTTATAACAAAACCAAGGTATTAGTGAGAACAATGAAGTTAACTAACAATCACTGGGTATTTATATTTGTCAAGCACGTATTCTAAGCACTTTGCATCTTTTATATCCTTTAAGCCTCACAAAATCCCATGAGGTACGTACGTACTGTGAATGAGTCACCCAAGAGGGGACGCTGATACAGAGCAGTTTCTAAACCGGTCTAAGGTCAACAACTAGTATACTGCTTGGGGAAAATTTGAACCCGGTTCATCTGGCTCTAGAGCCCAAGATTTGGACACTATCCTATAATGGTTTGCTAGTGTTCCTTTTGAAGGAGATAATCCTGAATTTGATTCAAAAGGTTATTGACACAGCTATTTATAAGGTGAAAAAAATTCGTTTTCTTCCTTCTAAATTACATCATTGATATAACGTTTAGCGTTTATGTTTAATGTTTTGAAATGGAAGTTTAAGAGTTTTATCACTGCTACATAAGGATTTGCGTTTGAATAGACACGTAGGATCCAATTATTGGAGCTCCTGGTTTCCTTCACCAAGGAGTCTAGATTCTGATCCCATGTGAGCTTTTGACTCTCTTTTCAACCCCTGGCAAGACCTTCCTGCACCTCAATAATCTTAGCTGGAAAATTAGGTAAAAATAAAAACATCACGTCATTAAGAAACAGATGCTTCATCTGAGCAGTGCTTTCTTAAGTAAACACATGACAGAGCTTCTTGTGACATTTTTTAAAGATGTGGTGCTGTGCCCCCTTGTCTATTGGTCAGTTTGGGGTCAGGAGACAAGAGCTTGAAATTCTGTTTAATTTACAGACCAAAGTTTAGAAAAACAACCCAGTTTCCCTCCTGAGGTTAATGTTATAAGTCATCCCTAGTTGTACGGTAATAACTGAGTTGAATAAGAAGCTGAACCAACATTTTCCTTTAAAGTCATGTGTCTTTACCCGGGTGTCCATTATCTCAGATTTTAGAACACCAGATTCACTTGTGAATTTAAGGAGACAAGATGCTTTTTAAACCTACATTGTGAATGTCCAAGATGAAACTTATTTAATGAAATGTCACCCATTTACCAATTTTAAAAGACGATTACTGTCCTAGAAAAATTATCAGGTGACTAATTGTTTGCTATTTCTGAACTAACACTATTACTCAGACTCTTACCCTACAGACTTTGCTTTAATGTAATTTACCATGAAACTCATTTCCTTAGCATAATTCAAATAAACTCCTTCCTGAGGTTATTTTGTATGATGGGCACTCAGCAGGACTGTTGTATTTATGACATGATTTAATATCTATTAATATATGTGTATATGTATAGCTGATTCACTTTGTTATAAAGCAGAAACTAACACACCATTGTAAAGCAATTACACTCCAATAAAGATGTTAAAAAAAATTAAAAAAAAAAAAAGAATAGGTCAGTATTTTATACAGAAGCCCGTTTAATTTACACCTTGAGTTTTACTAATGATTTCAAACAGCAAGACACAGTTCTGGAGGCTGCATCACTTGGGAAAATGCTGAATTGGACCCCTGCATTACTCTGTAAATTTTACTCTGACTTCTGTAATACTTTTTAAAAAAATTTACTGTGTGAATACAAATGCCATTAACAAACTCACCCACTACATAACTGTGTTTGGTCCTTAACTCTGTCGGGATTTTAGGTGAGAAGTGGCTTCCAATCACAGGAGTCAAGAATTAAAGATTCACTAAGAAAGATAGTATTGTAAATAAGATTGCCTAACTTCATTAAGGCCAACAAACCGCTCTTCAATCTTTTGCACGTCTACTGATTACAAATGGTTCCAAATACAAATGCTAATGCTTCCTTGCAGCGAGTCTTTGGGACCGCTGCTTTAAACCCACACCTTGAATTGTGGTCCTTAATGCATATCAGCCCTGTCCTCTCACTAGGATTTTTCACATCCTATTTTACTAAGGTAGCTTGGTTGAACTTCCTCAGATCTCTTCCTTTACCCTTCCAAATTGCCTTGAACCCTCCTCACTCTTTTCCTATACCTGGACTACAGAAAGAAGTATCTCCTCTGTCTTTCAAGGGAAAGAATCGCCTTTCTCTGTGGCTTTCTGGAACCCATCGCCCTGACTCCTCCAAGACCTCACCCCTCAACTAACTCTGGTCTGCTTTGCTCTAAAAACTCATCATAAAATATATTTTGATTAAAAAACCATATTTTATTTTAGGAATTGTCAATATTTTCTCCAACATTGTTTTATTCTCTGGGGCACACGTGTTTAAATCTCAGCTGCACTAATCCTGCCCAAGGCTGCTTGTGGGAGAAATGCTTAATCTCTAATCTTTAAACATTTCTGTGGATGATTTAGGAACAGTCTCTCACTGGAAAAGTTACTCCTAGGCAATCAGTGACATCGTGATAAATTCTGATTAAGCTCTTCACAACATTTCCTTAAAATGTGTTGTTGTCAGCTGTGACATTACATTTGAAATTTCCTAGATTCCAGATTTTTCTCTGTTAATAAGCTTTGAATATCATAGTGTGTGATCTCTGATGTAAGTGTCCCTTGAAAATAACGTATGCTTTTATATGTATCTTGTCATTTCAGGGTTCAAAGATATTGGCAGATTTCACACTGACATTAGATGTCCTAGCTTAATGATTGGGGGAATCACATTTGAAAATGCCATTTCTTTGGCTGCTCACAGCCTTTAGTATGCCTGTCACATCTCTCCAGAAGAGCTTCCAGACATCCCTCACATTGTTCTTCCATTTCAATTCCTCTTCGGCTCCTGAAGGGAAATCACATGGGTCTCTCTTGCTGTGCCCTGGTTCCAGCTCCTGTGGCACTGGCTGCCTGTTTCTTTGGGTGCCTAAATGTTCTTCACATTGCCCATGACTCTCATTGTCCTTGGGAGAGCATACCTCTCCCAGCCAGCTGACAAGCTTTCTTCGTGGAGAACAGAACATTCATCCTCCCTCCAAGGCGTCTGTCTCTCTCAGCTGACCCTCAAGCAGTCCCTTTCTGACTGACTCTTGGAGATCTTACAAAATTCACATCTCGTTTCAGCTCTTGCTAAAGTGGAACTGAGATGTGTTCATGCCCAGAATGGCAATCTTTTCTGATGGCCGTCTAAGCATTTCTTATATGTATCTTCAGCAACAAGTAAATTACATTGATAAATTAGCAATTTAGGGGCCAGAGAGCATGCCAAAAGATTCATTAAAAGAGACCAAAATATCTTAAAATAAATTGCTTTGCTTAGATAATTGATATTTAACATTATAGGCTTCACCATTCTGTATAAAAGAAAAAATGGAGGTCCCAGGTCCCTCAAAGCGAATGTGGTGTTTACCACCTGGCTGGTATTTAAATCGGAAATCTAAAATTTAGCCTCCAAATGAAGGGAATATCTCTTGATGCAGTAACACAAAGGCATATAAAAAGTGCTATTTATTTAGATACATTTGGAGGAAAAGACTATTACTCCATTAAATAAATATAAATATCTTATGAAATAGAGTGCAAAGATCACATTTTTTAAAGTAGAAAACCTGGATTCATATTATAGAGGTCCCCTTAGGCCACTTTCCCTTTCTCTTCTATGCCAGGGGGGAAAAAACTCAAGTATGAAACTTCCGCACTAATCCCACAGTGTTAGCTGATAAACATTCTACATTCTCAACAGTGTTTGATATACTAAGTAACTTCTAGCAGTTTTGAATAGGACATGAATGAAAGGTTCTATTTTTCTGTGAGTGCGGTGAAAAACTCAACATACCACCCAAAAATTGGACGAGTTCTTTCCAGTCTTCTTTTCTATGTTATTTGGAAGATACTTTACAGATTATGATGCGCGTTTATGCTGCTGACCAAATAGAAAGTGAGTGGTGGTGAGAGGGTTTCCCACAGAAAACTGACTATCCTAGTAAATGCTACTGAAGTAAATAACTGCATAAATAGCATCAAAATGTGGAGCCTTAGAAGGTCACTGAGCCCTGGCCACTTAATTTCAACCACAACATCAACCAGCTGCTCAGTGGACAATTTTATTATGAGGTGTTAGTGATTTAACAAGTTGGCCAAAAGTAGTTGGAATTTGGCATAAAAAATTTCATCTCTGTTGGGTTTTACTGTTGCTCACTGGACTTTTTCTTGGCGGAATGGACAAAGTTCCTGCCATTGGCATTCCGGAACCCAAGGGGAATGCAGTAATCACTTTTCTGTGGTATTTTCCACATTCTTTTTTGGTGGTTTGTGTATGATTCTATAAAGCTTTGCAAAAAAACACTACTAGGATGACTTGTCTACCTTTTAGAGTCTCTCCAAACTGTTGTCCTGGATTTTTTTCAACAATATTTTAAATTTATTGGAGAATGCATTATACCTTTAGACTATGTGAAAATTAGTCTTATGTAAACAAAAAAATTTAGCCAGATTATAAGAATGAGGTATGTACTCTGTGAAATAATACCTAGCTTGATAGAATGGGAACGGCAGTGAGGGAGTGCAGAGAGCGTGTTTCGTAGACTGAAGCACAAATACCACCTGAGTAGTTCTGGACAATCACTTACCTTCTCAGTATTTGTTTTCTCTCTCTAAGCGCTAACACTCTGTAATGGGCATCTTGGTGCTTTAGACATTTCTTAAGTGTAAGTGGGTATATCTTCAAAATATACCATTTACTTGTGGGGCTAGTATACATTCACAACTCACTAAATAACTAAAAGAAATGGGAGTGAAGCAAGCTTACATATGCGTGGAAACAGAAATTTACTTGAAATCTTTTTTTTTTTTTTTCCTCTAGTCATCTCTTTTATGGCTACCTATTTACTTGGCCAAGAAAATAGAAGTCACTGACATTCAAATACCATCTATTAAGTGTTTGTAACTTGTAGAACATTGAGTTAAATACAGGTTTTTTCCAACAGTGGATGGCGGGGGGAGGCAGGGAGATGCTCTCTGATCTCCTGCGGCTTATAGTTGATCAGAGAAGATGGAAAATTAGACAAGCATTCAAAATAATATGTAGTGAGGACTATGACATAATCCCACAGTTGCCTTGCAAATTCTAGATTCTAAATAAGTCCTGTTTCTACATATCCTTGAGCATGTGTGATCCAGGTGGATTATAGGAACATCTACTCTAGTGTAATTTTTCAGTTTTCCTCTAAATATTCACCAGAAGTGACCACTCTAACTACATGCAGCTTTCATTTACCTGGGGGTCCAGTCTCTGTGTGAAAAGGCAGTTAAAATAAACTCATATACAATTGGGAGGAAAAAAGTCAAGTGCTAGTATAATTGCCACGGAAAAGTAGAAATGCAAAAATCACTCACTATTTGCACTTCATTTGTTCTGTCCTTTAGGACATCTACTTGGCCTCTCCCATGACGATTCCAAATTCTGTGAAGAAAATTTCGGTTCCACAGAAGATAAGCGCTTAATGTCTTCCATCCTAACCAGCATTGATGCATCCAAGCCCTGGTCCAAATGCACCTCAGCCACCATCACAGAATTCCTGGATGATGGCCATGGTATGTATAGTTCCATAGGCTCAGAAACAAAACTTGGAATTATTGCAAATTGTACTTCATTATATCCTCGTGATGTTCACCTTACCCTCTAAGACAATGGTTGCTTAGACAGTGTCAGAAAAAGGAACAAGGGGACTGTCCGTTGGTGTGTAATGCCAGCGTCCTCGGTGGCATTATAGCTATGGTATTTTTGCTTTTGAATTGCAAAGTTCAAAGAGAAGCAATGTGGGAGACCACACAGAATGCCTAGCCAGTGCCCTGAAAACCTGGCTTTTATTCCCTCTTTCACCACTAGCTTACTGTGAGAACATTGGCAGATAATCTTGTTTCCCTGCTATTAATATGACTCACAGCATTATTTGTTACATTCTTATTATAGGGGTGTGGTTAAAATGTAGGTGACAGTTCTGTCAGATTCTCTTTATGGCGACATAAAACCAAGAATGGAAACTCTTTAGATTTGCATTCACTAAAAAGTTTGGTTTCATCCTGACAGCCTGTTTTCCTGAAAGTGGAGTGAAAACTGCAGAACAGGAATAGAAAATCATTCTGAATGCTGAGAAAACAGTTTAAGAACTTCAAAAGAAAATCCTTGGCTTTATCCCCTAAGTACAGTTCAAGAGCACAGCACATTTTGTTAAGTTCTGTAAATCTAGGATTAGTGCTGTAAATTATATAAAAATACTAAGGAAGTCACAGTTTTAGAAATAATAAATTCTGACCCTTAAGTAATCTTTGAAACAAGCTGTTGCTAATTTCCTAGCATTCCTTGTTACCTTAAAATATTAGAAACACAGGAGAAGAGATGAGGTAGAGTTGGAAGAGATCTTCAGAGACCACAGAGTTCAAGTTTCTCATATTACAGAAATGGACATCTCATTCCTTTTTTTTTTTCTCTTAAAACATGTCTCTTTCTAAAACTGGTGGTTGAAGTGAATGTGACAGAAATTCTTGATCATGATAATTGTTCACAATTTTATCTCATGATGTATGGTTCAAAGTTAGATAAACAGAATCTGTAATAACTGTTTTTCCTTGTTCCACAAAGTTTATGGTTTGAAATTTTTGTAATTTCTTAGTGAGTTGGCCATCTTGAGCTTTGGCTACATAATTACACAACAATTAATAAATTCAGTTCTTTGCAGACAAAAAGAAATTCCACTACACAGTTCTTTGCTATCTTGTAGCCAAAATGTTCATAAACTCATTTTTGCTATGCTAATGGTGAACTGGTAATGCTTTAGCTACTCTCAACTACTTACATTTCCTATTCCTGAAAACAATCCACACCCATCTTGCTTTAAAATTTCCCTTAATACAAAATAAATGTTCTTTGTTAGTTGAAAGGATGGCCTAATATCTTCACGATTCAGAAACAATATCAAGAATCAATGTATTAGGTTTTTCCTAGACTAATAATAAAGTGGTAATTTTCTGTTTAGTTAGCCCAGTTTAAAATGCTGATTAAATGCTGATATAGTCCTGGAGTGAATGCTTAGCTAATTATCTGCCTACCTACATTGATCAAGTCCATATCTAATAACATTCCTCTTGGGTGGAATCTTAGTTTCCACTCTTAATATTACTTTTACTGTTTTTTTTCAAGTTTCCTAAAAATGGAATAACATTAATATTTCATTTCAAAATCACACATTACTCATTCCAAAAGGTTGAGCTAAACTTTGAATCACTAAATGAACAGATTTAGTTGCTAAGGCAGCAAATACTTATGGCTAAAATGGGACCAACTTTTTTTTCCCTGTGTAAGTATTAGGTCAGCTAATTACAATGCTGTGCAGAATTTTGTTCCTATTGCCATATTTCTGGAATGATTCATTTATTTCATGTTTGTGGAATTCATGATTTTACTTTCCATGCAGTAAAGATGCTCCCAGTATTGTTCTCATTTTTTAAACATTATTTCTGTATTTAAAAGAATCTACACTCAGATTTTTTAAAATTTTACAACAAATTTTATACATCTTTCTGTGTCTACTCCAAAGGATCTCATGGTAGATAACAACCAAAACCATACTTTTGCTAGAAATAGATCTTATTCATTTGCACTGAGGAAATCACATTTGAATTCCCCATTTATATGTTAAATAAATAAATAAATTCAGTTACCAGCATTTGTTGGACAGGAAATTCTCATAATATATTCATTCATTCGTTCATTTCATCACGCCTAGGCTCTCTCAGTTTTGAATGTGTTGGTTAGGCAGTCTTGTGTTTTAACTGACCCATCCCACCAAAAACTTCAATTTTATCAGTAGCCTATAGTTAGTAAAGTAATTTCAGAATGATGAGAATCTAAGAAAGGCACTGTAGCTGTGACACAGTGGCAAAGTTCAATTATATTCATTTCAAAACAGATACAGAACTGAAGCTACAATACTCTCTGTAGCACTGTCATTTACACTTGAATTTAAATAATTTAATAACGTTTAGATTGCAACCAAAAACTGACTTAAGTCAGTTAAAGCCAAAGTATGACAATAGGAACTAATCAACAGGATTTTCAGATGGTGGCAGTTCTGACATTTCAACTCCAGAGCTTAGGAGAGAACCAAGGGGACAGTCAAAGCCCAAGACGATGGAAAAACAAACGAAAAAGCAAACAAACATACATCTTTGTTAGAAGACTAAGCTGATATCATATCATCAAACCTTTTCAATTTACTGGTAGGGAGCTACTCAAATTTGCAAGCAGAGCCCATTCATTCATATGTAGTAGAAATAGTTCTACTATTTTTCTGTTCTAATTTTCTAGGCCACTAACTATTTAGAGCAAAAAAAATAAAATAGTCATTTAGGTGCATAGGGCATGCCAGACAGGTAAGCTGAGAGAAAGAAGTAAAATCATTTGACAATAAAAGAGAAACCAGAAGAGCAGTAAAATGTAGCCCTGAAACAGTAAAAGCACAGTGGTCTGGCACCATGCTCCAGAAGGTCAGAAACCCTCTTACCCCATTATTGTAGCCTGTTGAAATCCCTCAAGATTTCAGCAGGATACAGTAATCGATACTCAGAAAAGAAGTGATTTTCTGTTACTTAGGAAGGTTAAATTAGGACACTCATATAAAAGGCAGCAAAGCTATTGATGTTTTTAGGTAGATAGTCTCACAAAATTGATACAATTTTTAGGTGGTGTCTGAAGACTACATTACCTAGAGAATCCATTTATGTAATAGTTTATCTGTCTTGTTCCCACCTCCAGCAATGCTGGAGAAATGATGTCTTAGAGTACAATTAAATTTGAATCATTTCATTTGTTTTTAAAATTATTAGCCATAAGTAGCCAGACATGTGTAGCACTCTACCACTGCCAAATTTAAATGTCCTAATATTGAGTGTTTCCCGATTTAATTCCAACAAGAAATATGCAGCAATTAGGTTATGGTTGAAAAGTCAGTGTGCACACTCTAAAATAACTGGGCCTGCAGATTTGTGATTCAGAAAGGAAGAAGCCATGTCTTATGGAGACCACCTCCTCCAACCCAGCCTGGCCAAGATACTTGTAGACTTCCTGCAGTGTTTATACGAGTTAGCTCTAGGCAAGCTGGCTAGGAGTATGATCCTCAAAAATAAAGGTAAGCAGTGGCAGAGAAACTGTTCAGCAAAAGCAGGTTATTAAGTTTCTTTTCTCAAATGCTTAATAACCATGAAGCCAAAAACAATAGCCCTGTCTGCTGGATCCCTCAGTTCACAGTGCCAGGTGATAAGTAGGACCACTGCCTAAGCAGACACAGCTCAAGAAGACACAGGCTGCTAAGGAAAATCTATAGACAGCTTTGAAAAATTCATATTTAAAGAGCTTAGTTTACAGCCACTTACTGAACACAGAACTTTGGAGAGAAAATGGTATTAGAAAACCAATTCTCTGAATCCTTTGTTAAGTGTATACAGTGAAGCTAGTAATAAGATCTTAACATTCAGTTTTTAAGGCCCTACTCATAAAATTCAAAGCCCATGATGGTAGTCTGTTTATTTTCACAATAAATATGTTCTTTAACATGGTCTGCAAGTAAAACATGTACTTTCAGTCCACAGTGACCCATATGTTTAAAAAGCTATGCTTCATCCTTTAACACAGAGAATTTTTAATCGAATTTCCTTGGCATGACATCTACTAAACAGTTTACCACAAACAGATCCCTTGAATTGCTTTGGTCAGCAACCACTGTCTGTACCTTTGTCATTGGCCAAGTTAGTTTATTCGTCACTGAACCCATAATGCATCAGTGACTCTTTTAAACATGCAAATAAAGACCTCAAAGAAGAGTTGCAAGATCAGGGAGATGATGATAAAAGAAGAAACTTTGCAGTGTTGTGAGCCTTCTTTGAATGAGTTTCATTAGGAATATTAATTGATTTTTCCTAGGCCAAGGATATTTGGACCAATTCTTTTTCTTTTTCTTTTTCTTTTTTTTTTTTTGCCACGCCATGCAGCTTGCGGGATCTTAGTTCCCTGACCAGGGATCGAACCCAGCCCACGGCAGTGGAATCACAGAATCTTAACCACTGGACCACCAGGGGATTCCCTGTTTGGGCCAATTCTTATTTTCAGTGTGTGTGTATTAAAAAGGAAGAGAAGACAGAAATAACTACAGTGCTAGAAACGGGGTGGGGCGGGGGAATGAGAAGAATAAAGAACAACCAACCTTCATCTGATAAGTTTCATTAATCATTAATATGAAAGACAAACAGTGCTAGAAGATATAAAAAACCAAAGATTTTTCTGCTCCATTTCCTGGAAGCATGGCATACCTTCCATCACCCCAAGTGTACTTTGTGGCCGTGGAGAGACTACCACTTTCTTTCCTTTATTTGTCCATCTCAAATCACTGGCTCTTACTTTTTAAATTTTCTACTTTACTTATAACTTAACAGTTAATTTAGCATTTAACTTAACATGGATGGTGAAAACAAATATGTGATGTGCACACATTTCCATTGTCTTTCTTTTAGAAACTATCCATCTATATACGCAGAATGTTAAAACAAAAGGAAGGAAGGAAGGAAAGGAGGGAGGGAGAGAAAAGGGAGGAGAAAAAAGGAAAAAGAACTTGGCAATTTTGTGGAACAGAATAAACAGACAAAAAGTCAGCAGCAAAGCCCAGATAGGATTTCAGGCTAAGAGAAATTTAAAAATATGTGAAGATATGGTTGAGAATAAAAGTAAAACAGATTAAGAAAAGTCAACAATAGATTGGACACTTTTAGAGGTCAATATAAAAGACACTAAAAGACTGATCAATTTCCTCTCTCACCCCTCCCCCAAACTGTACATATTTTTTAGATGAAAAGTGTACATCCAATCCACTATTACTTAAGTCTTAAATATTTCATATCGTGAGATTCGAAATCAGGCTTTATATTGATTTTTTCATGGTTGTCCCTTGGCACAAGTCTGCCCTTTGGTAGCACTGTCTGTACCTATTTTATTGCCAAAGGACATAATTCAACATATAGATGAAATGGATAGACTGTAGATTTTACTGTTAACAGAAACTAATGCAGCAACAAATCCTAATGTTGAGAGCATTAAAGTAATAAATGAATAGCAACTCTGAATAAATCATTTTTTTTTAAGCAAGAAAAGTTCATCTCCAAATGACCTCTAAGGGAAGACCATAGAGCTAAGATATCTCTTTTTTTTAATAGCCAACTAAATATGTTATACATTTTTAAAACTTATACTTTGGTATTGAGCTTCATAAAGAGAGGTCACATCTTGAAGCCTCCTTTGTCATAAGCCGATTCCAAATTGCATTGTACGTTTCTTTTCACACATCATACATCATCAGGGAGGTAGAGAAGATATCAGTGACCGCATATCCATGGAGAGGTGCTGAGTTATTTCAGCTTGGGAGAAACGAGGTCGACCCATGCCACATGCACCCACACATGTTAAAGACTTCCCAGCTAATATTTAGTTACCCAGTCTTACAGTCTGTGCTTTTCAGTAAAATTTAAAAAAAAAAGAAAAGTTTCTTCAAACAGCACTTTTGGAGAACTGGAAAGCATTCTTGCTGCCTCAGAGATCTGTTGACAGTCTTCTATCATCAGCAATCCGCTAGGCATTCCCTGGTTTACACAGGCTCTTTTTTATGTAGCAAGGAAGATAATACTTTTCCCGGAGTTCCAAAGGGCCTCATCTCACTTTATCTTCTAAACAAAGCTTAGTGAGGTTTTACTATCATTCCTTCCTATTGACTTGCTGTTGATGTTTTTCTTTTAACTTGATGTTTTTCTCCCCAAGTTCTCTCTGGCTGGATACTGATTTTTAATGCTTTTTCTGGCTTGCCTTAAGAAGCTTTACCTCTTCAAACGTTCTGGCTCAGAAGTTAAGTAGGAACTTTGCTCTTTATTCATTTTCATATAATGCCTCCATCACAGATTGACAAATTTCAAGGTATTCGCTTTGAAGAAACTTGAGTGTAGTTGTAAAAACATTTGCAGTGTTTTTGCTGAATATTCCATTTCTCGGTGGAAAGTAGGATTTAAACATGGTTTTCCTTTGTTGAATAAAAAGAATGACTTGAATACATCTGAAATGTTGTTAAATATGTTGGGCATAGTACCAATATGATTGTTTTATATTTTTCTGGTCCCCCCTTATAGCTCTGTGAGCTAATTTTACCCTTCCAGTGTCACAGTGAGGAGAGAAACATTTCACAGATCTTAAAAATAAATTAGGGAGCGGTTAACTAATTTGGCCAAGAACACTCAGCCATTTAGTGTTTTGCCAGAATTAAACTTTAGATCAACTGTTTCTACCATTAGCTGCCATTTAAAGGATCCCTACACATGCCTGCCCTTTAGCAATAAAATAAGCAATCTATCCACATGCTAAGCAGAGGCAGGATGGGCCTCTGAGCATAAAACCCTAACAGCTGTGGGACCTTGGGTAACTGATACATCTTTATATCCCTCAGTTTCCTTATCTGCAAAATAAAACAGGGAAAGAATCTGCTTCATAGAGTTCTCGTAAAGATTGAATAAGCTAATGCATTTAAAGAACTGATAAGTGTTAAGTGTGTAACAAATATTAATTATTTTTAGTATTGTTAATAATCAGCGTGTAAATCTTAAAATCAAGTGAACAGAAAAATACCAGAACTGATGGGCAATATGTAAGCTCCTGTATGAAGAGAGGAAGTTGAAGGAATTAACTCACTGGGAAGGGATTTCTTAGGGAAGCTTTTTGGGGAAGGTGAGGCACATTTCCGCTTCTGAATTTGCACTGTCTATGTCAGCTTCTACTGACCACCCCCCCATCCCTTTATAATCCCCACATCACTATGTACTGAGAGCACCAACTTGTTTGTGACAGACCCACTCCAAAGACCCAACAAATACCAACTGCGTTCAATAACTAATACAAAGGGGAGAAAAGGGATGCAAAGAGTAAAAAACTGGGCCTAGTCCCAAGTTACCAAAGATGGTTTCTTTTCTTCTCCCACTGTTCCTGATATGTGATGCTTGAAAGCTCTTTATTAAAATTCTTTCAGTCTAAAAGAAAGACTTTATTTCCTTCAGTTTATTGGGAGACCTTTAGGGGCGGATCTGGGTCATTTTTCTGTATCCCTAATATCTAGTATGTTTGCTAGAACATTATAGGTGCTAATCAGATGCTGGTTGAGTGAGTGCAGGAATGAATGAGGCATCCACTTGTTTATTACTTATGGAATTAATGGAAAGGTGACATGGATGGGGGATGGGTGCATGAAGAAGAAGTAAGAATGGGGTAGTTGGAAGTGGAGAAAGGGATATAGAAAGGGTGCAAGGACAAACTCTGTTTCTCAAAGTTGTAAACACCTATTTATTATTATTGTTGCTGTTGTTATTGTTATTATACCCACTATCTTATTTCCTCTAGGTCCATCCCAGTTTCTGTTAGTACCTCAGCACAATGACTCTTTTCACAGCTAATTATTATGAAGTAATTTTATTTAATCAAACCACTGCACATCATTATGTATACCCCAGAGCACATCATCCATGGGAAATCCTAGTGGGTGCTGGTGAGCTCACAGAGGCAAGCAGCCTCGTCCACAGGGAGTCCCCTCCCCAGGGCATCACACTGCAGATCTGTAGATGCATCGTGTTTCAGCACCAGCTGGAGTCTTGCATTTTCAGATCCATAATTTTCAAGGTTTGAAACAGAAACACAGAACAGTGGTCAATCTTGGTTATTCTTTTAGGCAACTGTTTGCTAGACCTGCCACGCAAGCAGCTCCTGGGCCCCGAGGAACTCCCGGGACAGACCTACGATGCCAGCCAGCAGTGCAACCTGACCTTCGGGCCCGAGTACTCGGTGTGTCCCGGGATGGACGTGTGTGCCCGCCTCTGGTGTGCTGTGGTGCGCCAGGGCCAAATGGTGTGTCTGACCAAGAAGCTGCCAGCCGTGGAAGGGACACCATGTGGAAAAGGGAGGATCTGCCTGCAGGGCAAGTGTGTGGACAAGACCAAGAAAAAATATTATTCAGTAAGTGATTTTCTTGTCACGCAGGGCCTGGAGACCCAAGGCCTGATGTACCTTCCTGTGACACATGCGGGAACTGGCCACAGAAGGCTCTATTTCCTAGTTAAAATATTTTTCCTTGAGGGATCTATTTACAGCTCCCTCCTTTACCTGCAAGAGCCATCCCCAGCTGTCAATTACTGGAGAAAATGCAGATCTCAGGTTATATCCGGTAGCAAATAAGTAGAGAGCCCAGATTCTGTCTAATTGAGACCCCACGTAAGGCCCCAAATTACCGCTTGGGAGTTTACTTTCAAACTGCTCTTAAAGTTATTGGAATACATTTATTTAAATTCGGTAAGGAAATAGCAGCAAAGCTGACACATGGTCCTCATGCATACTTGGTGAACTCCAAAATGGTCATGCTTTCCCCCTTGTGGCAAGTTAATCTAACTTCAGGAGCTACAGTAGCCACACCTGCTCCAGGGAGACACCTCCTCCCTCCCTATGCACCCGGTCCAGCTTCAGGTCAGCAACTGCCACCTTCGCTGTCAAGGTCCAAGCAAAGCATTTGTTCCCTCTCACATAACATTTTCAAAGTCCCTAGAAGAGTGTTGTCATAGGCGTGTTGCCTGTGCCTTTCAAGACTAACACACAAGCAAGCATCCTCAGATACCCTGACACAGATACCCTGACACATACAACCAGCGGAAGTTCTTCAGGAATTCCCTCGGCAAAGGCGTTTCTAGTATCTTCCTTTTGGAGTCGCTCAGCTTCCTGCTGCCTGCCGTGTTTCCATAGCAGTAGACCTGGGATGTCATAACAGAACTTTTCATTCCCTGTGATGTGGGTGCATGTGATTGGGTGCTCTTCAGTATCTGTCCCATTTCCTCTTTACGGGGTGTAATGAAGCCAAGCCCAGGTCAGATACATTTATGCATGTGGCAGAGGGTCTGTCACAGGTGGGACGTGTGATGTCAACAAAGGGACTGCAGAACTTCAGTGCTGAAGAGGGAGAAAAGATGTAAGCATAATCAACCTGGAATCATAAAAAATCTTTAGCATCACACAGTTCTTTAAAGATGCAAGATCAGGGTGGACACAAAGTGAACCGTGGCTCGGTGGTTATTTACAGAAATGCACAGTATCAGAAGGCCCAAAGAAGCCACGAGCAATTCTTGCAGAGTGCTCAGTACTTAGGGTGAAGTGTTCAGACCCTCTAGTGCTGGGGGGTGGGGGACAGAAAAGGTGGATTGCCAAGATTTGGAATCACATTGTAATTCCAGAGTTCAATACCTGTGACCACGTTAAATTCAGTGAAAATTTAACTGTGATGAAGTTTCCACCGAGTGACTGAATGCAAGTGATTTCCAAATGTACATTCCACTGAGTCATTGAATGCATGTGATTTCCAAATGTACATTTTGAATGTTTTCCTCCCTTCTCAGTTAAAATATCTTCTATTTTCTGTTTTAGACATCGAGCCATGGCAGCTGGGGATCCTGGGGGTCCTGGGGCCAGTGTTCTCGCTCATGTGGGGGAGGAGTACAGTTTGCCTATCGCCACTGCAATAACCCCGCGCCCAGAAACAATGGCCGTTACTGCACAGGGAAGAGGGCCATCTACCGCTCCTGCAGTGTCATACCCTGCCCGGCCAATGGTACGCTGCTCCCAAGTGTCAGCAACCATCATGTGTCGGGTGTAATTTGTATTCTAGCAGTAATAAATAGCGGAGGCTGGAGAAATAGCCTATTAATCTTGTACTGCACAGTTCCACCAGTAGGCAAATCAATAACAAATACATGAGTGATTTTTAAATTATTATTATAAACAGCTGAGTGTTCAGGGAGTAGGAAGAAAATAATTGCTGTTTTCAACTCTGTGTTGAAGATAAAAATCCTTCAACACTGGTGTGGAGAGACTCTGGGAAAAAAAAAAGTTATCATCTATCATCTCCTTAAATGTATTTAAATGAACAAGAATATATCTAAGTCTCAGAACAGAGAGAGTAATAATGTGACATGTTTGATTTTTAGGTAAATCTTTTCGTCATGAGCAGTGTGAGGCCAAAAATGGATATCAGTCTGATGCAAAAGGAGTCAAAACATTTGTGGAATGGGTTCCCAAATATGCAGGTGTCCTGCCAGGAGATGTGTGCAAACTGACCTGCAGAGCTAAGGGCACCGGCTACTATGTAGTGTTTTCTCCAAAGGTAACTGCGTGTAGACTGTCCAGAAACAGTAGACGTCCTTGGTGGAAATTATTTGGTGGAATGGAGCCTGCACATACCAAATGTAAACAGTCATTATTTGGCGGGGTGGCTAGGTTTTGGAAGGTTTTATTTTCACCTCTGTAATTTCTATATTTTCAAACTTGCTACAATGAATCAAAAGGATTTTGTAAACAGAACAAGTAAATGTTTTAAAAGCTATTTTTGAAAAAGTGTAACTCTCTCTCAAGAAGGTGAATTGCAAACTTAACTTCACAATAGTATTCCCTAGGTACATTTGTAAAGGGGACTATAAAACAAGAAAGTTTTCTATTTTTCTGTCATCTTTTACTGAAGAATTCCTTTGGCGATTCATGAAGATAGATTCAAGATCATCCCTGACCTAGACTTTAAAATGTCTTGCGCCTTTAAAATGAATCAGTGTCCTTCTAGTTATACACATTTATAATATATGCATGTGAAATTATCCCTTGTTTTCCACAGAAGAGCATTTTCTAACGGATTGAAGTTTCATTTCTCACAAGCAACATTATGCAGCAGTTTAAAACAGTTTATCTAATTTGCAAATAGGTGCTATATTTAAAACCACCTCTGTAACTGGTCTTCAGATATTTATGACATATTATTGAAAAATAAGTTAATGTCCAAGTTATGTAACATTTAAAATGTTTTATCTTTTTATTACAAAATAATACATTTTCATTTAAAAATATTATAGAGAAATAAAAGGAAAAATATTACCTGGAAATATAATCATTTAGAGAGCTGTTAACCTGTTGAAGAATACCCTACCTCACTTTATACACATATACACCCTCATATACTCACACACGTATATGAAAGAGTTTTGTATATACACAAATACAAAATATGTATGTTTATACATATGACTATATATGTTACTTATACATACTTATATGCACAAACCACTGAGTCCATACACATAGTATTTTGTAACTAGCTTGTTAAATATATGCTAATTCTTTTTTTCAAAAATATTCAGTCTCTTCCAGTAAGTACTTTTCTCTGACCTTCCCAGACTTCTTTTTACACGAATTTGTCTCTACTTCAGTGTCTCACAGTTCAACACAATAGGGAATGCTTTCCAACCGTTACAAGGTTGTGACTGTCCAGTGTAGTTTTTCAATTTTGTTACGGTAATAACAATTATGCACAAGACAGAAATAGAGTCACAGATATAGAAAACAAACTTATGGTTATAGAAAACAAACTACCAAGCGGGGAGGGAGGAAGGGATAAATTGGGATTGGGACTGACACATATACACTACTATATATAAAACAGATAACTAACAAGAACCTACAGTATAGCACAGGGAACTGTACTCAATATTCTGTAATGACCTATATAGGAAAAGAATCTAAAAAAGAGTGGATATAATGCATATGTATAACTGATTCACTTAACTGCACAGCAGAAACTAGCACAACATTGTAAATCAACTATAAAAATTAATTAACAAAAAAAAGTTGTGCAAACAAAAAGGATGTCTGCATTCGTGAGCCTGCTTGTATTCTGCTCTCCACACAAGTGACAGACAGTCCCACACACTAAGTGAAAGATTGTTTCTAGCAATAAAAAGGCAAGACTGTACCATGGGAACGTATTACGCACACAGAAATGGAGACTAGGACCTCGGGTCTCCTAACACATTCGGAATTAAGCTCAAGAGATAAAGAAGAGAGAAAGGGCATTACCCCAGTCTATCCCAGTTGTTCTTCTTTCTGCCAATATGTCAAGAATTTTTCAGTTGGATACTCCTGGAAACTATGGGTTGTTTTTTTTTTTTGGTTTTTTTTTTGATTGGTTGTTTAGTTTCCAAAGTACTATCTATTCCAATCAAACTTAAAACTCCCAAATTAGAACTTGCAATTTTATCAAAAAACCCACCTACGCAGGCCCAAGTATTTCCCACTGCTAACGTGTTTCTCATTATTCAGGTGACCGATGGAACGGAATGCAGGCCGTACAGCAATTCCGTCTGCGTCCGGGGAAAGTGTGTGAGGACGGGCTGTGACGGCATCATTGGCTCGAAGCTGCAGTATGACAAGTGCGGAGTGTGTGGAGGAGACAACTCCAGCTGCACAAAGGTGATTGGAACCTTCAATAAAAAAAGGTAACGTGAGAGAACGATTGCCCTTATCTGATCTGAACGAAGCTTTAGACTCTTGCAAAATTGATAAAGGAGGACACGTGTTACATCATAAGCTATCTGTGGGAGGACATCTAGCCAGGACCTAGTTACACATTATGAATATGGGAAGGGAAGGAGAGGACATGAAATGAGCTCTGCATGCCGACTGGAAACCCATGGCACCTCTGCAAGCAGATTAACTGCAATAGCCGTGGGTCCAGGTTTTGCAGAGTGTGAAAAAGGCAGAGAAAAAGTCTGTGACAGTCCACTTTAGCCATATCTTGCAAATCTATTATTTCTGAAACACCATGTAGGAAGGGATGACTGGTTTCCAACTTAACTACCGTTTTGTTTTTTCTTTTTTACAAATACATTCTCATTAGGCTGTAGTTTTCTTGAGAAAACATTTCTCGATGCAAAATGTAAGTTATCTGCAGTAGTGTAGATGGCAAGCCCGTTTTTGAGACAACTATCCTCGTTTATATCTACTCTGTAAAGAATAATGTCAGTTTCCTGCTTCCTCTCATGGTCCTTGATTACACTCTTGCTATATATATGTAAGTTTAGAAAGTACCACTTTCTGGCGTGAAATATTATACTATCAGCTAGGATGGCTGAGTCAGCCAAAGAGCCTGCTGGAATGCAGGATTGTTTTTCCTCTTCACCAGACCACTCTTATGCTGAGTGGTATTGGTCAGGTTCACCTGTATTCCTGATATATGTGCTGTGTTGTCTTTAACTGGAGAGGAATATACAAACCAAGTCAACAATAAGAATTTCTTAAAACAATCGCATGCCATGGTAATGTAAAAAACTAGAAATGACCTTTGATGTGATAAAAAAAATGTATGGCTGGAGAATTTATTCTGTATTAAAATATGCATTACTAATCCTATTTGCTAGTGATATAATAATTATTCATCTAATTGTGTTGGGCCATCTAAGTCAAAAACCCTGCAAGTCCAATTATATCCTGCATTTTAATATATTTCAAAGGTGCAAGGCTCCTTAGAAATGATCCAGTCTAACGTTTTGCTTTACAAATGAGGGAATTGGGACTCTGAAAGTTTAAGACTTACCCAGTTTTACTTGACTGATAAATGCCAAAGTAGAGGCTATAGCTTAGGTCATAAAAATAGGATGCACAGGCCATTTGTAAAAAAGAAAAAAAGAAACAAAAAAAGAAGGAAGGGAAAAAATTCAGGAACCAAATGAGAAATAAAAAATTATTTTTAAAAAATAATACCTTATGTACTGTATGCTGTGTATCCTTCCTCTATCAACTTATAAACCTCTTTTTATAATGCTAAATTTAGCATTAAGCTTTTTGTATTTACAACAAATATCCGCATATTTGATGTTACCTGAAAAGGTGAAGGAAGACATTCATGATAGCAACAAGCAGGATACAACATAACTGCTTGCAAATTGATTTGACCAAGATTATAGTATGTGGTACACATGACCTGTTTGAGTATCCTATATAAATTATCTTGGCCTAGTGTGATCGATAAAAGAGAACGTTGATCTTGGAGCTGGAATGTTTGCAATCACGCTCTGGCTCGGTAATTCACTAGCCATGTGATCTTTGAAGAGTCACCCAACTTCTTTACAATTAGCATCCTTGAGAGTAGAATGGAAATAATAGTAATTACCTTGCCAATGAATGTCGCTGTGAGGACCAAATGAGATAATGCATATTAAAATTTTGCACTAAGTTCGAACCTCTTCACAAATATGATCCTAATTTTAATTCACTCCTCCCTCAATTTTCTTCATCTCAGTAAAGGGCAACTCAGTCCTTCTACTGCCTAGTACCAAAACTTTGGTGTCATCTTTCACACCTCATTTTCTCTCACACCCCACATCCATCCACCTGCACATCCTCTCAGTCCTACTTGCAACATATGTCCAGAATCTGGTTGCCCCTTACCGCCATAAGCAGGAGCACTGCTATCTGGTAGTCATTGTCTCTTGCCTGGACCAATCGAGCAGTCTTCCCACGGGTCTCCTGGCCCCTGGCCCCTCACAGTCTCTTTTTCACAAAGCAGAGAGAGCCATCACTTTATCACCTAAGTCAGATGGTGGCATTCCTGGGCTCAACCCTCCAGTGGCTACCTTCTCACTTACAGGCAGTGTCCGAGATCTCTTCATAACCTGTGAGATGCTAACACATTTGGTCGCTGCCCTGCTCTGAGTCCCTTCTACAATGGCCACTTCCCTTGCTCTGCGCTAACATACTGGACTTCCCAACACTCCTCAAACATGGCAAGTGGCAGCATGTGCACTATTTCCTCTGCCTGGAACAATTTTTAACAATTAATAAGCAGTGCTTCCTCTAGAATTCCTTCAGATGTCTGTTAAATGTCACCACTACCCGCCCCCCAACAAGGTGGTGGCTTCCATAAGTGAATAGGAGGATCTCTCCCCCATCCTCGTCGTTCCTCTATCTTCTTACTCTGTTTCTTCACAGCTCTTAATCCACAGATATCGTCACATATTTTGTTTGGGGGTCCAAGCCCCACCCCACTAGAATGTCCCTTCCATGGCAGCATGCTTAGTATGTAAGAATGCATGTATTCCTTCATGGCAGGTACTGTTCTTGTACTGGGGAGGTAGCCCTGAACAAAAGAAGATTCCCCTGCCTTGCCAGCCACACTTCACACTTCATAGTTATATGAAAACAGCTGCATTCATTCATGGTAGCCAAGGAAGCTGGTTAATATCCAAAGTGTAAATGATACCAAGAAGGGTGCAAAGAAAATGAATAAGGAGTACAAAGGGAAACCTATTTTACTAAAACATCAAGAAATCAGGGCATGACTATTTACAATAGCCAGGACATGGAAGCAACCTAAGTGTCCATCGACACATGAATGGATAAAGAAGATGTGGCACGTATATACAATGGAATATTACTCAGCCATAAAAAGAAACAAAACTGAGTTATTTGTAGTGAGGTGGATGGACCTAGAGTCTGTCATACAGAGTGAAGTAAGTCAGAAAGAGAAAAACAAATACCATATGCTAACACATATATATGGAATCTAAAAAAAAAAAAATGGTTCTGAAGAACCTAGGGGCAGGACAGGAATAAAGACGCAGACGTAAAGAATGGACTTGAGGACACGGGGAGGGGGAAGGGTAAGCTGGGGCGAAATGAGAGAGTGGCATGGACATATATACACTACCAAATGTAAAATAGATAGCTAGTGGGAAGCAGCCGCATAGCACAGGGAGATCAGCTCGGTGCTTTGTGTCCAAATAGAGGGGTGGGATAGGGAGGGTGGGAGGCAGACGTGAGAGGGAGGGGATATGGGGATATAGGTATACATATAGCTGATTCACTTTGTTATACAGCAGAAAATAACAGAACATTGTAAAGCAATTATACTCCAATAAAGATGTTTAAAAAAAAGAAAAGAAAAGAAATCAGGGCATGAATCCTCATACTTCCCAGGGGCTCGGGAAGCTCAGCTTGAGACCTGCGCAACGCTGAGAGTTCCCAGTGGTTCTCGTGAATATGAGTCAGACTCTAAGAACAAGGATGAAAAAAAAGGCTCTCCTGTCTAATTCCCTTACCCTATATTCTTCGCTTTCTTGACACTCTGTTTGGTACCATTTAAACTCTGAGCATCACCAGAGCTTATTTTAACTGTTACGAAGTACAGTCGGTGGAGGGAAGTGTTTCATGCAATGGGGACGTGGTAAAAGGAGCATGAAGTGTGAGTCGAGAGGCCTAGAACTGCCACTCCTTAGCTCTGGAGCGAACTTGTGCAAATACTTTAATGCATCTCCACGTTATAGACTTTTTAGGTAAGATGGAACGTTTTCTCCTGGCTTTGTTTGAAGCCATTGTAGAAATATCTCATCTCTTAATATTAGATACTTCAAAAAAAAAAAATCCTGTGACAGAATCTAGTCCAAATGTATTACAAAAATTAAGATAATGAATCAAATTAGGGAATTCCCTGGCAGTCCAGTGGTTAGGACTCCGGGCTTTCACTGCCAGAGGGCCCGGGTTCAATCCCTGGTCTGCAAACTAAGATCCTGCAAGCTAAGTGGTGCGGCCAAAAAAAAAAGCTAATGAATCAAGTTGAATAGATAAGCAACATCATCAGCATTGCATCTTCTCTCTTCAACACAGTAGGAAGCTCTGACACCTGTCTGGCCGTCATGGTAGGCCAGATGCCCAACAGAAAGGGGCCTTCCCTGGGGATAAGCCTCCTCTCCAATTCAGAGGAAATGCTTGAGTGGGAAACACATTTGGATTTTACATATATGAATCCGTTATCCCGTATCCTCTAAACTTGAGTAAGAATTCATAAGTAAATAATTAAATTTCACACACATCAGTCAAACTGCACAAGCAAAGTATTTGTTTCTATTTAAATAACTAGGAAAGTAAAACATATGAGGACCTTAATATGAAATTACTTAGAGAGGCAAAGATTTGGGCGAAAGATGACTCCTCCCCACTGGTATAGTTAGTCCCTTGGTGCTTAATTAACCTTTCTGTCCTTGCGTTTTCTGCAACCTTATGGGTATCAGAGATATTTATGCCTTTTCCCATTTTCCTGAGCAGATGATGGGTCATTAGAGATCTAGCTCATATGTCACTCACCATAAAGCCTCGCTCAATTGACCATAACACTTTGCAGACCCTAAGCATTCAGGGAAATTTGCTAAGGCATTAAGGACTTTTTTTTGTCCTTTGATGATTCTGGTAAGCTAAGGTTACGCAGTTAAAGAATTTTATATTCTATTTTCTGTCCTGCCCCAGGAAATCCAGAGTTTTAGTAGAAATGGAGTCAGAGCCTCTAACCTGTCTATAGTCCAACAAATAATTAAATCCATGGTTTCCCAACTAGTCTGCACCTTGGAACAGTGTGGGGAACTCTAAAAGTACTGCTGCCTATGACCCATCCTGAAAGATGGGGATTTAACTGCTCTGGCATCTGGGGATTTAAATTTGTAGGCTTTGGAATTTTTAAAAGATCCTCACATGATCTTAATATGCAAACAAGCTTGAGGAACGTTCATTGAAAGACTTCTATGAGATTAACTGAGGGTAGATTTTTGTTGGTTTGTGTTTACGTGCATTTTGTGCCAGAAAAAACCTAAAGTAGCTTTGTAAAGATGATAAGATTTGATAAGGATGTGTGATTTTTGTGTAAATCCTTAACTAAAGGTAGTATAAATTTTTAAAACCAAGGCAGGTTGCTAACATCATCCTAATTTTGAACATCATAATAAAAATGTAACAATGTGATAGTCTGACTGCAATTTTATTTTGTTCTAAGAAAATTAATTTTTGAAGGCAATTTTAAACGAATCTTTTTAAAACATTAAAACTTTATATTAAGATAAGGTGAGACTTTTAGAGAATTTCTATTTGTTTATCCATTTGTTAAGTGTTTACTTATTTTTCTTTCCTCCCCTTTCTTTCTCTCTCTCCCCTGTGGACATTCCTGCTTCCAGCAAGGGTTACACTGATGTTGTGAGGATCCCTGAAGGCGCGACTCACATAAAAGTCCGACAGTTCAAAGCCAAAGACCAGACTAGATTCACTGCCTACTTAGCCCTGAAGAAGAAAAACGGTGAGTACCTTATCAATGGAAAGTACATGATCTCCACTTCTGAAACCATCATTGATATCAATGGAACAGTCATGAACTACAGTGGTTGGAGCCACAGGGATGACTTCTTGCATGGGATGGGCTACTCAGCCACGAAGGAAATTCTAATCGTACAGATTCTTGCAACAGACCCAACTAAAGCCTTGGATGTCCGTTACAGTTTTTTTGTTCCCAAGAAGTCCACTCCAAAAGTAAACTCTGTCACTAGCGACAGCAGCAATAAAGTGGGATCACCCACTCCACAGCTGCAGTGGGTGACGGGCCCTTGGCTCGCCTGTTCTAGAACCTGTGACACGGGCTGGCACACCAGGACGGTACAGTGCCAGGATGGAAACGGGAAGTTAGCGAAGGGATGTCTTCTCTCTCAGAGGCCTTCTGCATTTAAGCAATGCTCGCTAAAGAAATGTTAGCCTGTGGTTATGATCTTCTGCAGAGACAACTGGATGATTCATCACTGATACAGCCGTGGTGAACACGAGGTCAACCGAAAGCACGGAAAGTCACACTTCAGTGTCATTGTCAACAGGAGTCCGATTATGGGCAGAATCTGCTCTCAGCGACCAAATAAAGATGCGCACTGCTTCATGTGACAGTGGTGACCTTGGAATATAGAAAAACTTGGGAGTTATTGAACATCCCCTGGGCCTACAAGAATACAAAAACACTGATGAATGTAGAATCAGGGGACATTTGAAGATGGCAGAGCAGTCTCCCCCTTGTCACCTACCTCTTACAGAATGTCTACAAAGGCATCGTAATCATTTTCATGCATATTATTTACACAGTAGCTTATTTTTACTGTTTGTAAATACATTCTTCCTTGGTATGTCACTTTATATCACTTGGTTCTATTAAAAAATATATATATATACATATATATATATATATATATATATTTCTATAAAAAAGTGTTTGACCAAAGTAGGTCTGCAGCTGTTTCCACTCCTTCCAGTTTCTAGAAAGAGCTGTGGATGTTTTACTGGAAATTAAGATCTTGCTGCTGTTTTAAGAAGGATTTAGCATACGTTCAGACTACAGGAGATAAAATTTTCGTCAAAAACCATTTTGACGGCAAGTATCTTCTGAGAAATTCTGAAAAGAAAAAAAGAGCTCAATGTATCTAGTCATTTAAATACATACAGGGGTCCATTTATTTAAACCTTTGACTGCCTGTATTTTTTCAGGCAGCCAACCAAACTAATGGATAATTAGGAGGTAGAAGAAATGTTTGTGTGTGTGTGTATGTTATCGAGTCTAAAAATTAGTTTCCTCCTGTTAGAATTTTAAAAGAAAACAAATACATGCTTCCCCATATTTTCAAGTTATATTTTCACAACTGCTTTCTCTTTCTATGGTTCCCATCTGATATCTCACAATGTGTAATATACATTCAGAACACACAGCAAAGAGTTTTCTATCACCTTCAACACTGGTGTACCTCTTACCAGCGAGCCTTTAAAATGCATTTTGTTTTTGCTTGTTTGTTTTGTTCAAGGGTTCTGTAGGACCTACAATGTTTTGTACTTCTTGTTGACTTGGTAGTTAGCCATATCTAGAAGTGGTTATCATTAATGTGGCTAGTGAAAAAAAATGGTTAATATTAATAATACTGTTTCCACACCATAGGCAATAACTCCTTACATTGTTTTTTTTCTTAATCCAAATATACTTATACTGTACTTAAGATTTTTCCCAATTAGAAAGCATTTGGTTGGACCAGTAAGTGTTTGAGTGATGAAATGTGATGGTCTTTGCAAAGTCTGCCCTTATTTCCATAGCCTGTCTAGGTAGGTTGTGAGTTGGAATAGTTAGACATGGAAAACTTTTACAGTCATCTGCATAAAAATCTCATAGACAGTAAATTGCATCCCTCTACCCCATAGCTCAGAAAACCTAAGATATTTCATTTCATTTGGTTTTTCTTTTTCTTTGTGAAATATCACAAAGCTACTTGTTTTTATAAAATTTTATAATAATCATACCAAATGTGCCTATTGTTAAAGATTTGCATATAAGGATATTAGGGAACTATTGTTTGAGTTTCCTTAAGCTCGTGAGAGTTTATTTTTATTATAAGATATTTTTAATATAAAAGGATTATGTAATTGATCTTGCTATAGCACATTCATTTCAATAGACCAGGGGAATGGATGTCTCACTGTTTTAAGTATTTTCTTAAGAAATCATTAAGAAATCAAAACTGTTAATCATCCTTTGGATTTTCATAGACTGACTTTGCTTTAGACGTGGTCCTTTTTTCTTAATAAATTACCAGTTAGAAAAAGGAGGCCTATACAAGACTGGTAACCTCCATTTGACGAAGGTACCAGATATCAGGGACAGGGAGAAAAGCTATTCATATCAGTCAGAAGAAAAAATTAAAAATAAAAATCACACCGACCATTTGACTATGCAGAGAGAATTAAGAGAAGGACCAACTTTACTTTTTCCAGTATTCAGAATAACTTGAATCAAGTACTTAAACTATGACAAATTTTTTTTTTAATCTTTTGTGGTTATATTGACAGCAACATTAAAAAATAATTGAAGAGCAAACATGATTGTCTCCTACTCTGCTTCTCCATACTGTACTCATAGATTTTTAAATATGATTTACCAATGATTCATTTTTTCCCCAAATATTAAAGTTTTACACTTCTCATGGGAGCAATCCTAGGGAGTTCAGAACAAATAAACCACTATTCCATGCTTTTAAGGAGTTTCCTTTAGGGTTTTTTGTTTTGTTTGGTTTGGTTTGGTATGGGTATCAATAGACTGACTAAGGAATGTATGTCTAAACTCCTGAGAAAATTTATAGACTGGAAACTGAAATTCAGAGAAATGGAGTGTTTGGTAGACATAGAGAATGATGAGCAAAGGGAAAATCCTCTATAATGAAGATAATTTAGTTCAGTTTCACATTGGGTTATGCCTTTTACCTTTCCATAGTTACATCTTGAATAAAGAGCGTAGGATTCAGGATGCTAGGGGCTACTTCCTAAAAAGAAAAAAAAAAAAAAAAAAAAAGAGCTTGTCTAAAAATGCTCAGGTTGGTAAGAATCTAATCTCACTCACAAAACTAAATACTCCAGGTTGTTTCATTAAATATGAAAGGGAGCCCAGAAGAAAATAGCATTTATTTCTTCTGGAACAGAAAAAGTCAAATGAAGCCCTGCCTTGTTGTTCAGAGGTTTAAGGACATATTGTTTTAATTTATTCAACAAATTCAACTTCCTCTGCCTTCCTGTGGAAACAGTTTTAGCACATTAAGAATGAAGGGATTAATCACAAACAAAAAAAGTTGCAGCACTGAAAAAAAAAGTAATTTATTGTTTTTGCAACTGGTATGTGAATTTGTGTGATAAAATTATTTATTCTTATTTAACAAAAATATGTGCAAATTCTTCTATATTTAAGATGTTTTGCTGTTGTCCTACTTTTTAATTTATGCTTCATGTTTGTGTATAAAGTACACTTTGTGAGTTTACATAATATACGGCACTGGTTGCTTTTGTATTTTTTTTTACAGAAAGCTTTCTGTGTGAAACAGGTGTATATGTATATATTCCTCATGTATTCTTATTCTGATACTATCCCTTTTCTTTCTAAGTAAGTTTTAAATTTAATCTTCCATGGCTAGTAGTGTTCGTCACTTGTGGTTATGTTAATAGGTCTTTTGGATTCCATTTAATACTAATTTTTCCAAGCTTCAGATAAGAAAAGCATTTATTCAAGCAACTACGGTCTAAGTTTTAAACTAGGGTATATAGGTAGCCTGGAAGCTTCCCATAGAAGCTAAGACACAATTCAAAATCAGGTCCATGAGCTTCACTGATGAACTTGGACAAGGGGCTGTTGATATATCACAGCCTCCAAGTGACATCAATGATAATAAAACCAAATAATGTCTTTTGCTGCTCTAGAAACCCTCCTTAAAATTAATATCATTCAGTCTCTAGTATCTTTAAGATTCTATAGATGAGAGTAAACAAAGTGGATTTAAATGATTCAAATGTTTGTAGTCATAACTGTTTCACCAAGTGTGGGATCTCCATTGATACACTATGACTTTTTACTACTACAGATTAATCTCTTGGAGGGATAATAGGACTTGGGACAAGCAGGGACACCTCTGAGCACACTAGCTTGCTCCTGACTATGATTTCACAGTCTGGTCCTAGCAGTAAGGCAAAGCACCTTTGGATACACAATTGACTAGATCAATCTCTGGTTCTGATGTTTCTCCCCTTTACTCCTTCCTCATTGGACAAGGTCATTGTAATGGTTTAGGTGAGGACAACAGCCAGAGTCAAAGAAGTTCAGGACTTGTGCTATAACTTAGAGTTCACTGTTTGTGAAATAAGATTGAATTTAATAATGGCTGGATTTTGCTAATAGTTTATGGCTGAGTATGAAATCTCATTGGTATGATTGGTGACTATTACTAATCTATTAGTAGTTAAACTTGAAGCCATAAAAAACACCTTTTTTTTTTTTTTAACATTTCAAAGGTACAAAGTAAATGAATGACCTTGAAGACAGAAATGGCCATTCAAAGCTATAATAGAACCAAGTACAGTGTCAAGGTGATCTATCATATAGACACACAGAAAAGGAATTTACATGTTTTCTCTATTATTTTTCTCATTTGCCAACAACATGTAGTTTTAGGTTGTCAAACAGGTAGATCAACTTAGCTGCATAGCCCACTGAAAAATACAATCTTTCTAATAGCTCCCTGTTAGCATGAACTACAGAAATGACTGCTCAAGTTATAACACATGAAACACATCAGTCTGTACCACATAATTTTGTGTTCTATTCAATTAATGTATGAGAACATATTGAAACACCAACCCATGCATTAGTGAGACAGAAAATGAGAATATATGTAGTGTTTAGATCAGAAAAACATTCAACCTGGCAAATATATTTCTGGTGCCATTATATCATAATTTTTAATGCAGATTTTGTAGAAAAGATAAAGGAATGTGTTGTTAGAAAACGTTGGTTTTAAAATGGAGTAGGACTGAAACATATACATTCATTAACCCTGTTAGTTTCACCCTCTTAATATTCTAGCACGAATAGTAAGTTTGCTGTCTGTGGTCCTTATCTCAGAGCTCCACTGGCTGGTCCATGTGTACTGCCATAGGTCAAATGAAAAAAAATAAATAAAGGCCCATCATCCTATAAGGCACTGCCACATCAGAGTGACCCAAGTCTAACACTGTGAGGAAAACTGTGATTTATAAGTAAAACAGGGCATTTTTTCTTCTACTTTTCCTTTGGCACATCCAATGAACAATTGTAATCTTTATCAAGGTGCTAACATTTTCAGTGACCAACTGCCAAATGTGGTATTTCTGAGTTACTATTTTATTCTACATGATTTTTCAATTTGCAAGAAAGAACTCTAAGCAGTTTGTCAAGCCCGGGCACAACTTGATACTCAAAGTTCGGGAAATTGTATTTAATGGTCATTCAGATTGGCGGTGTTTAGTGGCATAAGCTATATGTACATTGAGGATGCTTAATGTGACGTCCAAACTTGAAGAGCAACAGGTTGGTGTAGCCCACTTTTAGATGTCATGTTCCATCACATACTAAGCCATCAGCATTCCTTTCAAACAAACTTGTTTGTTTCTTATACACAAAGGAACTTCTGTGTATATTTAGCTGGACTTTAAGCTTTGCAATATTTTATGTTCATACATACACTTGGCTACTATATCTCCATCTTTTCTGTAACAATTCACAACATATTAAAAACACTCACCCCATGCTGAGTATATCTAGGATAGAATATCATACTGTGTGTGACTTTGTGAAACTAGACTTTGGGTTAAGAAAGTCTCTGGATGGTATTTTTGCATCACACACTCTGGCATGACGTAAATGTAGGAGTCGACAAATACTGCTTACATTTTAGTATGACACATTGATCAGAGGAAATCATGCACGTGCTTTGTAAATAGACTGCAGATAACTAAAACAGATTGCGGGAATATGTTCGATTTGATGTAGGCAGTGGCACGAATATTTGATTTCTATATTTGAGTCTGTGAGCCAAGTCAGGTAATAAACAAAAATAGGTAGAACTGAGATTCTTAAATCTTGAAAGATGCTTTCAAGGTAGAGTAAAATATTGAAGATTTACATGCTGTATACAAGCAGTAAAATGTAAGCTGCTTTTTACACTCAGTTTTCCAGAAGTGTTGGCATTTTTCAGTAAATATAATGCTGTTGGAAAACCAAAAAAAAATCTTGGAAAACTAAGACGGGTCTTGTTTCAAATGTCTCTTCAGCTTTGGCAAATTTCAAACCTGAAACGACTATTGAAAGCATTACTGTGTCTTGTAGCCTGCATTCCACAACAGCTCTGTTATTCAGGTAAACGACTTGAACTGAGACTTTTGGGACCTATACTGTAATATTTTTCATTAAGGAACAATATCTTATTTTGTAAAGCATTTCCCCTATGTGTGACTTTAAACTGTAAAATTAAACATTGGCTTTGTGGTTTCACTGGGCATAATAAATGTAAATTGTAAACTAGGTTAAAGTATGTCCTGCATATAATATGTTTTAGAGGTGGAAACTATTGTCCATTTATTTTTAATTTTCTCATAACAGCAGTAGGACCAAGCCAGATCTTAATGAAGCCCTAGGTTCTCTATAATTTCTACCATCCCTCATTCACGTTGGCACAGACAATTAATACTTTCTCTCTCTTAAAGTACAATGAACTGTATTGCTTCAAGTTCTCCTTACCAACTACCACCCCCTAAGTCTGTCTAGTGTCAAACTTCTGGTGTTAAATTAGAAGCAGCAAGCAACATAATCTACCTGCTTCATCCTTTCTTTTTTAAAAATGAACATATTCTAGATATAAAGTTAAAGAGCCAAAATAATAATGCATGCATGGAAATTCAAAAAGAATTGATATCCACTAGCAAAGCCTATTTATTAATATTTGGTATCAAATTTATAGTATTAGGATTCCGAAGGACATGAATTCCTTCTAAACCTGAAATCATTACTATTAGTGTATATTGCAAACATTGAATTTCTCTCTCTTATCAAATAGTATTTCAGAATTGTACATTAAATTTTATTCTTGTTAGGATGTATACTTTTGAAAGAAATAATTTAGAATGCTTAAACATTTAAAAGCATGGTATATAATAATTTGGTTAAGATTGGTTGAACATCTCTTTGGGTCAGGCCCTGGGTAAACACCTCACAAACTTTCTCCCAGGTGTTCCTCTCCATGACCCCTGTGGCATTGGTCTTAAGATCCCAGTATTGCAGATGGCTCTCACATCATCATAACTGTCAATGGTCATCTAGGTGTCACCAACTGCCAGGCACTGTTATAATCACTTTAGATATTTATTATCAATTATTGGCTTTTCAAAGCACTAGGAGTCTTAAATCCATATGGACCGTGAGTCTGAGGGAGGGATTGCAGGGCAGATGGAAGAATGTGTGAGATTGGGGAAACGAGGGGAAGTATTTAGATGCCCTAATGTGTGGGCCCTTGAGTAAAAGCAAGAGTGGTCCTAAACTTCCAATTAAAATGGCATGGAAACTGGAGAATCGGGCAAGCAGTGAGAGTAGAGACAAGAGCTTAGAGTGTACAAAGAACTGTTGTTTAAGGAGAGAGAATTTGAGGTAGAAAACTAGTAAAATGGCTGGTAGGGGGAAAAAAAAAACTTTGGTGTTTAATCTTACAAACTCCTTCACAGCTAATAATGAGCTGGTTCAGGCAAGGTCGAAGGCGTAAAAATGGTCCTGGGGGTAGTTTTTAGACTAGGAGTAAAATGAACAAAGAAGATGGTTCAAAATGGAGCAACAGACATTTGAAAAGTCCAAACCATCTTTAATTCCTAGATTCTGTGGGGTTTTTCTTGATATATTATTGTTGTATCTGTTCAATTAAACTTATGTTTTCCCACAGAATGAAAGATATATATGTCTTAATGTAGACACAAGCAAAGGAGCATAGCTCTGTTTTCCGCAATTTTCCTCCATATCCATCTCATAGGTAAAGAGATTCAAATTCCAGAATGATTCACCAACTGGGGCAGTTCCCAGGAATGGAGAAAGATAGTAAGCAGTCCCAGAACCTCACTCTGACTTGAATTTCATTAACTTTGCCATAATATTGATTTCTGTTTTTATTTCTAGATGCCCATAGCACTTTGCCTCCCTATTTCTGCTTTCATTGGAGTTTGCCTTGGAGTTTCAGACCTTTTGTTGTTGTTATTTATTATTAAAAGCATCTAGATCTTGGAAAGCAGGAAAGTATATTCTTCATCATTTGTAGTAGACTCATCCCCAAAACAGTAACTGAACGAGTTTTAGGTGTAAAGAATTTTTCATCTACAAAAGTGTTGGGGACCACTAACCTGTTCATCTTCCAAATAAGTCTGGTACCTACTAGACATGGTAAAGAATTTATCCAGAGTGTTCCTTTAGTCTTGAGCCTTTTTACTATCTCTTTCCTATTCAAAGATTTTTTTCTCGTTCCTTGGATTTTTTTTTTTTGGTACACCTATGATCACAGCAGCATTATTCATAAGAGCCAAAAGGTGGAAGCAACCCGAAAGTCCATTGACATAAATGGATAAACAAAATATGATACATACATACAATGGAGTATTATTCAGCCTTTTAAAAAAAGGGAAATTCCGACACATGCTACAACGTAGATGAACATTGAGGACATTATGTTAAGCAAAATAAGCCAATCACAGAAGGACAAATACTGTATCATTCCACTTATATGAGATAGTAATTGAATTAATGGTGGTTACCAGGGGCTGGTGGGAGGGAGGAATGGGGAGTTGTTGAATGGGTACAGTTTCAGTTTTGCAATGAAGATAATGGTGGTGATGATTATGCAACAATGAAGCTACTTAATGCTACTGAACTGCACACTTAAAAATGGCTAAGATGGTAATTTTATGTTATTTTTACCAAAGTTTAAAAAAAAAAACTCACAGCCTAGTCTGGGGTGGGCACACATGAAAGAGCCCACATTTTCACCAAAAGTGGTTTATCAGAGTAATGGCCTGCAAGAGCCCTGAAAGGACGAGGGAGGCCCTGAGGAACTTACATGTATTTTGCGCCTATATTTGGGGGGAGGGGACAGACTGGAAATGGGACAAGGGGCTTCATCCATTCCTTGGTTTTCTTCCTGATTCAGATAGAAAATGTCTCAAAGACTCACTGGGGTACCTGTGGGAACGCTGGTAGTATATTTGATGAGAACCTAGAAAGGGGAGATTTTTTAAAAATTTAACTGTTATAAGCCAGCAAGTAGGTAGGACTTTGACACATGAAGGGGCAGGGCAGGGAGGACATCTAGGAGCAGTGGCTGGTACAGCACCTCTGGATTTGCAAGAACACACGGCTTCCATGAGGTTTGGGAATCCCGCCAATCACAATCCATTCTACTTTGATTAAAAAACGATCATGCAGCTTGATGTAGCCTCTTCATCAGATTTAACTTGGACCTACTTGTGGCTCTTTCCAAAAATCAACTGTGCCCTCAGATAAGAACTTTTACAATACTGAGAATATTCCAAAGAATAACGGCACCACCCCCGGAAGCTTTTAAACAAAGAGAGCTACTGAAGTGTAATCCCATAGGGGAGCAAGGCGGGATTCCTGGTCCACCAAGATGTGCAAGCCTGGCATGTCAGGGGTATCCCGGAAAGAAACACGCATAAAATGGAGCTGCACGGGAAGGGCGCAACCCTTTGTGACCGTCCTGGGCTCCTTGGATCTTAGTTGTGTTGTTTTAGGCAGTTTGAATATCGGAGCTCATTTAGAGCTGGATATTATCAGACAGAAGATACAAAAGACACAAGAGCCTATTAGATGGAACCCTGAAGAAGCGGCCAGAGCTGTGACCACTGTGGGTATGTCAGACGGGATATTAGTGCACAGGAATAAGCAATAGATATCCCTTCCCTCGAGATGATGCTAATAGCCGCTTCTGAGCTCCGCCACTGCGACCACCTAAGTCCAAACCACCAGCATTTTCCACCCTGAATGATAACAAATGCTTCCTGATGGCGCTTCCTGCTTCCTTCAGCAGCCAGACTGATCATGCAAAACCATAAGTCAGATCATTTAACTCCTTGGATGAAAAATTCGCCAATACCTTCCTACCTTACTCAAAGTAAAAACCAGTGTCCTTTCCATGGCCTTTAAAGCCCCAAAAAATCTGGTTCCTGCCTCCCCTCTGACTTCCTTTCCTATTTTCCTCACCCTGGTCCAGCTGCTTTACCTCCCATCTGATTCGCTCAGTACTGAGGAACCCTGACCAGAACTCTTTGCATAGAACATTTTTGCCCTTATATACACTTACTTCTAATCTTCCCTCAAGTCTCTACTTAAATGTTGTCTCTCAGAGAAGCCATCCCTGACTACCCTAAATCAAAGAGAACCATCCCTCCTTCATTTTTCCTCATGACACTTATCATCACTTGAAATTTTATTATATACTCATTTGTATATGTCTGATTATCTATCTATCTATCTATACAAATGCACATACTTTAAGGGCATAGTCTTTGTTTTTTCCACTACCATATCACCAGCTTCTCAGAAGGTACCTAGCATATAATAAGTACTCAATAAGTACTTGTCGAATGAAGGAAGGAAGGAAGGAATGGATAGCAATCCAGGCAGATAATCATTATTAAGGGGGTTCAGAAAATGGTCAAAGTTATCTTAGCAAGGGGGGAAAAAACATGGTAATGAAAATATTTTAAACAGGTAACACTGACATTTTAGACAAAAGGCAAGCCAGGGTTAGGCCAGGGAAGTAGGGGAGCCAGTGTAGACGGGTGGTAGAAAGAACTCAACTCCTTGGTTCCAAGACAGATCTTTAGTTCCTAGGATGGAATATTGAAAAGACAGAATTCTAAAGATTTCCCTCCATAATTGCCATCACTTGATTATTCAATCAAACACTAACACAGGTACTGCTCTAAAACTATTTTGCAGATGGAATTAATGTTACTAACCCCCCTAACTTAAAATAGGAAGATTATCCTGGGTTAACTGGGGGTCTTCAAGTAATCACATAAACTCTTAAAAGGAGAAAAAAAGGCAGAAGGGGAAGCCAGCGAAATTCCAAGCACAAGAAGGATTCCATGCACCATTGCTGACTCTGAAGATGGAGAAAGGGAGCCAGAAGCCAAGGAATGTAGACAGTGTCTAGAAGCTGAGAATGACCCCTGGCTGACAGCCAGCAAGGAAACAGGGACCTCAGTTCTACAATGGCAAGACACTGGATTCTGGCTACAATATGAAGGAGCCTGGAATCAGAGTCATCCTCAGAGCCTCCAGAAAGGGATGCAGCTCTGTTGACACCTTGATTCCAATCTGGTTATACCCAAAGCAGAGACCCAACAGAGCCATGCTGAGCCTAGACATCTAGAGAACTGTGAGATTATAAATTAGTGTTATTTTAGGCTGCCAAATGTCTGGCAATTTGATATGGCACTTATAGAAAATGAAAACAAGGAAAGATCCCAATCTAGAGTGGAGTATTAGAAAGTCTACCAGTTTAGACCCTTAATCAGAATGAACAAGGTTAAGAACCAGTTCTTGGGACTACATTATGAGAAAGGGGAACACAAGAAAAACACAGAATCCAACCTGCTAGAACAGGCACAAAGGCTTGAGGTCAGACCCTCATCTACACTAACTTTGATACGGAGTCACTTGGGCTGCTGGACAGTGGTCCATATATACACCCTGACTCAAGGACAGGATTAGCTAAAAGCTTGTTGGGAAATGAGAACCTGTAGCCACAGTGAGAAGAACAAGCAAAAACAGGTTAAAAACAGGGGCAAAATGGATAGGAGTTCATGGAATAGAGAAATCTACTGCCTGGAAAAATGTTTTCCAAAATGCAGCTAAGAAATCTTTTGTTGGCAATAAATAAATAAAGGTTTTGATCAAATAAGTTAATATTTTAATAAGGATGTTCTGATTTTGTATTGCTATTAACAAACCGTCCTCAAATGTTGTGGTTTAAGACAACAGTTTTTTGAACCTCATGATCTTGTGACTCAGGGCTCAGTTGGGAGATACACATCAACTGGGGTCATGTGATGAGATTCATCTGGTAGTTGGACTGGGCTGGAGGGTCCAAGATAGGTTCACTCACATGCCTGGCATCTTGGCAAGGACAATGAGAAGGTCAGGCTCAGCTGGGACCCTCCTTTTTTTGTAGTCTCAGGCCTTTCCCCATGGTCTTTTCAGCAGGTTGTGGTCAGTCTTCTTACAAGGTGGCTCAGGGGTCCAAGAGTAGGTGTTTACAGCGAACCAAGTGGAATCTACAAGGTTTCTTAAGGCAAAGACTTTGAAGTCCCAGAACATTCTTTTTTAACACAACTAATTAAAAATTTCACAATGCGTGATTCAGCAACATTCATAGATCCTTCCTTGATTCATCCAAAGTTGAAAGATTATATGATATACTGTTCTTTGTAGTTATCAACCTTTTAAAGTTAATTTTTCTGTGCAACCATGTCATTTCTACACACAAATATATGGAAGTTTTCATTTCAGAAACAACAATGTTTAGAATTACAAAGGCATACTAGTTAACAATTAAGTGGAAATCGTTACCCTTTATATTCATTTGAGTACAAAATCAGCGAGTTACAGACAATAAGTCACACAGTCTTGTAATTAACTTTGTGTACCAGCCCTAACTCTGGGGAATCTTTCTGGTTGGTTGGGGAAGATGAATTGATTTTTATTGTTTTGTTTTGTTTTGTTCTGCTTTGTTTTTGTTATTGCTGTTTTCCCACTCTGCTTGCTTTTCCCTGAAAAAACATTTCAATGTGTCTAAAAAGTTGTTGTCATTCTGTGGACCACTAGTGTCCGACATAAGGAGGTCTCAAATTTAATATTGCAAAGAAAGTTTTGGATATCAGTTGTGCATGTGGAATTAAATAAGTAATAAATAAATCTTTAGTTTCTAAAATATATTAAGCCAGATGTATACAATAGAAGAATAAATTGTTCAATCATCTGCAGGTCATTTCATAAGGAAGTAAAATCCTTCTAATTAGGAGGATGAAGACTTAGGAAATGTGCTGTTTAGGAAATGTGTATAACACCTTAACTTGGCTCTATTTAATGCAGCCACCATCAAGTTCTAGTTCCTTTAAAGTGATAGACCTCACTCCTAATCCTATCAGTTCCTCTGCCATTGGTCCTACAGAAGGCTAGTCAGAGACTATGGATGAATCAATATGAACCCATCAACACAGACTTTAAAAGGCATCTACTGCTGAAAATGGGTCAGGAGTTTATAGAAAGCACAGCTTGTATGTTGCATCTTTCTCCTAATGAAAGAACAAAACTGTTTCAATATTGGTGGAATATTTCTGGAGCCCACTATTTTTATTCTTATAATCCAGAAGAGATAGAGTCCTAAACCTTCTTTGAATTTTGACATTGACAAGACTCCAGTATGCGAGCCCAGAGACAGAGTTTGACATGAAATCTATGACTACCATTGCAGATGCATTTTTTTTTTTTTTTTTTTTTTTTTTACTTTGGGGTCATAGGAAGACAGAGATCTCTCCAAAATAGGCCCTTTCTGGTTGTTCTATTTTCCTGAAAATAATTCTTCTCTCAGAGTAATTTTCTTTTGATCTTCCATTTATCTTTTTTTTTAATCTATATTGTATAAGAAGTTTAAATTTCTTGAGCCAAATACCACTTTAAGACCCTGATTAAAATTATGGTTTGCTTCATAAACGCAAGTGCACACAAAATATTATGTACAATTTCTAGAGAATTCATGGACCTTTGAAGCTAAACAAGAAATCCAGTGCAACAGAAAGAAAAATAAATATGTCATAAATAGAAATGTTCTAATAAACAACTTCTTGCAAGTGAAAATTTTGCTCTTAAGATTAGAACATATTTGGTATACATTGATAAGTTTTAAAAAATATTTACTGATCACTTAAATAATATAGCTTGTAATGATATCAGGGTGCAATAGTAAATAATTCACAATTCCTCAAGGACCTAAAGCCAAGGTGCATATAGGTGACAAAGAAATTGTATTGCAGTGTCACAGTTTCTCTGATACAGCTAAATACAGTGTCAATCATGTAATATAGTTGCCGAAGAGCAATTAAGACTCTTGAAGTGTGAATACAGTTACATACAATGATTGTCCTCCTATTCTGCATGTTGCAGACACTGTTAATGTTAACATATGCCACCCTCCCTCTCTGCTCTATGTTAACAATTGTAGGGCAGACAAGACTAGGTCATAGAGAAGCTGAACCAAAGCCAACAATCAACCATCTTTGGAATACTTGTTTTGTGAGAACATTTTTTTGAAGGTTTACATCCTTACTGAATTTTCTGTTTGTTGAGACAAAAGCATTTCTCATTGACTCAAGTTCCCATTTCAATCCTGGGAATCCTAATTTAAAAATAATATAAACAGACCGAAGCTCCTTTAGGGGAAAGAAGTTGGAAAACTGAAGGAACTTAAAACTATGTCCTATTTTGTATAGTTAGAAAAAAAGGTTGGAAAGGGACTTTAGAACAAAATAGTATATGTTTTCAAATAGCTGATGGGCTATCATGGGGAAGAAAAATTATAATTATTTTACATAACAAGAAGGATAGAATTAAAACCAATGAATTGGTCAAAGTAGAGACCAATGTAGGCAAAAGTTTCTACCATTCTCACACTCTAATTTTTCTTCCAAACACAGGTGCTCTGGAAGTGCCATAACTGTAGAGGTTTATTTTTACCATTCCCCTCCCCCAACGACTTTTTCTAAAACTGTCGGTGTATGCTTTGGGGATATATAAATATGTATATGTATTATATATATATATATTACTTGTAAGTATGTTCAATAAATATTATCTTATTATTCCCTTTCATCCTATAGACTACTGTATACTTCATGACACAATGTTGGCCAGTTATAAAAGCCTAGTTTTACTTTTCCCTAGTACAGTAGTTCTCATTCAGGGGAAATCCCCCCCCCTCCCCCAGGGGGATGTTTGACAATGTTTGGGGATATTGTTGATTTTCACAGTGCAGGGGCCAAGATGCTACTGGCATCTAATGGGTAGCATCAAGAGATGCTGCAGTGCACAGACCAGCACCCCCTTAACAAGGAATTATCCCATCCAAAATGTCAATGGTGTTGAGGTTGAGGGATACCACCGTAGTAGATGACTCCCACCCTGCTTTGCCTGTGGGATACATATTCTCAGAAAACTACTTCTTACCTTCTAACTAGATGCGAGTCAACGTGCCTGTGGCTCTTTTCTCCCTGGTGCTATGAAAGTTGGAGCGGCAGGAGCTGGGGGCCAGTGCTTCATTTTGGAACATTGGCATTTTGTGTGTGTTTCTTCATAAAAGAACCAAATAACCTTAGATAGGTTATGAGCCCTGGGCATTTGGGGGACAGTTGGTGGATTATGCAGGTAAGCATGGCATAGACTGATGACAGGCAATTACTATAAATCACCCTTAGTCTGACTTCCAGCCACATGCAACCGATTGTAAGAAATGTGAGGAAACTAGCCCTGGTCCATCCATTTTGGAAAATGAGTATTGTGCCCAAAGCCAGGTTTGCACATTTTCTGAATGAGCTAAGTGGAATGTTTCCCATATAGCCAAGTGAAAAGAATTGAGAAGAATGAAAGTTTTGTTCCTTCAAAGGCATTTTTAAACAATGTTTTATTTTAGGTGCAAATAACATATATTTTAAATAGTAACTGCTGTAAATGAGCATGTTTTAGTTTCTGGGGAATTTTAGAAATACAAAAACTCTAGGAAATGCAAAAACATGGTAGTACAACAGACAATCCGAATTCAGTTTTCCATGAGTCACTAGCTATAGATATTGTTTTTTTGTTTAAGAATAAGAGTTAGATAAAGGCTTATATATGAAGATTTATGTCAAAATACACATTCTCAAACTTGGCCATTCAAAATAGCCCAAATGATATTCTAATTGAACACAGAGGGAAAAAAAGTTTTTTTTTTTAATCATACTAAGTGAACTAAGTTGGACAGAGAAAGACAAATATCATATGATACCACTAATATGTGGAATCTAAAAAAAAGATGCAAATCAACTTATTTAAAAACAGAAACAGACTCACAGACTTCAAAAACAAACTTATGGTTACCAAAGGGGATAGGTGAGGGGGGAGGGATCAATTAGGAGTTTGGGATTAACATATACACACTACTCTATATAAAATAGATAATCAACAAGGACCTTCTGTATAGCACAGGGAACTCTACTCAATATTCTGTAATAACCTGTATGGGAATAGAATCTGAAAAAATGGATATATGTATATGTATAACTGAATCACTTTGCTGTACACCTGAAACTAACACAATATTGTAAATCAACTATACTCCAATATAAAATAAAAATTAAATTTAAAAAAGTTCTTTTAAAAAATTTTATTTCTTTTTTTCAACCACAATTTCCTAACTTAGAAAGGAAATCACCAATAGCACAATAGCTAGAAATATGGCCAAAACCAAAAAGGAGCCACAATGCACAATATCTGAGAGATAAGGAAGAATGAGAGAGAGGTTCACAAGCATTGCTGTTAAGAGCAGGTAAGATTAGGGGAGGACACACTATGAAATTCTGCTTACATTTTCATGAAATTATTATTCATTTTTAGATATATACAGTGTACTTGCCACTGGGTCCCATCCTGCCAAACCAGAAGGATTCCTGAGGTTCTTGTTTATTTCTGCTGTTCCAAGTCATTACCTTCCACCTCCTAAAAGACTCAACACCACAGCTTTCAAGTCAAGGCCAAAGACACTCCATCTTTAGAAGCAAGTGTACAATTTGAAAAATGATTGCACTTTGATGTGCTTTGTTTTTCTCACATAGAAATGATTTTCAATCATAAGAGTCAGTCTTGGCTCAAGGCAAAACTTGATACACGATGACTGGTATGTTAACACACACAAGCCATCAAAACTGAGGACCATCTCTGAAGTAAGTCAGAAAGAGAGAAACAAATATCATAATTAACGCATATATGTGGAATCTAGAAAAATGGTACAGATGAACCAGTTTGCAAGGCAGAAAAGGGGCACAGATGTAGAGAACAAACGTATGGACACCAAGGGGGGACGTGGGGGGGGGGTGGGATGAATTGGGAGATTGGGATGGACATATATACACTAATATGTATAAAATAGATAATTAATAAGAACCTGCTGTATAAAAAATAAATAAATAAAATTAAATTTTAAAAATTAAAATAATAAAAATGTGTTACCTTGCTTCTGACTCCCTGTGCACGTGACAGAGATCGGAGAGTGAATAATTCCTTTCTGTCAGTTCAAAGCTAAATTCTGGAGGCAGCATGTTTTCCTGGATGTCTAACTAAATCTTCTTGGCTAAATTTACTAGGTCAGAGCTACAAACCTCCAAAACACTGTTGCATTTAGTAACACAGTGGGTTCTCATTTGTGGGGATTCCGCACTTTGAAGAGTATTTACAGCTCAGTTCTTCACCCTAGAGGGCCTGACTCTGGAATCCAGCAGATGATGGCTACTCATAACATTCCAAATCCAACCAACTTTTCCAGCCACACGTCCAACTATCATATCTGATCATACACACTTATAATTCTGCCACAAAACCTGCCTTTTTTCTTGAATTTTCTTTGTGGGCCCAAGTCTCTGTCCTTTTGCCACGTTGTTCTTTCAGCCTGGTTGCTTTTCCATCATGCCTCCCAACAAAACCCTCTGCGGTTAAAAGTCGTATTTTTCATGAAGACTGTACAGATCTACTACACACACACACACACACACACACACACACACACACTCCCAGTCAAAATCAGTTACCATGTCTTCTAAATGTCCACATTATGGGTCCCTATATTATTATACTCTTCTATTTTTGCTTCTTTCCCTACCTCACTGATTTTACAACCCCACATTGAATTATAAGTCTTTTGAAGGCAAAACCCATGTTTTCAAATCCTTCTGTATGCAGTCACTGCCAGCTTATTGTCTGAATGATTGCATGAACGTATATTTGAATATTAGTTTGGACAAACACTATAGACATTCATTTATAATACTAAATCTAAATTTTTAAATGCAATATCTTTATATAGATTGTCGATGCTTTGTTCTCATGGGTTTTTTGCATTCATTTTGATTTTTTTAAATGTAATACTAGATATTCTTTTTCTTCATTACCGAATCTTTTAGGACACCCCACCCCCTCCTTAAGTTTGGGGTTGCTGGCAAATTCTTCACTCACCTTATCAGAGACCTGGTTCTGAGACGGAATCTCCATGACATCTAAAATAACTGCTGAAAAGTTAGTAAAATATGTTTTTTGTTTTATTTATTGTCCTCAATGCTAATGAAATCCTGATATCGAATAATAGGAATAATAATATAATGTACAGTTTAGAGAATTAAGGGAACTTTAAATCATATCATCCACCCTCTTCATCATATAGATTAAGCACCTGAGGGCCAGGGAGTTTAGGAGAAAGTGGTCCAGGCTTACACTCTCACTTCTCTTTTTGGTGGTAATGCCAGGTCTTCAGGTAGCTGTTGGGGTCTGTGGATATAAGCAAAGTCCAATAGGCTTCCCTGTATGCTGGACCCAGTTCAAAGTCCTTGTCCTTATTAGTAATGCTTTGTATCAGCCTGAACTCAACCAATCTTGGAATGACAATACATTCTAAAGTAAAAAAGACACAAAGAAATAATCGTCAATTAGAAGCAATTTTGGTTTATCTCATTTGCTGTTTGGCTCTCACAAGGATATGTATTTCCTTGGAGGATTTTACAATATAAACATTACAGGAAAGTAGCAGCATTTCCAAGAAGGAAGGAGAAACACAATGATTCATTGCCTTATTGAAGATTTCTCTTCTACCAGATAAGGAGACCAAGACTAAGTGAGAGGAAATTATTTGTGGAGAGACGTTCTTGCTCTAACTTAGTGGTTCTCAATCTCGGCTGCTACAGCCACCTGAAAGCACTTTTTAAAAATACCAATGCTCAGGCCTAGCTCCACACCAATTAAATCAGAAGCTCTGGGACTGAGGTCCAGGTATTGGTATTTTTAAGAAATCTCCTCAGGAGATTTACCATGCATCCAGGGAAACAAAGTATTTCTGCACATCTTTGTGGCAGTGTTCTCAGTCCTAATTCTGTATCTTCTTATCATAGGCTGCATGCTTTGGTTAGTTTTGTTTTTAGATACTCATGTTTGACGTCTATCCGTACATGATTTTGGCAATGAAGAGGACAACCAGCACCAGCCCTTTCCATAAACCATTTGAATTTCAGGAGTTTGTCTCTCTGAACCTAAAAGCCAAGAGAAGGAACAACATGCCTTGCTCATCTTGTGGCACATGGCAGGGATTTATCTGGTAGGCACCTGGTGAGTTTGCATCTTCTTTAGCACTAAGAGTAGGTTGCTATGACAATGTGAGAATCAGATGCAGTTCACAACCCTTCTCCAATTTTCAGGGTGCTCCACTTACCATCTCTGCCTTCCTCTAGCTTCCTCTACTTCCTGGCCTTTTGTGTGCTGAGACTAGTAATCTCTGAATGAATGTCAAGAGAGAAACAGATGTATATAGAAGAAGTGAGAAAAGAACTGGGCTCTGGATTTAATTAGTTTGGATCTGAGTACACTTACAACTCGGAAGTTAATGCGCCTACTTGCTCTGGTGGCTTCTTTCTTGTCCCAGTTCAGAGATTGGAACCTAGCATGCATAGCCTAAGACCAAGCTTTTCAAATCCACCACGCCAGAGATGCAATTAAAGAAAATTCTGCCCTGTTCTCTTCTTGTGTTTAATTTATAGTGCTACTGCCACTCTGGGTATCATTATGGGCATTTTCATGGGAAGTTAAATGAGGTATATTATTAAGCATGTCTAGAGGGCTAACCCTGAAATCCCATTAACTTTGATAATCAGAAAAAATAGAATAAAACTAGAATTCTGGTGTCTGCCTTCCATTCTGTACCATTAGATTTAATTTATGATATCTACTTAGTTGCAGGCTAGAGGCTCCCATCTCGTATCCCTGCCCCGTTCTCTATGCTTTATGCCAGATCACAGGATCTGAAGCATCTCTTGCATCTTGTCACTGATGAACCTTAGGCTCTGTTCTTTCAACAACACTGGATCCAAACGCTCAACCTACAGATCTCAGCAAGTTTCCAACATCCCTGAGCCCTAGTTTCCCTTTTTTGCATAATGGAAAACTTGACATTCCTATATAATATATAGCACAGAGGAATAGCTTCGTAAACTTTTGGTCTTTCTTCATTTCTCCTTTCTAGCTTACCCACTTTCTCTTCATGGAGCTATATAGTTAAAACTGTCCATGTCTACTAAGTGCCAATTATCCAAATAAAACTTTGTCCTGGCATTCCAGGCCATGTATAAGCCCAATTTTCACACTTTTTCTCCCCCTTTGCCTTTGTCCTGCACCATAAGGCCACCTCACTCATCTAAAATGATTTGGCCCTCTACCCATATCCTTGCATTCAAAGATCCCAACCCCTCTGTCTGGAAGGACTCTACCCCATCCTTTTGTTATTGAAATTGTGCCCTTTCCCTAAGGGCCAAGTTAATTGCCACTTCCTCCAGGAAACTGGAAGGACCTCACTCCAAAGACATTCTTCCAAATTTAGAGACTGAAATTTATCCCTTGCCTTTTAAAATCAAAAGTCAAATAAACCAAGAACACACCAAGAACTTATTTAAATTCACAGTGGGGTCAACAAATGGAAGAAAATAAATCTGTCCCCCCAAAAGAAAACATTCTAAAATATGTTTTTAATAAAAAATCTGATTCTCCACTCATACATATTTTTCCTTCTAATTGTAAAATGTCAGATAAGCTAAATGCCATTTGTTTCATTTTAGCTTAACTTTTTCTCACTCTAAAAGAAAGGCATGTGTTTACATTAATTCTCTATGTAGATGAAATTCTTAGATCCTTGAGGGGTCTGGTATACATCCTGTTTGCAAACTAAGATTTCTTTATGAATGAAGAATAAAGTGTGCATACACAGGCCTGAAACAGAAACCTCGCTTTGGGGCACTGCTATTAGTTCCAATCTTTATAATCGGCATCTCTGAAACGCTCCACTTTACAAAGTACAGAGCCTGTTTTCATAGTTCTCTCATAAGCTGTTTTCCTAATGCACTCCAATCAGTTTGATGCCAGTGAGTTTCTGTTGTGTTTATTATATTATATTTTGTCTTCTTTCCACCCAGGCTCCCACCCTCAAATCCCACATTGTGAGCAAGCCTTTGAGTAACGAAAAGCTTATTAGCAAATTTTCCAGCAAATAGAATTTTGGGGAACTTTTTCCACCTTTCGTTGATGGGCTTACACTGAAATAAACCAGTCATGTTTGTGCTAAACTTCTAATGGAACTTCACTTCCAGTCACATTTCATGAATGGCAAACTGAATATACCAACAAAATCAACTCGTGAGTAAAAATAAAGAGAGACAGAGACACACTGTAAAACAGAAAGAATGTGAGAAGGAAAAGTTGGGAGAGAGAATGATTGCTTAATTCCTGTGACCTCCGGTGACAAAAACTTTAAAAATACAGTTTTCCCTAAATTGAATGTGAATATGTGTGTATCTGAGAGAATTAAAGACTTTAGAAGTTAAAGCCATATTTATGTCCATGTAAATCATTCCATAAAATTGGTGTCCTCAAATGACACCAACACATTGATAAATCTATTGTTAATGTAAGTGTTAAAAGTCACAAAATGAACATGAGATTAAAATGAACTGAATTCGAGTACTAACTAGACATATCCAAGTGAATTAAGAAGTACACAATGATAAAGCTTTACCCAAAACATCAAACAAAATGGGGTCTAGACTTCCTTTCTTCCGCAAAGTCCCCAGGCCCCAATTATGCTCACTTTTTTAGTTTTTATTCCCACACCATGCCCTTTCATTTTTTTTTAAATTTAATGTCTCTGTATCTTTATTACCTTTTCAAAAAGTATGAAAGTACTGTCACCTACAAATTGGCACTTGCCATCTACCTCTACAAGGATTAAACCATGTCCTGCTGCAGCTGCTGACTTTCAACACCCCCTGAAAGGAGTTCAAGGTGGAGATCAGGAAGGAGGCACTCTGTGCTCTGGGAAAAACTGGCAGAACAGGTCTTCAGATAGTTAGATATTTTCAGGAGAAGATTTTATGAGCCCAATTCTTGTATCTCCTCATATTTAGAAAAGCACTAACATCCTTCGTGGTGATGTCCACTCCTCTTGACTAGCAGTAACCTTCCCGAGACTAGTAGAAACCTTCCACCAAAAAATGTGTTCAATTACATATACTCCCCCTTCACCAAAATCACATATATACTGACCTTCCCCCCTACCTCTTTGGAGTAGTTTCTCAGAGCTATCTGAGATGCTGTCTCCTGGGCTAGATTCCTCATTTTGCCCCAAATAAAACTTAACTCGCAACTCTCACGTTGTGCATTTTTTATCAGTTGACAGTATTACTCTGAACTAAGGTAAGTAACTTAGTAGCAATAGGAAAATTAGAAGGAAAAAAAGCAAGCAGACAGAAAAATAATGACTTCAAAGTAAAAATGCCTTGAAAATGGTCACATCTCCATCCTTTAAATCACAATTTCACATCTTGGCTCAACCTATAATCATTTATTGTTAACTTCCCTGAATGTTGACCAAAGATGTAAGAAGACTTGAGAAGATGATCAGAATATTACATCCTGATCCTAGATAATGCTAATGCCTACCATGTTCTAAGTACCTCAAGATACTTCTAAAACCGCAAGTTACTAGATAAATGATCATTCTTTACACATAAAATAGTACCGTGTATATTTTGTAAATGCTTTCATATACTGCATCATCTTTTGTCCTACTGACCCAAGATGAGTGTTGATTCAATGCTTGCTTAATTGAATAAAAATATATTGAAATCACACAAGAATCTATGATGTGTACTATGGACCTAGGAAATGAGAAGTCAAACTAAATATTAGGTTGGAGACAGTGGTTGGATTGCATGCAGTCAAATCAGAGCTAAGGACTAAGCTTGTTGGAAGAGTTGACACACCAGAACAGCTGGAGTTAGCTTATTTACCTGTGGAAGAAAACACATACACAGAGAGGTAACCAGAAGCTGATGATGTCAAAACTAATTAGATAATTTGTGGTCACCTGCCCTGTTGCATTTTTATAGGAAGAGATCAATAATTCATGACTAAAAGTAAAATGACCTGCCAGTGCTGTTAACAACATCCTTTCACCTATCGATTCAAAGGGATCAGGTCCTTATTCATGTCCTCACAACACTTCACATTTCCATGTCACTTCAGCATGCTCTTCCATGGCAAGCATGGTACCATGCCCAACCTCGCTATTGGCTTCCTCTCCACCACAGACATTGACCAAAATTAACACTGCTTTGAGTTTCAGGGACTCACCAAGTACATAGGACTTTGGGCCCTCACTAAGAAACCTGGAATCTCCCAGCCACAAAGCCCTGTGCTGTCTTTGTGATGTGCTGGTCTGATTTGGAGCAAGAACAGATAGGACATAAGGAGTGAGAGCAGATAAAGAAATCAAAATGAGACTGTGACAAATGTTAGAAGCATTGATTAGACATCACTTTGAACCACAAGGGAACTCTTTAAAGTTTTGTTTGGGGACAGAACACTATTTAAAGCTTCCAAAGAGTAACACTGAAACTCATCTTTACATATTATATGCCAGGAAACTCATCTTTATACATTATATGCCAGGAGGCACTAATGTTTAGTTGTTCCTTTTGTGTTATTTACCTGCATGGCAAAATATTCACGAACAGAGGAAAGAAGTTTAGATGCAATACAGGATTATTTTGCTGATGTTCTCATTTTTTCCTGCCTTTTTATTTGTGTTGGAATCTGATGCAAGAATATTATTCTAGTATATAAAATAAGATAGAGGCATGAAAAACTTCCAGCAGTACTAACTCATTCTAGAGAACATGAATTTTACTCTTAAAACTATAAATGAAAAACTGAAACAAACAAAACACATTTAGCTGTTTTGAGGCTGCTTTTGGAAATTTGTTTGCTAAAAGGTTTTATTCTCCTTTATTTATCCTCAAAATTGAGGCCATACTGTGATTCTGACAGTCAGAGCTATCTAATGATTCCTTAAATAAAAGCTTCTGTTACTAATTCCACTTAAGACCAGCATATATGAGGAGCCTGTGGATTTTGGAAATAAACTACCCCAAATAATTGTTCCAACACAGGTTTAAATTTCAAAATAGAGATTAAAATTTGAACAAAGGACTGCCACTTCTGCCTGTTACACAGTCACAGGAACTGGACTTGCCTTCTCATTATAAACAATGATAAAAACTGACAAAATATCCAAAACTACTATTTTTAGGCACTGGACAACTGGCAGTCCAGGACTGTGTTACCTGAGAGAAAAGAAAAAAATGAGGTGAACTATATGATCAAGGCAACTTTCTTCCTGAAAGCATTTTCTAAATTTCAAAGCAGGGAAAAGGAGTCCAAGCAAAGCATGGCAGTCCTGCTGAATTGTTGGGGCAGAGACTAAAGTTCGAAGAGGCTGAGAAACCTGGATATGCAGGGCAGAGTACAAAAGATGAGAAATCTCCCAAAGAAATAGCTCCAGGAATCTGCATGGGCCTCTTGAGATTTTGGCTGAATACTAAGCAATACGTGAAGGGTAAAACTAAGAAATGCATAGGGTAAAATGCCTATGAAACTGGGCAAAAATAACAAACTACAAGGGAGCTGTAAACTGAATAAATCAAAAGCTCACTCAGCGCTGAGGGACTATTTTGTATCAACTACCCAAATGGAAGAAACCTTGTTGAACCCCTGAGGCATTCAATAGAGACCCCAGAAGAAGTCTTCATTGCAGGGCTACTCTGTGTCTCTCTAAAAAAAGCTGAAAGGTAAGTTCAAAATAATCCATAAGCAACTAAATTTCCTGCTAAAATATACTTCAATATTCTTTAAATGAAGACAGAAAATTCCGTATACTTATCAGCATAATATTTACAATGTCTATAATCATATAAAAAGTTACTGAACATGAAAAGAAGCAGGGAAATGTAGCTCATAGTCAGGAGGACTATTGCTTATTAATTAACTGAGAAATGACAGAGGTGGTGCAGCTAGCAGACAAATACATTAAAACAAGGTTATAAATATTCTTAAGGATTTAAATGAAAACAAGAACCTAATGAGAAGAGAAATGACAGATTTAAAAAAAAACAAATGTAATTTATAGGGCTCACAAACATAATATCTGAGAGGAAAATTTAACAGGAAGGACTTAATAGCAGATTAGAGACAAGGCAAAAAGGATTGATAAACTTGAAGACATAACAATAGAAATGGAAATTGAAGTACTGAGGGGAAAAATTGTTTGAGGATTAAATAAACAGAACCTCAGTTACCTGCAGAACAATTGGACTTCCAGAAAAAGAGAAGGAAAAGGAAGATTAAAAGAAAAAAAAAGAATGGCCAAAATTTCTTCAAAATGTCTTTAAAACCACTTTATAGAGCTAAGATTGACCAACAAAAAACAATAAATATTTAATGTATACAACCTGATGAGTTTGGAGATAAGTATATACCCATGAAATTGTCACCACAATCTATGTTATAAACATACCTATCACCCCCAAAAGGTTCCTCTTTATTTATTCTTATTATTTTTGTGATAAGAACACAAAATAAGATTTACCGTCTTAGCAAATTTTTAAATATACAATACTGTATTATTAACTTCAGGCACTATACTGTACAGCAGATTTCTAGGACTTACCTTGTGTAACTGAAACTTTGCACTCTTTGGCCAATACCTCTATAAATCCACAGACCTAGGAAATTCAAAAAACTGGATAAAGACAAAGAAAACCAAAAGAAGGCACGTCTTAATCACATTATTGAAAGCCAGTGAAAAAGAGAAGCATCCAAAAAAAAAATTGTTTGGCTCAAACATCTTCACTGGTGAATTCTACTGAACATTGAAGGAAGAAAATAATAATCTTACATAAACCCAGAAATCACAAGAGGAGAGGACAATTCCCAACTTATTTATGGCACCAGTTTTGCTCAGATTCCAAAAACAGAGATATTATAAGAAAACTACTAATGTTCTTTATAAATATAAACACAAAAATCCATGCCAAAGATTAGCAAATCTAATAAAACAATTAAAAATTAACACAGAATGACCAATTGGGATTTATCACAAGAATGCAAGTTTGGTTAATAATTCAGTAGACACAGATGTAGAGAACAAACGTATGGACACCAAGGGGGGAAACTGGTTTAGGGAGGTGCTGGTGTGATAAATTGAGAGATTGGGATTGACATATATACACTAATATGTATAAAATGGATAACTAATAAGAACCTGCTGTATAAAAAAATAAATAAAATTCAAAAAATAAAAATAAAAATAATTGAGATATTACCAATCTTCATCCTCAATTTAAAAGAACTAAATTACCCTGTGGAAAGACAGTTTGTCAGACTCAATAAAAAACAAAACCCAGATACATACCTATATAAGAGATATACCTAAAATATAAGCACAGAAAGTAAAGGGAAAGAAAAAGATACACTAACTTTTATATCAACCAAAAGAATGCTGATCTAACTACATCAATATCAGGCGAAGCAGACTTTATGGTAAACAAAGCATTGGCAAGGATGTGGAGAAAAGGGATCTCTTGTGCACTAGTGCTGGGATTGTAAATTGGTGCAGCCACTACGGAAACAATTCCTTAAAAAATTAAAATAGAACTCCCATATCATCCAGCAATTCCATTTCTGGGTATTTATCCAAAGAAAAAAACATAAATGAGAAGATATATGCACCCCCCTCCCCCAAAAAATAATAATAATTCAGTAGCAATCAAGGTTATTCACCATACTAACAGGAAAAGGGGGAAAACAATATATTATCTCAATAAACAAGCAAAAAAAAGCATTTGACAATATTCAACACCTATTCATGATAAATGCTCTTAGCAAACAGAATAAAAGGAAACTGTCTTTACTTGAAGACAATATGATAGCACACATTAAAAAAAAAGCAATCTACCAAAAAAATCTACCTAGAACATCCTGATAAGTTTACAATAATGTAAGGTGACAGGGTAAGTATTAAAGATCAATATTTAAAAACCAATATTATAAAATCAACTATAATTCTATATACTAGTGACAAACAATGGAATAATAAAATGTTTAAGTACCATTTCCAGTAGCATAAAAACATAAAATACAAATACTTAGGTATGGGTATAAATATAGGCATGTAAGATTTCTATAGTGAAAATTATAAAACATTACTGAAAGAAATTAAGAAAAATAAATGGAGAGATATACCATGCTCATGGATTAGAAGACAAATTAAAATATCAGTTCTCCCAAATCAATCTATTGATCATTCCAATCAAAATTTCAACAGGGATCTTTTTTAAATAAAAATTAACAAACTGATTCAAAATCTAGTTGAAATTTCAAAGGACCATAATAGCCAACAAAAATTATTTGAAAAGAACAAAGCTGGAGAAATTGTACTGAGTTCAAGACTTATTACAAAGCTTCGGTGATCAGACAGGGTGGTGTTTTCAAGTGTATAAACATGTTGCTCAATGAAATATAATAGAAATCTTAAAAATATATCCACACGTATACAGTCATTTGATTTTCAATATGTGCTAAGGAAATACAATGTGGAAAGGAATTTTTCAACTAATGATGGTGGAAAAACTGAATATATATATGGGAAAAAAATGAACTTCAACACTTTTATTTTTTTCCAAAATGTTAATAGTTTTATTTCTAGGTAGTTGGATAATGAATGACTTTAGTTTCCATGATTCTGTCTTTCTCGGTATTCCAAATTCTTTTCAATGAACATGTTTTATTTAATCAGAAATAAATAATACATTTTATTATATTTTTGATGGTTTTTTAATTAATTTTCATTGGAGGAAAAAAAAACACTTATTTCATACCATATAGACAATTTTCTCAAAATGGATCATAAACCTAAAAGCTAATGCTATAAAGCTTCCAAAAGAAAACATAGGAAAAATAATCTTTGAGAACTTGATGAAGACAAGGATATTTTAAAATATAAACAAATTGTTCATACCAGCACAGTGGAATGCTACTCAGCAATAGAAAGGAAGGAGCTGCATGATACACGCAATAACATGGTTGAATGTCCAAGATACTCCTAAGATTCAGAAGGCACATACCGTACTGGTGGCTGGTGCATGACCCACGGGCACATGACCAAGGCTTGTCCAATCAGAAGAATCCACCACTCTTCAACTTTGGGGCTTGTGAGATGCAGAAACAGAGACGACAGGAAATCTGCTCCAATGCCAGCTGCAGCTACATCCATTTTCCAGGGCACCAGTAGCAGTGGTGCCTACAGTGGCATCCAGGAATCAGAGCTAGAATTGGAGGCTGTATAATCTGAGAAACCGAACTGTACAGTGGTGGTGGTAGCAGTGTCCTCTCTGGACAGGATCTGTGGCTTTATCGTTGCCTGTGCAGTTCTGGTTAGCTTCCGGATTCCTTTGTTCATGACAATTTCCTGAGCCTCATTCTCAGCCTTTCTGGCAATTCTGTGAGTTACCCAACATCCATTCAATATTCTTTACTTGAAATGGTTTCTTCGAGTTTTTGCTGTTTGCTACTAAGAACTCTGATTAATATAAATTATATCAACCATGTGTAGAGCGATGATTTGAAAATTTATATCTCTGGCTTTGACCCCATCTACAGTCACATAAACCTCTCCTTGAAATCTCCCTTGGATAAAACTAAACATCTATAAAATAGAATTCTTGATCTCCTCCTCCCCCATGAAGTGGTAATTGGCCAACCAAGGCTTAGTATTTTCTCTCACCAGTACATCAATTAGCAGCAACTAAACAGCTCCATCTTTCTTTGTTTCCATTTTAATATTTTTTTACTGAAGTATAGTTGATTTACAATGTTGTGTTAATTTCTGCTGTACAGCAAAGTGATTCAGTTATACACATACATATACATATATATATATATATATACACACACATTCTTTTTAAAGTATTCTTTTCCATTATGGTTTATCATAGGATATTGAATATAGTTCTCTGTGCTATACAGTAGGACATTGTTTTTTATTCATCCATCTTTCTTATAATTGTCATAACTATCCAATTCTTTAGATATTGTATAATCCAGTGAATCCCCTTTCACTTACATCCCTTCCCAATTCACAGCAGGTAAAAGTATCAACAAATGTAATGCCACAGCAGGCCAGAGGTTATCACCCCTTCACTTACCACGAACAACAGGATGTCTGTTGCCATCTGGCCATTGAGTGATCCAATTCCAGAGCCTCATCCTGAGAGCCAGCTTCCTAGAACCAATTCTAGTACCTAAGATTACTGACATGGGGTTGGATACCCCAGAATCAAATAAGGAGATGAGGAATTTTCAGAAAGCAACATTTTTGACATATTTCTAGGACACAAGTAAAGGAGTGATGATGTGGAACCAGAAAAAGGAGGGGAAGAAAGGGTGTGGTAGCAACAAAAGCTCCACAGAGTGTAACTTAAATTCAATAACACAAAGGCACTTTGTGTTCCATGAAGTCTCATGGAAGAGTTGTCCTGATTAAGGGATGGAGTATTTATATTCACCCACATATCAGTCACTGGCTAAGAGCTGTTCTCAGGGAGAACTAAATTCTCAGGCATTTCCCCTCTCTGTGCTTGCAGGCAAGGCAGGTTCCAGCAGCCTGGAAAAAGCACAAGTGTTTATTTTGTGCCACTCCCACTAGCCTGTGGGTCACATGAGATCCGAAGCCCTGTCATCCTCTACAGTGCTGTGTGCAGTACCTAGAAGCGTGTAAGATGGCAACAGTGCTTTTGCATCCAGTCGGATCTATCCTGGATCCCAAGAATCCAGGTGTGAACTTGGGAAAACATTGCTTAAGAAGCAGTATTTTGAGGAAACCATGGGAAGTAATTTAAATCAGGATCAACAAATCCATCTGGGATGTGACAAGGAGAGAGCAGAGGTTTAAGGCCAAGTTCAGAAATCTAGAGGAGCTAATACACTAGCTGGATGGAAGCAGATTAAATTAAGAGATCTTGGTGGCATTATTCAATTGAAAATATAAGCAAAAAAAAAAAATTTCTGACAACATGCTTACAATTGTTGGCATATGTTAGCCTGAAGAATTAAAGACAGCCAAGGAAGAAAGAAACTGGGGAACATTTGGTGACTGACTATTTGATAATAGTCAACTTGTTCTCAGAAAAAGAAACAAGATATTCTCCAAGAAACTGGGAAATTACATGCAGGAATCAAAGTCATTTCTTCTTGAATGAGCTATAAATCAATTAATGAAAAACAGATATATAATCATCACTCTATGTGAGAGAAAATGAGGAGAGATTGTGCATCTAGGTAATTTAGACATCTTTGAGCCACTAACAAGTACAAAGTAGAACTGGGCTGTCCAATAGAAATATAATGCAAGCCACATATGTAATTTTAAATATTTTGGTAGTCACATCAACAAAAAAGTATAAAGCAACACGTGAAATCTTTAATAATATGCTTTATTTAAACCAATAAATCCAAAATATTACCATCTTAACATATCATTAATATTAAAATACTCATGAGATATTTGACGTTCAATTTGTAAATTTAAAGGAATTAAAATTAAATTAAATTGAAAATTCAGTTTCTCTGTCTCAGTAGCTACATTTCAGGTGTTCAATGGTCACACGTGGCTAATGACGATTATATAGAACAATGTAGTGCTAGAAGCAAAGAATGACAATGTGAGACTATATGAAAAGCACTCTGAATTAAATGAATAGCTATATCTAATGCTTACCATTAATAAAATTCTTCATCCTCTTTCCAAAGGGCAAATTTTTTAAAATTTACCTGTTGAAAGTTTCTTAATGGCAGATCATCAATGAGGCTACTGCAGAAGCCAAAACCATCATCCCTTACTGAAGAGCATTCTGAGTTTAAGCTGCTTTTATTTAGAATTTTGGCCTCTCTGGAATGTTCCATGACTTCAACCTGATCTTGCCACTCAGTTTCCAGATGTGTTGCCCTATAGTAATTATGTTTTCACTTTTGCATGAATAGATGATGAACCCATGAGAAAAATTTAGAGAGTTCTAAATAGTTTTGATATGTATCTCAGAGTGAAAAATCGGTATAAACTACTCCGATTCCAAAAAAGTGCCATTGGTATTATCCAGCCCAAATCAAGATACAGTAACACAAGAAATGTGAATTCTAAAAATAAGGCAAGATTTTAAAACTTTCCTATGGTGATTTATTTTACTTATTTTAATTCCTTCTCCACTCCTCCTACTACCCTTGGGGGAAAAAAAAAAAAGAACAAGAGAGAGAGAATTATACAAAGTCCACTTATGGCATACTAAAATAAAACTGTCTGACAAATTTTTTGTAGTTGGGAATCTATTCTTCTATTACAAGATCAAGGACACCTACTATCCATGAAAAATTATCAGGAAATATAACTGAGTAGAGTAAAATTTTGTAGGCTTTTCTCAGGGAATAAAACTTTTGATTTTGGTAGAGAGCTCAAAATGGCTTCGGGTCTGGTAACTTCCATTTCAAACCTCTCCTGAAATAATCCCCCAATGCACAAAGAGTTACACAAATTTATTGCCAATGGTAGTCTGAATTAATTTAGTTCAAGGAATTTGTCCAAGTTATCACATGTGTTTCATCACCTTCAATTAATGACAGCCTGAAAGGAGGGTAGGCATGACTAAGAAAATGCTAAAGTAAATCCTTGTGAAAATTTGACCAAGAAGAATCACCAAGTTTTCATCACCAGCATAACATTCTACATCCCACATCAGAAGGGATCTTGATTGCCATTTATGGGGCAATATCTCAATATTCACCTCAATCACACCCTCTTTCCCAGATTGTAATAAGGACTCACAAGACAAATGAGGGTCTATCTTGGATTCCATTTGATCTCCACCCACCTGCTCATCTCATCCATACTATAAAGTAGTGGACTATGCTATACAAAAAAGCTAGCACAAAGTGGTAACTGTATTCCATATGAAATGGATTGAAATAGCAGCATTATAAAAATCAACCAAAGTTTTCCTCTTAGATAGCCTGGTAGTATCAAGACATACACAATCTCTTCTAACTCTCTCCAGAACCATCGAATGAAAAGCCAACTGATAAAGTGAAATTTCAAGATTTTTCTGCATCAACTAGTACATATGGTTATAGCTCTACAGAAAACCACTTGTTTGCAACTTGTCGGTGGTAGCTGATTCTGTAGTTGAGAGCTGATATTCAAATCCAGGCCATCTTGGGAGTTTGGGATTGACATGTACACACTGCTATATTTAAAATAGATAACCAACAAGGAACTACTGTATAGCACAGAGAACTCTATTCAATACTCTGTAATAACCTAAATGGGAAAAGAATTTGAAAAAGAATAGATACATGTATATGTATAACTGAATCACTTTGTTGTACACCTGAAACTAACACGACATTGTTAATCAACTATATGCCAATATAAAATACAATTTTTTTAAACTTAAAACAAAGTAAAACAAACAGAAAAAAATTTTTAAACAAACAAACAAACCAAAAACAACAAGTCCAGGCAGTCTGGCTCACATCCTTGACCACAACCTTGACAACAATAGTAACATAGATACAGTCGCCCCTCAGTATTCCCAGATTCAGAACCACGGATATGGTGAGCTGACTGTAGTACACCATTTTATAAAAAGGATCCAAGCATCCTCGGACATTTGTATCCACGGGGATCCTGGAACCAATCCCCCACGGACACCTAGGAACGACTGTATTCATTTTTGGAATGAGTTTAAGAGATTGTCTAGTCCAACTCACAAATTGATGTTTAATGTGCTTAATAGCACCCCTGTCAGTGTATTAATTCTCCTAGCAGTAAGGATAGAAAAACATTTCAGAAACAGAGGAATATGTCAGGTCTTTTTTCTGTATGACAAATTAAAATAGTTTAAATTTACTCCTTAGGCAGCTCTGCTATATGATTTCCCAATTTTGAAGAATTACTCCTTCTCATCTGCACTTCCATAATCATCTTTCCTACCAAGAGATTGAAAAAAAATCACACCCACAAGAAGTAAAATAATAAAAGTAAATAAATGAACTATAATTCATTACTTCTTCTAGGACATCTTGCTAGCTTGGAAAAAGAAAAGAAAAACTGAAAAGTTCTAGAGAAAAATTATAATATCAACTGTACAGATTTATTAAGCCAGATATAACATGTCTAATATAATAACCACATTTCTCACAGAAAATGCTAGTCGGGTTTTCAAAAAGTACTTTTTACCCATCATGTCTAATGTTTCATCTTTATTTTACCCTACAAAGGAATATGGGCTGTCTCAAAATTGAGCTTATCTTTGCAGAAAAAGAGAAATTCTTATAATCTTTAAAAAAAAATTATTCAAAATGAAAGAAAATAGAAACATCATCAAAATTGTGATTTCAAATATAGATCAACTTAAAACTCTTACAGAGTTTTCAGAATCAATCATAAAACCAGCCCCTTTAACTTACTTTCTCAAAAAGGATAGGGTAGGGAATCATCACAGTGACCTCTAAGCAAAACTTCTTCACACATTTACATAAACATCCTTCAGGGCGATTTGACTTTGCAGCACCAGGACTGTCTGGTATACCAAACAAAGCCATAGTTGGCACAGTTATGTCCCTAGCTCTGGAGTAAGATGAGAGATGGAAGAAATATCAACATCTACCAAGGCCAGTGGAAATAAATTTAAACTCTCTTCTACCACCAAACAAACAACCACAGCCACATCTTAAAAGCCACCATCAGGATGACTGATTTGGGTTCCACAGCCTGAAGTGGCTTCTTCCATACCTTAGTCCTGTAATTAGTGGCGGGTGTTTCCTCCGGACACTCAAGAGTTAGAGATTTGGTTTGAAGAAATTCAGTTGCTCTGAAGTTTATCCAAATAAGTTTATCCAAATAAGACTGAATTTTTTTTTCTGTGTGTGTTCCTCCCTTTTCTCACATGTTTTTCTTTCCCACTCCGCCCCCCACCTATTCAGATTTCTCCTGCAAGACCTATATAAAATTTCCCTCCAATTCTAGAATTTCCTATTGTGTCTCATTAGTTTAGTACTTATGTCCTACTATTTTTAAAATATCTGTTTTACTTTCTAGAAGCTAAATAATAGAGTAAATCCTTTGTCAAAGAGAGTAGCTAAATTGAGAAAGATCTGAGTTCCTTTTAACTAGAAAATGAATTTCTCATGCCCATACTTCACAAAGCTTCATTTTTGTTTTTAAGAATTTTTCTAAACAGAAAATAATAAAAGCTCGAACCAGCTTGATTTGGATATTTGTAATTATTTGTCTGGCAAGCAGCCTTTTTTTCTTCCTAAGAACACCATGATTTCTAAATGTTTGGGGAATTACCCCTTCCCTTGTTGTGGGACTGTAATTAGGGGCCCAACCTTCCCCTAGCTAAGCAGTGGAGGTGTTACTCAAGATTGCTGATAATTCAGAGCTCTCTGGAATTTGAATATTAAGCAGACAAAGGGACTGAAACTTGTGGTTTATCCCATGGTTCTTGTTCAGTTCTCTGCATCTGTTTTTCTACCTGCTGATTTCCAAGCCTGTTTCTCCAGACTTTATGTCAAGCTGAGAACCTCCAGTAATTCACCACAATCATCTTTGGTTCATGTTAGTCAACGTCACTTTCTATTGCATGCAACCAAAAATCCCACCTGATAGTCAGTTGAGACCTGTCAGTCATTCTTTGATGAACAGCACCATATGCTGGATTCATTAAATTGTAATCAATTCAATGAAGGAAACTGATCAATCATAATTGTGTGATCAATCCTGTTGTTGGTGCTGGAAAATTATAAGAAAAAAAAAGAAAGACACTGACTTACTCTTATTCTGTTTATTCTATAGTTAAGATTAATCCACATGCAACAATTACAATTCCCAAGAACACAAAGAACTCAGAAGGAATGCATTCACTATCCAAGCAATGACTTTTCTTGTCACCCATCAAGTTTCCCAAGGCTGAACCTATAATTTATTGCTCAACTTCTCCCTCTTCCTCACCCCACACATCTAATTAGTCACACTTCATTCACTGAGAAAATATTTACTAGCACACCATGTTGATTGTGTTTACTTTATATCTCTTCTTTCCATCGCCAAAGCCTCTCCCTTAATTCAGCCCCTCACACTGCAGCAACTTACTCACTGGCCCCTCTGCCTCTGATTTTGTTTTTGTGGTTCATTCTCCCCTAAGAAGACAATTATTTTCTAAAGTGCAAATGTGATCATATTGCTCCCCTTCTGAAACTTGCCATCATGTTTAGGAGAGGTCCAAAGGTCTCAGCATGGTATTCACAGCCCTTCAAGGCACTTGAAAACTTTTCTGGAAAAAAGTGAGCTGTAACTAAACAAACAATTGAAAAGACGAGGTCTATCATGATCTGGCTCTTGCTTATCTCTCCATATTCATCTCTCACCACCCTGTGCTACAAGCATATTGGGCTCCTTACAGGTCCTTCCAGCACTATCATCTCATCTCCTGGTCCCGGCATCAGCTGCTCCTCTGCCTGAAATGCCCCTCCTGTTCCCTGCCCTCATTTTACCTGACAAACTCCTACACTCCCACCCTCCCTGCCAAGGGGAGCTGATCCTATTTTACATTAGCACGGTAGTCACTCTGTGCATCCCTCCTACACAAATTCAATCACTCTATAATATCATTTTCTATTCCTCTGTATGCCATCCCTTCTAGAAGGCAGGTTATGTTCCTTGAGTTTGAAACTCTATCTGATTCATCTTTGTCTTCTCTGTGCTTAGGAGAACACCAAGCACATGAAAACATTCAATAAATGTTTTATTGACTGACTGAATACACATAAAATATTTTCAGAAATAATGCATACAGTATCTGTTACACAGACCCAAATAACAGAGAAGATATGGATGGAATATATTTTAAGGCATTCTATTTGTAAACACACGAACCTTCTTTCTACCAAGACATTGTAGAGTTTCAGGACTCTCTAAAGATGCCAGGCCTGAATTATAACAAATGTATTTCAATGACAAACAGATAAAACTTTCTAGATTTATGTAAAGTTTCTCTTGATTCAATCAATTTGTAAAGTCTCATAGAAACAATGAAAAAACAACAGATGTCCACAAAGCTCTGGATTTTGTGGGACAACACTTCATATATTAGTACATCAAGCACACTTGGAGTATAAGCCAGTCCAATAGAATTGGTTTTATAGAAGAAGAGGATGAAGATTAAGAGAGTCAAAGAAGAAATATAAAACATTTTTGACAATATTCTCTGAGTAAATGAATTCAGACAAAAATAATGGAAAGTTGTACAAGAAATGGGAGGATGGTAGGACTATTATGGCAGATATTCTCCTAGAATGGAGTCAAATGGAATAAAAGTTGCAAACACTTACACATGGTTTCATAGGTATCTGTAACGAAAAAAGGCAACATGCATATGGTAAAGCACAAGATACGCTGGTCACAAAAGACACGATACAATCCTTTAAGAACATGTCCTCCTTCTTCTATCATGAACAGTCCTCAGTCATCAACCCTTTGCCTATTCGTCTCTACATAGTGACCCTCAGTAAGATGATTCTCCCTTTCTATAATTACAGTCTTAGGGCATTAATTACCACTACTCAGCATTAATCCCAAATCTGTAACTCCTGTTCTCACTTCTAATTAAATTTTAGTTTTTTTTTTTTTAATATATACTACTGTCCACTGTGCTTGCCATGATCTCAAACAAAATTTATTCAAGACTGAAACACTCATCTTCAACCTAATATTGGTTCCTCTTTTCATCATCTCTTTCCATAGAGATGAATGCTGATCTTCCAATATCATGTCATTAGCTTTTTTTAATACTTTATATCTGGTCCTTCTCTCTCTCTCTCACTCTCTCCTATCACTGAATGTTCCAGGAAATCAATTAGTGTAGCTATAAAGTACTCATCAAAATACAAAATTTTTTCTGATACTAGCTAATTAGGTACAATATCATTTTATTGAGATGTTGTATCACTGCCAACATCATCTTCCTGACCTATTGCCTACTGCTTTCAACTTTGCACCTCCACTCCCCATCTTCCTCAAAGACATCATGTGGATTCTCAGATTGTTTTCTCACTCTAGATCCATCATACCTATAAATTCATCTTGTATAAATATAACTGGAACTTCTTGTTACACCCAAGCCAGTTTTGCCATACCACACCTTTTCTCAGAGTCCCCAGCTCAATATGACTTCACGAATTTCTCAACTTATCCCAAAGTCTACCTGCCTTCTAAAAACTTTCTATCACCTCACATTTATGAAGATTTACACAATTTCACCATTAAAGAAAGGATTCCATTGAATCCTTTCTGCTAAAATAATAATATCTCCAGTGGGCTTCCCTGGTGGCGCAGTGGTTGAGAATCTGCCTGCCAATGCAGGGGACACGGGTTCGAGCCCTGGTTTGGGAAGACCCCACATGCCGCGGAGCAACTAAGCCCGTGCGCCCTGTCTGCTTCCACTCTAGACCTCGGTTTCCTCTTCCTTCCCTCACTCAGGGCACTAATAACAAGGAGCTACCCTTGCCCACTCCCACCCTTCTGCTCCTCCCCACCCCCCCAAGGTTCTGGTTCCATCTTTCCTCTGTTTACGAACTACCTCTGGACAGTTGTGTGGTTTTTTGTTCAATGTTTCGTTCTTAGACAGCCGTCATTTCTGCTGCTACCAGTGCCAAATATTCATCCTCATTGCGTCCCCCAAGATGCTCTTAGGGGAAGGAGCCTGGGGCAAAGCAGGCTGGGTTACTGACTACCCCAGCCCCAGGGAAGGTGGAGCCCTGCCCCTAGGATGCTGCAGCAGAGTAAGGAGGGGGGCCTGTGTTGACCTTCCAGTGTAGGGGCCACCTTTTCCCCTTTTCTGTCAAGGAGGAGGTAGCCATTATTTGTCCCAGCCTGGGCCTCCCCCTCTGGTTTCCTATTTGCAGTTACTTGAATAAAAAAATATCATTTTCTGGGAAAAAGAAAAAAAGAACTACTGAGCCTGCGCTCTAGGGCCCACAAGCCACAACTACTGAGCCTGCGTGCCACAGCTACTGAAGCCTGCACACCTAGAGCCCATGCACCGCAACGAAGAGTAGCCCCCGCTCGCCACAACTAGAGAAAGCCCGCACGCAGCAACAAAGACCCAATGCAGCCAAAAATAAAATAAAATAAATTAAAAAAAATAAAATAATAGTACCTCCAGTGAAACTTACAAACTAACTTGGATTGTTTTTATATATAAAAGCTCTTGATAATTATTGATCAAAATTGGCTGATTCAAGCTGTATTAATAAACAATCCCTGAATTTCAGAGACTTAACAGAAGTTTATTTCTCACTCCCATGTGGGTCATCAGGCAGCTCTACCGAACAAACTCTCAGTTATCCCAGCAAACAGGAGCCCTAATATTTGGTACTGCATTATCCTCAGTTGCTATGGCAGGCAAAGAGAGAAACTAGAAAATTGCGCAGAGGATTTTCATTGCCTCTGATTATAAGTGACTCAATTCATTTCGGCTCCTATGGTTTTAACCTAACTGCAAGTGGGCCATAAAATGTAGAGGAGCAGCACAATACTTAGTGAGCTTTACTGTTTCTATCACAATAAATTTGTAATAATCATCTCAGCTTAACTGGTATAGAAAGAGAACTTCTCAACCCAAGCATTGCAGTGTTTCACATTGAAACATTACTACCTATAGGAAAAAATTGAGACCTATGACTATCTCTCTGAGTAGACCCACTTATATCTCCTGCTGTCAGAGACCAGATGGAAAATAGCAAATATAGAAACATGATCTTGAAATCTTAAGGCCAAGAGCCCAGGGCCACTAGGAGCTCCCTACTCAGCATGGATGAAAGGCTACCGCTTACTGATGTAGAGCTAAGCTGACCAATAAAGATGACCTAGAACGTATCTGATGTGTTACAGCCAAATTACTTTGAGCCTCCAGAAGAACACAAAATGGGAGCTAGCAGTTGTCGTTTTGCTATTTCATTGATTCAAGTATCCATGTGTTCTCCTTAATTAGGGAGAATTCTATGAGAACAGGCATTACACAAGATAAATTTCCCCTCTACTCCAGGGCCTTATTATCAGGGAATACCCAAGACTATTTCATAGTGCACAAGAACCTTTATTAGAAAGACCATTTGTAGATGGATGGGAAATACTTCTTAACTCCCTGTGCTTCGTTCTAGGTGGAGAGTGATTCAGCTGTATCATACTCCCAGCTTCCCTCACCTCTCACTCACTCCCACACAGCTTAACTAACTGGGAGCAGCCGATCTAACCAGTAAGTTTGGAAAGAGGACCTTGGCAAGTGGAACCAGCATCTTCCTTCTCTTTTTCCCTTGAGAAACATCTGCCCACATGTTCTGTTTTACTTCTCTGTGGGCCAGCTCTGTTCTCATATGGAGAACCTGCCCCGTCAAGCACTCCTGAGACAAGTTAAGTACTTTTGTATACATTTGGGGCTCAGTATTCGGAAGCCCACATTCTCCCACACACAAAACACATTCTCTAATTTCAGTTTTAGTTGTAATAAGAGTGATTTTTTGTTCTCCATATGTTGACTCCTTTATTGTATTTCTTAACTGATAAAGAATCTGAGTGGGTAGGTGCGGTACAATTTATTGCATCCCCCAAATAACCTCAAAAGTAGCATATTGTTTTATGTTATTTATTTAAATATACTTGTCATCAATATTTTTAATAGGCTTTTTTTTACTGTTATTGTACTACAACTACTACTTTCGTATGCAGTGATACTAATATATTTTTGTCAGTTATTAGAATGTGTAACTACTGCAATTTTTTCATAGAAAAGTTTATTAGCAATTTGAAATAAGTGTGTCAATATACATGCATTATATTCTTAATCTTCTTGTACTATGACTTGGTTGTTTGCACACAGGCAAAAACAACAACAAAAAGCAAAAAATAAAAATCAGCTTGAAGATAACATTTTCTACTAGCATTTTCTATAACTCATAGACATGCAGTAATGTATAAATTGGGATTCAGATAAGAGCATCTGTCCATTTGGAGTTTACAGTAGAAGCATGACTCCAAAGAAAATCAAATTAGCCTACAAATGCCAATGTCTTCTGATGCCAAAAAAAGAACTAGTCAAAAGCTGAAAGATATTGAATTAAACACATACAGCTACAATATAAATCAATTTTAAATGTTTTATGTTGGACTGAAAATAGAAGCCATTCCTCAGCACCTCTACTGTTTATTATCCATAAATTGCTAAGAAGACGACTCATGCACCTAAACAGAACACAAAACTGAAGTTTGTCTACCATCTCTTTTGTCTTTTTTCTCATTAAATTACGTTTACTTGAAGGTCATATAATGACTATCTGCTTTTTAGTGCCACCTTTTGGGTGGTCTTGTTATTACATAACATCAAAATCAAAAAACTCTGGAAATTCTGTGTGTGTGTGTGTGTGTGTGTGTGTGTGTGTGTTAATCTGTAGCACATTAACATATTAAGTGTATGCCCTTAGTTTTTCACCCTAACTGTTCAGCTTATTGAATGGAAACATTATTCACTTATGTTCTGTAATAAAGTAAGAGTTGTAATGTTTTTCCTTATTAGAGTTTATGGAATCATGAAATTCAACCCCTGTCCATCCCATCCATTATATCCTTGTCTCCCAACACAAATGCTAGTACTCACATTCATATAAAGTTTGATCTAAATTTTGTCTATTCTTTCCCTTTTAGGAAAGATGCTTATAGGAACTGCACCATTCATTGACACAGCCAGAGACAGCAGCTTTTCTGATGCTTCATGATTTGCAAGTGTGGAACTAAAATCAAACCCAGGTCTCATAATTCTAATTCTATGGATTACATTTACCCACTTCAAAGAAAATACTGGCTCTAACAAACATCTTCTGCTACTCCTATCTTGACAGAGTGAGTTGAACTCCAGTGAGATGAGAAATCCGCTCTCAAAATTTCACAACAAAATAACAGAATTGCTCACTCACATCTTGTTACTTTTAAAATTACAGTTCTGAATTTGACCGATATCAAGGATCTCTCTGCTTTAGGTTAGAACTGGAAAACATCATTTACTGTGACCCAGCACCTGCCATTGACTCATGTAAGTCATTCATTAAAGAGTCTATTTAGCATGTCACCCACCCATTCATCTAGATTCCCAAAGTCCTATTTCTGACTAATTAGATCATTGAAAAATAAGAGACCTAAAAAATATTAAGTTAGTTGACATAGAAAATATTTAACAAATTTTTGACATAATTTTCAGCCTTCAGGCCAGTAAAAACATCAACTCTTTAAGCATGTTTTAGAGACTTTTGTAAAACCATAGTAGTTCACCACTGAAATTTAATGTTCCTTATACAAGCACCTCTTTTACATTTGATTCCTAAGAAAAAAGCTGCCACAAGTAAATTTGTATCATTTAAATTATTATGACTATAAAAACAAAACTAGCTTAAATCTCTTTGCTTCCAGGCAAATTAAACTCTGTGCCCAATTATAATAATCAGATCATCTCAGGGACTTTGTCACATGTACTCTTTCTGTTCTTCTCTGTTGACCTCTGTTCTGTTCCTATTCCAACTTCTTCTTCCTTATGTTATGTTTTCTTTTACAAATTGTCTTAAATCTCGTTGGATAAAGTTCAAGTGCCAAAATGTAAGGAGTTAATTCAGGAATTCCAGCAAGGAGGTTGTGGTTGTTGGACCTCGTACCAGACAGGAGCAGCGTGGAACAGCCAACTGCATATGAGCCTTCCAAGACTTCACAGGTCTTAGCTGAGGCCATTGATAATCATTGCCACAGGAGAGGTAATGCAAAGGATGGCAAATGCAAGTAAGTAGAGGAAAGATATGCATCAAACATACTTATATACTATTCACAATAGCTAAGACATGGAAGCAACCTAAGTGTCCATCAACAGATGAATGGATAAAGAAGATGTGGTACACATGTACAATGGAATATTACTCAGCCTAAAAAGAATGGAATATTGCCATTTGCAGCCACATGGATGGACCTAGAGATTATCATACTAAGTGAAGTGGGTCAGAGAGAGACAAATTTCATGATATCCCTTATATGAGCAAGCTAAAATAAATGATATAAATGAACTTATTTACAGAACAGAAACAGACTCACAGACACAGAAAACAAACATATGGTTACCAAAGGAGAAAGGCGGGGGAGGGAATGATAAATTAGGAGTTTGAAATTAGCAAATATGTACCACTATATATAAAACAGATAAACAACAAGGATTTACTGTCTAGCACAGGGACCTATATTTAATATCTCACAATAACCAATCATGGAAAAGAATTTGCAAAAGAATTATATGTATAACAATCACTTCGCTATACACCTGGAACAAACACAATGTTGTAAATCAACTATAGTTCAATAAAAAATTAAAAATAAGTTTTTAAAATGCTGATATGATAGGCAGGCAGACTTGCAATGAGATATGACCAGAGTTAAAGTTTCTTAAGAGAAAGCTCATGAAGCTTCCTGGGTCTGACTGAAAAGCTGGGTTATCAGGAGTTTACCAAGGTGAAGTCAGGGTGTCTTATTGGAAGTGGTCACATACTTAGGAGTTCATTGCAGTGAACTACAGACTTGGCCAACCAGAGGTGGAGGTAGCATTTAAGAAAGGGCCCAGTGCTTCCCTCCTGATTGGATAGCCATTCTGAGAAACCCTGCTTCAGTGTGAGAAAGGAGTAACCGGAGTAAAGGAACAGTACAAATCTCTAATCAGTTATATAAAGGAATACATCCCATACAAGAGAACATCATGTTCACTGAGCTTCTCTCACCTTTAGGATTATTTCACTTGTGCCACAGGGTGTGATGAACACAAATTTATTTCAAAGGCTTTGTCCTCTGGAAGTGTAGGTTGTTCACTTTGGGATTTGTACATTGACAAAAATTAAAGCCAATCAGTGATGTGCTACACATTTCACGCCCTAGAGTAGAAAACAGCTCTGTTTGTGAATCAACATAAATGTCCATAAACATAGGAAAAACTTCACTTCACAACTTTTCAGAGTCTATTTGCTTTAAATTCAGTGTAGTATTAATTTTAAAAATAAACACACATTTAAACCATGCAAATCTAATTGCCCTCTCTTTATTTTTTTAGTATTATTATTACTTCCAATAGTAGAATAAAAATACAGCATCTGTGATAAAATATTAGTTCTCTTTTCTATTTGTAAATGCTACAAATCAGTTAGTTTATTGTTTATACTTAAATAGAATCTTCATGCAGTGATTAAACACCCTCTTGGACTTGTCTTCATAGCATATCAGAGAATTCCAATATATTTGGTTGATCTTTTTTCACAAATAGGGAAATGCAGGCTCAGAAATTACTTGATTTTTCCCAAGTTCATTTAAATCTGACTTGCTTATTAAGCTATAGGAAATCACACTAAAATTATATGCTGTTTTTGTAGTTTACATATCTATTTGTTAAAATCCTAAAGAACATCAACATTTATCTGTACCACTCATTTGGCCCCAAATAGAGGATCTAGTTGATACTTAGGGAACTTTATCCTGAATATATAACTGGACTCACCTAAAACGTTTTCCATCAAAAGTAGATTTAGGTCTTCCATAGTCAATTATATGTTCTATATTGCTGAAATAAGAAACATTTATATTATATGACTTCTAATTACAAAAGTGCATTACCTGTCAACCAATTTTCAGGAAATACAGTTTTTAAGCATTATTTCAAAACTGAAAATGCCTACTCATTATCTTACACTATGTAGGATAAGTTTATACAATAGAAAAAACTCTAGATGAAGGTTTCCATTAAGCTACAATATTAAATAATTCACCTAGAAACTGAATTTCTAGAAACATATGCAATTTCTCCTTTTAAGTATAAAAAAACTTAAAATTTAATATATGTATCAATTACGTGGAATAAAGTGTTTATTCTAGAATAACATAACATTATTTTCAAACAAACTTTTCATTTGAAATAGTTCCAGATTTATAGAAGATTTGCAGAAGAGTTGCAAAGAAAATACAGAGAGGTCCCATATACTCTTCACTCAGATTTCCCTAATGTTAACCTCTTACACAACCGTGGTTCAATTGTTAAAACTGATGAATTAACATTGAGACATTGATTTGTTAAACTAAAAACTTCATTCAGATTTCACTAGTTTCTCCAATAATCTTTTTCTATCTCAGAACCCAATCCAGGATGCCTCATTACCTTTCATTACATTATTTTTAAAAAAATTTTATTGGAGTATAGTTGCTTTACAATGTTGTGTTAGTTTCTACTGTACAGCAAAGTGAATCAGTTATATGTATACATATATCTCCTCTTTTTCAGATTTCTTTCCCATTTAGGTCACCACAGAGCATTGAGTAGAGTTCCCTGTGCTATACAGTAGGTTCTCATTAGTTATCTATTTTATACATAGTATCAATAGTATATATGTGTCAATCCCAATCTCCCAATTCATCCCACCCCCGCCCTTTCCCCCTTGGTATCCATACGTTTGTTTTCTACGTCTGTGTCTCTATTTCTGCTTTGTAAATAAGATCGTCTATACCAATTTTTTCATTACATTATTTTGAATAAAAACATGTTTACATTTATTTTGGATAAAGAAGATAAATATCAGCAATATAATAACATTCTTTGAATTATTATCAAAATATGTAGTATAAGTAGAAATCTAATACACTTATTTGCCAGGAGATTTTATAAAACTTAGAGAAAAATTCTAAATGTGTCTCTGATTTTAGTAACTTTAGTACCTCTTTTGTAATTATTATTTTCATCTTGCTCTCAGTATCTATTAATTTACATTTAGTTTATTGTATAAGCATAAAATTACATGAAAATATTGAAATAATGAATTCTTACATGCTCTGAAAAAGTAGAATTTATATTTCTATATATTTATTATAATATTATTTGCACATTTTATAGAAAGATGTTTCCATGACTACAAATTATCTGAATTGGAAAAAAAGGGCTGTCTACATAGATAGAGATGATACTCTGAAATATTTGAGAAAATGGAGAGAGAGAGAGTGAGAGATTTCAACTGTACAAGGCTTGGGTATATCTGAGCAGTTGTGGAATAGAGAGCTACCTTATTAAAAACTTTTTTGGATATTGAATTTGGAACCAATATATATCGGTTGCAAACTGATATCATAGAGGGTATAGCACACAGGCATTAAGAGTTCACCAACTCCGTATACCCATATACTCGAGTAGTCAATTTCACAGCATTCTACAGAACAAGGTTTTCAAGCCAAAACATAAGGAAAACTCAGAGAAGACCAGAGGAATAATGCAAATATGGTTAAATGATTAGAGAACATGATCTTTAAGACATGAAATTATTAATCTTTTACTCTAGAGAAAGAAAGCTAAAATGAATATTCAATTTTAAGCTTGGCTACTACTCAGAGGATGTACTCATTAGATCTACTGAACCCAAACAGATGGAATTAATTGTAACAGTGGAAAGATGTATGTGAGATAAAGAAAGTCTTCCTGATTATGGAAGCTACTAAGCAGTTGAAAGTTCAATGGTGTTTTTGTTTTTAGCAAATTAAATTAGCATGCAAAATGGCATGTTTATCATGTCTTGGATTTTCTTTAGATAATCACCACATATACTTGCATCCTTTAGCAATATGTTCACTTCTGAATGTTTCTAAACTTCTTATAAATAGAATGGTATTGCATATATTCTGCAATATACTTTTGTTTGCTCAAAATTATATTTATTTAATTAATCCATGTTAGTATTTTTTTAAAGACCTATCTTATTTTCTGGTACCACAAAATGTTCTAAGCACATCTCAAATTTTCCCTGCCCAATCAACTACTTCATCAAGGAGCCTTGGTTCCTTTTATTGCAGAATGGCATTTAGAAATCAAGATCTGGGCTCCAAGTGTACTTATTGCTACTGGGTTGTCATTACTTTTAGATCCTCTCAGTGTAGTATGTATTGTGAAGATATGTGTAGGTATAGTAACCCATGCATACACACACATTACATTTATTTCTGTATCTATTTATCTGTGTGCATATATATAGAAAACATAAGTAAATATATTGTACAAAATGAGAGCTAAATATATATATATATATATATATATATATATATATATATATATATATATATATATATATATATATATATATATATACAAGTTCATACAGATATCTCCAACTCCAATCCAATACCACAGGGTTCACTTTTTTTTGCATAAATTTATTCATTTTATTTATTTTTGGCTGTGTTGGGTCTTCGTTGCTGCACGCGGGCTTCTCTCTAGTTATGGCAAGCGGCGGCTACTCTTTGTTGCGGTGGGTGGGCGTCTCACTGCGGTGGCTTCTCTTGTTGCAGAGCACGGACTGTAGGCACGCAGGCTTCAGTAGTTGTGGCTCGCAGGCTCTAGAGCGCAGGCTCAGTAGTTGTGGCGCATGGGCTTAGTTGCTCCGCAGCATGTGGGATCTTCCCGGACCAGGGCTCGAACCCGTGTCCCCTGCATTGACTGGCGGATTCTTAACCACTGCGCCACCAGGGAAGCCTGGGTTCACTTTTTCATAACCTTTTTCTCAATGAGAAAGAAACAGCTCTCATTTTATACAAAATATTTACTTATTTTTCAATCATAGTAGACACAGAAAATAGTTTCAGAATTACTAACCCATACCTCTATGAGAAACAAATTTACTAATTACAGTGTAGTATTCTGTATAATGCTCTTTTGTATTTGTCTTTTAATTATCCACTCACTCTTTGTGGTATACAGTTCAAAGGCTTTTGAAAAACGCATAGTTTTTCAACTACAGCTGTGATACAAAACAGTTTTGTCACCCCCCAAATTCTCCCATGCTGCCCCTTTGTTGTCAACATCTCCCCTCATTCCTTAACCTGGCAACTACAGATCTGTTTTCCGTCCCTATAATTTTCTTTTTCAATAACACCATATAAATAGGATCAAGCAATATGTAGTATTTTGAGTTTAGTTTCTTCTTTTTAGCAAAACGTATTTAATATTTATCTATATTGTATAAATCAATAGCTTTTTCCTTTATATTGCTAAATACATATTTCATTGTGTGGCTGTACTACAGTCTCTTTATCCATTCACTGGTTAAAGGACATCTGAGTTGTTTCTGGTTTTGGACAATTATGAATAAAGTTGCTATAAACATTCATGGAAAGACTTTTGTATTAGTACAGTTTTCCATTTATCTTGTGAAAAAACTGAAGAATAGGATTGCTAGGTCATATGGTAAGTATATACTTAACTTTATAAGAATAGAATAGTGCTTTCAGAAATAGATTCACATACAAATGTTCACTTAAATTATCATAACTGTGCTAATGCAATTCAGTGGGGAAAGGATGATCTTTACAATATCACTCTGTGGTGGATAAAAGATGGCGACAAATTTATTGGCACTCCTTCCATCAAGATGTGATCCCTTCCCCTGAATCTGAGCTTTCCTGTAACCACTTTCACCAGTGGAGTATGAAGGAAGTGACATTATGACAATTTCTAGACCCAGCCATAAGTGCTCTGGCAGCTTCCGCCTTGGTCTCTTGAAACCATGAGCAGCTGCTGTGTAAGATGTCCAACTACTGTGAGGTCACCATTCTATGAGAATCCTAAGCCACATTGAGAAGTCCCAGAAGGTTAGATACCAGGTGAGACACCAGGGAAGAAGGGAGGTTAAGGAACCTGAGCATCAGATACATGAGTGAAGAAGCAATTTTGGAAGTAGATCCTTCAGCCCCTGGGGCCCTCGCTGATAACATAGACCAGAAATGAACCATCTTGCCAAACCCTTCAGGATTCCTGACCCAAATAATCATGATGGGAAAGAATAAAATGTAGCCCCTAATACACTTCACATATCCAAACTTTCATTAGAAATGGATTATGACTCTAAATGTAAAAGGTAAAAATTATAAAACATCTAGAAAAAAACACTGGAGAAAATCTTTACAACCTAGGATTAGGCAAAATTCCTTAAACAAGATTCAGACAACACTAAACATAACAGAAAAATTGATAAATGATGCTTCATTAAATTAAAAACTTCTGGTGTTCTAAAGACACTATTTAGAATTTTAAACAGTTTGCCACAGATGGGATGAGAGATTCACAATACATATATTTGGTTAAAGATTTTGTTGTATATCTTTTTCCAGTCTTTATTTTCAACCTATGTATATTTTATGCTTCTTAATTAAGGGGTGTCTCATGTAAAGATTATGTACGTGGTTCTTTTCTATTATTATTTTAATCTGACAATCTTTGTCTTTTAGCTGGAATATTTAGTACACTTGCATTTGTACTTACTCATAATTATTTACTTTAATTTCTACTTGTCCCATCTTGCTGTTCATTTTTCATCTGTCCTATATACAATTGCAGTCATAAAGAAAGATGCACAAATCTTAAAAGTAATGCATCTTTTCTCTCTGACTTTTAAGATTTTTTTTCTTTAACTATTTTCTTTTTTGTGTGCGTAAGTGAGGGGGAGTGTATTTATCTTGTTTTGTTTCCTAATTTTCATGAATATCTGGGTGGTTATCTTACATTAAATACTAGAAAACTCTCAGCCATGATCTCTTCAAATGTCACTTTTCATTCATTCCCTTTTTTCCCTCTTTCTGGGTTTCAATTATCCATATGTTACACTATTTTACTGTGTATCACATGGTTCTTATGTTTTGCTTTTCTTTTTCTCATTCTTTCTTCTTTTAGTGTTTAAGATTGCATAATGTATACTCTCCTGGTTTATATTTCCCCAACCCTCTCTTCTATGCTTAGTATCCTGCTAATCTAATATGTTTCTAATTTCAGATATGTTATTTTTCACTTCTATAATAACATTTGGTTCTTTTGATAGAGTCTATTTCTCTTGTAGAAATTTCTCATTCTTTTTCATTCTTTTTTCATATATTTTATTCTGTTTACTTAAACGTTTTTATTATCATTGTGATTTTTAAATCATTGCCTAGTAATCCCAACATGTAGATTATCTGTGGATCTGATTCTATTGGTTAATTTGTTCATTTCTTACTTCTTCACACATAGTATCATATATTTTTGTAAGCCAGACATTGTATATAAAAGAGGGTAGATATTGAAGTCAATATTCTTCCCCTCAATGAGGCTATTTCCCTTCCTCTGTAAGGCAGATATAAAGAGGGATTAACTATGTCAATCCAATCAAAAATTGATTTTGGTCTGGGCAGGGTTGCAGTTTTATTTACACTCATTTCACCTCTGGCTTTTCCTGTCTGGCTCAGAAAGACCTTTCACATGTTTATTGTAAGCCCTCCTTCTGGAAAGTTTTTGGCTTCTAAGCACTTCCACCCCAGCCTTCCAGAACTCAGGAATCGTACCATGAGAGGAAATTGGAAGGGAAATATTTAGAATTCTTCCAGACTCCAATCATTTACTCTATCCCAAGCAGCTATCAGCAGCTCTGCTGCTTGTTTCTCATTCACCCAAGGGAATCTCTTTCCCTACGGCAACTCTGCTCTTTATCCCATGGCCAGTCTTAGCAAATTCCTCATGTAAGAAAATTCCTACCAATCTCTGCCCACCTAAGAATTACTTTTCCCTCTCCTGAATGTAGTTCCTATATTTAGAACTATAGCTCTCTAATGTGTTTCAAAAATATATTATTTTTATTCAGTTTTTGTAGTTGGTATGATGGAAGCAATGATCTGCTTCCACCTTCTGTATCCTATCAGAAGTTCTCCATATAAATTTTTGTTATCAGATAAGCTTCCCTTTTACCAGAATATCATGTACCCCTCTCTTCTTCCATATAAATCTTAGAATCAGTTTGTCAAGTCCACTAATAAACTGTTGAAGTTTTCATTTTAGTTGCATTTATAGATCAATTCAATTACTAACTGCATTCTTTAAATATGTCTTGAAGTCTATGAATGTATTATATCTCTCCATTTATTTAGATCTTCTATAACATGTTTTACTAAAGTTTTATATCCATAGAAGACTCATGTGTATCTCTTATGAGCTTTATTCCTATGAACATTTTGCTTCCAATATAGTTTTAAATGGCATATTTTATTTGATTTCATTTTCTGAATGTTTATTAGTAGAGTATAGAAATGCAAATGAGTTTGTGTATTAATTTTATGTGCAAAAAGCTTATACTTTCTTATTAATCCTAAAGATTTATAAATTAATTTAGATTTTCTATAATGATGATCATATAATTTGCATATAATTGTATTTTTTCATAGTCTCCAAAAAGCATGTTTATTAAAAATGGTGATGTCTGTCAGGTACCCTTGATTAGTTCAGATAGTAATATTTCCAACATTTCTCCAGTAAGTATAATCTTTGCTGTAAAATTTTTATAAAAACCTTTGATCAGGTCATGAAAGTTTTTTCTATCCTTGGTGTCCTAAGAATATATTTACAATGAATGGATGCTAAATGTTACTTACTATTTTACTATATCTTTGATACAATTGTTAAATTTTCTCCTTCAAATTGTTAATGCAGTAAATTATATTCATTGGTTGTTTTGTATTTAAACCTCTGTTGCATTTCTGAGTTAAACCATCTGACCAAGAGGTACTTATCTTCTTTTTTATACATTGCTCAGTTAGGTTCACTAGTATTTGGCTAAAAAGTTTTGCATCAGTGTCATGACTAGGATGGCCTGAGATCTTCTTCCTCATTCACTCTTTTTGAGAGATTTTGGTATCAAACAACTGGAATGTTGTTTCTTTTTTAGATACTCTGGAATCATTGATGTTAATATTGAAATTATTAATTGATTCCCCAGAAAAAACCTTCCATCCGAGATGATGTTTCTTCTTCCTAAAGTACACATTTGAGGTTTTCCCTCCTGGTGTCTATTGTAGGCAAATTATTCCAGGTTTTCTTTATCTTAAAAGCTCATCTATTGCTTCCATTCCTGTCATTTTTCTAGCATACAGTTCTTCACTGACAGGTATTTTCTCTCAGTATGTATATTAAATACATCATTTCCCTTTCTTCAAGCTTTTATTGTTAATGTGGAGAAATAATCTCTCAGAATAATTGTCATGTCTCTAAATGTAACTATCTGTACTGCTTGCTGGGGTTTAAATTTTCTATTTATCTTTGGTCATCTGAATTTTTACTATTATGTTTAGGTATGAATATCTTATTTTTAAGCTTTCTCCATCTTCCATTTTTCTTAACCTATTTTCTCTATTTTCCATCCAATGGACTCTGTTACATTCTTGGAAATTTCTCCACTATCATCTCTCTCCAGTTCACAAATTTGCTTTTCATCTTTGTCTAATCTACTATTAAACCCATTTTATTCAGATTTTATGCTTGGTTATTTTTATAGACTCTCACTTTCAAAATTTATTTTCAAACCATTATTTTAGATTTTGTGTCTAATTCCAATATCTGATATTTTTGCAGGTTTGATTCTGGGTTTGTTTTTTTCTGCCGGCTCTCACTCAGCATGGCTTGCTTATTTTGTTTTGTTTTGTTTTACTTTGTTTTTGTTTTACTGTGAGCTCATATTACTGTAGATATTGAGCCCTGAGCTGTGGTGATTTTTATAAGAGAGGGCTTTTGTCTGGTCCTGCCAGGTCCCAAGGGCACTACTAACCAAGGACCACTTTACACTGAATACTTGTATGTTGAATATTAAGACCACCCAGGAAGTATGAATTCAGTCAGTAAAACTGAAATCAGATGGCTTGAGGTTATGAAGTCTAAAAGAAAGCTTTTCATTCCCTCCATACAGTATCAAATTCAAGAAAGACTATTTTTCTTGTCCTTTCTTGAGAGGTGAATGTATGGGATGTGGAGAGATGATTCCCCATGAGCATCCCATCTTGTATAGACCTGAGGTTTTTCTAGGTTCCACGCTTCCAGACAGTCTCTGAAAACAAACTTTTCCACACAGAAATTCCTTCCAGGGGAACTGATTTTTGAGTTGTGTTTCCCTCTTGATGCCTTGGCTTCCAATTCCTTACTTTCTTGTCTGTTCATAGATGCTTTCATAAAAATTTTATTTTTAATATTTCCTCCAGTTTTTTAATTGTTTTCAACAGGAGGGGTCTTAAGGCAATCTATTCATAGTACTGCCTGAAACAGAAATAAAAGCCTACTCATTTTTAAATCCTTTTTATAAATTAAATACCAGCTCTCAGTTATCAGTCTTATATTAGAGTTCTCATCTATAAAAATTAAATCATAACTTAATAATTGTTTTAAATTTTGAACCATGAAGGAAAGCATTTTTTTAAAAAATCTGCCTCCCAATAATTTCTTCATCACAAAAAATTCATTTAAAGGATCATACTCTCATTTGAATCCCATCATGGGCAAGCATCATTCTCACATTAGTCTTAATACTTTTCAGTTCAATTGATTTGAAGCAAATATTTGGCTCTCTAGAATTTTATTTTTTAAGTTGGAGGTGGAGATAAGACCATCCTTACCCTAGAGAAGTTTACACTCCAGTGGGAAAACTATATAAGTAACCAAACAATTACTGCTGTTTGATAGATACAAAAGGTAATAAAAAGCACTATGGATACAGCGACAAAAATAGAAGAAAGGCACTTGTTATTGCTTCAGCCTGTCTCTTCGTATGTGGGGGAGGAGCTGGCATCGTCTGGCATTTTTTCACTATGGAGTCGTCTTAGGAGCAGAGTACTGAAAGTAAACAGTTCCTCAGGCACACAAGAAAGTAATGAATGTTCTGGATTTCAGGAAGGGGAAAGTAGAATAAGTGAAGATACAGAGATATAAAGCAGTTTTGTGTGTGCAGGAAACAACAAATAGTCTGGTACCATGAGGATTTAAATGGCAAGACGGGCTTGTGAGATTTGAGACTGCACGCATTGTCGTAGGCCATAGGAAAGGAGGTGGAATTCTATCTCTAGATGACTCAGAAACATTGGTTTAAGCTGAAAAGGGACAAAACAGATTTGTACAAGAGGAATATCATTGTTTATTGATATTGACAAAGTTTTGGTTCTGTAGACTGCCTTACCTCTGGATGTTTTGTCCCTGGCTCTTTGGGGGGCATTTTAATTTTTTGTTGAACAATGGCAATTGTGTGGAGAAGAAGAGTAGAAACTGTGGTAACTAGGATTTGTTCTCAGAAATGGGTACACCTCTTCTTTCGTCCACTCCATTTTATGGGGGATTGAGTCAAGCTGGGTTAGCTTTTGTTACCTTCGGAGCACCACACACCTTGTACGCAGTGTGATGCCTGGAGTGCCAAAGGGTTTTCTCAGATCCCTGATCTATCTTTGAAGTTGAGCAGCCTCCGCATGCCTACACCACAGAACGGTGTCTCTCTCCATCCTCTATTCCTCCCCAAGCAGTGTTCTGTCATATTGCTGGTTATTCACCATGTGCATTCTGTTGTCGTGGTTCAGCCTTTAGGTCTTGAGCAATCCCTGTTAGCCTGGGTCTTGGAGATGGTGTTTCCTCAGGGTTCTTATCCCTCCCTTCCATGGCAGCAGAATTCCGACTCACATGTGTGCGTAGTAGCTGGGAGAGTTTCCTGCGCCTCTTCTACTAGTGGCAGACTTTTTCATTGTCTAAGTGCAGAATCTTGGGTTTGAGGCAGTTTTCTGCTCTTTCCCTACACATTTTTTACTTCTACTCTATCCTCAGTGGCAATCTACCTTTGCCTGGGACCAGGGGCGGGATGTCTTATTTCCTTTCCTTCTTTATTTCCATACCCCAGAATTAGTAGTTCTTCTGTCCCTTTGGCTTCATATGAGAGATGAGTCTAGGAGATGGCTGGGGTTTTGTCCCTGTGAGTCACTAAGGAGGAGGGCTACTAGCTTGTGAGTGAGCACAGAGTCCCCTAGTGCTTGGATTCCCTGACATGCTGATCGTCACTTTTCCTTTAAGAATTTATAGAAATTTTATCTGTCTTCTCCTAATTCACTTTTACAGTAGCTCTTTTCTCAGTGTTCTATCAATAGTGAAAAATAAATTGTGTCCTTTCTCTCTTCTCTACCTAGTCTTTTGTGACTACTGCTCTTTGAACAGTTCGAAAAAAGTTACGATTTTGTTGATTATCCAGATTTTTCTGAGAGTGATATTCTCTTGTAGCTTTATACAATTTTCAACAAAAGTCAAACTCCTGAGCAAAAGTTTAGCACTCCTTTGATTTAGTTTTGCCTGTTTTTCTATACAAATTTTAAAATAGCTTTTCTAGGTTCCCTTTGGAAAAAATATCTATCAGTTTTTTACTGTGATATGTTCAATGTATAAGTTGTGGGGAAATGTTATTTTTATGATTCTGAGGCTTCCATGGACAAATGATAAGACATGACATCATGTGACCAAATAATTTTGCACACCTCAAAAGTTGTTTTAACTTTATTATTTTTTAACAAAGCCTGAATTTTTTTCATGTGCCTTTCCAGGATTTTAATATTTTTTATGATTTAATATTTTTTTAAAAAGGGGCTTTTTTTAATACTATATCTTTAAACTTGTTTTTTATATATGTGACTATTATGACCATGCTAAATTATCTTATGCTGTATAATAGTTTTTACTTGATTTTCTTTGTTTTAGTAAAACTATTAATTATTGACTATGAAATGCATTACTTTACATTCTCAATTTTTTTTGTGATTTATTACTCATCCCTAATATCATTGGTTAGTACTTACAGAAAAGTGTTAATTAATATTAGTAGTGATAGTGGAATTCCTGCACTGTTATTTCTATTATTTTCTCATTTTAAAAGGTATTAACATTTTGTAGGAATGCTACATAATATTTTTAAAGTATCCGTCTTTTCTGTTTTATTAAGAGCCTTTATTACTAATGGACATTATAGTTTATCAAATGCTTTATCTGTGTCTAAACAATTTGGAACATATTTTTTTTCCTTTAGATCTATTAATAATAAACTATGCTAATAACTCATAATAATGAATTGCCCTTGGTCTTCTGGATTAAAGCATACTTGGTTATGATCTTGTTCATAGACTAAGTAAAACTGGTCTAGATATTATTTTGTTTGTAACAACTGTGTGAAGATTATTAACTTTATGTTATTTTTGCAAAATGAATTTAGTGCCTTTCTTTCTGTTTGAATGGCTTTGGAAAGCTTAACGTTGGGATTATCTGTTTTTTAAGAGTTTGGTATTTTGTGGTGGAGGGGTCCTCTTTAGTCACATTCTTTCCTTCGTTTCTTTTGTGGTAACTTATGTTAGATTTTTCTATTTCTTCTCGGGTCATTTTAGGTAAATGGTATATTTTCTATTTCACTCATATTTTCAAATATTTTTGCATAAACTTGGGAAAATATATAACTTAATTATCTTCTAATTTTGTTTGTACCTGTGGTTTTTTTCCCACTCTTAGTATTTGTTATTTCATGTGTGCTTTTTCTCCTTAAGTTAGTTAATGGTATATTGATTTTATTATTTTTTTAAAATGAGCCAGATTTTAAGTTTACTTATTAGTTCTATTGTTTTCTTTTTTCCCATTATTCTCTGTTATAAATGCATTCTTCCTTCTGCAGAGTTTTGGGTTATTTTGTTCTTTTTCTTAAAATTCAAATGTAGGCTTCCTAACAGACTTTTACTTGTTCTTATAAGTTCTGCTACATGGTCTTTTCTTCATTAATATTTTCTAGATATCCTATAATTTTACTTTGTATATTCTCTGTGACCCAAGAGTGGTTTAAATTCCCTTTCTCTTTTTCATTTCCATATGTTGAAGGAATTACGTTATATGCCACCTTTGGAATTTTATTGGAATTGTATGTAAAATGTAAACTAGTTTGGAAAGTATTTTTAAGATTACAATATGAAATTATTCTATCCTAGATTATTGCTTTTTAACCTATTATTAAAGTTTTATTTTGTGTCCCTGAATAAAGGCTTGTAGGTTTTATTTATGTAGTCCAGCACAGCTTTTATATATTTTAAGTTGTTTATATTGTTTTTGCTATTGAGAATAAAATTTTTCCATTATAGTTTATGTTTTGGGGGATATATAAAAATTCTGTTTTGTAATCATTTTGTTACCCTAAGTCTAACTTCATAAAACTACTTGATGATCATAATATTTTTCATTTTGTTCTCCTGGGTTTTCCAAGTAGTAGGGCATCATATTACATTGTGACTATCGCAGTGGAACAGGGATATATTTCACAGAAAATTGTGCACACTACCGGCATAGGATATAATTTACTATAACATAAGAAACTTCATGATTTGTTACACACAGACAGGCAAGCCTAACTGGGCTTTACATCTCTATAATGTGACCAGCAGCTGATGATGATGATCCAGCACGGTCTGGCACAGGTCCTTTGAGAAGCTCCTTTGACCATTCTCATCAGCATAATCCATGGGTGCTAGGATGCCAAATGTACCCTCCTGCCTCCTCTCAACTGTCAGAGACTCTGGCTATGTCATGTGTATGCCTGCCTACCACCTGCAACTTCTGTTAAAAGCCCCAGAACATTCTTACGGAGATGCTAGAGAAGTTAAAGATTGTTTTCCAGAGTAAATGATCCAGACACACTATGTACATGGAAAACCCAGACTTAAGTTTATATGAAATCTTTTCCTGAACGTATAAATAAACTATAGCTTTTTCTCTTCCTCTCTTCCACATTCTTTTTTCTAATATTCTCTTCTTAAGGCATTTGTTAGAATTTCCAGAAAAATGTTGAATGACAATGCTAATAAGTATTTTTGTCCTTATTTTGATGGGAATAACTCTAGTGCTTTTCAAAGGAATTTGATATATACTGTGTATTTAGTTATTCCTTATCATATTAAGAGAGTTTTAGTTTGTTTCTAGATGATAAGCAGATATAATTTTATTTAAATTCAAGAATAGATGATCAAATATTTTTAAATTCATTTTTAGCATCTGTAAAGATTATTTGATTTTTTAAATTTTTATTTATTGATATGTTTAATTATATTAATAGATATCTGTATAACAAACCATTCTTGCACTCCTGGAATAAAGATAGCTCTTATTCCCTTAATATCTTTCCCAAATCTTAAGATATAAAGTAAGGAATCAGCTTGGCATGGTACATTGTATTAAAAAAGGATCATAAAAGACAGGTGGTTAATAATTCAAATACAGCTTCTCAGAGTAATAATTTGCTGTTTTATTGTTGTCACCAATTCCAAGATCACCTTGGTTCTACTACTTTACCTGTCAAGATGATTTAGGTTATATGGCTGTATAATGCCAAATTTCAGGGGCTGAAAACAAGGTGTAATTCCTTATTTATACTATATGCCCTTATACTTGGTTGCCCCATTGTCATTACCACCCAGGCTGATAGAGCAGCCCGTTAATTCAACATAACCATTGTCATTACAGAGGAAAAGAAAGAGAACATGGCAAATCACACTGGCTCTGAGAATTTCCTCTGCTCTCGTGTCATTGGCCAGAACAAGTCACTCTGCTCACAGTGTATTAAAGGAAGTCACACAGACACACCTAATTTTGAGCGGTTAGGAAAGTACAATGTTAATATGTTCTTAGAAAGAGAACCAGAAATATTGTGTTGACCAAAAAGTTCATTTGGGTTTTTCCGTAAGATGTTTTGGTCGACCCAATATTTGATTGACAGCACTACATAAACTCTCTCTTTACTATGAGACCTTGGACAGGTCAATTAACCTTTCTAAGCTTCTGATAATAATAGGAGACACTTCACAGGGCTACTTTGAGGATAAATAATCTAATACATGGAAAGTCTTCAGTGTAGTGCTTGGCAATCAAAATGTTGTCAATAAATGTGAGTTATCATCATGACCATCACCACCACCATCATCATCATCACGTATCCAAATCAATTTTATTCAAGTATTTAAAAAATATTTTATATACGTCTGTCTTGGATTATCAAATATTTTGAGTTATTTATGTCTTTGACTCTTTCATTCATCAGAAAAACCTACATTTGACTATAATTATTTTTTCGATTCTTTTTGACTACTTCAGTACCTTTTGGGGCCTGTACATTGATGTCTACTTCAGCATCTACCAGAGAGTGAATGAGGGAAAAGAAGTCAGGTTGAGTAAGTGTTTCATTTAAATGGGACTTTTCAATACTTCAAAAGAAGTATTACACATTAAAAACATAGTATATTACTCAAAGTGCCAATTCAGACAATATGCTCAAAATTGCAGTATTACCACAATTTGTTAAAAATATGATTGAAGGCATATGTTGAGTTCTCTAATGTGTGTATAATATCTTACCAGAAATTATAAGACAAAAATTAAATTTTTTTCACCTGTCATTTTTACTTCTCAATATAAGCATTTTCCTCTAATTTGAGAGCAGAATGCAAAAGAATCTATTTTTCTTAGGAAGATAAGATTCTTCTTATAGCGTCACTATTTTGTACCACCATTAACAAGAAAAAGTAAGAAAACACATATGAAGCCCTAAAACCTATTCCTATTACTTATAGCCATTCCTTAAAAAAGAAAAAATTAATCATATATTAAAAAGAAAATATTAAGTATTTTAATATTAAGTTGAAAGCTTCAAGCTTAAGGTTTTTTGTTTTGTTTTGTTTTTACAATGCCCCAGAGTCATTCTTTACACTAAATAATAACATTTTAGTGTTTTAGTTTTATAGGCATCCATAATTTTTCTTTTTTTCAAAAAACAAAGAAACATTGATAAAATTCTTAAATGATGTTAAAGAAAGTTTTCATAGAAATGCAGAAGGAATTAAACAGTAAAAGCTATTCATTAGACTTTTAATATTAGATTTTAGCATATTTTTTCCTCATTTCCTAAAACTGTTGAATGGATCTGAACTGTATTTCTCAGTAACTAAGTCTTTTCATCTGTGAATATCTGTGAGTTATCATATAGATCCTATGTTGCTCCTACACAGAATAATGATAACTTAGTAGACTGTACAAACTGAGCTGTACAGAATAAGCCAAATGACAAAAATTAAACTGAAAAATATTTTCTGAAGCATATGACCCTTTTCAGAAAAGAGAATTTTGCCATATTCTTACCTTCTTAGAAAAGGAACAGAAATGGCAATACTAATCACATACAAGGTGTATCTATGAAGTTTCAAAATAATGCAAAGAAGAAAATCAGATCAAATAACTCCTCTTTTTTTGAAACCTTCACCACTGCCCCACACCTCTTGCCCTTGGACAGGTCAATGGCTCCGTCTTTATCCATCCCCTCCTCCTTGTGCATATTCCACATATAGCCCTAACTACACCCAGGAGCAACTACTTAAATACATCTGCAGAAGATGCTCAAGAGCAAGGATTTAAACAATCTTTGCCAAGACTGAAATTTCAAGGTGCAGGGTATATACCATTAGTGCCCAGTATAGCACCTGACACCGTACATACTTAATAAACATTAAAAATATAAAAGGAGGAACAAAGGAATGAAAGACAGGAAGTAAGGAGGGAGGAAGAAGATGTACAAAAAGCCCCAGAGGAAAAACTTGACACAATTTTTTAAAAGTCATTTCAATTGGTAACAAAGTTTCTTCTCCTCTCATTTTTTTTAAACAGATTTTATGCCTAGGGAGAATCACTTGAAGCTTTCGACAGCCATTTGCAGTAAATAATATTCCTGCAAAAGAGCAAGATTGCTGTACTTTTTTTAACTAATAGTGTCAAATGGAAAAAAGGAAAGAAAAAAAATCACATAAGAAAATCCTAAACTTTAAGAGAGACATGGCTGAAGAATCATATTGTCATCTTAAGGGAGGTTTTTCTTATGTGCACTCATTTTCTATGTTCAAATTAAGTTAACAGAGATGTGTGATTTAACAAGAGCTGATGGGCAAAACCCTAATTTTTTTCTGTGTTTTTGGTTCTCACGACATGAGTTTTCCATTGTCCTTAAAATCATCAAATCTGTTCTTAAAGAGTTACTTTTCACCATGGCACCTGGGCTTAAGACAGGGAATGGGTGACTCACAGTCTCAATTTTCTCTCAAAAGCCATATCCTAAATCCCAGCCACTCAGAAATGACATCTGAATTAGAAAGCTAATTCATTAAAATTCTTTTCTGTTCTTTTAAAGGATTATTATATGGATTTGCTTTATACCTTCAGCTTATTCCATACAATGTCACTAATTTCCTTTTGTTTTAGTTCCTAAATTTGCACACAAAAAATTTTTTAAATGCTTTACTTGAGCCTTCTCTCTCACTATAGTATTTCTCATCCTTATACCCCATGTGTTCTCTAGAAGCTTCAGTTGCTGCACAGGTGTTCAGAGCAGAGCTCTTGTGTTTAACACGCGCGTTTCTGCAGATCTCTTGTAATGTTCCTGGGTTCTCTTGCCTCCTTTTATTTCATCTCTAATTTCTAATGAGAAATATATATAGCTTGTGCAGTTGCCTTGAGTTCGAATGAATGTCAGCTGCTCAGCAAGTTTGACAAGCATCACATTCTTCTTTAAGGTAGAAAAGTCAATTTATTCTAATGTAAAGTTTGCCATATATTTATCCTTTGTTAGTTGAAACTTTCTCTTATAAGTTTAGGAATGGTTTTTTGGCAAAGTTGTAATACATGGGAAATGCATAGGTCAGTGTCTGTACATAATAAGTGCTCGATAAATATTAGGGTTTGGATGGTGTTGATGAGTTCCAGAAAACATTATATATACCTACTCAGAGTCAGATATACTTACTTAAGAGTTAAAAAGTCATAAAACTGAAGTCTTTATTTTATATTTCCTGCCTCAGTGATACAATATGGAAATTTGGAATCCATTTTTCCTTCATACATATATATATTACTTTTTAAGTCATAGAATCTACAAAATGTGGCACTGAATCCTATTGTAAATGAAACCCCTTTACACCATCATATTCTCCAGCTCTTTTATAGGCTGAATAACATAAAACAAAATAGCCTTATTTGATATTTTACCTCATTGTTTTTAGACACCGGTGACAATAACACCATTAGCCACGGTAGGTTTCTGGAAACAGAAAATAGTGTGTCTGATTTTCTAATAAACAATTTTCTAGTTGAGGCAAAGTTTCATTGAGGAATAACTACCTCACCAACTACTCAGCATATAATAAATTGTTTATACAGCAGAGATATACCATTAACACAAACAGCAATTGGTACATCTATAGTCATTTAAAGTGCTAAAATCACCTTAAAACTGATAGAAAATTTGAACTGGAGCTGTCCAACCTGCTCATTTTATAGATTTAGAAACTCAGTTCCAGAGAGTCTGTGATTAAGGTCTCTAGCAGACGGTGGCACATCTGAAATTAGTTACCCTGACTCTTAACCCAGCCCCCTTTCTGCTATATGCTTGTGTACATATAATTATATATACATATTGCATTAAAGGTTAAAAGATCAGATTACCTGACTCCATCAAGCTGTGTGGGCTTTGCCAAATCTCTTAACTTCTCTGTGCTTCAGTTACCTCATCTGTGATATAGAGATATAAATAACAATAAATCTACATGTAAGGATTAATTAGTTTATATATGTAAAGTGTATATGGCATATAGTAAGCACACAATAAATGGACATTATGATTGTCACAGAAAAATGTTAAATTTTTCCTAGAAAAATATGAATTCAGATGTAACGTCATTCACAATTGGCTGTCTTCTTCTGCCTAGTTCTCTGGAGTGGACCGAAGTTCTTAATTTAGAAGCAGCATGAAAGAGAAGGTACAGTCTGGCAGGGGACAGCAGGAAGCCACTGCTCAGAAAACAGGGAATTGGGGATACAGAGTATGAGTTACCTGCCTACGCGTGCACGCACACACACCCACACGCATACACACATTCAGTATGCTCCCAGCCCAATCTCCTTAGGCCAGATGGACAAATATAAAGTTTCCTGGAATCATTACTGCTTCCTTGAGAAGCTGACAAGAATCATCCCCACTGATATTACTTCGTAATGCACAAGCACCACCAAGTCCTCATATAGGGCAACAGCTGGAACTGTTCTCTTTTGGCTATCACTTCCAGACCACCAGAATTTCCTGCTAGCTAGCTGCAGATACTCCAACAGTTCATACTATTAACCTTAAAATAATGCAACTATTCACTTTCACAGTGGAGATTTTGTTCGTGATGGCAACATTTTCACAGCAGTGTAATAAACTGTTTTATACTGCCTAAGTCTGTCTTAACAAATATTGATATAATTTGACAATATTACTGTTATCAGTGAAATGTTTTTGGATACTATTGTTGCTGTGTTTTTTTAATTTAGAAAATATTGGGGGACCATAATTTGCATGGACAGTTTTTCTTCAAAAAATGTCTTCAAGAACAATTTTGAACTTTGCATAAAAGGCTGGGAATGAAGGAGATGGGGTAGATATTGAGGAGGGCAAGATTACTTTTGAGAAGCTCTTGACTCTGCTGAGAACTTTACAGGCAAAAGGAAGCTGTCTTGCTGTAGCAAGGGGGTGATATCTGTCTCTGAACATCTGGAGGGTCCAGGAGAATCTGGGAGTTCAAGATTCTCAGGCTCATCCACCCAAATGTCTCCATCTCGTGTCGCAGGTTCCACACTTTTTCTGAGGACCCTGATTTGGGATAAGGCAACTGTAAGAGTATGCATTTTCAGATTTTTCAGCACACTCTGCTCTCTGGCTGCAGAAGATAAAGGTGACTTTCATGACAGGCCTTGAAATAAAGAGTTAGAAAAATATATAGCTTCTCTTTTAAATTTTTTTTCAAGATTTCTAAAGCCAGGGTCAACAAACTTTTTTGTAAAGGGCCAGATAATAAATACTTTGGACTCGTGTGCTCAACTCTGCCTGGTAGCACAATGATACTCAATACTTAAGCAAACGTTCCAGTAAGACTTTATTCACAAAAACAGATGGTCAAGCCCTCAGGCCGCAGTTCACCAACCCCTGCTCTGAAGCAACTATCAAAGCCATCCAACTACACACTTTTTAAATTGCTCTTTTCCTCATTCTGTTTAAGTGCCACTGCTGCTACATAAACCTGCACCTCATCCCATAGCAAGAGCCTTCACAATCGTAATGCCACTGCCTGCTGTGGGCTGTTCCACCTACTGACCACCAGCAAAGGGACCCTCATCGCTGTGTGATCAGTGAGTGGTCCCACCTAAAGGATGCTCTGATATTCATTGTTTTAGACTCAGTTGAGCCCAAGAAGCAGAGCCTGAGAAAAAAGAAAGAAAAAAAAAAACTTGTGTGCAAACAGCCTTGAGGTTTTAGGCAGTGGAAGGAGTAGATAAGTAAATTTACGAACAAGAGAGGGGGTCTGATGGAGGTTCCTTAAAAAACTAAAAATAGAATTACCATATGACCCAGCAATCCCACTCCTGGGCATATACCCAGAGAAAACCATAATTCAAAAAGACACATGCACCCCAATGTTCATTGCAACACTATTTACAATAGCCAGGTCATGGAAGCAACCTAAATGTCCATCGACAGACAAATGGATAAAGAAGATGTGGTACATATATACAATGGAATATTACTCAGCCATGAAAAGGAATGAAACTGGGTCATTTGTAGAGACATGGATGGACCTAGAGACTGTCATACAGAGTGAAGTAAGTCAGAAGGAGGGAAACAAATATTGTATACTAACGCATATATGTGGAATCTAGAAAAATGGTACAGAAGAACCTGTTTGCAAGGCAGAAATAGAGACACAGATGTAGAGAACAAACATATGGACACCAAAGTGGGAAAGCGGGGTGGGGTGGATGAATTGGGAGATTGGGATTGACATATGTACACTAATATGTATAAAATAGATAACTAATAAGAACCTGCTGTATAGCACAGGGAACTCTACTTCACTGTACAGTAGAAACTAACACAACCTTGCAAAACAACTATACCCCAATAAAAAAATTTAAAAAAAGAGAGGGGGCCTGGCAAGAATAATACAGAGAAAGGGGGAGCCAATGCCAGGGTGCGTTCTCAAGCTGGTCCTTGTTAGGGAAAATTGGGGCTTGATTCTATCAACATTCTCGGAACAGACATGTATCACGGTCCTCTCTACTGTTTCCCAAGGAACAGAAAAGGACCCATTTAATCACTGACTCCTATTCTGGTCAAGGGCTGCCACATGGCTGTTAATCAGCTCTACTGAACTTCCCAGTTACATTTGAAGCATTGTGTTCTGCAGCTTCAAGGAGCCCCAGATGAGAAAGCATTCAAAATACAGGGTGTGACTGAAGGAAATTACTATGAGGTTATGCCTGCCTGAGAATGTTTAGAACAGCAATGGCCAGAGTAAATGTGAAAAGGGCAGCAAGGTGTTGACACAGGTGTTCAGAATTGTCCACCCATTGGAGTAAGTTGGTTTATACACTGATCAGATGCAAAAACAATGGGAAAAAGGCAGAATCTATACAAAACTCAGCAACTTTAGTTTTGAGACAAATCATTAACTGATAACCCTGGAAAGCCATCTTGCATATCCTTTTTTTAATCTGTTGACCTGCACTTTTGAAACTCTTTGGCTGAGTTCTTCTTACCCTGTTTTTTCTCCTACATCCCCAATGATCTTTGACTTCCCTTTATTGTTCTGCATCATTCCACCACAAACATCCTCAAACTGCATTCACCAGCCATTTCTCTGCGTTGGTGTGCCACTCAACAATCAAGGTGATCTTACTAAATGGAGAAGACTAACCTGCTCCATTCATTTAAAAATGTGTGCCCACCTCCTACTCATCTCTGAATTGAGTGTTCCGTGGCAATGAGACAAAACTCTTGGTCAGAGTTCAGTACCTGCAGTCTCACTGATCTCTTTGACATTCCTTCCCCACCACTTTCAAAGTCTCCCATAATCATTAGTCCCATTGTCCACTGATAATTCTATGCCACTCATGTGTCTAATTCTTGCAACAATGTTTCAAGTCAAGGATTGTTGTTATCTCTTTTTTTTTAATTGAAGTATTACAAAATTGTGTCAGTTTCAGGTGTACAGCAAAGTGATTCCATTATATTTTATTTTCAGGTTCTTTTCCATTATAGGTTATTACAAGATATTGAATATAGTTCCCTGTGCTATACAGCAGGGGTCCCCAACCCCCGGGCCACGGATGAGTACTGGTCCGTGGCCTGTTGGGAACTGGGCCGCACAGCAGGAGGTGAGCGTTGGGTGAGGGAGCGAAGCTTCATCTGTGTTTACAGCCACTCCCCATCGCTCGCATTACCGCCTGAGCTCCACCTCCTGTCAGCAGTATGGTGAGTTGTATAATTACTTCATTATATATTACAACGTAATAATAATAGAAATAAGGTGTACAGTAAATGTAATGCACTTGAATCATCCCGAAACCATCCCCCCCCCCGCCATCTGTGGAAAAATGTCTTCCACGAAACCGGTCCCTGGTGCCAAAAATGTTGGGGACCGCTGCTATACAGTAAAACCTTGCTGCTTATCTAATTTTTTTCAGGATAACAGAAATAGAATTTATTAGATGGCCTGTTTCATGAATATATAAGAATGTGCTATATTCTTATATTTCAATTGTGATTTTTTTGTTTTTATTTTTTTTAATTTTTTTAAATTTATTTATTTTTTAACTTTTTACTTTATATTGGAGTAGAGTTGATTAACAATGTTGTGTTAGTTTCAGGTGTACAGCAAAGTGATTCCATTATATTTTTTTCAGGTTCTTTTCCATTATAGGTTATTACAAGATATTGAATATAGTTCTCTGTGCTATGTAGTAAAACCTTGTTGCTTATCTATTTTACGTATAGTAATTTGTATCTGTTAATCCCAAACTAATTTATCTCTCCCCCCACCGTTTTCCCTTTTGGTAACCATAAGTTTGTCTTCTATGTTTATGAGTCTGTTTCTATTTCATATACAGATTCACTTGTATTATTTTTTAGATTCCACATATAAGTGATATCATATGATATTTGGCTTTCACTGTCTGACAACTTCACTAAGTATAATATTCTCTAGGTCCATCCATATTGCTGCAAATGGCAATATTTCATTCTTTTTTATGGCTGAGTAACTTTCCAGTGTGTGTATATACATACACACACACACACACACACACATGCACCGCATCTTCTTAAGCCAATCGTCTGTTGATGAGCACCTGGGCTGTTTCCATGTCTTGGCTATTGTCAATAGTGTTGCTATGAACACTGTGTTGTTTTTACACATCAGGACGCTGAGGCTCAGGGAAAACAATTCCCTGAAGCCACAAGATAAGTATGTGGCCACGTGAGAATGCAGATTTTCAGTGTGGACTTGCCTCCCAGCTATCAGTGTATTAAGTGCAGGGGATAGGAAGGCTTCCCACACTTGGACATCATGCTTCTCTAGAACAATTTCCAAATCTCATGTTCTCAACAGCCTATTACTTAGAGCGACTGCCTAGGTCACAGCTTCACAACAGATACTGCGTGAATATACTAGTCTACCATCAACAGGTTACAGGTGTGCTGAGATAGCTCTCTCCTCAGCTCACAGGATGGCCTGAGAGCCATCTGGGATGAGAAATTTCCCTGAGCCAGTATTCTGGACAGCAGGCAGCCTTATCCGTTGACCCAAGTAGGAGGTGCAAGTATAGTTTTCTATGGGTGAGAAAGATTGAGACGCATGACCCCGGATTCTGAAGATACGCAAATGTCAGAGATTCTGAGCTCTCCATTCTAATTGTCCTAGTGGATTGCCAATGAACTGCAAAACATAGTAACTCAGTCATTCCCTATCCATAAGATACAAAGGAGCTTTGTAAAGTCTTAAATTCTTCTTGTAGGGAGGAAGCTTAGAAATCATCAGATATTGCTCTTTATCATTTGCAAGAATCACTTCCAAAATATCTGGAATATTGACTTCCAGCCTCTGTTCAAACAGCTGCATTATGGAGGGAGGGGAGGCGGGGGGACGACCAGTTCCTCTCTCAATCAACTAATCAATATGTTGTGAGCTGAGTGGGGGAAATTTTGTTTCAAATTTCTTCTTCTGTGGTCTCATGTGCCTCCTGCTGACTAAAAGTGTCCACTTCCAATTTTAGACTTTATTAAACTAAAGATATTGTGTTAATTCATTTTAAGTTATCCCCAGAATACGGTTTTAAATTCACATGACTCTAGGAAGTCACTTTTATTGGGAGCAGCCAAACATTTACAAGAAGTACACGCACTTAAGAGCCATTTTAAATTTTATCCTTTGTCACCACCTGGTGGTAGAACATTTTCTCACGTCTCTTTTTTTTTGCACTTTAAGTTTTCTTTTGTTGGTGGTAAGGAAAATTTCTTAACCAAGAAAATCAGTTAACTTTAGCATTGAAGTCAAGTATTGATGCAGACTAAGCATGTAAACACTTAATAAATATATTTAATGAATGAATTCTAATTTGTTTTAGTGAATTGTAATGTCTGATTTTTTTCATTTGAATTACGTAAAGCTCTCATATGATGAATAAAAGTGATCCACAGTATTAGCTTAGAGGTAGTTTTCTTTCTTTTTTAAAGTTTAATTGATTTTTGGTTTAAGCTAATAGAGCTACATGAATGGGAAAAGTCGGCTAAGGCATTTTATTATTATTTTAAGAATGCAAATACATTAAATTACAATGTTTAAAAGATATTTTCTATGACACAAAAGTTAAGATTTGGTAAAAATTTATGAAATATGATTGAAAAAGTGTAAAACCTTTGGAAATTCCTGAAGAAATACTGTATTAGGAGAAAAAAAAAACCAAAAAAACAAAACCTGAGCTCTACATCATTTGCTGTAGACCATCGCCACCTCGTGGATTGAGAAAGAAGTACTATAGGCTGTGAATCTTTTAAGGTGGAATTTTTTACTGTTAGAAAACTCCTACTCGGAATTTAAATTAAGTGCAATCATTGGAAACAACATCAATAACAAGTCTGACAACATACTTACCTACCAAACAATTAGATAATTAAAATTCCAAAAGGAATTTGATTAAAAAATATGAGTCAGAGTCATTTCTTAGCCCCCAATTTGGCTATACAATCCTACGCAATAACAACCACTTTGAGGTTCAATTCCACATCTGCCAAGCAAAGGAAGTGGATTGGACAGACTCTTGCAAATGCAGGACTTTGGGATCATAGCAATTGTAAGTCCAAATGCAATATACATTCATTTTTCTGCTTTCAATATTTGTTATAGTTCTGGGTTTATAACCTGCTTAAAGGAGATGTTTTCTATTTTCTCATTTATAATCAAATAAAATATCCATTTGTCCATCATTTTAGGCCATATGTCCCCAGAAGAAGCACTAATGCTAAACAGCTTTCCTATGTCTAATTGGTAAATCCTATGGCATGAAAATATGAATAAACAGCATTACCTGTTTATGAAATAGGTACATTAATCATTTCTGTACACAATGTTTACACTAAAACAATGCTAACAACTCATGTATATGACCAGGTTCTCTCATTTCATGGCTACTTGTTGAATACTTAATTTGGTATAGAATTCTCGAGAATTATCAATCCAGTATTGTGTCTTTAAAATGGGTGAAACTTTTCCTTTTCTCTGTTAACAGGGGACAAGAAAGCTTTTAAAAGGTCAAACTGTTTGTTGTAAGAATATTTTTATGTCAAATATTTTAACTTTTATTAGGTCATCTCTACAAATAATAAAAATTGGTTAAGGTCAGTATATTAAAACATATCAAGATTTACATTTATATAAGCTTATATGTAGTCTAGAAAATCAGAAATATGGCAGAGTTTAGAACAGCATGAGATCTTTTGGATGCATGTTTAAATCAAAGAGCAAATCATTTTATAAGTGTGAGAGTGTGAAACTTATTTACAAGGGCCCAGTATTTCATGTCACTTTTACTAGTGCCATGCACAAATTCTGCTCTGTTGGTCGTGTTTCTACAGCGAGTTATTTTTTCAATTCACTATTTTCTTTATAAATATACATATATGTTATGTGTATATAGTTGTGTGTTACCACAAATGCGTAAAGAGTGCCGATCTTTAAAAAAAAAAAAAAAAACAGTAAGTAGATTAAATGTTCTTCTGAGCGTGGATGAAGTTTTTCAAGCTTAGTAATTGGCAACTCCTACATCCATGCCTCTGTTGAAGCGATTAAAAAAGAATCATTTCCCAGAACTACAGGTGCACAACAGATTGGAATCATTATAGAAAAGAACAGAAATCTGGAGAGAAACCCAGTGAATAAAAAAAAGCCATGTTCCTGGCCACTTTTGCCTTTAGCTCTCTGTTTTTTTCAGCTCTGTTTGGATATACAGCATGAAATATGTAAAAATTATAATAGATGTGAAGTAAGCCATTCAAGATTAGCAATGTATGCCTTGAATTATACAAACTCCAATCAGAATGCACTGGAGGCGGAAATGAACTAAAGGCCAAACTTGCATTAATACATTTTAAAAGCTAAAGTTTATGTAGGGGAGTTGACAGATTGGAATGCATTACATGAGTTTTTAGAAAACTACACATTTTCTGCTGGTCTTTTGAATTTCCCATCCTGTACCAATTCAAGAGAATCACATTTTCCCTTATGGATGTGTTAAGCCTCTCAGACACTGGGCCACCTCAAGTGTTTGAAATCTCCATCTCAAAGCCAGTCTGAGGCCCCAACTGCAGGTCACCGTGTGTTGTTTCCAGAGCCCTCTTCTGAGCAAGAGATGTGAAAATTTATTGATGGCTTTGTCGTCATGTTTCCATGATTCCATAGTCAAGATCTTGTAAGTGTAAAGTGACTTTTCCTCAAATGTTCCCCTAAGAATCTCATCTTTCATCTAGCTGGAGAGAAAGAACAAATGAAATGAAAAAAAAAAAAAATTTAAAAAAATACTGTAACAGAGGGGTGAAATGTATTTAAAAAAAGAAAAAAAGGTCTGGAAATCAAACTGAGGAGTAGGGATATTTGGGAAATGAAACCTGTGAAGCAAAGAGGAATAAATCTTAGTTCAAAGAACAACAGAATGAGTTAGGCTAGACAGTATAGAAATGAATGGGGCCACTCATTAATGTGTATGTCAATATTAAATTTGAAGGAATAATGGAATGGGGTGAGAGACTGGGTGAAAGGGGGTGGGCAGAAACAGGGTCAAATAGTTAAGATGGATGGAGGAGCAAAGAAAAAAACTGGTCATTGAGTTACTTTAACCTGCTTTTAAAATATACGTAATTTCTGGGTTACTCATTCAGCATTTATCTATGACAATGACCTTAGGAAAGGACAATTACGCTTAAGAAAGTATCCACGCCTAAGTGTATGGGGACCAGGGGTTGTTTTAAACTCTTTGCTTCTCCATGCCATTCTTTCTGATTTGATCTTTCCTAAAGAGTGGGAAGCAAAGATTTTGTTTTTGTTTTTCAAGTAGGCGATCTAGAACTCCGAGAGAAAAGAGGAAGTTGGAAAGGTTTTCTGAAAGCAAAAGTTGTAAGAAGGACGCGTTGGAGGACTTGCAGGGGACGCTTTTGGCTAGAACAGAATGAAGTTGGGAAGATCTGGGGAGGAGTAATGAAAGGGACGAGATCAAACTTGGTGAAAACTGAGGGGTGGGAGCGGCGAGGCAGGAGACAGGGCCGGGCGAGGAAGTGGGAGCGCGCGAGTGTGAGGGACACGGGTCTGCCCCGGGTTTGGGGCGGTCGTTCCCACCATTGTCCCCGTGGTTTTCCGCCTGGGGAAACGTTATGAAACATTTCCTTCCTCTGTGTCATTGAACCCCTCCCTCTTTTTCGATGGAAGAGCTTCTCAGCTTTTGCTTAGAGACCTATCTAGGTGGAAAGGCTCAACTTTTCTCGCTTTCCTAACGCGGAGGCAGCCTTTTCCCTTCCTCGGGGAAGAGGAGGGAGGGGTCGGGCAAGGAAAACCGACTGCCTAATTTCTCCACTGTACACTTTCTAGCCCCAGCGATGCCGCCGCTCCCTGGGTGGAAAAGTGGGGTTCCTTGACGTTTGTGCCAAACCTGGCCTACGTCCTGCAGCTGCTAGTAGGTGGAAGAAGGCAAACTGGGCGGGAGTTGATTATTTCTCGAATGCAGAGAATGCGCAGTTCCCTCCCTAGGCTCTGGGGAATTGAACCGCGCGTTACAGATCACCTATTCCGGAAGTGTGAACCCGGGTTCCCACTGAGAAGTCTCTAAGGCTGGGGCTGGAGGGGGTCGGGGTGGGGGGGGGGTGGGAGATGATGGTGGAAGGGGGAAGGGCGAAGGTTTAAAATGCAAACCCATTTTAAAGTCAATGGCCTGGAAAGTGTCTCCTGGCTTCCTCACGCAGGCACGCTTTCTAGGGGACGCGCTGGCCCTATCAAGCTTTCCCGAGAAAAGCTGGGGCGAAGAGAGAGCACGTTGCAGCAAACCGGCCTGTGGCAGGCCAGGGAGATGGAGAGGTGGAGTGGGGTATTTTTCTAGAAAGGGGGGCCCTGGCTCATCTCCCAGATTGAAGAGGCGGGGGCTGGCGGGGGTGGGATGCGGTGAGAGAGGGGGCCGGCGCAGGGACAGCCCCCGGGCAGGGAAGTCTTGGAGAAAAGACTCCGCTCTCCACCCTGACCGTCCCTTTTGGAAACTGCAGCCCCACGCGCGAACTGCGCTCCCGCAAGAGAGGGGCGGCGGGAAGGGACGGCAGTCCGGGAAGACGGCGGGGGGAAAGCGCGGTGGCAGGGAGTACCTTCTCCCAGCAGCAGCCCCAGACGTACAAAGTGCTGCTCACAGCGCCCCTCCTGCGCCTTCCGCCCCCAGACTGACGAGCCAGTGGCGCCGAGCCAGAGCGGAGGCCGCCCCCTCCCCCGCCCAGGCCCGCGGCGCAGAGCGCGGTTTCGCTCCGACTGAGTTCAGGGGGCGGCGTCCCGGGGATAGAAAGGCGGCCAAGAGGGAGGAGAAAGGGGGTAAGGGGGGGTGGGCGGAGACATATTCAAAGACTATAAAAAGGCGGCCCGGGCTGCCCCGTTCTTGCACTCGCTGGAAAGCGGCTCAGAGCCTGGGGCCTTTTGCATAGCCAGGGCGCGCAGTAGGGCCGAGAGGACAGAGCCCTGCGCAGAGCGAGGTGCACCGCGACCGAGGCGGAGACCGAAGGGGGGAGCTCCAGGCGCCGACCCTCGTGTGGCCCGTTGCCCCTCTCCCGGAGGCGTCCCAGGGCGCTCCGTGTCTCCGCATCAGCCACCCCGCCGGAGCCTGCTGCGCGGTGCCTCCAGGTCTTCGCTGGAAGAAAAACTTCCCGCGCGCCGGCAGAACTGCAGCGCCTCCTCTCTAGTGACTCCGGGAGCCCCATCTGCGGCTGGCTCTGCGCGCACTTTCCAAGAATCATAGCAATTGTTAATTTTAACAATCCCGAGGCAGGCCAGCGAGGCTCTGAGCTGCGGACCCGAACAATAGCCCCTTCGCTCAGTGCGCGGCGGCGCGCGGTGCCTCCCGGGACTCGGGTGCCGCGAGCGGTCCCCGCGGGGTTCGGAAGGCGCACGGCAGGAGGCGACATGGGGAACACGGCGCGACGGTCTCGCGGCTCGCAGCCTGCGCCCGTGCTGCTGCGGCTGCTGCTCGCCGCGGCCTCCGCGCTGCTGGTCGTGCCGGGCGTGCGCGGGCGCCCCACCGAGGAGGACGAGGAGCTGGTGCTGCTGGCACCGGAGCGCGACCCAGGACACAGGACCACGCACCTCCGCCTGGACGCCTTCGGCCGGCAGCTGCTGCTGGAGCTGCAGCCGGACCGCGGCTTCCTGGCCCCCGGCTTCACGCTCCAGACGGTGGGGCGCAGACCCGGGCCCGACGCGTCGCGTCCTGATCCCGTTGGCGACCTGGCGCACTGCTTCTACTCTGGCACGGTGAACGGCGACCCCAGCTCCGCCGCCGCTCTCAGCCTCTGCGAGGGCGTGCGCGGCGCCTTCTACCTGCAGGGCGAGGAGTACTTCATCCAGCCTGCGCCCGCCGCCGCAGCCGGGGAGGAGCCTCCGGCGCGGCCCCAGTTCCATCTCTTGCGGCGGAGGCGGCGGGGCGGCGGCGGCGCCAGGTGCGGGGTCCTGGACGACGAGACGCAGCTCGCAGGGGGAGCGGGGTCGGAGGGCGAGCACGCCACGGCGCAGGGGCCGCTGCGGGACCGAGCGACACAGCGCACGGGACAACCAACAGGTATCGGTCCCAGAAGAGTGGCTCCCACTTGCCTCTCCATTCATCTCCCTCTCCCTACCTTCTCTGTGCTGCGCGACTTGAGGGTAGGGTCCTGTTCGCAGACGCGAGCCTATGTCTGCGGACAGGACGGAGACGTGGTGTGGAGGGAATGCGGCTTAAGATTTGGGTTGGTGAACTAACCAAAGCCTGCTGGAGCAGTTAATTCCATTTGCCCTAATAATGAATGATCAAGAGAGGACAGACGTTATCAGTGATTTTTCTGCTCAGGAGAAGCGTTCCGATCCGGAAGGGAGAGGTGGTAACCCAATGCCTCCCACTTTAGTTGCATGTTAGCTTGTGCGACTTCTTTCCACCTTGTTAATTTCTTTTTAACAATTGTGCATGTGTCCTTTGGTCGAGTTGCAGCCTGGCGCTTAGTTTTGTAATCGCTGCCTGTTCGCGCACCCTGAGCCCAGAGGAGGGCAGAGATGGAGGGCGGAGGAGGGATAGTGACCTCAGAATGTGCAGCCCGCGAGCCTGGACAGCTGCGCTACGATCCCTGTTCTGCTGGCCTCTGTCCCCTTCCCCCCCTTTAAGAGTCTGACCCCGACCGGCTGGCGGTGGCGGAGCCCCTCCGCAGAACCTGCTTGGGAGGTCTCTGCCCAGCTCGCCCCGCCTCTCCGCGCCTCCCCCCAGCCTCCCACTTTGCGCTCCCTCTCGCGGCCATAATTCTGGTCGGAAGCACTGTTGAAAGTTAGTCACCGGTGATCCTTCCTGCTCCGCCTTCCCCTGTTTCTCTAAGTTGTGTGCAGTGCTTCCTGTCTAGTTCTTTTCATTCTGTCACTCACTGGGGTGCCTTGTTTCTTTTTTTAACTTTCTCACGTGGCTTGTAAAATTTTCCGTTTCTCCCCTGTACGTCCGCTCCTTGAAGCAGTTACGTGGTCAGAGCCCAGCGTAGAACTTCCCTGGGGGCTGGGTCTCAGTCAGGAGTCAGAGGGCTCTTTTGGAAACAATCAGCCGTGGCCCCGTGGTCCGAAGCAGGAACTTATTTCCCTGGGGCGGTGGGAGTGGGGCAGTAGGCTGCTTGGCAGACTGGGTGGTCCTTGTGCCCGGATTTGGCAAGAGCGGAGCACCGCAGGGACCCGTGGAACGAGCGAGCAGAGCAGAGCAGGCTGAGATTCCTTCAGGCCCGGCCCCTCGGCAGAGGCCACAGCCCTGCCCTGGGCCTTCCACGTGGAGCCCGATGATCTCATTCAGGATTTGATTCCTGGCCTGTGAAAGAGTGACTCAGGGGCTCTGCCTGCTCCCCTAGCTCCAAGATTTTACTACAGCTGGGGAGAATGATTGCGCACACTGCCTTTTTCAGATTGTATGATCTCAGAGAGGACAAAAGAAATCCTGCTTGAAAAAAAAAAAAAAAAAAAAAAGCCTGACCCTCCCCCTCTCTCAGAGGAGCCCATGGCCTTTTTTATTTACAGTAAAGGAGAAAACTTTAAAAATAACATTTTCAGTGAAAAGAAATGCAAATATTTTTGTTATTGTTGCTCCGGGTGTATTTTTGTATTATTTTCTTTGACTGGTTAGGCTTTCTTTACATACTCTGGGAAGGTAACTATCCTTGGCTAGACTGCCCCTGAACAAACTATCTTTCTTGTGTCTTTACAGGAACGAGAAGCCTAAGAAAGAAGCGATTTGTGTCCAGCCCCCGCTACGTGGAAACTATGCTTGTGGCTGACCAGTCCATGGCAGAGTTCCACGGCAGTGGGCTAAAGCACTACCTTCTCACCTTGTTCTCGGTGGCGGCCCGGTTATACAAACACCCCAGCATTCGGAATTCAGTTAGCCTGGTGGTAGTGAAGATCCTGGTCATCTATGAGGAACAGAAGGGGCCAGAAGTGACTTCCAACGCTGCCCTCACTCTGCGGAACTTCTGCAACTGGCAAAAGCAACACAACCCGCCCAGTGACCGGGATGCAGAGCACTATGACACTGCGATTCTTTTCACCAGACAGGTGAGGGGAAGACATTGCCAATTATGAGAGTATTCTCTTGGGAATCAGTTTGGTAATAAGCAGACGTATGTAAGGCATTTTACCAATATGTTTGCACTTATATTTTTTAATTGGCTAGCATGATTAATCTTCCTTATTCCTTTTAATATTTTAATATCTCAAGTTTCACAGTCTTTTTTGAATAGCATTAGGGAAGATCTTAAAGTCACACAAAGTACTCCTAAAAGAACTACTCAACAACAATGAATGTAGCTGCCCTCAAGCACATGTGAAGTTACACCCTGCCAAAAAGTTAGATCACAAGGTTCATGCTCTGTCTCTGTTAATAAGGACATACCTTTGCTCCTTGTAGGACCTGTGTGGCGCCCAGACATGTGATACTCTTGGGATGGCAGATGTTGGAACTGTATGTGATCCCAGCAGAAGCTGCTCGGTCATAGAGGATGATGGCTTACAAGCTGCCTTCACCACAGCCCACGAATTAGGTAAGTCTGTTTTAGAGTGAGAGTTAGCCCAATTCATGAATTCAAATTGATAAACTATGTATTAATTTAAGAGGGAGAGTCTGCAGGTTATATTGCTATTTTAGGTGCCAGACCTCCCTAGAAACTGCAGAAAATATTTTTCCACTCTTCTCCACATGGTCATTTTTATCAGAATTCAAAATAAGATAGTGGGAGCTATGGACACATTTGGAAATTTACATGTTTGTTTACACCCTGTGAAAAGTAGACATTGTCTTTAAAATAGATTATCTCCAAAACACATTTCTTCCTCTAGAAATATCGCTTTGAGATAAATGAATCCCTGTTGGGGAAAATAAATGCTGTAAATGACCTGTATTTTAATGTGGGTTTCGGATGTCTTCTTAGGCCATGTGTTTAACATGCCCCATGATGATGCAAAGCAATGTGCCAGCATTAATGGTGTCAACCGGGATTCCCACATGATGGCGTCAATGCTTTCCAATTTGGACCGCAGCCAGCCCTGGTCTCCTTGCAGTGCTTACATGATTACATCATTTCTGGATAATGGTCATGGTAAGATGCTCCAGCTTCTCTTTCTAGATGTTATCCAACCATCCACATGTAGGGTACTAGTGAAACCAGCTCTTTCTTTCTCTTCTGTTCTTTTTATTTTTTCCCTCCTTCAAAATGACTTTCATTGTCAACCGCATGCATTTTTAGATCTTAATTTCCAGTAAAAGATAGTGCTTCTGGTCAGGTAGCTCCCAGAGTACATTAACTTGAGTTTTTAGCAGAACAATGATTTCCTGTCATTGTTAATGCAGAAATATCCCATGGAGAATAATGTCTTAATGGTAATTTAAATCTCTCTGGCATTTTCCCCCCAAACTCTTCAGCTTTCAAATCGCTTTGCTATATATTATCGCTTTTGGTGAGTATTTTCTGAAACTGATCTACCCCCTGCATGCTTTAATTTGCTATTTCTTAATATTCACTGGCATTTTTCCTTGCAGGCGAATGTTTGATGGACAAGCCCCAGAGCCCCATACAGCTCCCCTCTGATCTCCCCGGGACCTTGTACGATGCCAACCGGCAGTGCCAGTTTACATTTGGGGACGAGTCCAAACACTGCCCGGACGCGGCCAGCACGTGCACGACGCTCTGGTGCACGGGCACCTCTGGCGGATTGCTGGTGTGCCAGACCAAACACTTCCCCTGGGCCGACGGCACCAGCTGTGGAGAAGGGAAATGGTGTGTCAACGGCAAGTGCGTGAACAAGACTGACAAGAAGCATTTTGATGTGAGTTTTCCACTGCAACACACGCTCCTTTAAAATTCAGAATTGAAAGAGACCAAGCGATGCTAAAACATTAGATACCACGTTAGCATCCCGACCTGTGGGCTCTCGCAGGGATACAGGATAGAGTCGTATTATTGATTCTTTGTCCCATGTCTTTCTCTTCTATTTCCTGAAAAGTCCTCCATAGAGGTTTCTAACGCTGATCATTTGTGTCTCCATTTAGACTCCTGTTCACGGAAGCTGGGGGCCGTGGGGGCCCTGGGGAGACTGTTCAAGAACGTGTGGTGGAGGAGTTCAGTATACGATGAGGGAGTGCGACAACCCGGTCCCGAAGAACGGAGGGAAGTACTGCGAGGGCAAGCGCGTGCGCTACAGGTCCTGCAATATTGAGGACTGTCCGGAGAATAATGGTGAGTAGAGAGAAGGTGAAAAGGATGCGCTGCAAACGGGTGGTTGAAAATCGGAAACGGATAAAATCATTGTCTCCTCTTTCCAGGAAAAACCTTTAGAGAGGAACAGTGTGAGGCACACAATGAATTCTCCAAAGCTTCCTTTGGGAGCGGGCCCGCGGTGGAGTGGACACCCAAGTATGCAGGAGTCTCACCCAAGGACAGGTGCAAGCTCATCTGTCAAGCCAAAGGCATTGGCTACTTCTTCGTTTTGCAGCCCAAGGTAGTGACTTTTCTTCAGACTTTTTGCCTAAGAAACAAGGCCTTAGCTTGCTCCCTTTTCATGCCAGCTCTGTTGTACTTTCTTTAATTTATATATATATACATATACATATATATATATATAAAGCTGAGCTTTTTATTTATTTATTTATTATTTATGGCTGTGTTGGGTCTTCGTTGCTGCGCGCGGGCTCTCTCTAGTTGCAGCGTGCAGGGGCCACTCTTCGTGGCGTTGCGCGGGTTTCTCATTGCGGTGGCTTCTCTTGTTGCGGAGCACGGGCTCTAGGCGCGAGAGCTTCAGTAGTTGTGGCATGCGGGTTTCAGTAGTTGTGGCTCGCAGGCTGTAGAGTGCAGGCTCAGTAGTTGTGGCGCACGAGCTTAGTTGCTCCGCGGCATGTGGGATCTTCCCGGACCAGGGCTCGAACCCATGTCCCCTGCATTGTCAGGCGGATTCTTAACCACTGCGCCACCAGGGAAGCCCTAATTTATATATTAACGTGTTCAATTTCAAGCTAGAACTGCTTTGCTTCTAGATACATTGGCAACTGCTTGCTTTGAGTTTGGTTCTGTTTTGGGTTATGAATGAAGCTTGAATCCAGCGCTTATGATTCTTGCAATGGTTTATTATTACTCCTAGATGCGAAAAAAAAGCCCTTTATGCATGGTTAGGTAAATTACGTGTTAACGTGGAAACCATCCAGTGGTTTTGGAAAATAGTTCAGGTGTGGCCCGAAGTACTTGCTACTGGGTGACTAGCAGTAGTATGGTAAATGGACTTATTAAAATGAAAGTCTGAGCATTGAGAACTCTTGTGTTTGAGAACATATGCTGAACTAATGGAAGCATTGTTTTGCTGAGGAGATAAATCTGGCTCTGAGGTAGAAAATGGAATTGAATTCGGTTGAAATTATCATGTGTCATTATCACTGTAGGCTATGAAAATAGTCTCCAGTTGCAGATTCAACATTCAAGTGAATGTTATTGCCAGGTAGCATTCTAGATAGTGGGGATACAGCAGTAAACAAATTGACAAAAAGCTCTGCTTTTGTTGACCTTAGCTAAAAGTGAGATAGGATACAAATAATCAAAAAATTTATAATATTTTCAGATGGAAAAAAAAGCCAAGGAGAAGGATAGTGTGTGCCGTGTTATAGAGTACTATTTTAATTTTGGTAGTCAGGAAAGCAAACATGTAATGTTAACGAAGGAAACTTTCAGAACTATCCTTGCATCATCTCTTGCCCTTGTTATTGTGTGACACCAGGTACGTGCCCTTCCTTTTTCAGGTGGTAGATGGCACTCCATGTAGCCCAGATTCCACCTCTGTCTGCGTGCAAGGACAGTGTGTAAAAGCTGGTTGTGATCGCATCATAGACTCCAAAAAGAAGTTCGATAAATGTGGCATTTGTGGAGGAAATGGATCTACATGCAAGAAAATATCAGGATCAGTTACTAGTGCAAAGTAAGTGTTAAAATGCCATACTCCCGAAGGTCTTATCATTTCGATGTAACTTTTTACAGGTCTGGTAAAAATTACATTCTTAAGTGATTACCTGATGTTTCAAGCTAAGTATTGATGATATGATTAGCCGGTGAAGGAGAGATTTTTATATCTGTTTTCCTTGTCTGCAGACCTGGCTACCACGATATCGTCACAATTCCAACCGGAGCCACAAACATTGAAGTGAAACAACGGAATCAGAGGGGATCCAGAAATAATGGAAGCTACCTTGCCATCAAAGCTGCCGATGGCACATATATCCTGAATGGCGACTTCACTTTGTCCACTTTAGAGCAAGACATCACGTACAAAGGTAGTGTCTTGAGATACAGTGGCTCCTCGGCAGCATTGGAAAGAATTAGAAGCTTTAGCCCTCTCAAGGAGCCCTTAACCATCCAAGTCCTGACAGTGGGCAATGCCCTTCGACCGAAAATTAAATACACCTATTTCGTGAAGAAGAAGAAGGAATCTTTCAACGCCATCCCTACTTTCTCCGAATGGGTCATTGAAGAGTGGGGCGAATGTTCCAAGTCATGTGGACAGGGTGTGCAGAGAAGGCTGGTGGAGTGCCGAGACATCAACGGGCAGCCCGCCTCAGAGTGTGCCAAGGAAGTGAAGCCAGCCAGCACCAGACCTTGTGCGGACCTGCCTTGCCCCCTCTGGCAGCTGGGGGATTGGTCGCCATGTTCCAAGACTTGCGGGAAGGGTTACAAAAAGAGAACCTTGCAGTGTCTGTCCCACGATGGGGGTGTGTTGTCTCACGAGAGCTGCGATCCTTTAAAGAAACCTAAACATTACATAGACTTTTGCACAATGGCAGAATGCAGTTAAGCAGGGGCGGTGTTGAGGGAAAAGGGCAGTGGGGAAGGGCTGATGCACTGAAATCAAGAAGGCTGGAGGAATCCAGTGCACCTTGCCGGTGATCAATGAGGTGTGCCGATGAGTTGGTAGGTAGAAAAGAAGTTAGATCATCAGAATTTCCTGCCAGTTACAAAATTGATAGGGTAGTTTATGAGGATCATTAATAGCTGACCAATAAGATAGCATGAGAAAGCCCCAGGGCGTTATTATTTCTTTTGTTAAGTCTGTGACAAATTTTTACAAAAATAGAAACAATTGTCAAAGTAAGTTTAAGAAATATTACAATCCCTGTTTCCTGGTACTGATGAAATACTTTGTATCTTGGAGGTTGGGAAATGAAAAGCAGGAGGAAGATGAGATTTTTGCTTTAAGATGTGGCTTACTTTACCTCACTACCTATGGAGGGAGAAAGGAATACACATAGGATCTTTGACCATCACTGTTCCTGACTGCTGTGGTTTCAGAGAATGTTTATGCCATCTCTTCTACTGAGAGTTAAGAATTCAGGACTGTCCAGCATAAGAAATGCTTAGCACCGTCCAGTGACTCAAATGACTCCATCTTTCCTCTCTTGTGCCGTTATTGTGTCTTTATTTGTGAATTCATTTTGATGAAGAAACAACTCCATGTATTTGTAAAAACAGCATTAAGTCTACAAGGGGAAGAAAAGCAGTGATGTATCAGATGCTGGTAAAAGCTAGGGCAGGCCCGTTGATCTGGGTACCTCCTACATTTCTTTCCTCCTGATGTAAGCCTAATTAAGGAATATGGATGTGAAAAAAAAACAAAAAACAGTTTGTGTCTGAAGAAAGTCAGTAAGATCACACAAAAAGAATGTAATGCCAGAACAAGAATGGGGTGTGTACAACAGGGTCCCCAGTGTTTGGGGACATTGAGATCACACGTCTCGCGGTGGGGAGGCTACTGAGGGGTAGCGGGTCCATCCCCAGCAGCTGGTCCAACAGTCATATCCTGGTGAATGTCTGTTCAGCTCTTCTACTATGAAAGAGAATGACTTTTTTCCATATGTATATAGTAAAATATGTTACTATAAATTCTATGTACTTTATAAGTATTGGTTTGTGTGTTCCTTCTAAGAAGGACTATAGTTTGTAATAAATGCCTATAATAACATATTTATTTTTATACATTTCTTTCTAATGATAAAACTTTTAAGTTATATCGCTTTTGTAAAAGGTCATATAAAAATAGAGTATTTATACAATATATGTTACTAGAAATAATAAAAGGACACTTTTTGAACATGTGTCTATTTTTTTTAATGGGAATTAATTCCTGGGTAGGAAATCTGAAACACAGATATTGAATTTTTGTTTGTTTTGTTTTGTTTTAAAAATGTCTGGTTTATTATTTTTTTAACACTGATAAAAATGTTTCATTGCATACATTTTTTTAAACATCTTTATTGGAGTATAATTGCTTTACAATAGTGTGTTAATTTCTGCTTTATAACAAAGTGAATCAGCTATACATATACATATATCCCCAAATCTCCTCCCTCTTGGGTCTCCCTCCTACCCTCCCTATCCCACCCCTCTAGGTGGACACAAAGCACCGAGCTGATCTCCCTGTACTATGCGGCTGCTTCCCACTATCTATTTTACATTTGGTAGTGTATATATGTCCATGCCACTCTCTCCCTTCGTCCCAGCTTACCCTTCTCCCTCCCCGTGTCCTCAAGTCCATTCTCTACGTCTGCGTCTTTCTTCCTGTCCTGCCCCTAGGTTCTTCAGAACCTTTTTTTTTTTTTTTTTTTTTAGGTTCCATATATATGTGTTACTATACGGTATTTGTTTTTCTCTTTCTGACTTACTTCACTCTGTATGACAGACTCTAGGTCCATTCACCCCACTACAAATAACTCAATTTCGTTTCTTTTTATGGCTGAGTAATATTCCATTGTATATATGTGCCACATCTTCTTTATCCATTCATCTGTCGATGGAACAGATATTGAATTTGAAGAGAGAATATTTTCTTCAATTCTTTGGAAGTATGATTTCATTCTAATGAAATTATTTTATGTATCCTTGGGGTATGTGATTGCTACAAAGAAAGAAATCTATTATATCTTTGGTGATAGATAGGTTTGTTACGAATGTAATAATATACACCAGTGGTTGGCCAACTTTTTCTGTAAAGAGCCAAGTAGTAAATCGGTTCTGTGGGTCATACCATCTCTGTCACAACTATTCAACAGTGCTGTTGTAGCATGAAAACAGCAATAGACAATACATAGATGAATGGGCATGGTGGTGTTCTAATAAAACTTTATTTATGAAACAGTGGGCCAGATTTGTTCTGTGGGCATAGTTTGCCAACCTCTGATGTATAACATATAAAATGAAAAAAGATGGGATTCTGGATGCATTTTGAATTCGTATCTCTTCCTCAATTATATCACGTAAGTAAAATTTTGTGAAAGTATTTAAGCTAATGAGTAGAAAACGATGCCTCATAAATTACATTTGGGATAGACATGCTTGGTGAGCCAAGCCTTCCAAATGTTTCATGTGCTCTTCAGGAATACACGGGGTGTTTTGGAGAAACCTCGGAATACCCAGGCCACCCTCTCGGTAGCCTTTTGTAAGTCACTCTATTTTTAATACTAAATGGTACATCAGTGACTTTAAAAGTTCAGACCGCTTCCAATGTAACTACATTTCTCTCAGGAAATAGCTTATTTGCTAGAAGACTCGGATTATGTGGTTAACCACAGACATTTCCAACTTTATATTTTCATCCTTTTTTTCACCCTCCTTTCTCAAGTAGTTCTATATAATATGCTAATTTCAGATTCCAACGATAATTCTAATTTGCCCTCAGAATTTCTCAGTGTTCTTCCCCTAAGCAGTTGAATTTAAGATATTCAGGAGCCAGGTGCATGGAGCAGAAAGTGGGGCAGAAGAGGGGAAAGGCATGTTAGTCTATGGTTAAGATTTTTCCTACCTATTGGCCACCAGACTGAAAGGTGAAAGTCAAATCTCACACCACGGGCAGTGGCCCCACATAACTCAGTTAAACATAGAATTTGGCCATGCAATTCAGTGCCCTAACATGCTGTTTGCACCAATAACCTCTCCCACAATTATTTGTTTGCCTACATTATTAAGGTACAAATCCCCATAGTAAGTGACATGGAGGACACACACACACACACACACACACACACACGCACACACAAAAGGCCCTTCCCCTCAATTACTATATAAGCTATTTGATCAAATGAGATAAATGTACCTAGAATGATAACTCATAATAAAAAGAAGTCATTTTCAGATCTTGCCTAATTCACTGATGAGTTTTTCCTTTTCAAAGGCTTGCATTGATTTGATGTAGTAAGCAAGGAGAATGAAATTCAGGACACAAAGTGATAAAAATAGCCAAAAGATTTTCCATTACTCTCTTTATTCTCAGCTCAAGGTAATGCCAAACAACTTTCTAAGTTACCACGTTATTTTCTTCAGCCATCTGCTGGTGAGATTTCCCTTTTATCAATCAATGGAGCCGTTTAAAATACTCTATTTTGGCAGCAAAGAGAGTTTAGCTTAAAATACACATCCGGTTCTGTGAGCTTGACCTGCTTAAAAAGAGGAAGGCGTTTGTGCTCACTTCTGTGGCAGGTACACATGATGAGCTGGCGTGATGTTGGGGACTCATTCAAACACCTGATCCTCAGAACATTGTGCAGGCCCTTTCTTTCTCTAGTATTTCAACAACCACCACGCAAGCACGATTTTTGTATCAGAGCTTTCACACAAAAATCAGCAAAAATCGTTTCCAACTTCCGTTTTTGTTTAATTTGTCTTCCAGAAGAGGGTTCTGTAGATCTTAATGTAACTTAGGAACAACAGATAACAGCTACAATTTGCTAATCTCGTTGGTTTTCCATAAAAAAGGAAAACACAAATGGTTAATATAAAGGTTGGGTGTGCTAGACCTACTAAAGAAATTGACCAAAGCTGCTCCAGTGTAGAAGTGTAGTCTGTTCTGCCATATGCATACTTCTGTGACCTGAATGAGTCCATAGGACACTTGCAGAATGGAAACAGTACAATGCGGAAGATGCTTTGGTTCGTCAACAAGTTTTCCCAGCCAATAAATGTTTAGTGCCTTCTCTTAAGAGCAGCGGAACAGAAAATATACTAAGTCATGAACATGGCGAGTCACAGAGGAATACAGAACTATGCAGAATCTCCACTCATGCCAGTTGTCTCCACTTGGTCTGCATCTTGGAAGTTCCTAATGTGATCTGTGTTCAGTTTGCTCTTGTATTCATAATTCAAAAGCCTGAACTTTTCCTTACAGCCCTTTCTATTAATCACATTGCCCTTGTTTTAGGGTAAGTTTGTATAATTACAAACAGCTATTTGTAATTTAGCATATTTTGTTAGCTATCTTAATTTCTTTTCCTTTAGGGTTACTATTGTTCTATGTTCCACGGCTCTTAAAAGGAGTTATAAACAATTTACTTGCTGGGGTCGGAAGGAGATTGAGGGCAATTTTATGTAGAATAATCCAGGAAGGCTTTTTCAATGAGATCTTTGGGAGAAAAGCAGAGGGACACAAGGGGGGCAGCTCTCCAAGGGATGAGATTACAATAGACAGGGGTCTGCACAGGTGGGAGTAAGCTCAACTTCTTGGAGGGGACAGCAAGAGGTCAGTGTGGCTGGAGCACTAAGGAGAGGGGGAAAGAGAAGAGGTCAGTGGAGGGCAGAGAGCTTGCTCAGCAAAAGTAGGAAGTATATTTGGGTTTTGCTCTGAGTGAGACGAGGAGCCAGTGGAAGGAACAGAGCAAAGGAGAAACATGGTCTGACTTAACATTTTAAACTGGAATGAGACCAGACAGGAACCAAATAGGAAACTATTGCAATAATTGCAATGAACGATAATGATGGTCTGAACTAGGGTGATAGCCATAGAGGAGGTAAAGGAGATCAAATTCTGCAGTTCAGGACTTTGAGATTTGCAGATAGATATAGATGTGAGTGGGGGAAAAAGTATCATGAATGAGTCCAGGGTTTTTTTGTTTTTCTGTTTTTTGGCAGGAAAAGAGTGTTCTGTGCAACAATGATGCATACTACACTCTACTTAAAGACCAACGTTAATTAAAAATACAGGATTTTTGGTAAGTATTGAAACCAGTTAAACCTATAGGTAAATGTAAGTAATTGTTGAAATTACGGTTTCAAAATTAACTGGAAATATAGAAATAGTAGTTAAAGAGAAGATATATAATGTAAAATATTTTCATAATAATAATTCAAGTCTAAAACCGTATGTCATATTGACAAAATCATAAGAGTAGGATAGAAATTTCTTATGTTAGGAGTTATTAAAGGACATCATCTTATTCTTGAACTTGGTAATAGGGTAAGTATAGATGAATGATATTTCTTAAAAATAAAAACCCAAAAAATGTCTCTTCATAGAGAGAGGATGTGTGTAAAATATAACTCATAAATAAAAGAATGGAAAGCAAACAATAAGGTAACAGAATTCCAATCACATTATCACGACGACACATTGTTTAAACTTTCCTATTAAAAGACAAATATCTTCAGGATGTGTTTAAAAATAAAATCCATTGACATGATAAATAAAAGGGGACTAACTAAATCAAAATGACATTTCTTCAAAGAAGTCCAAAGATTTATCAGGCAAAGAGTAGGAAAAAAGTAGGAATAGAATATGAAATCAGCCAAAAATGTATTTAAGATGGAAAAGCGCTAAGCAAAATAAAATTTAACATATCTTGTGGATTAAAGGTAGAATCTACAATAAGAAATATGTGTCCGGGATAATAGAACATCTATATATCAATCTTAAATTGTTAAAAATACAAAGAATTATCAACAGGTAAGGATTATTCTATTTGTGTTTAAAACCTCTCTCTAGGTCAAGGAAGACCAAAAATGTAAGAAAAAAAAAAAAGGCAAAACTTTACAAAGACATAAAAAAAGACTTGAGTAAAGCAAGAGACATGCAAATTTCTTTTACAGTAAGTCATAAACCTTCTATTTTGTCCAAAAATAATTAGTAGATTTGATGAAATTCCAATCATTAGCCATTCATAAATTTTTGGAACTTGATAACGTAATTCTAAAGTTCTTCTGAAGAAATAAATTTGGTGAAGATAAAATAAAGAGAAACACAACTAAAAAATGCAGTGTAATGTAAGATACTTGTTCAACTGGATTTGAAAATGCACCGTAAAATTACAATTTAAAAAAAAAAGCAGTACTTGTAGAATTATTGACAAGTATATTTATATGTGAGAAAGATAGCTCACAAATAAACCTTAGTAATCATAACTACAAAATATTAGAATATAATGAAGTTAGCAACATAAGTCTGTGAGTAAAAACTAATCATTCCAAACAGAGCCTTAAATTAAAAACTAGAAATTTACTTGGAAAAAAAATTTTTTAGAGCTTTCTTTCAGATCATTTGTAAACTTAAATTCCAGATATACAAAAAGTTAAAAGATTTAAATGCAACCCTGATTAGCAAATATAGAGAAATATTTATCTGATCTCTGAATGGGAGAGGAAATCTGAACACAGAAATAATGAAAGGTATTAAACACCCAAGACACACACACATAAACGAATTGCTTTGACTGGCGTAAAAACTTCAAACTTCTGTATTTCAGAAGAGTCTTTTTAAAAATGTGAGAAAAAAAAAGAGTATTTTCATGAAACACAAAAGACAACCAAGCTTTCCTCAGAGCTTTCCCAAAGGCCATTGGTTTCACCCCAGGATTCCAAATGGCCACCCAATTAACTGCTGGTCATCCTTTAGATCTCAAAGTAAATGTCACTTTTCCAGGGAAACCCTTCCTAAAACCCTCAGGCTAGATTAGCTCTTAAAACACCCTGCACATCCTTGTGTTGTCACTTTTCACAGAAATCATATACTCTTTTTAGCTCTGCATTTGTTTTGCTCGATATTATTTTCCCAGTGTTTAGAACTGTGCGTGTGCAAATGTTATATTTATTTAATGAATAACCCTTAAAAGTAGTCAAACTATTGCGTATAGATAGTTCTACCCCTAAGAATCCATGATAAATAAATAATCCAAAAGGTTCACAAAGATTTGTGTATGAACATTACATAAATCTGAATGCAGCCACAAAAGAAGTACACTGAAGACTAGTTATGACACAACAAAACTTGAATCTCAGGGAATTCCCTGGAGGTACAGTGATTAGGACTCCAGGCTTCCACTGCAGGGGGCACGGGTTCAATCCCTGGTTGGGGAACTAAGATCCCACATGCTGCCGCGCAGTGTGGCCAAAAAATCGAAAAATTAAAAAAAAAGCAAAACTTGAATCTCAGATTAGTGATAATGAGGACCAACAGTCCTGGAAGTTCACTGTGTATTTTTCATGATAATTCAATTAATACTCAACCCCTGCCCCAACTATGATGTAGGTATTATCATTATTCCTACTTTATAGGTAAGGAAACTTGGCAAAAAGAAATTGAACTGCTTGGTTGAGGTAGGACAGTTAGCGAGCAGCCCAGCAAGGATTCCAACCCAATCATCCAAACTTGAGAGCCTGTAGCCTCTACACTCTTAAGCATTATGCCATATTATGCTACCCAGTTGTACACACACATACACACACACTCACACTTAACAATGTATATACACAAAAATAACCTAACTGGCTATTTTTATTTTCTTCTTTGTACCTTTATGTATTTTCCAAATTTGCTACCAAAAAACCAACTATATCATTTTTATCATCAGAAAAAAAATGACTTTTAAAGGGTAGGAAAATCCTAATTAGAGTGGTTTTCACTGGGTGAATTCTTCCCAACCAGAAATTTCCAGAAATTATAAACAGTTTCTGGTTTTGTTTAATTTGTCCCCAGTAAGAACACTTTAAAAAGCTGAAGCACTTTTGCAGTACCATATCATAAAAGAAAGTCAGTTTTATTGGTATTTGCATGATGATGGCCATTCCAAGCATGGAGACAGAAGTCAAGATGGATAAATTGGTCTGTTGATTACTAAGTAACTTTATATTCTAATTTAAGTATACAAATTATTTTCTGAGGATATATGTATATATATACTATCTATCACTAAAAATACTAAAATCACATTTCAAATTCAAATCTGAGTTTTCCAACATTTGATATTTTTCTACCTCTCTGTCCCTATTCTCAGTGAAAAGCATAAATGAACAGTAAATCTTTAAGAATTTAGAGTTACTGACACTTTAATTTTTTTAAAAAGTGTGTACCTAGCAACCAGAGGAGAGCCAGGAGAATCAAACTCATAAATTCCTATCAGGCATAAAATCCACAGAGATTGTGCATCTATGTATGTGAGGTTCACTGCATTATTAAGTCCTGTAATTCATAGCTGTCTAGGGTGCAAAAGTAGCCAAATGTCAGCACTGAGGAAAGGCTGGACCCAAGCTCCACACTGACATTCTCAGTATTCTGAGACTATCTATGAAACAAAAGGATTCACCAAAACTAAGAGCAAAACAATAAACTACAATCTTCCTGGTAGATAAATGTATAAAGAATAAAGCCAAGGTGTGACAATGTTATTCCTCTTTATTACGGAAGTTTTGTGAAAATTACTTTTTAAATTCAACTGTCCTTTTCAGTTGCTCTCATTTTCCTTATGGAAACTGCCAGAGGGGCAGAGAAATGCTTTTCCTTTAAGTAAGAAGGAGAGAATGTCTAATAAGCACTAACATAGTAACATGTTAAGATGGAATAATGGTCTATCAATGCAGTGGTGTTTATTTCCTTGAACAGCGCATCAGTGAAAAGGTACTGTCACCTCATAACCAGGGTAGATATTTCTAAAATTGTCTCTTTTTTCAAAAAGTCAAGCTAGGTACTGAAGTAAAATGATACATCTGGAATTTAAAATTTTCAAGCAAAAATAGAAAAGGTGGGGATAGAAGAAACTAAGTCAGGAAAATGATGATAATCATTAAAGCTGAGTGATGGATAGAGACTCATTACACTTTGTTCTCTGCTTCTGTGTAAAGTAAAATAGAAAAACCGAAAAACTAAAGAGAAGTTGTAGTTCTTTTATCCAACTTACAAATCAATGTCAGTACTTGAAATAATTTAAGATATGACTTACATTAGTGTCCTTTTCTACTCTTCCACCTGTTTGGGGGGACAGAGAATAAGTGTATGTAAAGTACCCACACTTAAAAACACAGAAGCACTTCTTAACACAGCTTGATACAGAACGCAAGAGCAAATCATGTAACAGAAAGAAACAAGGAAAGAAAGAAAGGAAGGAAGGGAGGGAGGGAGGGAGGGAGGGAGGGAGGGAGGGAAGGAGGAAGAAAGAAGGAAAGAAGAGAGAAAGAAAGAAAGAAAGAAAGAAAGAAAGAAAGAAAGAAAGAAAGAAAGAAAGAAAGAAAGAAAGAAAGAAAGAAAGAGAAAGAAAGAAAGAAAGAAGGAAAGAAGGAAAGAAAGGAAGGAAGGAAGAAAGAAAGAAAGAAAAGAAAGAAGGAAGGAAGGAAGGAAAGAAAGAAAGAAAGAAAGAAAGAAAGAAAGAAAGAAAGAAAGAAAGAAAGAAAGAAAGAAAAAGAAAGAAAAAGAAAGGAAGAAAGGAGGGAGGGAGGAAGGAAGGAAGGAAAGAAAGAAGACAGAAGGAGAAAATGGGGGGAGTGGGGGAGTGGGGAAGAAAGACATTCTTTTTATTTGCAGCGCTATAAAACATAGAATAATTAAATGAGTTTTCTGTTATAAAAGGCTGTGAATTTATCACTTTTTCTACAAAGGTCTGATTTAAAAATTATCATAGGCTATAAAAATTTTACTACTTTCTAGTATAGACCCCTAGAACTTCTATTTTGCACCTAGAAGAAGTAAACTAAGCAGAGAGAGTGAAAATGGAAAGTCACTTTTGCTTGCATATATTCAGAATTCAATATTAAGGATTAAAAAATTATTATGGCTAATGAAGTACATACCAAGGGATTTTAAATATATAATGTATATATATACATATGTAAAGCATATATATATATATATTTTTTTTTTTTTTTTTTTTTTTTTTGTATATTTGAAAGAAAAGCTGAGTAAAGAGAAAGGAATTAATATGAAGACACTCAGGGATTTCTCAGTTCCTCAAGCTGAGGGAGACAGGACCATTGGTGAAGCAGGAACACAATGGTTGGCCCAGATAGAGGTCACATTTGGCAACCTTGAAGTTGCAGATGAGAGAGTTCAGCTGAAAGATTAGATCAATAGGCAAGGATCAAAGATCTCTGATTTCTAGCTGAAGCTCTTCACCAGATGTATTAGATTAGTTGAATAGAGTTTCTCTCCATTTTTCTTCTTTAGAGAGAGCTAAGGATTTACCAGTTCCCTTCTACATCTTGCATAAAAGCAGGGAAGCTGACCAAATAACAAACACAGGAGCTGAGCAGCTGCCAGAAGTAAGGGCCTTTATAATATTGTTCTGGTTTTTCACTTATTTCAAGTTGGTTTACTCAGTTCTGAATGTTCCAGAACATTTCACCTTCAAAATTTTCACCAAAGTTGTTAACAAGAGTAGAATCGTCAGGCTTGGCTTTCATCTCCTGACTTCTCAGAGCATGCCAGAGGTAATGATAAAAATGGGACTCATTCCAAAAGAACCTTGAGGGGAAAGGGAAGAAGAGCAGGGGCATGGACCATCCATCAGCTAGATAAACAAATTCTGAATAAATGGAAGTTGGCTGGAGGCCTCTATCTCAAACAATAAGGACACGCAATCTGAAAAGCTAGATCTCCAAGTCTATGGGCAAGGTCCTTTGCTCCTAAAGATCACAAAGGTGATATCTAGTTATCAAAGTACAAGATATTCTGGACTGTTCTCCTTGGCACTAGGACAATTTCTTTCAGAAGTTGGGTATTAGTTAAATCCTGTGCTTTTCTAATTAAAATGCTCTTACACTAGCACTAATATTCTAATACTCTACATTTTTAATATCCTATAAGAAAGCAGTAGTGATAATAGAATTTCCTTGTATGGACCTTCAGTGCAACTTCAGGTTGGAACTCTGAATTGAAGACACAACTATGCAAGATTGCTAAAGAAATCACAGAATATCCTGTTTATTTTTGAGTCTATGCTCTCTTTTTCCTTTCTTAAGACAAAAGCCATTGGCTTTTCTACCAAAAGTCATAATAGTATTGTATTTTGTTTTCTTTAAGAACCATATGCATGTGAAACATTAAAAGATTAAACTGTAAACAAAGCTGAACACCTGGAAAAGCTTTTGATCCCATAGAGTTGTAAACAGTCAAAAAACCTCACTTTGGGCTACACTAAAAATTGCAGGGACAGTTGCAACACAGTAATACTCAGTTCTTAGCATGATGGGAAGAAGGCAAAACATATAATTTTACAAAAGAAAAAAAAAGGCATTGTTGAGAGTCCAGAATTAGGGAATTGAACATTTATTTCTCTGAAGGATTTTGCCATCCACAACTGTGGGACTTTAGGGGAAAAAAGTACCATACCATTCATTCTTTCTAACATATCTGACTTAAATTATCAATAACCACAAAAAAGATACAATCAAAATGGGAAAGTTTGTTAATTACAGAGCATCAATAATAATAAAGTCTGTCTTCAGGTTGCTGGATATTACACTTATTCATATTCAGAACCCAAAGGAGAAAGGAAACTAATACTGTTAAAACAAATGCTTACTTTTAACTAATATTTTGACAGAGACTGCTGAAGAATCAAATTGTCAACCCCAAAGGTTTTATGGAGCAAGAAGAGGCCATTGTATTTTAACAACACACCTTTAAGAAAAACATCACTCGTTAAGAATATAGAGTCCACTAATGAAACTTAAAAGCTTTTGCACAGCAAAAGGAAACCATAAACAAGACGAAAAGACAACCCTCAGAATGGGAGAAAATATTTGCAGATGAAGCAACTGACAAAGGATTAATCTCCAAAATTTACAAGAAGCTCATGCAGCTCAGTATCAAAAAAACAAACAACCCAATCCAAAACTGGGCAGAAGACCTAAATAGACATTTCTCCAAAGAAGATATACAGATTGCCAACAAACACATGAAAGGATGCTCAACATCACTAATCATCAGAGAAATGCAAATCAGAAACTACAATGAGGTACCACCTCACACAAGTCAGGATGGCCATCATGAAAAAATCTCCAAACAATAAATGTTGGAGAGGGTGTGGAGAAAAGGGAACCCTCTTGCACTGTTGGTGGGAATGTAAATTGATACAGCCACTATGGAGAACAGTATGGAGGTTCCTTAAAAAAACTAAAAATAGAACTACCATACGACCCAGCAATCCCACTACTGGGCATATACCCTGAGAAACCGTAATTCAAAAAGAGCCATGTGGGCTTCCCTGGTGGCACAGTGGTTGAGAATCTGCCTGCCAATGCAGGGGACATGGGTTCGAGCCCTGGTCTGGGGAGATCCCACATGCTGCGGAGCGACTAGACCCCGTGAGCCACAATTGCTGAGCCTGCGCGTCTGGAGCCTGTGCTCCGCAACAAGAGAGGCCGCGATAGTAAGAGGCCCGCGCACCGCGATGAAGAGTGGCCCCCGCTTGCCGCAACTGGAGAAAGCCCTCGTACAGAAACGAAGACCCAACACGGCCATAAATAAATAAATAAATAAAATTAAAAAAAAAAAAAAAAAAAAAGAGTCATGTACCTCAATGTTCATTGCAGCTCTATTTACAATAGCCAGGACATGGAAGCAACCTAAGTGTCCATCAACACATGAATGGATAAAACAGATGTGGCACATATATACAATGGAATATTACTCAGCCATAAAAAGAAACGAAACTGAGTTATTTGTAGTGAGGTGGATGGACCTAGAGTCTGTCATGCAGAGTGAAGAAAATCAGAAAGATAAAAACAAATACCGTATGCTAATACATATATATGGAATCTAAAAAAAAAAAAAAAAATGGTTCTGAAGAACCTAGGGGCAGGACAGGGATAAAGACGCAGATGTAGAGAATGGACTTGAGAACACAAGGAGGGGGAAGGGTAAGCTGGGACGAAGTGAGAGAGTGGCATGGACATATATACACTACCAAATGTAAAATAGATAGCTAGTGGGAAGCAGCCGCATAGCACAGGGAGATCAGCTCGGTGCTTTGTGACCACCTAGAGGTGTGGGATAGGGAGGGCGGGAGGGAGGGAGATGCAAGAGGGAAGAGATATGGGAACATATATATATGTATAACTGATTCACTTTGTTATAAAGCAGAAACTAACACACCATTGTAAAGCAATTATACTCCAATAAAGATGTTAAAAAAAAAAAATAGAGTCCATTCTCAGCAATATATTTGGACTTAATCACTTTAAACAAATAATAAAAATGTTTAATTCAGGCAGTCATTCCCTGAAATATGATTAAACATCCTTCAAGATGTATATGCTCAAAAAAAGACAAAAACAAAAAGAAGAAAAGAACAACCATATTTTCTTAAGAAACGTAATAAAAAGATAAATCTGCAGAATTAGTGGTATTAGATCATCATTCTGCTGCTGTAATAAATGCAGATAAGAATCAGTAAATATCCCTGAACCCCTATTTTGTACAAAGCCCTGTCTGAGGAACTGAGAAGGACTCACAAGAAAGAAAAAAGAGAGAAAGAGAGAAAGAAAAGATAAAAGGATGGAAGAAAGGGCTGGAGGGAGAAAGGGAGGATAGGAAAAAAGACAACCTTACCTTCAGTCTTACAATATAGCTGGAGAAATAAAATGTTTACATGTGAAAAGTTAATTAACAAGACAAGGAAGTGAGTCCAATGAGTTGTATGCACAATCGGGGTTCAGAAATACAGAAGAGAGAGGTTACTGCAGGTCAAAGGGTCAAGGAAGATTTCAGGGAAGGAGTGGAGACATAAACATGAAACAGAGCGAATGGAATTGAAGCAGGCAGGGGACCTTGTCTTAGTTCGGGCTGCTATGACAAAGTACCATACACTGCATAGTTTATAAACAACCAAAAGTTTTTTCTCACAGTTCTGAAAGCTGTCAATCTGAGATCAGAGTGCCAGCACGATTGGGTTCTGTGAGAACTCTCTTCTGGGTTGCAGACTAACTTCCTATTGTATTTTCACATGGCAGCAAGAGGGCTAGAGCACACTTTAGGGTCCCTTTTAAAAGGTCACTAATCCCTTCCCGAGGACTCTACCTTCATGACATAATTACTTCCCGAAAGCCTCATCTCATTGAGGGTTAGGATTTTAACATGGGTAGAAATAAACATTCTGATCATTGCAGATGTGCTCCAGATCCATGTGTTCTAGTCTGTTCCAGCGCCGCATAATGGCAAGTGGCATGCATACCTAATACCGCTAGTTGGATTTAGTAGAGTGAAGAGCAGGAAACCTTTCCAGCATGGAGCAAAGAATAAAAACTGTGTGTAATAGACCCTGAAAGATGCTTCCTGCCTTGTAGCTTCATTCCAATTCACTCAACTATATAGGTCAACTTAACTTGCTAAAAAGTTACCTAGGGAAATTATTAAATATTTGGATATTATAAATTTAAAAAATGAATCCAAATTACAGAGGCAAATGATGTGATCTTTGAAGATAAATATGCCAAAACTCACATATCTAAATTGACATCCTCCTCCCCCAAGTCTAATCACTTTGGACAGCAAGTCATGAGCCCAGAGCAGCCACTGCTTCAAGGACTACAGTTCCTCCTTGGAACAGTCTTCAGATCGAATTCAGAAAAGCAACCTGTCTCATTGTCTCCCAGCCATGTTTCATTTTTGACCAAAAATGGCATCACCCAGTTTCGACACCCACCTTAGTCATGGTACTTAGCTGAAAAGGACTTTGGTTGCATCCAAAATAAAATCCTCCTTCAAAGAGAGATTTGCCACCACAAGAGGTATTTGAAGAATGAGCTGCAGGCTCTAAAGGTAATTCCAATGGATCCATTCCAGAAATATTAAAGTCATGGCAGCATTACTAGGAAGAGAGTATGTACTTCCCAAATGACAGCCTTAAAGGGCCAGAGTGCTTTGGAGTGAGCATTCTGTTTTGTCTGTTGAAAAAGATTCAGTCATATTGAGAGGTTGTTTGACATAGTGGCCGAACATGCAAAATCTGGAATCACGCTGCTTGGCTTTGGATCTCAGCTGTTCCATTTACTTGCCTTACCCTTAACTGCCTTACCTCAATGTGCCATCTTTAAAATGGTAAAAGTAACTAACTTCACACAGTTTGTATAAGGATCCAATTCTGTAATACCTGCAAAATTACAGAATTGGGTACCTGGTACATAGTAAACAGTACTAATCCTCAGGTGGTGGTAGATATTAGAGTAACAGTTATGGCATCAGAAAGTATTTCCAAGAAAAGATTAATGTGAAGGCAGTGGAGTACTTAATGATGTACATACTCTGTCCTGTTGACAAAGACGTTTGACACCAGCTTTGTTACCAGTTACATACAACTCTCTTCACCATGATTGACTGTATGCTTCTTCTCAAGGAGCCATCTGCATTTCTGGACTATTCTATCCATACCGACTGATGTGTTTCAGCTTGACAACAAAATCTACATCTAAAACATCTCTTTGGTCCAACCAAATAACAGTATAAATTTGTGGACAGAGAGAGTTTATTTAGAGAAAGAATAATATACACGCATATCACTGTATCTGCACTAGAAGGAGACGGGGGTAGAAGCCACAAAGAACCCAGAGACCCTTAGATATATGCATTAAATTGTTTGTTTTCCCCTATAACCTGGCGCTCATTAAAGCTCTTCGTAGTAAACGCACAATCTCCTCAAAATCTTAGTCAGAAAGAAACAGTCAGTCCTTGTATGTACTAGTTTACTTTGTCTGCTAGTACAGTTTCCCATCATGAAGATCTTGCCACACTTTCATGCTAGAATTTAACGTATTAAAAACAAGCTATTCTTCAGTTCCTTTCTGTTTGCAGTCAATGGGTTTGAAGTCCTGGATCTTTTACTCATTAAATATGTGACCTTGAACGAGTCACTTAATTTCTCCAGATCTCAGTTATTTCTTCAGCAAGGTTAGAGCATTGGATTAGCTTATCTTTGTGGTCTAAAATCTTTTTCTTTCTTAATATCTCATGTCACTAGAGGACGACTTGGAAAGCCATCTGTAATTCATTATATCCTGATACTGAACTTCAACTCACAAAGATGCACACAGAGGGAGATATCACTGTGATGGCCCAGGCAATTTCCTTTAAAGCTTTTTTGTTTTGTTTTGTTTTAATCCAATTTCTCCCCATTATACTGTCATTTTAATTGTGTACTAACATAGAAATATCAGATTGGGTTTAAGTGACCTTTACTTAGCATAGAATCACTTGGAGGTTTTCACTCTCAGTTACATCGTTTTTCATGGGCTAAGCCCTCTAGCAGGCATGCATTCCCCATAAAAGTGTTCATCTGGATTTTATGCTTTTTGCTGTCTCTCTCTGTTTCTTAACCACACCGTTTTCTTTTATATCTCTCCTTCCTATAGAGTTCCTAGAATTGTAGTCCACACATAATAGAAACTCAGTAAAAGTTTTACTCACTGGCAAACATACGGGCTTCCTGCAAAGAGTAGCCATGGTTTCAAATATTTACAGCACCTATGGCTAAAGTAGTCTTACAGGGGACTCTGCATCCTTGCTGCTACCGAAGTGGACATACCTGTGGTTCTAAATTTCTTTGGAAGCTTGCGTATTACCTAAGCTCTTTGAGTTTTAGTTTCCTCATTTGTAAATGAAGATCTACCTAAGCATGGCTCTTCAATAAATGAGATTTTATATGTAAAGCGTCCAGCACACCAAAGAAATGTTATTATTCTTATTGATAATATCTGGAGCAGCTGGACCCCAGCCTGACTGTTGGACACAACAACTCAGTTATTTCAGAAAGTTTCTCTGTAATAAGAACTGACTTAAATTGGCCTTCGGAAGGTTCTAGAAACTAACAAGTTTCTCAACTCCAAACAAAGCATAGACAAATTAGAGTTATCCATGCCCTGGAGTGTGATGCATTGACAACAAGCAATATGAGTGGCAAATTCTACTATACAGGGTAAATCTATTTTTCTAGGTATTAAATTAAGAGTAAAAACATTTTTGTTTTTACTATTAAACTTGACCAATTCCCAACTTCATAAACAACCTTTTGTGGAATCTTACTTTCCTTATAATTGGGACTATTTTGATGGTGGCAATGGTTATCCTAGATGACCAAGGTCCTGAACTATGACTTACACCAAGTGCTTGAAATAAAATTGCCATGTTCCCCCCTTTCCTTGGTTCACACTGCAGAATAAATTATGAAATAAACAGCACACACTCTTAATCGATCAGATTCATGACAGAAAGTCAGAGCTTCTAGAAATATCAAGTCATAGTCATAAGAAAGAGTGAGCCTGTGGTTTATTTTTTTTAATTTCCTTAGAAGTGACCCAAAATACATTTCTCACTTATTGTGAATTTTTTCACATACAACAGAATAATGTTATCGCCATTTGTTCATATACACAAAAAGTATTATGACTTTTTCAAAAGGTTTTTGTTTTAATGATGATGTGATTGTGAGGGGAAATGTACAGCAAAAGTTTAAACCATGGAAAATAGAAAGGTACTAGAACTTGTTTTTATTTATATTGGATTCTAAAAAGTACTATTATTTCTATGGTGATTGTGCTTTTAGAAATATTTTGCTATCAAAGCATCCACAGCAGCAGTGTTTTAGCTTTCCCTGAAAAAAAAATAATAATATAAACTGAGACCTCTAGTGGAGGAAAGTGGGAACTGTCCCCCTGATCCCTTGTTCTAACTTCACCACACTAACCAATTCTTTCCTAGAAAATGTAGGGGTTTTTAATAACTTTTAAAACCTGCATATTTACCTCTTGAACAGTTAGTAACTTTCACTACCTCTTTATATTAAATACTTAGCAATGAAAATGAACATATATGTGATACATACATAAAATTTGAAAAACCAGTTGTTTTGATTGTAAATGGTTTAGGGAATTGAACATACAGTTTGAAAACTAAAACATCATTTGGATCGAAAGCTCTTTTATTCCCTAGTGAAATGACTCACTGTGATTTTGTTCCCTGGGGATGAAATGTGCACTGGGACTCTGGAATCCTGTAACAAGGATGATGCAGAGACTAAAAATACTTGACATTTATACATTGCTTGACATCCTGGGACATGAAAGCAGTGTTGAAGTGCTGTATCACTATCCCAGCCACAAACAAAATGATAAACTGCAATGTACTGCCTGAAATATGAGGCCAACTTGACAAGAAGAAATGGCTGGAGGAAGGTTATACAAAATAATAATAACAAGACAGTGAACGGAACCTAAAGGTCTGCAGAGATTTAAGGTCTGCAGCTGTACATGAGTTCTCTGCAGAAATACTTTAGATCACATGTTTTTCCACATACTTTAATTTATGGCTTTATTTGCGTTGTAGAACAAAACCAGATTGAGTCTGTAAAGAGGATTCCCTAAGGTATCATTTATAGATAACTCTGGTTGGAGATTGTCCAAGAGGACATGGACTCTTTAGCTTGGTAAACCCTGTGTTCAAATGAAACAGCTCTGAATTCAAGTGGGAAAAAATGCTCAGAAGATAAGGTTTTGACGTGGTCATTAAAAGGCCAGTAATTCAAAATGAGAAAAAGTTGTTCCCAAAAACACACATAAACATAAAGTCTAAAACACTTACCTAACACATATATTTTACTACAAAATCAAGGTAAAGGTAAGAAATATACAGGATTGATCTTAGACTGAGCAGGATTACAATATGTTTTATTTTATTCATCCTTTTGAAAATATTTACTCATTTTATATCCTGTATAAAGCCTTTGATTTACTTTTAAGGGATAGAAGAGGCAGACAAAAGAGTGAGTTCCTCCACACTTCTGTTCTCCTTTGGGAAGTCAACTTCAGATAAAATCACCGAACAATAAAATGTAGTATACGCTTTGCTACCACAGTAAGAGTTACAGATAAAATGGGCATTAGAGCAAACAGATAAAATGGACATTGGAGAGAAGAGACAGTAATACAGAGTGGGATGCTTGAGAAAGTCTTTGCAGAAGAAAAGGAATTTGAACTATGCCCTAAACTATGGGTGGGATTGGGATAGGCCTAGAAAGGCATTCCTAGAGGTATGGCAGAAACTGAAGCAAAATCTTAGAAGTAGAAGTGAGTTTAGGACAGGAGTTTCTTTTAGGGAAATCATGAAGAGAAAAGGTAAAAAGTAACTCATTAAACCATTCTAGGCTTGGGGTAGAATGGAGATAATAACTGAAAGCAGTAAGGATTGCATGAAAACCTGATGGATTCCATAGGCGGTGTCCTGGGGACAACAGGAAGGGAGTCAGCATTAACTTGAGGCTTCAGGGGCTGTATATCAGTATTTGCTGAACACTGACTATTGTCTGAGAGCTATAAGGTGGTATTGGTAGGATATTTAAAAAAAATAAATCTTGACCCAAGCTTAAAGGAAAGTGTAATTCAATTGTCAAGATAAAAAGTCCTGGAGATGGATGTTTGCACGATAATGTGAATGTACTTAATGTCACTGAACTATATACTTAAAAATGATTAAAATGGTAAATTTTGTGTGGTATATTTTACCACCATAAAAAAGTACCTATTTTCTGGGCAGGCAAGTGAGCTTGAAATGGGGACTGAGGAAAATTAGTAGCTATCAGAGTTAGGCAAAGACATCCTGAATTTAGGAAGAGAAAGATGATTAGACCGGGGCTAATATTGGAAGGAGATAAAGAAATTTGCTGAATGAGAACCTTGAGGATCTCAGGACAATGATAGTGTCTGTATGCTGAGCCAGTAAGAACTGGGTGAGCCAAAGTACACATTGTAGTGAGTAGCATAAGCCCCGCAGAGGATACACCCACACAAAAACACACATAAGAATTTTCCACTAAATATTTATTCATGGATAATAGTGGTGACTGCAAACAATCCTTCCAAATTTGCTCTTTAAATGGCCATATGATTATAGTCAGAAAGGCATTTATTGAACTCCAACTGAACTCAGAAGAATACCGTTTCTCAATTCATATGGGTAAATTTGATACATTATAGTCATTTCCTAATACTTCTTTACTAGAGTAGTTTTAATTCATTAGAAAGATTCAAAATGCAAATTTTCAGAAACGTGATATAGCAAGACATGTTGGTTGTTTGTTGCTACAAACAAACCACCTAAAAATGTAGTGACTTAAAACAACGATTATTTAATTAGCTCATAAATCTGCAGTTTGGGCAAGTCTTCATAGGACAGGTTCATCTCTGCTCTATGAGGTGTCAGCTAATACTCAGAACCTGAGGAGCCACTTCCAAGATGGCTTACCCAAACTCCTGGGAAGCTGACGCTGGCTATCAGCTGGGAACTCATCTGAGGCCGTGGGTTATTCCTCTTCACATGGGCCTCTCCAGCTGGGCCTCTCTCTAGCTACTTGGGCTTCCTCACAACATGGTAGTTGGATTTCAAGAGCAATAGTGTCAAGAGAATGCCTTTTATGACATAGCCTTGGAAGTCATTGTCCTAGGTTCACCTAGATCAGATTCAAAGGAAGGAAAGGGACATAGATCCCCCACCTCTCAATGGGACAGTTGTCAACATCACTTTGTGAGCAAAGCATGTGAAATAGGAGATATCGTTGAAGTCATTTGGGAAAATACAATCTGTTACCCTAGATAGTATAAAGGAGAAATACAGCTAAATCAAATTTTGAAAGTTAAGTTCGTTTAAATTTAAAATGAATATCATACTTGAATACATGGGGTCTGCTAAAAGTGATATTATGATATTAAATTTACTTTTGGTACCTTATCAATTTACTAGTCCCTTCTTCTACTCCAGCCATTTCCCTTCAGGCCTCAAAACTTCTATAGGTCAATTCTAGAAGCTTCATCATGTCTGCCCCTGAAGGTGGCCTTCTGACAATCACAGCTGACAGTGTCATGTTACCCTTCCCTCATCTTTATCTCCCTGATACTTATCTTGAACCTCATCTTGAACCTATCAAATAACTGTTATAATAAATTAATATCTGTTATAGAAAACTGATGGAGAGCTTGAGATATATATATATATATTTTAAAGGATGAAATTTAAAAGAATATAAAATTATGATTCCCATACAAATATAAAATGGATATGTGTCAAAGATTTTATTTAACTCATTAAAATAATGAGGGAACGAATGAGATGTTATAACAGATTCAAAGAACTCAAAGGACCACACATTTATGGTAGAAATGCTGAAATAAATTTACAAATGGATGCAAACTGGCAAAACTGCTCAACATCCACAGGGTCATCAAGTGCATTCCAAGGAACACAATCTGCATTTTCATGGACAGGATCTATTTCCATTTCTATTAATTTATACAAGTTAGCTTCTAACTCTACTGAGTTATAAAAGAACATAATTAAAGATAAAGACACACCTCCCCTCTAGGATTACATAATCTCCAAAGGCTCTTGCATTTCATTGAAAGGATATTCAATAATCTCTTCTATCCATTTCAAAATTTTCTATACTCTTTCCCAGATCTTAACGTATCATCATGATTGACTTAACCAATCAGGGCCCATTGGTTTTCTAACATTTTAGTGGTTAAAATAGTAAGGTTATAAAATCAAATAGAAAGAGTAGAAGGAACAGCAACAAGGTGTAAATTAGAGGTTTAAATTGGCTGATGGATTATTTCTGGAGCCTTTACATCTCAACTCCCTTATTCATATGTAGATTGGCTTGCCTGATGTAGAAAAGGCGTGCCCACTATAGCATCATCCAGTGTATGCAGTGAGAAGAAGAGAATTCCAACAGATGAACTTCCAGCTGGTTATCAGTCCCTATAGATGACCATTTTTCCGTCCATGCCCAGAAACAAACAGGAGACCATTGTGGAACTCCCAACTCAGCTGTTCAGGAATTAAGATGAACTTCTCTGCAAAAGCCAAGTCCTACATAAACAGGACTTCTGGGTGGTCGTCCTGGCAGCATGAAAGTATGATTCACTGAAGTGCAGAGTATTAGAGATGACAAAGGCACAAATGACCCCTACAAGGTTCAAATTAGAGAGAATCCAGGAGCAATAACAAATCCAAAGAGAAACTGAAGCTGAATATTATTTTGTCCAAAATCAAACTACTCTCTCAGCAGGGAATACATCGCATCAACAAACATCTCTTCATTTTATTGGGCTTGACACCAAACCAGAGTTCCTCATTAAAATGTCTGTTACGCTGAGACTCCATGGCCGGAATTAACATGCAGCGTTTATGTTATTTATTCCTGACTCTTTCGCTGAGAACTAAAATATTTGGATTACATTACCCATGACAATGAGAGTTCTGGTGGTAAAAGCATGATCACATTAAGTCACCAAACTCATCAGATACAATTTTGCATGCCGTGAATAAAAATTTGCTTAATGGGTTGGTGTTTGTGTTTGTTTTCTCGATATGCTTCTTTTTTAAAAAGAAATTATTTTTATCCTCATAATAAGCCCTAAGATAATTAAAGCAGGTACTATCATCTTGTATAATAGAAAATGTAACTGAGGCATAGCAACTTTAAATGTATTTTTCTTATCATACAGCACTACGGTGATGAATACTTGGGCAAAAATCATATGTGCATATCACACGGACTAGAAATAAATATTTAGACACCCAACCTTGGTCACAATTTATATGAATAATAAGTGACAAGACTAGAGCACAGCTGGGGAGAAGAGACAGTCACCCAGATATTTTTTTTTTCTTTTTAATATCTTTATTGGAGTATAAGTGCTTTACAGTGGTGTGTTTCTGCTTTATAACAAAGTGAATCAACTAACATATACATATATCCCCAGATCTCCTCCCTCTTGGGTCTCCCTCCTACCCTCCCTATCCCACCCCTCTAGGTGGTCACAAAACACCGAACTGATCTCCCTGTGCTATGCGGCTGCTTCCCACTAGCTATCTATTTTACATTTGGTAGTGTATATATGTCCATGCCACTCTCTCCCTTCATCCCAGCTTACCCTTCTCCCTCCCCGTGTCCTCAAGTCCAATCTCTACATCTGCGTCTTTGTTCCTGTCCTGCTCCTAGGTTCTTCAGAACCCTTTTTTTTTTGTAGATTCCATATATATGTGTTAGCATATGGTATTTGTTTTTCTCTTTCTGACTTACTTCACTCTGTATGACAGTCTCTAGGTCCATCCACGTCTCTGCAAATACCCAATTCCGTTCCTTTTTATGGCTGAGTAATATTCCATTGTATATATGTGCCACATCTTCTTTATCCATTCATCTGTTGATGGACACTTAGGTTGCTTCCATGTCCTGCCTATTGTAAATAGTGCTGCAATGAACATTGTGGGACATGACTCTTTTTGAATTATGGTTTTCTCAGGGTATATGCCCAGTAGTGGGATTGCTGGGTCATATGGTAGTTCTATTTTTAGTTTTTTAAGGAACCTCCATACTGTTCTCCATAGTGGCTGTATCAATTTACATTCCCACCAACAGTGCCAGAGGCTTCTCTTTTCTCCACACCCTCTCCAGCATTTAGTGTTTGTAGATTTTTTGATGATGGCCATTCTGACTGGTGTGAGGTGATACCTCATTGTAGTTTTGATTTGCATTTCTCTAATGATTAGTGACGTTGAGCATCCTTTCATGTGTTTGTTGGCAATCTGTATATCTTCTTTGGAAAAATGTCTAATTAGGTCTTCTGCCCATTTTTGGATTGGGTTGTTTGTTTTTTTGATATTGAGCTGCTTGAGCTGCTTGTAAATTTTGGAGATTAATCCTTTGTCAGTTGCTTCATCTGCAAATATTTTCTCCCATTCTGAGGGTTGTCTTTTCATCTTGTTTATGATTTCCTTTGCTGTGCAAAAGCTTTTAAGTTTCATTAGGTCCCATCTGTTTATTTTTGTTTTTATTTCCATTTCTCTAGGAGGTGGGTCAAAAAAGATCTTGCTGTGATTTATGTCATAGAGTGTTCTGCCTATGTTTTCCTCTAAGAGTTTGATAGTGTCTGGCCTTACATTTAGGTCTTTAATCCATTTTGAGTTTATTTTTGTGTATGGTGTTAGGAAGTGTTCTAATTTCATTCTTTTACATGGCTGTCCAGTTTTCCCAGCACCAATTATTGAAGAGGCTGTCTTTTCTCCATTGTATATTCTTACCTCCTTTATCAAAAATAAGGTGATCATATGTATGTGGGTTTATCTCTGGGCTTTCTATCCTGTTCCATTGATCTATATTTCTGTTTTTGTGCCAGTACCATACTGTCTTGATTACTGTAGCTTTGTAGTATAGTCTGAAGTCAGGGAGCCTGATTCCTCCAGCTCCATTTTTCTTTTTCAAGATTGCTTTGGCTATTCGGGGTCTTTTGTGTTTCCATACAAATTGTGAAATTTTTTGTTCTAGTTCTGTGAAAAATGCCATTGATAATTAAAGATGATACAAACAGATGGAGAGATATACCATGTTCTTGGATTGGAAGAATCAACATGGTGAAAATGACTATACTACCCAAAGCAATCTACAGATTCAATGCAATCCCCACCCAGATGTTCTTAACACACATTTCAAGCTCTTGCAGTGGTTTGTTTGGGTTTGGTTTGGGGTTTTTTTTTGTTTTTTTGTTTTTTTGGTATGTAGTTTGGGAGTTTCAATGGGAGTGGTTTGACCTTGGACATAAAGATAGGTGTAGATGAAAGGCAACATCTACAGCATAAAATAGTGATGAATTTGTTGACTTCCCACCATACTTTGCCTTTTAAAGAGCCTAAAAAGGTCTGTGAATATCTGCAGAACGCATGAGAACAGTGAAGGAAATACTTTTTTTTGTTGTCTTGCAGAACAACAGTAAAGATATACTCTTTATTGGGAATGGAGTTTTAATCTCTCCAATCACACAACCTGTACAACCAATACTGACCATAGAGGAAGTCTTCTTCAAAAGTGAATTTGCTATATGACACTTCAGTGAACCAGAAACAAATTACGCTATGATGAGAATATTCTTAGAAGAAGAATCTAACAAGTTGAAGGAAATACTTTTATGTTGGCTTTTTGTCATAGAAAATTCCTTATGACCCAGTAAGCAAAACACAATGAATAGAGGCTGTTGACTTAGATATAAAACAGCTACTAAATCTAATAACTATTTCTTGTTGTCCTATACCAAATTTTGTCACCATAGGATACATGTATAAAAATAAAATCATATCTTTTGGTTTTTTCTTCCAAAGTAAAAAAAGCAACTTTAATATCTAATACATTCAGGAAAAAAAATTGTGAAATAAAAGTTGGTTTTTGTTTCTTTGTTTGTCTTTTGAACTAAGTGGGACTTTCCAACAGTGCCCTTGGTACATATGTTCAGATCCTAAATGCCTATGGTAGAACAACACTGTCCTTATAACAAAGCTAACGACAAATAAATTTCAGGCATTTTTCCATCACTTAAAAAAACCAACTATTGTAATTTTCCTCTCTGTCTTAAAATCTGAAGATTAATGAATCTTCATAAATAGATTTGGACAGGAAAAGCCCATTAAGAGAGCATCATTTAGGTAAGTTCAAGAAGCTTTGTTTCTGATGTAGACGATGGATTTTTCCATTCTATTTTGACTGCCTCAAAGTTGAATATTAAAAAAAAAAAATGAGAAAGAAATTTCTAGTCAAAGAAGGAGTTTTAACCAATTCCATAGTAGTTGTGCAAAGTAAGAATATTCTTTACTAGCAAATCAGGAATTGATGATCCATCCAAATGTATAAAAGTCCTTTGATGATGAAAGCAAATTCTCAGGACAATTTGATTTCTTTTTTTCCAAAGTGAGCCTCCACCCTAAATTTCCGACCAAAATACTTAATTTGGCAAGGGGACAGTAGCATAAAAATGAGTTTTGGTCATGAATTATATTTTTTCCTGTTCTTCATGACATTTATGTGTGCCAAATATAAATGACCACACATGTATTAAGTAACAAAGGTGTCTTTCCTTTCCAGTAGCACACATTTTATTAATAAGGATTTGTCCCAATAGTCAGAGTAAAAAAAAATTTTTTAACTGGTTTCTGGAAATGAATAGCATAGTCCATCTGAGGTAAATTATCTAAGTTCCAGTTTTGTTTTTAGTTTTTTTTTAGCATCTCAGGAGGTTACATGCCAAAAAATAAAAGTCATTTCTTGAAGAAGTAATTTACCTCAGGTGGAAAAAGAGCAAAGGTATGGCCCTTGACCTTGCAAAGTCTCTAACCAAGGTTTGAGAACTCAGTTGTTGAACGGATCCCAGTAGTTCAATACTGAAACCAAATTGTAAGGTCTAGAGACATTGTATTATACTTAGTGTTCTATTTCAAGGCTCTTCTGATTTTAAAAGGGCTACTTAAAAGGTGTTATCCTAACAGCCATTTACCACCCCCCACTTTCAAACTAGAGAGTAAAGATTTGGTTTTAAATTGGGGAGGAAAAAGGTGTTACCACAGAACCCACATCCTCCCAAAACTCAATATTGGCACATTTTACCAGTTTACATGCAATTTCTGATCTTTCTGGAGGGATTTGAAAACAGAAATGAGACACAGCTTGTTCAGGAGTATTTATTGGTATGCTAAGTTCAAAAATAATTGTCTCATTTGTTCTCATTCTAGGCATAGATTCTCCCAGGTAGCTTCCCTTGGGTCAAGAAAGCTGAAAATCCAATTTATACATGTAGGTGGGAGCTTCCTGAATATCGTGTTAATAACTGTCATTATGCTACTTGTATTCAGTTCGTTCTCTATGTGTATTTTTAGCTTCAGTTTAGATTCTCTTGTCTGGGTTTAATGATAGTTTTAAGGCATGTATGTCCAGCACTGATCTGCACCAGCTGTTTTATAGTTGTGTTGTATGTGGCATCAGGTACAGTGGGGCTCTGGTTTCTACTTCCCTTTTGTGCTCATCTCTGAACCCTTAGCCTTGGTTCTACACTACCAGATATTTCATCTGGGACTTCAAATTCCAGATTTGGGGGTAGGAGGAGAAACAAGGGTACAGTTTTTCTTTGTCACTTTGTCAAACATTCCCTAGTGAGAGCATCTTGAACTGGCTTGAAGGAGGTGTTCAAAAACAAAGATGTCTTAGATAGACATCTAAGTAGCTCTTCAAACTTCTTCTCTGTGAAGAGAGGAATAAACAGATCTAAAACAGTAAACCGTGAATGTCTGTGTAAGTGAACGTTCTGGATCTGTTGGGCTCATCATTTCAGGAGTATAACTATTGATTTGACATAAGATGTGGAGAGCTTAAGTGCAAATGTGTGTGGAAGCTAGAGTTTGAATAGTAAAATTATTCTGACAACTTGAGCTATGAATAGGTGTGGGTGGCTTGGGAGGATGGAATTAAGATAAAGAAAGATGCATTGCACTTAGCATTTATTACTTTTGGTCTATTTTTCCCAGTCTAAACTAAATTTACCTCTTGATGTGGATAAATCAGAGGGGGTCAGGTATCTGTGGGAAGTTTGCATGAGGCTTAGGAGGCTTACGAGAGCTTTCTATGATGAAAAGTCACCCACAGAGGAAAGTTAAAGTATATGAAGTTCATCCAAGAAAACTGTCCCAAGAACTGAAAGGCAGGTAAATTCGAATATGGCAGGCTCTCTGCTACTTGCAAGTTCCATGGCCAAGTCTTATGCAATTTTACTGGAGCTCTGTGGAGTGGCCCAAACGAGAAATGGAAAGAAATTTTCCAACCAAACCTCTGCTCAGAGAGTGCAAAAGAGGATGACATGACCCATGGAAATCAAAGGTGAAGAGAGGGATCCTCATCACTTTTGAGGTATGTCTTCACCACATGGACTCCAAAAGCAAACAGTTACCATTAGCTGGAGCACGGTTTGGGTGCTGTGGGACCACTTCTGCAGAGAAGATGCACAGGACAATCTTGTCAATGGCAGCAGCAATAAGGAATGATAGATTATAGTGGCGTTGACAGTGGCTTGTAGCACTTTCAGAAACATCAGACACCTTGATCTCTGATTACTATGTGAAGCCAGTGCAGAAAAGAGAAGTATGGACATGCATGATATATGTCAGAGCTGGGCTTGTGAGTACCCACAAGATATTCTCTGGAGACTTGCAGAAATATTTAGGAGAGACAATGAAGGTTCCTGTAAGTCTGGAATAGATTGTGGGGGAAAAGTCAGAGAAACACTCAAGGAGACTTATTCTGACTCATATTTTTGCCCTAAAACCTGTGTGGTCCGAGGAAACACATGTTAAATCCACAAAGAGCTGCCTATTGCTGGTCAGATGCATATGTGGCAAATGTTATGAGCTGGTTCATTTAACCACTGTTTCTAACCCTTTCCTTCCTGATTACCAAATATTAAGAAAAAATTCTCATTCTTGCTTCCTTTTAGGGGGTGACCTTGTAAAACACTTTTGGCCCATGAGACTCACAGAATTCTTCTCAAATGAGAATGATAAAATCTTGTGAGAAGAAAGCTTTGACCCTTTATACTTGCTCTCCTTTCTGTCTGGAATGAGGATGTGATGGCTGGCGTTGTTAAAGTTATTTTCTGACCATGAGGTCAAATGCAGTACCAGACAATTGAAGGAGCCTGGCTCCTAGATGGCATTGCTGACATCTACAAAAACTCTGGACTGTCATTTCCTGGACTTTGGAGCATATGAGAAAACTTTTACTCATTTAAGTCACTATTTGTTTGGGTTTTTGTCCATTTATAGCCCATTGGATTCTAAATGGATATGTTCGGAACATATTCTACTATTCTAAATAAGCTACCTCCTCTTCCTTAACTAATATAAATCTAAATTTACTGTTTTTCAATTAGTCAAAGAATGACCTAAAAAAAGAGCCCCCAATATTTGTTCGATCATCCTGTTGGCACAGAACAAAGATGAAATACTCATTAATTACTTGGGATCCTGGAAGGGAACATGTTAATCTGAAAGACAGAACACCATATTTGCATTTTTTGCCTTTTATTTTTTTCTTTTTATAGCAGGGCAATAGACATGGGGATAAAAATATCCTAACATATTAACTGATTGGCACCTGGTAAATGTTATGTTTCATCCCTTAGCTAAGTTATAAACAAGAATAAGAGAATCAAAATTCCATGGCTTCAGTGATATTAAACTAGAAATACCAAAAAAGAGATCTTTTAATACCCCAGTTGTCAGTTTATGTTGGCCAGTAACTTATATTTTCACATTCATTGTACTCTATTGATCATCAAAGTTGTTTATTTACATGTACACATGAAAATATGTAGGTACCTGTGTAAAAAAAATCCTGGAAATCAAGCATAGAGAAAAGTAAGCTAAATTGGGGGCCACTGGTCTGCAGTTTGACAAGTATGCCACAGCTAAACTGGAGCTGAAACTTTTCCTGATTATATAATTTTCTCCAAGTAGGAAGGGTTTTGTTTTTCACTTTAGCCCCTCCCTCTCCCCAGGCTTAATTGGTATAAATGGGGCAGCAATTTTCAGACAAGTGCGTTACGCAGAAAAAATAAAATTTATTGTAGTTCTATTTTTTAATTTCAGTAAAACCATCAAATACCCATTTAGCAGAGATAAAAGAAAGAGAGAGGTGAAAGGAAAGGGGAAAGCACTTCCAAGAATGAGGGAGCCTGACCCTACAGTGGAAATGGCGTCTGCAGCTTGTATGCGCCACACACTCTGATTAGGATAATACGATCCAGATGGCCACTCCAAGAAGATTCCTTTCATGAGGAAAGTTCTGGGTGGGGTGGATTATTGTGATCAATGGAACAAACTGCAGCTGGATGAACTCTAGGTTACCTTTGAGAATTGCTAAATTAATGATTTAGATTAGATTCTGACAAATCTCTCAGGAATTTTTCTAAGATGGCTGGTAAACAAACAAACAAACAAAGTGTTTAGGGGCTAGATCTTTTCAAAGCAATGAACAGCAGCCTTTTAGAGATCTGTGGACATCCAGGAGGATTTGATATGGCAGGGCTTATAAGCAGTGTTGATTTTTTAGCAGGTAAGCCCCAATAACAGCTGTCCAGGTTGCTTATAGCCAGCGCTGATTCCGACTGGTTGAGGCACACGCAATACCAACTGATAAATATTTTGAATACGTATCCCCTGCTTTTCAGCAGAAGTTGTTGGCATTAATTAGAATCCCTTGACAGGAAAAATGTTGAGTCAATAGACTAAAGACATCTAAGATGAAGTCAGGAAGGGAAATGAGTTTCATCCGTCAAACTCTCACGGAACATTTACTGGGCACTCAGCTCTATAACAGGTACTAGGTATTCGGTCAATAATATCTCATTTTGTTTGACTCGAGAACTTGAGCTCACTAATGCCAGAACCACTCAGATGCACACCAGAATTGTTTCCCTGAATGAATCGAAATCAGTTATTCACTTGGTATTTATGTATTGAGCCCTTGCTACTTGTCTGATAGTCAACCAGGGACTAGAATTGAATGCATTAGGTGTGCCATGACTAGCTACATTAATTCTTTTAAACCATTACATTTTAGAATACTCAGCAGTAATTTGCTTAACTAAATAGACATCTTAAGTCTGCATCCCAGGAGCTTAGCTTCCTACCAAGAGGAAGAAAGCCAAAATAATATAGGCACAATTTTCTACCTGAAAGTCTGTGAAGAGACTTTGAGTAGGATCAAAGGAATACTCTTGACATGGTCACTTTAGAGAAAAAGTGTAATAGATGCCATATGTAATATAAAAGAAAAGAATGAATTCTAAAAATTGCAGGGTGGGGGAATCTGAGGAACTATGATGATTTTTTAAAATGGCCAGAATAAACCCCTCCAAAAATCATTATTCACCTTTGCATTTATGGTTTGTTTCTTATGAGATATTCTTTGCTAAGTTAGAGGAAGACATTTGTGGGAAAGTGTGAAACAGTGAGATAAAGTAAGGGAAGGAAATGAAAGGGCGGCCACGCAATATTACAAAAACAACTTCTAAAATACGTTCACAGATGAATAAAGGCAGGTGCACAATACTTTCTGTGGCTGCTAAGCCCAACTGTACTTTGTCAAATTAAGAAATGTTAATTGGTCTCAGAAGAAAACAAAAAAGTTTCTCCGAATTCACGAAGCAACTAGGGAGTGAGTTATGCTAAAGCTGGAAGGGGAAGGAGGAAGGCAAGAGTAGGGAAGCAAGACAAAAATAAAGGAAGGAGTGGGGAGGATGGTGGGGAGCTTAGGGATAGATGTCTGAACTGTATTATTGATGATATAATTGTTGCGTTTTACAAACATTCTAAGATATTTTTCTAATTCCGGAATTAAAGTGGTGCTGTACCAGAGAACTGTATAAGATATTCTGCATCTGGGTATATTTGTTAGATTCAAACATGAATAACAATGTTATAACAAGCATTGAAACAATGTTTCAATGCTTGTTATAAACAATGTAACAAATATGAAAACAAAAATCATAATATCAAGACTCAAATTACATTGCCAATTATATTTTACATGATATTTCATTTCAGCAAAGAAATGATCTCCCCTCAAGAAGAATCTTTATACTTAATGGCTGCATACCTGCAAATCTCTAGACTAGTTTCCCACAGAAACATGTCTTCAATCCGTAGGGATTTGTGATTGAGTATTCGTGGTACCCAAGATCTGGCTGACTGGTAAATGATACAATTTTTCAGTTTTCATTCTAATGGTTAGTGTGTTAAGTCTGATCTAACTTAAAGTAACAAATGTATCTGAGATATTAAAACTATGGAATATTCACCAAAGATAAATCAATATGTATCCACCACATGGTTCTGACTCAATCTGACTCAATCATGCATCTGGTGTTAACGGATGAATTCCTATTGGAAATATTGGTATTTTAGAAAATTCAGTTGATGAAAAAATATTGATGAGCAAATAAAGTGAAATAGAAAAGCTTGTGCTGTGGAAAGAGGTGACTATCAAAAACATGTTTGAAATCCTGGTGAAAACATCATAAAACCAAAATTTCTCTGATTCCATGATACTAAGTGCCTGGGTATGGAAAGAGCCAAAAAAAATTAAAAAACAAAAATACACCCTCTCTGAGGTATTTTTCCAGCTACTTAGAAAGGTAAACATAGTGAAGATGTCTAAAAAGTCACTTGAAATATAATTAGTTTTCTCACCCGCTTAAGCCTGAAACCTGGCTTAAAGTCTATGATTTTTCATATATTGATATTTCTGCTCATTTACTATGGGAAACAATGGACACAAATAATAAAGACTAAATAGCTCAGTGTAAGTCTCTTCTCCCCTAACTTTAAACAATATATATTTATGGCTTAAGGACATTTATTTGCTCGATTTAAAAGTCTTTAATGTCTTAGATTTAGCTAACAGGCATGAAGCCTACAGCATACACCCAGCAAATGAAGACAGATGTGAGTGAAGGAAAAACCCTTTCATGGTTCTCATAAAAGCTCTCAAGTTGCAGCTGGCGGTATTTTCTCCTTAAAAGGTATTAAGAAGTTACAATTACAAAACTTTGCATAGTGGAAAGTTGCATAATTCTTCCCACCAGCACTTGTAAAAAATGCCCGTCATTTTCTTTCTCTTTTGATAATCTCTAGTTTGCCAATGCATTCAATTTCAATCAAGATTTTTTTCCTTGTACTATTTCAAATCAGGAATTATACATGTAGGAAAACAACATTTTAAAATTTGGGACCATGACATTTTCTTTTTAAAAGTTTTTTTACTGGACAGACTATATGAATTGTAATGAATCACCAGAGCTTTCCAATATGTCCTGAGGCTTTGGTGATGGGGACACGAAGTTAATCATGTAATTGCTTTTAATTTGAGGTAATTGCCTCCTTGTTTCACAGTAGTTTTCTCCTAAAGCTTCGCTCTGGCTCTCAGCAGATGTTGTGATGTTTGAAACGCACGATCCTTCTCTAGGGCTCTGTCATGAAAAGGTCACTGATGAGAAAACAGAATTCAAACAGAGCGTGGGACCCTGACCTGGTTGTGTACTTATCTGGCTATTTTCACAGAGCTATTTTCTACAGGTTATAAAACTAGATGATATTCAGTAAACTCCTGAATTTGCTTTTTCTCTTTCTCAGTCTTCTGGAAAATTTCCAGGTGGATTAAAATGAAAGTAACAGCACACGTGATCACGTGATCTTGAAGACAGAGGAAGATAGTAAGGAGAGGTCGTAGAGTGGATCCCGAGCCCTTTATTAAAAATGAATTCATCCAATATGCACACTCAATTCTTAATAAAAATGCAGGATATAACCCATCCCTTTATTTTTGTAATCCTCAAATGCTGTAAAATCATGGCTATTCTACACATTGATTGTGTTCATCCCTTCAACTAGGTCACTTAGAAGCCAAGCTCAAAAATGACAGCTGATGGTCGTCTAACCTTCTCTGTCTGCCTCATTCTGTCTGTTCCTGATACCACCAGCCCAGTGAAAGAAGATGGATTTTAAGTCATCAAATGAATAGGCAAAGCCATAGCTTCTCCTCACGTCAATTTCCGGGAATTTAAGTAGATGGTGTTGGGTGGAAAGGGAGGAATGTGATGAGCTATGGAGTGAAGCTTGAGGCTGGGAAGGAGAGACAAGGGAACTCTTTTAAAGCAGCAAAAAGTACATACCAAAGCCATGAATTGGCTTGGCTCACAACCTGGGTACAGTGCATATGAGCGCACGTACCTACATACTTCCACACAGCCCATCACCCACCCACCTGCCACCCACTTTTAGACTTCCACAGGCTAGGCTATCCAAGAGCTTGGGAGAGGCTCTTAAAAAGCAGTCTGGCTCTTTCTGCTCTGGGGTCTGATGGAGGAAGGGCTGCCTGGAATGGGTGGCAGCACCTTCCACCCAGGACAACTGAAATGTCCACAAAGGGGACTGCACGTTCTACCCTCATGCTTTTCTCAGAAACAAAGGGAAGGAGGGAAGAGTAAACAGTTAAGGCGGTGGGTCTGGAGAGTCTGAATTGGAGGCGTTCCTAAATGTGAGCACAGAACAAACTACCCGCAGCTGGCCTTGACCTGCAAGAATCAAGTGTATTCTTTGAAAGAAGTAATGCTCATTTCTAATGTGCAGCCTTAAAAGGGGGATGGGAGAAGGGAGTGGTTCTTTATTCAGTCTATACAGAAGAATGTCATTTCATTTACTTCTCTCTTCAACTGATTGATTTTTTTTTAATGTAAGAAGCATAGGTCCTTGCTTTAAATATGGTCCTCACCCCACCCCCTTCTCTGATACCTTTTTCCCACACGTGATTCGTAATATTTAACTCAAAGGAGATAACTGATGGAGTAAGACTCTCAAAAGGGAAATTTTGCAGAGTCAGAAAAGCAAAGGAGGCTCCAGAGCTTATCTTCAAGTTCTGCCTTGTCTATCTCTGAATCTTCCTTTGTCGCATGGTACCTGGTTGGGCAGAAGCAGTTGTGAGCCTTCACAGCATAAGAACTGAGTGGACAAAAGAGAATTCGTCATGACAGCGAGCGAGCAAGTGTGATGCTGTGACAGTAACTCGAGAAATGAACCCAAGTAATTGGCGGCATCATTCACTCGGCCCCACGGTAAAGCGGCTTGTGCCAAATGCAGAAACGACGCAGGCAGATCTCTGGCGTTGCAAACTGCAGTACCCTGGAGTTCTCATGCTTCATCTTTGGTGGATCATTGACTCCTTTTTGAACTGGATAAAAACCATGAACCCTCTCCCCTCCCCGGCAGACACACAGACATGCACAATTTTGCATGCACTTGCCAGGAAGTCCCAGACTCCTGGAGCCGTTGCACATGCCCTAGGTTAAGAACCCTTCTCTAGAGAAGCCTTCCTGAAACCACTTCTGGGATGTTTATAAGAGTTGGTTTGTTTGAGAGAGGATGATGTCATAGCTCTTAGCTTTGAACACTTGTCAGAAATTGAGATTTCCTTTTGGGGAGTGGCCTTTCCATGCTAAGCACTTGATAAATATTTGTTGAGTGACTGAAAAAACAAATCAGTGAATGTGCAATATCTAGATCTTATAATTATATATATCTACTCTATATCAAAGGCTAGTCTGATTTGCTGTACATTTTGGATTGGGGTAGTGGCACAGACTTGCTCACCATAAATCCTGGCCTATTATAGCGTTAAGTGAATAGATGGATGGACATAAATGGGACACTTAATGTGATAAGAACACATTCACATTTTTCATTCAGATTTATTATCATTAATACTTCCCACTGTGGTAAGCATCTCTCCCAAAGATGCTCATATCCTAAACCCGGAAGCTGTGAATGTGATACCTTACAAGGATAAAGGAACTTTGCAGATGTGATTAAGGTTACAGACAATGAGAGTGTCCTGGATGAACCATGTGGGCCCAATATAATCACAGGAGTCCTTAAAAAGCAGAGAACCTCTACCAGCTGTGGTTGAATAAAGATGTGAGGATGGAAGAAGGGTCAGAGAGATGCAATGTTGCTGGCTTTGAAGATGGAGGAAGGGAGCTGTGAGCTAAGGAATGTGGGTGGTCTGGAAGTGGATTTCTCCCTAACACCTCCAGAAGGGAATGCAGCCATGCTAATGCCTTGACCTTAGCCCAAGGAGATCCATGTCAGACTTCTGACCTACAAAAAAGTGAGATAACAAATTTGTGTTGTTTTAAGCAATCAAGTTTGTGATAATTTATTACAGCAGCAGTGGGAATCAAATATGGTTCCCAATAATGGCAGGTGATATTTCTTGAGCTCTGGCACTGTTTTAAGTACTTTACATGGAATAAATGGATCTTCACTAATCCTTTCAGGCAGGTACTAATATTAACAATACTCGGCAGAGGAGCAAATGGAAGCGACTTGCCCCAGGCCATCCACACCCAGCCAGTCTGACTCTGGGTATCACGTACTTCACCAGGGACTACTGAAAGGAAGATGGTGGCTCAGGCCAGAGAGCTGATGGACATGAGAAAAATACATGGATTGGAGTTTTTGAAACTCTCCTGTGGAGGATGTGTGTTGTGAGTGTGCGTGAGTGTGTTTGTGTGTCTGTGTTTGTGTGAACAGTGTGTTTACCTGTGTAGCTGTCTAGGCATCTTTGGGTAGGTCTGTGTCATCTTAGGGTTGATGCTAAGCACATAACAAAATGTCAGTTTATAATGCTTAAAGAATGGCTTACATATTTCCAGGTCACTACTTCTTGAAATAGAATAGCGTATCCCTACTACTACCTCTTTGAGGCAGTGGAGATAGATAGCACATCTTGGTAGCAACTAGTCTACAAGAACAAAAAAATCATCAAGAAAAAAGAAAATCATCAGGCTTTTCAGGGTTTAAAACAACCCCTCCCCCTGCTCTTTATGTTTTTAATAGAATCTCTAAGGTGGCGTTTTGAACATGAGTTGCTAGTTTGGAGTACGTAGAGGCCATAGAATTCACACTATGTATGTCAACTCATATTCCAACTCCAGGCAAAGTGAGAACAGAAGGCATCACGAGTATTTGCTGTGCTCCTTTCCTAGAAAGGACCTTTGCCTTCAAGCTCTGGAATCCTTTTTCAAACTGCTATGTAATTTCTTGTTTCCAGTCCTGGCCAAAGGAAGAAAAGTCCTTCCACCATCAACCCCAAACCAGTGAATTAATGAGTACACATCAGGGCACATTTGTGAGTTTTTTCTTCTTAAAATTTGGAACTGTTCTAAGGAAGGACTTCTTAGGTCAAAGAAAGGACATCTTTTGATTAGCTTGAGAGAAGGAAAGCTGTCATTTTTAAATGTTATCCTATGACAACATCAAATAAATGTCAATAGAGGAAAACATTTGCAATCATGACATTATTTCTTATTTGTGCAAACTCCAAAGTCTATTTCTGACATAATTTCATAGGGATATTCTGAAACAAATGGAAATATATGCTGCATTTACTTATACAGGAAAATGTCAAAATATTCTGTAACCTTTGACATATACTCTGCATAGATAGAGAAAGAGAGAGAAAGATATGGATGGACTATGTTGTAGATTATTTTATTAAAAACACAATGTCCTTCAGGATATAGCTTGCATATGATTTATTTGAGTGAATGAGAAACATATGTCCTTGTTCAGAAATCTTCAGTTAGAAACACCATGTGTTTCAAAGATTGAGAAATTAGTTTGATAAGCAGTTCCTTGAAAAGTTAAAGACCAATTTCTGGATACTGCCAATCATCTCATATTAGTTTCTGTCTGTCTTAAGTGTATGTGGTTTTCTTTTTAAAGTTTCCCAAAGAAAAGAAAACTGACGGTCTTAGGGACCGGTAACATGAGTCAAATTAGGACTTAATCCAAGAGTTTTTCTACGTTCTCAGAAACAACTGGGTCGCAATAAACCTCTCTCCTACGTAAATAAGTCTGGCTGGACAACGTTTATAGCATCACAAAGAATGAATCACTGTTTTATTTATTTATGTCCTTTCTAGCTATCTCTAGAGAAAGAATTCTTTTGGCAGCCTTCCCATTACTTTTTCACATTCTCTCTCCACCAAGTTCCTCCAGCTATGCACACTAGCACACATGAGGATATTATACTGAGTGTGATAAGCCAGACAAAGACAAATACCGTATGACATCACTCACATGTGGAATCTAAAAAAGGTGAACGTGTGAAAACAGAATAGTATGACAGTTACCAGGGGCTGGGGGTACAGGAATAGGACAGATGTTGTTAAAGGATACAAATTTGCAACTGGTAGATAAATAAGTCCTGGAGATCTAATACACAGTATAATGATTACAGACAACAATACAGTATTATAAACATCAAACGTGCTAAGAGACTAGGGCTTAATTATTCCCACCACAAAAAAGAAAGGACAATTATGTGACACGATAGAGGTGATAGCTAATGCTACAATAGCAATCATATTACAATAGTAAATGTAGCAAATCACCATGTGTACACCTTAAGCTTACACGAAGTTGTATGTTGAATATATTTCAAGAAACCTGACAAACAAAAAAACAAGAAATGGAAACAACCTAAATGTCCATTGACAGATGAATGGATAATGAAGATGTAGTACATATATATATATAATGGAATATTACTCAGCCATAAAAAGAAATGAAACTGGGTCATTTGTAGAGATGTGGATGGACATAGAGACTGTCATACAGAGTAAAGTAAGTCAGAAAGAGAAAAACAAATATCGTATATTAATGCATATATGTAGGAGCTAGAAAAATGGTACAGATGAACATATCTGCAGGGCAGGAATAGAAACGTAGACGTAGAGAACGGATATGTGGACACAGTGGGGGAAGGGGAGGGTGGGATGAATTGGGAGAATAGGTTTGACATAAATACACTGCCATGTGTAAAATAGATAGCTAGTGGGAATCTACTGTATAGCACAGGGAGCTCAGCTCGGTGCTCTGTGATGACCTAGATGGGTGGGATGGGGGGGGAGGTCCAAGAGGGAGGGGATACCTGTATACATATAGCTGATTCACTACACTGTATAGCAGAAACTAACACAACATTGTAAAGCAATTATACTCCAATAAAAAAATTAGTTAATTAAAAAAAGAAAGAAACCAGCTGCCTCTTCATATTCATGGCCAGCCTTGTTCTCTTCAAATATTGTGGCAGCTGCTTTGTCATTAGAGAGTCTCCATTGTCTTTATGGCTATTCCTTCATAAAGAGGTGACTTGCAATTACTAATTCCTTTCTAACCACTTTTTTTTTTAAACATCTTTATTGGAGTATCATTGCTTTACAATGGTGTGTTAGTTTCTGCTTTATAACAAAGTGAATCAGTTATACATATACATATGTTCCCATATCTCTTCCCTCTTGCATCTCCCTCCCTCCCACCCTCCCTATCCCACCCCTCTAGGTGGTCACAAAGCACCGAGCTGATCTCCCTGTGCTATGTGGCTGCTTCCCACTAGCTATCTATTTTACATTTGGTAGTGTATATATGTCCATGCCACTCTCTCACTTTGTCCCAGCTTACCCTACCCCCTCTCCGTATCCTCAAGTCCATTCTCTAGTAGGTCTGTGTCTTTATTCCCATCTAGGCCCTAGGTTCTTCAGGACTTTTTTTTTTTTTAGATTCCATATATATGTGTTAGCATATGGTATTTGATTTTCTATTTCTGACTTACTTCACTCCGTATGACAGACTCTAAGTCCATCCACCTCACTACAAATAACTCAATTTCGCTTCTTTTTATGGCTGATTAATATTCCATTGTATATATGTGCCACATCTTCTTTATCCATTCAACTGTTGATGGACACTTCGGTTGCTTCCATGTCCTGGCTATTGTAAATAGAGCTGCAATGAACATTGTGGTACATGACTCTTTTTGAATTATGGTTTTCTCAGGATATATGCCCAGTAGTGGGATGGCTGGGTCATATGGTAATTCTGTTTTTAGTTTTTTAATGAACCTCCATACTGTTTTCCATGGTGGCTGTATCAATTTACATTCCCACCAACAGTGCAAGAGGGTTCCCTTTTCTCCACACCTTCTCCAGCATTTAGTGTTTGTAGATTTTTTGATGATGGCCATTCTGACCAGTGTGAGATGATATCTCATTGTAGTTTTGATTTGCATTTCTCTAATGATTAATGATGTTCATGGTGTATGATCCTTTTAATGTGCTGTTGGATTCTGTTTGCTAGTATTTTGTTGAGGATTTTTGCATCTATGTTCATTACTGATATTGCCCTGTGGTTTTCTTTCTTTGTGACATCTTTGTCTGCTTTTGGTATCAGGGTGATGGTGCCCTCGTAGAATGAATTGGGGAATGTTCCTCCCTCTGCCATATTTTGGAAGAGTTTGAGAAGGATAGCTGTTAGCTCTTCTCTAAATGTTTGATAGAATTCGCCTGTGAAGCCATCTGGTCCTGGGCTTTTGTTTGTTGGAAGACTTTTAATCACAGTCTCAATTTCAGTGCTTGTGATTGGTCTGTTTATATTTTCTATTTCTTCCTGGTTCAGTCTTGGAAGGTTGTGCTTTTCTAAGAATTTGTCCATTTCTTCCAGGTTGTCCATTTTACTGTCATATAGTTGCTTGTAGTAATCTCTCATGATCCTTTGTATTTCTGCAGTGTCAGTTGTTATTTCTGCTTTTTCATTTCTAATTCTATTGATTTGAGTCTTCTCAATTTTTTTCTTGATGAGTCTGGCTAATGGTTTATCAATTTTGTTTATCTTCTCAAAGAACCAGCTTTTACTTTTATTGATCTTTGCTATCATTTCCTTCATTTCTTTTTCATTTATTTCTGATCTGATCTTTATGATTTCTTTTCTTCTGCTAACTTTGGGGTTTTTTTGTTCTTCTTTCTCTAATTGCTTTAGGTGTAAGGTTACGTTTTTTATTTGAGATGTTTCTTTTCCTTGAGGTAGGATTGTATTGCTGTAAACTTCCCTCTTCAAATTGCTTTTGCTGTATCCCATAGGTTTTGGGTCATTGTGTTTTCATTGTCATTTGTTTCTTGGTATTTTTTGATTTCCTCTTTGATTTCTTCAGTTACCTCTTGGTTACTTAGTGATGTATTGTTTAGCCTCCATGTGTTTGTATTTTTTGCAGATTTTTTCCTGTAATTGGTATCTAGTCTCATAGCTTTGTGGTCAGAAAAGATACTTGGTATGATTTCAATTTTCTTAAATTTACCAAGGTTTGATTTGTGACCCAAGATATGATCTATCCTGGAGAATGTTCCATTCCATGACCACTTGAGAAGAAATTGTAATCTGCTCTTTTTGGATGGAATGTCCTATAAATATCAAATAAGTCCATCTTGTTTAATGTATCATTTAAAGCTTGTGTTCCTAATTTATTTTCATTTTGGAGGATCTGTCCATTGGTGAAAGTGGGGTGTTAGAGTCCCCTACTATTATTGTGCTACTATCGATTTCCCTTTTTATGGCTGCTAGCATTTGCCTTATGTATTGAGGTGCTATTATGTTGGGTGCATAAATATTTGCTATTGTTATATCTTCTTCTTGGATTAATCCCTTGATCACTATATATATCCTTTTTTGTCTCTTATAATAGTCTTTGTTTTAAAGTCTATTTTGTCTGATATGAGAATTGCTACTCCAGCTTTCTTTTGATTTCCATTTGCATGGAATATCTTTTTCCATCCCCTCACTTTCAGTCTGTATGTGTCCCCAGGTCTGAAGTGGGACTCTTGTAGACAGCATATATACAGGTCTTGTTTTTGTATCCATTCAGCCAGTCTATGTCTTTTGGTTGGAGCATTTAAGCCATTTACATTTAAGGTAGTTATCGATATGTATGTTCTTATTACCTTTTCCTAATTGTTTTGGGTTTGTTATTGTAAGTCTTTTCCTTCTCTTGTGTTTCCTGCCTAAAGAAGGTCCTTTAGCATTTGTTGTAGAGTTGGTTTGGTGGTGCTGAATTCTCTTAGTTTTTGGTTGTCTGTAAAGGTTTTATTTCTCCGTCGAATCTGAATGAGATCCTTGCTGGGTAGAGTAATCTTGGTTGTAGGTTTTTCCCTTTCATCACTTTAAATATGTCCTGCAACTCCCTTCTGGCTTGCAGAGTTTCTGCTGAAAGATCAGTGTTAACCTTATGGGGATTCCCTTGTATGTTAATCGTTGCTTTTCCCTTGTTGCTTTCAATATGTTTTCTTTGTACTTAATTTTTGATAGTTTGATTAATATGTATCTTGGCATGTTTCTCCTTGGATTTATCCTGTATGGGACTTTCTGCACTTCCTGGACTTGATTGACTATTTCCTTACCCATATTAGGGAAGTTTTCAACTCTAATCTCTCCAAATATTTTCTCAGTCCCTTTTTTTCTCATCTTCCTCTGGGACACTTATAATTTGGATATTGGTGCATTTAGTGATGTCCCAGAGGTCTCTGAGAGTGTCCTCAATTCTTTTCATGCGTTTTTCTTTATTCTGCTCTGCGGTAGTTATTTCCACTACTTTATCTTCCAGGTCACTTATCCGTTCTTCTGCCTCAGTTATTCTGCTATTGATTCCTTCTAGAGAACTTTTAATTTCATTTATTGTGTTGTTCATCATTGTTTGTTTGCTCTTTAGTTCTTCTAGGTCCTTGTTAAATGTTTCTTGTATTTTCTCCATTCTATTTCCAAGATTTTGGATAATCTTTACTATCATTACTCCAAATTCTTTTTCAGGTAGACTGCTTATTTCCTCTTCATTTGTTTGGTCTAGTGGGTTATTTCCAAGATTTTGGATCATCTTTACTATCATTACTCCGAATTATTTTTCAGGTAGACTGCCTATTTCCTCTTCATTTGTTTGGTCTGGTCGGTTTTTACCTTGCTCCTTCATCTGCTGTGTATTTTTCTGTCTTCTCATTTTGCTTAACTTACTGTGTTTGGGGTCTCCTTTTCGCAGGCTGCATGTTCGTAGTTCCCGTTGTTTTTGGTCTGCTCCCAGTGGGTAAGGTTGGTTCAGTGGGTTGTGTAGGCTTCCTGGTAGAGGGGACTGGTGCCTGTGTTCTGGTAGATGGGGCTGGATCTTGTCTTTTTTGTGGGCAGAACCACGTCTAGTGGTGTGTTTTGGGGTGTCTGTGAACTTATTATGATTTTAGGCAGACTCTCTGCTAATGGGTGGGGTTGTGTTCCTGTCTTGCTAGTTGGCATAGGGTGTCCAGCAGTGTAGCTTGCTGGTCGTTGAGTGGAGCTGGGTCGTAGCGTTGAGATGGAGATCTCTGAGAGAGCTGTCACTGTTTGATATTACATGGGGCCAGGAGGTCTCTCGTGGACCAATATCCTGAACTCGGCTCTCCCACCTCAGAGGCTCAGGCCTGACACCCGGCCAGAGCACCAAGACCCTGCCAGCCACATGGCTCAGAAGAAAAGGGAGAAAAAAAAAGAAGAAAAATATAAATAAATAAAATAAAATAAAGTTATTAAAATAGAAAAAATGATTGAAATTTTTAAAATTTAAAAATAATTTAAAAAAAGAGAGAAAGAAAAAAAAAAAAAAAGAGAGAGAGAAAGAAAGAAGAGAGCAACCAAACCAAAAAACTAATCCATCAATGATAATAAGCACTAAAAACTATATTTAAAAAAAAAAAAAGCGGTCAGTCAGAACCCTAGGACAAATGGCAAAAGCAAAGCTATACAGACAAAATCACACACAGAAGCATACACATACACACTCACCAAAAGAGGGAAAGGAAAAAATATATATATATGTACATATATATATATAAAAGGAAGAGAGCAACCAGATCAATAAACAAATCTACCAATGATTATAAGCTCTAAATACTCAACTAAGATAAACATAAAACCAGAAACAAATTGGATGCATAAAGCAAACTCCAAATCTACAGTTGCTCCCAAAGTCCACCGTCTCAATTTTGGGATGATTTGATGTCTATTCGGGTATTCCACTGATGCAGGGTGCATCAGGTTGACTGTAGAGATTTAATCCGCTGCTCCTGAGGCTGCTGGGAGAGATTTCCCTTTCTCTTCTTTGTTCGCACAGCTCCTGGGGTTCAGCTTTGGATTTGGCCCCGCCTCTGCATGAAGGTCACCTGAGGGCGTGTGTTCTTCGCTCACACAGGACGGGGTTAAAGGAGCAGCTGCTTCGGGGGCTCTGGCTCACTCAGGCCGGGGGGAGGGAGCGGTACGGAGGAGGCGGGGTGAGCCTGGGGCGGCAGCGGCCAACGTGACGTTGCAACAGTCTGAGGCACGCCACCTGTTCTCCCGGGGAAGTTGTCCCTGGATCACAGGACTCTGGCAGTGGCGGGCTGCACAGGCTCCCAGGGGGGAGGTGTGGAGAGTGACCTGTGCTCGCACACAGGCTTCTTGGTGGCGGCAGCAGCAGCCTTAGCGTCTCATGCCCATCTCTGGGGTCCGCGCTGATCGCCGCGGCTCGCGCCCGTCTCTGCAGCTCGTTTAGGCGGCGCTCTGGTTCCCCTCTCCTCACACACCCCAAAACAATGGTCTCCTGCCTGTTCGGCAGTTCCAGACTTTTTCCGGACTCCCTCCTGGCTAGCTGTGGTGCGCTAACCCCCTTCAGGCTGTGTTCACGCAGCCAACCCCAGTCCTCTCCCTGCGATCCCACCAAAGCCCGAGCCTCAGCTCCCAGCCCCGCCCGCCCCGGCGGCTGAGCAGACAAGCCTCTCGGGCTGGTGAGTGCTGGTCGGCACCGCTCCTCTGTGCGGGAATCTCTCCGCTTTGCCCTCCGCACCCCCGTGGCTGCGCTCTCCTCCGTGGCTCCGAAGCTTCCCCCCTCCGCCACCTGCGGTCTCCGCCCGCGAAGGGGCTTCCTAGTGTGTGGACACCTTTCCTCCTTCACAGCTCCCTCCCACTGGTGCAGGTCCCGTCCCTATTCTTTTGTCTCTGTTCGTCTTTTTTTCTTTTGCCCTACCCAGGTACGTGGGGAGTTTCTTGCCTTTTGGGAGGTCTGACGTCTTCTGCCAGCGTTCAGTAGGTGTTCTGTAGGAGTTGTTCCACAAGTAGATGTAGGTTTGATGTATTTGTGGGGAGGAAGGTGATCTCCACGTCTTACTCCTCCACCATCTTGAAGGCACCCCTCCTTTCTTTATTTTCTCTTTCCCTCTTTCCTGTCATCCAACGTGAGGCGCTCCAATTAAACACATCCTGAGCCAAGTTTTGCTGTCAGTGATTTTCATGCCAAAGCCTCCCGAGAGCTTATGCTCAGTTCCAGTTGCATCAGAGCGGATTTCCACGGCGATTGTGCGTAAGAATACGAGGGCAGGAACTGACCCTGAGGTCATGTGCAGCAGCAGCTGACGGTCAGAATTTGGCCCAGACTGAGTACATCTACTTTCAGCAGAGTAACTTGTTGATAAGATCCTTGGCCAACTTGACTGCTAATGCCAAAGCAATTCGGATTCGGAGCAATTATGTAAATTATGCACCAAATACAAATGTGAAACAAAATACAAACAAACAAAGCTCTCAGACCACGAACGTTAGCAGTCCACGTTAGGGGACATGTGAACAATAGCAAAAGAGATACAAAGATGAGTTTGTACAGGAGAGAAAAGGATTTTCAGGGGGAAAATAAAAGGAAGGCACGATAGAAGCTTTGGGGGATGATGGCTCAAACTGCAGATAAATTCAGCCTGTATATTATCAAGTTTGCTAACAATGTAAATAATGAATACATCAATTACTTAAATTAGCATTAGTAGAAGACCAGTAAATTTGAAGGCCAAGGAGGAGCATCTATTTTTCTCGTGATATTACTTCCTCCCAAGCAAATGATCTAAGGGGCCCACACTTTAAAAATAAAAGGCACAAGCACTACATTTCTAGAATATTACCTGTCAAGGGATACCTTTATGTAAAATTACCCATCAAATAGAATACTTAATAAGAAAGTAATGATAAAATCAAAACAAACTAAGATATGAGAGTCTGCCACACAGAGAGACTAAACTCTAAATTCATTTATGTCACGAGAGCCATATTTATCTCTTAAGAACACGTCTCATTAACTTTATGTTTTGTTCTGTAATAACAAGTACATCCTAAGTCATTTATTGTTCCATTTGTTGTAGCAAAGCCAATGCAATAGTCTATTATATTTTTTTAAGATTAGCTTTGTTATTTTTAGACTAAACTAAACAAGCACTCACATCTCAAAAAGAAGTCATTTTTGCAAAACAATGGATTAGCCATCCATGTCTCATGTTAAATCAATAAAGATAAAATAACATGGTAGATGTTTTATATTAAATGAAGCCCATTGCTGATGTTTTTAAAAATTAGAAATATTGGGCTTCCCTGGTGGTGCAGTGGTCAAGAATCCACCTGCCAATACAGGGGACATGGGTTTGAGCCCTGGTCCGGGAAGATCCCACATGCCGCAGAACAACTAAGCCTGTGCACCACAACTACTGAGCCTACGCTCTAGAGCCTGCAAGCCACAACTACTGAAGCCTGCACGCCTAGAGCCCGTGCTCTGCAACAAGAGAAGCCACCACAATGAGAAGCCCGCACACTGCAATGAAGAGTAACCCCCGCTCATCGCAACTAGAGAAGGCCTGCACACAGCAACAAAGACCCAACGCAGCCAAAAATAAAATAAATAAAAAATATAAATTTATTAAAAAAATTAAAAATAGGAAATATTAAAAACCATCTAGATTATATTAATATTATAATGCAAGCTTTTAAATTCTAAAATATTGGACCTTGATATACTTAGAATATTTAATTGGGAAATTTACCCTTAAAAACAAATACGCATTTTGTTTTCTACTAATGTTTTCTTAGTTTTGACCTTAAGTTTAATTTTTCTTCTCAATATGTAAAATACAATTTAGACACACAATATGTATAAAGAAATCATAAGTTTTAGTTTTCTTAGTCTACATTTGTTAGGACTTCTATAAACATTCTGTAAAGGAGAATTTTATAGAGAATAGAATAGCTATCGTTATATATATATGAGGAATTATCTTGGATAAAAAATTACTAAGATTATTCTGGGTTTGCCCAGACAGCAAAATTTGGACCAAAAAGAGAAATGTAGTGATCAGTCCAATGAAAAGTCTTATCAACCAGAACTATTTTGTGAAGTGGTGAGGTTCTGGAAATGTTATAGAGACCCTGTGGTCATTGGTTAAAATGTTGAAGAGGTGATTTCTAAAATAATTTGATTTTTAAATGTGTTTCTTCAAACACTAGAATTCTTTGTTTCAAAACCCCTGCATTCATTTTATTAAAATATTCTGTTATATTGAGAATATTGACATGCATTGTAGCAGCTGACTGGTCAGTGTGTTGAGAGAGATAAATTACTACTCAAACCTTGATTATAATTATTTGATTCTGAATCTAATATCTATTAAATCAGCATAAAATGAATTATGCTTATAAGAGGAAAATTAAGAGGAATTATATTTGAAATTATAGAAAAATCTGTAGTGATTTCAGATGGAATTAGTGACGGAAAACATTTTAAAATTTTGAGTCAAGATCATATAATGTGTGGGCAAATAAAAGAAATTGAGATATGATGGGTGGAGTCTAACTTTCTTTGTTTATCTTCCTATAAAAGGAACTTGGAGAAATTGAACTCTATCCACTTTTAAGCTTCCTATGTGTTGATAAAGAAATTCTAAATGTAATTATTTAGTGCTTTGCATATAAAGTAGAATCTATAACTATGTTTTCCTAAGAAAATTTTCACCGAATCATAGAAAACTGACAGTTACTCAGGTGTCTGAGTTGCTGAGTGGCTGTAATTGCGTATATGAATCATCTAAATGTGTGAATTTAGGTGATTCTAAATCACATACATTTGTTCATATACTTATGTTCTTCAAATGTAAGCTCAGTGTTATCACTCCAGCATCTAATATGGACCATGCTGTTAAACTAGAATTGTCAAATTTAAGCTACTCATTTTGCAAATTAGGAAAACGGAAATCTCAAGGCTGAGATTTTCCAAACACAGTTTTAAATCATGTGGTCCTTTAGGATAACAAATTGAATGTTCCAGAAGTCAGAGGAAAAAAACAAAAAACTCTGTGTAGATGAGGCCCAAATTCCAAGGAAAAAAATCTGAATCAGTACGTTGAGGCTTAGAACAGCAAACAAAGAGCACAGCACCTAGTTCCCCAAGAGGGCTTTCTGCACACTCATCGCTTTAATACTTGTTGTCTGATAAAATTATTCTTTGAAAGTACCCCCTAACTGTGTCTCAGAATGGCTGTGATTAATGAGGGGAACCAATCATATCACATAGCTGAGATGTGTGTCCTCTGTGTTGGACTTTCCTAATATAAAGTTATGTCTAGAAAGTTGAGTTTATCTATATTTGCTTTCCAGTTATTGAATTCATTACCTGAATGTTGGCAGATAAACTGTTTTTCAGAATCCTCTCAAGCAAAAATTCCAGAATCTAAGTTCTGAAGGTGGGACGTGGGCAGAAATGAGGAATTGGCACAGGAAGTAGTCATGGAAAGAGTAGGGTTGAAAATAGTAATCATAAGGGCAAAGGAAAATACTAGAAGGAAAAGATGCTAAGAGCTCTTTCTTCTGATATGTATCCTTCACAGTTCCAGTGTGGAAAAGCACATTTAATACTTTTTGGCAGTTGGTCCCAGGAGAGAAGGACTTTGGAAAGAGATAGAATTGGCAAGACACAAATCATCCTAAGGAGAAGAGAAAGGAGAAGAACAGAAGAGAATGATAAAAAGTGGGGTAAGAAGATGGATGTGGCGTGGAGAGCCCTAATCTTAATCTGGAGTTTTCTTTCTTCTTGCTCGTGACACAGAGAACTTTGGGCAAGATTTGGTAAAGGTTTTGGGTCATTTCTCAAGGGGCTACTTATTCTTCACTAATTAAGTTCATATTACATAGATTGTCATTACAGTGACACCAACTCTGGCTTTGTGAGAATGTCCAGTTCTTCCTAGTTTCCTACCCTCTTCTTAACTCTGAAACCTGTCTAGAATCATAAGTGGCTCTATGGTACCATGCAGAGTCCACTGAGCCTCTATTAGTGAACGGTGATTCCAAGAATGTGTGCTCCATCCCATCAGATCTAGTTGTATTTGAGGGGCAGGATAGTGTAGTAGATGGGAGGAAAAGATCTGGAGAAATAATGCTCATGTTCACGTGGCCAGATTAAGATGACTCTGTTTGAATATGGACAGGTTACCCAACCTCTGTTCTCAGTTTTCTTATCTGAGAAAAAAAAGAAAAAAGAAAAAAAAGAGAGACTAAAAGTACTCCAAGGATTTGTTAAATTAATCCATGCAATGTGCTTAAAAGAGACCATGGATTATAACATGTTTCAAATGTGTGCTGGTTAATAATCTTACCCTCTCCAGGTGGAAAGAAAGCTACATTCTCTCTCTGGAACTAAGCATGCTCCTGGCTTCAGGGGCCCTGCTAGCGTTCCATCGTGGGCCCTGTACACTAGACGGTCTTCCTTTAACAACGGCTCTGAGGCTTGGATATTCTATAGGGTAGGAAATTGATGCAATCCAAAGTCAAAGTGCTTTCTTGAGGGTTACTGCTTCTGTTTCTTCCAGGGATCTGAACTGGGAGGAAGATTTGACAAACAACAAACAAACAAAACAAACACAGTTTCTAGATGCTCTTTACTTTGCCTTCAACTCCAAAGGGACATTTTAACTTTCAAAAATAAAACTGGATGGGTAGTGGTTCAGATTATGGCCAACCCACCCAAAATTATTCTGGCTAAATCAAAATGTATTTCCCCTACCCAGGCCTCCCACTACCCAACTCCTAGGACAAGGCATGACAGATATAGTTAAGAAACAAGGAAAGAAACCATAACAGGATATCTCTATAATGCTTTAGATAAAATTCCACTGAATAAAGTTAAATTCATCTCTAAATTAGGGTGTATGTTCTTCGTATTTATTAGAATCTTTTGGAGAAAGTCTCCATGATTCATTTTGGAATATTTTCTTAGGCATGTTTTCTGACAGGTCAGTCTTCTTAACAGCCTGCCTAGAAAAGGAAGTTTCCTGACCAGTGTTTCCTATAAATTCTCTTCAAAATTTTCCTACAGAGAAAATTCCCTAAGACAATATTACTGTGAATAAAATCATATTCTGTTTGCCAAGAATCATCATTTTGGGAAAAAAAATAAAATCTTAGCAACAATCTTCTTCTAAGCCTTAGAATCTGAGGGAACATTCTAGTATATATAGTAGTCAGTATAACATATTTAAGTGGCTTCATTCTATTTATGGCATATGATTAAAGTATTAAACAATATCATTTTGAAGATTATGAAGTCATTTTGGGGGTAGCATTTTTTAAGTTTAAAAAGATCCAAATACACTCTAAATATGTGTGTGTGTGTGTGTGTGTGTGTGTGTACCCATGTGTTGGTATTTGATACATATCTAAGTTTACTGACTATTTTAAGTCAGGCTTGATCTTTGGAGTCAGACTGAATTGAATTCCAATGCTGACCTTCCTACTCATTATCAGTGTGTTCTTTCTTAAGCCACTAAATTTCTGTAAGTCTTAGCTTTTTCACCTGCAAAATGGTACACCTAAACAAAGTTGTTTGATTTGTGGTTGATATATATGATAAAATATATAAAGTCTTCTATGTATTGCCTTTCCTATACTAAGTACTCAAATGTAAGCTAGCTATTTATTTATTTTTACATAATTACTTCAAACAGAATCAGAAAAATACTGTCTTTTGGACAATCTTAGCAAAGAATATTGTGCAAAAAAAAAGGCAATTTAGATGACACAAAGTTTTATTCCACCCTTTAAACTTCTTGAGGTCTTAACTGTGAATAGACCAGTTTTGATTAAATACAAATATTTTTTCAATTGTGTGTCTTTACTTTGGATATTAAGTTATCCACATATGGTATTTCTGAACAGCATGAAAGCCTTTCTATCAAAAATTCACCCCCAAATTTCAACCTTTAAAAATATTATAAGCACTTCTTCATTTAAAGGAATGATACTCTATTCAAAATTATTTTATCAGGCATGAAATTGTTGAATTAGCTTTAAAAGTCAGGCCAAATGAATGTGGGAAGAAGGTAATCAGAGAGAACAGTTCATTAGCTCATGTGAAACAGCAGTTAGTGTTGTCATGTCTGGGCCGAGACAAAATTGGTCAGATTGTCCTGCCAAGGAAATGTCGTGGGAAGGAATTATATTGTCCAGGAAAGAGTCCTAAGAGGAATGTTCCTTTAAAGTCCATGCTAAAATCTGCTATTTTGGGTGTAAGACTGTACTCCACTAAAACGAAACTGTTACAGCTGTGACATTTTACCAATAAAAGCTGTAAAGTTCTCCCACTAGTGACATACTCTAGATTGATCATAGGTAGCCCGAAAATGTCAAGGGGAATGAGTGTTGGGCAACAATTATTTCTAATTTCCATGCCATTAGTCTCCCCCAAACCCAGAATTTGGGATCTGTATTGGACTGTTCTGAAATTTTCCCTGAAATACTCTTACCAGCCACCCAAGGAGCCCTGGATGAGTTCTTCGAAATGACAGAATTGGACTCCCAGAGATGGGATTAGTCTTGGGTTTGGCTGTTTTTTAGTGAGCTAAGCCCAGTTGAGTTTGAAACCTCTTGGGTGTGACAGTGACTGCACATCATCAGTGGGATATAGACACTTTGAGCCAATGGAGATGGAGTTGATGGAGATCTATTCTGTCTTGCCTAAGGCATAATCTCCCAAGTGCCTGAGAAATAACAGCTGTCTTATTGCAAACCAATGCATTATGGGTGAAGAAAGAAATGAAAGAACTCCAACAGTTGGTCCAATGCATTCATCTTTGTGGCGAGACACCACAGTTGTTTCTAGGTTGAGAATTAGCTTTTGGGAAAATTACAAGTATCCAGAGGTGATTAGAAAGGAAATGTGATGGAAGCTCATAGTGGAATGGAATAGAGCTGCCTGGGTGGGACGGGGGCAAGTCATAAGCATCTCATAATTTTCTAAGACAAAGTATAGAAGTTTGGGAAGTGTGGTAGATTGCCTGCTTTCACGGTCTTTATCAATGACTATGTATGTCCTTTGTGATGAGAACTTGCAGCCACTTCATAAAGAAATGGAGTCTATATTCTCCCCTCTTGAATCCTGGTACTCTCTCTGGTCAGTACACTATGTCAGAAGTAAGTGTGTGCCAATTCCTAGTCTAGCTCTCAAGAGGCCTTTTGAATTTCCACTTGCTTTCTTGGTAACTTGAGGTTTAGCTGGAGAACAAGTCTGGGATAGTATCCAGAAAAAAGGTTAACATAGCAGGTCCGAGACTGCTGTCCTTGGAAAGACCTGCTTGCAAGATGGGCCCTGAGCTGGCATCTGAAAACTTGAGTTTCTCGAATGTCCCCACCACCCTAACTGATAAGAGTGGCTCATTGTGCCTAAAAATGTTTGTGCAAACAATATGGTTTATGCTGAACACCTGCTTTTGTTCTGAGAGTCTGGAATTGTGGTACATGCCAGGCAGAGCGTGCTTACTTAACCAGCCCCTCATACAAACCTCAGGTGTTGAATCGCTAACAAAATTCCCTGTAGACAACATTTCAGATGTGTTGTCACAATCCATTGCTGGAGGAATTAGGTACAGCCTATGTGATTCTACTAAGATGAGAGAGGACTTTTGGAAGCTTGCACCTGGTTTCCTCAGGAATTTGCCCCAAATGTCTTAGCTTTTGTTGATTTTGCTTTGTATCCTTTTGCTGTAATAAATTATAGCCATGAATGTGACTATATGCTGAGTCCTATGGCTTCTCCTAGTGATCATTGAGTCTGGGGAGTGGTCCTGGGGACCAGCTGACTGAAGATGGCCTCAAGTGGGAACATTTCTCTGCTTCACGGGGTCTTTCATTCCTCAGTAGGCTAATTCGTTGACTGCCAGATACGTCAGTGAATCCCAGATGAATCCCAGATGAACTATCCCAGAGGTGGGAGCAATTTTGGATTTGTTTGCTATTTAAGGTAAGAGTCTACCATTGGCAAGCCAAGCCCAGGAAATATCAGTAGTCCTCACCACCCAACCGGTTAATTTGTGAGAAGTAGTAAATGATTGTTGTTTTAAGACACTAAGTTTCAGGATAATTTGTTATTTAGCAATAACTAACTGATCTAAGAAGCCTATGAATTAAGTAGAAGATAACTGAAAGTCTTCAGAACAGAGATTAAAACTTGGTTGGCAAAGGAAACAGCTGAAAAGTTCTTGGTTTGAAGAATATCTAAATCCTTTGCACATTACTCAGTAGGTGGACTAAAAGAGACATTTGAAGCCAAAAGAATAGAATTGGTTTTCAATGTCACCAAAAAATGAGCTCCATAAGTTGACAGGGCAAATGTGAATTCACTTTTTATCAGGGCATAGGTGTAAATAAGACCTTCTTTGACCAACTATTTAATTTCATATTGCCTCCAGCTTTGACCATGAAGCCTGGCTTTAAAGATAGTTATCCTTAAAGGCTGGGCAGTGTTTTTGGGTGACTTTAATAGGTACTAATATCTAAAAATTATCTTTGGTTCTGTTTTGTTGATGCATTATCAGATTAAAAGAAATCCAAACTATGGTTCTTTCATTTGATACCAATGGATTTGTATAGTGGGAATCAACTGATGTTCACCCTTCAGTAATTTCTAATGTTATTTTGAAGAGCAAATGTTTGCATTCTTATGAAATCATTCTGCCAAAATTGAGACTAAATGAAAAGAATAGTGGCATTCTCTTATTTGTTATTTTGAAGTGGCTCAAAACTCTGTATTACACCAATATACCATTTTAAATTACTTTAAAATGGGAAGAAAGTGGCTAATCATTATCAGTTAAAGTACTTGTGAAATAAAAATATATTGTAAGAACTGTAAAAACAGAGCCTGATAAATATCACTGCTGCAAATCAAAATGAGGGTAACAATTCCAATTTTTTCATGGAAGATACATTTGCTGTATAGTTTTGAAATCTGGGAAAAGCTATTAAACTCACAGCATCTCATACATTTTATAAGAAGCACTCTTGACACTAAATTAACTAAGAAAAATAAATAGTAAACTTCCTGGATTCACCTAAATGTGCTTTCTCAGAATTGAATTATTTCAGGTAGATTAATTATACCTAACTTCATTAATATCAACAGTTCATTTTGACCCAGCACATTAAACATATATATTTTCTGCAACAGATGTACAAGAGATGAATTAGCAAACACTGAAAAGCACATTGGTGAGCCTGTTAGGGAGTACATTTCAAATTAATGGAGCAGAAATCTTAAATTACGGTAGCCTTCAAGTATATACAATTTTCTGTATTTTAGTAGATGATTTTTTCCTGGTCTGTATCACATGAACTAGATAAAATTCAACTGACTATTTTGTTGTTGTTGTTTATTCTACTTATTTCTTTCCTAATAAATTATCTTATTTATTAGATACCCCTTACCCCAGCTATCAAACTGGACGCTTAGTTTGGCATCAAATATGTGGCTTGTTAGTTCCGCTAGTTAGTAATGTGTGCTACTATCAGTGCCAATGACAAGAATTTCTTCCTTCAAAGTCAAGTAACCAGGAAGAATCTCTTCACAGGGGCAGCTGAGGAACCATCATAGCAGAACTAGAAATATGTATGTAGTCTGTCCTCTTTTTGTCAAGGCAGAATCAGGTGCCATCACATTGGTGAGGGCAGGTAGATTAGGCGGATAGGTAGCACTTAATTAAGACTAACTTCAAAATAAACCTCAAGCTACTGTTACCCCAAGTCCTCTGTTCCACCAGCTCATGCAGTTTAAGCTCTCATTCATGCTGGAAATGAATGGAAATGGTCAGGATGAGGATGGTTAGAATTTAACAAATGCTTAAATTGGTACACACCGTTCCTTGTTATTGAATCAATATTTCTTTCTCAATCTCAAAGTGTTACTCTTTTTCAAGAATTAAGGAAGAAAAACATACAACTCTATGTCATTTTGGAGAGTCTTAAAAAACAGAAATCAATGCACATATACAAAAAGAGAAAATTATGCAAATTTAGGGAAAGAAGTACATGACTGTATAGCTCTTTTATCTCTTTTATAAAACATGAAAAGATCTGCAGTGCATTTAAGACATAATAACACTATTGCATATTAGAGTTTTTTCTCCAAGTAACAGAAATCTGTAACTACTACTACTTGTGAACACAAAATGTTGTATCACAAAGTTTTTGTGCATTAGCCCAGGATAAATACATAATTATAATAGACTAAAGAGGAATTACAGGGAAGGTGGCAGTTTGAGAATCACTCTTGCCCCACTCTCTCCTGATTTCCCATGGAAGAAACTCAATTGTAAATGAAAGAAAAGTCACTCTTCAACTGAGAATCATGAACTTTTTGTTTTGCTTTGTTTTGTTTTGTTAATTTCCTTCTTAGGTACTTGGGATGATACACATTCTGAAAGTTTAATCTAGCCCAAGGTAAATGTGATGGTTCATTTTATGTGTCAATTTGGAAGGTGCCTCTGGTTGAGACTGACATTTTAAATGGTGAAGGTGTGAGTAAGCAGATTGCCCTCCATAATGTTGATGGGCCTCATCCAATTAACTGAAGGTCTGAAGAGAACAAAAAGACAGGCCTCCCTGCACAAGAGGGAAATTCTCTAGCAGACTGCCTTCCGATTTCATCCGCACCATTAGCTCTCCTACGGGCCTACGTTACAGATTTGGATTTACCAGACTCAGGGCATACATAACCAATTCCTTGTAATAAATCTCCTTCTACATACATATGCATCTTAATGTCCCTGTTTATCTGAAGGACCCTAACTAGTACAGATTTGGTACCAAGGGATTATAGAAGAACAGAACATTAAGGATGGCCTGACAGAACGAGTAGATATAAATGGATTCTTGAGAGCTTTAGCCAGACCTGTGTGCAACTCACTAAATGATGACCTTCAAAATATGGAAGGTCTGTCATGGACCCCACATATGTTGCAGTAGTAGGTTTCAGGCTTCTGTTGAAAACATAAATAGGAACAATTAAGTTGACATTGCTCTGTGTAACGAGTCTAATGTTAGAATGTCTGGTGTGTTGAGTCCATTATTCTGAGACCTTGGTCAACAAGGGTCACTGACTTTCTCCCTAGGGAAGCATGGGCCACTTTACCACCTTTGCTTCTCCTATGTATCTTTCTGAAACTAATGAAATGAGCTGGGCACAGCACGATAGTTCAGCCATTTTCTCCAAAAACTTCTTAAAGCTTGGAAAGCCCATATATGACACGTATTTTATTTCTCATCTTAAATTACCCCAGTTCTTCTGTCCATTCTTGCTCACCAAGAATAGCCCAAATAGTCCAAATGATAAAAGTCCTGCAATGTTAAAATCCTCACAGTTTAAAGTTGAACCACTTGCCATTATTACATTCATGTAAAAAATGTCTCATTAATAGATTCTCCTTTTTCTTTGAAAAAGTTAAAGACTTATGATTCTGGGCAGGTGACAGCATTGGTAGAGTCATGTGTTTTGGATCTCCCTGAATCCCCACGTGAAACTAGAGAGAGCAACTAGATTGCAAATCTCAAATCCCAGATACAATCCTCTCAACAAAAGTGTCAAGGTAAGCCCAAAACTCAAGCAAGTGAAAACAAACCTTTAACAGGAACAAGAGTTCAGGGTTCCAGCATTTGTGTTGGAATAAAAGGAAAGAAAAGAAGGAAAGATTTGTGTTTACCTTACCTGAGAAGGGAAAAATTTGAAAATAGCGAGCAGGAATTTATCCAGAAGAAATGAGGGCCATTTTGCAAAGAGCAGCTAAAATTCAGAAGGGATTTTTGTTTTGTTTTATTTTGTTGTTTTCTTTTCTCTTCTCTTTTAATTGAAGTATAGTTGCTGTACAATATTATCTAAGTTACAGGGGTATGATATAGTGATTCACAATTTTTTAAAGTTATACTCCATTTATAGTTATTATAAAGCATCTGCTATATTCTCTGAGTTGTACAGTATATCCTTGTAGCTTATCTTATACCTAATAGTATGTATCTTTTAATTTCCTACCCCTATATTGCCCCTCCCCCTTCCCTCTCCCACCTGTCACACTTGTCAGACTGGCTATTATCATCAAAAAGAAAACAAATAACAACTGTTGGCAAGGATGTGGAGAAAAGGAAACACTCGTACACTGTTGGTGGGAATGTAAGTTGGTGCAACCACTATGGAAAATGGTATGGAGGTTTCTCAAAAAACTAAAAATAGAACTACCATATAAGCCAGCAATTCTACTCCTGGGCATGTATCCAAAGGAAACATAAGCACTAATTCAAAAGATACATGCACCCCAATGTTCATAGTAGCATTATTTATGATTGCCAAGATACTGAAACAACCATGTCCATCAACAGATGAATGGATAAAGAAGATGTGGTATATATGGAATACTACTCAGCCGTAAAAATAGAAAGAAATTTTGCCATTTGCGGCAACATGGAGGGACTTGGAGGGCATTATGCTAAGTGAAATACGTAAGAAGGAATTTTTTTATCAATAGTGATAGCCAAGAGTGTAGTAGTCCATCATAAAAAGATAAAGGAGCTGGAGCGACCTGGCCTTTGAGAGGCACCAACCTAGGGCCCCTTCCAGGACGGGGTCCTCCACTGAAGAGAAGCCACCGGGAGTGGAACAAAAATTGAGTAGCATCCTGATAATGGAGAAGGAGTCAAAAGATCCAGATAAAAGCAAGAGGGGGACAGAGACAAGAGTTCACAAAAAAGCAAGTGACTGTATAAGGAAACACCAAATGAAGGAGCTTGGGAAGTTAGAAAAGCTATCTTAAACCCTGCCTCCTTTAAAAAGTTTAGAAAAACAAAAATCATTTCAGATAAAAATAAGTAACAGAAAGCTATCAAAGTCAAATCTTATACAAAGATGTTTTGAGAAAAAGGAAAAAAAAAAAACAACTGTGTAACATCTCTACACACAATGTAAGCATATTTGAGAGACACATTCAAAAAACTGATCAAAACCATAACTTACTCTTTCAAAATAAGCTAGAAAACTTGAAGAAAATAATTCAAGTATGAAGGACAAAATAAATCAGACAAAACTCAGGTAAATATTAGAAACATGAGAAAAAATGATTTAAGACCAAGTTTGAAAAACTTGGAGGAATTATAAGAATGAACAAATGAAACTGTTAATGACTTATGAGAGAGAAATGGTAATAAAGAAAATTTTAAAATAAATGAAGAAATACGTTAAAAAGATTTAAAAGAAAGTAACAAATACTGAACATAGACAAAGAAGATTAAAATATGGATAACATCGGTCTCTGAAGAAGAACAAAACAAGAAAATACAGCAAATACTAATAGATTTAGATCTAGATAAACACAGTTTACTACATAGAGATATGGATATGATGGAAATAGTAGCTTTTATCTTTGTATTATTATTTCCTAGCTATTAATGAACAGCATTAATTTGATATCAACCACAGCATATTTGTTAAATTCTCTTACTAATCTGCTAATTTTTTGGCAGTCCACTTGGGCATTCTCTATCAACAGCCATGAAAATTGCTAATACTACAACTTTATGCTTTCTTTACCAATTCTTATAAATTTTTTGAAATATATAACATTATATTAGTTTCAGGTGTACAACATATCGATTCAATATTTGTATATATTGTGAAATGATAACCTTAATAAATCTAGCAACACCTGTTAGAAAATCAAATTATGTATTTAAACATATTAACAGATCAAAGAGGTAAAAAGTATGTGATCATGTCCATAGATGCAGAAAAACGTATTTAATAAATTTAACATTTATGTATAATAAAAGTACATATTAAACTTGGGGCAGAAAATCTTATTACTTTTGTGATACATTTTTACACTTATACATTTTTTCCAGGTATATTCGCTGGATTTATTACAGAATTAAATACATGAGACTGTAGTGGATTTCCTTGTTTTGTTCCAGATTTAAAGGGAATGCTTTTAATGTTTCATAATTAATATTTGCAGTAGTTTTAGATTCTCTTTAAAAAGTTAAAAAAGGAAAGCATAGGCAGAACACTCTATGACATAAATCACAGCAAGATCCTTTTTGACCCACCTCCTAGAGAAATGGAAATAAAAACAAAAATAAACAAATGGGACCTAATGAAACTTAAAAGCTTTTGCACAGCAAAGGAAACCATAAACAAGACGAAAAGACAACTCTCAGAATGGGAGAAAATATTTGCAAATGAAGCAACTGACAAAGGATTAATCTCCAAAATTTACAAGCAGCTCATGCAGCTCAATATCAAAAAAGCAAACAACCCAATCCAAAAATGGGCAGAAGACCTAAATAGACATTTTTCCAAAGAAGATATACAGATTGCTAACAGACACATGAAAGAATGCTCAACATCACTAATCATTAGAAAAATGCAAATCAAAACTACAATGAGATATCATCTCACACCGGTCAGAATGGCCATCATCAAAAAATCTACAAACAATAAATGATGGAGAGGGTGTAGAGAAAAGGGAACCCTCTTGCACTGTTGGTGGGAGTGTAAATTGATACAGCCACTATGGAGAACAGTATGGAGGTTCCTTAAAAAACTAAAAATAGAACTACCATACGACCCAGCAATCCCACTACTGGGCATATACCCTGAGAAAACCATAATTCAAAAAGAGTCACGTACCAAAATGTTCATTGCAGCTCTATTTACAGTAGCCAGGACATGGAAGCAACCTAAGTGTCCATCGACAGATGAATGGATAAAGAAGATGTGGCACATATATACAATGGAATATTACTCAGCCATAAAAAGGAACAAAACTGAGTTATTTGTAGTGAGGTGGATGGACCTAGAGTCTGTCATGCAGGGTGAAGAAAGTCAGAAAGATAAAAACAAATACCGTATGCTAACACATATATATGGAATCTAAAAAAAAAAAAAAGGTCATGAAGAACCTAGGGGCAAGATGGGAATAAAGATGCAGACCTACTAGAGAATGGACTTGAGGATACGGGGAAGGGGAAGGGTAAACTGGGACGAAGTGAGAGAGTGTCATGGACATATATACACTACCAAATGTAAAATAGATAGCTAGTGGGAAGCAGCTGCATAGCACAGGGAGATCAGCTCGGTGCTTTGTGACCACCTAGACGGGTGGGATAGGGAGGGTGGGAAGGAGGGAGATGCAAGAGGGAAGAGATATGGAGACATATGTATATGTATAACTGATTCACTTTGTTATAAAGCAGAAACTAACACACCATTGTAAAGCAATTATACTCCAATAAAGATGTTAAAAAAAAAAAAAGTTAAAGAAATTCTTTTCTGCCAGCTCCATAAAAGAAATTGAGGAGATTTCCTTACTGTTTGTCCTTTTAGAGATTTTGTGTAAGAATATAATTGTCCCTTAAATGTTTTGTAGAACTAGCCTAAAAACAGTCTCAATAGTTATTTTATTTGTGGGAAAGATTGCAAATACAAATTCAGCTATTTAAATTAATTTTAGAATCTTTTAGGTCTTCTATTTCTTCCTGAGATATTTTAAGATCATATGCACACAAATACACACAGACATGATACATATATGTTAATATATATAGATACATATATGTAAATATATGTAGATACATATATGTAAATATATGTAGATACATATATGTAAATACATATGTACATCCACATATGATTGTACATTTCATTTACCATTTCAATTGTTTTGGCGTAAAGTTATTCACAAGAGTGTTTTATTATCACTTTAGTCTTCACTGAGTCTATGGTCATGTACACTACTTTGATTTCTTGAACTGGGTTTTTGTTTGTTTGCATATTCTCTATTATTTTCTTGACTAAACTCCCATACTAATTTTATTGGTATTTTTTAAAACTTTTTTTATCCTTTGCATTTTATCACTTTTGTGCATTAAGTTTTGCACTTATCTTGTTCCTATTTTTGCTCCTATCTCATATTTCTACTCTCTTTGGGTTTAATCTTTTATTCCTTGTCTAACTCAATGATTCTTACCTGGAGGGAGCATCACCTACCTAGAGACACGAAGAAATGTGCGGAGGCATTTTGTTTCCACCTTGACTCTAGAGAGCTGTTGGCACTTAGTGGATGATGTTTATCCAGCAGTGTGTGGAACATTCCTGTTCAATAAAGAATTCTTCTTCCCTAAAAACCAATACCAAGAGCTTTGGTTAGGTTTATCTTTTAAAGGCTTAAAATTCAGAGTATTTACATACTGTTCAGGACATATTGGTCTTTTTTGTTATATTTTTCTAACTTTAAGTTACTATGTATGATGAAACTATTTTTAACCCAAAAAAGGAGTTATAGACTCACTAGGGAGAGTGTTTTATAAATAGAATATGAAGATCATAATGTGAAAAGACTGTGATATTTGAGACTAATAAATTTTGGGATGTGTGCTCTGGTACATGCATATAACTGCTCATATAACTGAGCTATTAGATCAAATGACAGACACATACTTCATGTATGAAATCCACTGGGGAAGCTTTTAAAACAAATGTAGGAGATGCCCTCTTGTGTTTGATTTTTCTGTGGTAAAGTACATTTAAGGAAACTGTCTTCACTTCTTAACCTAATTTTTTGATAGTCTATGAAAAATGAAAAAATTGCTTAACATTTATTAGGTGTCTACAATGTATTATTGTATGTTTAAAATACAATTTCTGTTTTCTAAGAAATCATTTTCCTGTGATTAGAATGACTTTACTTTTTTCTCTCTGCTTTGATTTCACTTTAACATTGTTAAAAACAAATGTTCCATTGAACAATTAATATTTGAATTCAGCCACTTTTTTTTACTCAAAATAATAGATACAGCTGTGGACAAAGAAACCTGTGCTTGCAAGATATTATATAAATTCAAAAGTGTTTTCAAGCAAAACATTTTCCTTGTTTCTCAAAATAATCCTGTGAAGTGTGTAAGTTAAGTGTATATCCCTGTCTTTGGGATGTAAAAAACTGGAGCCCTGAACCTCAGCAACACCTTGGAACCAGACCACAAGTTCCTTAGAGTCCAGTAGAAGAGTTGGACCTGAACCTGGCCCCCAGGCCTTCACACACTAAGGGATGAGTTTGACCTATGAGGCTTGACAGTTTTCTGTCATGTTTTCTGAGCCAGTGTTTGTGACTCATGGCCTGACACATGATCTTTCTCTATAGAATAGAATACTAGAAATTGGAACCAACCTCAAAAAATCTAGACATTATCTATAACAAGTATCACATATATATATATATCATGTATGTATTACAATATACATACATGTGTGCATGTATGTGTGTATGTATTACCTTTGTCTATAAGCTAGCATTTATTCAAATTGAAATTGTCAACTTTTTACAAAGGCAATTCTGATAAGGAGAAAATTTTAAAATATTTAATGTTTAAATATAACTAAATACTAGAAGCGCTTGGCTATTTCAGCCTTCCCAAATTAGGAAACATCTTAAATCCAAATATCAACAACTTCTGATATCTTAGTATTCTAGTAAGTACTAGGATGATTTACAAAAAAGAGGGACGGCCATGAAGACATATTACTCGTGGCTACGTTACTAAAATCTTCTATCTGATTTGGTTTGAGAAATCAAAGAAAGTTGGGAATTCACTGGACTGTCTCCAAAATTATCTTAAGCGCTGAAATGGAATGGATGCCCTTTTCATTTTGTGAAATGAATTTTCCATGTTCTTATGAAATGGATGATCTTTCGATTGTATTAATGTGATGTCTTTTGTGATTCTGGAATAAGAGGTCTGGTCAACGGATCATCCAGTCTCTGAGTTTAAGACCAAACTGGTTAGACATGAGGGGAGAACATATAAAAGAATCTGCAGACAGAAAGGAAAGACAAAAGTGTTGCTGGCTGTGGTGAGGTAACATTTGATACCTCATGAAAAGCTACTTCCTTGCCATTTGGAGGGAAGTATCCACGTTCTTTGCCTTGTTGACTGAACACAGATTTCACCTCATTGGAAACATTCTTAGCAGACTCTTTAGAGCAAGAAATGGATTAAAAGTCTTATCTTAATCAACTGTAGCTTTGAGTGCTGTCTGCTGCTCTGATGACTCAGAAACACCTGCAGGGCAAGTGTAGCTGCCGCTTGCAGGCTGCAGAGCAGGAAAGTATCCCTGCATTCTCTAGAGGGCTCAGAGCACTACCTTTGTATCTTTCTGGATGAAAAAGCTGCCTTGTGTTTTGTTGTGTATCTGGTGAGGCATGTTGCTTTTATTTTGTGTTAGTGGTTGTGATAGACATTTTTTTTTAATCTAGTCTGAATGAACCCTTTGTCTCTTTTCTGCTAGTTAGTGTAATAGGTAAAATATGTATTTGTTGATTTAAAAAAATCATTAGATGAGGTCATGAGACTCATGAAGTTTGTACTTATCAAGGCATGAAATATGACCACATAGATAATCCACCCTTGCTCTGTCCCACGAGGCTAATTCAGGTCACCTCACTGGGTGGGATCATTAGAGGTAGAAGGTGTGCATTTGGGACATTCCAAAAACCCACCCCTTCCCACCACCTCCTCTCCCCCAGCCCCGTCTGTCAGCACAGGGTGTAAGTCTCACGCTACTTGCTGGCCCCAAAGAGAAAACCTAAACTCGTCTTCCTGCTGAGGACCCACTTTTCCCTTTCATTTTTCCATTGCTGGCTCAGGCTAGTAAATAGGGATGACGGGAGAAGAGAGATGAACTATAAAGATATATATGCGAGGCCATGAGAGTGGATGGGTATGAATGTGTGTGTGTGTGTGTGTGTGTGTGTGTGTGTGTGAGAGAGAGAGATAAAGACAGAACAAGCTCAGAAAAACACTCTTGTCAGAAGAGTAATGTTAACATTATTTACAACTTTTCAGAATAAATTGTATATAACTCTGAATTGCCATCTGAAACTGTTGATATAGTAAATGAATAAATAAATAAGCCTGTTTATCTCATTTGTTTATATTCTTGCTGTCTGGGTATTGTTTTTACTATCTTTTCTAGACAATGTCAACACCTTTGGAAACCATGTCTAAAAATATACCAAAACAGCAAATTTGGGTTTCACAAAGCATTGGACAAATCACAGAGTGATGTGTTATATATTAATAAATCTTCATTTGTGTGTTACATTGAAAGTAACAGAATTCTGTTTCCAGGGTACTAACGCAGTGTGTTCGCGTGTGTGCGCACACGTGTGTGTGTGTGTGTGCGTGTGTGTGTTTAAAACCGACTCCCCCTTTAAAACGTTCATAGCTGTTTTTTTCATTTAATCAGTCTGGCAGTCTGATAAGGAGACAAATAAACAGAGTCACAATGACTTCTGGGAGGTCAGAGAAGGGGGAATCATTGAAAAACTTTTTAAAGAACTATCCAACTTAATAGTAGCAGCAATAAAAACCAAAAAATACAAGTATAATGCTTTGACTCTGAAAACTTTCCAGTTGGTAAACCCTGGACCCTGAACACTTACTAGCAGGTCACTGGAGGTGAATTTTCACATTTACCTATTACCAAGGTCCACATGACTCTGGCCTTTCCTCCAGCTACCCCTGAGGCCATCCTCCTAGCAGACTCCATTTCTGATCCCTCATCTTTATCAAAGGCCTGGGCCATGGATACAGGATTGGCTACAACAGTAGGGTCCACTGTGAAATGAAAATGAGAGGCCCCTTATTGAACAATTATTAAGTTCAAGGTGATGAACTTCGACCTTTTTAGTGGGGGCCCTGTGTGACTCTGTGGGTCACACAACCATAAAGCTGGCCTCGTCTGGATGGTTTTACTGTTTTTCCACTGGATTATATTCTAGTTAGCTCCTGACTCCTTTCTCCGTCATTGGTGACAACCCATACTTCATACTTGTTGGTATCCCCTCCATACTACTCTGCTTCATCTCTTCTAAGAAGAGTTCAGTCCAATCTCTGAATTACACTCGTTCATGGGTAGCTCTCGGTCAATGTTCACAGCAAGTCTCTTTGGCCTCCTAACATCTTATCCCAGTTCAGATGTTAATGGCCTGGCCCACCAGCACTGCCTCTCCCCACCCCTCTCCAATAGGAACAAGACAAAAAAGGACATTTGTTTCCATATGTTTTGCCATATCTGTCAATTTCCAGCCACATGCAAATCATGAAGGAAGTAGAAGAGGTTAGATTGGAGTTAAAAAAAAAAAAAACTGTGCAGATTACAGATTGCTTTGGCTGTCGGAATTTGCCTGAATCCTATTTTAAGTGAAAAATTTTAGTCAATTCAATAATCTCCACTTGAAAAACAGTTTAGAGTTATCAAGTAGACACAGTCTGGATGTTTCTTTTTACTAATCGGGAAATGAAAATTGTACTTGCCAAGTACTTAATATATGCTAAAAACTTTAACACTCCATCCTGTTGTGTCCCTAACAATCTGGTGAGGTAAGTATTCATATTTTCCATTAGCCTGGAGGAGTATAATACCGAGTTTATGGATAATTCCATTGTTGGCAACAAAACTAAATTTCTTGAACAGCCCCTATTGGAAAGCATTGGATGAATGGCTAGAGTTACCTTCTAAGCCCCCTCCCTCCTCAGGGATGGCAACTTGGCCGCCACTCCCAGTGCCACCTGGTTTGGTGTTCCCTTTGCCATTGTCAGCACCTTCTGCTCTTGTTATCTTGACCTCCATGCCCCAGCTGCGGTGCCCTGAGATGGGCAACTTCACCGTATAGTCTGATCTGCTCTGAAACTACATTGCCAGGGGTAGACCCCTTTACTTCTGAGGCTGGGTAGGAAGCAAATTCCATGATCCTTAAAGACTGAGAACATATGGCAGGACTCACTCTCCTCCTTACCCTACAACTCAAATTCCTTTAACCTCTTAGAATCTCTGTGGTCTAAGGGTACTGACAGCACTTTCCTTTCCAGTAGAAAAGGGGGTTTCTCTTCCTCTCTTGTCCCTCCCCACCTTTCCATGGTGGAGGGGGGAGATTCATTCCATATCCCCACCATATTGCTCTTATCTTCAACTATAAATTCCTGCATTCCTATTGATAATCACCAGATCACCCCCATTGCAGCTGCAGATTTGGTTCTTCTCTTTTGGAAATCCCTTTGCCATGCTACAGATGCTCAAGGTGATACAGATGTTAAACTGAGGGCACAAAATATAAGTTTGTGGCTGTGTCCAATGTCCAAGCTTTTCAATTGCTCCACACTGTTTTTCACTTAAGAGTAGAGAGGATGTGCCAGACAGACTTTTTAAGGTAAACCCTAAGATCCCCATGGTCTGGTATTCACACCCTTGTGTAATCCCCTCCACACCCAGAGTGTGGAAGGACTCTGGGACTTGCCACAGTAGAATGTGGCAAAGGTGATAGAAAATCACTCTCTTGACTAGGTTATGGTTTGTGGCATAGGTGATGGATGTCACTCTCTTGATTATCATACATCACATAAGACTTCATCCTGGTGGAAGACTGGATCTGGAGTCTCTCTTTGTTAGTCAGGCTTCTCCAGAGAAAAATAACCAATAGTGCATGTGTGGATGGATAAATAGAGATTTATTAAAAAGAATCGGCTCATCCAGTTATGAAGGCTGGCAAGTACAAATCTGCAGTGTGGGCTGGTAGGGTGGATACTCAGGGGAGCTTATGGTGCAGATGAAGTTAGAAGGCAGTCTGTTGGAGAATTCTTTCTTATTTGGGGAGGTCAATCTTTTTGAGAACAAAAAGACTTTATTTGATTAGATGAGGCTCACTCACATTATGGCAGTCCATCTGCTTTACGCAAAGATCACTGATTTAAATATTAACTTCATCTAAAAACATCCTCCAGTTGAAACATACAATTAACCATCATACTCCTTTTTTTTTAAGTTTTTACTGCAGTATAGTTGATTTACAATGTTGCATTACTTTCAGGTGTACAGCAAAGTGAGCCAGTTATACATACACATATATCCACTCTTTTTTAGATTCTTTTCCCATATAGGCCATTATAGAGTATTGAGTAGAGTTCCCTGTGCTATACAGTAGGTCCTTATTAGTTATCTATTTTATATTAGTAGTGTGTACATGTCAATCCCAATCTCCCAACTTATCCCCCACTTTCCATCATACTCTTCTATGCTCACTTTCAAGAGCTGAGCTGTTATCAGTTCTACAGTCACAAGGAAATAGATTCTGCCAACAATCTGAGTGAACTTCTAGTGGACCCTTCCCCAACTGAGCCTCCAGATGGGAACCCAACTCTGGCCAACACCTTGATTGCAACCTTGCAGAGGGTCTGGTTAAGCCATGCCTGCACTCCTGGCTCATAGAAACTGAGATAATAGATGTGTGTTGTTTTAAGCAACTAAGTTTGTGGCAAATCATTACACAACACAGAAAATAATGCAGAATATTATTTGTTATAAGCTAATTGTCTTTAAAGTATCCCCCATCTCCATTCCAGAAACGATCTTAATATTCTGTTTATCAAAGTTGTATATTTACTGGTCTCACATGACCTATAGTATATCACTATTATTAATAAAACCAGTGCAATTCTTTTATCACTTCTGCTGGTCCTAAAATATAATCATAATGTTCTCATATGGTCATATGGTTCTCAATGTAACATTAATAAAACCCGTACATCAGTGTTTGATTATGCCTTTCCTATTTTTCTCAACTACAACATGGAGTGAAAAATGAGGAAACACGCATAAGGGGGACAGAATTCAACCTGATGATTGGAAAATGCTTTCTCATCTTTGTGCCTATAATCAGAGAGTTGAACCAGATGAGCCCTGCATATCTATTCTCTGGGATTCTATGACTCCTTGGATAAGCATTTGGCTCTATATCATCCTGCACCCAAGAAAATTAATTAATTCCGAAAGTCAGTCCCAAGCAAGTACAATATACAATACTGCATGTTCTCTCTGTGTCAAAAGGGTGGGGTTAGACCCAGTGGTGCTGTAGAAACTTGTGACACTATTGTACAGAGGTACACCACCACTCTTGGGAAATACTCTTCAATGAACCACGGCTCAACAGGGTTCCTTGAGGTATTTTGAAGTCTTATGTCATTGCACTCTATGCCAAGCCTGCCGATAAAACATGTGGATCTTCTTGAGTTGCTCTGATTCTAAAGCTCTGGGCACATATTCACTTGCTGACTTTCATAATCCTAGGTAAGTCTAATCTAAGAGCTTGTTTATGCATTCAACCCACAGGTTGGTTCTTTTGTTTTTGAAATAGAACTTGTCTGTGAGTCTTCCTTTTTACCTTGAATTTTTGCCAAAATGGGAGTAGGTTGATCTCCTCCAGTCTGTTTCTTTAACCATGCTGACTCTTTCATGCACTAGGAAGCAAATAAAAACAGGCTATGGACACTCCAATCTTTTCAAAGCCATCACTGAGGGACATGCTCACTTTAGCCTAACCTATGTCCTTCAAGATCAGAGATCTGCAAGGATACAGTTGGAGCACTGACAGCATCTGCTTCAGTGGGAGATGTTGTCATTGAATTGGGCTCCACATTTCTGGTGGAAATTAGTCTAGGAGTGAGTGAGGCCACGTGCCAACATGTAACCATTAGAGATAAAGTGGCTGTAGTACCTGTGGTTAGCAGAAAGACCGTAGTGCTAACCACAAAGTTTTAAACTCAAGAATCTGTGGCAGTGGTTAAATTAATTATGAATTATTAAAACTGAATTAAATGGAAAGTATAATAAAGTAAGGCTTCATTTTATCTAAGTAATTGAGAATGTACAACCTCTAGATCTACTGAATGGAGAACAGATTTGAATCATAATGATAAAGAGACCCAGATCATTACCCAATTTCCAGGAAAAGATCCTAAAAGCATAGTTTAAAAGAAAATCCCTAGACACCTTTGGCTCCCTGAAACATGAAGTAAGACCCATTATTGTGGGAAAGCTCATAGAATTCTGTTCCTCTTCACAAGATGAATAAACCAAAAACAATACTATATTCTTCAGAGATGAAGCTGTGGTAATTTCTATAACACATCCTCGTTTAACATGATGTCATGTGCAGTTGGCAGATGTGACTTGGACCATGAAAGTAGATTTACCCTTAAATAAAAATGGATGGTATCTTAAACTGCAGTTGAAGCCCAGATTTTGTCCTTTGACCGTAATAAATCAACACAGCTGCTATGCAATTATGGTTTCTCTAAATCTGTCAGTAAGACCCACCAGAGCAATTTCATTTGTCAGTGACAGCAGTGCATCTTCACTCTTCTGGTTAAGACTCCATCAGTTTTCTGACTCTCTGTTACTATTTACTTCACAAGGACCTTGATTGTCTCATCATCCCACAGAATATAGGCTGGTTACCTCTATTGATGAAATAGGGCCTGGTGAGCAAGAAATAGCAGCTGCCCTTGGTTCCTTGGTAAGACAAATATGAAGTAGCATAGAATTTCACAAAAAATCAGAAGTCTGCCACTTCAGGGAAGTTTTAGACAGTCCAGGGGGCAGGAGAAGATAAAAATATACCAACACAATGTGAAATAGAATTTATTCTATCTTGTACCCCTTTCCTCTAAGAAAGAGGCAAAATGTTTTCATGCTTCCTTAGATTTCAGAGGCAAATAATTTTGGATAGGTCTTGTGACCCATTTACCAAACATCCTGTGATTATGGCAGCTTTGAATGTGGGGACAGATCAAGAAAAGACTCTCCATCTGGGCCAGACTAGAGTGCAAGCTGCTCTGCCATTTGGCGTCATAACCAAGCAGATAAAATAGTGTTCAAGGTATCTGTGAGAGCTTAGGATGCTCAGTAGAGCCTGTGACAAACCTGGATAGGAGAATCACAGTGCACAAGATGAAGAACCCTAGGGATTTTGGAAAATCCATGATTTTTTTTTTAACCAATGCTAAAAATACTTTATTGCAATATAATTTACAAATAGTAAAATTATAAGTATTAAGTGTACTGTCCATTAATTCTGACAAATGTATACCCCTGTGCAACCATCACATAAAGATAAAGATCATGTTTTTCACTCCAGCAAGTCCCTTCTTACCCCTTTCCAGTCAAGTTCCACCACTTTAGGCAACCACTATTGACTTTGATCACAAGAGATTATTTTTCCCTATTCTTCAGCTTCATATATATAATGCAATCACACAGTCACATTATGTATCTTTTGTGTTTGACTTCTTTGGATCAACAATACTTTTGAGATTCATCCTTGATGTGTGATCAATAGTGTTTCACTGAGTGGTATAGTTGGCCTTCTGTATCCCCAGATTCTGCATCCATGGATTCAACCAACTGTGGATGGGGAGGCCAACTGTATTACGTCATGGAAAAATCCATGTTCTCCTCTGCAAATAAATATATTCTCTCTCCTTCTCTCTCTCTCTCCCTCTCTGTCTCTATCTCTATAACAGCTCCTGGCTCACTACTGAGTCCTTGAGAGACTGAATTCCTGACCATGGGATATTACATGACCGTGTGACCTATGCTGACCATCATGAACTGGCTCCTGTATGATCCTCCAAGTCATAAAGTTGAGTGTGAATAAAGCAGTACTCCATCATCAAGGAGAATAATAGTTAATAACAAGATCAGGATAAAGCCAGTTCTTAAGGCACAAGTATTTTTTATGAGCAACTGGTTCATACTTCCAGATTTCCTCTATCTACTGCTATACCATGTTTCCTTTATTCCACATTTATGGCTTAACTGTGAGCTCTCCACGACCAACTGATAGAGGAAGAAAAAATAATTGTGGTTTATAAATAGTTCAAAACTAAGGAAGACATAGAGTGCTGTGGGAACACAGATATCCTTGAGGAGGGAGATTGGACAGAACAAAATTTTCAACTAGTTGTATATTTGCATGAAAGGAAAGATGGTCAGAATTATGTATCTATAGTGATGCATGGGCAATAATTATTGGTTGACTGGATAGAAGGGACTTGGAAGGAAAGTACCATTATATTTCTTCAAAGATATCTGAAACATAATTGGAAGTGAACTTTTAAGAATATGCCCAGGACTTCCCTGGTGTCACAGTGGTTAAGAATCTGCCTGCCAATGCAGGGGACAAGAGTTCGATCCCTGGTCCAGGAAGATCCCACATGCAGCAGAGCAACTAAGCCCACAAGCCACAAAGACTGAAGCCCGGGCACCTAGAGCCTGTGCTCTGCAACAAGAAAAGCCACCACAATGAGAAGCCCGTGCACCACAACGAAGAGTAGCCCCTGCTTGATGCAACTAGAGAAAGCCCACTCACAGCAACGAAGACACAACGCAGCCAAAAGTAATTAATTAATTAATTAATTTTTTAAAAAAGAATATGCCCAGAGGAAAATAATTGTATCTCATGTAAATGCTCCCCGGAGGGCACTGACTGCATAGGACCTTCTCAATGAAGTGTTGCACAAGATGATCTGTTCTGTGGATGTCATTATTTCCTTTCCCATGTCAGCTAGTGCCTGTCTGATGGGCTCATGAAAATGTAGCAATGATGCCAGAATCAGAGGTTATGCAAGGGCACAACAATGTGAATTTCCCTTTCAAAAAGCAGATCTAACTACCACCAGTTCTGATTGTCCCAATGGCCAATAACAGACACCAAGATTGATTTTCAAAATCGACCATAACAAAATGAGAGCAGCTAGTTGACTGGTGGAAGTTTAATTATGTTGGATCTCTTCCATTATGGAAAGGGCTTCAGTTTGTTCTCACATTAACAGAGACTCATCCTGGATGTGGGTTTGCCTTCCCCACTCACTATGTTTCTTCCATTGCTACCATCTGTTGACTTAGTCAATGCCTCATTCATCATCATGTTGGCTCAGCACACCTAACAATGCTCCTGATCACCATTCCTTTTACAGCAGAAGGACCAAGTCAATGAAACCCTGAGGGGTAGAGTCCACTGAAGCATCTAATAAAGTCCATGTTTGCTCTCCAGATCATTTGCTTCTTCAAGATTGTCTTGGCTATTCATAGACCTTTGCATGTACATATAAACATTATAATCATCTGGACAAGTGTTATGGACTGGATTTTGTGTCCCCCCAAAATTCATATGTTGAAGCCCTAAGCCCCAATGTGAAAGTATTAAGAGGTGGGACCTTTGGGATGTAATTAGGTTTAGGTCATGAGGGTGGGATCCTCATGATGGGATTAGTGTCATTATAAGAAAAGATCAGAGTGCCCCCCTTCCTCCCCACCCCCCGCCCAGCAGCCATGCGAAGACATACAATAAGAAATGGCTGTCTGCAAGCCAGCAAGAGGGTTTTTACCAGGAACTGAACTGACCAGCCCCTTGATCTTGGACTTCCCAACCTCTAGAACTGTGAGAAATAAATATCTGTTTTTTTCAAGCCTAATTTTTATATAAATTCCTAGCAACAGAATCATTCTGTGTAAAAACTCTTACTATGTGTTGCCTAATTGCTTAGTGTCTTCCGATTACAGTTTCCAACTTCTGAGTGGGAATTACGGAGGTTGTCCACTTCTTCTTTGAATATTCTACATGCTCCTGAAATTGATCGCTCAGTGAAAGAAGATAAACTTTTGGATAAAGTGGTATAATTATGTCAGGAAGAACACAGGAAGCTATACATCTAAGCAAGAAGATTTCTACAAGCTCTTCAGGCTTGTTCAATGATAAGCTCAAGAGCAAGGAGACCCACAGTTCCTGACCCTTATTTCAGTCCACTTACTCTTTTCATATGTTTTACTGTATTACTGAGAATGCTCCCAAGTTGTCACACACACACACACACACACACACACAAATTAAGTGAATTAAATTCAGATGTGGCTCGAAGTTTAAAGCCATGTATCTAAATTTAATGCATAATAATTAGGAGTCAGAAATGACACATTAATTTTTTCTAAATAAAATTAAATATGACCTTAAGCCCTACTGACTGCCGTTTGTAAGAAATCTAAACACCTAGCTTCAAGGTCGGTGACAATGATAATGAAAATTTTCTCTTAGGCTTATTGTGTTGTCATATACATTGAGGCTTGGTTGGTGATTCTTAAAATAAACCCTCTGATGTCAGGTTTTGTAACTAAAAAAAAAATCTCACTAGCTGGCCGCTAGCTCTTCTGTTGAGAAGGATTCAGCACTCATCTGTGAGGACAGGATTTGTCACAGACAATAAGCACTTAGGGATAACAAAGAAAATGCAGAATGAAGGTGTCAAACCAAGAGCTGAAGATGGAAACAAAGGATTTATCTCTTGGTTACATCAGGCTGCGGTCTTGTAGATAATCCCAGGTCTTTTGCTTTATGTTGGGTTTTCTACAAATCTCTATCCTAATGAATATGCCAGTACGGGGAAGCCCCACACTGAAATGCCCTGAAAGACAATTTGACCAATTGCCCATGTGCTCTTTCCTTCAGCAATTTAGATATTATGGGAAAATGTCAAATGAACAGGTAAAGAGGACAAGTTGTGGGAATGATTTTTTTTAAATGTTTCTTTATTAGATCAACTCTACTGGATGAAGCAAATCACTGTAAACTGGTTAAAAATTAAAAGGAAAATGTCTATATTTACAAACTAATCCTAGCCTAATTCCCTTCTTTTTCATGGAGCTAAAGTTTTCTTTCTTTTTGTACTTTTATCAGAAATTAAGTATATAAAATATATTGAAATTTAAAAATATGATGGAGAAGAGTATGTGAACCTAGCGATTTTTCATCTATCTTTGTAAGTAAAGCTTAGATGAAATAACACACCAGAATTTTCCATGCCCTACTCATAAGTCCACAGAAATAGTGTCAAGGTATATGTTAAAGCTTTGGGTAGACTTGAATACAACTTCATAAGCCCTTCTGTGTGCAGTTATTTGACAACTGTAACTGCCTTGAGATTTCATGAAATGTCACATACAATTAGGAAGAAGAAGCCCATAATCATTTTTTGTCTCTTATAAGCAAGATTTTTCAGCATTTGTTAAAGCTTGTGAGGAGGTTGTGGTCACCCACCTTTTACTGCCAGGTTAGATGGGTGTTAATTTCTCTTTACCTAGAGGCATACATGGGACTGAACCTTTAGGAGATAACAAATTAACTTTATACAGTTATCAATTTTGATGTTGATGTTAAAAACCAAATTATTTATCATATATTTCTATTTCCCACTATTAAAAAAAGGACTTGAAGAAAATTACTGGGAAAGAATAGCACAAAAAAATAACAGCATTGAAAAGGGAGAAAACAGAATTAAAAGGAGAAAAGCAAATATACTATGCCTTCACTTAGCATTGATGTAAGTCTAACTACATATCTTAGAGTGAACAGGAAAATGTTATAACTCTCTTTATGTGAAAGAAGGAAATATATTCATTCCTCAATCATACTAAGGCTTCAGGTATCCCAAATGCTTATATGCATTTTCTCCTGGGACATGAGGTTGAAGTTATAGAATGATACAATGCACAATGTTCATGAAAGCAGAGTTACAATAAATCCAGCTCTGGATTTAAATGGCTTTGCCAGAAAGTCCAAAGCTGTGCATTAGGATACAGTCCAGTAAAGGTGAATCTATTATGCACTCAAGCACTATAACTGAACTATGTAGCCATCATAGCAGAATTTGATCCAAAGTTTGCATGTAAATTACTCAGAAAGGTGGCCATACAGGTTTTCTCCTAAATTATCTTCCAGAAATATCATTTCTTTCCACCAAGACTTTGATAGAAACTTTATGACAGACAGATTAGCAGGTTAATTTCATCCAGGACTGGAATAATAGCTATGCTCTCCTGTTTACTAGGGACAGCCATTTACGTTTCTTAGATTTCAAGCACTGTGTGAAATACCAGGACAGGTGAGCACAAAGAGCCTCTTAGGAAATAAATTATATCTCTTCCAGCTTCTGCACTCCTGTTTAGATGAGGACTCAAAGTTCCTCACCGCGGAGCATGACAAACATGGTTTTAGTCTGAAAACGGACCATAGCTTCTGCTGCCAGATGTGCACAGGACAGCTGAAAAACCTCAGTAATGCAACAGAACAAGAACCAAGTTCTAAGAACGTGATCTCCCCACATGCCTGCCAAGCTGTTTCAAAAAGCAGTTTTATAAAGCTGATCAAATAAATCATCTAGAAAGAGTGACTTGTACTGACTACTTAAATGAGCACGGTTCAATATGTGTAAAAAGTGTCTTCCCAAGACAAATTTTCAAAATCAATGTTAATTAATGTTTTGGAAATTTAAAAGAATAACAAAGCCATTTTTTCTTCAGGTCATTACTGTTCCATCATAATAAAAAATAAGCAGACAGCATACAAGAAAATACTTTTCCTCACATCCATTTTAAGAGAATCAAACATTCAATTAATCTAAAACTAGTGTCAAGCTTTAAGTTAAAAATTTTATATAAGATATAAATTTAAAAGGAGAGACCAATGCACAACTTTGCTTTAGGTTGTAGAATTTTACAAAATTTACAGACACACTAATTACACTAGTTACAGACATTTTTTATTACTTGATTTTGTCAATTTATTTCTACCATAGCTCCAATACTTAAAATGTCTCAAAAAATAGGTTTTAAGGGGCCATGGGCAAAGTCTACTGCATTAGCTTGGCCTGCCATAGCAAAATACCATAAACTGTTTTAAACAACAGAAATTTATTTATCACAGTTCTGGAGGCTGGAAGTCTGAAATCAGGGTACCAGAATGATTGGGTTCTGGTGAGAGCTCACATCCTGGCTTGCAGACTGCCACCTTCTGGCTGTGTCCTTACAAGGCAGAGAGAGAGCAAGCAAGTACCTTGGTGTCTCTTCTTATAAGGGCACTAATCCCATCATGAGGGTCCCACCCCCATGACCTATTCTAACTCTAATTACCTTCCAAAGGCCCCATGTCCAATTACTGTCACGCTGGAGGTTAGGGCTTCAGCATATGAATTTGAGGGAGACACAAACATTCAGTCCATAACATTTACCAAACCGAGATTCTAGGCAAAGCTAAACCAGGGTCAAAACCCAGTAATAAGCAGAGAAATAGAAGCAGAGGTGAATAGACAGAATAAGAATGCTTGTAACAAGAGAACATATGAATTAAGGAAGCTGGGTCAGTTAAGACTACTCTCAGAGGAGAATGAAATTTATTTCTGGGTCCTGAGGAGTCTTTATGTCTTGCTTCAGAATCTGCTCCTAATCTGACTACCTGATATGCAGGAGGTGGATTGCAGAGCTACTTTCCTCTCTTTTGCTGCATATTCTTAATGTTTTTTCACATTCATAATGTGAATTTGCTATTGACCACATAGTGTTCCAGAAGCACTTTTAAGTATTTTTGGACCTATCTTTGTTGAGTGTCCCCAACTAGCATGAAGCTTCTTAAGAACAAGGACTTATTTCTTATGTCATATCTAAATGACTACATTAGCAACAAATTGCATCCTGCAATATAATGTTAATAGTTCAGTTATTTACTGAAATTCTTCCTCCTCTCTCATATCTTTTCTCACACTAGATCTCACATTTTCTCCAGTTTCACCCTCTACAGATTAATCTTTTCTTCTTCTAACCATGTCATTGTAGCTTTCAAAATTTTCTCTGCTGAAGTTTTATATATTTTAAATTTAGAGTTTTTATATACCACTTGAGATTTTCTTAAACTATGTTTTAAAGGAAAGTTTAGATTTCTTAGGATCAGTTTTTTCTTAATTTATGGGAAGTCATAAGTGGAATGACAAGCATTTTATGGTGCCCTCTTCAAGGACATAATATTCTTAAGATGAGTTATGAAAAATTAAGATTTTGCCTTTGACTCAGTGGGTAATTTTGACTCAAATTACATCACCAAATACCATCAGAAAGTGTTAATTCCTGGCAGGCTATTCCCTTGAGAAAGTCATTATGTGTCAAAAAAAAAGACACTATATATATATATGTTTTGTGTCCTCTGAGGCATGCTTACCTTGAAAGAAACCAAAGCTTCTTTTCTATTTTGCAATAGAGCTGTGTCAGGACAAAATCATGGTATTTTAGCTAAATATTTCTGTAATATTTTTCTGATTATAAGTAATATCTTCTCATTATGGAATATTTGGAAAATATGAAAACTATGCAATGGAAAATAAAAATCACTTGAAGCGTAGATATAAATAGCATTAACATTTCAGGGAATTTCCTTTCAGTCTCTCTGTGTATGTATAAATATAGTTTACATTACTTATGCATTCACTTCTGTGTCTTGCCATTTTGCATAACATTATATTAATAGTGTTTCCATGTCATTAAAAACATCAAAAGTATCATCTCTAATGAACGTAAAATGCTACATTGATGGTCATTTTCTTTGGTAGCAGCTTTATTGAGATATAATTTATATACTTATATTCATATAATTCACCCATTTAAATTATACAATTCAGTGATTTTTAGTGTATTTACAGAGTTGTGCAACCATCACCACAAGCAGTTCTAGAATATTGTCATTACTCTACCAAAAGAAAAAAATACCTTTTAGCTATAACCTTTATGCCCCCAGCCCTCCAGCCCTAGGTAACCATTAATCTACTTCCTGTATAGATATGTCTATTGGACATTTTATATAAATAAAATCATATATAATGTGATCTTTGTGACTGGTTTCCTTCACTTAGAATAATGTTTTCAATATTCGTCCATGTAGCATGTATCAGTACTTCATTCTTTTTTATGACCAAATAGTAACCCATTGTAGTAGCTATGTTTTTAAGATAAGTCTTTATAAAGCAAGGATATTGGTTCTAGGCTTGTCACGATTTGTTATAGAGTTTTATGTAATAAAGAGGATCATTTTTAAAAACATTTTTTCAAGTCAAACATACTGATTTTTTCCCATTCTCAGATCTTCTTTCTTCTCCATTCATTCAACAAGTATTTATTTACAGACTACAGAATACCATGCTTTGTACAGGCTTTGTAAATACAATGTGAACAAAATTGACACAATCCCTGCTTTTACAATTCTGTGAAAAGCCCAACTTTAACAAATAGTGGTACAAATAAAGATAGAATCAAAATTTAAAACTGAGATAAGAGCTAGCAGCGCCCTCCAGCCCCAGTCTACCAGGAACACAGCTGCAGTCAGACAAAGCTGGGTTTGTCGGCTGTTGCTATAGGGAGAACACACTCCAGGGGGAACCATGGAGCATTTCAGTGAAAGAGCCTTCAGGGTGGGTGTTATAGAATTGGGGTTTATACTATAAGATTTTGGAGAAAGTTCAAGAAAGCATAGTTTTGCTCTGAACTGAGTGCTGCCAGAAAGTAAGGGCCATTCTATGACTGGGATGCCTCAACAATTTTTTTATCTAAAGGCAGGAGGAATGTAGCAGGGTAAAGCTATACTTACTAAAGAAGCACCAGTCATTTACATAGGTAAGAGAGGGAGGTGTGTGATCGTTTTGTGATTTGGACTGTGCTCTTGATTTTGGCTATGCTCAGGCCGACATGACTAAGGAGTGGTCTTGTTTTGGTTTTGCTCCATCTTGGTCACAGAGTGGCCTTGTCTGATGTGTTCTGTGACATTCCTTATATTCAGCAGAACACCATGGCCTAGCTCTTAGAGCCAGGCCAGCTCAGCTGACCGCCATCGGAGGTACTTTTGTCTTTCTCAGCACCCTCTTTTGGCCAGGGGTGGACAAAGTTGGCCTGCAAGATATGAATATACAATATCCAGGTCATTATCATTACCACGATTTTGCCTATCAAGAGGTTGTTTGGAGAAGGTTGTCTATAGTTGCTCCTTTGTTAGAGGAGAAGTCATTGAACCATCTGATGTGACAATCGCTATGATTTTGGAAAAGATCCACTGGCCAGTTGTAACTCAGCCAATCACTCAGGGGAAACTCTGGTGATTAGCCTTTGTAAGACAATCTGAAACAAGAGGTAAATTACCAAACACAGCCCATGAAAATTTGTCCCAACATTCATCTGGGTCTTTTCTACAGACCTGGTTTGCTTTTTTCCCCACTAGTCATGGATTTTTTTTTTACCTGATCTATAATATTTATAGGTGTGGTCATTGTGTTTATTATAAGCATAAACTGCCTTTTGGCTACCCAAAAGGAAATCAAATACTATGCAATGCCCATGATAAACCTGGCTAATGAATTCAAACTCTTTTTTTTGGACTTCCAAAGCAGAAGTTGTGTTCTCATAAACAGTAGTGATTTAAAAGGGTAGACAATCCAGTGGAAATATAAATATTGAAAATCTCAACAGAAGTGAACTTATGATTGTGCTCTGAAAATGGGAAACTTTTCAGGGTAGAGTTAAACAGCTGCTGAAAAGCTAGCTGGAGTGTCTCTGAAGAGAACAAACTGAATATTTTAGCCAAGATAGCCCCAATATTTATTCTTATTCCGAATGGGCTAGATTTCGCTGGTAGGGTCAACAAGTCTGGCTATGAAATTTGAAAGACTCAACGCAGAATGAAAGCAGAGCCCATTTGTTCAAAAATTATTAAGAAATTCAGGATGGCAACAGCAAAGCATTAAACCATCCTGAAATTCTAAGGGCAGGGCTGTGTGAGACTGCACAAATCCTGAGTCAATGAATAACTTCAGTAGAAACGTTTTGTTGATGTTAGGTCAAGGTCTAATTTTTATAGGACTGAAATCTGAATTAATTGCATAAGGTATTCACCAGGAGGGACCTATAGAAAGGCATTTTGGTGGCCATGAGAATGCATCTTGCTAGGACCCTAGCTGCTGCTCTCTGAAATCCATCGCCATGTTTGGCTCATTGCCAGCCAGTGAGTAAGCACTCCAGTGACACTAAGTGCCAACCCTAGGATGCAGGGAACTCTGTCATTGGGCACCTGTTCCCTGTGGATTCCCCAGTGGCCTTGCTCAACTTCCCTTAGATTACACACTTGTCTAGGATGCTTTCACCCAACATTCTTTTCTTCTCCTTCACTCAGGCTCAGACTTTCATGGGGTCTGATGGCTTTCCCAGCCTCTACCTACCTCCTCCCCATTTTTTCTCACAGGCGTTTGCCATAATAAATTTCTTTAGATCTGCTTCTTGGAGGACCTGGACTAATACAAGTGGTACCGGATGTGATCTGAGAAAACAGGTGGTAATAAGGGGACTGGGAATGGCTCACGCATTGCTCAGCAGATGGGAGCAATGTATCCTGCTTGGTAGGTAGGTCAGGGATAGTCCCTTACACGTGGCGGTGGTCAGTTGTTAATGATTGCATCGACAGTGACCTAGAACAATGTTCTGATACAGTCATTTGAAAAATATGGGGAAACAATGGCTGCAAAGACAGAAAGACTGCAAATTTGGGGTTAGCTGATTACTGCAAAGGTGCATTGATGCCCTGCAGAAGGAGAATGAGAAATTGAGAGCTGCCGATAGGCAGTTAGTGGCTAAGTGTGAGAGATGGAGTTTAGGTGGGAGCTCACAAAACAGTTCTCATCTCCTTCAGTGGAAAGACAGACCAATAGCGCGGCAGGTGGAAGACCAAAGGATCCAAGTCTCTGAGCTCAGGGATATCAAAACACTCAGCCAAAGCAAGCTGTTATATGAAAGTCAAGGTCCTGGAGGGAAAATTCTGGAATTCTGAAACATGAGCTAGAGACATCTGGATGGATGCTGCTGCTGATGTTTACCAAGCATCCTCCTCTGGACCCTCTGGGCTTGCAGAGTTGGCCCATCTTTCTTTGGTGAGAGCTAATACTTCCACTGTGCTAGAATATCTACAGAAACCTCTCCACTACAGCACAACAGATTTCCTGTCAGGAGATGCCCCGTCTTCTCTCCTGGACACTAGGTCGGTAACTACTGTCAAACCCCAGCCTAAAAGAGCTAGGGATATGATGGTCCTGATAAAAGAGGAAAGAGACTATATGATGAAAGAATTGCTGGAATTAACTGGCACATACTGGTCAGAGATAAGGGAGTACCCTGAGATTGGATTTTAAGGGTACTTGATCAAGGGAACCAGAATTTATGACTGGATAAGCAAGAACTCCTTGACTTGGGGGTCATTGCTCTGGGACTTAGCATTTAAAATTCAACCATCTGCTTCAGAGGTAGGGCAAATTTTGCTAGGGTTACTTTTAGAAACCTGGAATAAAATGACAGCCAAATCTCAATGAAGTGGAAATGTCTGATTTGCCCTGGAACATATCGGAGAAGGGAATATGGGTGCTGAGAAGAGGGTATGCTGAAATGGCTATCTGTTGCAATGCCAGACACCAACAGGACCCAAGAGAGGAGAGAGGACCCACCATTCACCAAGGCCATCAGGAATGTGATGGTGATAGGGGGCACAAGCATCACTAAGAATTTCCTTGTGGCCTCCTCTGTAGGCCAGGGATGGTAGTAGGAGTTGTAGTCACAAAGCTAGGGTAATTAATATCCATGGAGATGATGGACCCTGAAGAAGTAGAGACCAGATGGAAGCACTTGATGGCCACAAACCAAGAGGCCACAATTACTAAAGTGAGCAGCAGGGTGGAAGGACAAACAAGGGACCATGATCCACTGAAAGTCTTGGAGCTGTTTAACCAACGTGTTTGTGTTTCTAGGGGCAAGGTAGACAGGGAGTCAACAGATGTTGTTTGTGATCTAAAACCAAAGGAACAAGAACTAAAGAACAGGAAGATAATCATAGTTTCAAAAAAAATGACCTCTTGCAAAGATCCCACAATGTATTGATTGAAGAAGTGGGTGAGCCCCTACGGGGAAGAGCCCTAGAACACCATGGCGAGCATATACCATAACTATTCCCCTAAGTCTTAGCCTCAAGGGACCTATGTCCACCTCCTCAGGTCATAGTATGCTGGGAAAAGGAAAATATAAACACATTTAGAGGAATGTTGAACGCAGGTTATGGGTTGACATTGATGATCAAGGACCCAAAGCATTATTGTGCCCCCCTCCATTAGAGTAGGGAGGCTATGGATCCACGTAATATATAGAGTCCTGCCTTATAGCGAGCCCAGTGCATCCATGGGCCACTAAGTAGCCATTTCCCCAGTGCCTGAGTGCATGATTGGAATTGATATATATGGCAATTAGAGTAACTCTTCTATCAGGTCTCTTCTCTATGAAGTAAAAGCCACCATAGTGGGGAAAGCCAAACATAAACCTGCAATTGCTCTCCACTCCCCTCAACACTGGCCAAGATAGTAGATCAGAAACAGAATCTGATCTCCAGAGAAATGGTAGAGACACGAATAAAGACCTAAATGGTACAGGGTTGGTTTCACCTGTCATAAATCCATTTAATTCTCCAGACCAGACCCTGCAGAAGATGGATGGACCCCAGAGAATGACTGTAGACTGGTGTACACTTCACTGAGCAGTAGCAGTGACCCAGTTGCTGGGCCAGACATGGTTTAACTGCTAGAGCAGGTTAATAAGGTCCAGAGAACACGGTACTCAGCCATTAATTTGGCAAGCTCAGTCTTTTCCTTTCCAGTTTTAAAAGAGGATCTGAACTATTTGGGGACAAATAAAAAATATTTATTTACAGCCTTTCCTCAAGGCTATGTTAACTCTCTTATCCTCAGTCATAATACGGTACAGAGATCTCGAATGCCTGGACATACCTCTGAATACCACATTTATTCACTGCATTGATGTAATCATGCCGATTGGATAGAAAAGGCAAGAAGTGGCTGGTGTGCTGGAGGCCTTGGTGAGACACATGTGCTCCAGAGGATGGGAGATAGCCCTTATTAAGATTCGGGACTGGCCACTTCAGTGAAATTGTTAGGGGTCCAGTAGTCAGGAACAATGATGGACTAAAAGTTAAAGACAAATTGCTGCCTCTTGCATCCTCTATCACAAAGAAGGAAGCACAGAGCCTGGCAGGCCTCTTTGGGTTCTGCACGCAATGCATTCCTCCTGCCTAACAAAGAAGGCTGCCAGCTTTGAGCTGGGACCAGAGCAGGAAAGGGCCCTGCATGGCGTTGGAGACGTCACTGGTAGGAGAAGATGCAATATGGCACTCATGACAAGTTCCACTGGGAGAATAACAACACAGTTTCCTGGGTTTGTGAAACAAGGTCATGCCATTCATAACAAAGAATTACAGTCTTTGAGAAATAGCTTTTGACATACTCCTGAGCCTTGGCAGAGATGAAGGGCTCAACCATGGAGTACCAAGCGACTGTGTGTCCAGAAATGCTCACTATGGGCTGGATTCTCTCAGACCCATCACGTCATAAATGGGTCAGACAGGCGCCTCAGCAAACTATAATAAGATGCAAATGGCGTTCTTGGAATGAGTCCCAGCAGGACTAGAAGGCAGAGGGAGCTGCAGGTGGCTCAGACCCCCATCTTACCCATAGCTGTGCCCCTCCCCTGACTTTCACTCAGGGCTGCATGAAGGGACCCATACAACCAGCTGAAAGATGAGGGAAAAGCCCAAGCTTTGTTTATAGGTGGATTGGTTCAGTACATGGGTACAAGCCCAAAATGGACAGTGGCTGAATTACAGATACATATAAAGGTGGCCTTGAAAAATAGTAGAAAGGGAAATTCTTCCCAATAGACTGACCTGTGAGCAGTACACTAAGTCTTTCGCTTTGTGTGGAAAGAAAAGAGGCCCAAGGTGAGAATATGTACAGATTTCCATTGAGTGGCCAAAGATGTCTGCTTAAGGACCTGGAAAGAAAAACACTGGGAGAACAGAGACAAGAAAGTCTAAGGTAGAGGCCTGTGGAGGACCTATGAGAGAGGATACTAAGTGTGAACTAAATGTTAAAGATCATTAAAACACCCACCGTGGGAAAGGGACTGAACAACCAAGTAGACAAAATGACTTGGCTGGTGATGTCCACCTGTCTCTGTCATTGGTCACCCCAGTACTGCATGATGGGCAGAATGGTCACGGTGGCGGAGTTGGAGCCCAACAGCTTAGACTCTCATGTGCCAAAATAGATCTGGCTACTGCTGCCCCTGAATGTCCAAATGGTCCACAAAGGAAACCAACCCTAAGATCCTGCTGTATTAGCTCGTTAGAGCAACCATAACAAAATATCACGCACTGAACAGCTTAACCAACAGAAATGTATTCTCTCACAGTTCTGGAGGCTAGTACCTGAGATCAAGATGTCTGCAGGATTGGTTCCGCCTGAGGTCTGTGAAGAAGAATCTGCCTCTCTCCCAGCTTCTGGTGGTTTGCTGGCAGTCTTCGGCATTTCTTGGCTTGTAGAAGCATCCCTGATCTCTGCCTTCATCTTCACATAGTGCTCTGTCCATTCTGTGTATCTGTGTGCAAACTTCTTTTTATAAGGACACCAGTCATATTGGACTAAGAGCCCACCCTACTCCAGTATGACCTTATCTTATCTAACTACATATACAATGACTCTATTTCTAAATAAGATCCCATTCTGAGACACTGGAGATTAGGACTTCAACACATGACATTTTGGGGGGATGGGGGGGTGGGCACAGTTCAACCCTTCATACCCTGATAGAGCACAATTCCTCAAGAAGATCAACCAGACTCTTGATGGTGAGTTAATTACATTGGACCCCTTCTGTCATGGAGGACAGCAGTTTGTCAGGACAGACCCCTATCAGATATTGGTTTGCCTTTCCTGAGCAGAACTTCAGCTGGCATTCCTATTTGGGGGCTTATTGGAAGACTGATTCACAGCCATGGAACCTTGCTCAACATAGCTAACAACCAGATCACAGGAGTGACCCAGGACAATCCCCCCCATGTCATCCAGAGGCAGCTGGAATGTAGAATGCTGGAATAGCTTCTAAAAGTGCAACTGAAGCTCCAGTTCTGAGAAATCACTCGGATTAATGGGGTGCCATCCTCTAGGACAGAGCGTATCGATTATATCAGAGCCTCCAGGAAAGGTCTCAATCCATTCTGAGAATAAACAATTACCAAAACATATTCATAGCTCCTGTAACTCGTATTCATTTCTTATTTATACAGTCTTATCAAACTTATGGTGCTGGTAGGTAGGACATGTATTGCAAACATCTTTGGAAATATTCTTAAAATTACCTCACTAATGTTTAGTCAATATCACTGCCGATTTATCTTTGCTGTTACAGATAATATCCTGAAGCGTTTTTGTTAAACTCCACAATTATTATCTCTATCTTCTTAAGTAATAGAAAAGCATGTAAAAAATCTTTATTTTGTTTTCATAAGATTTTTCTACAGAAGTTAGGAAGCACTACAATATTTGAAGTCAAGGACTAGCCCCAAATCATGCTCACTTTTAGTGTAAATATTTGCTCTTTTATCTTTTTCTAGCTGGCAAGGACAATTAAATTCATGATTTGAACTGATTTAATTTTGGGGAGTGGCTTATATTTCAGTAACTCAGATCTGTTATAACATAAGCTGCTTGGTAATTTTCAGTTTCTCTTTTGAAGCTAAGCCATCAACAAAGTTAAATTAGAGATACTCAAGGCAGTCTCTAATGAGTCTCTGCAGGACTTGGAGAGTTTCCTAAGAGGTGAACAATCATGGCATTCTCCTTCTTCCGGGCTTAAGAGTGTTGCAGCAATGGGTGGTGATGTGTGAAGGGAAAGAAGGTAACTAGCTGAGAAATTCGGGGTGTGTTCTGTCAGTAGAAGAGTCTGCATAAGAAATCATTAATCTTAACGAAGACCCTAAAAAGAAATCAGCTGAAGCTTTCACAAGATTTGCCACTGCTTCTATAGCTCTTGGACGGATCGAATATACCTTGACTATTGCAGCTAATGAAAGACTGAAGAAGGCAATGGGCTTTTGATGATTTCTATGTATTGATTTAGTACCCTGAGTGGATTGGATGTTTGCGTCCCTCCAGAATTCATATATTGAAATTCTAATTCCCTGCGTGACTGTATTTGGAGTAAGGAAGTAGTTATGCTAAATAAGCTCATAAGAGTTGGTCCCTGATCCAATAGAGTTAGTGTCCTTATAAGAATAGACACCAGAGAGTTTGACCTCTCTCTCTATTCCCATGTGCATGCACCAAGGAAAGGCCATGTGAGCACACAGTGAGAAGGCAGCCATCTGCAAGCCAGGAAAGAGTCCTCACCAGAAACAACCATGCTGGCATGATGGTTTCAGATTTCCAGCCTCCATAACTGTGAGGAGATAAATTTCTGTTGTTTAAGCCATCCAGTCTGTGGTATTTTGTCATGGCAGACTAATTCAGTACAAATCCTGTCTAGAGTTCTCATGAATAAAAATATAAAGTGTTTATAAATCAAGAATTCTAAAAACAAAGCATTTTCATAGTCACTTATTGTGCCATTCTTGCAGTTAAAACATGAGTATCAACAGAGTATATAAGGGACAGAAGGAACCTCTGCTAATCTGGGCATAAAATAACTTAGTCACGTTACAGAAAAAAAGATGCAAATGTTCACGTTACTCCTTTTGTACATTTAGTGGTGAGAGATTTCTTTGACTGAAGTCACAAACTTTTTTCCTCCAGAAACAAGAGAAAACTGGAGGATAGATAGTAGAGTTCAAGTCTCCAGCCTAAGCCTACTGAATTGGAATCCTTACATGTGGAGCACCCATATCTGCATTCTTAATAAGCTCCTCCAGGGATTCTTTGCACATTCAAATTTGAGATGTAATCCCTGTATGGAATAAAGGGATGGGGGAATGAAGAGGTAGTGGGTCAGGAGAGAGAAGAAAGGATCTGAATAGAGATAAAAAGATTGTGACCCAAAAGACTGATTCTTATGTGGCTATTTCTGAGAAAGAGGGATTTTACAACTTCCTTCAAAACCCACCACGAAGTTGTCAGCTCTAGCTGGCACCCCTAATAAATGTTCAACTATCAAAACTTTAGTAAAGATAGAATTCTACTTTACAAAAGAAAAAAAAATGTAAATCCTGCAGGAACTTATATCTATGAATAAACCAGAAAATATCAAAAGAAGCAGGAAATTTCATTGAAATTCTACTATTGGCTTGAATGATTGCAAGCTTAGCAAAAAAAAAAAAAAACCACTGAACATGAATATGAAATATAAGACAAAGGCAGCGGATGTTCTATTCACTGGAATCTGAATATTGGTTTTGTTGCTCTTTACATCTTTCTGAAAGAATCAATCCAAGATGGTGAGTCTATATTAGTCAAAAACAGATACACTCAGGGGGAGACATGCAAATGTAGAGTGAACTCAGGCTTCTGGGGTAATGTAGTGCCCATCCCAAAGGTATGTGAGGTGTTTCTGCCAACATGTACTCTACCATATCGGTGATCATTTATAAGAGAGGGTGACTGAGAGAACAGATTTATGTCCACATCAACTCTGGGCCATGTGGCAGAAGAGGGCCTGGGGACAAGGTTGCATTAGGACATTGTTGAGTCCTAGGAACCTCTGCTTTAGTGGTCCCTTGCCTCCATAAAAGAACATCAAAAATTATATTTTATGACTATGCTGGTATCTAGACAAATTTAATCCAAGGTGAATTCATTACTATGTATGTATGTATTATTATATTCATATTTTTTATCTGATTCAAAAGAAATTAAACATTCCCTGAAAGTATCACGGGCCCTAGGCACTATAGGGTGTCTCTTCTGTCTATAGAATAAATCAACCCTGACCAGAAGAAATAGCAGTGATCAGAGAAAAACTACAGTGAGAGAAGACCCAAAGTCCCAGACTGAAAAGTCTTACTGCTCAGGGAGAACAGAAGAAAGATTATTTTTAAGAAAACAAGGGAAATAAAGAGTGATAAGCAGGTAAACAGCTCCTTAGGAGGAGGGGAAAAAAAGCCCTCATTTGAAGCTTTGGCAATTTCTGGGCTGTAAATACTCTCCCTATGGCTGACTGTAATCTACTAATGGTTTAATAACCAGTTTGAAAAATTCCTGGATATTTATCAGTCCACTCTCGTTAGCCTGCACGAGCACACCACTTCAGAGGACTGTTATCAGCCTGCAGAACATTCTACTTTTTCTGAGGAAACCCACCAAAGCACCCTGAAATGATGTAAGCAGACTTCAGGACCAGTCTTACGCTCGGTCATATGAAAGCCTCCAGCCTTCTTCTACCTATTGCTAACAATAGCCTAAAAATTACTCCAAAATTAGGAAGACCTAAAAATTCAAATTAAACCCTAACCTATTCTTTCGTTATTATCAGTTAGTCAAGAAGTAACTCTAACATCATATTCTTTTCTTTTTAATAGACGTTGGATATTAGAACCCAGACACTTCCTAGCATTGTTTTCTGAACGTGTACAGAAGAAAAACATCTGGGGAGACCCTAAGGTTGAACTTGTTCAACCAGAAATTTGTCTTGAGAGCTGCCTGTCCTTGCTTTCTGCACGGGCCTAGAGAACCCAGGTCCGAGGTCACTTTATGGTCAATAGTTGCAACCTTCTTCGCAGTTGTGGTTTCAGTAAACACTTGTGTCTGAGTTTTTTACGCCAATAGTACCCCAAATAAGTAAGCCTTTTTTTCTCAATGAAGAGCGTTTCCAGATGGGTTCTAGAGAATATTAATAATGGAAGTTTCCACAAATGATAATGCCCTTGAAGAGGACAGCTGACCTTTGTTTATATAGAAACCACACCATGGGATCTCAGGGTCTTAAAAACAGGAATTATACATATAATTATATATAATAAATATTAAAAACATATATATCATATATATTATACACACACACAATTTTCATTTTTAGTGGCTGCTGTAAAAAATTGCCAGTGTTTACTGCCTTAAAAACATACAAATTTAATATCTTACATTTCTGGAGGTCAGAAGTCCAAAATCAGGCTCACAAAGTACCAGAAAGGCTAGTTCCTCCAGCAGGCTCTAGGGGAGAACCCATTTCCCAGGCTTTTTCAGAGTCTAGTCACAGCCTGCCTTCCTTGGCTCCTGTGTCCTTCCTCACATCACTCAATCTCTTGCTTCCACCCTCACATCTGCTACTGGCTCTGATCCTCCTGCGTCCCTTTTACAAGAACTGGGATGGTTAATATTATGTGTCACATTGACTGGGCCACAGGGTGCCCAGATATTTGGTTAAACGTGATTTCTGGGTATGTCTACAGGGTGTTTCTGGGTGAGATTAACATTTGAATCAGTCAACTGAATAAAGCAGGTTGCCCTCCCCCAAATGGGTGGGCCTCATCCAATCAGTTGAAGGCCTGGATAGAATAAAAGTCTAAGTTAGGAAGAATTTTCTCTCTCCATCTCTTTTCAAGCCTGAACATCTTCCTCCAACTTTGGACTTAGACTTGGACAGGAACTTATACCACCAGCTTTCCAGGTTCTCAGGTTTTTGGATTATTCCTAGAACTACTCTCTCAGGTCTATACTTCTCAGCCTCTATAATCACATAAGCCAATTCTTATATATATATATATATATATATATATATATATATATATATATATATATATATATATATATATATCCTTGAATACAAGGCCTGTTATGATTACACTGGTCCTGCCAAGATAATCCACCCGAATTTTCTCATCTCAAAATCTTTAACTTAATCACATCTGCAAAATCCCTTTTGCCATATAAAGTAACGTTCGCAGAGATTAGGACCTGGATATCTCTGTGGGGCATTATTCATCCTAATACACACACAAACACACACACACACACACACACACAAACGAGTACAAAAACTAGCAAATAAGTTTAATTTTAATTTGTCTGACTTTTGTGTGTTTAATCTAAGTACTACAATTATAACAGAAACCAAATAGCTTTCAAATTTCTACCATAAAAAATAAATTTTGTGGGGCTTTAGCAGATTGCTTTAGCTTCTAATTACAATGAAACATTTATCTAAAATCTCTGTAACAAGAGTCTCAAAAGACTTCATGAATATTATCTTAATTTTATTCTTGCAACATCCAAATGAGACAGAGCAGTTGTCAGGTATTTTATGATAACAAATACATTACAAAGTCCAAGCTTTTGAAATAAAGGAAGATGACTTATTAAAACCTTCTAAGTATCCCCGATTTACTGATAACTTTTAATGCAGAAGGAAATGAATAGGTGTCTGATGTTCAACTCATGGTTTAATAGCAAATACCTAGATTAGGTAAGCAATTGTTATTGGTTCCTAACTTAAAAAAAAGTTGCTGAATATAAAACATATACACTATTTTCATATTTAGCATCTCATTAAGACCCATGTTTCTCTGTCTATTATTTTTAAAGTCCCAATCAAATCATAACAGATCACACCAGAAATTCATGTTACATGCAATTATAGGATTTAAACTCAATATCAGTTATCACACATGTCAAAGCAAATTAACATCCACTAGTTCACATAAAAATAGACTTCTCTCCCCTAAAACTTTGTCCATTTCTCAACTTCTCAACCATTTGCCCTGTTTCAATATACTGTAAATTCCCAGAATCAGCTGACTTTCTCTCATTCCTCTTGGTATTCAAGAACTTTCCTGCTAATGTTTACAATGTTAGATAAATTCTGCTGATGAAGTTTATACGTTCAGAATCCAGGAGGGTCAAATTTATTTCTTTATTTGCTTCTCTTAGTGAAAAGCCTAAATCTCCTACTTTCCCTTTAACATTTTCCTGGATCTCTTCTAACCAGCTCTTAATTGGCAATTGAGATGTTATTTTATATATTTTTATCCCTAATCCTTGTCTATCCATTTGAAATGCCGCTATCAAAACAGCCTTCCCCGAAATAGCATCTCCCTCTACTCCCTAGAAAGAGCCAGAGCTTCTACCATGATTTGGGGGGGGGGGGGGGGTGCGCGCGCGCACGTATGTGCGTAAATTATCTTGTTTTGGCAAATTTGTGGCTGTATATATGAATGTATTTCCTGAGACTCTACTGTTTGCTTTAGAGATTAGGGAATTCCCATTCTAAAAATGACCAACTTTTTCTTCTTGGTACGTCCCAGGACGGTCCTTCGTCTACGTGTTCTTGTTCGCGAGCCATCACTGCCTGCGCTGCGGTTCAGGCTTCATCTTATTTCTTCCTCCTGTTCCTCATGCCTTCCCTCTCCGTGCCAGAGCTCCATGGGTGGCCTGCTGTCATCGCCCTCTGCACCTGTCCCAATTAGCAGGCCTGAGACGCCGCCAACACACCCTCCGTGCCGGTGACTGGCTGCGGTGTGTGACCTCATTGCTGGGAAGGCTGCGGTCCGATGGTATGCGGTGTCTAGACACCATTTGTTGGAACTGCTTGGTGAGCGGAAAGCTCTGGTGCTGGAAGTTTCTCACAGCTGTGTCCAAAAGTTACTCATCAGAAATTTGACAGCTGGGATTGGGTCATACATCCCTGCACCCTCAGTGCTCATCGCGGGACCGGGACACTTAGTCAGCATTCAGAAATGTTTGCTGAATTAATAGCAGTTTGGAGGCAAATTGATTTTCTGCCGTTACCACAGAATCTAGGATAGGCTTGCGATGAAGGGCGTGGATGCTGAAGGCAGAAGGACATTGGGTTCAAATCCTGACTCCACCACTTTCCAGCCGGATGACATTAGGCAAGTTTTACACCCACCCTGTGCCTCAGTTTCCTGACTTGTTAAATGGGGACAACAGTCATCCCGCCTAATAGGATCGTGATTATTAGAAGAGCTTGTACATTTTTTTAAAAATTGAAGTATAGTGGATTTACAATGTTGTGTTAGTTTCAAGTGTATAGCACAGTTATTTAGTTTTACATATATATCTATATATATTCTTTTTCTGATTCTTTTCCTTTATAGGTGATTATAAAATATTCAGTATAGTTCCCTGTGCTATACAGTAGATCCTTGTTGGTTACCTATTTTATATATAGTAGTGTGTAGATGTTAATCCCAACCTCCTAATTTATCCCTCCCCCCGTTTCCCCTTTGGTAACCATAAGTTTGTTTTCTATGTCTGTGCATCTAGAAAAGCTTATACTTGGAAAGCTCTTAACAAATCACTGGACACGGGGTTAAAGCTCCAAAAATGCTATATTTTTATCCTCATCACATTTCATCTGCAGTGTCTCAACCAGACTGCCGACTGTCATAATTTTCTTAGTCTGATGTTCTACAAACATGACATTATGTTACACACCAGTTTTAAAATATCACAGGTAAATAATTTAGCAAAAATATTTCCTCCTCTCCCTGTGCTGAAGGTGTTAAACGGACTGTAGGAATGACTTTCCCCACACAGGGACCTGGGTGTCAGCAGCCCGAGTGCTCCCAGCAAAGAAAGCAGGGGAGAGGCTCGGAGGGTTGGGTCTTCCTTCCAAGTCTTACGTTACAAAGGAAAAGACACTGAGATCCATAAATACGAACAAACCGCACCCCCTTCTCCTTAAACTAAGGGAGCCTATTATGACTCAACTTGTTGTCAGAAGCTATTTTACTAAAGGTAGAAAACAACAAAGTAGGCAGCAGAAACATAATCTTGACGCAATAACTATTAGCTTATATTTAATGTGCCCCCCCTTCCCCAAATGTACCTCTGAAGTGCTTCTGGCAAAAAGAGAAATAAGCTGCTGGAAGCTGAATGAGGAGGGGCGGGGGGAAAGGTCTTTTCCTCAAAAAAAGCGAGGAAGAAGAAAGCAACCGTAGAGAGGGCTGTGCTGGAAGAACTCTGGCAGGCTGACACCTCCAGGTACTGCAGGAAGCTGAAGAAGCGGCGCTTTTTCACCTCCCCGTCCCCCAAGGCAAGGGCTAGCGAGCGTTTTTCGGTATTGATAGGACCCACCTCCTTCCCGCATTCTCAGCTGGGGGTGCTTTCTGAGAGTAGAGGCCATGGACTATTTATTACTTTTTAACTAAATTAGTTTTACCTTCAGGGCCGTAATTCCTTGTCCTTCCTGCCCCACATTGGTGCGCGCGCACGCACACACACACCTGTCGGTTTTATTTCTGGACTGTATGCACTGCTTAGTTGTATGGTATGTAGAATAACCACAGAGAATTTACTGTGTAGAGTGACTTAGGAAAGGAACAGAGGTAAGGATTTCAGGCTACTAACCTTGTGTTCAATTTGGTCATATTTTACCAGGTGGCACCCAGTGTCATTGGCTGAGCCTCCCGCATACCCCGAAGTATGGCTTCTGCAATCACCATATCATGCAATCATCTTGGATCTATATATGCAATATGGATAATTTCACCAACAGCAGCGGTAATATAGAAGGACAAAAGGAGAAGGCAAATGTGTTATTGTTAAATTACGAGTTAAAAATAAACTTCCTAATATAACCACGAGGTGGCGCATTTAACCCAGAATCAGCTACTACTACATCAGTAATATTTTATTTTTATGCAGGCTTTTTTTTTTTTTACTGTTTTGGGAAGGATTCTAAAGCTGAAATAAAAGAGAATATCATGTCTTAAAAATATGAATTTTGAACAAAATTCTGTGAGCTATACTAGCGTATAATTCCCTAAAACATGAGCTGCATTTTTAAAAAGTCTTAATGGCCACACTGCAAGTGATCCTAGACAACTTAATGAACCAAGTGATAGATTTATTAAACCTACATCTTGAAATGGATAGATTTGTAGAACGAAGGAATTGTAAACAAAATAACAAGCCTGGATTTTCTGTGGCACTCAACTTGACTCATAAGGAACCTAATTCACGTGCCTCCTTAAGCCTAAATATTCACGGTTATATTAATCCAAACCGATTTTCATTATTCTAGTTGTTTTGAAGACTGCATTTTAAAGTCAAGGTGTTATGTTTAACACAAATGAGAAAACCTCTTCCAAACCAAACGTCTTTTAAAAGGACTAATTTCAGCTGAGTTGATGTTGATTCTATGAAAACAAATAATAATGTATCTTGAATGTGCTTAAAGCACAGGTAGTAGCCAACCTATTCTCTTGCCTTTTTAAAGGAAATGATCAATTTAAGTAAGAAATGTTGGCTTCTTTTTTGAAACCTAGCACTAGGCTTTGATAATGTGGCCAGCACTAAGTCACAAGAAGGGTCATGTCAGTTCCAACGTACAGTCTGCATGTTCCCAGCAACACAGGGCAGCATGGGGGTTGCAGAAGCCACATTTTGTGAGCTGGAGCAAATCACACTGGGTGCCTCCTGGTGAAATCTAACCAAATAGGATATCAAAAGCATTCTCAGAAAAGGCTCAGGTACCCTAAAGGGACTTTGGGAGAAGGCTTTCTTGGACATAGGGGGTGGGGGAGTGGGTAGAAGTAACATCACTATCTTAGCTGGGAAGGCGGGGGGTGGGGGACATCATGAAGTGACTCTAAGCACAGCTCTTTGGACTTTATTTTCTACAGCATCAACATACCATCCAGGTATTTCTGCCTAAACCTTCTGCTTCTGCAGGATCATGAATTCTTTTGTAACTATGTCTAGGGCTGAACACTGCCCCAGACCCCAAACAGACATCAGTTCTGCTTTGTAGGCAAGGTGCAGGCTACTGAGAGCAAGAGGTGCACCCAGATGATGGAGAGCTGATGGAACTCCTCAATACAGGGATGGATGGTGCTCAGTGGAGACTGGGACATCTGCAGCCTCTGCCATGGCGCCATCTAGTGCTGGCAAGCGTTATTGCAATCTTTTGATGGTACTGGTTCTGATGGTGACCGCATGGGTGCTGGTCCCAGGGCTTCCAACCTCTCTCATCTCCCCCAAACCTTGGATCTGAGACAGGAGAGTGACCCAGCTTCCTGGGAAGTCAAGAAGACCATAGGTACCTAACAGGAAGGTAAGAGGAGGTTTGTGGGGGGAAGGGAGCAGATGCATTGCTTAGTTTCTTAAACTTTTAATCCCTCAGTAAGACTTTGTAAAACAGCCAACTTTAATACTAATTCCAGCACCCTGCCCATTATCATAATAAAAAGGGCGGGGGAGGATACTTAGGTCTTTAATTCACTGTATTTTTTTTTTTTTTTTTTTTTTTGCTTTTAAATCAGATGTTGATTGCACCACTTCCTCAGAGTTACGTGGTGAACCGCTGCAAGAGCCTAAAACCCACATTGGCTGGACCTCGAGTTATTGGCTCCATGGGAATCATGGGTAGAATCTTTTCCTGCCTCTTCCTGGCTTCTGGTGTGGGCTGTCGTGGCTTGCAGCTTCATCGCTCCAATCTCTGCCTCTGTCATCATATGGCATTCTCTCTCTCCCTCTGTGTCTGTCTTTGCATCAATCTTCCCTCTTCTTAGCAGTCACTAGTCATACTGGGTTAGGGCCCACCCTGTGTTAATTTGTTTACATCTGCAAAGACCGTATTTCCAAATAAAGTCATATTCACAAGTACAGGGCTAGAACTTCAATAAATCTTTATAGGAGTCACAATTCAACCCATTAGACCATCCTAGCATTTTGGCTGAGGGGTGCCTGGTGCAGAATTTTATATATATATGTACATATATATATATATGTATATATATGTATATGTGTGTGTATATATATATTTTTTAAACAATGTTTTGTAGCATTTATATTATTTTCTAAAGCATTTTCACTCCAGTTAACTAATCTTGTGTTCTGTAGAGTTCTCTGCGACACATAGGTCAATATAGTTTTCCCACACTTGCCAACAGAGGAGCCTCTGAGACATTTAGCAATTTTTCAAAGACTCTATATCAAGTTAGGAATAAATTTGCTCTCTTTATCATACTCCTCTCCAATGCTAAAACAAAAAACAAAGAAAACTTTACAACAGCTCTGTGAATCAAATAACAGTGAATAATGCTGCCAGACATTTCAAAAGTCACGTCATTAGGGACTTCCCTGGTGGCGCAATGGTTGGGAATCTGCCTGCCAGTGCAGGGGACACGGGTTTGATCCCTGGTCTGGGAGGACCTCACATGCCGCTGAGCAACTGACCCGCATGCCACAACTACTGAGCCTGCGCTCTAGAGCCCGCGAGCCACAACTACTGAAGCCCGCGTGCCTAGAGCCAGTGCTCCGCAACAAGAGAAACCACCACAATGAGAAGCCCGTACACCACAACGAAGAGTAACCCCCGCTCGCCACAACTAGAGAAAGGCCCAGCAATGAAGACCCAATGCAGCCAAAAATAAATAATATAAACAAAAGTCACATCATGAATTTGAGCTTATCAAAGTGATAAGTAATTTTGCTAAAAAGCGAGAACAGATATGTAGGGCTCACTTGAATTCTACCTTAACATTTGACTTCAGTTTCAGACTATCCTTTTTTGGTGCTAAAATTCTGGAAATACTAAGGAGCTAGGGTATTTTATATGGTTCCTAGGCGAAGGAGTAAAGTCCCAAATAACACTAATAGATGAAGGATTATTTTTTTTTAACAACTTTATTGGAGTATAATTGCTTTACAATGGTGTGTTAGTTTCTGCTTTATAACAGTGTGAATCAGCTATACATATACATATATCCCCATATCTCCTCCCTCTTGAGCCTCCCTCCCACCCTCCCTATCCCACCCATCTAGATGGTCACAAAGCACCGAGCTGATCTCCCTGTGCTATGCAGCTGCTTCCCACTAGCTATCAGTTTACAGTTGGTAGTGTATCTATGTTCATGCCACTCTCTCACTTCATCCCAGCTTACCCTTCCCACTCCCCGTATCCTCAAGTCCATTCTCTACATCTGCGTCTTTATACCTCTCCTGCCCCTAGGTTCTTCAGAACCATTTTTTTTTTGTAGATTCCATATATATGTGTTAGCATATGGTATTTGTTTTTCTCTTTCTGACTCACTTCACTCTGTATGACAGTCTTTAGGTCCATCCACCTCACTGCAAATAACTCAATTTCATTTCTTTTTATGGCTCAGTAATAATCCATTGTATATATATGCCACATCTTCTTTATCCATTCATCTATCGATGGACACTTAGGTTGCTTCCATATCCTGGCTATTGTAAATAGAGCTGCAGTGAACATTGTGGAACATGACTCTTTTTGAATTATGGTTTTCTCAGGGTATATGCCCAGTAGTGGGATTGCTGGGTCGTATGGTAGTTCTATTTTTCGTTTTCTTAAGGAACCTCCATACTGTTCTCCATAGTGACTGTATCAATTTACATTCCCACCAACAGTGCAAGAGGGTTCCCTTTTCTCCACACCCTCTCCAGCATTTATTGTTTGGAGATTTTTGATGATGGCCATTCTGACTCGTGTGAGGTGGTACCTCATTGTAGTTTCTGATTTGCATTTCTCTAATGATTAGTGATGTTGAGCATCCTTTCATGTGTTTGTTGGCAATCTGTATATCTTCTTTGGAGAAATGTCTGTTTAGGTCTTCTGCCCATCTTTGGATTGGGTTGTTGGTTTTTTTGACATTGAGCTGCATGAGCTGCTTGTAAATTTTGGAGCTTAATCCTTTGTCAGTTGCTTCATTTGCAATTATTTTCTCCCACTCTGAGGGTTGTCTATTCATCTTGTTTATGGTTTCCTTTGCTGTGCAAAAGTTTTTAAGTTTCATTAGGTCCCATTTGTTTATTTTTGTTTTTATTTCCATTTCTCTAGGAGGTGGGTCAAAAAGGATCTTGCTGTGATTTGCATCATAGAGTGCTCTGCTTAAGTTTTCCTCTAAGAGTTTTACAGTGTCTGTCCTCACATTTAGGTCTTTAATCCATTCTGAGTTTATTTTTGTGTATGGTGTTAGGGAGTGTTCTAATTTCATTCTTTTACATGTAGCTGTCCAGTTTTCCCAGCACCACTTATTGAAGAGGCTGTCTTTTCTCCATTCTTGCATCCTTTATCAAAACTAAGATGACCACATGTGCGTAGGTTTGCCTCTGGGCTTTCTATCCTGTTCCATTGATCTATATTTCTGTTTTTGTGCCAGTACCATACTGTCTTGATTACTGTAGTTTTGTAGTATAGTCTGGTGACCGGGAACCTGATTCCTCCAGCTCCGTTTTCTTTCTCAATATTGCTTTGGCTATTCAGGGTCTTTTGTGTTTCCATACAAATTGTGAAATTTTTTGTGCTAGTTCTGTGAAAAATGCCAGTGGTAGTTTGATAGGGATTGCATTGAATCTGTAGATTGCTTTGGATAGTAGAGTTATTTTCACAGTGTTGATTCCAATCCAAGAACAAGGTATATCTCTCCATCTGTTTGTATCATCTTTAATTTCTTTCATCAGTGTCTTATAGTTTTCTGCATACAGCTCTTTTGTCTCCTTAGGTAGCCTTATTCCTCGGTATTTTATCCTTTTTGTTGCAATGGTAAATGGGAGTGTTTCCTTAAATTCTCTTTCAGATTTTTCATCAGTAGTGTATAAGAATGCAAGAGATTTCTGTGCATTAATTTTGTATCCTGCTACTTTACCAAATTCATTGATTAGCTCTAGTAGTCTTCTGGTAGTATTTTTAGGATTCTATGTACAGTATCATGTCATCTGCAAACAGTGACAGCTTTACTTCTTCTTTTCTGATTTGGATTCCTTTTATTTATTTTTCTTCTCTGATTGCTATGGCTAAAACTCCCAAAACTATGTTGAATAATAGTGGTGAGAGTGGACATCCTTGTCTTGTTCCTGATCTTCAGGAAATGGTTTCAGTTTTTCACCTTTGAGAACAATGTTGGCTGTGGGTTTTTCATATATGGCCTTTATTATGCTGAGGTAACTTCCCTCTATGCCCACTTTCTGGAGGGTTTTTATCATAAATGGGTGTTGAATTTTGTAGAAAGCTTTTTCTGCATCTATTGAGATGATCATATGGTGTTCCTCCTTCAATTTATTAATATGGTTTATCACATTGATTGATTTGAGTATATTGAAGAATCCTTGCATTCCTGGGATAAACTCCACTTGATCATGGTGTATGATCCTTTTAATGTGCTGTTGGGTACTGTTTGCTTGTATTTTGTTGAGGATTTTCGCGTCTATGTTCAGCAGTGATATTGGCCTGTAGTTTTCTTTCTTTGTGACATCTTTGTCTGGTTTTGGTATCAGGGTGTGCCTTGTAGAATGAGTTCAGGAGTGTTCCCCCCCTCTGCTATATTTTGGAAGAGTTTGAGAAGAGTGGGTGTTAGCTCTTCTCTAAATGTTTGATAGAATTCACCTGTGAAGCCATCCGGTCCTGGGCTTTTGTTTGTTGGAAGATTTTTAATGACAGTCTGAATTTCAGTGCTTGTGATTGGTCTGTTTATATTTTCTATTTCTTCCTCATTCAGTCTTGGAAGGTTGTGCTTTTCTAGGAATTTGTCCGTTTCTTCCAGGTTGTCCATTTTATTGGCATATAGTTGCTTGTAGTAATCTCTCAAGATCCTTTGTATTTCTGCAGTGTCAGTTGTTACTTCCTTTTTAATTTCTAATTCTATTGATCTGAGTCTTCTCCCTTTTTTTCTTGATGAGTCTGGCTAATGGTTTATCAATTTTGTTTATCTTCTCAAAGAACCAGCTTTTAGTTTTATTGATCTTTGCTATCATTTCCTTCATTTCTTTTTCATTTATTTCTTATCTGATCTTTATGATTTCTTCTGCTAACTTTGGGGTTTTTTTGATCTTCCTTCTCTAATTGCTTTAGGTGTAAGGTTATGTTGTTTGAGATGTTTCTTCTTTCTTGAGGTAGTATTTTATTGCTATAAACTTCCTTCTTAGAACTGCTTTTTCTTCATCCCATAAGTTTTGGGTCATCATATTTTCATAGTCATTTGTTTCTAGTTATTTTTTGATTTCATCTTTGATTTTTTCAGTTACCTCTTGGTTACTTAGTAATGTATTGTTTAGCCTCCATGTGTCTGTATTTTTTACAGATTTTTTCCTGTAATTGATATCTAGTCTCATACTGTTGTGGTCAGAAAGGATACTTGATATGATTTCATTTTTCTTAGATTTAACAAGGCTTGATTTGTGACCCAAGATATGATCTATCCTGGAGAATGTTCCATGAACACTTGAGAAGAAAGTGTATTCTCTTGTTTTTGGATGGAATGTCTGATAAATATCAATTTTGTCCATCTGTTTAATGTATCATTTAAAGCTTGTGTTTCCTTATTTATTTTCATTTTGCATCCATCCATTGGTGAAAGTGGGGTGTTAAAGTCCCCTACTATGTTTGTGTTACTGTCGATTTCCCCTTTTATGGCTGATAGCATTTGCCTTATGTATTTAGGTGCTCCTATGTTGGGTGCATAAATATTTACAATTGTTATATCTTCTTCTTGGATTAATCCCTTGATCATTATGTAGTGTCCTTCTTTGTCTCTTATAATAGTCTTTATTTTAAAGTCTATTTTGTCTGATATGAGAATTGCTACTCCAGCTTTCTTTTGATTTCCATTTGCATGGAATATCTTTCTCCATCCCCTCTCTTTCAGTTTGTATGTGTCCCTAGGTATGAAGTGGGTCTCTTGTAGACAGCATATATATGGGTCTTGTTTTTGTATCCATTCACCCAGTCGATGTCTTTTGGTTGGAGCATTTAATCCATTTACATTTAAGGTAATTATCGATATGTATGTTCCTATTACCATTTTCTTAATTGTTTTGGGCTTGTTATTGTAGGTCTTTTCCTTCTCTTGTGTTTCCTGTCTAGAGAAGTTCCTTTAGCATTTGTTGTAAAGCTGGTTTTGTGGTGCTGAAATCTCTTAGCTTTTGCTTGTCTGTAAAGGTTTTAATTTTTCTGTCAAATCCGAATGAGATGCTTGCTAGGTAGAGTAATCTTGGTTGTAGATTTTTCCCTTTCATCACTTTAAATATGTCCTGCCCCTCCCTTCTGGCCTGCAGAGTGTGTGCTGAAAGATCAGCTGTTAACCTTATGGGGATTCCCTTGTGTGTTATTTGTTGCTTTTCCCTTGCTGCTTTTAATATTTTTCATTGTATTTAATTTTTGATAGTTTGATTAATATGTGTCTTGGGATTTTCTCCTTGGATTTATCCTGTATGGGACTCTCTGCTCTTCTTGGACTTGATTGACTATTTGCTTTCCCATATTAGGGAAGTTTTCAACTATAATCTCTTCAAATATTTTCTCAGTCCCTTTTTTTTTCTCTTCCCCTTTGGGACCCCTATAATTTGAATGTTGGTGCGTTTAATGTTGTCCCAGAAGTCTCTGAGACTGTCCTCAATTCTTTTCATTCTTTTTTCTTTATTTTGCTCTGCAGTAGTTATTTCCACTATTTTATCTTCCAGGTCACTTATCCATTCTTCCTCCTCAGTTATTCTATTTATTCCTTCTAGAGAATTTTTAATTTCATTTATTGTGTTGTTCATCACTGTTTGTTTGCTCTTTAGTTCTTCTAGGTCCTTGTTAAACGTTTCTTGTATTTTCTCCAATCTATTTCCACGATTTTGGATCATCTTTACTATCATTACTCTGAATTCTTTTTCAGGTAGACTGCTTACTTCCTCCTCATTTGTTTGGTCTGGTGGGTTTTTACCTTGCTCCTTCATCTGCTGTGTGTTTCTCTCATGTTGCTTAACTTACTGTGTTTGGGGGTCTCCTTTTCACAGGCTGCAGGTTTGTAGTTCCCATTATGTTTTGATGTCTGTCCCCAGTGGCTAAGGTTGGTTCAGTGGGTTGTGTAGCCTCATCTAGTGGATGGAGATCTGTGGGAGAGCTTTTGCTGTTTGATATTATGTGGAGCTGGGAGGTCTCTGGTGAACCAATGTTCTGAACTCAGCTCTCCCACCTCAGAGGCCCAGGTCTGACACCCGGCCGGAGCACCAAGACCCTTTCAGCCACACAGCTCAGAAGAAAAGTGAGAAGAAAAGAAGGAAAGAAAGAAAAATAAAATTATATAAATTTATTACAATTAAAAATTTAAAAATTATTAAAAAGTAATAAAAATAAAGAAAGCAAGAAGAGAGCAACCATACCAAAAAACAAATCCACCAATGATAACATGTGCTAAAAACTACACAAAAAAATCGGAAAGATAGAACCCTAGGACAAATTGTAAATGCAAAGCTATACAGACAAAATCACACAAAGAAGCATACACATACACACTTACAAAAAGAGAAAAAGGAAAAAATATATATATATCTATATATATATTTAAAAAAGGAAGAGAGCAACCAAATGAATAAATAAATCTACCAGTGATAATAAACTCCAAATATTAAACTAAGATAAACATAAAACCATATACAAATTAGATTCAGAAAGCAATCCCCAAGTCTACATTTGCTCCCAAAGTCCACCGCCTCAATTTTGGGATGATTCGTTGTCTATTCAGGTATTCCAGAGATGCAGCGTACATCAAGTTGATTGTGGAGATTTAATCCGCTGCTCCTGAGGCTGCTGGGAGAGATTTCCCTTTCTCTTCTTTGTTCACACAGCTCCTGGGGTTCAACTTTGGATTTGGCCCCGCCTCTGCGTGTAGGTCGCCTGAGGGCGTCTGTTCCCGCTCAGACAGGACGGGGTTAAAGGAGCAGCTGATTCGGGGGTTCTGGCTCACTCAGGCCGGGAGGAGGGACGGGTACGGCTGCGGGGCGAGCCTGCGGCTGCAGAGGCCAGCGTGACGTTGCACCAGCCTGAGGCGCCCTGCGTTCTCCCGGGGAAGTTGTCCCTGGATCACGGGACCCTGGCAGTGGCAGGCTGCACAGGCTCCCAGGAGGGGAGGTGTGGATAGTGACCTGTGCTTGCACACAGGCTTCTTGGTGGCTGCAGCAGCAGCCTTAGCGTCTCATGCCCGTCTCTGGGGTCCGCACTGATCGCCGCGGCTCGCGCCCGTCTCTGGAGCTCATTTAGGCGTTGTTCTGAATCCCCTCTCCTCACTCACCCGGAAACAATGGTCTCTTGGCTATTAGGCAGGTGCAGACTTTTTTCCGGACTCCCTCCCGGCTAGCTGTGGCACACTAGCCCCCTTCAGGCTGTGTTCACGCAGCCAACCCCAGTCCTCTCCCTGGGATCCGAACTCCGAAGCCCGAGCCTCATCTCCCAGCCCCCGCCTGCCCTGGCGGGTGAGCAGACAAGCCTCTCGGGCTGGTGAGTGCTGGTCGGCAACGATCCCCTCTTTGGGAATCTCTCCGCTTTGCCCTCTGCACCCCTATTGCTGCGCTCTCCTCTGTGGCTCCAAAGCTTCCCCCCTACCCATCCCCTGTCTCCAGCAGTGAAGGGCCTTCCTAGTGTTTGGAAACTTTTCCTCCTTCACAGCTCCCTCCCCAAGGTGCAGGTCCCGTCCCTATTCTTTTGTCTCTGTTTTTTCTTTTTTCTTTTCCCCTACCCAGGTACATGGGGAGTTTCTTGCCTTTTGGGAAGTCTGAGGTCTTCTGCCAGCGTTCAGTAGGTGTGCTGTAGGAGTTGTTCCACATGTAGGTGTATTTCTGATGTATTTGTGGGGAGGAAGATGATCTCCACGTCTTACTCCTCTGCCATCTTGAAGGTCTCTGAGGGATTTCTTTTGAAATATATTCAGCTATGTGTAAGAAATCAGCTTTGCACCAAAATTGAAATGAAGTATCTGGCAATATCATGAAAATGACAAATTAAATTTTTTTGCTCTATCATTTTATTTATTCCTAAGTCATTGCAAAACATTAGCAGAGTTTACAAAGAAAGCATTAAATTAATTAAGTCAATGTTGGAAGCACCTTATATAGATGGCCTAATTATCCATGAAGAAGAGACAGTCATAATTTCTTTTAATTTAGTCATCACTAAGGGAGGTTATATTTACCTCTGACTCTAAATTCCACAAAGTAAAATCAGAAAAAGCTCAAATTGCCCAATAATTAGTTATAATTATTTTAAGTTAATAATTTAATTTAATATTAATTAATTTAACTCATGTAGTTAAAACAAATAATTAGTTTCCATCTGATATATGAACACTCAAATCATTTGCTTGGAAGTCAATTACACAGAATATAAAAAAGCTAGAGGTAGGTATGCTGCTTTATTTTTAGAACAATATGCAAGCAATCATTCAATTTCTTAAAGAAATCCATTCGTGTTTTCCCTGTTGGTTGGACTGTGTTACAACAGTGAAGGGTGCTGGTGTAATGAACGTGGATTTGTCCGAGGTCTAGCTAGGAGGCAGTATTACATTGTGAGTAAGGGAGTGGCCTCTGAGTTAGACACTCAGCTCAACAATTTGCCTACCATGAGCAAGTCGTTTTATCTTTCTAATTCTTGCCTTTCTCAACTGTACACTGGGAATAATAATAGTGCCTAACTGTTGCAGAGGGAATACCATGAGTTTTCCAAACACTTTCATTTCCTGTGGACATACAGGTAAACTCTACTTCCCAGCTCCCCTTGAATCAAACTGATGCTATTCCTAATGCTGGCCAATGGTATGTGAGCAGAAAAGGTGTATGCCAATTCCAAGTTTTGGCTCCTGAAATATCCCAGGACCCTGTTCACATTTTTTCTTCACTGGTTAGTCGGCTGCATGCAAATAACCCAGTGGAGGAAGTGGAGGCTTAGGGTAGAAATGGTAGAGATACTAGCTTGAAGATGCCTGGAATCACTAGGTTCCAGAATCACTGCTTGAAGACAGGGAAATAAGCACTGAGATTTGGGGGTGCTTGGTACAGCAACTTACATATCCCAAATAATACACAACCTCTTAAGTTTGACATAAGAACTAAAAGACATGGCAATCATGGAATGTCTAGCATGTAGCAAATGTTCAATCATTGATGGATATTATTACTACTTAAAGGCAAAAGAAATATATAATGTCCTATTGCATATTATGGCCTTGTTAGTAGTTAAAATGTTTTGAGAAAAATAAAGAAATTGATTATATATATCATCTATTCTAGAATGCATAAAATCACATTACTTAATGTAGTATAATATCACTTCTTATCCCCTGGCACAGGACCATCAGTATTCATTAAAGGCTGAATGAATGGTAGTTCCAATGAATAAATTAATCCATGAATACAGGATAATAAAGGAAATTTTTCCTGTCTAATTGCACTGGACAGAGTTATTAAATACTCTATACAGATTAGGAATTTTTGAAGACTCAAGAATGACAAAGGTGCTTAACACTAAGAAGGAAGAGGTACACAAAGGAACGCACAGGTAGCTTCAACAAAAGGGCGTAGATGCTAGTTCTTACATTATATGGTGAATGCATGAGTGTTTACATGATTATTCCCTACCTGACTTACATATGCTTCTATATATTGTGTTTGCAGGCAGGTATAAAATAATAAAAGGTTTAATAAAAGAAAAGTAATATTCAATATACATGAAAAGGATTAGTCATCAGAGTTTATTAAATGAGCAATCTCTGTGACTATTAAAAGATGTAGATACGAAAATGCTTTTGACATTCAAAAATCATAGAGGTAACTTTTAGTTCTAATTGAGGGACTGACAATTGAGAATAATTGAGAAGAGACAACATTTGTGGAGGAGAGAAAATTCAAGGCAAAGAATGAGATACTGACTACCTTGCAAGGGTATCAGAACACTCAAACTCTGGTCCCAGCCCCCTTACTTACCATGGGTTGGGGGCAGATAATTTCTTGGAGGCTCCATTCCCTGGTACATTAAATTAGGGGATTGGATTAATTGGTTAATTTTGTGATGTTTCAGGGTTATTATTTGTTCAATATAATTATTAATAAACATTAGTTTTCATTGCACTGTGTGTGGGAGAAATTATCAGTTAGAAAAGCTCTAGCTGATAGTATGCAAGATAAATCACCTTTTAACTGGGTATTTTTTCTTGATACATAAATAGCTGCTTTCCACAGAAGCCAACTTATGTCAAATAATAAACTGAAAAACAAATGGAAAACTAGAATATTTTATTCATAGCTTAATTGGTCATACACAGCTTCTACATATTCCAAGCAAACAAATGCACAATAGGGCATGTATTTTAATGAACCTTCATAACAATAGAAGCAATGTGGGGAAAAAAAATTGATCCAGAAAAAAAAAAAGATGATTTGAAGATGTATTTATGGCATACCTGTCACCCAGTTCCTAGGCAACCAGGCACTGTTCAAACAGAAAGAAAGGTAGATAATTATAGATGATGGTATATTTGGTCCTTCCTGCTTAAGGAAGGAAATCTTCAAGAAATAAAACCATACATGAATCCTAAAGGTGTCATTTCATGTATCTAATTTGAAATGGAATTTCTTGACTGAATCATAGCACCTTTCCTTTGATGTAGAGTCTAGTGATGGTTTCTTCATCCGAGCCATAGCTGCACACAAGCCTACCCCTTGCACATCCACACCCCCCTTTGCTCTGCATCAGTAGCATCTGGTCTGCTGTGCTCGCTTTCAGCCACAATTGTCAACCATTTATAAGAGAGACTATTGAGAAGAGGAAGAATCATGGAAATGATGCCAAAAACTCAGCTCTGTGCACCGGCGCCAGATCGAATCTCGGAGACAGAGTTTTGAGTAAAGTAGAAAAGAATAGCTTTAGTGCTTTGCCCAGCAAAGGGGGACACAGTTGGCCCATGCCCTCAAAACTGTGTGTCCCAACCCAGGGGGGATTTGGTGAGGAGTTTTATAGCAATGGTTCAAGGGTGAGGTTGCTGATAAGGAGCAGTGTGTGTGCAGGGCCTGCATTCATTTAATCTGGTCTCAGGTGGACTCCTGAGGAGCTTCTGTGGTTCTTGAGGTTATAAAACTGAGACCTTCTCTCTGGAGTGAAGAATGCTTCATCAAGTAGTTAATATCTTTCATTTGTTGGGGACTTTAGTTCTGCAGAAGAGCTCAAAGATCTTGTTATGTGTATCCCTTGAGGTGGAACCAGGATCCTGTCCCAAGGCTGCACTACTGTTCCTTGACTACTCCTCCCTTGTATCCACATCCCCTCACTTCTCTGATTAGCAATTGTTTGAACCTGTCCTTTGGAACTCAGGGAAGGTCATGGAGGCTGAAGCTTATTCCCTAAAAATAAGAAACAGGGGACACAGAAAGGCTTTCATGCCCAGGAGCCCCACAGGGTCCTGCTCGGTTTCAGAAATGGGTAATGAAAATATGCTTTCCTGGTGATTATTGAAAAGAGCCTTTTTTTCAATCCAGAAAATATTTTTCTATTCAAAGAGAGTTAGTTCCAGCTTTTGTCTGGTTTTGTTTTGCTTTCTACAGCTAGCAAATGCAACCGTTCAGAGAAGCACCAAGGCAAAAGCAGAGCACACAGCTTAGGCAATCCGAAGACAAATCAAACCCTGTCTCAGGTCTGTGAGAAAAATGCCAGCCAATATGGGCTAAATCATGAGCTATTCTTGAGCGTGTTCAACTTCAAATCCAAACTAATTATTAATTTAGTTGAAAAATAAACTTTAACACATGCTCACATGTTGAGGAAAAAGTAATCAGTCAATCTAAGAAAGTAATAGAAAATTTTATTTGAGCCAAGTTGAGGATTATAACCCGGGAACAGCCTCTCAGAAAGCTCCTAGAACTGTTCCACCTGTTAGAAGTCAAGGCATATTTATATAAGTTTTTGAGACAGAGGACTGTACATTAAATGACATATTATTAACAGTTTATACAGTCTAGCAAGTAGTAGGTCATGGGTTATAGTGGCTCCTTACGAGATCAAGAAGGAACGTTATCTTCAAGGAATTGTCTTGTTGGTGCTGGGAGAGTGTTGCTCTTTGTGGTTGAGTAGGTATTTCTGCCGATGAGGAAGTTTTGAAACCGTGGACCTCAGATTGAGACTTGAACCCACCGTTTTTTAATTGAGATCACACACCTAGTCTCAGGACTTAATGAAGCTCAGGTTCTTGATGTCTCATGGCAGAAAGAATTCAGTGAGAGACAGAGTGATAGTTAGGAACTGGATTTATTTAAAGAGAAGCACATTCCCACAGACAGAGTGTGGGCCATCTCAGAAGGTGAGAGGCCTGGAAATATGGCATGGTTAGTTTTTATGGGCTGGGAAATTTCATAGGCTAATGAGTGGGAGGATTATTCCAATTATTTTAAGGAAGGGACAGGAATTTCCAGGAATTGGACCACCACCCACTTTTTGACCTATTATGGTTGGACTCAGAACTGTCATGGTGCTGGTGGGTGTGTCATTTAGATGCTAATGTATTACAATGAGCATATAATGAGGCTCAAGGTCTACTGGAAGTCAACTTGTCTGCCATCTTGGACCTACTTGGTTCTAACCAGTTTTTGTCATGTCCTATGGCTATGTCATTCTTTTAAAGGTTGTACCCTGCCCCCTTCCCTTTTGTTTCAGTTTGGTGGATGCACAATGCACAGTGGGGGAGAGAGGAGACCAAAGGGTAGAAAAATTTTTTGTGTGTTTAAATTTTTCTTGTCTTGCCATAAAATATGAATTTTGTTTCACAAAAAATACCTATGGAATATTTTGTCTGTGTCAGATACCATTTGGGGTACTGAGGAAACAATGGGCAGAGCCAGCACGTGTCCAAGTTCATGGGGCTTCCAGCCTGTGGAAGAAAGTGGAGAAAGATGCTGAACCAATGAACTCATAAGTGACTAAATAAATACAAATTGTGATAACATCCAAGGAAGAAGAAAAAAATAAATAAAACAGCTTCACTAAAAGCCAGTAACCAGAAGATGTGCCTTGGTGATCAGAGAATATCTGTGAGCAAGGGATTTAGGCTGAAGCTTGATCATTGCACCTTTGTTCTTTAATCATTAAAACTAGCCCAGATGTCCTAACAATAAGGGACTGGATTAAAGGATGATAGGATCTTCTTGCAATTTATTTTTATCCATTAGGACTAAGAAATGTCTCTGGACTAAGATGTCTAAACTTCACTCTTAAATAAACCAAAGGCTGAAACCCCCTCAGCCAGGACTAAGGCAAGGAACAATACTTCAAGCAGAGGAAACAGCATGTACCAAGGCTCTGAAGTTAAAAAGGTCTTGTCATTTCCAGTAAAAGAAAAAGAACCAGCAGGGCTATGGAATATTTGAGGGAGGGGTGGGAGGGGAGTGGTACAAGCTGAGATTGAAAAGTTGTAGGTCAGGCCTGCAACACTTGCTAAGCAGTTCATCTTGCATTCCAAAGGCAGTGAAAAGCTAATATAGGGTTTACAGAGGCCAGTGACATGACTGAACTTACAGTAAAAAGAATGGATTGGGGAGTTAAGAAAAAAATACAAGTTGGAAGGCTCCATGGCAATAGTTCACAGGGAAAATATACTAACCAGAAAAGCAGAATCTACTCAAAGTATCGATATTATAAAATGAGGAAATTTAAAGCAAGGAATTGGTTATCCTTATAATGGAATTGATGAAAAGCTAAATAGGAGTTGGTGGTGAGACACTCCATGGATTAACAACATCAAGAAGCCTGTACCACCCCAAGGTTGGAGGTGAAATGGAGCAGGACCTTGTTGGGCCCTCCTGGGTACAAATCTTTTCTGTGTCCCCCATTTCTTGTTTATAGGAAATAGGCTTCGTTACAGCCTTCTTGACCTTCCCTGAGTTCCAAAGGGCAGATTCAAACCATTGCTAATCAGGGAAGGGAAGGAATGCAGAAACAAAGGAGAAGCAGTCAAGAAACAATAGCACAGCTATGGGTCAGGGTCCTGGTTCCACCTCAAGGAATATACATAACAATATTTTTGAGTTCTTTTGCAGAACTAACACCACTACCCAGGATGCTGGCAACTTCAGGCTGAGCATGAGATTCCTGGAGCATTGCCCTGTTACCTCACCACCAGCCAATCGGAAGAAAGTCACACACCCTACAGCCCTCACCCAAAACTTTGCCTATAAAAACTTTTCCCAAAAACCATCAGAGAGTTTGGGGTTTTTTTGAGTACAAGCCACCCGTTCTCCTTGCTTGGCCCTGCAATAAACCTTTCTCTGCTCCAAACTCCAATGTTTTGGTTTGCTTGGCCTCACCGTGTGATGGGCACACAAACTTGCATTCAGTAACAGAAGGCAGCAGGACCCCATGATGTTAGCAGAATCCTAGTATAAGCGGCTCATCGCAAGAAACTGCCCTCAGCAGGAAACCCCTTTTTTTGGTCAAGTTAGCAAAGCTACATTGTAACTAATGTTTAAATCAGGCGCCCCCGAGCTCTACTCATCTCTGGCCTTAGCACACCTTTCAAATCTTTTGATCACACAATACCTTGCCTAACCTGTTGGTTCCTTCCGTAGATCAAAGAAGTAGAAATGAAAAATAAGTAATTAACAGATGACCAGATCTCTTCCCTAGCTTCCCCTTCCATAATCTCATGAAAAAACTGCATGAACAAACTCTGTGAATAAACTGCATGAACAAGACAGCATCAAAAGAAAGATCACAAGAAGTGGACAAGCCTGCAGATGGTGGGAGATGGCGAACAGTCTGATGCCCTATCTCAATGATTACCTGAGATTACTTCTCCTTTTCCCTTTAAATATTTTCATGGCCGAGCAGAACCTTTGGACTTGGTTTTTTGCGGACACTGAGTCCACCATCTCTTCAGATTGCCAACACCTGTTTAAAAGCAACTTTCCTTTCTATCAACCTTCACCTCTCTCTCTCTCAGGTATTGATTCTTGAGCAGTGAGCAACCAGACCTGCGTTTGATAACACGAGGCTGGATCATCTGGTGGAAGTAGGAACCACAGTGGGTCAGTCCAGAAGGAGATGAAGTATATAATACTTCTAATACATGAGTATTTAGAATTTCATTGCTGTGAAATATCAATATACACAGGATAAGAGAAAATGAGACCCCAAAAAAAGTCTCCCCCTAAGTAATTTTCTACTTTGTTTCTTCCCCCCAAAAGAGGAGTAAACACCATAACACCATGACTCTCTCAAAATTAAATGAAAGCACAGTCCCACCAATGTAAGATGGTCGGCAGGATGGCAAAAGACACCATCTGGCTCTGATTCCCCTGTAATTCCACTGGATGGTCTTTCTTCTTGGAGATAATACAATAATTATAATCCCATTGTTCCTTAAATTGGAGTACATTCTCCCTGAGTAATCATAGTTTTATTTTCTTGCACGTGGATCAATTCTCCAACTTCTTTTGCTCTCAGAAATGTTGCCTAACAATCCCACCATTTCACAGTTCATTTGCACCTTTGCAAGAAACAAGGGAATTACAGTCAAATCCTTTTCTATTTGGAATCAACATTGCTGTATGTTAGATCTGTTGAGGAAAGGTTTGCATGGATGGGGTTTGAAGAGCTTAGTAAAATGATGTCATTCCTGTTCCCTGCATATCCAGTAATTGAATTGGCCTACCCCCTCTCCCCTAGTGTTGAAAAAGGAGTTTCAAAACAATAGATGGTAGAGGCCAACTAGTAGATACACAGTAGGACCAGAAATGATATAACATTTCTATAATCTCCATGTGTGGTAGGAAAAATAATTGTCCCCAAAGATGTCCATGTCATAATGCCAAGACCTATGAATATGTTACTTTATGTAGAAAAAGGGACTTTGCAGATGTGATTAAGTTAAGGATCTTAAGATGGGTGAAGTATCCTGGATTATCTTGGTGAGCCCAATGTAATCACAAGGGTCCTTCCTTATAAGCGTGAGGCAGGATGGGCAAATTCAGAGAAGAAGATGTGATTGCAAAAGCAGAAGTCAGAATCATATGCTGGGCCATGAGCCAAGAAATGTGGGCAACTTCTAGGAGATGGAAAAGGCAAGGGAACTTCCCCCTAGAGCCTCCAGCAGGTTCACAGCCCTTTGACCCATTTTAGACTTCTGACCACCAGAACTGTAAGGTAATAAGTTGGTGTTGCTTAAGTCACTTATTTGTGGTAATGTGTTACAGCAGCAAGGGGAAACTAATAAAACATGCATAAAAATTGTAACACAATGCCTACCATATAACATTATTTTCATTATTATTATCATCTAATATTTTCTTATTTCTACCTTGTCTTCCCTTTATGTATTTTCTTAACTTTCCATTGTTGAATTTTAGGCATTGTGTGAAAATAAACTTTTTATTTTATTGTTATCATTTTCAGTTATGGAATGTGGGGGGGAAAAACCCAGAAAACTCTAGCCTGTTTTGGAAATTACTAGAAACAGAAAGCAACTATACTGTCTTTATGCTGGAAGTGATAGTCTTCACCAACGATTTAAAAAAAACTAAATTATTGTATCCATTCATATAGAAAGTTGGGCTGCTAATTTGGTGATGTATTTGGAAGTTTATGGAGTATTGTACTTAGCAACTGAGCAGATGTTATGCTTATGACTTTTTCCTTCCTTTCCTTTTGACCTCTAAAAAAAGACCTGGATACTATAATAAAATTTTTTGTTTGAAATAGAAGCTATCCCAGGCTTTATTTCAATATTTTTCTTCTGAAGAATGCTAACTAAAACTTGTACTGTAAAAGTTATAATATTGCATGTTTAACTGCTATAGCCTATTCAGAACACAATACTTATATTTTCTATGGAGTTTCTCTCATGTTTTCAATTTGAAGTAAATCCTTGGAGAGAAACTGAAACTAGTCCCTTAAAAGAGAATTTTGCTTTGCAAATGGCCTGGTCATCTTTCAGATTTTTTTTGAAACCCATGCTGTTCATTTCCCCATTGATTTAAGCTATGGGGGCTCCTATTATCATATAATGCTGTTTCTCCTCCCATGTCAAAATGTCCTGACGGTCCTACATGAAACTCTGCAAATACAAATGTGTGGGGTTTGGAAAACTCCTAAGAACCTTCTCCATCGATTATCAAGTTTACAGAGCAACACCCAGAATATTCAAGCCAAGTTTAACTCAGTTGGGTAGAGAGATGAAAACTCTGTGCAGCTGAATGGTGCATATGATAAATTTTTAGACAATTTCCCAGAAGAGATTGCAATCCTTCTGAATGATGTATTCCCAGCTGCATTTACCTATCAGCTGCTCTTTGCTCTGTACCTATAAATATATATTGCTTATGTTGAGAAAAGAAAGTCTGCTTTCTGTGACTATAAAACAAGGTATGCAATAAAATATTCATAATGCCAAACTTGCAGCCTTCAGTACATGCACTTTCTAGAATACCAAATATAATGAACACTCCAATTAGAACTGCGTTTGGTTCTTTTTTATCCATTCATGTTTTACATTACCTGTGTGTGTGCATGCTATATATAGCTGCCCTTTCCTCATGTAAACTTCATCCATCTTGGAAGAATTTTAAAACTCCCTTTTCAAATTCTTATAGCCTTTTACTGTTAAATAAGTTCTTGCTGACATTTACAAGTCATACCATTTACAAGCGTGCACTGTGCTCTTCATGTTTATTCCCCATTCGTTGCAATAAAATGTAACATTTAATGCTCTATTGATTATTACTGCCATAACAAGTGACACTTTTAATGAGTGATTTTCTTTTCTAGGCTTCATGCTGGAGGTACATTACATAGTAAGCAATATTCTGTGTTAAAAAAAATTTACTTGCATCCAATAATAAGCTTAAGACAAGCCACTTTCTTCAGTTTATGAAAAAGTATAACATTAGTGCAAGTAATATTACTAATACTGAGATGTAAAACAGATTGCTTTTCCAATGACACCAATTTATGGTGGTGAAGACATTTCCTCGCTAGTGTTGAAATCATTAAAAGTTCATCATTTACTTGGTGAATCTATAAGTCAAAAGTTGACATACATTCCCTATTTACAGCAAGTTATGTGAGCTGTGGGAGTGGATATTTTGTGTTTAGCTTTAAATAACTCCTTGCAGCAGGGAATGAAGGAGAAAAGAAGAAGAAATATTTTAATGCTTTTTTAGAAGTTTGGAAATTAGATTTGTGTTCTTTAATTATGAGTTTTTAGTCATTTTTTGCTAGGAGACTATTTGCTTATTATAATGATAGAAAGGTCCTTATAAAATAAAGACTTTTGAGGCTTATTGTATTCATGTTTAATTATTTTATTTATTTATTTTTGGCTGCGTTGGGTCTTCGTTGCTGCTCACAGGCTTTCTCTAGTTGCGGCAAGCGGGGCTACTCTTCGTTGTGGTGCGCGGGCTTCTCACTGCAGTGGCTTCTCTTGTTGCAGAGCACGAGCTCTAGGCACGCGGGCTTCAGTAGTTGTGGCACGCGGGCTCAGTACTTGTAGCTCACAGGCTCTAGAGCACAGGCTGAGTAGTTGTGGTGCACGGGCTTAGTTGCTCCGGGGCATGTGGGATCTTCACGGACCAGGGCTCGAACCTGTGTCCCTGCACTGGCAGGTGGATTCTTAACCACTGTGCCCCCAGGGAAGCCCTTCATGTTTAATTAAATTTGAAATTCCCAAGAAACAACTAAAGTTGTATTCACATGCACAACTAATGTGACTATGGTTGTCCAGTCACTCAAAAAACTTGAATCAAATAATTTTTTGAAATGTTCACTCATTTTTATTATATTTTTTGACTGGGTCATCATAAAAATTCATGAGTGGTTCTAAAATGTAAAGCAGCTTAGATGTGGCCTTCTTGACATCAGGAAGCTCTATTTGTTCCCCAAATCTTTACTATTCTGTACCTTAGACCTTAAATACGACCATTCTTTTTTTTTTTCCAAATAATCACTTGCAGAAGAAAATGTAAGCACTACTGTAAAGGCCGTCCCATTAGACTTTATCAGATATTTATCTTTCAGCTAATGATTCATTATTTCCTTTCTAATTTGACAGCTGGCTGAGAGCAGCTTCCTGCAGAATAGGGGACTCTGGAGAGCAGCGACAAGCATTCAGCACAAGAGCTCTGTCCGTGGATGCCAAGTATTAGAGAGATGCCAAAGTGAGGGTTCTCTTAGCCAGCGGGTGTGGATATTCATATCCATAAGCCAGTGGTGTATGGATAAATATTTGGAATGGTAAAAGAAAGATGAGGAAGAAGACCAAAGAAAGTGTAGGGGGCAGCGTGAACGCACCCCAATAGCAGATACCATACACTTCAAATTTAGCCCCAGTGCTGATGCCATAACAGGAGAGCTTAGTGCCACAAGAAATTAGTAAAGAGGAAAAAGTCATGATGTCACAGATACAAGACAGACAGAAGAAAATATTTAATGATGTGGTTAATTTGAATCGCTATTGTTCTACCTTTTCTACACTCTCCTCCTAAGTCATCCAAACAAATCCTAGCCAAGTTAATAATGTCCTGGCAACCTTGATTTGGAGGCTCCAAGTGACATATAGGAATAAAGAAGCATCCTTAAGACTCTTCTTTAGGTGTGGATTTTAGAAGTTACTCAATTTTCCTATTTAAATGCAGAGTTCCTGCATTGCTTATAAAATGAACAATGTGAAAACATTGCTTATAATCAATGTTTTTTTAAGGGAAATACACATTGACAACCATTATATGTTCTTTGTCATGCTATGGCTCTCTGAGATGGTACGAATATATTCACATAATAGGTGTGCATGTGAATCGAACTCCAGAAGAGGATCGAAAAAATAAATTTTCAGAAACCAAACCACGTAACGGACAATTAGATCTGCTCTATACCACATGAACATCTGTAATAACTATGTATTTCATCATTTTTTCAATTTGTTATATGTAGCATAGTGCCTATAGACAATGATTTTATGCATTTGTTCAGCAAACATGCACTGAATGAATAATAAGCACCAGGAATTGCGTTGGGTGCTGCATATAACAGCAAGCCAGACACACAATTCCTGACCTCAAAGAGATTACAGTCTAGTGGGACATGAATACAGTCAAGGGCAGGATACCAATGAGGCATAGAGCCTCACTGGATGAAAGCAAATGAACCAGAAGCTGAAAGGATGAACAAGAATTAGCAAAGTGGATCAACCACAGCCAGTAACAAAGATATTTGGAAAACCCAATATCTTTGGGAACAAGTGATAAGAAGAAAGATTCTGTCCAATGAGAATTTTGGTTAATAATTGTCCCACAAAATTGTCAATTTTAATTTCCACCCAGAAGTCTCATATCACATAAGAATAGAACACCTAAGTTGGGGTAAAACATTCCATTATTTTAATTATTAATTGGGATTGTTTAGAATTGATGTGCTTTCTCTATAAACATTGATTTGTTCAAGAAATATTTATTGAGGTCACACTTTTAGTCACTGAGGGTGCAATGCTGACAAGGATAAAAATGACATCCAACTCTAGTGGACATTTGTCATGCATTTTGAAGAATTCTCCAGTTTTTGAGTCTGGGTAGGGCACACAGACTTTCTCCCCCTAGAAGTGCTGACTATATTCAGTACTTTTCCAGCCTCCCTTGCAGCTAGCTATAAGCACATAAGTTAGGCTCTGCCAGTGGGAGCTAGTAACACAAAGAGAAAGAAGAGGGAAGTTGCCTTTCCTCTCTGGCAGTGATAGCAGTAGCAGTGGTTGTAGGACTGGGCTCCATGAAGAAGTAATATCTGCTCCATCGACTGTAGTGCTAACGTAGCATCTGGTGTCCAGTGGCAGCTTGAGTGGTTTCTCAGCAGAGTAATAGAGTTTAAGGGAGTATTTCAGGGCCTCGAGCCTAACTTTCCAACTTATTCAGTGATTCGGTGATCTACTCCAAATCTTCTTTCCTTGCTTATTCTGAGCCAGTAGGCTTCCGTTGCTTGCAACAAAGAACCATGATTGATAGACCAGCTTCAGAGCCAGCCAGCCATTAAGAAAAGCAACAGTCAGAACAAGGGAACATATCAAGACTCAGCAGCCTCCAGCACGTTGATTTCTCGGAAGCATCTCACTATAAAAACGAAAAAAGTGCATTCATTTTGGCTTTGAGCTTTCTCTATTAAATACTTGTATTTGTCTGATTAGGCACCTATAGGAAAATGCCATAGACCGGGGGGCTTAAACAACGGACATTTATTTCTCACAGTTCTGGAGGCTGGAAAGTCCAAGATCAAGGTGCTGGAAGATTTGGTTCCTGGAGAGAACTTGCTTCCTGGCTTGGAGCCACCTGCCTTATCATTCACTGCAGTATATTACATTTATGTATATATTTTAGTCCTGAATGATGAACATGACATGTCTTCATCAAATTGTCCAATTAGTTGCAGGTCCTTTCTCCACCAGGGTTGGACCATGAAGAAGAACAAAACTACAACTCCCAAGATCTGCATTTGACTCCAATTCTTCCTCCTGAATGTACTCCTTTTAGTCAAATAAACCCTCTCCCCAGATCAGCTACCTATGCAGCAGCCTTGGTGTCGCCCTCCATCCACCCATTCCTGGTAGACAGGAGACTCTTCTAATGGTGAGTTTGGCTGCAGGACTCCGTAGAACTGGGCTGCAGTCTAAGATGCTTCCATCCCACTTTCTTTCCTTTTTTTCCTTTCTTCTCTTCTTCACTGGTTGTCAGACTTACATCATAATCTGACAGTTCTCCCAGCGTCTCCCAGTTGCTTCCTCATCTGTTCCCACAGACATTTTTTTTTTAATATATTTATTTATTTATTTATTTATTATTTATTTTTGGCTGTGTTGGGTCTTCGTTTCTGTGCGAGGGCTTTCTCTAGTTGTGGCAAGCGGGGGCCACTCTTCATCGCGGTGCGCGGGCCTCTCACTATCGCGGCCTCTCTTGTTGCGGAGCACAGGCTCCAGACGTGCAGGCTCAGTAGTTGTGGCTCATGGGCTTAGTTGCTCCGTGGCATGTGGGATCTTCCCAGACCAGGGCTCGAACCCATGTCCCCCGCACTGGCAGGCAGCCTCTTAACCACTGCACCACCAGGGAAGCCCCAGACATTCTTTTTAATCCCTTCTTTGTATCTGCGTCTCATAAAACCCCAACTAAGACATCGTATAACCTAGCGCTCTTGCTCATGTTTCTGGCCATTACCACGTATGCATTTCATTTGATTAGATCAGAAAACCAGTTGGGATTGGGTTGTTTCTCATTTCAGGTTGAATAGAGGACAGGTATCTATCTCCCTTCCCCTGCCTGTCATGTCTTTCCAAATGTTTGCTGGAAAATTCTATCTGCAAGCCCAGGGCTGCCTTCCCCACCACCCCACCCCAATCAAGACAAAAGGCCTGAAATATTTTAAGTCAAACAATGCCCTCATCTTGACACTGTCAGGTGCCACTCTCCTTGATAGGCTGCCTGGCTCTGAACGCTATGACCCAGGATAGTGCCCTCAATCTCAGATCCCTCCCCAAAGTCATTCTGATGACAAGACACTATGTAGAAATGCACTATGTCCCCCACTCCCAGGCTACACACACTTGGTCCCACTGGGCCATTTATGTGTTCCATTGTTGAGGTCTAAGCTTCTTGTTTAATCTTCATCCCAAATCACTTTTCCAATAATGTTTAGTTCCAATGTTTCTTCAAGAAGACTGATACTCATCATTTGTCTTTCCAGACTCCCCCCACAGCTACAGCCCAGCACCCAGCAAGATGACATCATCCTTCTATAGTCAGAGAGACCTTCCAGGTATAACTGTCTGTGTAATTTTGAATAGTGCCTCTCTTCTCTACCTGTAGGGAGATCTTCTACTTGATCTTGGATTCAACTTTGGCCTAAGGAAACAGTGGTCATAGTTGTAACCTTGGATATTAGTTTTCATTTATCATGCTGACATACGTCCATCTGATAGGCTAATCTATACCCTAAACCTGCCCAGTTCCAGGCAATAACACAAATGTTAGGTCCTTGCTCCTCCTTCTACCTGCTTTAGCAACGTCTCATGGACAAATTCCAATATATAAGATAGAAAAATGGAGTAAAGAAGCCAACTTTCTCTCTCCAAGATCTTTCTTTCTAAAATAAATGGTGAATTGAATATCAGACATAACTAAATACTTGAGACATAAACTCTAATAGTTCATGGTAGAAAATGAAAAGAAGATGAGAGCATACTAGGTACAGTATTTTCCTTCAAAAAACCTGAGACTGAAAAATTCATAGCAACAAGTCCAGAATAAGCAGTTTCAGATTTCCAGTTCAGTAAATGAATCACTAAGTATTTCTTTAGTACTTGGTTAGTTGCGTGTTCGAATGGTGTGAAGCCCTGGCAATATAAAACATGATGCTACCTCCAAGGCACTTACAATGTGCTTAGGGGGACAAGATCAACACTTGGGAAAAATTCTACAGCAATACAAGAAAGTTCAATAATGGCACACATTTGGTGTAAAACAGAACTTCAGAGAATAGGTAGCTTTCTGAAGGCAGGAGTGTTCTGAGAAGGCCCCATGGAGAAGAAAATTGAGGCTGCATGTTGATGAGGCCAAATTTGATACTGGAAGAGAGACAATCTCTGCAGAGAACAGAGTGTGGCTTCTAATCATGGAGAACTACAAAAACATGAGGACACTTTGACTCCTCAAGCTCAGAGCATCTGGGTAGTGGTACCCAAGTTGCAGAGGATGCTTAAGGCTGGTAGTGCCCAGTACAAAACATTCAAGTGCTGCTCCTAGAGGCAGTGAGAGGTTTTCCTAAGCACCAGTCTGGGTTCTAGCATCAGCTCTCTCAAGACAGAGCTTGCAGATGCTGAGAGCCTGGCTAAATGACATCTCAGTAGTCACCGCCTTTGAAACTTTTCTTCCTCCAAATATCTGTAACTTAATCTTTTCATTTTACCTCCTCTCAAATAGACTGTGGGTAGAGATGCTTGAAATCCTTGCAACCCATGTTCACCCATCAGCCAGAGTGGCCACAGCCAGAGCACTTGCACCTGGGAAACTCTCTCTAGCCCATCGCCCCCCACTGTTGCTCATCACATGCTCTGATCTGATATGAGGAGTCACCGTGGCCAGTTGAATCCCAATAGCTATAGACAATGTCAAGAGCTCTGAATTATGACTTGGCGTCCCTTTGTCAAGTAGTCTTTATGACATATAAATAATATAAGTTTATATGTTTAAAAAGCCAATTCAGATGCAAGTTCAAGTTGGGTATCAACACTTTATTATAGTCCTTAAATAATTGGAAAGCAGTATCGTACTAAACTGCGTTCTACCAAGAGTTATCCTTGCTAATTAATATGTTACTTGAGTAGAGACTAGAGGGAAAGAAATGTCCCTGTAATTGATTATTTACCTATTCAGTGCTTTTCTTTCACCACAACTTAACAAAATAGGAATGGCACCCCCATTTTACAGATGAGGAAATAGGTGTTCACAAAGATAAAAGAATCTTCCCAAGTTCTATAGCCTGAATAGAGCAGGGCCAGTTCACACCTCCGACAAGATGATGCCACTGTGTTGAAGTTTTGATTTTTAGTTGTCTGACAATGCACCATTTCATAACACACCTATGCATGTTCAAAGCTTCCCCTCAGAGATCATAAGTGTTCCCAGGCAGCTGCCCTGAATGAAAGGCTTCCCAGAATGTGAACATTTTTCATAAATGCATTAAATAGGAGCTTTGAGGCATTACCCTCATATATATTTATGAGTAAAAAATCATGTAAGCCCAAATAGATCATGGGTCATTTTCCATAAAAATGTAGAGGAAAGTACATTGCAATATGATCACCTGGTTTTCCATCTTAGATACATTCCTGAAAAGCTGAGCATAAAGTGAAAAAGTATAGATCTTATATCAAGGCATCTTTCCTATATGAGTTCAAAAAACCCTGACTAAAAGCAAAAAGTCATTCTTGTCTCTAAGATAAATCCGTTAAGTTATAGGCTAGTTTACAAATCAGTCAAATTCTAAATATCCATATCAAACTTTTGCACTGATGGTTTTATATCAGAATACAGTAACCTCAACTTTGGAACACAATCAGCACGAAATCACACGATACTATCTCTTCCAGTGAAATATATGTGGGTCTTTGCTCCTGAAGTTTGTACTACTGACTCACTTTCGAGGATTTTTTTTTTTTTTTTTTTTGGTAGTTTTATCTCCCTCCAGGATTTGGAACCCAGTTATCCATCACCTGGAATACTGCAACCACCTTCTGGTTGGTCTCTTTTGCAGAGGTATATCATAGGTGTCTCCAACTTTCTTCCTACCCTAGTTCATCCTCCTTACTGCTACAAAGTCACTCCCTGTTCAAAATCCCCCATCAGTTACTACCAGTTTTCAAAAGTCCAAGTTTCTTCACTTGACACTGAAGCACCTTCCTGATATGATCCCAGTTTGGCTGCACTAAGCTTCTCCATTTCCCAGCTTGGCACCTCCTTACGCACCTCCTTCCTTGGGTCATGTGTGTGCACTTCAGAATGCCTTTCCTTGTTTGCCTGCCTGTCCAAATCCAATTCCTGAATGTAAATCCAGCATTGGGTTTACTCCTCCTATGGACCACATGTTGCATCACATAATTGTAATTTACCTTGACATACCTTTTCACACCATGAGATCTCTAGTTTCTTGAAGTCGAAGACTGTGTATTATTTAGTCCTGGTGTTCTCAGCTCTTAGCACTAGTCTGAGATGTGGTAGATATGAATAAAGGGCTATTGGGGGGATAAATGAATGAAGGGAGGTCATGAATTGGTAGTAATCCAGACTTCCTTGTGACATATCCTTATGAAACAGCCAACTGATTTAGAGAGGTTGAGTTTATATTTTGGTACACCACAATTCAGCACAGAACATTAGAAAAAAAAATGTATTCCTTTTCTATATTTTATTCCTCATTCACCATTCTTTATGGTCTTATTTTTGAAGGCACAGCATACATCTTTACTGAATAAATAATGAATGAATACCTTCCCATTTTATAATTCAAAAATTTCAGAGTTGAAGGTGAGGTGCTTATGAGGATAGTCAGAGCTAATAATATTTACAGAGAATGTACTATGTGCCTGGCACTGTGCTAGGCATTTCATGTGGATTATCTCATTTCAATCTCAGAGCATTTTACCCTAGATACTATTCTTATTCTCATTCTACAGATTAAAAAAATGAAACAGACACAGGAACTAAACACAGGCAGTGTCATGTGAAATGCCCTTTCAAAACTGTTGTCCTGCCTTGTTCTTTGATGGAGCAACACAGTGAATGTAAACATTTCTGTTTTCTTTTCCTACTTGCAGGGTTTGCCTCTGTAAATCCCTGTAGTTTCTGGATACACAGGTCAGCTGTGAAGCTTGTACAATATGTAGTTTTCTACAACTAGAATTTCATTGGCAAGTTTCTATCTCACAGTCCCTTAAGTCAAGCTCAGTTATTCCTACAGTAAACCTTTAATTTTGTTTCTCTTTTTATTTTTTCCCCAGTTTCTGTTGCTTTTATTCTCCCAGCACCAGTTCTGAAAAAGAACCAAATTACATGACAAAAAGAAAGTCTTTTTTTTCCTCTACTGAGCGAATACATTGAGACGTAGCTTACTTTGTGTGTGTGTGGGATGGGGTGGGGTGGGGGGAATATTTTCTAGGGCAATGTCAGGAACTCATTTTAAAGTAATTTATTTATAACAACAAATGAATGCTTTGCTACAGCTAGCTGAGTGAAATACCTCATTGGAGAAAGGAGAGATTGTTATGTCCAGGAACATTAAGACAGCCTTAGCTGAGTGAAACCTGATAGTTCTTTTAATCTATAATTAAATTACTCTCCTGTCACGGCAAAACACTTGAGAAGGCTCTGGGACCCTTCCTTTAAGTGTACTTTATGAGCGTAATCTAAAAGGCACGCTTTAGATTTGTTGTGAAACAACAAATGTGTCAGTTGTGAAACACACTGACAAACCATTGAGTAATGCCTTTCAATGACTTGTTTCAAAAATTTACATAAGCAGGGAGATGGCAAGAGGGAAGAGATATGCGAACATATGTATATGTATAACTGATTCACTTTGTTATAAAGCAGAAACTAACACACCATTGTAAAGCAATTATACTCCAATAAAGATGTTTAAAAAAAAAAATTTACATAAGCAGATATGAGGAAATCTGGGATAAACAATAAGATGGTTCACTGTTATGCAATTACATTTTCATAGGACTGTTCATTTCTGATTTGCTTAGCAAAAGAAAAGCCTTAATATACTTGCCTTAAAAAGAATAATTTATAAGTTCCCATTTCACAGGTCAGGAGCATGAGACTGTGGGGGAAAAAACACATGCAATTTCTGCTTAGAATGGCAATTTTAGAGTTGATATAATGTAACTCTAAATATCATAGGCAGTTGTTGCATGAGAAAGAACAAACTTGCCTCTATCTGATTCTACAAGGCTTTCTTTTTTTTTTTAAGATGTTTTTATTCTTATTTTTTTTTAACATATTTATTGGAGTATAATTTCTTTACAATGTTGTGCCAGTTTCTGCTATACAACAAAGTGAATCAGCTATATGTATATGTATATCCCCATATCCCCTCCCTCTTGTGTCTCCCTCGCACCCTCCCTATCCCACCCCTCCAGGTGGTCACAAAGCACCGAGCTGATCTCCCTGTGTGATGCAGCTGCTTCCCACTAGCTATTTATATTACATTTGGTAGTGTATATATGTCAATGCTACTCTCTCACTTCTCGCCCTTAATTTTATAAGCATAATTCCAATAGGAATATATGCCAAACTACTTAAGTGAATATTCTAAAATCTTATGAATCATTAAATTGTAGATGATTAAGCTATAGAAATGAAAATGAAAGCTATTAGCAAGAACTCAAGTGACTTCCAAGGATCATAAATAAAAGGGGAAAAAAATAAGGGAATTTTAATCACAAAGTGTTAAGGATATATAAAGTTCCTTTTAAAAAATTATTTTAGCTCTCTAGTTTCTAAAATATAACTTGAATTAACCCAAACTGATTTTGAGCTGACCCTCTAAATTTGGATATCTTTTTTTTTTTTTTAACATCTTTATTGGAGTATAATTGCTTTACAATGGTGTGTTAGTTTCTGCTTTATAACAAAGTGAATCAGTTATACATATGCGTATGTTCCCATATCTCTTCCCTCTTGCATCTCCCTCCCTCCTACCCTCTCTATCCCACCCCTCTAGGTGGTCACAAAGCACAGAGCTGATTTCCCTGTGCTATGCGGTTGCTTCCCACTGGCTATCTATTTTACGTTTGGTAGTGTATATATGTCCATGCCACTCTCTCACTTTGTCACACCTTACCCTTCTCCCTCTCCATATCTTCAAGTCCATTCTCTAGTAGGTCTGTGTCTTTATTCCCGTCTTGCCACTAGGTTCTCCATGACCTTTTTTTTTTTTTCCCCTGGATTCCATATATATGTGTTAGCATACTGTATTTGTTTTTCTCTTTCTGACTTACTTCACTCTGTATGACAGACTCTAACTCCATCCAGCTCACTACAAATAACTATCTTATACAAGATCAGATGGTGTTTGATAGCATTTTTATATCACCAGTTAGCTTTGAGGAAAGGAAGATTAGTTTGCATAGAGATGTCATTAAGTTTATAAATTCGTTTTCACCCAAACATATTAATTTATATGCTATAATAGTTTATCATGCTTAAGAAGCAATATTATAATATTAAGTAGGCCACAAACACAGAGTATTTTCTGTAAGCTTTCTCATTTTTTTTTTTTTTTTTTGAGATTTTAGAGTATTTTAATGTCCATTTCTTCAGTGGGCGCATTTTGAAATTATTAGGATTAACAACTTAAAAAGGGTAAAGCAACGGAAAGATGGAGAACACAAACAATTGGTTCTCGCGGATTTAATTTTAGGTTCTAGGCATGACGTGATTTTTCGAAACCACCACCAAAAAGTGCTTACCTCGAAAATCTAGAAATGGCAAACGCGGACAGATCTTTGGAAACTACAAATCACTACAGCCCACATAATGGGGAAGCACGCGGCCCTTCGGCCCTCAATGTCAAGTGCAAATGTGCAGGTGTCTCCACAGCGCAGCCAGGATAACAGAGCCGTGAGCAGCCTCCAAGCTCCGTGAGGGTTTCATAACTGATGCTCTGCATTTGTTTGCATTGGATGCAATTATGTGTGCTTGTTTATATATATTTATACATATATAATTTGATCTGACCTGAGGCCAAGAAGAAACTAGCAATTGCAATTCAAAGCAACTATTTACACACATTCAATTCTGAAGTATTGCTTCCTGCCCCAAGTTCACTGGAGGTATTGCCAGTCTGAAGAACGCCTCCACCGAATGGGAAGCGCTTGAACCCGAGGCTCAGAAGCCCGTCCGCTCAATGCCCACCGAGTCAGAGGCCCAGCGCTGCTGCTGCAGACACTCCGTGGTTCTGTGTCGAGGTATGCTTCCAAGCAGGGGCTGGGAAGGGCCCGGATCACTGTGGCCCAAAGAGAACATCTGTACTGGTTGCTTAGGAAGGCTCGGGGTGTTTTTTTAAAGACAATTTAAACCGCCCGTCAAAGGCTCCCATTTGCACAATGCTGAACCCCTCTCTCTCTCTCCCTGCGTCCGCAGCCCCTTGGCTTCCCAGGAATCGCAGGAGGGGAAGGGGAAAAAAAAGAGTTTGATAGGGAGGAAGCGTGTGCAGGGATGACCTCTGTGGAGCACGTTTTGAGTGGAACAGCAGGGACACGGGGAACAGCAGGAAGCACCCAGGCCCCTAGCCGCCGCCAAAGCTTTAGAGCCTGGAGCCAGCTGGCTGAGGGCGAGGCCCACAGGCAACACACTTCTTAATACTGACCGAAGGAACCCCTGACGTGAGAAAGCACTGCTCATAACCCAACTCCCTGATATTTCTTGGAGTTTAGTACAAGGCATTTCTTTAAGATATGTACATTTCTTTAAATTATGTTTGTAATTATCTTACCTTGGTCACTGTGGAAGGGCAACAAGCATTGCATTGATTAAATGTGTACTCCGTGAATTTGATAAGATAGCAAAAGTGGTGAGCTCGTACTGGTCATATAGTTCATCTCAAAAGTATATCATGGCTGAGTAATATTCCAGAGTATATATATACACCACATCTCAGCCATAAAAAAGAATGAAATAATGCCATTTGCAGCAACATGAATGGACCTAGGGATTATCATACTAAGTGAAGTATGCCAGACAAAGACAAATATCATACGATATCGCTTATATGTGGAATCTTAAAAGATGATGCAAATGAACTTACTTGCAAAACAGAAACAGACTCACAGACATAGAAAACAAACTTATGGTTACCAAAGGGGAAGGGGGGGAGGGATAAATTAGGAGCTCGGGATTAACATAGATACACTACTATATATAAAATAGATAACTAATAAGGACCTACTGTATAACACAGGGAACTATACTCAATATTTTGTAATAACCTATAAGGGAAAAGAATCTAAAAAAGAATATATATATTATAAAAGAATATATATTTTATATATATTATTAAAAGAATATATATATACATATATAGCTGAGTCACTTTGCTGTACAACTGAAACTAACACAACATTGTAAATCAACTATACTTCATTTAAAAAAAATACACATTGATTTAAAAAAAAAGCATTTCAATTGCTAGTTTTATTTTACTTTTGTATTCAAGATAAACCCTTTGAGAACATGCACACACACACAATTTCTTATGGATATAAGGGACAATGAGAAAAAAAAACTACTTTATGAAGACTAGTGAAGAGTACAACCTACTCTTCATTAAAGAGCTTGAAGTTTGCATCAAAAAGAGGCCTGATCCATCGACAGATGAATGGATAAAGAAGATGTGGCACATATATACAATGGAATATTACTCAGCCATAAAAAGAAACGAATTTGAGTTATTTGTACGGAGGTGGATGGACCTAGAGTCTGTCATACAGAGTGAAGTAAGTCAGAAAGAGAAAAATGAATACCATATGCTAACACATATATATGGAATCTAAAAAAAAAAAGGTTCTGAAGAACCTAGGGACAGGACAGGAATAAAGATGCAGTCATAGAGAATGGACTTGAGGACACGGGGAGGGGGAAGGGTAAGCTGGGACGAAGTGAGAGAGTGGCATGGACACATATACACTACCAAATGTAAAATAGCTAGCTAGTGGGAAGCAGCCGCATAGCACAGGGAGATCAGCTCGGTGCTTTGTGACCACCTAGAAGGGTGGGATAGGGAGGGTGGGAGGGAGACGCAAGAGGGAGGAGATATGGGGATATATGTATATGTATAGCTGATTCACTTTGTTATACAACAGAAACTAACACACCATTGTAAAGCAATTATGCTCCAATAAAGGTGTTAAAAAAAAAAAAAAAAAGAGGCCTGAGATATAACCACAGCATGGGCTCCACCAGTTTGCAGAACCATATTTTTCTGTCCAGATGATACCCTGAGACTTAATTCTATTCTTTTAGATGGGGTATTTGGCAGAAACCCAATTTAACCTTGTCACAATCTTAAATGAGCTATTATTATCATTTTTTACCAGTCATGTTCTCTTGATGGAGACCCTACAAATTACGACAATATCCTGGAACGAAGATTGGTCAGTGTGAATATGGGGAGAATGGGCATTTGGCACCATTGATTCATACTTTGTTCACTTCACAAGGTAAACCAACCCTTTCTTCCATTTATTAAGAGTTTGTTTTTGAGGATTCAATTTTATGTGTCCATGTGCATGGGTTTGAAAGGACTGGGATAAACCTTTCCTAGCCAGTACTTATTACTTCACACATAGAAAAGCAACCTCACAGCAGGCCCAGATCTGGCCTAGAAGACTGAGGGCCACATGATCCCTTGACACTATGGGTAATGACTTTTGTCCTTTTACATTCTTAGGAAGCCATTCTATCTGGGTGGGTACTTGCATGTGGAGGGCTGCATGCTGAATTCACTGTTAAGGTGTGGTTGGTGTCCCAGGCTATGTCACGGGCCCACCACACCTAACTACCATAAAGAAGCAATTTAAATCAGTTTAAGAAATTGTGCATGTCAAATCCCATTCCATGGCCACCTCAAGTCCACCATCTTGCCAGGATATTCACCTTACACATTATATTAAGTCCCCTACACACGAACCTTCAAGTTGCGAACTTTCAGAGATGAGAATGTGCATTCGCATGTCCAATCACGTAAGTTGGTTCACATGTCTGGCGTACATTATCATGTGTGTGTATCCTCTACAAGTGGTTGTGCTTCTGTGTACTTTACTGTACAGTACTGTATAGAGTACAGTAGTACAATGTCTTTATTTCAAGCCCAGGATGTCTGGAAATAAGAGTAAAAGCAGTGGTGGTGTAGCTGATACTACTGTACTTTTCAATGTACTGTACTGTAAGATTTAAAATGTTTTCTTTATTTTTTATGTTAGTTTTTTATGTATTATTTGTGTGAAAAGTATTATAAACCTACTGCAGTACAGTACTATACAGCCGATTGTGTTAGTTGGGTACCTAGGCTAACTTTGTTGGACTTACAAACATATTGGACTTAAGAACGTGCTCTAGGAAGGGAACTCATTCGTATGCAGGGGACTTACTGTAGTGTATTAAGGCTTTTAGACATTTGGGAAAAGATGGTTAATGATCTTCCAATATCCTTTTCTACTCCCTCATTGTAATTATAGAATCCCCTGTCACCACTGACCTTTTGTGAGCAGCATTCATCCCCGCTGCCCCATCCAGAAACTACAATTCCCAACCTGCTTTGCATCTGGTTGTGGTCATGTGACTAATGGGATGTGAGGGGAAGTGATGTGTGCACTTTCTGAATTACTTCTCTAGAAAGAAAGCTGCTTCCCTTCTAGGGAGGAGGAAACACTGAGCAGCTAATCTAGACTCAGAGGTGAAATCCAATGCCTCCTATCTTCCCTGGATCTTCTGCCCGATATAAACAAAATATGAGAGAGGAATACATGCATATCTTGTTTAAGCCACTGTAGTTTTGCAGGTTAGCCTGTGCCTTAAATAATACATCAAGCTGTAAAGAAACCTGTTTAACTATTAATAACCTGGTGCAACCAAAATTTATGATGATAGAACTAGAAGTTCTACTAAAAAACTAGTGCTCCAACAACATGGTGATTTAGAGAATGGGGGGAAAGGTAACTAACTCATACCTTAGAATTTGTATATTTTCATATATATGCTAAGGTTACCATGCAATTGTATTGTTTATTCTATCCAGATTTTTAAACAGGCATTTTGGGTTTTTTCGTTTCTTTTCCTTTACCTATTTTATTTAATACATGTAATATTATAAGTAATATATATGTTGGTTATAAAGTATAACAAGATCATGGACAAAAAGAAATTTTTTAAATAAAATTCTCTCTTTACCTTAGGAAAAAAATATCATGAACACTTATGAGCATTTCATCCAAGCTAGTAACTAGAATCTTACTAATAACTTGCATCTTCCTACGTGTTTCTGATCATCTAATACCTCTATCACCAGCCCAGAGGTGCGCAGGATTCGATATTTTAAGAAAAAATAAATTAAAAATATGTTAATACCACTTGTAATCACACATAGATGTTAACCGTGATTCAGACTTCGGGTTTAGTTCTGAAAGTTTAAACATTCTAAGCCTGGTTCTGTAAAACATTATATTAATTCCTCCCTCAAGATCTGCTGAATAGTTCATAATGCAATAGTGAAGGTAAAAGGCCACTGCTTAGAGCCTCACATATGGCCATGGATTGGAAAAGAGAATCCGAAGGAAAGAGGAGTACAGATGGTGGAAAAGAGGTCAAGTCTTCCCAGCACAGCCAAGGAGACGGCATGTGGAGTCAAACAACCAGGGCTTCGGCCAGCATTCCTATCTGTGAGTAAGAAGCTGAGATGTGGGTAAGGGGACTGATGAAGAATACTCTTCTGTGATCTTTGAATCGGTGATAATGTGATGTCTCTCAATACCTTGATGCATATAAAATGCGTGTTTAGAACAGTGCCTGGCACATAGTCAGCATTATTTAAGTGTTGCTAAAGCTGCTATACTTGGGAAGGACGTAGAAAAGCTACTCCGCCATACAAGTTATTCCTTTGGATAAAGACCATGGGAATTCCCTGACGGTCCAGTGGTTAGGACTCCGCACTTTCACTGCCAAGGGCGCAGGTTCATTCCCTGGTCAGGGGACTAAGATCCTGCAAGCCTCGGGGTGAGGCCATAAATAAATAAATAAACAAACAAATAAATAAATAAATAAAAATAGATAAGGACTGTGAACATGTAAAGTGATCCCTTTATTGATTTACACTGAGACGTTGGGATTTAAGCCACTAGAATGTTCTTACATTACAGTAATTTACATTCTAGTGACTTGGTTTAAATAAACGAATCATTGTTACTTATGTTTATCTAGTTTGTTGATGTATCCCCAAGCCTTATCACTATGTTTGACACATTGTGGATGCTCAACAATATTTACTGAATAAATGTCTAAGAAATTAAAAATGTCCAAGGAATTTTCCTATTAAAAGCATCCAGGTTGCTCTCTGGCACTGGCATAACAAATATTCCACTAGGCAGGAAGACAGCAGATTCCTAAATAAATTCTTGTAATTCAGAAACTTTTGAATTTGACTGATGGTTCCAGAACCCGACTGCTGAATGGAATTATCTGAAGGAAATTTATAAATACAAATTCCTGGGCCTGACACAAGAGAATCTCAATCAGTAGATCTATACTTTTGGGTTTTTTGTTTGTTTTACTTACTTGAGGTCAAAGTTTATCTGCAATTTAATAACCTGCTCTATAGATTAAATCATAAGAGACTATAAAAATATCAATTTCACAAGAATACTTCTTCATGAATAAATGATACTCCATTGAGTGAATATGCCATAATTTACATTACTTTTTATTTTCATTGAACACTTAAATTGCTTGCATTCTTTCTATCACTATTATATATTTAAAAGTTAATTTGTATATTTAAAAGTGCATTTGTTGACAAAGGGTAGAGCTTTTTAAAACACATTTTGTTGGGGTTTTTATCCTGGTTTGCTTTTCCTGAGGTTTTTTTCCAGGTTTTTTTATTAATGTCTATCTATCTCCTCATTTGTAAACTATCAAAGCAACTTTCAAGATCTGGGCTAGACTTCTCCCCAGCACAATGAGATGGGAGGGATGTTCCAAGAGGAAAGAGACTAGTGTAACAAGTTATTTAAACCTCCATTTTATAGGGTAAATATCCTTTAGCTCCCCTATAAATATACCACCAAATCCTATTCTGGTTTTGTTTTCAAAATGTCTCAGATTTTTCTACTCTTTTCCAAGATACTGTGGTTACCAAATTTAGAATCGTAACCTTATACCTTGAGTAGTACTGAGAAGAATAATTCCTTATAATAGTCTTGACTGGTGTCTAGACTTCAAACTTCTACCCTAAACAATACATTCTGCTACTAATGTAAAAGTTTCAAAAAGGCAAAATCACAACTCATTTAAATATAAAATGAAGAAGCATCAAAGTGTGGGAATTAATGACTGAGGAAACCAGTAAGATGTTAAAAGTAGTTCAAGGAAGAACAGACTATACACATATACATATATCTGTACATGTATTCATTTATGTATATACCTGTATACATACATGTGTATGTGTATATATAAAATTAGGAATGCTAAACTAAAGTTGTTAGTAGATGCAATACTGGTTAATATTTTATAATATAATAAAATTTTACTTTTGGGCTCATCTTTTCTACAGAACAGAAATCAATTTTATCAAACTTTATCATCATCAGTTTTTTTTTTTTTTTTTTTTTTTTTTTTTTTTTTTTTAAACATCTTTATTGAAGTATAATTGCTTTACAATGGTGTGCTAGCTTCTGCTTTACAACAAAGTGAATCAGTTACACATATACATATGTTGCCATATCTCTTCCCTCTTGCATCTCCCTCCCTCCCACCCTCCCTATCCCACCCCTCTAGGTGGTCACAAAGCACCGAGCTGATCTCCCTGTGCTATGCGGCTGCTTCCCACTAGTTATCTATTTTACATTTGGTAGTGTATATATGTCCATGACACTCTCTCACCCTGTCACATCTCACCCCTCCCCCTCCCCATATCCTCAAGTCCATTCTCTAGTAGGTCTGTGTCTTTATTCCCATCTTGCCACTAGGTTCTTCATGACCTCTTTTTTTTTTTTTTTTTTCCCTTAGATTCCATATATATGTGTTAGCATACTGTATTTGTTTTTCTCTTTCTGACTTACTTCACTCTGTATGACAGACTCTAACTCCATCCACCTCATTACAAACACCTCCATTTCATTTCTTTTTATGGCTGAGTAATATTCCATTGTATATATGTGCCACATCTTCTTTATCCATTCATCCGATGATGGACACCTAGGTTGCTTCCATGTCCTGGCTATTGTAAACAGAGCTGCAATGAATATTTTGGTACATGACTCTTTCTGAATTATGGTTTTCTCAGGGTATATGCCCAGTAGTGGGATTGCTGGGTCATATGGTAGTTCTATTTTTAGTTTTTTAAGGAACCTCCATACTGTTCTCCATAGTGGCTGTATCAATTTACATTCCCACCAACAGTGCAAGAGTGTTCCCTTTTCTCCACACCCTCTCCAGCATTTATTGTTTCTAGATTTTTTGATGATGGCCATTCTGACCGGTGTGAGATGATACCTCATTGTAGTTTTGATTTGCATTTCTCTAATGATTAGTGATGTTGAGCATTCTTTCATGTGTCTGTTGGCAATCTGTATCTCTTCTTTGGAGAAATGTCTATTTAGGTCTTCTGCCCATTTTTGGATTGGGTTGTTTGTTTTTTTGTTATTGAGCTGCATGAGCTGCTTGTAAATCTTGGAGATTAATCCTTTGTCAGTTGCTTCATTTGCAAATATTTTCTCCCATTCTGAGGGTTGTCTTTTGGTCTTGTTTATGGTTTCCTTTGCTGTGCAAAAGCTTTTAAGTTTCATTAGGTCCCATTTGTTTATTTGTGTTTTTATTTCCATTTCTCTAGGACCTGGGTCAAAAAGGATCTTGCTGTGACTTATGTCATACAGTGTTCTGCCTATGTTTTCCTCTAAGAGTTTGATAGTGTCTGGCCTTACACTTAGGTCTTTAATCCATTTTGAGTTTATTTTTGTGTATGGTGTTAGGGAGTGTTCTAATTTCATACTTTTACATGTACCTGTCCAATTTTCCCAGCACCACTTATTGAAGAGGCTGTCTTTTCTCCACTGTATATGCTTGCCTCCTTTATCAAAGATAAGGTGACCATATGTGCGTGGGCTTATCTCTGGGCTTTCTATCCTGTTCCATTGATCTATATTTCTGTTTTTGTGCCAGTACCAAACTGTCTTGATTACTGTAGCTTTGTAATATAGTCTGAAGTCAGGGAGCCTGATTCCTCCAGCTCCATTTTTCGTTCTCAAGATTGCTTTGGCTATTCGGGGTCTTTTGTGTTTCCATACAAATTGTGAAATTTTTTGTTCTAGTTCTGTGAAAAATGCCAGTGGTAGTTTGATAGGGATTGCATTGAATCTGTAGATTGCTTTGGGTAGCAGAGTCATTTTCACAATGTTGATTCTTCCAATCCAAGAACATGGTATATCTCTCCATCTGTTTGTATCATCTTTAATTTCTTTCATCAGTGTCCTATAATTTTCTGCATACAGGTCTTTTGTCTCCTTAGGTAGGTTTATTCCTAGGTATTTTATTCTTTTTGTTGCAATGGTAAACGGGAGTGTTTTCTTAATTTCACTTTCAGATTTTTCATCATTAGTATACAGGAATGCAAGAGATTTCTGTGCATTAATTTTGTATCCTGCTACTTTACCAAATTCATTGATTAGCTCTAGTAGTTTTCTGGTAGCATCTTTTGGATTCTCTATGTATAGTATCATGTCATCTGCAAACAGTGACAGCTTTACTTCTTCTTTTCCGATTTGGATTCCTTTTATTTCTTTTTCGTCTCTGATTGCTGTGGCTAACACTTCCAAAACTATGTTGAATAATAGTGGTGAGAGTGGGCAACCTTGTCTTGTTCCTGATCTTAGTGGAAATGGTTTCAGTTTTTCACCATTGAGGACAATGTTGGCTGTGGGTTTGTCATATACGGCCTTTATTATGTTGAGGAAAGTTCCCTCTATGCCTACTTTCTGCAGGACTTTTATCATAAATGGGTGTTGAATTTTGTCGAAAGCTTTCTCTGCATCTATTGAGATGATCATATGGTTTTTCTCCTTCAATTTGTTAATATGATGTATCACGTTGATTGATTTGCGTATATTGAAGAATCCTTGCATTCCTGGAATAAACCCCACTTGATCATGGTGTATGATCCTTTTAATGTGCTGTTGGATTCTGTTTGCTAGTATTTTGTTGAGGATTTTTGCATCTATGTTCATCAGTGATATTGGCCTGTAGTTTTCTTTCTTTGTGACATCTTTGCCTGGTTTTGGTATCAGGGTGATGGTGGCCTCGTAGAATGAGTTGGGGAGTGTTCCTCCCTCTGCAATATTTTGGAAGAGTTTGAGAAGGATAGGTGTTAGCTCTTCTCTAAATGTTTGATAGAATTCGCCTGTGAAGCCATCTGGTCCTGGGCTTTTGTGTGTTGGAAGATTTTTAATCACAGTTTCAATTTCAGTGCTTGTGATTGGTCTGTTCATATTTTCTATTTCTTCCTGGTTCAGTCTCGGCAGGTTGTGCATTTCTAAGAATCTGTCCATTTCTTCCAGGTTGTCCATTTTATTAGCATAGAGTTGCTTGTAGTAATCTCTTATGATCGTTTGTATTTCTGCAGTGTCAGTGGTTACTTCTCCTTTTTCATTTCTAATTCTATTAATTTGAGTCTTCTCCTTTTTTCTCTTGATGAGTTTGGCTAATGGTTTATCAATTTTGTTTATCTTCTCAAAGAACCAGCTTTTAGTTTCATTGATTTTTGCTATTGTTTCCTTCATTTCTTTTTCATTTATTTCTGATCTGATCTTTATGATTTCTTTCCTTCTGCTAGCTTTGGGGTTTTTTTGTTCTTCTTTCTCTAATTGCTTTAGGTGCAAGGTTAGGTTGTTTATTCGAGATGTTTCCTGTTTCTTGATGTAGGCTTGTATTGCTATAAACTTCCCTCTTAGAACTGCTTTTGCTGCATCCCATAGGTTTTGGATCGTTGTGTCTCCATTGTCATTTGTTTCTAGGTATTTTTTGATTTCCCCTTTGATTTCTTCAGTGATCACTTCGTTATTAAGTAGTGTATTGTGTAGCCTCCATGTGTTTGTATTTTTTACAGATCTTTTCCTGTAATTGATATCTAGTCTCATAGCGTTGTGGTCGGAAAAGATACTTGATACGATTTCAATTTTTTTAAATTTACCAAGGCTTGATTTGTGACCCAAGATATGATCTATCCTGGAGAATGTTCCATGAGCACTTGAGAAAAATGTGTATTCTGTTGTTTTTGGGTGGAATGTCCTATAAATATCAATTAAGTCCATCTTGTTTAATGTATCATTTAAAGCTTGTGTTTCCTTATTTATTTTCATTTTGGATGATCTGTCCATTGGTGAAAGTGGGGTGTTAAAGTCCCCTACTATGATTGTGTTACTGTCGATTTCCCCTTTTATGGCTGTTAGTATTTGCCTTATGTATTGAGGTGCTCCTATGTTGGGTGCATAAATATTTACAATTGTTATACCTTCCTCTTGGATCGATCCCTTGATCATTATATAGTGTCCGTCTTTGTCTCTTGTAATTGTCTTTATTTTAAAGTCTATTTTGTCTGATATGAGAATTGCTACTCCAGCTTTCTTTTGATTTCCATTTGCATGGAATATCTTTTTCCATCCCCTCACTTTCAGTCTGTATGTGTCTCTAGGTCTGAAGTGGGTCTCTTGTAGACAGCATATATATGGGTCTTGTTTTTGTATCCATTCAGCCAGTCTATGTCTTTTGGTGGGAGCATTTAATCCATTTACATTTAAGGTAATTATCGATATGTATGTTCCTATTCCCATTTTCTTAAATGTTTTGGGTTTGTTATTGTAGGTGTTTTCCTTCTCTTGTGTTTCTTGCCTAGAGAAGTTCCTTTAGCATTTGTTGTAAAGCTGGTTTGGTGGTGCTGAACTCTCTCAGCTTTTGCTTGTCTGTAAAGGTTTTAATTTCTCCATCAAATCTGAATGAGATCCTTGCTGGGTAGAGTAATCTTGGTTGTAGGTTTTTCTCCTTCATCACTTTAAGTATATCCTGCCACTCCCTTCTGGCTTGCAGCGTTTCTGCTGAAAGATCAGCTGTTAACCTTATGGGGATGCCCTTGTGTGTTATCTGTTGTTTTTCCCTTGCTGCTTTTAATATGTTTTCTTTATATGTAATTTTTGATAGTTTGATTAATATGTGTCTTGGTGTGTTTCTCCTTGGATTTATCCTGTATGGGACTCTCTGTGCTTCCAGGACTTGATTAACTATTTCCTTTCCCATATTAGGGAAGTTTTCAACTATAATCTCTTCAAATATTTTCTCAGTCCCTTTCTTTTTCTCTTCTTCTTCTGGGACCCCTATAATTCGAATGTTGGTGCGTTTAATGTTGTCCCAGAGGTCTCTGAGACTGTCCTCAGTTCTTTTCATTCTTTTTTCTTTATTCTGGTCTGCAGTAGTTATTTCCACCATTTTATCTTCCAGGTCACTTATCCGTTCTTCTGCCTCAGTTATTCTGCTATTGATCCCATCTAGAGTATTTTTAATTTCATTTATTGTGCTTGTCATCGTTTCTTGGTTCCTCTTTAGTTCTTCTACGTCCTTGTTAAATGTTTCTTGCATTTTGTCTATTCTATTTCCAAGACTTTGGATCATCCTTACTATCATTATTCTGAATTCTTTTTCAGGTAGACTACCTATTTCCTCTTCATTTGTTAGGTCTGGTGTGTTTTGACCCTGCTCCTTCATCTGCTGTGTGTTTTTCTGTCTTCTCATTTTGCTTATCTTACTGTGTTTGGGGTCTCCTTTTCACAGGCTGCAGGTTCGTAGTTCCCGTTGTTTTTGGTATCTGTCCCCAGTGGCTAAGGTTGGTTCAGTGGGTTGTGTAGGTTTCCTGGTGGAGGGAACTAGTGCCTGTGTTCTGGTGGATGAGGCTGGATGTTGTCTTTCTGGTGGGTTCGTCCACGTCTGGTGGTGTGTTTTGGGGTGTCTGTGGCCTTATTATGATTTTAGGCAGCCTCTCTGTTAATGGATGGGGCTGTGTTCCTCTCTTGCTAGTTGTTTGGCATAGGGTGTCCAGCACTGTAGCTTGCTGGTCGTTGAGTGAAGCTGGGTCTTGATGTTGAGATGGAGATCTGTGAGAGATTTTCGCCGTTTGGTATTACGTGGAGCTGGGAGGTCTCTTGTGGACCAGTGTCCTGAAGTTGGCTCTCCCACCTCAGAGGCACAGCCCTGATGCCTGGCTGGAGCACCAAGAGCCTTTCATCCACACGGCCAAGTACGTGGGGATTTTCTTGCCTTTTGGGAGGTCTGACGTCTTCTGCCAGCGTTCAGTGGGTGTTCTGTAGGAGCAGTTCCACGTGTAGATGTATTTCTCATGTATCTGTGGGGAGGAAGGTGATCTCCGCGTCTTACTCTTCCGCCATCTTGCCCCTCCCTCTCCATCATCAGTTTTTTACAACCTAACTTCTGACCCTACTGAGTTACAATACAGCTTAGTCAATAGAAAAGCAATCAAAGGTGCACATTCCTAAATAACTAGATAAACCCAGCATTTCACTGAAAAAACACCCAGTAATCACTTCTGCATCGTCACTTATAATTCATCTTTATTGCTATTTCAGCATTTATAATATAGTCTATGTCATGCCCCTTCTCCACCGTCCAAATTAATCATTCCAGAATACACCCTCCACTCAATACAGGTCAATTTTTGCCATTTTCTGCACACTCCATAAATTTCTTCCTTCTCTACCCAAACTTCCTTCCAAATAATTCAACCAACCTGTGTAGTAGGTACCTGGCACATAATAGTGAACGGATATACTTTCTACTCTCATGGAGTTTACAGTCTAAAACAACCTTTCCTTTTTTCTCTATGAACTTAACTACTTTTTGTCTTTCAGCACTTTGTAGAATTCTCTCTACTCCTGCAAGAAGCCTTCTCCAACTGCACCCACTGACACTCAGCCATTAAAATGGAACGTGTTGTGTGAGCTTTGAATTCCTGATTGGTTTACAAAATTATTTAGGATGGGGACTCTGTTTTAACCTTTAATTTTAACTAACTTCTGCAACATCTACTACTTTTTGGTTTAAAACTGATAACTGTTACTTGAGAGGCAGGGACTGTATATAAAAACTCACTTCTCCAGTCTCCGTGTCCAAGAGTTTCTGGAACAATTTTGCTATCAAACTTTCCTGATGTTGCTAGTTGAGATTATCCTAATTTATGATTCTAAAGCTTTGACTTCAGAGTGATAGCTGTCATGTAAATATAGATTAAAATGAGCATAAATATGCAGGTGCTGATCTATAAAAACATCTGTACTGTGAAGCAAACCACTTATAAAACAACAACAGAGGAAAATTTCTGGAGGAGGAGATAAGAGTGGTTACATTCCTAGTGTTTGTTACAGAAACTACTATTTCTTTAATTCCTTAGTTTATTAAGAGCTCCCCACTACAGTGGAAAGTTCATTCTCTTTTGCTAAGAACGAGTAGGTAAAAGTTATGCATGTCTATGAGGCTGTGCATTTCAAAAAGAAAGTAAGAGAAAGTATAGTTCCACAAGGTTAAAATATTAGCATAAAACAATTTCAAGTCCTTGATTATATTATTATGAGTCTCTATTCGAAACAGTCACAGAAAAGTGCCTCATGAATGGTTCAGATATTTCCAAATGGAAATAGAAGATCTGATCTGAATGCAAAATCAAAAGACCATCTACCATAGCGATTTTATGTTATACTTGTGTCATCTTGTTAACAATTCCTGAAAATGAACAGAGTGTAAGCTCTGGTAAGGAAACTATTTTTTAAATTAAAATCTCTTTCTCTATTGTAAAAGTTTCATATGAGGCATGTGCATCCCATATCTTTCCAGTGGAAGCACAATAAGTTTAGGTAGAGTCAAATTGCTTGCTTCATCAGTTAAAGGTTGATGGTTAGAAATAAGATGACAATGAATTTGCACTTAGGACTGAATGAACTTGATAATCATCTAACAAATGCATTAGACTAAGGAAGAGCTTCATTTCCATCTGTCATTAGTCTCCTAATCAAATTGCCTAAACACCATAAAGGCTCACAGGCAAGATAGAACAAACACTCAAAATGATTTTTTTTTTTTTAAATTATCTCGTTTTCTTCCTGAGCTCTCTGCCAACCCCTCCTGGCCCTTATTATGAGAATTGAAAATAAATTCAGGCACAAACCAAACAAATAATGAAATTTGAAGTAATGAAAGCTAAAATTATTTCACTTTCTGCTATTTTCTGTGAAATTACAGAAATTCACACTAGAAGCACTTTAATGCTTCTTATGAAAATAAGACCAATATTTTAGAGTAAGTTTCTGAAAGTAAGATAAGATTATAGCTGCTAAAAACAATTCCTGAAACCAAAGACTTTATGACTGATCGACACAGGTGACCAAAGCACTAGAAGATTTAACACCAAGAGTTAAAATTCAGAAGCTACTCATTTGCTGTAAGGGAGAAACAGCAAGAATCTGGATGGAAAAAACAGCATGGGCTTGGCAGAACATGTCATGCTAGAAAAATAATTAATATGATTTTAACAGAATTAATGTACAAAGTGTATTCGGGAACCAATACTAAGCTATTTTTATGGAACTTACTCCATATGGAGGAGCAATCCTTTCAAATTTGATATTAAATCATTTGTTTCCTGGCACCATTTCAATGGAAAAAATTGCTTATATAATTATTTAAAATTTAATGTTCACTATATATGTGGCAACCCGTAAGGCAAAAACATGGGTATAAATTCCATCATAGTCAATGTTCTTTCCAATACACACATATAATACAGATTAACAAGTTTTGGTACCCAATGATGTTCATGTATTTCATGAATGTTTATTTCTTTATATGGTACTTACCAGTTACAGCTAGACCAAAAATAAAGTATTTAAACTCCCTTCTTGTCTACTTAATAGAATTCCAGAATTGGTAACCATGAAACAATATCTTCTTGAAAACACCCAGATAAATCTGATGTTGGTGGTCCAAGACCATAGTTTAAGAAAAAGCGCTTTAGAGAATCATCACCTCATGGAAGCTAACGTTATTATTTTTTTAAATTATTTTTTGGTGTGAATATGATGGCATTCATCTCTCAAGTATCTGTGGAAATTGAAGGAAGACCCATGACATAGCTAATCTAAAAAAATAGATAACGTAAGTATAGATAATCGACTCTCCAATACCTTATTCATATTCCTAATTTGGTCTAATGTAATTTTAGAGTGAAGTGATGTTTCTAGCCACATGCTAGGTAGGTTGTGAGAAAAGAGGGCCCAATGACATGTTGAATCATCGAAAAGCAATCAGATGATGGTTCTTCTCCATGACAAGCTTTTGAAATGGGGTAGATTACTGTAATACTGTACAATATGGGAGTTGGGATCTTATCCTCTTTTATGCCAATGTTGGATGATGCCATAGTGAGTGGAAATTTCCAATTAGGAGAAAGATTCAAAATGACAGTGGAGGAAAAAACAAATGATCTTGTAATCGACTAAAACCTCAGCCAGCGATGATGCTCGATAAACTCTCCAAACACAAGAATGTAACAAAAAGCACAAAAATATAGATTAGATGTGGGTGAGCAAAATGCTTGGTGCACAGGACAATGCCTCAGAAGAACCATTACTGCTCACATCCCCACATTTCTCCAACAATCATCAGAATTGTGAATTTTCCAATAAACGGCTCTGACCCGGAAGCTTTTGTTTGCAGTGGAAACGACTTACTCTTTAATTTTCAGACAAGTATTTTCTTCCACTTGAACTTCTTCTGGGCTCTAAATAGACACTGCTAATGTGCTTTTTAAAAAAAAAAAAAAAAAAAGTCAATTTTAAAGAAGTAGTGCATGAAGCTATAAGACCAGTTCATTAAATGCGCATCATTGGTATTGGTTTTTAATCTTAGCTCTCTTGTCCCCTCATTGGGCACACACCACTTTCATTAACTTTCAGGGAGTTGCATACATGCATTAAGGAAAAGAAAGTTCTTCAGAGTAATGAGGCCAGAAGTGTATGACAGCATCATCGCTTTTCCCCCTTGCTTCGTACTTACACACAATACCACTCTGCTACCTCCAAATAAGGCTTCTCAGCCTTAGTTTCTAAACATAGATATATCAAGCCATTCTTTGTTGTTTCATAACCATTGCCACTGTAATTTTACAGAAATGTGTATCTTCATAACGAGAGGAACGATTTAAATGATTTTCTTTAACATCTGCTAACTTCCATGACTGTGTATTTATTGAATTCGGTCTCTGAATTTGCTAGGGGCTATTCTAGAGCTAACAGAAGAAGGTCCCTGCTGGATTTGAGCTTACAATTTAAAGAAACAAAGCAAATAATAAAATAAGCATAATAACTTGTGTTTGCATAGTGTTTATGATTAACAAATTGCTTTCCCATGCCTTACTTCAGTTAACGCTTCGAACTACCTTACGGAGGAGCAATGTGACATGATTACCCCAGTTTAAGTATGGACTAGCTGAAAGGTATAGGTGTTTTTAAGTTACTCAGGGTCACAGAGTCAGGGCAGTAACAGCCCGGGCTATGTTCATCTTTGCTGACTCTGACACTAATGTTCAAATGCCCTTTCCAGGCACCAAGTTAACGTAACTTTCAATAGTTGCTGTACATTACCCCATAGGTGGAAAGATTGGACTGCTGTCCCTTTGAAAGGAACAATAAATTCTTACGCTATTTACATCGTTTTCCTGCAGTTGATGGGAGTTGACTTGAGACTTAGGTGGGAAAGAAACAGAGAAAAACAGAAAAACCTATTTTGAACATGACCTAAGGGCAAGCAGAATTTAAAAATGGAAAGGGGAAGAAGAAGGGAGAACAAAGCAAAGACTAGATTCCCTTGAAAGGACATGAAAGATCGTAAGAAAGACAAAAATGTAAAGGGGATTCCGCATGAAATAAAGTTACATGAAATGGTTTAGAGAGAATGATGTTTACCATTTCTAAATTTTAAGGCAGGGCACTTTGGGGTTCTCTTCAGAGGTGTGACTGAGACGTTAAAGTAAAAAGAAAAACCACAGTTCATAGTAAAATCTTAGCAAGCCCTCTTTATATCTGAACTGAATCCAAAATGACTGGAGATGGAAATTGAGAAATACGACTTGGCTCTTGGGAAGAAAAAAGGGTGAATACTAGAACTACACTGAGAGAATGGAGAAGCAAGCTACAAAGGGAGCAGGAGAATCAATAAGGAATCAAAGATCTTAACCTTTTAAAGTCTGAGCACTCGGATAGACAGTGCAATTTATCCCGTGAGTTAGGAAAACAGTGGACATAAAGCAAGAAATTTAGTGTTTCCTGAAGTCCTATGACTCTGAAGATTAGGGTTTGAGATTGCTGAAGATAGTCATGTTAATTAAATTAAGACACAGTCAAGGATAATACATTCCAGCTTATATGTGGATGCACTTCTGCCTTTTTTTTTTTATTTTTTTACTAGTCAGTATGAACCGAGACATGATCAACTGCCTTCTGTTAATGGATGCATTCCATTTAGCTGATGTTTGGATAATTATTTTCTGAAATATCTTCAGACACTTAAAACAGAAACAATGTCTAAGTTCTGATGGGAATAATAGCTCATTTTTCAAAAACAGATGAGATGTTTGTCTCATCTTTCTTCAGGCTTTATTTTTTTATTCAAGCTTATAATACAGGAGAAGAAATATTGAGATGAATTTCATATTTTCTTAATTATATTGGTCTTCAGATCAGGAGAAACCAATCAAGCACATGTGCTGATTAAACTTCTAAGCTTGGTTATGCTCAAGTGGCTGACTTTTAAGATTAGTGAAGCAAAACCCTAGCTCATTTTTCTTTCTATTTATTTAACTTAATTGGATGTGTGATTTTATATTATGCAAAGAAAAGAGTTTTAAAACAGCTTATTTTTTGGCATAATTTGGCTAACTCTTTTTTTTTAAACATCTTTATTGGAATATAATTGCTTTACAATGCTGTGTTAGTTTCTGCTTTATAACCAAGTGAATAAGCTATACATATACATATATCCCCATATCTCCTCCCTCTTGAGCTTCCCTCCCACCCTCCCTATCCCACCCCTCTAGGTGGTCACAAAGCACCAAGCTGATCTCCCTGTGCTATGCGGCTGCTTCCCACTAGCTATCTATTTTACATACATGTATATTTTACATATATACACTCGTGTAGTGTATATATGTCCATGACACTCTCTCACTTCGTCCCAGCTTACCCTTCCCCCTCCCTGTGTCCTCAAGTCCATTCTCTACATCTGCGTCTTTATTCCTGTCCTGCCCCTAGGTTCTTCAAAATCTTTTTTTTTAATATTCCATATATATGTGTTAGCATACGGTATTTATTTTTCTCTTTCTGACTTACTTCACTCTGTATGACAGTCTCTAGGTCCATCCACCTCACTACAAATAACTCAATTTCGTTTCTTTTCACGGCTGAGTAATATTCCATTGTATATATGTGCCACATCCTCTTTATCCATTCACCTGTCAATGGACACTTAGGTTGCTTCCATGTCCTGGCTATTGTAAATAGAGCTGCAATGAACATTGTGGTACATGACTGTTTTTGAATTATGGTTTTCTCAGGGTATATGCCCAGTAGTGGGATCGTTGGGTCATATGGTAGTTTACTTTTAGTTTTTTAAGGAACCTCCATACTGTTCTACATAGTGGCTGTATCAATTTACATTCCCACCAACAGTGCAAGAGAGTTCCCTTTTCTCCACACCCTCTCCAGCATTTATGGTTTGTAGATTTTTTGATGATGGCCATTCTGACCAGTGTGAGATGATATCTCATTGCAGTTTCGATTTGCATATCTCTAATGATTAGCGATGTTGAGCATCCTTTCACGTGTTTGTTGGCAATCTGTATATCTTCTTTGGAGAAATGTCTATTTAGGTCTTCTGCCCATTTTTAGATTGGGTTGTTTGTTTTTTTGATATTAAGCTGCATGAGCTGCCTGTAAATTTTGGAGATTAATCCTTCGTTAGTTGGTTCATTTGCAAATATTTTCTCCCATTCTGAGGGTTGTCTTTTCGTCGTTTATGGTTTCCTTTGTTGTGCAAAAGCTTTGAAGTTTTATTAGGTCCCATTTGTTTATTTTTGGTTTTACTTCCATTTCTCTGGAGGTGGGTCAAAAAGGATCTTGCTGTGATTTATGTCATAGAGTGTTTTGCCTAAGTTTTCCTCTAAGAGATTTATAGTGTCTGGACTTACATTTAGGTTTTAATCGATTTTGAGTTTATTTTTGTTTATGGTGTTAGGGAGTGTTCTAATTTCATTCTTTTACCTGTAGCTGTCCAGTATTCCCAACACCACTTATTGAAGAGGCTGTCTTTTCTCCACTGTATATGCTTGCCTCCTTTATCAAAGATAAGGTGACCATATGTGCGTGGGTTTATCTCTGGGTTTTCTATCCTGTTCCATTGATCTATATTTCTGTTTTTGTGCCAGTACCATACTGTCTTGATTACTGTAGCTTTGTAGTATACTCTGAAGTCAGGGAACCTGATTCCTCCAGCTCCGTTTTTCTTTCTCAAGATTGCTTTGGCTATTCGGGGTCTTTTGTGTTTCCATAACATTGTGAAATTTTTTGTCTAGTTCTCTGAAAGATGGCATTAGTAGTTTGATAGGGATTGCATTGAATCTGTAGATTCCTTTGGGTAGTATAGTCATTTTCACAACGTTGATTCTTCAAATGCAAGAACTTGGTATATCTCTCCATCTGTTATTATCATCTTTAATTTCTTTCATCAGTGTCTTATAGTTTTCTGCATACAGGTCTTTTGTCTCCTTAGGTAGGTTTATTCCTAGGTATTTGATTATTTTTTGTTGCAGTGGTAAATGGGAGTGTTTCCTTAATTTCTCTTTCAGATTTTTCATCGTTAGTGTATAAGAATGCAAGAGATTTCTGTGCATTAATTTTGTATCCTGCTACTTTAACAAATTCATTGATTAGCTCTAGTAGTTTTCTGGTAGCATCTTTAGGATTCTCTATGTTTAGTATCATGTCATCTGCAAACAGTGACAGCTTTACTTCTTCTTTTCTGATTTGGATTCCTTTTATTTCTTTTTCTTCTCTGATTGCTGTGGCTAAAACTTCCAAAACTATGTTGAATAATAGTGGTGAGAGTGCACAACCTTGTCTTGTTCCTGATCTTAGAGGGAATGGTTTCAGTTTGTCACCATTGAGAACGATGTTGGCTGTGGGTTTGTCACATATGGCCTTTATTATGTTGAGGTAAGTTCCCTCTATGCCCACTTTCTGGAAGGTTTTTATCATAAATGGGTGTTGAATTTTGTTGAAAGCTTTTCCTGCATCTATTGAGTTGATCATATGGTGTTCCTCCTTCAATTTGTTAATGTGGTGTATTACATTGATTGATTTGCATATATTGAAGAATCCTTGCGTTCCTGGGATAAACTCCACTTGATCATGGTGTATGATCCTTTTAATGTACTGTTGGATTCTGTTTGTTAGTATTTTGTTGAGGATTTTTGCATCTATGTTCATCAGTGATATTGGCCTGTAGTTTTCTTTCTTTGTGACATCTTTGTCTGGTTTTGCTATCACGGTGATGGTGGCCTCATAGAATGAGTTTGGGACTGTTCCTCCCTCTGCTATATTTTGGAAGAGTTTGAGAAGGACAGCTCTTAGCTCTTCTCTAAATGTTTGATAGAATTCGCCTGTGAAGCCATCTGGTCCTGGGCTTTTGTTTGTTGGAAGACTTTTAATCACAGTTTCAATTTCAGTGCTTGTGATTGGTCTGTTTATATTTTCTATTTCTTCCTGGTTCAGTCTCAGAAGGTTGAGCTTTTCTAAGAATTTGTCCATTTCTTCCAGGCTGTCCATTTTATTGGCATAGAGTTGCTTGTAGTAATCTCTCATGATCTGTTGTATTTCTGCAATGTCAGTTGCTATTTCTCCTTTTTCATTTCTAATTCTATTGTTTTGAGTCTTCTCCCTTTTTTTCTTGATAGGTCTGGCTAATGGTTTCTCAATTTTGTTTACCTTCTCAAAGAACCAGCTTTTACTTTTATTGGTCTTTGCTATCGTTTCCTTCATTTCTTTTTCATTTATTCCTGATCTGATCTTTATGATTTCTTTTCTTCTGCTAACTTTGTGGGGTTTTTTGTTCTTCTTTCTCTAATTGCTTTAGGTGTAAGATTAGGTTTTTTATTTGAGATGTTTCTTGTTCCTTGAGGTAGGATTGTATTGCTATAAACTTCCCTCTTCGAATTGCTTTTGCTGCATCCCATAGGTTTTGGGTCATAGTGTTTTCATTGTCATTGGTTTCTAGGTATTTTTTGATTTCCTCTTTGATTTCTTCAGTGATCTCTTGGTTACTTAGTAATGTATTGTTTAGCCTCCATGTGTCTGTATTTTTTACGGATTTTTTCTTGTAATTGATATCTAGTCTCATAGCATTGTGGTCAGAAAAGATACTTGATACGATTTCAATTTTCTTAAATTTACCTAGGCTTGATTTGTGACCCAAGATACGATCTATCCTGGAGAATGTTCCATGAGCACTTGAGAAGAAAGTGTATTCTGTTGTTTTTGGATGGAATGTCCTATAAATATCAGTGAAGTCCATCTTGTTTAATGTATCATTTAAAGCTTGTGCTTCCTTATTTATTTTCATTTTGGATGATCTGTCCATTGGTGAAAGAGGGGTGTTAAAGTCCCCTACTATGATTGTGTTACTGTCGATTTCCCCTTTTATGGCTGATAGCATTTGCCTTATGTATTGAGGTGCTCCTATGTTGGGTGCATAAATATTTACAATTGTTATATCTTCTTCTTGGATTGATCCCTTGATCATTATGTAGTGTCCTTCTTTGTCTCTTGTAATAGTCTTTATTTTAAAGTCTATTTTGTCTGATATGAGAATTGCTACTCCAGCTTTCTTTTGATTTCCATTTGCATGGAATATCTTTTTCCATTCCCCTCACTTTCAGTCAGTTTATATATATATATAAAGAAAAGGAAGAGAGCAACTAAATCAATAAACAAATCTACCAATGATAATAAACTCTAAGTACTAAACTAAGATATGTCTAAAACCAGAAACCAGTCAGTCACATAGAGCAAACCCCAAGTCTACAGTTGCTCCCAAAGTCCGCCATCTAAATTTTGGGGTGATTCGTTGTCTATTCAGGTATTCCACAGATGCAGGGTACATCAAGTTGATTGTGGAGATTTAATCCGCTGCTCCTGAGGCTGCTGGGAGAGATTTCTCTCTCTCTTCTTTGTTTGCACAGCTCACGGGGTTCAGCTTTGGATTTGGCCCCAGGTCTTTGTGTGGGTCGCCTGAGGGCGACTTTTCCCCACCCAGACAGGAGGGGGTTAAAGGAGCAGCTGCTTCGGGGGCTCTGGCTCACTCAGGCTGTGGGAAGGGTGGGGTATGGAATGCGGGGCGAGCCTGCTGCGGCAGAGGCCGGCATGATGTTGAAACAGCCTGAGGCGCGCCGTGCGTTCTCCCGGGGAAGTTGTCCCTGGATCACGGGACGCTGGCAGTGGCGGGCTGCACAGGCTCCCGGGAGGGGCGGTGTGGAGAGTGACATGTGCTCGCACACAGGCTTCTTGGTGGCGGCAGCAGCAGCCTTAGCGTCTCATGCCCGTCTCTGGGGTCCGCGCTGATAGCCGCGGCTCGCGCCCGTCTCTGGAGCTCGTTTAGGCGGCGCTCTGAATCCCCTCTCCTCGCGCACCAGGAAACAGAGAGGCAAGAAAAAGTCTCTTGCCTGTTCGGCAGCTGCAGACTTTTTCCCGGTCTCCCTCCCGGCTAGCTGTGGTGCGCTAACCCCCTTCAGGCTGTGCTCACGCCGCCAACCCCAGTCCTCTCCCTGCGATCCGACCGAAGCCCGAGCCCCAGCTCCCAGCCCCCGCCCGCCCCGGCGGCTGAGCAGACAAGCCTCTCGGGCTGGTGAGTGCTGCTCGGCACCGCTCCTCTGTGCGGGAATCTCTCCGCTTTACCCTCCGCACCCCTGTGGCTGCGCTCTCCTCTGTGGCTCCGAAGCTTCCCTCCTCCACCACCGCAGTCTCTGCCCGCGAAGGGGCTTCCTAGTGTGTGGAAACATTTCCTCCTTCACGGCTCCCTCCCACTGGTGCAGGTCCCGTCCCTATTCTTTTGTCTCTGTTATTTCTTTTTTCTTTTGCCCTACCCAGGTACGTGGGGAGTTTCTTGCCTTTTGGGAGGTCTGAGGTCTTCTGCCAGCGTTCAGTAGGTGTTGTAGGAGTTGTTCCACATGTAGATGTATTTCTGATGTATTTGTGGGGAGGAAGGTGATCGCCGCGTCTTACTCCTCTGCCATCTTGAAGGTCTCTTCCTGGCTCAACCTTTCTGTTTCACATTTTGGGTTGTTAAGACAATCTTTAAATGATGTTTCTAATTATTTCAGATTCTTGCTAAGCACAAAGTGTGCTAATTATTGGAGTTCTATAGATTGTAGTTTTGTTTTGTGTCATCCCAACCTTCTAGGTTCCGAAGACTTCTCTTTATAACACATTCAGCAGAGAAAGTGTAGAAACACTTAACAAATTGGTAATAGAAATAAACCAGGACAAATTTGAATGTGTTTTCTTTTTAAATTTTACATTATTTTCTTATAATATATGCTGACAATGTTAAAGAAAAACTTTTACAGGCCCAAAGTTCTCTTCACATGTAAACTAGGTATCATATAAATAACATTATTCTTTTTTAGTTCTAGAGTCAGGAAAGAGGATGACTTTTTTTTTTTTTTAGAAGAGTCAAATTTTTTTATGATAAATAGCCAAACCACTCTTACAATTCTCCCAAATTAAAAAAAAAACAACAATCAAAGCAACAATTTCCAAAGCAACAACAAACAAACCTAAACATATAGAGGTTAAATTATTATTATTTTTTTAACATCTTTATCAGAATATAATGGGAGGGAGACGCAAGAGTGAGGAGATATGGGGATATATGTATATGTAAAGCTGATTCACTTTGTTATAAAGCAGAAACTAGCACACCATTGTAAAGAGGATGACTTTTTAAAAAGGTAATGTTTCTTGCCAAGGTTTCTTCCTATTTATGGTATGATCTAGGAATTTCAAAGGGATGCCTTTACTGATATTTTGATTCTATTTGCTATGGGAAGAGAAAACACAATTCTGACCTTTATCGTGATATAGTTTATGTTCACAGCTATTAAATCCATATTCCTAGTGAATAATGTGTTTCTCTGCTCCATTTGCAGTGCAAAGTGAAGTTTTGCCACCTCCTCGTTGGTTTAAATCATCAGTCAAATATGCCTATGAGAACTAAGTAAAGAAATATAATTATCATCTGACATGAGCCTCACTGGGCTGTTTTCCACTCGGAGCATACACCCAGCTTTATCATCAATGTTTTAAAACATGAAGTTCTTGCAATTTAGGGTTGAATGATTCCTCTATACTTTCATGCTCTTTTTGTGATAGATTTTAAACTGCTTGAACCTGCTTTCATTTATGCCACTTTTAATATATAGAAATAATAGAGTTGTCAGTGTCCTCTTTAAGCTGAGGGAGGAAAAACTGTATTTCTTAGAGATATAAGCAGAAACAGGCTTATCTGGATAACCTTATGCTCATCCAGGTAATCCTCTAAGGAAATGCTGTTCAGTGCTTGTGTGTTTAGAATAGTTCTTACTTGAGCCATCCTGTGACTTAGGGGAATAACATTCCATCATCCTCTGATGGCCCAACTGTGACAGCGGGAATGTTCCTATGATATTTGTTGACAGGAGTATTGAAACAGCAAACAATTAAATCAACAACAGTGTAAGATAGCCAAGCTTCCTGGGCATTTGGGTCTCACAAATTGAAGTCCAGAACGGATGTGCAGTAGTTGTTAAGTCAGTAATTACTGAGGGTGTTTTCTAGATGGAGTCTGCTGGAGGCTTAAAATCCACTACCTTGAGAACATCAGGTTGAAGAAAGGTCTAAAATGGAGGTCTGTGAACCTTTGAGGATGATGATGGACACAGACTCCACTAGTCCTGTCCCAAATATACTTCACACACACACACACACACACACACACACACACACACACAATATATATGTGTCCTTCTACTCTCACAACCAGAACTAGGCCTGCAGCCCATACTTCAAAGGTCAGTGATGATTCCACAGTCCCTACAGCTAGGTTTTTCTGTAGTTTTCCAATCTACTAAATTGGAAAATTCACATGAGATCTTGAAGTGGTATCCACATAGGTGAGGTTTCTATCTTCCTGCTTTCTCTGAGTGGTTTTCCACACAATCTTGAAGGAGCTGAGAATTCTTTTCTTGATATTTCCTGTTGGGAATGAGGTCATCCAATCAAAGGTAACAGGGCTGCTGGGAACTGTCATGAGATATCTACTTAATTCCAACAAATATGGTTGATTACCATAATTTTATAGAACTGGTAATCTTATTTCAAAAAGAAAAAAAGGAGCAAAGCAGGAGGGAAAAAGTCTTGACATTGGTTTTATGATGTTTTCAGTCTTGGTTTATTGCTGGTGACCATATAAATACTATTCACCCTGAACAATTCACATATATTTTAAATGTAGCAAAAAAAAAAAAAAAAAAAAAGCAGAACATAACATGGCAGAGAATAGGATACGAGTAAAAAACAAAGAAGAAAAATCTTAAAATATAAAGGGATTTTTATATGCTGTTTTCTCTGTGAATGGAGCAAATGTCCTAATACATTTTAATGGATTTTAATAGGTAACAGTTCTATAATATTCTTTTTTAACTTCTTGGAATTCTTATTCCTCATGAAATCTATACCTTAAGAACAGGGAATGCCTCAGGCTCTTAATTTTTTTTTGCTGAATCCCTCCAATCCTTTTTCTTTTTCACTTCATTTACAAGTGTACTACTTAAATAAAATCTAACATTTTATTTTTAATATAATTTTTAATTTTTTATACAATTTTTAAAGGTTACACTCCATTTACAGTTATTAAAAAATATTGGCTACGTTCCTTGTGTTGTACAATACATGATTGTATCCTATCTTACATCCAATAGTTTGTACCTCCCACCATTTTAAATTGATAGGAATCTTAGGAGAGGCTACCTCTTAAGGAAAAGGGGTGAAAATGTAGCTTCTTTGATAGAAGAAGCAGTAGGATCTTCCTGGCTGTAACTTCTGCTGATGCTTAGAATGCTGAACATTTATTATAATTTAGAGGGAATTATTCAATTCAATGTAATGCTGGAACCCTTTATAAAACAGCATAGTTGCTAGGAATGCTTTCATCTAAATTGGGGGAAATGTTGATTTTATTAGCTATAGTATTTACTCAAGGAAATTAAAATTTGAATACTGTGACTTGGCTAACTTATTTTACATAAATTCTCCCTTGTTAGATCATCCAATTGTACATGGAGACTCCCCATTCCTATATCAAAAACAAGAAAGAGAGAGAGAGAGAAAGAGAAGAGAGAGAAGAAGGCATGGAGGGAGGGAAAATTGAAAGACGTAATAGTTAACATATTTTGCTTTCTTCTGCCAGGCAAGTGTTTTATATATTTTATCTTAATTAATCATTGCAGCAACCCTATGAGATGGTTCTATTATCTTCTTCATTTTTCAGATGGAAAAACTGAGGAACAGCAAGTTGAAATGATTTTTCTAGCTAGTAAGTGGAGCTAGATCCATTTTACTTGATTAAAGAATGTGCAATGCTAATCTTGTGTTTATCAGTGTCAATATGGCTTAATATTTACTAAATGGGATATTAGAAGCTTGATAAATTGAACCCCTTCTCCTCTCCTCATTACTGTTTAAAAGAGAATAAAGTCTTTAGGGACATAAAAAGTTATTGCATTTCAGAAAGAAAAATGTGGTTGAAGAGAAATGGATTAAAAAATTGATTAAAATGACAGACAAATTGATGATACAAACTATCAATACTGCTGTAGTTTAATATTTATTCCTTTATTTGCAGTTTCTAAAAACTTAACACCAAGAGAAATAATTTTACATATATTCCCTTAAGATTATCAATATTATTTCTCTTCATTGCATCAACATTAAAGAAGAGGACTTAGGTCAGCCCACAAATCCTGAGAATGAAGACCTTTTTAATTAGTAAGCCAGCATCACAATCTTTGGGATTTCAAATGAAGCTGAATGCATGAAAGCAAGTACAGTAAATCTACACAAAAGACAAATATGCTATATTTGCACATGCTTATAAACGCTGAAGAAATGTTAGAAGTTATCTTAGTCTGTTTGGGCTGTTACAGCAAAGTACTATTGACAGAGTGGCTTATAAACAACAGAAATTTCTCACAGTTCTGGAGGTTGAAAGTCAAAGATCAGGGTGCCAACATGAGTGTGTCCTGGTGAGAACCCTTTTCCAGATTGCAGACTGCAGTCTTCTCTCTGTGTTTTCATATGGCAGAAGGCGCAAGGGAGCTCTCTGGAGTATCTTTTTTTTTTTTTTTTAAAGATTTATTGATTGATTGATTGATTGATTACTATGTTGGGTCTTCGTTTCTGTGCTAGGGCTTTCTCTAGTTGCGGCAAGCGGGGGCCACTCTTCATCGCGGTGAGCGGGCCTCTCACTATCGTGGCCTCTCTTGTTGCGGAGCACAGGCTCCAGACGCGCAGGCTCAGTAGTTGTGGCTCACGGGCCCAGCCACTCCGCGGCATGTGGGATCTTCCCAGACCAGGGCTCGAACCCGTGTCCCCTGCACTAGCAGGCAGATTCTCAACCACTGCGCCACCAGGGAAGTCCTGGAGTATCTTTTATATGGGCACTAATCCCATGCATGAGGGCTCCACCCAATGACTTACTTCCCAAATGTCCCACTTCTTAATACCATCACACTGAGGGGTAGGATTTCAACATATGAATTTTAGGAGAACACATTCAGTCTGTAACAGATGGATACCAGGAAACTGACACTCAAGAAGAATATGATGTGCTCTGATACATGGGATAGAGTGTGAATTTTGATACCCAAATGCCTAGGTTCAAAGTTCAGCTCTGTCACTTACTACCAATGTGATCTTAGGCCATTACCTAACTTCTCCGTTGCCTCAGTTTCCTCATCTCTGGAGTCTAACCGTTTCTGTCCATATTATCTTTCCATCTTTGTTGGCTGCTCCCCCCTGGCCGAGAGCCTAACCTCCCAGATATTTTCCAGATAGATGAGGTGGCTTTTATCAACCTAGGGCTATTCTCAAAAGGGTGCAGCTGTGAGCTATTAGTAGCCAACACTCACAAATGGGATATGGGTGCACTGGCTCCTTTAATTTAAACAAAACTTATTACCACCTTATCCTAAAGTGGCCTTGGAAGCTTTGGCCTAATCATTTACAGATGGGAGCAATATATTAGATGAGGTCACCTGCTGGCATCTTTGACTTCCTTAAAGTTTGGAATTCTATAAATGGGTGAAAAAAAACCCACCAAATTTTAAGAAATAATTAATTATGAAAATTTACATTAAATACTGCAAATTAAAGACGTATTGCTTGTATTTTTAAAAAAACAACCAAAACTTTCATTTTTGAAGTAGTAGTCTTTAGAGGTAATTAGCTGCTTCTAAAGTTTTTCCTATTATTTCTGTTGGATTTCATCGCTGATTGGTCACCCACCTTTCCATACCTGGAGTAGCTTAAAATCAGACTGAAGACTCAATTCTACCCTTTGTCCCATGACTTTGATAAGACTGTTCAGACTAATGACTGTTCTGCAGTTCTACTATGAAGCACTCTTGCTGCTCATCTGATAACTCCATTCTCCACCTAAGAAAACTTCTTTATTGCAATAGATATAGCAATAATGTTTACACGGTAGTAATTATCAATGGCATGCTTCTACATGAGAACTTTCTACAAGATTTCTGGTGGTATTTTTCAGTCCCATAATATAAAAGTTGGAATGGATTTGCACATTATCCAACCACTCTCCCTATTGACAAATAAGAACATTGAGGTTTATAGAAAGTAATGACTTTTCCAAATTATCAGTGCTAGTTAAGGGTGGAATGGGAACCAAGCATGAGTTCTCCTGTGAAGTAGTTTATTAGTCTTTCCCCTGCACCACACATCTTTATATTTCTACTGTTTAATAGAGACTAAATTCAAGATGATCTGTTATCTATCTATTTGCCTATCTATCATCTATCTGTCTAATTTATTTATACACCAGCTTGCTTCAGAAAGGATTTAAGCTGGCTTACAAAAAAAGACACAACACAAAGAGATTTTAGACATTTAATATATGAAGTGGAAGGAACATCAATTTGGGAAAAATAAGCTAAAGCCATGCTCAAAGGTAATGGACAAAGTGTATGTTGTGAGACTTTTCCATTGGCTAAAGATAAGACATTCTCTAAGATCTGAGATTTCTACTCTGCAAAGAAAGAACACGGATTACATGATCACATCAGTGTGGATCAGGTAGCTGGATTATTGGTTACAATGGATCATAGTCACCATAAAATAAAAATAAGCTAGTTGCTTAAAAGAACAGTCAATACTTTCTGACAAAATTGTTAGACTGTTTTCTTGAAGAGAATGGCACCTGTCCAAAGAAATAAATTGCAAGTGAAATCAGCTTGGTGTCATTGCTGTTTTCTGACCATGTGTTCTGTCAGAACCTAAAAAGAAACTAAATAGAACACTTTTTTTTATTACAGTTTTGCAAAATTATAAACAGATTTTTGTACTATTCTAACTTAAAACACAAATATAATTAAACTCCTGCCTTACTATAATTATACCAGTATATTTAAAATAGTTTTATGTAAAGTCACAGTACGTAGTAAAATTGCTGCCCCACAATATCATTTTCCTACTAAAGTTTGAAACTCTGTCATTTTAAGGTGAGAAGTCAGAGGTATTTGGGATGTTCTGAAGGTGTAAAGGACATCAGAAGTCTGAAAGATCACTGACTAAGTCTGTAGTCACAGAAAGCAGTCATCTAAACTATATACATTTTAGAAATAAGTCCAATTTATTTGTTTAAACTCTGCCTGGTTTCTTCAACCATTCTTTGAATATAGTTTATTATACCTCCAAAAATCACTAAGAAATGTATGGAAAAAGAAATACAGCCCCAGTTAGATCTGTACCATATCTAGGTCAAGCTCACTAATGTTACATATATGAAGAGAAGATTGCCTCATTATTTATTGTGAAAACATCACTGGTTGATGAAAGCAGAGCGCCTTTAGCTTTGATTGCTCAGAAGCTCAACATTATTATTCCACCAAGAGATTGATTCAAATCAGCCATATTGCCATTTTGTTATGTATTCGCTGTGGCTTTTCTTAGGATCCAGATTCATGTTTGTGTGTTTTTTTAATGTTTATTTTGTCTCATATTTCATTTCAATAGTCCTTTTGGTCAGATAAGCAAATTTTCTGTCAAACACATTCTTCCCAGAACTCGTGAGATGGACTATTGCATTCAAAAGGCACTCATGTAGGAATCATAAATCGTAGACCAAGAAGTCAAATTCCATTTTTATATCAACTTTGTAGAAAATTTTTCATTTTCCATGAGAGATAAAGGTAAATGATTTCCTCGTGGCCTCAGCCATCTGTGGTCTTCCCAAGATTCCAGTTTCCTTAAAATTTCCAGTTCATTCTGATGATAGAGCTTGAGGTGTTTCTACATAAATCAGTAGACATGGGAGTTTTAATGAGCTGGTTAGTTTTCTGGAGTTTCTTTACTACATATCAGATACTTATAGTGAGAAGACAGGCCATCTGTGAAATAGGCTTTACCACTTCTCCACCATTCCTCAGAAAATCATCAGTACCCATAGTCCTCACTTTTTTGAGAGATCAGAATCATCCTTCCTCCACTTATCAAATTGTCTTTTTTGTCCCCTGCAGCATTGGGGACTACTGCTTAAGCAGCTCTGGAATTACCCTTGAAAGTAAATTTTACTTACTGCCTTATTCAGAATAGTGTAGAACTTAAAATAGTTCTTTTACAAATTTAAAATATTTTTCTATTTACTGACTTCTCGGTGATGGTCTTGATACTGCTTTCTTTCTTCAAAAATTTCCTCTTCTTGACATCCTTCCTGGATTATTTTTTCTTCCTATCTAGCAACTTATTATTTTTACCAATGAAATAGAAAGAAGAGAGGTGATCCTCACATCCTTTCACTTGGTGCTAAAAGAGATTGTCCAATCTGTTCTCATAGCACCAGTAATTGGAAAATATTTTGGTCAAGATGTCAAAAAACAGTATATATCTGCATGTTACTAAAATAGTTCTTTATGTCTCCATACCAACTAATGGAACTCAGATAAACTTTAATCCTCTGCCTACCCTGTGTACACATACACACACACACACACACACACACACACACACACACACACACACAACTTATCTCCTATCTTTAAAAATCCAGAAAATCATTACAAATTTATATGGCAAACTGCCTCTTTTAAACAGTTATCCTACTGTGATTGCATAAACCAGGAAACATTCCCAGAAATGGAAACATTCCCAGAAATGGAAACATGAAGTCAGCCTGTCATCCCAATCTTTTTCAGTGAATCTCTTTTAATCAGGAAAAATGTGAACAAGGTCAACCTGGCTCCTTTCAGCAATTATCAAGTACTCAAAGAGTCGTGAACCAAGTATCTCAAATCACACCGTGACATATATGCGTCTTCTTTATCACAGGACCCTTGGACTTGTAATACTACAAGTCTACTAATTTGAAAGTATGGGCTTTATAGACACATCCCAACCTGCAGGTTTAGGTACTGCATCACCTGGAGTCCTGGTAAGAAAAGATGCCACACTGAAACTGAGCAATTTGAAGAGAGTCTAATGAAGGGATGATTTACAAAGGGATAGTGCTTAATCTGAGGCTAGCAACTGACAGAGCTGCTATCCCTAGGTCAGAAAGAAGCAGTGACTCGAACTTGGAACTTGAAAATGGCATGATTTGGAGAAGGATTGCTGAGAGCAATTTTGGCCTCCGGTAGAGGGAGGCTGCCAATACTTGGAAGGAAGCCTGAAGAAAACATTGCCTAACCTCACTCTCCTGTCTGTGCTTCTCATTGGTTGAACACAACCTGAATCCAGAGAACTGGGAATCTCTGGCCTAGAATCAGCATCCTGGGGCATGGAGTAGGGTGGAAAGGGGGTGGAAAGTGACACTCGATGGAATAAACGGAAAGTATTCAGCTCAGTCACTACCCTTGAAAGTGGTGACCATGTGAGGCAACATGGCAGGCACCAGAAGACACATCCTCCAGTCCAAAGCAGAAAATTTGAACTCTAAAATGACATTCTAGAAGTGCGATGCTACAAGTAGTCTCTTTGGGATTCAACTGGCACAATCTATCATTATTCCCTTATATCAGTTTCTGAAGTAATCTGTCTTTGTATCCCCCATATGGCCGTATATAGTCACATGCATAGTAAATTCTCAGTAAACTCTTGGTAGAGTCACTGAATAACTTTCCTCTTATGTTCCCTACCACTGCTGCTAGCCTATTATCTTGTATGAGTTTCTGTCAGCAACGTTTCAAAATTCCAGGAACAGTCATGTATCCACATGCAGTGGTGTGCCAGACTTGGACAAATAATATAGAATGCTGTATTTTGACAGTTGTGATCAAGGCAGTGCAATTGCTGTTACATCCAAGAGAAGTGAGGTCAGCAGCAAATCACCTCTGTCAAATGAATTCGTTTAGAAAATCCTCGTGGAATACTTTGTAGTTTGACTGTGACACTGTCTCACAGAGCTAAAATGATATAGATGGAAATGTTCAGTAAAAATTCAGAAACTTTCCTTCCTCTCGATTTCTCAATGAAAAAAAGAAAAAGCAGTATTGCCTGCCAATATCAGGGGGATATAGATGCAAGAACATCTTTTTCTGCTACATGAAGATGAATTGCCTGTAACGATTGCCATTCGAAAATTGTGGCCTCAAATTTTAAGCATCCATGTTGTACTTTTAAAAGCAGGTAAGTCCTGTTCTGATGGAAATGCACACGCTTCACTCTTCTGTAGAATATATTGCATCCAAGAAAAGGGTTTATTTTTCTCCTCTAAAATTTCCGTATGTCCGGTGATCTATGGGGAAAAAAAATCTGTACTGGGTAGTGCAGTAAAGGTCACACACTAAGTATGCAGCTGTATTACTTTTGAGACACAGAAGCAAACTCTTTAAGTTCTAGTAGCTAATTAAGATAAAGATTTGCTTGGCCCGCAATTTTGCTTCCTTAACATCTTTTATATTGAAGTCACTCTGACTTACAGAGCATTGCACATTTTAGTCACTGACCCATAAAGTACAAATGAGAGCTGGTTAAAGGATAACAATGGGCATTCTGAATAACTTGTTGAGAAATGCCTCAAACTTGGAAGACGTTTTTATAATAATTCACCAACCAATTCCGTTAAAGACTAGAGAAGCACAAAGAGAAAATTTGAATTACACAGCTCCTCTTGCTGTAATTTAAAGATATTTCAAGCTAAATTTAAGCCTTTTGGATGTGATATCGTGCTGTTTTTGAGCCAGCGAATACAAGATACTAATAATAAAACCTAATTAATGATAAACTATATTTCTGTACTTCACATTTTGCTCCCAATGAATGTCATTTATATCTCAACACTATATTTTAAAAGCTCTCTTCCTTTAAAGAAATACACCAAGCAAAGATAATTTAAACTGGCTTTATGATACACCTATGACATCTATTTTTTTTGAAGAAATAAAAATTATTTTTATTTGCAAAAAACATACTTGATCACATACATAGAAAATTTTAAGTAATCTTCAAAAAAAAAATTAGCTATAGAGCTAACAAGTTCATTCAATAAAGTAACAATACATAGGTCAATATAGAAAACTTGATAGTATTTCTATAAACAAGCAACAATTTTTTAAAACCTCAAAATACAATATAATTTGCAATTTTATATTTATTTACAGTAGCGTCCAAGGAAGAAAATGAATGGGGATAAGCTTAACGAAAGATATTCAAGTCCAGTGAGCCAAAAACTAAAATATATTGCTAAAAAAAATTAAAGAAGACTTAAAACAAAGCATGGAGAGATACATCACATTCACAGATGAGACTACTCAGTATTGTTCAGATGTTTGTTACTTCTTGTCTAGTTGAGCTATAGATTCACTGCCATCTCAATATAGATTTCAGAAAACTCTTAAATAAAAATTCACAAGCTTATCACAAAATTTACATGGAAATGCAAACAACCTAAGCAAAAAGCATCTAAAAAATTGATAGACTCACACTACCAGACTTTAAGGCTTATTATAAAACCACAGTACTCAAAACAGTGATCTTATCATAAGAATAGATATTTTTAAAATAAGGTTTTTAAAAAATTTGCATCAACTTCAGCCTTTTGTCAATATCTCCTGTGGCATACATTTTAGTTCCATCTGTGTTACATACACAATGCTAGCATGCTCTGTGAATGAATTTATTTGTTTCTGACCACTTTTTCAAATTATAGTTTTATTTTTTGTTTTTTCAAATTTTGGATTTTTTGCATATATATTAACTTCCTGGGACTTCCATAACAAAGTACCACGAACTAGGTGGTTCAAACAATAGAAACTTATTGTCTGACCATAAATTCTGCAGGCTACAAGCCCGAGGTCAAGATGTCTGCAGAGCTGGTTCCTTCTGAAGTCTGTGAGGAAGAATCTGTCCTATGCCTCTCTCCAGGTTTCTGGCATTCCTTTTGGGTTGTATATGTTATCGTCTCACTTTCTGCCTTTATCTTCACAGGGCATTCTCCTTGGGTGTCTGTGTCCAAATTTCTCCTTCTTATAAGGACATCAATCATACTTGATTGGAGACCCACTCTAAATCTAATGTGACCTCATTTTAACTTAACTAATTACATCTGCAATGACCCTAACTTCCAAATAAGGTCACATCCTTATAGTGGGGGTTAGTACTTCAACATGTGATTTGGGGTGGGGAGAACACAATTCATCCTCTGATAGCATGTCTGGTCATTAATTTCAGCCTTTTTTATTCTTTTGCCTAAGTCCCTATACTTTTAATTACTTTCCTTTCAAGTTTTCTAATGAACTTCTATGTCTATTCCACTTTTAAGTCCATTCACTGAGTTGTTTCTTATTCATTGTGTTACATGTTCTTTTCTCTATATTTTCTTTGTTTTATCTTCTATTTTTTTTCTCATTATGTTCATTTCCCTTTCAATACTTGAACATGTAGACAATAATTATAGAAGATATCTTAATGTCTTGTCTACTGATTCCATCATTTTTGCCATTTGTCTTCTCCTTTTGCTTAATTTTTCTCCTGTTAATGGGTTACATTCTTCTTCTTCACATGTCTTTTCATGTCTTGTAATTTTGGACACAGTGAATTTTTGTTGATGAGGACTGGATTTTATAGACTTCCTTTCAAGGGTGTTAAAGTTTGTTCTGTCAAGTTTTAAAATTAATTGCAGAGCTGCTTGATCTTTCCTTAGCTTGTCTAGAGAAGCCATTATTCTAGGGCGTAGCCACATTACAGAGGCATGGCCCTTCTACCATCTTTGCCCAATGCCCCAGATGTTGAATGACTACATTCATTCTATCTGGTTAGAATATAAAGTGTCTTCCAGCCCTATTTGAGGTCTGCGAACTGTTCAGATTATACCTTCTTTGGTGTTCTTTTCCCAATTTCATGACATTTCACCCTACACATATGAGGCTTGGTATTCATCAACACAACAAAGGGCATCCTATGCAGATTTCTAGAGCTTTCTCCATGCAGTTCTATCTCCTCTAGTACTCTTCCTTGCAATTTAAGCTATCTCATTCTTTCAAAAGTGGACTCCATCTCCTCAAACCCTGGGGACCACCATGCTTTCCTTATGATTCCACTCCCTGCACCATGATCCAGGAAATGCTTCCACCCAGATAGCCAGAGTATTCCTCCAACTCCCGTCTTTTGTTTCCCTGTCTCATGGATCACAGTTCTGTGTTCTGAGTTCTAAAAACTATTACAATTTTTGTCCAGTATTCTAATTATTTATGGCAGGAGAAAAAAATCTGGATCCAGTTACCCCATCATGAACATAGTAGAAGATTTACTATGCATTTCGATAAACAAGTTCTCTAATAGAATTTCTTCTTTAATGGTTAGTGCTTTTGTCCTATTTAAGCAAAATGATGAAGGTAATCACATTTTCCTCTAATATCTTTATTGTTTTACTTTTAACAATTATATCTGCAATTCATCTGAAAAAAATTTTTTTCTGTATGGTGCGTTAGGCCATTTGATATTCAAGATCTTTTTTTCCCATTTGAATGTCAAATGGTCTAGTCTATTTATTAAAAACACTTACCTTTTATTGCTTTTACAAATAACGTCACTATATATATATCATTTTACTTTGGGACTCTGTTCCATCAGTTTGTCTATTTGTATACCACCACCGCACTCTGAATTACTATAGCTCTATAATAATTTAGATAGATAGTCTAAGTCTTTCAGCTTCGTTTTTTACAAGATTGCCTGGGCCATCCTTGGCCGTTGGCATTTCCCAATGTATTTTAAATTCAGCTTGGTGATTTCTAAAATAAATAAACAGATAAATAAATACTATTTTTTATAGTATTTTTTATTGTGATCTTATTGAATCTTAGACTTGTGTAGGAATAATTTAAATCTTTACCATAATGAGGCTTCCAAAACCTCCTGAAATATTTTTAAATTTATATAGATGTCATTTCATTTCTGTTGATTGGTTCTTGGATTTTAGGAAAAATATATTGCACATCATTATTTAGATATATTCCTATGTGTCTGATTTTTTGAAATCAGACAGAAAGAAACTAATATCTTTCTTCAACTTGTTTCCCTATACATTTGTTGCTGGTACCTAAACATACAATTGTTTCCTGTTTATAATCATCAGTATAGTCACATTGCTCAATTTACTATGAATTTAATAGTTTTTTAAATTATTTTGGAATTTCTACATACATAATCATCTTGTTCTACATAATGGCATCTTTATTTCCCTCTTAATTATCCTTACACTTTTCTTTTCTTTTTTTTTTTCTAGACTTATTAGCTAGAGACTGAATTAAAATATTGAATTAAAGAGGTGTCATCATCCTGTTTTTAACCTTGAGGGGATATTTACAATATTTCACAACAGTGTATGTTTATTCCTATAGGTTATTTATGGATATTCTTTGTCAGGTTAAGAAAATTTCTTTCTATTTCTATTTACCCTAACTTGCAAGAAGGTTTTTGTGTATTTGTTTGTTTTCATCATAAATATGTTGAATTTGACCAAATATTTTTTCTGTATCTTTCAATATGACTATATGACCTTTATTTTTTATTCATAATGTAGTTTTATTCGACTATGTTGATCAATTTTTTAAAAAATTTTGTATTTATCTACCTTGAATAAACCCCAATCAGTCTTGAGATAGAACTTTCTAATGTTTGTTAAGCCATCTTCTCAAACAAATTGATTATGAGCATGTTGGAATTTGTCTTGAAATTTGCCACAAAGGGGCTTATGAACATGTCAATTCATATAGTTCCTCAGGGAGGTACATTTTATAGAGAAAATGGCTGTATAATAGTTGTTAGATTGGATAAAACATAATGCAACAGCTAATTAAACATTAGGCTCTTCCTAAAGTTGAACACTGTTAGAATTTTAGGAGGGGCTCTCAGGTTTATTAATGTCTATCAGAGAATTGCTGGAGAATCTTATCAGTAATGGTAATTACTTCCAGAAGGAACGCCTTATCACATTAGACCATAAAATTCTTCCAAATTTTGGACAGTTCCTTTAAATGTCAAACAAAAGATCTGTTTATTAGCTGAGAGGGTCATGAAAAGCTATGAAAACTGCCCAAGATTTCATCCAGTTGTAGAACAAAAGAATGGGTTCACAATGGAAGTTTAAAGGGATGGTGGTGGAAAGAATAAAGATACGCTTTGCTGGTACCCTATTGAGTCCAGGTGGTCTTTGCACTGTGGCACATACCCTTTGATCCATTACTTATATTTCTAGTTATTTGACATGAGAGGATAATCATGTATGGATCACATATATAGCTATTAATATTCTCATTGTAACATGACTTATACCAAAAATAGTGAGACAATGAGAGAAGGTGGGAGGGAGGTGGAAAAGAAAGAAACATTTTCAATGCTTATCAGTGATGGAATGACTGTATAATTGGAATCCATCAGTAAAACTAAATAATTTGCAGCAGCCATTCAAATGACTATTATTGAAGGTTTTCATTAACATCAATATTAACCATACATTGTTAAATGAACAACAAAAAAGCAGATTCCAATACCATATATTCTCATTAAAAATAATGTATACACAAATAGTGTATATAAAAATCCTGTATACAGTAATGTGGAAAGGCTATATTAAATTATTTCTGGGATGATAGATTATTTTTATTTTCTTATTTTTGATTCCTTTATATCTTTCTTAAATACGTTTTGCTTTAATAAGAAGAAAAAATATTTCTTATAATAATATCTTTTGTTGTAGTTAGACACAAATACAACCTTCCCATATTATTTCATAAAAGCCTCTAAAACCTTTTTTAAAGGATGCTTTCCTCAATGTAAAGCAATTCTTTAACATGCTTTACTGAATGTATACCAAAAGGCCAAGAGAGATCTTCCGTTTAACTTCTGTGTTATTTCCTACACTGCATTATTGAGAATACAGCTTAGTGCGTTTTTATTCCAAGCATGCCTCGCACAAGTAGCACACATTATTTCACCGTAGCCCATGGCATCCTTTGTGCAAATCTGCTGTCAAGTAACCCACCAAATGCAATTTATCCAGTCCTCTTTATAGTTGCTGGAGGTTCTGGAATTATAAAGTCCCTGGCAGTATTCTCCAGAGCAATACTTTGTTACTTAGAATTTGCCTGTACAAAAAGGGACAGGCATAAGAATGCAGTGTCATCTAGTCAATGATAACAACAGTCCGAAAAGCGGCGTAAGAACAAGTAGGCAAGTGCTCGAGGGAGTAGTCAGATTCCTGTGATACCTGTGAAGAATGCGGCACCAAAACACAGTCGCCAGTTGCCCATCTGAAAGCCACAGCTTCTACAGAGCGCTGGATGTCTTCAGCTTCTTTCATTCTGGGAGGAATCTGATTGGAAAAATTATTGCTGACGTGTTCATTAAGAACAAGATTAAGAACACAATAAAAAAGAAATGAGCAAAAGACTTGAACAGAGACTTCTCAAATGACCAGTAAGCATATAAAAAGTAACCTGGGCTCACACCGGTCAGAATGGCCGTCATTCAAAAGTCTAATGCTGGAGAGGGTGTGGAGAAAAGAGAAAGCTTCTACTCTGTTGGTGGGAATGTGAACTGGTGCAGCCACAATGAAAAACAGTATGGAGGTTCCTTCAAAAAACTAAAACTAGAGTTGCCATGTGATCCAGCAATCCCACTCCTGGGCATATACCCAGACAAAACTATAATTCAAAAAGATACATATACCCCTACGTTCACAGCAGCACTATCCACAATAGCCAAGACATGGAAACAACCTAAATGTCCATCGACAGATGAATGGATAAAGAGGATGTAGTACATATATACAATAGAATATTACTCAGCCATAAAAAAGAATAAAATAATTCCTTTTGCAGCAACATGGATGGACTTAGAAATCATCATACTGAGTGAAGTAAGTCAGAAACAGAAAGATAAATACCATATGACACCACTTATATGTGGAATCTAAAATATGACACAAACTTACCTATGAAATGGACTCACAGACATAGAGAACAAACGTGTGGTTGCCAAGGGGGAGGAGGGTAGGGGACGGATGGAGTGGGAGTTTGAGATTAGCAGATGCAAAATATTATATACAGAATGGATAAACAAGGTCCTACTGTATAGCACATGATATACATATATATAACTATATATATCTCCTGTGATAAACCTTAGTAGAAAAGAATATGAAATAAAGTGTATATATGTATAACTGAATCACTTTGCTGTACATCAGAAATTAACACAACATTGTAAATCAACTATAATTGAATACAATAAATTTTTTAAAAAGTATCTTGGCCTCACAAATACCAAAGAAATGAATATTAAGTAAATGCTATTCTCACCAAAATTAAAGGACTAGTAATACCAACTGTTGGCTAGGATGTGAAGCGACAGCAATCATCATATTCTGCTGATGGAAATGAAAACTTATACAACTACTTTGGAAAACTGACAGTAGCTACTAAAGTTCAACAAATGTCTGACTTATGACACAGCAATTATCCAACTCAGTATATAACCAATAGAATTCTGTTTGTATGCACATCAAAAGACCAGTATAAGAATGTTCATCAAAGCACTGTTGAACCTCCTATTCTCATTCCTAAACATTCATCACAGCAGCACTATTTGCAATACCCCAAAATAGAAACAATGCAAATGTTCGTCAACCCAAATGTCTATGAATTTTGGTATATTCAGAGAATGGAATACCATTCAGCGATGAAAAATAAATGACTTACAGCAACATTCATCAAAAAGAATGATTCTTACTGTAACAATAAAAAGAATCATCCTTGTTGATGAATGTTGTTAGAATCATAATGTTCGATAGTCAACATTAAACATAATGTTGAGTAAAAGAAGCCAAACACAAAATATGACATAGCTTATGATTCCATTTTTATACAATTCAAAAATTAGCAGTGTTAAATTATGGTGTGATAAGTAAGGATAGTAGGTATACTCTGGTTGGGGGAAGAATTTCTGGAAGGAGGCATGAGTGGGCATCTGGCATATTTTTTCCATAGATTTGGTCACTTTATAAAAGTTTTAAATTTGTGCACTTTACTGAGCATGTGTTTTAAGTCAAAAGTTTATTTAAAACATTTTTAAACATGCAAAATTAATCAATGGTCTTAAAAACCAGAATAGTAATGATCTTTGGGGAGGGATCTGGGCATTGCTTGGGAGCAGGTCTGAAGCGGGCATCTAGAATGCAGGTAATGTTCTGTTTCAGGACCTGAATCATGTTTACTTTAGTGTTTTCACTATGATTTGTGATATTTTACATCTATTTCTAGTAAAAATATTTATTAATAATTGTTTAAGATATACATGAATTATTGGAATTTTTCTTTGTGTGTTATAGTTTACATTTTTAAACTGCTTGGAAACAGTAATATCACCTTTGTCCAATTTTCCACGCTGATAGGCAAGAACATGTCAACTACACAATCAATATTAAATACTAACTCTGCTAGGCCAGCTCTAAATATGTATTATGTATAGCAATAGAATGAGATTCTCTGTCAGAAAACATATGTACTTTTATGCAAATAATATTTCAGGCGTGATATGATCTGGTAATCTCTGGCATCTGAAATTACAGATGAAATCTGAGCCCAAGAAATTGAACTATTTACATTTCAATGGCTTAAAATAAGTTTTATAGTCTCCGACTCTGAAAGAAAGAACAGAATCTTGATTTTTAAAACAATATGTATGTAATTAACATCTTAAGTCTAAATTGTGGTTACTACTAGAACTTAAATCTATCTTGTTCTGCCTGGAATACTGGTGAGTGAAGCCATCAGAGGGCCAGAGGACTCTCCCAGGGAATAACAACCTAACTAAAAAGACCATTAGCACAAATATCACAGGTAATTCAGATTCACATTTTCTTCTGGCCCAGTGACCCCATTTCTCAGATGACTAGCCAAGCCCTAAGAGCAAAATCTAAGTAAATACCCATATGCAAACACAGTGTAACAGAGCTCCAAAGTTGCCCTCTTTCTGGAACAGCCTGACTCTCTGATGTTGCTGGGAAGAAATTTCTCCTTCTTTGGAACAGAGACACTGGCACACTGCAGCACTGTCAGATAGAGACAGAAGGAAACAGCACCATGACAAGCATTGCTGCTGGCCCATTATTAGCACTAGCAGCTAAAGGTGACAGCGCCAGCCGAGGCTGACATCGCTGTAGTTAGAAGTCTCTGTTGAACTTGGAGGGTGGTCACAGCTTCAGTCTCCATTAGAGACAGTAGCAGCTATAGGAAATGACTCAACAAGGATGAAGTCCCTTGTGCATCTTGACTCACTGCAGGAGACGCATACAATTTTTATAGAGGTTGAGAGGACTTGAGTATATGAAGCTCATGTATGAAGGGTCAATTTGAAAGAGAAAAAAATATTGAAAGAAATTATATTATGAAGGTAATTATTTCTGAGTCTCTGAGAAATCGGTGGGGGAGGCTCGAGGGACAGAGAGGATTTTGGAGATTCCTTAACTGTGGAGAGTTGGAAGAAAGTTAAGATTATTAACATTAATTTAACCTTACTGAATCCTAAGGCTGATATTAGAAAACAGATTATATTGTTAATGAAGATGAGTAGCTTGATTTTATAGATTTTTTCCCCATTATCTAAACTTTGCCTATTTCCTAGTTATATAAATAAAAGTTATAACGCATCATTCTCTTACATATTACTCCTGATATAGCAGAATTCTTAGGCTAAAGCTTTTTAGATCTTTCCTCATTGAAATTCTTGTCAACTTTTTAAAGCCTAACAGCACAAAATAATATCAAATGCCACCTGCACAGCATGACATAGCAAAGAAAGGAACTGTGTAATCCCTTCTCAAATGTACTGTTCAGATCCAACCAGAGTCATAAATCTGTAACATAGTGACATTTTAGAACAAGCTATTACTCCAGAATTTGAAAACACACAAAATCTAATTAATGTTTTGGTTCTTTTGCCTTGTTCTTTGTTAACTTGGAAATACTAGTGCCTAAATTCTAAACTTCCAAAGAAATGTTAAAGAAAACAAAATTCTGAGTAAAGAGTACATTTGGGTAAGACCAGGACTGGAATATTGGCATCCAACTTTTCCCTCCCAGAACCTAAATGCAACGGCTAAAAAATAGTAAAAATAATGGAAAATCTGCATTGGCATCAGAGATGGCAGAAGTGTACCAATGACATGTTATGAAAAATTAGTGGAATTTCTAATAGAAATAATCCAATTGGGGATAGACTAAAAGATTTGCCTAAGAGCCAACTCCTAACTCTCTCTCCCAAGAAAGCAAAGGAGTGAGAAAATGCCTGGTGGAAATCTGGGCAGAACTGCAGCATTTCCTAAAACATGGAGGCAAAAGGGCTGGAGATGAGGATGGCTGACAGTTTAGTGGAGGAAAATGCCTCCTGGATCTCTTCCACACTGTGGATCAAAGCAATCGGAAACGGATGCCATGGGAGGTCAAGTGTCGCTATGGCAATCAGAGTCAATGGCAGCCGGGCTGTCTCTTGATGCAGCAGAACCTCATCTGACAACGAGTCACCTTTGATTGTCCCAAGAGGGGAGAAAATAGTTTGAGTGGAAGGTAAAAATGTTCCCTGGTATAATGCCAGATGCCCGAACTGCCCACACTTCCAGCTTCCTCTCTGCTTCCTTCGAGTGATAGACTCACAGAATTGGTCATATAAACTTCTATTAGCCTATGTCCACAAAAGGACTTACACCAGAATATAGCAGTGTTATTCATAATAATCCCCAACAGGAAACAACCTAAAATGCCCATCAGAAGAGAATGGATAAACAAATGGTGTTATATTCATCCAATAAAATGATGTTCATTGATACAAAAAGCATGAACATGGACACATGCAACAATATAAATGAACATAAAAACTTTATCTTATAAAGATGTACACACCAAAGAATGCATTTTTATGAGAATATCCACTTACATGAGTTTCACGAAAAACTAACCAAGGGTGATAGAAATCAGAACAATGATTGTCTATGGGGAATTGCCTGAATGGGTGTACGAGAGAATTTGGGAGGTGATGGTAATGTGTTATGTCATGCTATTTACAAGGGTAAGTCCATTGTCAAAACTCATTGAATTTGTCAAAACTAATATGTGTGCATTTCACAATATGTAAATTTCACCTCAATTAAAAAAAAGAAATTATCTGAATACTGTGACTCAATTTTATGCCTTTCATTGCTTAAAAATCCATGTGTGACACCCCTCTAATATTGTAAAGTGATGTATAGCATGCATTTTCCTGTGTGCTTAATTTAAACTTAGCTTCCTTATTTCCATATCCTTATCTTTTTCTTTTAAAACAGCTTTATTAAGATATAATTCATATACTATACAATTCATCCATTTAAAGTGTACAATTCAATGGATTTTAGTTTATTTACAGAGGTGTTCCCTGGTGGTCCAGTGGTTAAGACTCTGCACTTCCACTGCAGGGTGCGCGGGTTCGACCCCTGGTCGGGGAAATATGATCCCACGTGGTGCAGTCAAAAAAAGTAAAAAAGAAAAATATATAAACAAGTATCGTGGAGAAGATCCATGTCCTTATTTTTATTGGACAAATTTTTTCTTTATTTTATTCTGGTGTCTCTGTGTGTGTGTGTGTGTGTGTGTGTGTGTGTGTGTGTGGAATAAAGGGATGATTCTGGATCCATTATATGATGAAAGACTCTTTTCCCTTTTGTTTTTCCAAAAGCAACTCTTTTATGCTTTAATCTCAGTTAAAACACACTACAGGGAAATTACCAAATACCAACAAAACTGGCTTTTCTGTTGACTGCACCTATCCAAAATAAAGCTGCTTCCTTTGGGCTAAACCAAAATCACAAGATAAGAATTGTTAATTTAACTGCTTCACTGACTTTCTATGAACTGAATGCTTAATAAACTTAGAAAGAAAAAGAACTTCTATATTATCTTGTTATTATCTTATTCTTGGTATTCTAAGAGACCCACTTATATGGTGACTTTACATTTAAAAAAAAGAGCAAGGTAATAATTTCAACCCTATCAACCTCAAGATAAATGAAAAAAATAAGTTCCTTATTCCTTGCTCTCATTTTATGATATTAAAAGTTTTACCCACCCTGATATTATTCTCTTAACAAGTCCTGCAAGATACACATCTTCTGAAAGTAGATATCAAGAGAAAAAATTTTATGAAAAGAAGAAATATGAGTCATACTTATTGAATTTTTATGTTTAAAGAAAAATATGTCAATGAAAATTGCCTATAAGATCTAATAAACAATTCCATGAAAGTTATTCTAACCTTCATTCAGCCTTACTGGGCCCATTTCTAAAGTATCTATAGGGTATAAGGTATACTCACCATTGACTTGTCCCTTTCTGTCCCCTGAACAATCAGTTGTTATTTCCTATAATCATACTTTCGACACCTTCCAGTATTCATCCCCTCTCTCCATGCCCAAAGCTTTCACCTAGTTCAGGTCCACTTTTCATCTTCCCTGGATTATTTTTAAAACTTCCTAGCTGGTCTCCACAGCTCTAATTCTCTTAGGGCTACAGCACTAATCTTGCTAAACACTATGTCTTAGTCCATTCAGGCTGAGATAACAAAATAACATAGACTGGGTGGTTTATAGACAACAGAAATTTATTTCTCACAGTTCTGGAGACTGCGACGTCAAGATCAGGGCGCCAGCAGATTCACTGTCTGGTGAGGGCCCACTTCCTGGTTCATAGACGGCAGCCATTTTTTGCTGAATTTCACATAGTGAAAAGGGTGAAGAATCTCTTGGATTTCTTTTAAGGGCACTAACTCCATTCTGAGCACTCTTCGCTCATTATCTAATCACCCGAAGGTCCTACCTCCAATATACCATCCCATTTGGGGTTAGGTTTCAACATATGAATTTTGGAGGGACAAAAATATTCAACCTAGAGCACACCGACAGGGCAACACTGAGCTCACTTGCCTGCTCAAAAACGTTCGGAAGTTCCTCTATTGCCCAACAAACTCCATCTAGTCCCCTGGGACAGAAGCACAACTGGCCCAAATTTACCCAACCACCTTTGCTTTGCTGTAATCCTCTGTACATCCAAATCTTTAAAACCTGTAATTAGAAAAGTAATTCATTCTGGCCATAAAAAAATCAAACTGTAGAGCCGTATAAAAAAATATGATAAAGTGAGTGGTTTTCTACATCCCTTCAACCTCATTTCTAAGTAGTAACTGCTGTTAACATTTCAGTGTGTATTCTTCGTCCCATAAACAAAATATACTTGTATATTGTATAGAGAGTGAAATATGAAAGTGGATTTATGTTTGGGAACTTGCATGTTTCCCATGTAACTTTTTGACATGAATATTTGTTCAGTCATTTGTGATTTATCTTATTCTTTTCATGATTGTCCTTATTCTGTTAATAGACTGTACTAAATATAATTTATTTAATTGGTTCTTATTAGTGACATTTGGACTACTTCGATTTTTAGCACTTTTATTCAACACTTGATTGACTATCTTTGTATCTACATCTTGCATGCACCAGTGAAAAAGTATCTGCAGAGAAATTTTCTCAAAGTGAAATAATCTAATCAAATGCCATGTTCATATTTATTTTGAAAAATATCACCCAATTCTTCTTTAGACAACCTGCACAAATTTATGCCCATTTCCCACCTTCCAGCTTGACAGCAGTAGGTAATATAAACTACTTTAATCTCTCTGCTTTAATGGGTGAGGACTGGTATGTCCTCTTTAAGTTTCCATTTTAAAAATCATGAGTGAGTTTGAACATCTTTGCGAATATCAATAGGTCATTAAATGTCTCTTTTTTTGAACTCTATTTTTATAGTCTGCCAGAATTTATGGAGTTGTTGGGTTTTTTTCGTATTGATTTCTATGAGTTTCTTGGGAGTTAATCAATTTCACCATTTTTCTATCATGTCAGATACAAATAATTTTCTTATTCTGTGTGTGTATTTACACGCAAATGATTTATTTGTTATTGTCATAAAAATGATTTTAATGTCATCAAATTTATTAATCTTTACTTTATGGAAGTTGTTCTCGAATTAGTGTGCATAAGAAGCAGATAGGATCACTATAATGCAGATTCCAGGAAAAGAAGAAATCAACGTTATGCTAATTACATGAAAGAATTGGAAAACTTTCCTTCTTTCTCTAGGCTCTGGAATAGTTTAAATAGATTCAGAAGAATCTTTTCTTCAATGCTAAGAAAGAATTGTCTTGTAAAATTCTTTAATGCTAAGAAAGAATTATAAAATTATCTAGTCTTGTTATTTTCTCACTGTGTATATTAGCTGTTTGACAAGTATCTCATTTTTTTTTTTTTTTATTTCTTCAAGTTATTTTTTTCTCCCTTCTGGTCTCAATATTGATAATTTGCATTTTTCAGAAAAAGCATACAGTTCTTATGAGTTTTAAATTTGTTTTCAAAGGTTTGTTTTAATTCATTTTAATAAATAAGTTTATATTTTATATGTGTTTATGTGTGTGTTTATTTTACTTACACATATCTAATCTGAATATAACTGGAATATATTACCATTTCATATCCCTACATATAAGAGATGAAATTTCCAAAAGTTAGGGATGAAAATGGACCTCTAAAACAGAGATAAAAATAACCCCATAAAAGTAGGGGGAGCTTTTCAGAATTAAAGCCTTTAAGGTACTTGAATTGTTCAGAAAAAAAGTACAGATGATAACAAACTTTATAAATTTTAAGACTTACTTCATAAAATTTAGAAATGCATGTTTTACACTATACATATAGGAAAAGAAAGGGGTAAATAAATTTTACTAACCCAATGGAAGGCTAGAAAAAGAATAACAAAAGCATGGAAAATCAAGGTAAATAGAAAGAAAAAAGTAAGATGGTAAAAATAAATGCAAATATATAAGTAATTATAATAATATAAATGGACCAAATGGCTTCTAAAAGATAGATATTTTATTTTATTACTTATTTATTTATATTGAAGTATAGTTGATGTACAATGTTGTGTGTATATATATACATACATGTTGTTGTATATGTATACATATATATTCTTTTTCAGATTCTTTTCCCCTGTAGATTATTACAGGATATTGAATATAGTTCCCTGTGTTATACAGTAGGTCCTTGTTGTTTATTTTATATGTAGTAGTGTGTATCTGTTCATTCCAAATGCCTAATTTATCTCTCCCTCCCACCTTTCCCCTTTGGTAACTTTAAATTTGTTTTCTTTGTCTGTGAGTCTACTTCTATTTTGTAAATAAGTTCATTTGTATCATTTTTTTAAATTCCACATACAAGTGATATCATATGATATGTCTTTCTCTGTCTGACTTACTTCACTTAGTATGAGATATTTTAAATACAATTAAAAACCCCAACTGTACACTATTTACGAAATTCCCATCTAAAATTTAATGACACAGGAAGGTTAAAAGGAATGGTTCACCTATAATATCAGACAAAAATAAATCAATAGAGTAAATAAAGTTAGTTCACAACTGTAAAATTAATATATATAAGAAAAAATAGCAGCTGTAAACTTATGCACACATACTAAAGCCTTTAAAATGCAGCAAATAAATTTTTACAGCATTAGCAAGAATATATCAGTCCACATAATGGGAGTTTTACACAAGTCTCCTAGCAATTAATAAATCAAGCAAACAAAAGATATGGAAGATTTGAACAGCATAATTAACAAAGTGTTGGTCATATATGGACTGTTGCATCTTGTAATTACAGAATACACATGAAATTTTAAAACTGGAAAGACATTTTAGAATTCAAATCATATTTAAACAAAGAAGAAACATTGCCATAATATAGAATATGATATTAAATTTAAAATTCATAACAAAAAGATAATGTGAGAAAATGGAAACATTTTGAAATTACAAAACATGTACATACATAACTTTTGAGTCAAGGAAGAATCATAGTAGCAACTATAAAATACTTCACATTGAAAAAGGTGAAAATATTCACATCAAAATTCATGGAATTTAGGTAACTCAGTTTTTAGAAATTTATAATAATAAATTCTTATATAAATACAGAAAACTATCAGCAAAACAACCAAAGAGGTTAGAAAAAGAACAACATGGAAACCCTAAATAAGAGTAAGAGCACACTTTCTTAAAAATTACAGAGGGAAAATAAAATAAACTCAGTAAACATACCCAAAAGCTATTTGTTTGAAACAGCTATTTAAGTAAATACACCTCTAACAGGTGTTTGTTTTTTTTTAAGAAAAGAAAAGACACAAATAAACAATATAGGAGTAGAAATACACTCTGACAAAATAATACATTGAGCAATATTATACCAATAAATTTGAAAATTTAAATGAATTGTAATATTTCTTAGAAAAATAAAACTTGTCAAATCTGACTGAACACTTATAAGATTCCATTGCTTATAAATTATATTTTATCCTTGTCAGCTTGAGTAGTAAGACAAGATGAAGAAATAAGGATTAAATAAGAAGAAATCAGATCTCACAAATGATATGATTAGCTACATAGAAAATCTAAAACAGAAAAATTATTAGAAGTAATAAGAATCAGTGAGTTTGCTGAAAATAAGAATCTAACAAAAATTACTTGTCTCTCAATTAATAACCAATAAAAGTTTTTAAAAAGTACTTTTTATAATTGTAACAAATAAGTTTTCTGGAAATAAGTGTACCAAAATCTGTAGTAGAGCTATATAGAAAATACTATAAAATTTTATTGAAAACATTTACCTTGTAAATTAAATGGAAGCATACAGTCATGGATAAGAAGGTGTAATATTGGATAAATTGAATATAGTTACAATAAAAATTGTAACAGGATCTTATTTAAACTAATTTAAATTTTTAATCATTTTAAAACATTTAAAAAATGTATTTAGAAGAACTAAGGGTCAAATATATACAAGACAATACTGGAGAAATACTAATTTTGACTGGTGGAGAGGGTGATAGCCTACTGAATAGCAAAGCTCATGATGAAACTGTAGTAATAAAGACAATATATTCTTGACATAATAATAAACAAATAGACCAATTGCACAAAATGGAGATCACAGAAAAAAAAGAGACTCACATGAATATTATAATTTAATGTAATCCAGAGATGGTATTAAAATTAGAAATGAGGAGGATATAATGTGACCATTCAATAAATGGTGCCTGGACAACTGATTATTCAAATGGAACAAAATAAATCCCTGTAACACTTTACACAAATGCATGCATGTATACACACATGCCCTTCTAGATGGATTAAGACTTAAAGTGAAAAAAGCAAGGTATGAAGATTTCTTAAAATATAAAAGAATATATATATTTGTAGCCAAGGTATGAGTGGATTTTTTAATTAAAAAAGAAAGAAAAGACAAATTATGAACTGTAAAGGGATAAATCAGACTACATTAAAAGTAAAAGCTTCTATATATCAAAAGGTGCCATCTAAAAACAAAACTGCAAGCCCATGGCATAAAAATGATATTTGCAATGCATATAATTGATAAAAATATTTAAATATAGAATGCATCAAAAAACAGAAAAATTAGTAAGAAAAGTACAAACAACCCAACAGAAAAATAGCTAATGGATATGAAAAAAAAATTCCAAAGTTTGTGCATGAAATCATGCTTAATTTTATAAAATTGAGAAAAACAAATTTGAGCAACATTGAGATAACATTTAATCTGGTCACATAAGCAAACTTAAAAAGAAAAGAGAAAAATAATTACAAATACCATGTGATCTCACATATACGTAGACTCTAAAAAATTTCGGAAAAAAAGCTCATAGATACAGAGAACAGATTGGTGGTTGCCAGAGACTGGGGGTAGGGTGTGGGTGAAATTGGTGAAGGGAATCAAAGGTTAAAATTTCCAGTTATAAAATAAATAAGTCATGGAAATGTAATGTGCAGCATAGTGACTAAAGTCACTAATACTGTATTGCATATTTGAAAGTTGCTGCGAGAGTAGATCTTAAAAGTTCTCATCACAAGAAAAAAAATTCTGTAACTATGTATGGTGATGGAAGTTAACTAGACTTATTGTGGTGATCATTTTGCAGTAGACACAAATGTTGAATCATTATGTTGTACACCTGAAATTCATATAATGCTGCATGTCAGTTATACCTTAATTTAAAAAATGTTAAAGAAAATAAAGAAAAATCTAATCATCATAGCTGGGCCAGACTGTGGAGCACCTGGAACCCTCATACACTGTTGATGGGAGGGCAAATAGCCTCAGGCAACTTAGGAAGCATTTTGGCAATATTTTATGATATTAAACATGTATATATCCTGCCCTATGGTCTAGCAATTCTACTTTATATGACCTAGAGAAACTGACACTTATGCATAAGGATTATGAGATTGTTCATTGTGTCACTGTTTCTAGCAGGCAAACAAAAAACAAAAACAAAAACTGAATATTTCACCAGCAGATAAATAAAGAAGTTGGGATATGCTTTCACACACTAAAATAATGTAAAACAGCAATTAAAAACACATGAGCCATAACAATACCTATCAAGACAGATAACTATCAAACTGTAATCACACCCTCCTAAAGTTAATAATCATTATTTCAAGGTTAGTATTTTGTGAGATAAAGCCTTTTGATTTTATCTTACCACTTCTGAATAGCATGACCACAGGCGTTGCTGCCAACCAAATGTATTGAACTGGTGACTTACCTCTAAGACTGAGGCAGAAAGGAAAATTTCACATGCGTACATTCTACTTTTCAATTTTATTTTGAAGTCTTAAAAATCAAAGTCCCCAAACATAGAGCATTACCAAAAATTTGGTATTCAGTGAAATACTTACTGATAAAATTTTAACAGGAGATGAACTGAATTACTTCCATGTCATTAGCATTCCATTTGCTTCTGTAATGATTTCTGCATAATTTTATGTGCAGTAACACAATTGCAGAGATTATAAATACAAATTGATAAGAAAATGCACTATAGAAAAAGTCTGTTATTTCCAATGAACAAGACTATGATAATTTTTCAAGATGAAAATACACTTTTTAAAAGTGTAGCATATAAAGTAATGATTATTCCTTTCCATTATACATTATCCTATAGAGGAAAAGTGAAAAATTAAAATAACTATTTAAAATGAAAAGAGCAGGATAATTGGCACAGTGTCTTCTTTCTAGAGGTTTCCAGGTTCTAAAACTGCCAGATACACTTTTAGCCTGGAGCTTTAACAAGCATGAAAGGTCATTAATCCAAGGTCATAATAGCAAACTTCCATGGGAAAATAATCAGTCATGTAGAAATTATTTAAATGACCACAGAAGCATATCCAATTTAGTTTGGTATTTTGTATGATCCCTGTTGACCACTTTTCTACACATGATAGCAATACTTCAGAAAACTCATCTCTGGACGAGGGGAGACACATTTTAATTTTCAAACTCTGTTAGGTAAAGAAAGAGGGAGCCACCATGATTACCACAAACCACACATACGCTTACACACAACTCCTGAAAGCTGTGTGCCCACCTTAGTTTAAAAAGCTTGAGCACAAGATTCTCTTACCCCATTTGAGGCCATATTGTTGAGAATTTAGCTCTGTATAAATTTCAAAATTGCCCCTTATTAGGTGTATGATATTATACTTTTTTCCCCCTCTGCTCTAAAATGGGAGCAAAGATAATTACCTCTGCCAGGTTTTTGATGGGAAGAAAAGTTTAGCTAATCTTTTTCCTGTAGCATCTAGTAGGGTGGCAAGCAGTATTGCATGCCCCCCAAATGATAACCTTTTACTTAGGGACTGTACAAAACACCAGCACTGATAAATATTAACCAAATATTTTTCCTTCTTTAAACTTAGTTCAATTTTAAGACATTTACTTAACTCCTACTATGTATTAGGCACCGTGATCAATGAATAAGAAATAGCCCTCAACAAATTCAATGTCTAGTAGGGATGATACAAGTAAACATAATTGTAATATAATAAATGATAAGATACAGTAATTTCCAACAGCAGGGAAACTTAATCCAACAAAGTGGTAAATGGAAGGCTTCAGAAAGAAACACCTTAGCTGAGTATTGAAGGATAAATAAAAACAAGCTAGATTTTTTTAAACTGAGAAAGATGTTCCAGGCAGAGAAAATAGGCTGAACATATATGTTTGAGAAATACAGACTCTTTAGTTGGGTAACAAGTGCAAAGAGTAAAATCTCAGGCATAGATAACGGAAATGAAGCTCTTGAGATGGGCAAGGGCCAGGTCAAAGTGATCTTATACAATAGGGGTAGAAAATGAGCATCCTTAGACCATTTTTTTAAAGGTCAGATTTATTTGGGATAGCTATTTCTGGTGGGTGGATGGATTTCAAAAATGTCAAGCCTGGAAAATGGGAAACCAATTAAGGAGTTATCATAAAAGTTCAGGTGAGAGAGACAATAAGAGTCTCAAAGAGATGGTGGGTAAGGGCAGGAGTCTAGAAATCTTTAGGAAGTTAAATTGAGAGGATTTGGATGAGTGGGTTAAGAGAGAAGACCAAGGCCAAAATGACTCTTAGATTTCATGCTTGGGTGACTAGGTGGCTGGAGATTTCTCAAGCACAGATCTGGAGTATAGATGAGAGTGAGAGAGAGAGAGATTTGGGCAGAGAAGATGATGAGCTAAGTTTTAGGCGCCTGGGGAGAATCAGGATGGCAGATTTTGAGGATATCAGCATATGTGCAGAAAAAAAAAGAAAGAAAGAAAAATGGATGCAGTACTTACAAAAAATTCAGAGTTAGAAAAGACACAATTTGGAGCAGAACTCTGGGGAAAGTCTGGTACTGAGAAGATATGAAACGTGAAAATGGCTGAAGAAAAAATAAGAAGAGAAGTTCTCTTATAAATCCCAAGGAAGAGGAATTTTAAGAAATCAACAGCCACATATTTAATAAAACTCCACCCTAAAACAATTAATATCCACCCCCCACTGCATACTTTTTCTTAAAGATTTTCTAAAGTCATTTTAATTTACCTGAAGATAAATAGTACTTAACTGTCCTTTAATGCATATTTCCCACAGCATATATAGTGCCATATTAAAAGTATAAAGGATATTTTCTGTACTCCCAAGATAGTTTTTGGCTTGTTTTGAGTTTTTTTTTTTTTTACTAGTTTTAAATTTCTTATAGAAGTAAAACTTCAGTGAGATGTTCTTATACCTTTCCAAGCCTTGAAATCTTATAGGAAATTATAGGCAGTCTCACTTGGAACGTAAATTCATTCTGTAAATAAGGAAAGAAACTGAGAGTTTAAGGTATACATTCAACTGAACACCAGAAACATTTTAAAGAGACCTTTCAAAAATCAGAAGGGAAGAATTCACCAAATCTTTAGTACATGACTTGATCCATGTTCGTTCAATAAAGACTGAGTGCGGACCACTCCCCATTTTCCAGGCACTGTGCAGTGCGCTGGGGACAGAAGGACAATGAAAACACAGCATTGGTCCAGCATCCAACATCTCACAGCCTGGAAGAGACATAAATAAGGAAGCCAATCATTATCATAATGGGCCAGTAGTCTAAGACGTCTACAAGATGCTATGAGGGCTCAAGAGAAAATGATCAGTGATATTTTTACATTAATCAAATCACCAGCTTTAAAAGGGACAACATATTAAAAATTAACACTTCATAAATTAAAGTAGGATGTTATATGAAAACTCTTAATCAGGGAAAAATATTTTGCTCTTTCTCAGCTTGGTCATAGGGTCTTTACATTGAGGAAACAGGTTTCATTTGAGTAGGTTCAGTTTTGAGTTTTGCTCTCATCTTCCTAAATGATACAACCTGGGTTGAAGAACACTTAGAAAGAGAAGTTGGTGTTTGTTTATGGAAACAAATAGCAGGACATCTGTTATTGTTGTAAAATTTAAAGAAAAACATGTTATTGAGAAAATTTAATTCAGTGTACGCTTTATTTCTTGTAAACCAACAGAGACCAAATTAACATGTTTGAATATTATTTATGCAGTATTTTCATGTAAACGCTGTAAAAAGAGGAAAAATAATTTTCAGACTTCTTATGCTTTTTCTCCTTTTCCTGCATGTGAACAGCAAGCACGGAAAGTTATTTTTATGAATATTCTCCATTCACTGTGTAAATGCATTCTTTTCCTTGCCAAATGCCAATCTCTTACCTCCATATTTTCTACTTTGTTATGGAAAAAGATGACTGTCCTACAGATTTACATGCCTTGCTCTGCTGCCCTACAGATGTATATTCAACAAAGAATAAAAAGGATTAGAGAATGAGAAGCAGACTTAACTCATGGGCAGTCAAAACCAGAAGAACGTTGCTAACATCAGTTTCACTGGGATTCATAAAGGCAGTCTCCATAGCAACATCATTTTCACAAGACACAGAAATGCTGCTTTTTATTTTATTTTTTAATGGAAAAGCTGAAGGTCAGATTATCATTTTTTTCTCATATCCCATTTATCCTCTACCCTCAAACAGGTCCAATCGCATTCAAATGATTTATGGACATGAAAGATGGCTCCGTATTTAAGTGGAATAATACTCAACAGAATTTCTTATAGAAATATAGTGTTAGAGGATTTGGGACAAAATAAATCTGAGGGGAACTACTCCTGAAATTAGAAACAGATTACTTGACTCTTACTCTGAGAGCTTGGGAGCTAGTTATTTAAACCTGATGTTGTAAATCCAACAAAGGAACTCATTTAAGAGTCGAACTAAATCCAATTTGTGTGACTAAACAGCTAAGGGAAACATTTGGCCTCTTTCTGTTTTTCCACTTGCTTTGAGGATTAAGTTTAGGAGAATGATTATAGCTTTAATAAGTTTCATTAATAAAAATGTATCTATATTATCCTTCCAGATATTATTGCTTTTAGAATGCATATATTTTTTCTTCATGAAAGGTAATGGTGGAAGAAGAAATGGAAGGAACATTTGGCAATATTCTTTATTTACTAGGCTGTTTAAGGGATTATTCCTAGAAAAAAATAAAATTCCTTATTAATTTAAAATGGTCTCTTCTTAGTATTCAAACACTAAATATCTAACATCTCTTCAGTTTTAATGCTAAACTGCATTTTAAGATTATAATTGTATTACAATTATATAAGTGCATTTTAAAACTTTTTTTGGAAAATTCTAAATCAAACTTTCACTCAAGAGACTGGAATAACTCCATCATGAACAAATACCTATTTACTCAATAAACCAGAATGAGTCTCTTTGGAGCGTTCACGGTCCATTGACTAAATGCATTAATAGGTGAGAGGTTTTCTGATGTTTTTAAACCAATCACACCTTGCATCAGGCAAACCAGAATGCTGCTAATGAAAATATTTTACGCTATCAGTTAAACAAGTCATTATTTTGTAATACATTCATTCTATATAAAAGATTGCTAAAATTAATTTGTATTGATTATAATTACAAAAATGAAGAAGAAAATATGAAATTCAAATATATATATATATACTATAAACCTTAACAGGTCCTCCAGTACAATGAGGTTTTTTGTTTGTTTGTTTAGTTGCTTGATAATAATGGAACTAATGCTGCTAGAAGGAAATTATGCAATAACTATAGAAATTGACTTTTATATATTTTATTATGTATAATATCAATTATATAGCTTCTGGATATAAAATGTAGCTTTTTAGTTAAGGTTTATGTTTTCTAAGAAAAGTCAAATTTACTTGTCCACAAAGAACATTTGGTTGATGGGGGTCAAGAAATAGCCAACTCTAATGAAATAAAACAAAATTGACAAATGACTAAAAATCTAAACAGATGCAAAGCCGTAAGAGTAAACTGAGTTCTGAAAATCAAACCAGTTTCATAAAGATTATAAAAATATGTTAAACAGACATATCAACATCTAATCTTGGTGTTATCCTCCTTTGAATATGGAATATTTATATATGGCAAAACTTATTTTATTGAAGGATCAAAAGCAATCAAATATTATTTATCTTAATGTATCCATTGAATGAATGTAGTCTGTCTACTGCTTACATCATTGTAGCATAGTTTTACCAATATGTGGTTCCAAAATAGACTGTTAGCTTAATAATTCCAATTTTTCTTATACTTTAATACATGTTTGCTATTTAAAACCCTCTAAGGACTTTCTTATCTTTTATAGCAAGGAATCAAATAGAAACATTTTTAGTATCAAACAGAAACTTACTATTGCATTTACTTTTCTCTGCAGATATTTCTCACCTTATCCATCTGTTCCAATATCTATCATGTTTCTAACCCCCAAACACCATCAGTGCCAGCCTAATTTGTTGTGGTGCTCTGCACTCATTTTTCTGTCCTCCACCTATCAGTTTTGGGGTCCCTCTGAGCCCTGTATCACTTGATGTAGTCTTTTTATCCTGCCTGCTATTTGCACCCCTCTCTTCCTTTCAACAACAGTATACACCTTGAGTCTTCTGAAAAACCTTTTCCAAATAACCTCACTCTTTCTTAAACCTACCAGCAGAGTATCCATCAATGGGACTCCTATAATTATTGTTCGTCTATATTTCTTAAGGCTTCATGCATGCCTTCTCTTACCCTTCATATTGTTAATTCTAGAGAACAGGGAGAGTAAATTTATCTTGGATAGGACATGACTTCTGACAAACTTAATATATTTGAATCACTGTGAAAATGACTAATTTATGAAGTATTTCCAAATTCCCAGCAAATGGCTGATTACTCTGATTTATATACTATGTACATTTATAAATGAATTTTACTTTGAGGTTATAGTCAATGAATGATGTGATTATGCAAAAATTATCACTGGTAAAAGCTCATGCTTATGTTTGACTGGAACATGAATTATGGATCAAAATCTTTTGTTGGATGTATATCCTGTAGATCGACTGTCTCACCCATTGTTCCCACACAGATGAAAAGGAGAAAAAAACAAAAACAAAAACAACTTTCTTAGACTGGAGATGATGTAAGAAACAGGGAGGAAGGAAGAGAGAAAGAAAACTCTGCTGATGATGTATGTGACTGAAAAAGGAAGTTCAGGAACAGAAAATCTTAGGAGAGCCCAAAATAGGAAGTATTTTCTATGACACAATGTAGATAAGCAGATAAATACACACCCCAAAGAAATATAAGAATACATCTCTCTTAAATTAGTGTTATTAAGATATAAAACATGTAATGATGGTAGTCCTCTTGTGAAGAATTGTCTTCAGATATCCATCAGAATCTTCAGAATTTATCTAGGATTCCTTAACTACGGGATTTGTGTATAGAATTCAGAGATCATTGAACTTGGAGGGGAAAAAAATAAATTTTTATTTTCATTAACGTCTAAACAAATCAGCATTTCTTCTAATTATGAATGTGGGTAACAAACCACAATAGTTTTAACAATACCTATGCTTGTGTCGCCAAGAAATTACTGATACTTTCTTATATTGTGACTTTTACAGTTGCAAAATAGCATTTATGCTCAAAACTAACTTCAAATTACAGCAATCAGCCCACCGCTAGAACATATTATTTTATGCATTACTAGAAAGCACATATATTACTATCTCAAAATATTGAAAGCTTATTATTTTGATAATTGCATTTCCATATAGTTGATCTTCTTTGTGATTCTATTTATTTTTATCTTGTGAATTTAGAAACATACCGAGCAGGGCTTCATAGGCTTCACCAGACAGCCAAAACTGTTCATGGCCTACTAAAGGCTGAGGACCCCTGAACTCAACCTAACGTTTAGAAGCCTGCCTTATAGTCAGTTACATTAGCATGAAAGAGTTAAACTGTAGCACACACCCAGGAAAATTCACTTTCTTATGTTCTTTCAGGAGTCCACTCAATCTAGTTAGATGAAATCTTTTTGTGATGAAGTGATTCTGATACTTCCGTAAGAACTGAACAGGGTACAATGAGAATATGCCCTACACTAAACAGGACGCTATGTGCAACACATAGTGTGCAGTAAAGCAGGCAAAGTCCCTCCCTGGCCCTGTAGTCCAGGAGACACCAATGGTTATGTAGAGCTACAAAGTACAAATATGTGATGCCTGGTCATCGCAATACAACTTGTGGATGATGGAGCACATGGTGCTGGAGGCGTAGTTAGAAATCAGACCTGGAATCTGGCTGCTAGAGCCAAGCAACATGGCTTAGTAAATGCAGGTTTGCATCCACATTGTTAATTATTTAAATGTGACCTGGTGGGGGAATGAGCAGCTTGGTAAGCCCCAACTCAGCTTCTTTCAATCTGACAGGACCTCACCGTGGTCAGACAGAACACCATGACCAGGTCTTCTCCAGTGAAGACCTGGGAAGACTCAAGAGGTCATGATCACTGAACATCTCCAGCCTAATAGCCACTCTTATGCTTTGCTGCAAATCTGTCCTTTGAACTTATCAGCCAAAACTGTAAATGTGTCACAGTTATTATGTACACCAAACCCAATCATCTGCAGTATATTTGGGACGTTGCAATCTTTCTCTAGTTCTGTCAAGATGTTATTTTGATATTCTTTGATGTTTAACCTAAATTACATTCTAACCACAAAGGTGGAGGTATATATGTGCATTAAATATATACAAATAAACATTACATAGCAAATAAAGAAATATGCATGCATATACCAATTCTATTTCCCTTTGATAGGATAAATCACCCCAGGAAACACTACCATTTCTTTTCTCCTTCTTCTCCTTCTCCTTCTCCTTCTTCTTCTCCTCCTCCCCCTTCCCCTCCCCCTCTTTCTTTTTTTCAGATGTTCATCCAGTGGCTGTAAAGCCTGAGGCCTGAAATGGCCAGTCTCAATTTGAAGAAACTAGTGTGCCTCATGATAAAGCCATTTATTCCTTGGTTCCTAAATTCCCCCAACCAAAATATCCCAGAGTCCGGGGATAGAAGCAACATTTTGCAGGTGTGTACAAATATGAGAATTGTCACTTTCCCTTCCTCCACCTCCTCTCAGAATCAATATATTCTGGCTTGGGAGAATCAGCAGTACATATTAACTTCTGGTTCATAATGTATCTTGCAAAACTAGTCTCCTAGCTGGGCCATAGCTAGGTCAAAATAATTCTTTCTTTATTTTGGAAGATTGAAATCTTCTAACTTACAGGGTACATGATAAGACTAGTGAATCCCATGATTCTCAGCCCAGACCTTTTTTTTTAACTATAAGATGAGTTCTTTGGTTAAGAGCAATGTTGCATATGGTACTATGATGAAGCTTATAGATATTCAATAGGTTCAGGGATGAAGGTGTTTATGGCATGGTAAGAAGCAAAGAAAATCTAAATCCAGGATGACAGCATAAGTCAGGGAGAATAAATTACTTCCTTCCATGGTGGAAGGAGCCCAAAATCATCAACCTAGAGCCTGGGAAATTGCTGGTACCCCTCCGCCCCATGTATGGTTCTATATTAAAGGGAGTATCCATTAGAAAGCTTTCAGATACAAGTGATAGAGTACCCAATATGGTAGGCTGAATAATGGCACCAAAAGATACCCAGATCCTAATACCTAGAACCTGTGAATGTTACCTTATATGCAAAAAAGGGAATTTGCAGTTGTGATTAAGTTTAGCATCTTGACGTGGGAGATTATTCTGGATTATCCATTTAGGCTCTAACTATAATCATGATGGAGAACAGTGAGAGGGCTAGCTTTCTTCCTCTTTTTATTTTTTATTTTTATTTTTTGGTCACCCTGAGCGGCGTGCAGGATCTTAGTTCCCCGACCAGGGATCGAATTCGTGCCCCCTCCAGTGGAAGCACGGAGTCTTAACCACTGGGATGCCAGGGAAGTCCCATTTCCTCTTTTTATAAGGACACTATTTTCATCATGAGGGCTCCACCTTCACGACCTAATTGCCCTCCAAAGTCCTTACCACCAAATATAATCACATTAGGGTTTCAACATATGAATTTGGGAGGGACATAAACATAAAGTCCATAGCCGTGGGCACTAACATGGAACACAAACGACCTCATACTCCAGGCTCTTCCACATACCTCTTCCTCATCCTTCTTTTTACCCAATCTTCACATCCCAGACCACCCAGCAAAACCAAGGAAATAATGTTAACTTATACTTCAGACTATTCTTCCAGGTAAAATAGACAATCCAGTGGAAAGCTCTGTCTACTTCCTTTCTCTGGAAAGAATTCCTTTCTCCACTGTCCTTCAGAGTTGCACCTGGTAGGGTTGTAATGTTGCACATCTACTTACAGCCAATTTTAGAATTTTTGGAGGAACCTTCTATATATTAGGATTTATTCTCTTTTTTTCTCAGTCAACAGATCAAATGGAACTCCCCAGGGGATTCTAGCCGTGGGTAGTGGGACAGGTGGCAAGAGTGCAGCATGATGTATGCTGGGAGGAAGGACAACCAATTTTCTTTACTTAGTGTGTGCTCTGTATCAGTTAGTACCTGATCCCATATGTGCCACTTCCATTTGATGATATGGTGGCGCTGGGCAGGCCCTACTTTACAAATGGGTGGATCAGATAACACGCAGTTCATGAGGAGCAAAATGGTCCTCTGGTGTTACCATCAGGGTCCTAGTCTTTGCCTTCCAGTTTCCAGTACCAAGTCAAGAGCTGTTTCTTGAAAGGAAACAAGTTATTTGACCAGGCAAGCATGACTTTGCTCAAATATTCTAAAGAAGCAGCTTCCAAAAATTGTGGCCTCAGGACCCTGTAAGAAATGCATTCTAATTTGTAAACCAGTATAACATACTCAGAAGATCTTGAACAAAAGTAAACAAGTTTCAATAAATGTTGCCTTACTATAGGCTATGTACTCTGATATTTTCCTTTCGATTCTATCCTCTTTCATATTTTTTTAAACACTGCCCAAGACCTGTTAAATGGATCTTACAACTCACTAATGGGTCACAACACACAGTTTGAAACATGCTGCCCTAGAGGCCTCACAGTAATTCTCCTACTGGGATCTGTTAGAGGAACCACAGAACAACCCAATCAGCTAAAGAAAGTTCAAGCAAAATTGATTCTGCCGATTCAAAACATCCGAATGGCAGAGCTGCTTGCTCTGCAGGACCTGCTGAAGAAGATTTCCTGGACCACACTTAAGCCCAGTGGCCCACAGGATCACCCAGTAAGTGGGTCAGAGCAGTACCCCCAATGTGATATCCATTGCCATCAAAATAAAAGGGGCCTATGAAGCATTTTTCCTTCTCCTTAATATAAGATATAGCAACTGGTCTTTCAGTTTTGAGGAGATTTAACTTCATGTTTCAGTAGTGGGAATGATACGTTTGTTTTCAATACTACCTAAAGTACCTTTCTTACTGATAATCATCCTTCCTCCAGGGAATGTGGAAAATGAATCCCACTTTAGGAAGTTGGAGGACAGAACTGATACAGGAGAAGTCCCTCCCAGACCCAAAAAAAAAAGGAATTGAGAGAGACTTTCTAGGTCCCAGGTGGGGCTTGAGGGAAGAGGAGAAAAACGTGGTCAGACGTTCATGTTCAGGCTTATGCAATGGATGAATTTGCTGAAAACAGCCAGAGAAGTTTAGGAACCCCAGACCAGTAGGGTTTGGTTCCCAACGGGTCCTAGGGTATGTTTATGGTACCTTAGATGAGGGTACCATAAATGTATGTCAATGTGCCTTCCAGGCTGGAAATGGCTGATTGGCAAAATGAGCTGGAAGAAGACAAAGATCATAGAATTGATTTCTCTTAGATTTGAGATCAGTGTGGCAGAAATTCCGAGTTTTACGTGAGCCTAGAGAAGGAAGCAGGGGATTGCTCACACACAGGCCAACTCTCCCGACTCTCAAAAATATCCCCCAGGAAGGCAAAAGAATCCTACAGAGGGGCAATATTTGGATCACTTGCAAATGATTGGGAGGTACGGGTAGCAATCAGCACTCCACTGGATCTTCAGCTCCAAGATGCTGTGGAGGAGAAGCCTGAAGACTGTCAATTACACTTCACAAGGAACCAGCTACCAGAAGTCATAGCTCCAGAAACCAGAAGGATGGAGCCTGTAGAGAAGTTTCCCAATGCCCGGACATCAGCAGGGGAGAAAACACAGCTCACAGTATAACCAGAGCAGCCAGTTTTACAGCAGAAGACACAGAGCAGGTGCCCAGCTAGACAAGAGACCCATGAGAGTCTTGACAACACACAACAGTTCACAGATAGATCTGGAACCCTCCCCTCGGCTTCATGGGAACATGTGAACTATCTCTGCACTTGGGACATAGGATGGGGAACACAGAGGCCTGAAAGGGCGTTTGAATTTTTCTTGCCTCCAGTGACAATGGAAGGTTGTTAGGAATTCTTGACCAATTATGGAAAATAATGAAACGACTGTATTTTATAACATATGATTTTATTGCTGTACATAATTGATCCTACTACAGCTTCGAACTAGATTTAAGCTTATGAAACCAAGTGAAAGTGTAATGTTTGAAATTTAATGGTGCACCAAAATGACCTGTGGAGGTTGAGCGACAGTGAATAAAGAAAGATTCATTTTCTTTGAAAAAAATGAGCGTTGTGAATAGATAGAAAATGTCCATCTATTCATTCAGCAGACAATGAAATTGGGGTTGAGCAGTGTCGTTAAAAGTCATGCAATTCAAAACTGCACTTTGCAAATAATACACGAGACCAAGAGAGATAAAACTGTGCGGACAATGTCCCACACATACTTAACACAGAACAAGGACTGGAATCCAATCTAGTTCACTGTTTAGTCCAAAAATTAACTCACTCCCTTAAACTCTCTTTTATGAACACCCAACCTAGATTTGCAATGGGAGCATAAAAGTGGAAGAAAACATCTGTATATTAAATTTCTACTCACTACACATCAGCTGAAAAGGTGATGGCAGGAGATAAGTGAAACACTTCAATAACCTACTTCTGCAGTATTCATCTATTATGTATGAGCAAAAAGAAAGTATAATTGCCATAGAACCTTCAAGAGGAGATTAGAGGGTAAAGAAAATTTTTCATTAAGAACCTGTGATACACAAATAAGACATGCATCAGAAATATAGATAATTATCATAAGAGTAAATATTTAGCTGTGAGTCTAAAGGCAGAAAGTTACCCTAAAGTAATAGATTTTATATAAAATGACATTTGTTTCAAAGATAGTAATAAATTGTGTTTGTAACATATATTGAACCATATTCAGGTGAAGCAAAGATCTTAGACTAACACCACAGCTTTAAATATGGACATGTGTATAAATTCTCATATGGGAAAACTTCTTCTCAAACACAGAAATATAGTCCCAGATTCCAACCCACCTCTTATGTTCTATAAAAGGGCAACATTACTACCTACCTCTGGTTCATCCAATTCCCTCTTTCTTAGCTCACTTTCTGCATCCCCTTAACCTCTCAATAGCCTGTCTTCACTTCTCTCAACTCCCTCTAGCGGACGCTCTGGTTTGGGTCATGAATTCGCCCTTCTGGACTGATGTGCTCCTTCCCCAGTACTGCGCTTCCCCGCCCTCACCCCTCCATGGGGTTACCCTCTGCAGAAGAGAGCCACCTTGATCAAAGTCACAACCCCTTCCCAGGGGCTCCTGGCATCTAATGACTGGTGGATCCAAGGGTATGGAGGCCTGGACACATTGGCCTCATTTGGCCCAACTCTAAAAGGCCATCTAGCTTCAGCTACATGCCACGTTGGCAGAAGCCTAGGTGTCGTTGCAATAGAACTTGGCTTCTCTCTCTGCCCAGTTCTACTTCCTTCTCTCTACCACAGTGTTGATCCCAAGAGTACTCCCCACTGCAGCTTCCTGGACTTTAAAGCCAGCATCAGAGTCAGCTTCCTGGGGATGTGTCCCTAGCTCCCCCTCCTTAACCTGAAATCCCAAACTCTCCATGAAGCTACTCCTACGAAGGGGCTGTTTTGCTCCATCACAGCTACAAAAACTCACAAGAACAATACCTACAAATAATGAACACAAAATCAAATCTATTACATACATTTAGCATTTTTTTTATTGTGGTGAAAACCACATAACATGAAATCTACCATATGAACCAGGTTTTAAGTAAACAGTATAGTATTGTGAACTCTATGAGCACTGTTGTAGAGAGATCTCTGGAAATTTTTCATCTTGCAGGACCCATTGGATGGTAACTTCCTATCTTCCCCTCCCTTCTAGCCCCTGGCAACCACCATTCTACTCTCTATTTCAATGAGTTTAACTACTTGAGATGTCTCAAATAAGTGGAATCATACAGTATTGTCTTTCTGTGACTGGCTTATTTCAGTTAGCATAATGTCCTCCTGAGGCATCCATGTTGCCACATATGACAGGCTTTCCTCCTTTTTCAAGGCTGAATAACCTTCCATTGTATGTACATACAGCATTTTCTTTATCTATTCATCCATCAATGGACCTTTAGGTTGTTTCCACCTCTTGGCTACTGTGAATAGTGGTGCAACAAACATGGAAGTGCAAATATCTCTTCAAGATCCTGTTTTCAGTTCTTTTGGATAAATACCCAGAAGTGCATTTTATTATTAATTGTCTTGTTCACAGATTAACCTTATATACATGTCTTAATATCCTTAGAGACCAATTGGAAAATATGTAAATATGCTCATTTGTATTATGTCCCTCATGTCATGATCTTTGCACATTAATCTTTTGTTTACCTTAGGAAATTGTGGTGGGAAGTGTGTTATATACAGGGCTGATTTTATCTTGCCTGAGATCAAGAGTATGAACTAGACCAATTTTTCACAACTTATGATTTGTGAATGACCAGCAACGTGTCAAAGCATTCCAGAAAGTTCATGACAACTATTTCCATTTCTCTATTGCCTCATAAAACAATGTAAATAGTTTCCCTTTACAATGGAACAAGAGTGAGCTGATAGAGACCAGGGGAGTGGTCTGTTATTCCCCTGAGTATCACCCATGGATTTATGACTCAATTTTACCTGACTGGACACCATGGTAGTTTTGAGGGGTGTGAAGGTTTAATTTTTTTTTTTTTTTTACTCTTTCTTGCAAATCAAAACTACAAGGAGTTATCACCTCACACCAGTCAGAATGGCCATCATCAAAAAGTCTATTGAAACCTTCCAAGACTGAACCAGGAAGAAATAGAAAATATAAACAGACCAATCACAAGCACTGAAATTGAAATTGTGATTTAAAATATTCCAACAAACAAAAGCCCAGGACCAGATGGCTTCACAGGCGAATTCTATCAAACATTTAGAGAAGAGCTAACACCTATCCTTCTCAAACTCTTCCAAAATATAGCAGAGGGAGGAACACACCCTAATTCATTCTACGAGGCCACCATCACCCTGATACCAAAACCAAAGATGTCACAAAGAAAGAAAACTACAGGCCAATATCGCTGATGAACATAGATGCAAAAATCCTCAACAAAATACTAGCAAACAGAATCCAAAAGCACATTAAAAGGATCATACACCATGATCAAGTGGGGTTTATCCCAGGAATGCAAGGATTCTTCAATATATGCAAATCAATCAATGTGATACACCATATTAACAAATTGAAGGAGAAAAACCATATGATCATCTCAATAGATTCAGAGAAAGCTTTCGACAAAATTCAACACCCATTTATGATAAAAACCCTCCAGAAAGTAGGCATAGAGGGAACTTTCCTCAACATAATAAAGGCCATATATGACAAACCCACAGCCAACATCATCCTCAATGGTGAAAAACTGAAACTATTTCCACTAAGATCAGGAACAAGACAAGGTTGCCCACTCTCACCACTATTAGTCAACATAGTTTTGGAAGTTTTAGTCACAGCAATCAAAGAAGAAAAAGAAATAAAAGGAATCCAAATTGGAAAAGAAGTAAAGCTGTCACTGTTTGCAGATGACATGATACTAAACATAGAGAATCCTAAAGATACTACCAGAAAACTACTAGAACTAATCAATGAATTTGGTAAAGTAGCAGGATACAGAATTAATGCACAGAAATCTCTAGCATTCCTAAACACTAATGATGAAAAATCTGAAAGTGAAATTAAGGAAACACTCCCATTTACCATTGCAACAAAAATAATAAAATATCTAGGAATAAACCTACCTAAGGGTACAAAAGACCTGTATGCAGAAAATTATAAGACACTGATGAAAGAAATTAAAGATGATACAAACAGATGGAGAGATATACCTTGCTCTTGGATTGGAAGAATCAACATTGTGAAAATAACTCTACTACCCAAAGCAATCTACAGATTCATTGCAATCCCTATCAAACTACCACTGGCATTTTTCACAGAACTAGAAAAAAAAAAATTCACAATTTCTATGGAAACACAAAAGACCCCGAATAGCCAAAGCAATCTTGAGAAAGAAAAACAGAGCTGGAGGAATCACACTCCCTGACTTCAGACTATACTACAAAGCTACAGTAATCAAGGCAGTATGGTACTTGCACAAAAACAGAAATATAGATCAATGGAACAGGATAGAAAACCCAGAGATAAACCCACACACATATGGTCACCTTATCTTTAATAAAGGAGGCAAGAATATACAATGGAGAAAAGACAGCCTCTTCAATAAGTGGTGCTGGGAAAACTGGACATCTACACATAAAAGTATGAAATTAGAACACTCCCTAACACCATACACAAAAATAAACTCAAAATGGATTAAGACCTAAATATAAGGCCAGACACTAAAAAACTCTTAGAGGAAAACATAGGCAGAACACTCTATGACATAAATCACAGCAAGATCCTTTTTGACCCACCTCCTAGAGAAATGGAAATAAAAACAAAAATAAACAAATGGGACCTAATGAAACTTAAATGCTTTTGCACAGCAAAGGAAACCATAAACAAGATGAAAAGACAACCCTCAGAATGGGAGAAAATATTTGCAAATGAAGCAACTGACAAAGGATTAATCTCCAAAATTTACAAGCAGCTCCTGCAGCTCAATATCAAAAAAACAAACAACCCAATCCAAAAATGGGCAGAAGACCTAAATAGACATCTCTCCAAAGAAGATATACAGATTTCCAACAAACGCATGAAAGAATGCTCAACATCATTAATCATTAGAGAAATGCAAATCAAAACTACAATGAGATATCATCTCACACCAGTCAGAATGGCCATCATCCAAAAATCTACAAACAATAAATGCTGGAGAAGGTGTGAAGAAAAGGGAACCCTCTTGCTCTGTTGGTGGGAATGTAAATTGATACAGCCACTACAGAGAACAGTATGGAGGTTCCTTAAAAAACTAAAAATAGAACTACCATACGACCCAGCAATCCCACTACTGGGCATATACCCTGAGAAAACCGTAATTCAAAAAGAGACAGGTACCAAAATGTTCATTGCAGCTCTATTTACAATAGGCAGGACATGGAAGCAACCTAAGTGTCCATCGACAGATGAATGGATAAAGAAAATGTGGCACATATATACAATGGAATATTACTGAGCCATAAAAGAAACGAAATTGAGTTATTTGTTGTGAGGTGGATGGACCTAGAGTCTGTCATACAGAGTGAAGTAAGTCAGAAAGAGAAAGAACCTAGGGGCAGGATGGGAATAAAGATGCAGACCTACTAGAGAATGGACTTGAGGATACGGGCAGGGGGAAGGGTAAGCTGGGATAAAGTGAGAGAGTGGCATGGACATATATATACTACCAAACAAAACAGATAGCTAGTGGGAAGCAGCCGCATAGCACAGGGAGATCAGCTCGGTGCTTTGTGACCACCTAGAGTGGTGGGATAGGGAGGGTGGGAGGGAGGGAGATGCAAGAGGGAAGAGATATGGGAACATATGTATATGTATAACTGATTCACTTTGTTATAAAGCAGAAACTAACACACCATTGTAAAGGAATTATACTCCAATAAAGATGTTAAAAAAAAAAAATCTATTGAATAGGAGCACACATTTAAAGTGATTTCAATCATGCATTGTCAATATGCTGTGAGTTTAAGTAATCTTTATTTCCAAAAAGGCAAAAATCAAAGTAGAGGTATTCCATTTCTGTGTTTTGTCTTTTTAACATTAATTTTTAAACTCGAAGAATCATTTTAAGATTTTAGTTAAGAATTCTGACCTAGTAAAGATTACCCTGAAATTTTAGATTTCCATCCTTTGTATGCCTCTAATTACCTTCAATTCAAAATCGTTATTCCTTATGCTTCCTGCTTTTAATGAATGGTCTAATATGACTATATAGGGACTTACTTCCCTGGCAGTCCAGTGGTTAAGACTCCATGCTTCCAGAGCAGGGAGCGCAGGTTCAATACCTGGTTGGGGAGCTAAAATCCCACATGCCACATGGCACGGCCAAACAAACAAATAAATAAATAAATAAAAATAATATAAGTATACATTATACAGAATATGACCAAAATTAAAAACAGTAAAAAATTTTATTTTTAAAAATTTTTTTATGTATTGGAGTATAGTTGATTAACAATGTTTTGTTAGTTTCAGGTGTACAGCAAAGTGATTCAGTTATACATATAGAAGTATCTATTCTTTTTCAAAATTTTTTCCCATTTAGGTAATTACAGAATATTGAACAGAGTTCCCTGTGCTATACAGTAGGTCCTGTTGGTAATCTATTTCATTTTATTTATTTATTTATTTATTTTTAATTTTTATTTATTTATTTTTGGCCACAACTTGTAGCCTGTGGGATCTTAGCTCCCCGACCAGGGATCGAACCCATGCCCCCTGCATTGGAAGCGCAGAGTCCCAACCACTGGACTGCCAGGGAGGTCCCTGGTTACCTATTTTAAATATAGCAGTGTGTACATGCCAATCCCAAACTCCCAAACTATCCCTCCCCCTGCCCCAATCCTTTCCCCACCGGTAACCATAAGTTTGTTCTCTAAGTCTGTGTTTCTGTTTTGTAAATAAGTTCATTTGTATCATTTTTTTAGCTTCTGCATATAAGTGATATCATTTGATATTTGTTTTTCTCTGTCTGACTTACTTCATTTATTATGATAATCTCCATGTTGCTACAAATGGCATTATTTCATTCTTTTTAACAGCTGAATAATATTCCATTGTATGAATGTACCACATCTTCTTTATCCATTCATCTGTCAATGGACATTTAGGTTGCTTCCATGTCTTGTCTATTGTAAACAGCACTGCAATGAATATTAGGGTGCATGTATCCTTTCGAACCATGTTTTTCTCTGGATATATGCACAGGAGTGGGATTGCTGGATCATATGTTAGCTCTATTTTTAGTTTTTAGTTTTTTAAGGAACCTCCTCCTTAAAAAACTGTTCTCCATAGTGGCTGTACTATTTACATTCCTACCAACAGTGAAGGAGAGTTTTCTTTTCTCCACACCCTCTCCAGCATTTATTTTTTGTATTGATATTTGTTCAATCTAAAAACAAAACACAAAATTACCAAAAAATTACAAATAGCAAGATTTCCCAATGGCAGATGATTAAAGTTGTTTTTATATATTTTCAATACGATACTATTTAATATTCCACATACATTGGCTTCAAATATAAATGACATCTTTTTTATTATTTATTTTTAAGTCACACTTTTCCTGCATAATTAAGATAAATTAACCAGTGAATGTCACTTCTCATTTGAAATAAAAGCTAAAACTTGTCTTATGTGTCTTAAGAATAGTCATAAAAGTGTACTAAAATTTAACCTATTACACCAGGGTGTCCCAGGAGACACTGTTTCCTGGTCTATCTCAGCAGAGAGAATACATTTAGATGAAGCACCAGTATGACATCCAAGAGAAATTGGAAGGCAATTTAAATTTTTACTGCTGCTTTTGGAAACCATTAAAGAGGGACTATATTTTTAACTCTGAGCAAAATGTGTTAAAATCTCTTTATCTGAGAATCTCTTTCAATATCTTTCACAGTGTGGCAAGGTAGTCACTCCCAATCTCCCTTCTCCTTCCAAACCAACCATCAAATTCTTTCTCCCTAAATCTTTGCAGTTGCTTCCACTGTCCTGATTTAAGTTATAGATTTAAAGTAATAATAAAATAAAAAGGCAACCCTGAATGCTCCTCAAGCAATAAAAGAGTCTTTCTCTTAATGTGGACATGGAGAAAAGTTTGTTACTATTCATAGTCAATATTTTTTTCTTTGATCCTTGAACTTCTATTTTCTTCCAGTACTCTTAAAAATGATGTATGATTTATATTTTATAAAATGTACAGATCTTAAAAGTACAGTTGGATGAATTTTGACACATATGTACACTTGTGAATGTTCAAACTATATGGAATATTTCCATTAGCCCAGAAAGTTCCACTGCACCCTTGTCAACCAACAGGTTCCCTACAATTAATGGAGCCATTCAGTGTTTGATTTCTATTATTATTTTATGATTTATTCATACTTTTCATGTAGCAGTACTGCATTCCTTTTTATTGCTTGTTTTTATCCATTCTCTTCTTGAGGTACATTTGGTTTTTCCAGTTTTTGGCTCTCCTGCTATTTTGTGTTTAATAATATACAGATCTAATATGTTTTTACTTAAAACCAGTTTGTTAATTTCTCATCTATCATATACGCCAAAATTGAAGTCTAACAGTTGCCCATTTAGGGGAGATTATGGAGCAGCCAGAACTCATATATTCTGCTGGATGGAATGTAAATTATTATAATCACTTTGGAGAGCAATTTGGTAATATTTAAGAAAGCTGTAGAGATGCATTCTCCATTATCCAGTAATTCCACCCCTACTTACATATTTTAAAGAAACTCTCAGATATATGAATAAGGAAACATCGACAAAAATGTTCACAGCAGCATTTTTTATAAAACCTAAAACATCAAAACAGCATCAATGTGGTGTCAGAGAAGAATGGAAAAATTGTGATATATATCCTTAAATTGAACATTATTTGGCAATGAAAATAAGTGTGGGTTACTTGTATCTACTTGGATAATTCTCACAAATATAATATCAAGCAAAAAAGTTTAAAAGAATGTTATGATGTTTTTAAAAATGTATTTAAAACAACAAAATAGCACATATGTAGAAAAAACCAAGAAATACGTAAAAATGATAATCATCATATGGAGAATAACAGTTACCTCTGCAGAAACTAGAGAGAGATAAGAGACAGGAAGCTTCAACTAATTTTCTTTAAGCCGGGCTGCAGATACATGAGTGGTCACTATAATATTCCTTGTGTCTTCTATTATGTCTGAAATATTTAGCAATAATAACAAATTTTCTTTCATGATACTAAACCCAGAAGTGAACACATAATTCAACAAATTCCTAAGAGGATCTTTCAGAATGTATATTAACATTAAAAGAGTCTAAGCAAGAACGTTTGGGAAACACTGAAGGGGCAGAACTTCCAGATTACTGATTCTTTGAATCGGCATTGCAAACAGTCAAACATGCTGCGTGAGGGACTGAGTACCTACTGAAGAGGATCTGGTATCTTCTCAGGACTTGAAGGGTTGCTTTGAAAAGACATTTTCAGATGGATCCTTTTTACTAGTTATGCTAAAACATACCATTTAAATAGATCAGAATGTATATGCACATATAGATAATTCAGGGACAGTGATATGCTGGTAAATGTTTAACAACCAGCTTAGGGAGAGGAGGACTGATTTAGTAGGAGTGGTCAATTGCAATGTTGTAAACACTCCCACCATAGTTGATATACTACCAACTTGCTTTTGATGAATGCAAAGTTGGGAAGAGATGTTCACATTGGCTGGTACCAGCCAGCTCTGGCACATCACGGTGGGAGACAGGTGTCAGAGAAGACTTACCCTGAGATGGGAGAAGTCTGATACAGTGGAAGTCACCCATGGCCCAAAATGATACTGGGATTTTCCCGATGATCAAACTAATGCAAAGTGATTCAAAAACTACACTGAAGGAAGGGTAAAAGAGGAGAAGAGAACTTAACGGAAAAAGTTAACAGTATTTCTTATGTGAACCTAAAAGTAAAAATTTGCAACCTTGGGACTTCCCTGGTGGTGCAGCAGTTAGGAATCCACCTGACAATGCGGGGGACATAGGTTCATGCCCTGGTCCAGGAAGACCCCACATGCCTTGGAGCAACTAAGCCCATGCGCCACAACTACTGAGCCTGCGCTCTAGAGCCCACGAGCCACAACTACTGAGCCCATGTGCCACAACCACTGAAGCCCGTGTGCCTAGAGCCTGTGCTCCACAACAAGAGAAACCACCGCAATGAGAAGCCCACGCACCACAACAGAGTTGCCCCCTGCTCGCCACAACTAGAGAAAGCCTGCGCGCAGCAACGAAGACCCAATGCAGCCAAAAATAAATAAATTAATTTTTAAAAAAGAATGTATTTTTTCATAAATTTGAACTGATGCCTAAAATTTTTGAAAAAGAAGTTTTTTCCCTAATCTTTTGGTGTATGAACACTACTTGAAATGTCACCAAGACTAATCAACTAAAAAGTAGCCCCAGTGTGAAAATTACTGACTTTTTGGAAAAAAACATGTGCTCCTTTAAATGATATTTTTTTCACTCAGTAGTTTACCTACAAGGGAAACTTTCAATTAATATCGTAACAGCTACTTGAATCTCAAAGAGGAGCAGGTTGCCTGAATTGACCCAGGTTAATTACATTAGATGGAGACAATCTCTCCCAAAGCAACTGGATCAGCCTAAACCTTTAATTAAGGTTTATTTATTCCTTGGTAGTCTAAAGGGTTTTGGGGGGGTCTTTCAGACTCCCATTTAAAAGAAATTTTGCTATTTCTTTGTATCCATCCGTATTGTTTTTCTTTTTTTTTAACATCTTTATTGGAGTATAATTGCTTTACAATGGTGTGTTAGTTTTTGCTTTATAACAAAGTGAATCAGCTATACATATACATATGTCCCCATATCTCTTCCCTCTTGCATCTCCCTCCCCACCACCCTCCCTATCCCACCACTCTAGGTGGTCACAAAGCACTGAGCTGATCTCCCTGTGCTATGCGGCTTGATGCAAAGAAAATATGCTGTTTTGGAATGGGAGAAATATATATACAATGTTCCTACATAGGCTAATATTTAAGCTGCTGTCAACTAACACCTTGATGGCGATGAACTGACAGCTAGTTGAGAACTTTATAGTTACCTTTCAAGGCATAAGTGAGACAGAAATAAAGGAGGAAGATGGTAGAGAGAAAGGCGAAGAGCAAAGACTTATCTTCCCCTCGTTCAAAACACTGTCTCCGGGACATCTGTTTCAGATGCATTTTCTCATGCTGCCTTCAGGAAGTGAACCAAAATGACAGTAAAGAGATTAAAAAGGTAAAAGTCATAATTCCGTAAGGATAAAGAGAATTGTAGAAGAGACAAGAGCAGACAGGTCCAAAAACAAATTTTTTTTAATTAATTAATTTATTTATTTATTATTTTTGGCTGCGTTGGGTCTTCGTTGCTGCACGCGGGCTTTCTCTAGTTGCGGTGAGCGGGGGCTACTCTTCGTTGTGGTGCGCTGGCTCCTCATTGTGGTGGCTTCTCTTGTTGTGGAGCACAGGCTCTAGGAACACGGGCTTCAGTAGTTGTGGCACTTGAGCTCAGTAGTTGTGGCACACGGGCTTAGTTGCTCTGAGGCATGTGGCATCTTCCTGGACCAGGGCTCGAACCCATGTCCTCTGCATTGGCATAGGGATTCTTAACCACTGTGCCACTAGGGAGGTTCCCCCCAATATCTAGAAATAGAAAAACAGACAGATGAGTGATAAAGGATTTAGCTGGCTTGAGAAAGCTGAAAGTCACCTGCCTTCCCAAAAAGCAAATCTGCTGGCTCTACAAAAAAAAACGGCTGATGCAATATCTTGTAATAACCTCTAATGGAAAAGCATCTGAAAAAGAATATATATTCTTTTGCTGTACACCTGAAACTAACACAACATTGTAAAACAACTATACCTCAATTAAAAAAAAAAAAAAGGCTGAGGAACTGAAAGTGGGGGGCAGATAGGGCTTGAAACAAAAGGGATAATTGAGATACCCTAGAAGAAGCTGTTCAATAATAGATCCTTCCCCTACCCTGTGCCCCAGAATTGAGCACACTCTTGAGAAGAGGAATGAATGTTGGATTCACAATAGTGGGAGCCATATTCTTACCATACTCCATCCCCAGTCCTGGACAAGAAGGAAGGAAGGGGAGGAGGGAGGAGGGCAATTTTACTTCCTTTTACACACCCCATGGTGTAATAATGAAGTACTGAGATCTGCACTTGGATTGAAACAGACATCTCTCTTGGGATGCTGTGGCACATAACTCAAATGAGCCAATAATTAAAAAATCATTTCTATTTAGCTTTGAACTTCATTATGAGGATGGCAGCTTTTTAATTTTTTACACATTTTCTTAATTATGTTTTACTTTGTGCAATATTAAAATTAGTTTTAATTTCCTATTCATTTGCTGACTGAGAGTGGGGAGATACAGTCTGAAAGTGGAGTGGATGCTTAAAAATGTAGCAGCCACAGAAATGGATACCTGGTAAACACATTTCCTTCATAAAAATGTCAATTAAGTTAAATTTATATTGGATCTCTAAGACTAGATTCCAGCCATCTTAAGAATCAATAACAATCAGTAGTAATTCTAGGAATCAAGATGATCATTTAGAGTATATTTATTCCAAGTGAATAAAAGGCACATGACTTGAGTCCACAGGAAAATAGTCACAGACAAACTTAAATGCAAGGAATGATGTCATCTAAACCAGCTTCATCTCCTAGAATAGTGGCAAAACTCAGGAGTGTAGTCAGCAATGTATAAGAAATGTACAGAATGCTTTATCCCCAGTCCTGTTACTTGACAGATTAAAGATGCTCATTCCCACATGTTAATATGGCACCATAGGTTTGATGTGATTCTTCATTATTAAAAAGCAAGTAAACAAACAAAAAAGCAGACCACAAAATTTTACAGAATTAGCAGTAATGGTTATTTGTTCCAAGTGGATTTTCATCAGTTATTGTGAACCGCCAGATGTGGTTGGCCATTTGCATATTTCCATGAGCTCTTTTCTCACAAAGATTTCTAAAATGTATGATTTCAAAAATAATTTTATCCCAAACCAGCTTATGTCAAAAGAGAAATCATTTCTCTCCCTCTCATATTCTCTCTCTCTCTGTCTTTACATCCCAGTTGATAAGATGTTCATACTACCATGGACATAGATATAACTACAATGAAATAAACTGTTTCCTATAACACAGGGTTGAAGTCTATATTCTTCTCTCAGACCTCTTCTTTTCAAGGATAATTCTTTAAGTTATATTTATTTAAAGAAATAATAAAGTATTTTATGGAGAAAGATGTTATGAAAATTTTCAAATAAAATAAATATACTTTTCTTGACATTTTAATGTTCAACATGTCAATGATCTAGAGATCATTTTCCTTGCTATATTCATATATACTATTAGTTTTCATTTCTTCCTTTTAGAGTTACTCTTACCTTATAATTACTATACACATATGATATATACATTCCTACATATATGTGGGTTTTAAAACATGAATGAAAAGGTGTACATAGGAAGAAAAAATAGGAGTAAAGATAAAGGACACCAAATAGAAAACAGTAACAAATATGGTAAATATTAATCCAACTATATCAATAATCATTTTGCATGTCAGTGGTCTAAATGCACAAAATAAAGATGGAGATTATTAGAGTGGATCAAAAAACATGACCCTACTACATGTTGTCTACAAGAAACCCACTTTAAATATAAAGACTTATTCAGATTAAAGTAAATGGATGGTGAAATAAAAACCATGCTAATGCTAATCAAAAGAAAGAAAGCAAGGGTAGCTATATTAATTTCAAAAAGAGCAAACTTCAAAACAAGGAACATTATGAGAGATAAAGAAGGGCATTACCTAGTGATAAAGAGGTCAATTCTCCAAGAAGACATAACAGTCTTTAAGGCGTATGCGTCTAACATCAGGGTGCCAAATTCCACGAGGCAAAAATTGATAGAACTGCACAGAGAAATAGATGCATCTACTATCACAGTTGGAGACTTCAAAAACCCCTCTATCAGAAACAGACAGAAGTAGCAGCCAGAAGAACATAGTTGAATTCAACACCACCACCATCAATCAATTGGACATAATTGACGTCTATAGACTAGTTTATCTAACAACAGCAAAACACACATACCTCTCAAGCTCACGTGGAACATTCTCCAAGACAGACTACACGCCTGGCCATAAAACACACTTCATCAAATTTTAAAAATAGAAATCATAAAACGTCTGCTTTCAGACCACAGTGGAATTAAACTAGAAATCAATAACAGAAAGATAACTGAGAAATCCCAACACACATGGAGATTAAGCAACACACTTCCAAATAACACATGGATCAAAGAAGAAATCGCAAGAGAAATTTTAAAATATTTTGAACTAAGTGAAAATTAAAATACAACTTATCAAAATTTGGGGGGCACAGAGCAAGCAGTGCTTAGAGGGAAAATACAGAATTCAGTGCATATAGTAGAAAAAACAAGAGATCTAAAATCAGTCACCTAAGTTTCTACCTTAGAAAACTAGAAAAAAAAAAAAGAGCTAATTAAACCCAAAGTAAGCAGAAGAAAAGTAGTAATAAGAATTAGAACAGAAATCGCTGAACCTGAAAAGAGGAAATCAATAAAGAAAACCAATTAAACCAAAAGCTGGTCATTTGAAATGTTTAATAAAATCACTAAGCCTCTAGTCAGGCTTGGAGACCTGAATCTGAATCTTACCACTGGCCACATAGGAGAAAAAAAAGACCCTAAAGGCAGCAGTGCCAGACTTTCACGGAGATGGTTAGTCCCATCTCTCAGTGGAATATGTGCCAACTGACTTTCTCAATATATCTGAAGGGGAGAAGAAAAAGAATAGAGCAAAATGAAGTTGCTCTTTCTGTGGGCATGAATCTGATTCAACACACCTTTTCCTGCCACTGGGGACAAGGGACAGAAGAGAGAGCCATAACCATTTGTGCAGCCTCTAAACACAATTTCACCTACCCACTTGCAAAAGTATCCCAACTAAGGTCATATAATCTTACCACTCAGATGAATAACCCATTCTCTTCCTCGGGCAGAGAAAGAGGAGAGTTTCTTTGAGAGCTTTCTTTCCATCCTATCCCCACCACCCTCAACTCCACCAAACCCTTCACCTTCTCACCCTGAACCAGCACCCAGCAGAGAACCATTAAGATAGAAAGAAATTTGATCTTCACTAATGTAACTCCTTCATTTTGCCACTGTGGAAGCTGAGGGTCAAAGAGACGAAGCAACCTTTCCAACCAGCTAATTCCTGCCAATGTCACCTTTATTTATTAACACTGAAGTAGTCATCTGTATTATACTTTGTATCACAGTTAGAAAATTCCTTAAATGTCCTCTGCTTATATGGGTTCATATAAAATCTTGAACCTTGATAATAATAAATGAAACAATGTTTTAATGACCCATATTTTAATATCATGAATTGTGTTTTTATACTAGGGATCAATCACAGCCAATGCTTCCATACCTGGGAGTGAAGCATAAGGTATTTTTTTGTAAATCAATAATTTTCTGTAATTAAGCCATCCAGAAAGAAAATAAATAAATCAGCAAATTATTCTTTTTATTGCCATTAGCCAGGATTGCATTTTTAATTTGCCACTGTACACTGCTAATATACTTTAGATTTTGTTAATTTTCATTACTTTTAGGAAAATGTCTTATGATAGTGTTATGGCCTGAATTGTGTAACATCAAAATTCATATGTTGAAACCATGTCCTCCAATGTGACTGTATTTGGAGATAAGGCCTCTATACAGGTAATTAAGACTATATGAGGTCATAAAGGTGGGGCTATAATCCCAAATGACTGGTGTTCTTGTAAGAAAAGGAAGATTCACCAGAGATGTGTGCACAGTGGAAAGGCCATGTGAGGACACAGCAAGAAGGTGGCGGTCTGCAAGCCAAGGAGAGAGGCCTCAGAAGACACTAACTCTGCCAACACTTTGATCTTGGACTTCCAGCATCCAGAACTGTGAGAAAATAAATTTTTGTTTTTTAAGCTCAGCCTGTGGTATTTTGTTATAGCAGTCCAAGAAGACTAATACAGAGAACTATTTTTGTGAACTCGTAACCACTTGCCAAACAAAAATTCTTTTCTTTGAAAGTTTTACATTTGGAGGGACAAATGATACCATATATGCTTTATTATAATGTACTTAAGAAAATCAAACAAAGGAATATGGACCTACAGCAATTGAAAAACTGCGAATGCTTCTTTTGATGGATGGCAATGCTTGTTGTTACTTTTGCTTATGGTCCCCAGGATAATAATATTATTAAATTGCATAAAGTTTTAACGTTGAATTTTTAAAAAATCAAATGTAGGGTTGAAAATACTTGTATTCCAGTCTCTCAATATGTGATATGGAAAATGGCATACTACTTACTATTAACATTTTAAAATATTTCCATACATGTCTTTCACAGAGTCAAGGGATTGGGCTTTAAACAGATATAAGAGTTCATCAAATGGTAAAAATAATAACTTAGGAGTGTATATTATATGTCTTATATATGTTATTTTATTTTATTCTTACTATGATATAAGTAAGCAGAGAAGGTATGAATGCTCCTATTGCACTGTCCAGGAAATGAAAGTTCAGAATGGTAAAGGGTTAGCTAGCAGGACTCACTGTAAGTGAGCATTATTTGGAATTAGAATCCTGATCTTTTGATGTATACATTGCAATTTTTCCTATCACTCCATACTGACTGACATCTCACTCTGCTTTATTTCTAATAAAAAGAATTTACCTAAAACTTATTTTCCAAATATAGTTAAATACACACGTCCAATTTACACCCATCTTATAGTTTCTGGATTGATTTAGTAATTAAACACTATTTTCTTCATCCTTCCTCTGGCAAATTTATCACTCCCCATGGGTCACAAAGAGTACAATCGTTATTTTTCATTGCATATTCTCAGGGTTAGAGGGAAGAGACATTTGTTCTTGTGACAGAGGAGGGGAAATGAAGAACTATTGAAGGTAATGTTTTATTCTCTAGGCTTGAAGGTCACATATCTAGGAATGCCCCCAAAGTGCCATGACTCTGAGCCCATATACACCCTTCTAGATACTTAAACATATTCTAATCATATCTAGGAGTCTCCTGCGATCCCTTCTGAAATATGCTGGCCTTCTCCTGAAGTTGGCCACTGCTGCCCTGGCATAAGATTGCCACTCTGCCAGACTCAGCCATCCCGGACTGGCGCTCATCACTGCTGTCACTATGCTAAGCGTGTCTGACCACATCCTCAGCAATAGAACCAAGACCAGGCTGGATCTTTTAATGCCTCACTGAAGATTCAGTGATAATGGGGAAAAGTACAACTCAGAGAGTAAATTATCAACCTCTGCTGTATATACATGATCTCAGAGCCCCCAAGTTCATGCCCATTTTCAGGGTCCTACAGTATTCCTAGGTGCTGGTCACACACACACATGGCAGCACCAACTCACACCTCTATTCATCGTCCTGACTACCATCACGCTTCTGAGCGTAGTCGCTCCTATCCCAAGACCTCATCTGAAAGAAAACTTTCCTTTTCATCCTACTGTGAGCTTTAACTTCTTGTCACAGGATCTCCATTTTTCCTGGTTGATTAACTGAAGGACTATCTTCTCCCTTAAGGAGAAACCCCTCCCCACCCTCACAGAGATGTGGCATTTTCCACTGGCCCCAATAGAACCATCATATCTGAACACAGTAGCCCTGTACCAAGTCATTTCTCAGCATCCTTGTCATCCAGTCTTAGACAACACCACTGATTAGAAATCAAAGGTCCACAAAAACGTTTACGCTCAAAAACAAATGACTTTCCTTTTTCTCGTTTCTTTCCAGTATGTCTAAAATTATGTCTATCTCTTTCCTGAAATCCTCGACATCTGAGATCCTCATTCCAGAAAACAGCTGCTCGAGCAGTAATACATGCAATCTCAAAGAATAAATCACAGTATACAAGCAGACTACTTTACAAATATATTCATAAAGCAGAAACACATCTCTCAAAGAAGCAGCAAAATCTGTAGAGACATGACTTTGCCAGAAACTTATGCACAACAGTTAAAATCACCAAAGAGACTATAGCGTTTCTCAGTTTATAACATCTGCAGTCATGTTTACACACTGAGGAAAAGAGGCAGGGAGGAAAGAAAGAGATGTTAAAATGCAGAATAAGAGATCCATGCAGAAAAAAATTCTCCTGGGAGGATTGTAACCAGGAGATAGAAGGAGATGGAAGTTAGAACGTTAAGTGGACAGATTAACCTCAGATAAGAGGAGACGCTGGAGAAACCTTGGGAATAGAGGTCTGGGAAAAGACTCTAAGCTAAAACTGAAACCTCTAATATGATCTTGGGAATGGATAGAAAAAAAACACTAGATTTATTTCAATTCCACTTTTAGCACCTGGGTGGTTAGTAAAGAAGCTTTCTTACCTTCCTAAGTTTGAATTAACCTTATAAAAAAAGAAGTATTACTGCACCCCTGCTTACTTCTCACATTAAGAAACAAATAGAAAATATGTGATCACAAAAAAATGGAAGACAGCAAACCTTCATTAAAGTATATAATATCATGTTCATAGTCAAGAGGGAATATATACGAGAAGCCTTGTATGGTGGCTGGATAATTATAGAGCAGAGTCATTCCTTCCAGGAGACAGAAGATAGGATTTCCTCCTCATTAGCTTGAATGTCTCAGATTGAGTGTAGGTTAATCATTCGGTCTATGATATGGAACATGGGCCATATCATATGAAGGAGAGTCTGTGAGTCCACTAAAGCAGACCACCACCATGCCCACAATGTCATCAAGGCTGCCTCCTCTCAGGGCTGGCATAACAGGTTATAGGGAAAAGAGAATAAGTTTTGAAATCTTCAGATTTTAATATTCTGGATCCTTTGTTTATTAGCAGTGAATTAGACACATACATAAACTCCTTTAACATATGGTAATAAAAGTGGTGCTTCACGAGGTTGCCAGCTTTTCTCTCTCCTGTCTTAGTGAGGCAACACTGGTATGAGTCACTGTAAAAGACAGAACCACAAAAACAACATCAAGGGCGACCATGATCAAAACGTCTGGAGAGTCTAGGTAGGCTATCTTCAGCTTGTCTATGTGGGACAAAGCACTGGGCTTAGAAACCAGTCAGAAACTGGGGCAACGTCATAGAACCTCTCGGTTGGAGTGCCTCATGACTCAGTTTTTGGCCCTCTCTCTGTATATTTTCTCACCCTGAATGTTTTCATTTGGGTCCCTGACCTTAAATTCCATCTTATGAGTTTCCTGGGGTGCCATAGCCTAGTACCACCCACTAAGTGACTTAAACCAACAGGAATTTATTGTCTCACAGCTCTAGAAACCAGATGGTCAAAATCAAGGTGCCACTGTCGGTGGGAATGTAAATTGATACAGCCACTACAGAGAACAGTATGGAGGTTCCTTAAAAAAACTAAGAATAGAATTACCATATGACCCAGCAATTCCACTACTGGGCATATAACCAGAGAAAACCATAATTCAAAAAGAGTCAGGTACCACAATGTTTACTGCAGCTCTATTTACAATAGCCAGGACATGGAAGCAGCCTAAGTATCCATCGACAGGTGAATGGATACAGAAGATGTGGCACATATATACAATGGAATATTACTCAGCCATAAAAAGAAATGAAATTGAGTTATTTGTAGCGAGGTGGATGGAGCTAGAGTCTGTCATACAGAGTGAAGTAAGTCAGAAAAAGAAAAACAAATACCGTACGCTAACACATATATATGGAATATTAAAAAAAAAATGTTTCTGAAGAACCTAAGGACAGGACAAGAATAAAGACGCAGACGTAGAGAATGGACTTGAGGACACGGGGATGGGGAAGGGTAAGCTGAGGTGAAGTGAAAGAGTGGCATTTACATATACACACTACCAAATGTAAAATAGATAGCTAGTGGGAAGCAGCCGCATAGCACAGGGAGATAAGCTTGGTGCTTTTTGACCACCTAGAGGGGTGGGATAGGGAGGGTGGGAGGGAGATGCAAGAGGGAGGGGATAGGGGGATATACGTATATGTATAGCTGATTCACTTTGTTATACAGCAGCAGCTAACACAGCAATGTAAAGCAATTATACCTCAATAAAGATGTTAAAAAAAAAAAATCAACGTGTCAGCCGGGCCATGCTCCCTCTGAAACCTGTAGGAGAATCCTTTTTTGTCTCTTTCCAGCTTCTGGCAGTTTGCTGGCAATACTTGGCTTTCCTTGGTTTGCAGCTGCATCTTTCCAATCTCTGCCTTTGTCATCCCATGGTATTCTCTTCTTGTGTGTCTGTATCTCTGTGTCTCTTCTTATGATGACACCAGTCATGCTGGATTTAGGGCTCAAACTACTTCAGTATGATCTCATCTTAACTTGACTAATTACACCTGCAATGATCATATTTCCAGAAAGTTTACATTCTAAGGTACTGGGGGTTAAAACTTCAACATATCTTTTTAAGAGGTACAATTCAACCTATAACACCACTAATATACTGGTGATTCCCAAATTCATATCTTTAATATTGATTGACCCTGAGCAATCTCTCAGTTGCCTACTTGGCATTTCCATTTGGTTACCTAAGTAGGCATGTCAACATGTGCAAAAGTTATTAACTGTCCCAACTTCCCACCTCTAAACCTTTCCTTTCTCAGCCTTCTTCATCTCAGTAAATGGGGCTAACATCTGCCTCATTGTTCAATTTAAAAATCTAAAAGTCATCTGCTGTTCTTCCCTTACCCTCATCTCTTGCATGTATTCTAGCAACAGCTTTTTCTCACTCTTCTGCCTCCCGGACAGAAGCTGAGTCATCCATTTCTCTTATCTATTCTGCCACCACACAGGTCCAAATCACCATGGAATACAAAAAACTAGCCTCCAAAATTATTTCCTTATATCATTGTCTTTCTATAATCCATTTTTTCATAACAGCAATCAGAGTAATTTTCTAAAAAGATAAATCAAATAATGACATTCCTCTTCTTGAAATGCTCAAAATCTTCCTGCCATTTAGAATGACTTTTATGTATTTATTTTTATCTTTGGCTGTGTTGGGTCTTTGTTGCTGCACTCAGGCTTTGTCTAGTTGCGGTGAGCGGGGGCTACTCTTCGTTGCAGTGTGCGGACTTCTCATTGCGGCGGCTTCTCTTGTTGCAGAGCATGGGCTCCAGGCACGCAGGCTTCAGTAGTTGTGGCTCACGGACTCAGTAGTTGTGGCTCGTGGGCTCTAGAGTGCAGGCTCAGTAGTTGTGGCGCACGGGCTTAGTTGCTCTGCAGCATGTGGGATCTTCCTGGACCAGGGCTCGAACCCGTGTCCCCTGCATTGGCAGGCAGATTCTTAACCACTGCGCCACCGAGGAAGTCCTTAGAATGACTTTGAAACTTCTCACTATGGTCTACCAGGACTAACAAGGCTTGAGTCCAACACCATCATCTCATACCACTACCCCGTTGCTTGGCGGAGTCATGCTTGGGGGTCACTGATTCTAAAAACTCTCTCGTTCAAATTGTCCAGGGTCCAAATATGAGGTGCTCATAAGGATGCAAATGGGGTTGGAAGGAGTGGAGGAGGAGGGAGAGGAGAAGGAAAGCATAGTAACTGGCATTTCATGGTTGCAGAGGAGATATGGAGTCCACCCAGTTTGATAGATCCACTTTAAACAATCCTTTTTTTTTTTTAAATCTTTATTGGAGTATAATTGCTTTACAATGGTGTGTTAGTTTCTGCTGTATGACAAAGTGAATCATCTATACGTATACATATATCCCCATATCTCCTCCCTCTTTCGTCTCCATCCCACCCTCCCTATCCCACCCCTCTAGGTGGTCACAAAGCATCAAGCTGATCTCCCTGTGCTATGCAGCTGCTTCCCACTAGCTATCTATTTTACATCTGGTAATGTGTATATGTCCACTCTCTCAACCTCATCCCAGCTTACCCTTCCCCCTCCCCCTGTCCTCAAGTACATTCTCTATGTCTGCATCTTTATTCTTGTCTTGCCCCTAGGTTCTTCAGAACCAATTTTTTTTTTTTTTAGATTCCATATATATGTGTTAGCATATGGTATTTGTTTTTTTCTTTCTGACTTACTTCACTCTGTATGAAAGACTCTAGGGCCATCCACCTCACTACAAATAACTCAATTTAGTTTCTTTTTATGGCTGAGTAATATTCCATTAAACAATCCTTCTTGTTTCACCGGTCTTCATACCACTACTTTCCATGTTATCTGATACCTCCAAGTTCTGAGCATTGCAACTGGATTATCTTTTACTGATACTTAAGTTGTGGTATCTTTTCCCTCTGCCAGGTCAGATATTTCTCCTCAAGTGACTTTTTTAAAAGATTTTTTTGATGTGGACCATTCTTAAAGTCTTTATTGAATTTGTTATAACATTGCTTCTGTTTTATGTTTTGGTTTTTTGGCTGCAATGCATGTGGGGCCTTAGCTCCCCAACCAGGGATCGAACTCACATCCCCTGCATTGGAAGGTGAAGTCTTAACCACTGGACTGCCAGGACAGTACCATCTCCTCAACTGACTTTCTAGCTTCCAAAATTCATAGCAATCTCTTGTCCATGTGTCTCATCTCATTCTCTTTGGCCTTATGAATTGATACACTTTTAATTCTTAATTCTTCTTTAGTGAAGTTTGGGAAAGAGAGTAGATACATGTATGTAAACAATCTGCCTGATTAATGGGAAGTATCCCTAACATTAATGGTGATTTCTCTATTTCAACTCTTCTGTTATAAGTGGCAGAAAACCCTTAGATTCGGGACAAAGTGAACACTATATCATCTGTATAAGATCAATGAATGGGATGATAATTAAGAGCAGTGTTTCTCAACTTCAGCACTGTTCTCATTTGGCGACAGATAACTCTTTGTTGTGGGGAGCTGTCCCATGCATTGGTAGGATGTTTACCAGCATCCCTGGTCACTACCCACCCTCCAAGTCATGACAACAAAACGTCTCCAGAGACTATCAGATGCCTCCTGTGGGGGAGGGGGGAGGGGGGATTTCCCCTGGTTGAGAAACTCTTATTTAAAGATAAATTAGAGTACTGTTACCAGGGTAAGGAAGAAAGGGGCAAGCAAAAGAAAGATACTCTACTCCTTAATTTAATCAAAAACAAACAAAAAAATGACTTGGAAAACCTTGTAGAAAGACATATCTTAATACTTTTGACCATGTCAAAAGATACAAACTTCCAGCTATAAAATAAATGTCATGGGGATGTCATGTACAACATGATGACTATAGTTAATAACACTGTACTGCATTTTTGAAAGTTGCTAAAAGAGTAAATCTTAAAAGTTCTCATCACAAGAAAAAAGTTTTTTGTAATTGTATGTGGCAATTGATGTCATTTGACTTATTGTGGTGATCGTTTTGCAATTCATACAAATACCAATTATATTATACACCTGAAACTAATATAATGTTATATGTCAATCACACCTCAATTAAAAAATACTTTTGACCCTAAATTATTCTATGATCTCAGTAAAAAGAAATCAGACTCCAGGAGAGGTGAAAAATGGAAAGAGCCAAGGAGGCTCTGAGGAATCCAGTGGTAGTATCCCTTGATCGTCACACAAGTGTTTTACTATTTACAGCATTCAGTGTCTCTCCAGCAATCAGTATTTCCTTTGTCTACATTATATGTCATTATCAATTTATAATTACTGTATATTTTTAACAAATATTTATTTCTCACCCACAATATGTCAGGGACCACTGGGGACACTGCCCATACAGCAGTGTGTGTGATATTTAGGGCCCCCACCTTCACGGTGTTTGTATTCACATGGGGCAGTTGACAGTAAATAGTAAGCCAATCAATAAATAAATTAACTCTGGTGGTGAAATGTGTTAGAAATGATTGGTGATGGGGGAAGAAGCACAGAAAGGAAGATTAGACTGGGATTCAGCGAAGATCCACTGCAGAGGTGACACTGAGTCAAAACCCAAAAGATAATTAGAGGAGATAGTTAAAGGTTTCCCATATGAAGTTCTGAAAAGAAGACTCCAGGAAAAGAAAAAAGCCAGAACCATATATGTGTATGTATACATATGTGTGTATGTGTGTGTTGTATGTGCTATGGTCTAAATGATTGTGTTCCCCCCAAATTCCTATGTTGACATCCTCATCCTTAAAGGAGATGGTATTAGGAAGTGGGGCATCTGGGAGGTGATTAGGTCATCGGGGTGGAGCCTTCATGAATGGGATTAGTGTCCTCATATAAGAGATTCCATGGAGCTCCCTCAGCCCTTCTGCCATGTGACAATGAAAAGACAGTGAATTAGGAAGTGAAAAGACAGCCAAAGAGGAAGCAGGACCTCACCAGACACAGAATCTGCTTGCACCTTGACCTTTGACTTCCCAGCCTCCAGGACCGTAAGAAATAAATTTCCATTTTTTAGAAACCACTCAGTCTATAGTATTTTTGTTAAAGCAACCTGAACAAAGTCAGTATGTATATATTTGTATATTTAAGTTCACTTTTTCTCTACCTCCTTGCTCCTCTCTGGCTAACTTAGGCCAGCAAACGGCCCATTCTATCGATACTTGCCTGCTCTCTCCTAGCATCACCCTCCTCCACTTTCAGCTCCCACTATTACCTGTCTCATTATTTTGGTATTTCCTAATTTGAATTCATTTGATTGGCTGAACTTATCTTTTTGTTCCAAGTAATGCCAAAAAGTGCTTGCCAATATAAGGATTGACTACTTTTGGATCAGATGCCCTTTCCTAATCCAATCAAAAAGTGGGAAAAGGTCAGTTAGTACCAAAATACTTGCCTGCAGTTTCCCTTGAGCAGTACTGCAGTCAAGTCAGTTTCTCTTTAAAGAGTCTGTGGATAGGCAAGCTTCCTGACTGACAGATCTCCCAAAATCACCAGCTAAATCACCCTTTGCTGTGTACTCAAGGTCTTTCTACCCTTCAGCTCTGCTATCATTCATGTTCCATTTTTAATTTATCACCTGGAGAAATCCCTGGGAGATACCAGAAAAAATCATCCTAACAGTAGCAGAGGTTAAAAGTAAATATAAGTATATTTTTCCCTCACAACAGTGTAAGATTGAAACTGATTTTCCCCAGACACAGAAATGAACTTATGTTTTATATTTCTTAATTCACATTCTCTGGTGTGAGTCATAAACACATTTATGGAACCAAAAATTATTGCCCAGACATTTGAGCCAAACCACATTTAAAGCTTTGGATAAAATAGCCATGAACAGAATAGATGCAACTGTTACCTTTTGGAGCTTACACTGTAGTGGGGCCATGCAGTGACTATTTACCATACCTCTCTGACTGCCCAGCACTCCCTGAGTGCCCCTCCAGTGTTTTGTAAATTTTCCACCTAAGCAAGCCTGCCTCCCTAAGGAAGATCCCCAAAACTCAACATTCCAGGGTCTCTTACAACTAAATCACAGGCTTATGACCATAGCCCTGCCCCTCACATGCATTGTTGGTATTAAATGCAAAAGAACATGCCGTGAAGATGAAGGGACACACGGACTCCACATTTTGTGAGGGTTACGTGACATTGCAAAGTCATCCAGGCTAGAGAGGGATCAGTAAGAGGGATTTTTATATTTGGAACCCAAGATGCAGAGTCCTCAGTTAAGAAGCCTTATGGTCTAATTTGTGCATTTTCTACATTGGTGAGGTCCAATATGGTAGCTAATAGCCATACGTAGCTATTGGACTCTTAGAATGTGGCTGGTGTAACCGATAAACTAAATTTTTAAATTAAGATTTCAAAACTGCTGCTTCATTTAGTTATTAGAAAACTTTTACATATATTTGGTATTACACTGTATACATTACTTTTTATTTGAAGTCTTCAAACTCCTGTGTGTATTTTATATAACAGTCCATCTCGATCTGGGACATGGGGAGGGGGAAAGGTAAGCTGGGACGAAGTTGAGAGAGTGGCATGGACATACATACACTACCAAATGTAAAATCGAGAGCTAGTGGGAAGAAGCCGCATAGCACAGGGAGATCAGCTTGATGCTTTGTGACCACCTAGAGGGGTGGGATAGGGAGGGTGGGAGGGAGACGCAAGAGGGGGGGGGATATGGGGCTATATGTATACGTATAGCTGATTAACTTCGTCATACAGCAGAAACTAACACACCATTGTAAAGCAATTATACTCCAATAAAGATGTTAGTAAATAAATAAATAAATAAAAATAAAAAGTAATGTAAAATATCTCATTAGTGATATCTTAATTACATGTCATAATAATATTTTGGGTGGATCAAGGTAAATAAAATATATCCTTAAATTAATTTCACCACTTTCATTTTACTTTTTTAACATGACTATGGAAAACTTTACATACGCGGCTCATGTTATATTTTTATTGGATAACAATTTTCTAGACCAATGGTTCTCAAATTTTAATATGCATCTGAATTAACTTGAAGGCATGTTAATCAGTGTTTTAATTGACAGTAACAGAGGGTGAATCAAGGAAGAATCTGAAGAAGTAACCTTTCAGGTGAGGTCTGAAGTGAAGATTTAGGGAGAAACCTGCTACAGAGTGATGGAATAGCATAAGCTAGGATTCTGAGGCAAGAAATTGATTGGTATTTCTGGGAAGCCCCAAGAGGCTCTTGAGGCCAAATCATAGCGGGGAAGGATGAAAAGGTGGTAAGAAGTTGAGAAAGGCAGATGGGAACCGACCTGTGTGTGGCTTCTGTAGGTCTTCGTAAGGAGTCTGAATTTTACTCAAAGTGCAAAGGAAATAGATGAAAGAATTTCAGTCAGTGGATTATGGGGATCTGACACAATTTCTAAAAGATTATTCAGGCCAATGCCTGGAAAACTGATTGAATATGAGTAAAGTGGAAATGAAGAGAATAGTAAGAAGGCTATGACAGCAATAAAGGGAGGTCTAAGTAAAATATGTTAAGACAAGCTAATGGAATTCTAAATCGCTATTGACAATAATGATTATGAAGACTGTACAAATACTAAAAAAGTTTAGGATACAGTGTTAACTGAAAAGAGCAGGATATAAAATTGAACAGATATTATGCTTCAACTATGTGAGCTACATATGCATACAAAGACTTAAATGAGACTACACCCCAACTACGCCAAAAAAGAAAAAAAATATGGATAATATTTTTCCTTTATATTTATATTTTCCTCCAAAATTTTAAATTAATGTAATATTACTTTACAACATAAATTGGAAAATTTTCTTTAGTTAATTGAAAGATTTCTCTTGCCTGTCCTCTTGGTAGGGTGAAATATTTTTATCAGCCCAGAAGATAAAATTGTTGAGAAGTCAAATTTGCATTTGTGTTTATCATGGTAGAGGGTTTCAGTTTATTGTTTTTAATACAAAGAGGCATTCCATTAGCTTTCCTATATCATTATTTGCATTACAACCACAAAAAAGATATTATCTGCTTGAAGAATTCCTAGTTTTGTTAAAAATAATGCATCAGATCTCCAACTGGAAAACAATGGTGACCATCTGATTTCAAATCTCCCCATATAACCTCTCAGCAACAAAAAGAACATAATATTTTCCAAACAGTTATGATTTATGTACTTAAATGCTTAACAATTGTTACATGCTAATTCTATATCCTCTTGCCCTACTACCCTACAAAAAGAGATCAAAATGTATAGAAACTATACAAGTATGATTATTGAAGGTGAATTCCTCTATAACCTTGGAGTAGAAAAAGGCTTTCTAACTATGACTTCAAAATCCAGATACCAAAAAATAAAATTTAAAAATTTGACCTCTTAAAAATAAAAATTATTTGCATAGCATGAGCACCACAAGAAAAGCCAAAAGAGAAATGACAAACTGGGAGAAAATAATTGCAACATATGTCACTTTAAAAGATTTAATATATTAATATACAAAGAACTTTAGTTGAGAAAAAAACACCAAAATCCTACAGAAAAATGGGCAAAGATTTGAACATATAATTCACAAAACGATGAAAAATAATACATTATGAAAAGATGTTCAGGGGGGCGCCTTCAAGATGGCAGAGCAGTAAGACATGGAGATCACCTTCCTCCCCACAAATACATCAAAACTACATCTATATGTGGAACAACTTCTACAGAACACCTACTGAACGCTGGCAGAAGACCTCAGACATCACAAAAGGTGAGAAACTCCCCACGTATCAGGATAGGGTAAAAGAAAAAAGGAAAACCAGAGACAAAAGACTAGGGACGGGACCTGCACCTCTGGGAAGGAACTGTGAAGGAAGAAAAGTTTCAACACACTAGGAAGCCCCTTCACTGGCGGAGACAGGGGGTAGGGGGGTGGGGGGTGGGGGGGAAGCTTCAGAGCCACGGAGGAGAGCGCAGCAACAGGGGCGTGGAGGGCAAAGCGGAGAGATTCCCGCACAGAAGATCAGTGCCGACCAGAACTCACCAGCCCGAGAGGCTTGTCTGCTCACCCGCCGGGACGTGTGGCGGCTGGAGGCTGAGGTTCGGGCTTCGGAGGTCGGATCCCAGGGAGAGGACTGGGGTTGGCTGCGTGAACACAGCCTGAAGGGGGCTAGTGATCCACAGCTAGCCGGGAGGGAGTCCAAGAAAAAGTCTGGACCTGCCTAAGAGGCAAGAGACAATTGTTTTGGGGTGCACGAGGAGAAGGGATTCAGAGCACCGCCTAAACGAGCTCTAGAGACAGGCGCGAGCCGCGGCTATCAGTGCGGACACCAGAGACGGGCGTGAAATGCTAAGGCTGCTGTTACAGCCACCAAGAAGCCTGTGTGCAAGCACAGGTCACTATCCACACCTCCCCTCCCGGGAGCCTGTGCAGCCCGCCACTGCCAGGGTCCCGTGATCCAGGGACAACTTCCCCAGGAGAACACACTGTTGCAAAGTCATGCAGGCCTCTGCAGTCGCAGGCTCACACTGAATTCCGTACCCCCCCCCTCCCCCCTGCCTGAGTGAGCCAGAGTCCCCTAATCAGCCGCTCCTTTAACCTCATCCTGTCTGGGCAGGGAACAGATGTCCTCAGGCGACCTACACGCAGAGGTGGGGCCAAATCCAAAGCTGAACCCCAGGAGCTGTGCAAACAAAGAAGAGAAAGGGAAATCTCTCCCAGCAGCCTCAGGAGCAGCGGATTAAATCTCCACAATCCACTTGATGTACCCTGCATCTGTGGAATACCTCAATAGACAACGAATCATCCCAAAATTGAGGCGGTGAGTTTGGGAGCAAGGGTAGACTTGGGGTTTGCTTTCTGAATCTAATTTGTTTATGGTTTTATGTTTATTGTAGTTTAGTATTTAGAGCTTATTATCATTGGTAGATTTGTTTATTGATTTTGTTGCTCTCTTCCTTTTTTATATATATGTATTTTTTCTTTTTCTTTTTCTCTTTTTGTGAGTGTGTATGTGTATGCTTTTTTGTGTGATTTTGTCTGTATAGCTTTGCTTTGCCAATTGTCCTAGGGTTCTGAGAGTCCATTTTATTTATTTATTTATTTATTTAGTATAGTTTTTAGTGCTTGTTATCATTGGTGGATTTGTTTTTTGCTTTGGTTGCTCTCTTCTTTTTCTCTCGCTTTCTTTTTCTTTTATTACGTTTTAATGTTTTTATTTTCAATAATATTTTCCATTGTAATAACTTTATTTTATTTATTTATTTTTTCTTTCTTTCTTTCTTTTTCTCCCTTTTCTTCTGAGCTGTGTGGCTGACAGGGCCATGGTGCTCTGGACGGGTGTCAGGGCTAAGCCTCTGAGGTGGGAGAGCCGAGATCAGGACACTGGTCCTCCAGAGACCTCCAGGTCCCACATAATATCAAATGGTGAAAGCTCTCCCAGAGATCTCCATCCCTACGTCCAGACCCAGCTCCACTCAATGACCAGCAAGCTACAGTGCTGGACACCCTATGCCAAACAACTGGCAAGACAGGAACACAACCCCACTCATTAGCAGAGAAGCTGCCTAAAATCATAATAAGGTCACAGACATCCCAAAACACACCACCGTATGTAGTCCAGCCCACCAGAAAGACAAATTCCAGCCTCATCCATCAAAACAAAGGCACCAGTCCCCTCCACCAGGAAGCCTACACAACCTACTGAACCAACCTTACCCACTGGGAGCAGACACCAAAAACAACGGGAACTACGAACCTGCAGCCTGTGAAAAGGAGACCCCAAACACAGTAAGTTAAGCAAAATGAGAAGACAGAGAAATACACAGCAGATGAAGGAGCAAGGTAAAAACCCACCACACCAAACAAATGAAAAAGACATAGGCAGTCTACCTGAAAAAGAAGTCAGAGGAATGATAGTAAAGATGATCCAAAATCTTGGAAATAGAACAGAGAAAATACAAGAAACGTTTAACAAAGAACTAGAAGAACTAAAGAGCAAACAAGCAATGATGAATAACACAATAAATGAAATTTAAAATTCTCTAGAAGGAATCAATAGCAGAAGAGGCAGAAGAACAGATAAGTGACCTGAAAGATAAAATAGTGGAAATAACTATTGCAGAGCAAATAAAGAAAAAAGAATGAAAAGAATTGAGGACAGTCTCAGAGACCTCTGGGACAACATTAATCATACCAACATCCGAATTATAGGGGTCCCAGAAGAAGAAGAGAAAAAAAAGGTCCTGAGAAAATACATGGAGAGATTATAGTTGTAAACTTCCCTAATATGGGTAAGGAAATAGTCAATCAAGTTCAGGAAGTGCAGACAGTCCCATCAAGGATAAAGCCAAGGAGAAACACAACAAGACACATACTAATCAAACTATCAAAAATTAAATACAAAGAAAAATTATTACAAGCAGCAAGGGAAAACCAATAATTAACATACAAAGGAATCCCCATAAGGTTAACAGCTGATCTTTCAGCAGAAACTCTGCTGGCCAGAAGGGAGTGGCAGGACATATTTAAAGTGATGAAACGGAAAAACTAGAACCTAGATTACTCTACCCAGCAAGGATCTCACTGAGATTTGACGGAGAAATTAAAACCTTTACAGACAAGCAAAAGCTAAGAGAATTCAGCACCACCAGACCATCTTTACAGCAAATGCTAAAGAAACTTCTCTAGGCAGGAAACACAACAGAAGGAAAAGACTTACAATAACAAACCCAAAACAATTTAGAAAATGATAATAGGAACATACATATTGATAACTACCTTAAATGTAAATGGATTAAATGCTCCCACCAAAAATCATAGACTGGCTGAATGGATACAAAAACAAGACCCGAAAATATACTGCCTACAAGAGACCCACTTCAGACCTAGGGTCACATACAGACTGAAAGTGAGGGGATGGAAAAAGATATTCCATGCAAATGGAAATCAAAAGAAAGCTGGAGTAGCAGTTCTCATATCACACAAAATAGACTTTAAAATAAAAATTATTACAAGAGAAAAAGAAGGACATGACATAATGATCAAGGGATCAATGCAAGAAGAAGATTGTATAACAATTGTAAATATTTATGCAGCCAACATAGGAGCACCACAATACATAAGGCAAATGCTAACAGCCATAAAAGGGGAAATCGACAGTAACACAATCATAGTAGGGGTCTTTAACGCCCCACTTTCACCAATGGACAGATCAACCAAACTGAAAATCAACAAGGAAACACAAGCTTTAAATGACACATTAAACAAGATGGACTTAATTGATATTTACAGGACATTCGATCCCAAAACAACAGAACACACTTTCTTCTCAAGTGCTCATGGAACATTCTCCAGAGTAGATCATATCCTGGGTCACAAATCAAGCCTTGGTAAATTTTTAAAAATTGAAATCGTATCAAGTATCTTTTCCGACCACAACGCTATGAGACTAGATATCAATTACAGGAAAAAATCTGTAAAAAATAAAAACACACGGAGGCTAAACAATACACTACTTAATAACCAAGAGATCACTGAAGAAATCAAAGAGGAAATCAAAAAATGCCTAGAAACAAATGACAATGAAAACACGACGACCCAAAACCTATGCGATGCAGCAAAAGCAGTTCTAAGAGGGAAGTTTATAGAAATACAATCCTACCTCAAGAAACAAGAAACATCTCAAATAAACAACCTAACCTTACACCTAAAGCAATTAGAGAAAGAAGAACAAAAATATGCCAAAGTTAGCAGAAGGAAAGAAATCATGAATATCAGATCAGGAATAAATTAAAAAGAAATAAAGGAAATGATAGCAAAGATCAATAAAACTAAAAGCTGGTTCTTTGGGAAGATAAACAAAATTGAGAAACCATTAGCCAGACCTATCAAGAAAAAAAGGGGGAAGACTCAAATCAATACAATTAGAAATGAAAAAGGAGAAGTATCAACTGACACTGCAGAAATACAAAGGATCATGAGAGATTACTACAAGCAACTATATGCCAATAAAATGGACAACCAGGAAGAAATGGACAAATTCTTAGAAAAGCACAACTATCTGAGACTGAACCAGGAAGAAACTGAAAATATAAACAGACCAATCACAAGCACTGAAATTGCAACTGTGATTTAAAATCTTCCAACAAACAAAAGCCCAGGACCAGATGGCTTCACAGGTGAATTCTATCAAACTTTTAGAGAAGAGCTAACACCTATCCTTTCCAAACTCTTGTAAAATATAGAAGAGGGAGGAGCACTCCTAAACTCATTCTATGAGGCCACCATAACCCTGATACCAAAACCACACAAAGATGCCACAAAAAAAGAAAACTACAAGCCAATATCACTGATGAACATAGATGCAAAAATCCTCAACAAAATACTTGCAAACAGAATCCAACAGCACATTAAAAGGATCATACACCATGATGAAGTGGGGTTCATCCCAGGAATGCAAGGATTCTTCAATATATGCAAATCAATCAATATAATACACCACATTAACAAATTGAAGGAGAAAAACCATATGATCAACTCAATAGATGCAGGAAAAGCTTTCTATAAAATTCAATACCCATTTATGATAAAAACCCTCCAGAAAATAGTCATAGAGGGAACTTATCTCAACATAATAAAGGTCATATGTGACAAACCCACAGCCAACATCGTTCTCAATGGTGAAAAACTGAAACCATTTCCACTAAGATCAGGGACAAGACAAGGTTGTCCACTCTCGCCACTATTATTCAACATAGTTTTGGAAGTTTTAGCCACAGCAAACAGAGAAGAGAAAGAAATAAAAGTAATCCAAATCGGAAAAGAAGTAAAGCTGTCAGTTTGCAGATGACATGATACTAAAGATGCTACCAGAAAACTACTAGAGCTAATCAATGAATTTGGTAAAGTAGCAGGATACAAAATGAATAGAGAGAAATCTCTTTCATTCCTATACACTAATGATGAAAAATCTGAAAGAGAATTTAAGGAAACACTCCCATTTACCATTGCAATGAATAGAATAAAATACCTAGGAATAAACCTACCTAAGCAGACAAAAGACCTGTATGCAGAAAACTATAAGACACTGATGAAAGAAATTAAAGATGATACAAACAAATGGAGACATATACCATGTTCTTGGATTGGATGACTCAGCATTGTGAAAATGACTATACTACCCAAAGCAATCTACAGATTCAGTGCAATCCCTATCAAACTACCGATGGCATTTTTCACAGAACTAGAACAAAAAACTTCACAATTTGTATGGAAACACAAAAGACCCCGAATAGCCAAAGCAATCTTGAGAAAGAAAAACGGAGATGGAGGAATCAGGCTCCTGGACCTCAGAATATACTACAAAGCTACAGTAATCAAGATAGTATGGTACTGGCACAAAAACAGAAATATAGATCAATGGAACAGGATAGAAAGCCCAGAGATAAACCCATGCACACATGGTTACCTTATTTTTGACCTTTTTAAAAGAGGAAGAATGTACAATGGAGAAAAGACAGCCTCTTCAATAAGTGGTGCTGGGAAAACTGGACAGCTACATGTAAAAGAATGAAATTAGAACACTCCCTAACACCATACACAAAAATAAACTCAAAATGGATTAAGACCTAAATGTAAGGCCAGACACTAAAAACCTCTTAGAGGAAAACATAGGCAGAACACTCTATGATATAAATCACAGCAAGATCCTTTTTGACCCACCTTCTAGAGAAATGGAAGTAAAAACAAAAATAAACAAATGGAACTTAATGAAACTTAAAAGCTTTTGCACAGCCAAGGAAACCATAAACAAGATGAAAAGACAGCCCTGAGAATGGGAGAAAATATTTTCAAATGAAGCAACTGACAAAGGATTAATCTCCAAAACATACAAGCAGCTCATGCCGCTCAATATCAAAAAAGCAAACAACCCAATCAAAAAATGGGCAGAAGACCTAAATAGAGATTTCTCCAAAGAAGATATACAGATTGTCAACAAACACATGAAAGGTAGCTCAACATCACTAATCATTAGAGAAATGCAAATCAGAAACTACAATGAGGTATCACCTCACACTGGTCAGAATGGCCATCATCCAAAAATCTACAAACAATAAATGCTGGAGAGAGCGTGGAGAAAAGGGAACCCTCTTGCACTGTTGGTGGGAATGTAAATTGATACAGCCACTATGGAGAACAGTTTGGAGGTTCCTCAGAAAACTAAAAATAGAGCTACCATACGACCCTGCAATCCCACTACTGGGCATATACCTTGAGAAAACCATAATTCAAAAAGAGGCATGTGCTACAATGTTCACTGCAGCTCTATTTACAATAGCCAGGACATGGAAGCAACCTAAGTGCCCATCGACAGATGAATGAATAAAGAAGATGTGGCACATATATACAATGGAATATTACTCAGCCATAAAAAGAAATGAAATTGAGTTATTTGTAGTGAGGCGGATGGAGCTAGAGTCTGTCATACAGAGTGAAGTAAGTCAGAAAGAGAAAAACAAATACCGTATGCTAACACATGTATATGGAATCTAAAAAAAAAAAATGGTTCTGAAGAACCTAGGGGCAGGACAGGAGTAAAGACGCAGACATAGTGAATGGACTTGAGGACACGGGGAGGGGGAAGGGTAAGCTGGGATCAAGTGAGAGAGTGGCATGGACATATATACACTACCAAATGTAAAATAGATAGCTAGTGGGAAGCAGCCACATAGCCCAGGGAGATCAGCTCAGTGCTTTGCGTCCACCTAGAGGGGTGGGATAGGGAGAGTGGGAAGGAGACCAAGAGGGAGGAGATATGGTGATATATGTATAGCTGATTCACAGTTATACAGCAGAACCTAACACACCATTGTAAAGCAATTATACTCTAACAAAGATGTTAAAAAAAAAAAGAAAGCATGTTCAATTTCAATCATAATAAGAGGAGTTCAAGAGATACCACCAATCCCATAAAACTGATAAAAATGTTAAAATCAAAAGGTTTACAGTATATTTTGTTGGCAGAGCTGTGGGCAACAGACAATCAGATGCAATTCTTGTAGAAATGCAAAATGGTATATTCCCTCTATAAGAGAATTTGGCAATATTTAACAAAACTACACATGCATTTACCGTCTAACCCAGCAATTACACTTGTGCTTATTTACCCTGAAGATATAGCTGCAACAATAAGAAAATACATATTCCCAAGGTTATTCATTGCAGCATTATTTGCAATTGAAAATACTGGAAACTATCTAAAGATCCAGACATATGAGAAGGCTATACAATGAGATACTACAAAGCATTAAAAAATTAATGAGGACAATCTTTATGAACTGATATAAAGTGATTTCCAAAATGCATTATTGAGTATAAAACACTGAAGTGCAAAATAGCATGGATGACATGCTACCTTCTGTGTAAGAGAGAAAGGGAAATAAGGACATCTATACCAATAATTCCAATTTCAATCTATCACCCCAGATTTCTCCCTTTCTATTTCCAATTCCACAATCCTATAATGCATCTAAAATTTCTTTGCCCACTACAAAAAATAAGCTGCTCCTCTTTACAAACAAAAAGAAACACATGAGAGACAAACTAGAAAACAATGAAGCTGGTTCCACTGAAGGCACGGGGAGACTGAGATGAAAGGCCTATGGGAAGGACTGACACTTCTCTGAATACATCTTACTGTTTGCTTTTGACTTTCAGAAGCTCTACATATTCAAAAAACAAAATTAAATCAACAAAGATGGGGAAAAAACCCAAAAGAAACAACAATGATAACAGCAACAACCTCAAAAAACTAAAACTGAAAACAAATGGAAATAAATGAACCCAACTACATTTCAATTAAATTAAAGTTGGGGCTAGAGGGGGAGAGTTTGACTAATTCAAGTATATTATGAACACACTAATAAATTATATACCCTTAGTCTTGGGTCGAGTAGGGCGGGGGAGTAATGAAAACAATTTCTGAACTCTTTTTAGTGTTGGGTGTTTTGGGTTTTTTTTTGCATTATCATTTTTGATAGTGACATAAGCAAAGTAATTCTGAAACAATTTAAAATGTATTATAGGAATGCAAAACTAAGTTAATGTAAAAAGAGAGTTACAGATGTGAAATGGTGGAAATTGAGGAAGAGCCCTATGGTGATGAATTGGAATTGGAGCGTTGGTGTAGACTCATATATCAAACATGCATATATTTCTTATCTCTGCCCACTGGAAGGCCCAAGAAGCAAGGACACTCCAGTAGCAACAAGCACATCTAGTGATGAGATCTTGATTTCTAATACCATTATCCATTAAAAGGAACCAGGACTCCTCAGAGAAAGACTGATTCCAGGGCTGGGGAAGGGAAGATTCAATATGGTCCTGGAACATCTTTTATATCAGGAAGTTAAGAAGTGCCTGAAGTAATTATGGGATGTGTCACAAGGACATAGGAGCTAGTTTGAAGGGACTCCACTGGCCAAATGTGGGAGATTTTGAGATTAATAAATTATAAACCCTCAAAAAATAGGAATTCATGAGTCCTTATTGATGATCAATCAATCAATCAATAAAGGAGAAGCATTCTTGTTTTGAATGCCAAGTGCCAATTGGCCAATGCAGAGACAGATTTGGAGTTTGAAAAATCATCATTTTGCAACCATCATAGTAAAGACTGCTTCAAGCAAAAAGCATTCATATGTGTTAAATCTGAGGGAGAGAGGGATTTTGCTGAAGAGCAGGACGTTTGGTTTAATGTATTCCCACAGATTGCGTATTCCTAGGAAAGGAAAAAGCAGCAACTATATAGTAGAAACTTCCAACAAACTGACCTATACACTAAAGTATTTGGGGGAAAGAGATATGATGTATGCAACTTACTCTCAAATGGTTCAGCAAAACAATAATGCATACACATATATAGAAAAAGAGCAAATGATAAATATATGGGACAAAATGTTAACGATTGGTGAATCTGAGTAAACGAAACATGGGTGTCTTTGTACTACTCTTGCAGATTTTCTGTTTGACATTATTTCCAAACAGAAAATAAAAAACAAAGCAAAAAATAAATCTACACAAATGTCATTGTTTCATCATCCTCTGAGTAAATGAAAGTGTCACAAATGATAGAACAAACAAGAAAATATCCAAATGGTAAAGTTTCCATCTTGTCCTTTGTCCTTCTTTGAATTAGGGACAGATTGTTGGATATTTTACACAAACTTAAAGAAATGATGAAACATCTGATTTAAATAGTTAAATAAAATAGGCTACATTATGTACTTAGTAGCGATACTAGTATATTTCCTCTAAAATGTGAAGTTCTTACACTGCAGTCTTTTAAGAGCCAAGCATTTAATGCCACACAAGATGGATTACAAGAATAAAATTACTTCCCTGTGGATAGACTTTTAAAACTAAATTAATATTTCAAAGCATATGGCTGTTACATGAATTTCTCCCAAATTCCCTTTGAAAAGCTAATATGGTCATATTGAGTGGGAAAAAAACCCTCAAACTCAAATCCCACTTTTAATTATGAGATACTCATCAGAAATCCTTGTGAGACGTAAAATTAGAACATTTAAAAGGTGATTTGGGGGCTTCCCTGGTGGCGCAGTGGTTGAGAATCTGCCTGCCAATGCAGGGGACACAGGTTCGAGCCCTGGTCTGGGAAGATCCCACATGCCGCGGAGCAACTGGGCCCGTGAGCCACAACTGCTGAGCCTGCGCATCAGGAGCCTGTGCTCCGCAACAAGAGAGGCCGCGATGGTGAGAGGCCCGCGCACTGCGATGAGGAGTGGCCCCCGCTCGCCGCAACTGGAGAAAGCCCTCACACAGAAACGAAGACCCAACACAGCCAAAAATAAATTAATTAATTAATTAAAAGGTGATTTGCAGGGCTGTTAATAGTCGAACCATGGTGAAAATGTGAAGATGAGAAACAGCAGTATACTAAAATGGGTATAAGAGCTAGAAAGAGAAACCTGGATTTAAAACCTGCTTCTTTCTCTTAGAAGTCACTTGAGGCAAGGGGCAAGATTCTCTAAGTCAGAATTTTCTAAACCAGTGGTTTGGTTCTAGTTGTGGTACCCAGCCAGCAGCATCCGCATCAACCAGGAACTTTTTAGAAATGCAAATTCTCGGGTACCACCCTAAACCTACCAAATCGAGTTATGTCCAGTGACCTGTGTTTTAACAGGCCCTGCAGGTGCTTCTGATACACACTAAACTTTCAGAACCATACTTCTAAGCTACAACAAAAATAACAGCAATAAAACATAATAATAGTAATACAATCCATTTTAGGATTATGATGATTAAATGAGATATTACACATGCAGAAATGATTTCTAAACTGTAGCAAAAACACTCATCATTAATGGTAGATTATTATTGTGTGACATAGAATTGTGAGAGAAAAATCTTAAAACCAATAGTACTTTGTGCTTTTATCAAACTGCCCTTCTACAAAGTTTCAAAGAAGGTTAATTCCTTAAAACTTCCCACACTTGGTACTAGGTCTTGCACATAGGATTGCTCATTAAGCTTTATTGATGCTAACTGAAATAATTTCAGTTGACCAAGGTCATCGGCAAGTATTTTATCTCTTGTTTTTGATATGGTCAAACTGGGAATTTTAAACATCACCGAAACCAACCAAGCTATTAATTTTGAAAGGCAATTTAGCTTCTGTGTTTAGGGGCAGATGCTCTGCTTTGGAGTTACACTATCAGGCACCACTCGTTGCTGTGTGACTTTGGCAAAGTTATTTACCCACGCTGGGCCTCCTGACTTTGCTCATAGAACAAGGGTGATAATAATAATAGTATCCACCTCAATGGGATGTTGAGAGTATTAATTGAAATTTTAAAGAACTTAAAAATGGTCCTGGTACACAGCATTCAATATTCTTTCTACGCCCTGAATGCCATACTTAGTTCATCTCCCTTTTACTTCTTCATTTTTTCCCTCCTTGCTTTCCTTTGGGTTTTATGCCCATGTCTGCATGAACACTTTCTTTTCTTGGCATCTGCACATCTTTTAATGAAGATGAAGACCAGGCACACATAGAAACCTTAAATGTACATAAAATGATGTATATACTCTTATCCCCTATTATGAATTAGCACAGCTTTTGAAATATCAACTTCGTTGAGGTAAAATTTACATACACTAAAACATACACATTTTAAGTGTACTGTTAAGTGTACAATTCCATGACTTCAGCACATGTATACACCTGTAGAATAGCCACCATTATCAAGATATAGAACATTTCCATCACCCCAAAAAAGTTCCCTCATGACCTTCTGCCATCAATCTCCTCTTCCTACACACACCCTCAGGCAACCATTGATCTGCTTTCTGTCACTATAGATTAATTGTGCCTTTCTAGAATTTCATATAAACAAAATAACAGTAATTTGTTTGTGTCTGGCTTCTTTGCTCAGCATGTTGTTAGCAGAGATTTATCCGTGTTGTTGCATGTACTTCAAACTTTCTTTTATTGCTGAGGAGTGTTTCATTGTATGGATATACCACAATCTGTTTATCCATGGGTTACTTCCAGTTTTCCTTTCCCATTTTTCTTTTTAACTATATATCTTATGGATTTTCCCCATCATTTTAAAGTTTGGATATAACATGCACATATCCTAATTTACTTAATTGTTCTACCTCTGTTGGACATGCAAGCTCTTTACCATGTTTTAAAATGATAATAAACACTGTTATAAATGTCTTCATGAACTCAAATATTAATGGAATCCAATTTGGGAATAAGATTCTTGGACTATAGTCTTTATCTTTCAATGGTTTAGAAATATTTTCACTCTCTTTTAAATTCCAAGGTTGCAAATGAGAAGTTTAATGTCTGTCTGATTCTTTTTCTGAGACCTTTTTAAAATTATATATGAAAATTTATATGATTTTAATTTATACAAGTTCAAATAGGTCTCTGGCATATGTATATATGCATGCCTCTTTTTTAAAAAATTTTTTGGAACTCACCATTTTACATCAGAAAATTCAAATATTATTATAGCTCAGAATTTTTTTAAAATCTCTTTGCTGTTTGCTTCTTCATTTTTGTTTCTTCTAAAACTGCTTCGAGCCTGCATATTATTCTCATTTTGGGCCTCCTCTATGTGCCTTGGAGTTTTTTAATATTTTTATCGATGATTTCCTCATCTTTGTATTTCTTCTCTATGTTATGAATATGCTCTCTATTTGATTGAACAGTCTAAGTTGTTTTTGAACGTGACCATTTTATAATTTTTCTGTAATTTTTAAAAAATCTCAAGTCAAGCTTTATTTTACTTTCCAGAAACTGTGAGGCTGTAGGACCAAGTGATGAAGTTTCTCAGAAGCCAAGGATTAAATGTTTGGATTCTAACTTAAGGGCAACAGGAAGCCACTGAGTTTTAAACAGGTGAATGAATGTGATTAAATCTGTAGTCTAAGAAGAAATAATCTAGCTTCAGTCTGGCTGACGTCCCTTGAGGCAGGAGAACGGTTATCATGGAGACTACAAGAGCCTATATTAGGGCAGAAATGGAGGCCAAAATGCAAATTCATTTGAGTGGGGTTTAGGCGTACAATCTGGTACTTGGTGATAGACTGGTTATTGTGGCTGAGGGAGAAGGAGAAATTGACCAGGCTTCTTGCTGGACCTGGTGGATGGTTAGCTCTGCAATGATGCATAAAACACAGTAGGAAGCTCAGGTTATGTTTATTTTGGAGGTGATGTATCCTTGCATCCTCTAATACCCATGTGGCAGTATATTTATAAACTCCTAGCGGAGGACTAACTAAAGTGTTTGTGCATTTGAATTTTGATACATATTGCCACAGTGCTCTCCTTAAACCATACACTGTTTCTGTACTTTCCAATTCTCCTAGGTTTTCCTCACTGGCTTCTTTCTTTGTCTAACATCTTAAACCCTGAAAATTCCCTTCATTTGTGTAAAGATAAAATACAAAGCTTGTCTTCACTCATTACTTCCAAAAGAAAAATTGGAGGGGAGAGCAGGGCGATAAAGGAGCTTATTAAACTCCGTGTCGATAGCCAAAGCACAGGGTTAGAAAAAGTTCCTTCAGGAGAGGACCAAGCTCCTAGAGTCACTCTATAGAAGGAAGAACTGGAGCGTGGGGAGGAGTCGGGGCCACCCCCGCCCCCAGCCTCGCGTAGGTGCCACCCGCGGAGATGAAATGTGAGCCCGGGTGGCCGAGGACGCTGGGTCGGCCGCTTAGCCCGCCGCCCGAGCGCCGCGGGGACAGACAAAGAGACCTCCGCCCCAGCGCAGCCCCGCGCGGCGGCCCGGGCTCCCCTCGAAAGCTCCCAGGGCGATGGCCAGGTCTCCGTGCCACCCGGCTCTCCAGAGCGCTGCCCTCTCCATCTGACCGCCCTCCAGCTCCCCCGTCCCCTCCCGGTGCCGGGCTCTCCCTTGGCTCCCAGCCCTCTCTACAGACCGGTCTGTCTGTCTCTCTGTCCATCTGTCCTGGCGCGCAACCTCCGGCCACCGGCTTGGATGGACGCGCGGAGGGTCCCCGGGTGTCCAGGGGTCTTGCTTCCGAAGTTGGTCCTGCTCTTTGTCTACGCAGGTCAGTGACCTAGGGCGGCGGGAGAGGGGAAGGGGGCTCGGGGCGGCGCTGGGGTCACACTCCGGGCAAACACGGGTTGGGCGGGATGCGCGGGACCGTGGTGGGAGGTCAGAGACTGTGTGGTCCCCGCAGGCAGGAGCAGAAGCCCGCGCCCGCGCGCTACAGCCCTGGGCTTAACCTCCACGCGGTTGTGTTTTGTCCCTTTCCTTACACGTTTCCTTTTTTTTTTTTTTTTTTTTTTTTCTTTTCCTTTCTCTCTCTCCGCGAAGCAGCTATCCCCAACCCCACATTTAGGGGTTATTGTTTTTATTTTCTGGATAGCGTGCATTTTTTTTCAATCGTATCCAGGACTCGGGAATTTGGGGTGAGAGTGGAGACTGAGCTGTGAGAGGAAAGCATGTTTTTTGAAAAGCACCTGAAGTTAGGGAGGCATCGCTGAGGTTTCAAATAAGCTAATCTGATGACTTTTCCATTTCAGTAAATGCTACCCACTGGCCCCTCCACCTCCACATTCCGAATATTCCGGATTTTCCCTTTCAGAAATAAAAAAGCCTTAGACCTCTGTTTTTCTTCCTTAGAAGATGATCCTCAAGTGTGGTGGACAGGGTAATTGGAAGCTTTGAGTTGAAATATAGGGTTTTCGAGAGGCATAAATTCACCCAGAATCTGATCTGTTTTCGCTGAATTTGTTCAGCACTTGCTTATAGGTGACGGGCATCTCATTTCCCTCATCCTAATTATTCTTAGCGAGAATTGCTAATAATTGATGAAGCAAAGCAGTTTTCTTGTTTTGTGACTGATGGGGAGCCCAAAATGGCCTTTCATTGGTTATTCATGTATAAAGTTAATTACACATGCGGCTTTGCATCTGCTTCGTATTTTAAAAAACAGGATAAAAGCAGAGTTCTTTGTAAATGTTTTCATGTCTCTAAATTCCTATAACAAACACCACAGGCTTACCTATGACCTTGCAGTAGTAAGTTTATGTATAGCACTGTGACTTGCCTTTTGATACTTACAAAGATATTGCAACCAAAATGAAGACGTTCTTCAGCGTTCTTACCTGAACATCAGTAGAAGTGAATTTCTCATTCAACCTTGCCAGAAATGAATCACAATAACTTCTATAGAAGTTTCCAATCTGTTTATTAAAATGTAAATTAGTGGCTGTCTATAAGTTGTTTTAAAGATATTTTATTGTAGGGGAATAGCTGACCTTCAAATACAGAAATTTATAAAATAGGAAAAGTGCTTTCTATTTAATGAGGAGAGTCCACATTCTAATGTGTTTCCAGCACTTATTTCTTTTACTTAAGTCGTATAAGGTTTTTAGAATTTGAGAGTCTAACAGAATCAATTGCATTAATATTTGTTTTATATTAAAATCTCTTTATTAGTTCATTTGAAACAATGATAATTCTTTCCACTTCCTCTGTTTACCGAAAGAAAACAAAAATAAGAAAATAGAACGCAACAAATGAAACTTTAATTCCCTTGCTCATCTTCAGTCACACCACTGAACAACTTTTTCTTGTTCTTTTGTCCATTTTATTCTCTTTGGTGAGCCGAAAGCTTCTAATTTGCACTTTTCCTTCCCTTCTTCCTGTTCCCCCAATGTTAAGTGCACAGCTCCCCCAGGATTCAGGAAACCCGCCCAGCTGGCCAGCAGCAAGCTTGATCAGTTTAAAAAGTTTTCATTCCATTCATTTCTTCTCTCCATCCGCATCCCTCCCCAGTACGCTACAAAGTCATTGCAAGCCAATACTAGGTCGAGTTATCATCTTTGATAAGAAATGATTAGCTAATTGCTTTTGATATTAATTCCTGAACTCTATTTCAGAGGCCTTTTTATGCTTGCCGTATTCACTCAACTAATATTTATGGAGTGAGATGTGTTGAATGATACATAGGACAGAGGCCATGCTTTGAGTCTTGTCTGGGAGATCAGGTGTGCCCATTACTCTAAGGTATAAAAAGCTGTATTATAGGAGAGATACACCATGTGCTCTAGGTGTTCGAAGGAGGGGACCTTATTGCTGGCTTAGGAGTATATGCTCCATGAAGATGATGTCTATTTTGTTTAGCATAATATTCTCAGAGACTAGCAAAACACCTGGCCCATAAGAGGAACTCAGGAAATATTTGCTCAGAGAAATTAAATTGAGGAGGACTTTTTAGGACCTACACCTTTGAATTATAGGAAGCCTTGGACATAGGAGATGTAGTAGGATAGAGTGTGAACAAAGGCAAAAATCGTGAGATTTGTATATGCAAAAACAGATAACACAGTTGGGTTGGAACTAAGAGATAAGGCTGGAAGTGAGGATTGGGGTGAGATGGGGGAACACTGCAGAAATAGAATTAATCCAGATACCCTGTTAAATAAATTGCCAGCTTTAATGGGACGAAAACCTATGTAGATGCACTGTCCATAACCTGAATTATTTTCTCCAAGGAAAATGCATTAAATACAGGTTCCATTCGTTAAGGAAATAAGAGCAAGGTTTCTATACCTGAAGCATCGTGTCTGACTGTGGAGTCACTTTTGGGAAGGGATTCAACGAAGTGTTTATATTATTATCCAACTCCCACTGCAGGCTACAAAGACAGGATTTGGCCAAGGTTTTAACCTTCCCGACCCTAGCCAGTGATTTCTGTCCCCTCCCTTTCCTTCCTTTCTGATCCTTAGCTATAGATTACAAGAGCCAATTCTGAGCAAGTGCTTGGAGCCAGATGCTTTCCTGTACTACACATTTCTTAAGATGGGAGTGGGGAAGCTTCTTCCAGATCCTGCCTTTAACTAAAGTCATTGAAGAAAATTGGAATTAGCTAATTTTCGAGGATGTTAACTTGAATATTAATAATAATATTATTTATCTTCTGAGGGCCATTGGGATGTTTCATTCTTTTACAAGTGAGAAAATGCTTCTGTACTATCCCAACTGTGATCTTTATAGGATTATTCTCAAATAAACCGGAGAAAGCAACTAACATATCAAAATAAGTTTGAGGTGTGGTTGACCCCCCAGTTTGGAAATGTTGTGATTGTGAATGTATTTGCCATACTATTAAACTTTCCCGTTTCAGTTGTTTAATTCTGGGAAGTAGACAAGAGTGCTGGAAAATGCCATAAAAAATAATGAACAATGTGTGACAGGATCTAGATGTTTGCTGCAGGTATAATCCAGTTTCTTGGCTACAAGATTTGGGGCTTGGTTTCCTGTAACATTGGCTCAAAATATTTTGATAACACCATGTCCTTACAATAACAGTAATTGAATCTTCGATAATCATGGAGAGCTTAATAAGATGTCACTGTCTTGGGCATTATCCAAAAGGCACCCCATGAAGCTACTTAAAAATCACTTGTCCTGCTCTGACAGAATAAGGCGGGATGTCAGCTCTCCCGCTATCTGAACGGCTTTTAAGAGCATAAAGCAAAACATCCCAGCTAAGCGCTTGAGATAACTGACTAGTCTAAATATTTGACTTAATTAAACAGTACTAAAAATAAGAGCTATAGAAATTCCCTGGGAAAATGATAAAATAAACTGCAAAAAGCAGACACTGTCAATAAATCATTAGATCGTGTTTTCTGTCTTCAAAATTTTGGATTTAAGTAGAGTTACTGAATCTTACAAAGGTAGTTATTTTTTCCTTTCATGTCTTCTTACCACATCCCAGAAGAAAACATTAAGGTTTGTTCATTTATGAAGTAGAATAAAACTGAGGAAAAGAAAACATGAACTTCTGACTTGTTCCACAGAGGCCATGCATTATTGATAAAGGTGAAAGAACTTTGCTGGGTTTTGATTGCATCAATTTGTAAAGAATCATCTTGTCAGGGAGGTGATTTAAAAGCAAAATCTGTATTTTCCTCTCTAGACAAATCAATTACATGGACATGTAGGCATATATATAACATTTGCACTTTTATGTTATGACTTTGACAGAAAAACAAAAGTCTTATATAATTTAGATAGTAGTTATTGCCTTCAGAGATTGAGTTGGAAATGACCTATTTTGTGATTCATGAACACGTAACTTAAATTATCAGACTGTACTTAATGTTTTCCTACATGTACCTGAAACTCACATATCCATTGTAATATATACCATTGATTATAACTAAATGATAACCTTAACTTGTTAAACATAAACAATTTAGGAAGAATAAACAATTTTTTAAAGGTAGGGTAATTTTTATTTAACATTTTGGTATAATTTTCCTTGCCAAAAACACGGAAAAAAGACAGTAATTTGGTTTTGTCAGCTCTGGTATGTCCTTTTTAATCAGAAAATACATTTCCCTCTTCACATAGTGCTGTTTCATAGCTTATTGATTCTTAAATCTGGCATCAAATAAACTCTTAATTATTCACCAGTGAATTATCTATAAGAACTTTTCCCCACAGCTAACTAACTCATTATCTTCCAATCCAAATGGATTGACAGTATATGCATACTCATCTGTGGTACCCTATGTATACAAACTGTAATTATGAAGGTAAAAAATGGTAGAGAAAGGAAAGCATATAATGCATTGTGGTGAAAAATATACATTACTTAAATATTATCTCCAGTTGATATTATTCATGTCAACAACACTTTCCATTAAATGTAGTTGAAAGTAGCACCCTGAAGTCAAAAGACTTTATCATTTAAAAATAATTGCAAGAACACTGGTGACCAATTTAATGTCTGATTAGTTGGATCACTCATTCCTCCCTTCAATGTCTCATTCAACCAACTCTGACTACCAATTATGGTGCTCGATGGAGGAGGTTCAAAGACTGGTCTTTGCCTTTTCCAGATTTATGTCCAATAAGGAAGGAAGACTAGTTTAGATGCTTACAAATGTTTTAGAATTGTGAGCACGTAAAATGAAAGTCTAAATGTGCTAAAGAGTGGTCGTTGACCGATCAAGATGTGAAATAGAGTGATTTTTCGTAAAGCTGGGATTTTCAGAAATGTAACTGCACGGATATGGTTTTTATTTTGTAGAGGATTGCCTTGCTCAGTGTGGCAAAGACTGCAAATCTTACTGCTGTGATGGAACCACGCCCTACTGTTGCTCCTACTATGCCTATATTGGGAATATTCTCTCGTGAGTATTAATCGAATTTGGCCATATTGATACTTTTTCCCTTGCCCAGTTATGTTTTCAAAAAGTACTAAGTTATAGTTATGAGTAGGAAATTCTAAGATTGGCTGTTGACATAAAATCTTTACTGGAGACACTCAACACTCATCACTATCTAGTGTATTGTATTATTTAACTAAATGTGGAAATTAATATACAAAATAAATTGCTTTTGTTAGAAGGGAGTTTAAAGAATATTTTTTATTGTCTAATTTGTTTTATGATAATAATAATGTAATAGTAATAATAATGTTTTAAGTAGACCATATTCATATATTGATCAATTTTTAACATTGTAAACTATATTTTTTTGTCTGTTTTGTTGAAGGATTAGTAAGTTAGAATTTGTCATTTAATGATAGCCAGTTTATTTTGCCACGCATATATTTGTCTGACTCAGCCAGTAGATATCAGGGAAAAGAGACATTATGAATAAAAAACAGTTGAGATATGAAACGTCAGTTTTCTACATGATGCATCTAAAGCAACTTTGGGAAACAAGATAAGAGCCCAAGAAATCTAGCCTCAACAGGGTAAAGTGATAACCAACTACAAAAATCAATGAAACATACATGCAGAGAAGGTGTTAAGTATTTCTGTCTAACCAATTAAGGATTTATTTTAGAGATGCTTCTAGGCGAAGGGAAATGGACGAGCAGAAGCTGTCTTCAGGGTTGTATGTCTGAGGACTGTGCAACTCTCTGTTCCTCTACACGCACCTTCAAGTTGAGAAATAGAAGGTAGAGAATAGGAACATAAGAATTTCACCCATGGGTGACCATCACCCATGGCTTTCAGGAGTCTGCATTTTGTATTTTTCAATTGACTGTCAGGATGATTTGAAAGCTGTTCCATTGTGACTTAACTTGTGTTTTATGAAGGCTTACGTGGAGCCAGGAAAGATTAGGCAATAAGTGATGTGTGCCTGGCTATTTTAAGCATATATCCATTGAGATGGCTTATAAGTCATCCTCGGTTTCCTGAGAATAGAAAACCTGGCATCGCATAGACTTTCTAGAATCAAAGTGGGGCTGATCTTAGGGATCATGTCTCCATGAATAAGGCCAGAAAGAATCATACTTCAGGATATTCTTGAAGACTGTCATGGCGATGGAAGAAATGTCAGGCTGTAATAAAGATTGATGAACAGAATTTAAGCATTCTTTGAAATGCAAATAAACTCTAAAATGTTTTAGTTTTTTCTCATGGAAGATTTGGTGGAAAAACATTAAGTCCCTTTACATTTAGAAAACAGTCAGAATCAGCTCAGAATATAAATACATAATAATGTTTCTCATTTGTATATCACTTCATACTTTTTAAGTAAATTAAAATACTTCATTACTAAATTCAAATTTGATTTTTCCAATGATCTCCACATGCCAGAGGCTGTTGTTCCAGGTAGATGTGTGAGTGGGCCCCAAAGGTGGTATAGATTTGAGGAACCTGGGGTCAGAATGACTCTGATTCTTTGGTCCTCTGGCTCCTGGCCCATTTCTCTGCCCACTAACTACATCACAATGTGTGTGTTGTGCCCCTTTTTCTCACCTCATAGATACCTCCACCCTGATAAATATATATAGAAGACATAATTACTTACTAATCAAAATAGTTAAAAATTTTTTAATTTACAGTTGTGCTTTACATGTTTTATATTTGCAATCAGATTCATTTTTTATGGTACCTATTCTTAGAACTAATTTTATCACTTGGTTAAAGTAAAGAATTCGTTGAGTTATATCTTTATCTGGGTTATTAGGGCCATGTACTTGTTATGTTTGAAAAAAAGAATTGTGTTTTTTGGAGGGCGGAAATAAACACAGATGGCATTATATTTTAGGCAGTTAAACTGAATTTTCTGTTCAAAATAGAAACCACTAAGTAAATCCCTTGCTAAACAATTCTTAGAGAAAAAAAAGAGCTTTAAAGTGTTTTCCCCACTGGATAAAGGAGAATACATTTTCAGGATTTCCAGTTATTGTTTAAGATTTGAAAAGAGTTAACTCCACCCAAAGCTTTTCTCTTTTCTGAGTTAGGGTGGGTGTGTGGGGTAGAGAAAGAGAAAATAATTCCAAGAATGCTTACAAAAGTTCTTTCATGCACATGTTTTCAAATATTGCTATTTTGGAACTCATAAGCTATGCTTCTTCTCTTCCAAGCATCCAGGCACATTCTTAATAAAATCATTTCAGTCATCTTAACAGAGAATTTAATCTTCGTGGTCATCAGTAAGGTAATAGGGAAGAAAGCACTTAACACAGTGGAATGTTTTGTATCCTAAATGAATAACTTTATAAATCTGGCTTCGAGTCTTGTTTATTTTCAAATAGAAAATGTCTTGGCTTACCCTAAAATGAGCTAAAGAGAGTACAAAACACGATTTGGGTCATTCTAGACTGTGTAAATTGGTAAGGTAAGGCACGCTTGATCCTTCTTGATGAGGCCTCTCTAAAATAATCAGAGTAGAGATATTTAGCCCTTAATTCCGTTTACTTCAACTGCTCTTTCTAAACTTTTGCAAATTAACCGTTAAGATTTGTTTTCAAAGATATCACAAGATCTATCTTTCAATTTACCTTTTATACAGTTGAAAAGTATTATTTTACTCAGGTCTTTCCCTTTTACCCTCTTTTTATCAGTTAGGAATTTTAAAATTTATTTGTGTCTTGTGAAAACAATTTAAAAATTAAACTTTAAAAATAACGTATATACTTTTTAAAATTGAGATGTAATTGACGTGTAACATTATATTGGTTTCAGATGTACAACATAATGATTTGATATTTGTATATACTGCAAAATGATCAATACAATAAGTCTATTTGACATAAATCTATTAAAATGGCATGCCTACTTTTGCTCATTATGGTCACAGATATTGACTTCCATATAGAAAAGTAACAGTATTATTTTCCAGAATTTAAGAATAATTTTTGCAAAAGTCAGCATATACTATGCAATCAGTTATTTACAAATTCATATTGAGTGCCTGTTACCATGGCAGCATAGGATCCAAAGATGAATAAATGATGTTCCCTGACCTTTACAATCTCACAATCTTATAAGAGAAGAAAATGTAGACAAATAATTGTTCATAGAATTAATCTATGAAGTGTTATTGAAGGGCTGAGAAGAGAGAAAGCAGCTAAGTGTGTGTGTGTGTTTAGAAAGAGATGTTTAGAGGAAGTCTCATAAATAAGAAATTTGAACAGAGTTTTAAAGAAAGAGTAGATATTTACATAAGTGGACAGTGAAGAAAGGGAAGAGCATTCCAGACAGAGACAGTGTCCCCTACGAAGGCAAAGATTTGAGAAAGAAAATGGTCAGTTTGGGAAAACCCATGTTGTTCAGTGTTGCTAGAAAAGGAAGGTTAAACTTTGAATATAACATATAAATAAATAGGTAAGACAAAAGATACATCCTTATTTTACAGACTTTTATTGGTAGACTACATTCTTTTATTGGTTATGTCTAACAAAACTAAAATAAAATAGTTCAGTATTCTTCTGGAAATAAGAGCTGGTTTTATGTAAAACGGACGCACTCTTAGATACCACTAAGACAAGGGACAAAGGTGAGAAGGCACCAAATGAAGATTATTTTTACTTATTCCATAGAGAAAATATTTAGAGTGAACACTTTGAGATGTTACACTATTTAATACCATTTATGACGGAATATGTGACTTTGGAATTTTTTCTCCATTTTTGATCAGGAGTGTGACTACCTGACAATTAGAAACCTCACTGTGTTTGAAAATGAGAATTGGGCCAATTTACAAAGTAAACAATTTCTCATCAAACTGATTCTCAAACATTTCATCCAGCCACTTTTCTCCATGGAAAATAAACATTCTGTGATGAATATGGAAATGGGTATTTCAGTTTTGCTGCTGATGAAATTTGACTGACATTTCCTAGAGATAGGATCCAACATAAAGATAAGTTTTATGGAGTATTCTTTAGAACTAGTAGAATTCAAGGGCTCAGAGGGTTCAGTTGAGTGGCTAATTACTATTAGTAATGGGACAGACTAAAAGCAGGACTTTACTGAAAACGAAGAAAGAGTGTTATGTGAATAGGAGAATAATTGTACAATATTGAACATGAACCAAATAATGACTGGGTTGGACATAATGAGCCAGATGATAAGATATAAAATTTAATCCCCTCATTCAGAAATAGATTTTTGCTTTTCCATGTTGCTTTCATAGAATGCAGATATGTCTAGGGATCCTTCAGTGTGCCGTCTGGCCAACACAAAATCCCCACGGGGAAAAATGAAAAGGAAGAACTAATAATGGAGATGCTGGTGAGATTAAGTTTCTTTTCTTCTCAATGAAATGTAAAAGATGTATTGCCCGAAGTTTTGCAAAGGCAGCTAATAAATATCACAACTGTGATGTTAGAACCATGTTATTCATGAACGCAAAACTGAGTTAAAAGATAAAGGTTTCATATTTCCAAATGGCATTTGAGGTCCCATACTCACTAAGTAGCTGAGCATTCTGAATAAAATAAGTGAGGCTGTTCAAATAAGGACAGAAACGTAATACAGTTTGAAAGGCCTTTGGCATTGGTAAGAACATTATTTAAATTAAATGAATTAAAATGTTCTTAGGACTTAGATATGGTAAAACACCTCCGAAAGGTACATTCTGAGCAAATCAAAGTTTGTGGGAGTCTTGTTTTTGTTTTAATAATGACAGAAAGATAAATAACTAATATAATGGTAAAATGAATATGAACTTGGTTTTAATGTTAATGAGGTGACTTTTGGAAAGCACCTGGGGATGGGGGCTGGTTGCCAGGGAAACGAACCATGTGATTAGGGGGTTGGAACTTTCAATCCCAACCCCCGGACCTCTAGGGAGGGAAGAGGGTCTGGAGATTGATTTCAGTATCAATGGCCAATGATTTAATCAATCGTGCCTTTGTAATGAAACCTCCATGAAAATGCGAAAGGACAGGGTTTGGAAAGCTGCCAGATTGGTGAACACATGGAGATTTGTGGAGAATGGCACGCTCAGAGACATTTTTTTTAGTTTAAGTAATTGAATAAAAAAAATTTAATGTAGTAACAGATAATGTTTGCTATAAGAAGAAAGTCATTGTTTCTCAGAAGACATGTATTTTATGTATTACATAAATACATTTTATGTATTATTAAGAGCAAATATAAATGTGTAGATATCTAGAATTTTTTGAATCAACTATTCAATCATAATTGCCTTTGTAAATTAAGCTTCATTGTTAAGAACATAATTTGTTTTTAGGAAGGGCTAGATAAGTTTCTAGAACATGTTCCCAGCAATTTATTTCTATAATATGTACAGAGATATTCTATGTTCTACAGCTGGTAATGGAGGACATAGCCATGAATCAAACACAGTTCCTGCTCTTGAATCACTTATAAGCTACTGGGAAACATGAACTTAGAAAACAGACAGTTTAGTAGGCTGTGGAAAGGACTAAATGTAGTGGAATCAGAGAGAAGGAGTTTTTAGTCCAACTTTAGGGTGCTAGGAAGACTTCTTGAAGGAGAGCAATTCTAAGAAGAGCCTTGAAAGAAAGGTCAATTGATGAAATCCATCACTCGAGTTAAAAAAACACTTAGCAAACTATGAATAGAGAGGAAAATTTCTTAACTGAATAAAGATCTCAAAAGAAAAAACAAACCCTACCTCAAGAACCATACTCAGTGCTACACTGTTATGACCATTCCCTTTTAAGGCAACTATAAGACGAGCTAGCATCTAGCACCACTGTATTCAGCATCTTACTGGCTTGGTCCGTGTAACCAACGAGACAAATTAAACAGAGATGATTCCAATTGGAAAGGAAAGAACTAAATTGTTATTATTTACCAATGATACGATTGCCTATACTCCTCAGACTATAAAAACAAATAAGACAATTCATCAACACTGCAGGATGTAAGATCAGTGTACAAAAATTAGTGCATCCCTATACATCAACAACACTCAGAAAACGTAAAATATATGTGTGTACACAAATCTCACAACACCAGAAACTAAGTACCTAGTAAGAAATCCAATAATATGTGCATGGCACTTATGGAGTAATATAAATACATAAGAGTTTCAAGAGATGAAAGGGAGACCTAAAGAAATTAAGAGATATACCAAATTGTGGATGGGAATATTGTAAGGTTGTCAATATCGGGTTATGTCAATTCTTCCCGAACTATATGTATAATCAATACAATTCTAATAAAAACCCACAGGACCATTTTTTATTGAGTTTGACAGACTGAACCTAAAATGTATATGAGAAAGAAAAGGGTGTAGACAGAAGAAAACAGTTATGATAAACAACAAAGTGAAAAGACATGCCTAGGAGACATCGAGATTTATTATAAAGTTATGGAAAATAAATAGTGTCATACTGGTTCACAGATAAACTGATAGAATATAAAGCTTAGAAATTGACTCATGTGATAACGGAGATGATTACTGATTACAAACCGGTAGAGGTGGGTAGATTATTTAATAAATGGTGCCAAGACAATTAACTATCCATACAGATAAACGTTAAACTAGATCACCCCATCACACCACACCCCAAAATCTATCCTAATGGACTAATTACATAAAGGCAAGAAGCAAACATTTACAACATTTTAAAAAAGAGTAGAATGGCATTATAGTATCAGAATAGGAAAGATTTCTAAAATAAAAGCTAGAAAGCACAAACTGTAAAAGAAGAGATATACTAAATCACTGAACTCTACACTTTAAAATGATGAATTTTATGGTATGTGAATTATATCTCAATCTTTAAATTTTTAAAAAATATATAAGGCAACAATTCCATAGGCGAAGGGTCAGGCAAATTCCCCTCTTGGAGAAGATACTTGCAATTCATATGATTCACAAAAGATTAGTATCCATAATGCCTCAATAGGAAAATGGGCAATGTGTGTGCTCAAAAGAAGTAGTAGAGCAGAAAACCAGAAGGGCAATAAACACATGGAAGATGCTCCCCCTGGCTAGCTAAAGCAGGGAAATGCAGTTTAAAACAGTACAAGACTGTTCAGAGCTGTCAGGCTGGCAATACTCTGTAAGTCTGATAGCGCCAAGCCCTGTGGGCCAACGTGAAAGGGAACTCACACTGCTGGTGGGAAAACACAAACCATTATCAACACTTGGGAGCAATTTGACCGCATGCAGAAAAGATGAAGATGGGCATCCTTTAGGACTTAGCAATTTACCCCTTCTACACATATTCCCTGGAAAATCCTCAAATACGCACAAGGAGACATTGTAATGTGGGTTGGTATTATTTAAAATAGCAAAACATTGGAAGCAACCTAAATTTCTATCAGAGGAGAATGGATAAGTAAATTAGAGTATATTCATACAGTAGAATGGGATATAGCAATTAAATCCATGCATGTTAGTGTATCATTAGAGTAAATCTCAAAACTGTAATGCTGTGTGGAAAAGAGCTAACAGAAAAAGAATGTGCCAAACACGATACTATTTGCATAAAGCTAAACATATAAAATAATTCTGTGTATTATAGAAACGTGCGCATGTGGTAAATGTGTGGTAAATATGTGGGGGAGGGAAAGGTACAGATGACTTTCAGTATTTCCCAGAACTGAGGGGTTTTCTGGGGTGCAGGACTTTCAGTGCTACAATTTGGGACAGTCCTGGGACAAGTTTGTCACCTTTGGCAGAGGAGTAGGAAGGAGACCTTCAACTCTAATATTTTATTACTTAAGAAATACAAATCTGAAACAGATATTATAAACTATTAACATGTAATAAGTATGGGTAGTGGGTATGTGGGTGTTTTATATTAGTATCTATAATTCTCATATTTTGGAAAATCCTTATAATTAAAAGAAAGAAAGCAATGGAAATGTTTGATGAAGACAGTAAGAGATCACGTGGATACCTAAGATTTTAAGACCAGTTTCATTGTGTGGGTTTTCCAACACCACAAGCAATTAACTCCGTTCTGACACTATGTACCTGGAGAGAACATCAGATCCACAGGTTACGGGTCCAGTCCTATAAAACTACTCGCACCTCCGCCAACTTTAGCCACCAGTTGCAAGTCCATGGTGTCACCTGAGCTTCTGAACTATAAATTAGAGGTTTCAATGACCCTAGGATTCAATAAATTTGCTAGAGCACTCACAGAACTCAGAGAAACATTTTACTTACTAGAAAAAAAACATTATAACTCAGAGACAGCCAGATGGAAGAGCTGCATAGGGCAAGGTATGGGGAAAGGTTTGAAGCTTCCATGCTCTCTCCAGTCATGTCCCTCTCCCTAATTCTCCACATGTTCACCAACCCAGGAAGCTCTCCGAACCCTGTCCTTTTGGGGTTTTACGGAGGCTTCATTACATAGACATGATTGATTAAATCATTGACTGTTAATGATTTAACTCAATCTCCAGCCCCTCTCCCCTCCCTGGAGGTCTGGAGGTTGGAATGAAAGTTCCAACCCTCTAATCACAAGGTTGGTTTCCCTGGCAACCAGCCCCCATCCTCAGGTGCTTTCCAAAACTCACCTCATTAACATAAACTCAGATGTGGTTGAAAGGGGTTTGTTATGAATATTAAGACACCTTTATTACTCTTATCACTTAGGAAATCCCAGGGGTTTTAGGATCTCTGTGCCAGAAATGGGACAAAGATCAAATATTTATTTGTTAATATGAATATCACAGCACCTTGTTAACATGTGGATCCTGATTTGGTTAGGTCTGGCGTGGAACCTGAAATTTTGCATTTTTAACAAACTCCCAGGGGGTTCTGATGCTGCCCATCCTTCAAGCACACTTGTAGAGAGGGCTGGTGCTCTTTGACAATGTCCTGTACTGCAGGGCAAAGTGATAAAAGAGACTAAGAATTGGGGCTAAACAAGAGGAATAAGTACAGATCAAGTCTGAAGTTTTGAATGATTGCGTAGATAGTGTGTTCTGGGAACTAATGAGGAACATTCAAGAAGGTTCAGAGAGGGGAATGAATTCATTTTTAATATGTTGAGTGGTGGGGAGTGGGGATAATAGGCTTTATAGCCTATAAGACAAATTCAGTGAACCTTTCGTGGGTGGAATACACCAACTGAACCTCATTGGAGAGCCTGGAGCATCACATCTAGATTTGGGAGTAAAAGGCCTAGAGGTGCTGGTTGAAAAAGGTGTGGGAGGAGTGAATGGGATGTTCTGAAGAGAAGCGTAAGAAAGAGAACAGCAAGCCCACCATGGAGCCCATGAAAATTCGGGAATACACTGTATTTCTCCCCTTTCTGCATCTGATCAGCCTCCTGAAAAGTGTTCTACATCTATTTCAGCTTCCCTAAAAGTGTTCTCCATCCCTTCAAAATTCCTTCACTGTTAAAATTGACCTTTCCTTCACTAATCAGCCTGAATACACCTTCCATGGTGGCGGGAACAGTGAATACCTTAATTCTCTTCTACGTGCTATTTGTATTTTAAATTATGTAAAAGATAGGATTTGTGGTATTTTGGTTCATTCTGAATTGAATATGTTGCCATAACAAAGCAGTTTATGTGAGGATCCATCTTTATTTATTCATCCATGGGATTGTGCCCCAAACAAATCAACTCACAGCTGGTCATATATTCCAGGTTTTAGGGGCTACCTTCATTTGATAGAAGTCAGAGTTGGATATTATAAGGGAAAGAGTGTTTAGCGGTGGCAGAAATTATTAGAGTGAAGGGAACTATCATTTATTTAATGCAATCTCTGTCCCAGATGCTTAAAATATATTAGTTTATTAATCTTCAGAATAGCCCCCATTACCTGGGTATTATTATTCTTCTCTGTACAGATGAGGAAGTTGAGACTCAGAGTTAAGTAATTTGTCTAATTTCACACAGCTACTGTGTAATAAGCTGGCATTTAAAACTATGTGTGCTTGACCTTTTTCTGCTACTCCCCACTGGCTCCTGAAGAACTGATGGTTTCAAGATGGGAAGAATGAAAACTATTTATTGCTATAAGAACTTATGAAGATCTAAACACCATATTTTGGGGGGAGCTTTTTCTTAACTTCAATCTGGATTAAATTCCCTCCTATATGTTGCCATATTAGTATCCTTTCTCTGCCCTGCTATTATTTATCACTTTATTCAAGTTCCTAAATGATCTGTCTGTCCTTCCAAGAGGACAAGAAGCAGGTCTGCCAACTTACCATGGAAGGTACGGGGCCTGACCAACTGAATGATCCAGAGTGGATCATTTAAACACAAGTAATCCTCCATTTAAGCACGAAAAAGCTGACATTTTGTGAGTTCTAAATAAATATGTATTATCTGGGTAAATATTTGCTTAGAAATATCAACTCATAATTCAAATATGTTATTGATTTCAGAGAATTTCTTTCATGGGGTAAAAATCAGGTATCATTACAAAATAAAAGGAGTGATTTCTAGGGAGTCAGCTATCACTTTCGAGTCACACTGTTTATAATAAATTATAATCAGATGATAGGAATTAGAACTCAAAAGGCAATTTGATTATAATGATTTAACTTCTTGTCATATTTCATTGTAGAGCACATATTTGAATGTGCTCTAGCAATGCTCAGTGCTTCAGTGGAAAAAGTTGAAAAATGGCTCCACTACAGAAAATCCAGAACCCAAAGGTAGAAGGTGCTTTGCACTGAAGTTTGCTCAGCCATATACTAGGAGGCCTAGCTTTGGTCCTACCTACCTCCCATACAGGCTTTTGCACAATTCACATATTTGAATATGTTCTATCAATGAGACAGTATGATCTGCCAGCCTGTGACTCATCAGGCAACAGGCTCCTGTACAACTCTATTCAGCTGCATAATTTTTGGAGATAAAATGTTTTATCGATAAAATTGAGGAGGCAAGAATTATGCACACACAGTGATTTTTATTCCATTATATTGGAAGAATTCTGATGGACAGCTGCTGGCCAGAGCACACTACCTTCCAGCTGTCTCCCAATTGCCAAATGTTAGGATGAACACACCCATAATGAATGCAAATTTCAGAGGGAGATGATAACCACATAAAGTATAATAGGATACCATCAGAATGTTCCATGGGTGAAAGCCTTGGCTGTTTAACCCACAGTACCTCAGAGATAAATAGAATTTGTGGTTTAGATATGCATTCTTAAGGAAAGAGAAAGAAGAAAGAAAATCTTACAGTTAACAAAAAGATGTTTTTCATACCTTTGCCCAAATCTGACAAAAATAGAAAAAAACATGACAAATTACTTCAAACATACTTAGTATGAATTCACACTGTCAAAAAATGTAAACAGAATGATATCTCTCTGTGCTTCATTTTGCAAAAAATAAGTGCTACCTGTGGTTGCAAATAACCAGCTGTACAGGGAGACCTTCAAGATGGTGGAGGAGTAAGACGTGGAGATCACCTTCCTCCCCACAAACCCATCAGAAGTACATCTACATGTGGAACAACTCCTACAGAACACCTACTGAACGCTGGCAGAAGACCTCAGACTTCCCAAAAGGCAAGAAAGTGCCCACGTACCTGGCCGTGTGGCTGAAAGGGTCTCGGTGCTCCGGCCGGGTGTTAGGCCTGTGCCTCTGAGGTGGGAGAGCAGAATTCAGGACATCAGTCCACCAGAGACCTCCCGGCTACATATAATATCAAACGATGAAAGCTCTCCCAGAGATCTCCATCTCAACGCTAAGAGCCAGCTCCACTCAACAACCAGCAAGCTACAGTGCTGGACACCTTATGCCAAACAACTGGCAAGACAGGAACACAAACCCACCCATTAGCAGAGAGGCTGCCTAAAATCATAATAAGGCCACAGACACCCCAAAACACACCACCGTATGTGGTCCAGCCCACCAGAAAGACAAGATCCAGCCTCATCCACCAGAACACAGGTGACAGTCCCCTCCACCAGGAAGCCTACACAACCTACTGAACCAACCTTAGCCACTGGGGGCAGACACCAAAAACAACGGGAACTACGAACCTGCAGCCTGTGAAAAGGAGACCCCAAACACAGTAAGTTAAGCAAAATGAGAAGACAGAAAAACACACAGCAGATGAAGGAGCAAGGTAAAAACCCACCAGACCAAACAAATGAAGACGAAATAGGCAGTCTACCTAAAAGAATTCAGAGTAATGATAGTAAAGATGATCCAAAATCTTGGAAATAGAATGGAGAAAATACAAGCAACGTTTAACAAGGACCTAGAAGGACTAAAGAGCAAACAAACAATGATGAACAACACAATAAATGAAATTAAAAACTCTCTAGAAGGAATCAATAGCAGAATAAATGAGGCAGAAGAACGGATAAGTGACCTGGAATATAAAATAGTGGAAATAACTACCACAGAGCAGAATAAAGAAAAAAAAATGAAAGGAATTGAGGACAGTCTCAGAGACCTCTGGGACAATATTAAATGCACCAACATTCAAATTATAGGGGTCCCAGAGAAGAAGAGAAAAAAAAAGGGACTGAGAAAATATTTGAATAGATTATAGTTGAAAACTTCCCTAATATGGGACAGGAAATAGTCGATCAAGTCCAGGAAGACCAGAGAGTCCCATACAGGATAAATCCAAGGAGAAACATGACAAGACACATATTAATCAAACTATCAAATATTAGATACAAAGAAAAGATGTTAAAAGCAGCAAGGGAAAACCAATAATTAACATACAAGGGAATCCCCATAAGGTTAACAGCTGATCTTTCAGAAGAAACTCTGCAAGCCAGAAGGGAGTGGCAGGACATATTTAAAGTGATGAAAGGGAAAAACCTACAACCAAGATTACTCTACCCAACAAGGATCTCATTCATATTTAACAGAGAAATTAAAACCTTTATAGACAAGCAAAAGCTAAGAGGATTCAGCACCACCAAACCAGCTTTACAACAAATGCTAAAGGAACTTCTCTAGGCAGGAAACACAAGAGAAGGAAAAGACCTACAATAACAAACCCAAAACAATTAAGAAAATGGAAATAGGAACATACATATCGATAACTACCTTAAATGTAAATGGATTAAATGCTCCAACCAAAAGACATTGACTGGCTGAATGGATACAAAAACAAGACCCGTATATATGCTGTCTACAACAGACCCACTTGAGACATAGGGATACATACGACTGAAAGTGAGGGGATGGAAAAAGGTACTCCTTGCAAATGGAAATCAAAAGAAAGCTGGAGTAGCAATTCTCATATCAGACAAAATAGATTTAAAATAAAGACTATTATCAGAGACAAAGAAGGACATGACATAATGATCAAGGGATCAATCTAAGAAGAAGATATAACAATTGTAAATATTTATGCAGCCAACATAGGAGCACCACAATACATAAGGCAAATGCTAACAGCCATAAAAGGGGAAATCGACAGTAACACAACCATAGTAGGGGACTTTAACACCCCACTTTCACCAATGGACAGATCAACCAAACTGAAAATCAATAAGGAAACACAAGCTTTAAATGACACATTAAACAAGATGGACTTAACTGATATTTATAGGACATTCTAGCCAAAAACAACAGAATACACTTTCTTCTCAAGTGCTCATGGAACATTCTCCAGGATAGATCATATCTTGGGTCACAAATCAAGCCTTGGTAAATTAAACAAAATTGAAATTGTATCAAGTATCTTTTCCGACCACAACACTATGAGACTAGATATAAATTAGAGGAAAAAAATCTGTAAAGAAATACAAATACATGGAGGCTAAACAATACACTACTAAATAACCAAGAGATCACTGAAGAAATCAAAGAGGGAATCAAAAACTACCTAGAAACAAATGACAATGAAAGCATGACGACCCAATACCTATGGGATGGAGCAAAAGCAGTTCTAAGAGGGAAGTTTATAGCAATACAATCCTACCTCAAGAAACAAGAAACATCTCAAATAAACAACCTAAACTTACACCTAAAGCAATTAGAGAAAGAAGAACAAAAAAAACCCAAATTTAGCAGAAGGAAAGAAATCATAAAGATCAGATCAGAAATAAATGAAAAAGAAATGAAGGAAATGATAGCAAAGATCGATAAAACTAAAAGCTGGTTCTTTGAGAAGATAAACAAAATTGATAAACCATTAGCCAGACTCATCACGAAAAAAAGGGGGAAGACTCAAATCAATACAATTAGAAATGAAAAAGGGGAAGTAACAAGTGACTCTGCAGAAATACAAAGGATCATGAGAGATTACAACAAGCAACTATATGCCAATAAAATGGACAACCTGGAAGAAATGGACAAATTCTTAGAAAAGCACAACCTTATGAGACTGAACCAAGGAGAAATAGAAAATATGAACAGACCAATCACAAGCACTGGAATTGAGACTGTGATTAAAAATCTTCCAACAAACAAAAGCTCAGGACCAGATGGCTTCACAGGCGAATTCTATCAAACACTTAGAGAAGAGCTAACACCTATCCTTCTCAAACTCTTCCAAAATATAGCAGAGGGAGTAACACTCTCCAACTCATTCTACAAGGCCACCATCACCCTGATACCAAAACCAGACAAAGATGTCACAAGGAAAGAAAACTACAGGCCAATATCACTGCTGAACATAGATGCGAAAATCCTCAACAAAATATGAGCAAACAGTACCCAACAGCACATTAAAAAGACCATACACCATGATCAAGTGGGGTTTATTCCAGGAATGCAAGGATTCGTCAATATATGCAAATCAATCAATGTGATAAACCATATTAACAAATTGTAGGAGAAAAACCATATGATCATCTCAATAGATGCAGAAAAAGCTTTCTACAAAATTCAACACCCATTTATGATAAAAACCCTCCAGAAAGTAGGCATAGAGGGAACTTACCTCAACATAATAAAGGCCATATATGACAAACCCACAGCCAACATCGTTCTCAAAGGTGAAAAACTGAAACCATTTCCACTAAGATCAGGAACAAGACAAGGTTGCCCACTCTCACCACTATTATTCAACATAGTTTTGGAAGTGTTAGCCATAGCAATCAGAGAAGAAAAAGAAATAAAAGGAATCCAAATCGGAAAAGAAAAAGTAAAACTGTCACTGTTTGCAGTTGACATGATACTATACATAGAGAATCCTAAAGATGCCACCAGAAAACTACTAGAGCTAATCAATGAATTTGGTAAAGTAGCAGGAAACATTATTAATGCACAGAAATCTCTTTCATTCCTATACACTAATGATGAAAAATCTTTAAGAGAAATTAAAGAAACACTCCTATTTACCATTGCAACAAAAAGAATAAAATACCTAGGAATAAACCTACCTAAGGAGACAAAAGACCTGTATGCAGAAAACTATAAGACACTGATGAAAGAAATTAAAGATGATACAAACAGATGGAGAGATATACCTTGTTCTTGGATTGGAAGAATCAACATTGTGAAAATAACTCTACTACCCAAAGCAATCTACAGATTTCATGCAGTCCCTATCAAACTACCAATGGCATTTTTCACAGAACTAGCACAAAAAATTTCACAATTTGTATGGAAACACAAAAGACCCCAAATGACCAAAGAAATCTTGAGAAAAAAAAACAGAGCTGGAGGAATCAGGCTCCCAGACTTCAGACGATACTACAAAGCTACAGTAATCAAGACAGTATGGCACTTGCACAAAAACAGAAATATAGATCAATGGAACAGGATAGAAAGCCCAGAGATAAACCCACGCAAATATGGCCACCTTAGTTTTGATAAAGGATGCAAGAATATACAATGGAGAAAAGACAGCTTCTTCAATAAGTGGTGCTGGGAAAACTGGACAGCTACATGTAAAAGAATGAAATTAGAACACTCCTTAACACCATACACAAAAATAAACTCAAAATGGATTAAAGACCTAAATGTAAAGCCAGACACTATCAAACTCTTAGAGGTAAACATAGGCAGAACACTCTATGACATAAATCACAGCAAGATCCGTTTTGACCCACCTCCTTGAGAAATGGAAATAAAAAGAAAAATAAACAGATGGCATCTAATGAAACTTAAGCACTTTTGCCCAGCAAAGGAAACCATAAACAAGATGAAAAGACAACCCTCAGAAGGGGAGAAAATATTTGCAAACGAATCAATGGACACAGGATTAACCTCCAAAATATATAAACAGCTCATGCAGCTCAATATTAAAGAAACAAAGAACCCAATCCAAAAATTGGCAGAAGACCTAAATAGACATTTCTCCAAAGAAGATGTACAGATTGGCAACAAACACATGAAAGGATGCTCAACATCACTAATCATTAGAGAAATGCAAATCAAAGTACAATGAGGTATCACCTCACACTAGTCAGAATGGCCATCATCCAAAAATCTACAAACAATAAATGCTGGAGAGGGTGTGGAGAAAAGGGAACCCTCTTGGTCTGTTGGTGGGAATGTAAATTGATACAGCCACTATGGAGAACAGTATGGAGGTTCCTCAAAAAACTAAAAATAGAACTGCCATACGACCCAGCAATCCCACTACTGGGCATATACCCTGAGAAAACCATAATTCAAAAAGAGTCATGTACCAAAATGTTCATTGCAGCTCTATTTACAATAGCCAGGACATGGAAGCAACCTAGGTGTCCATCATCGGATGAATGGATAAAGAAGATGTGGCACATATATACAATGGAATATTACTCAGCCATATAAAGAAATGAAATTGAGTTATTTGTAGTGAGGTGGATGGACCTAGAGACTGTCATACAGAGTGAAGTAAGTCAGAAAGAGAAAAATAAATACTGTATGCTAACACATATATATGGAATCTAAAAAAAAAAAAGGTTCTGAAGAACATGGGGCAGGGCAGGAATAAAGGCGCAGGCATAGAATGGACTTGAGGACACAGGGAGGGGGAAGGGTAAGCTGGGACGAAGTGAGAGAGTGGCATGGACATATATACACTACCAAATGTAAAAGAGATAGCTAGTGGGAAGAAGCCACATAGCACAGGGAGATCAGCTCGGTGCCTTGTGACCACCTAGAGCGGTGGAATAGGGCGGGTGGAAGGGAGATGCAAGAGGGAGGAGATATGGGGATGTATGTATATGTATAGCTGATTCACTTTGTTATAAAGCAGAAACTGACACACCATTGTAGAGCAATTATACTCGAATAAAGGTGTTAAAAAAAAAACCTACCACAAATAATGAAAAAAAAAAAACAACTGTACAATGTTAATACAACATTTTTCCTCTATAAACACCAGGAATAATACAAGGTCAACTTCCAAAGTATTACATATAGGGAAATATTTGAATTTATATTTATCGAATAAATGGGGAACACTTCTTTCTGCTTTCAGTCTCAAGTAATTCCCATCCTCACATTAAGTAAATAGACCTTCTTGCCCTTTGTCAGGTGAAATTAAACAGGAAACAACTCTCTGTGATTCTATTCTTAATTAATATTTGTTTTAGCAATAGGGGGTGTAGAAGAACAACCAAGTTCACCAAATTGGTCTTGAGTTCCTCTTCTTTTATGCTGTGTAAACTCTATTCTTCTAATATCATTGAGCCTCTTTATTAATTTGTTAAGGGGGAATAAGAGTAACAACTTGCCTATCTCCCAGAATTAGACTGAAGGGTATATTAGCACATAAAAGTACTTAGAAGAGCTTTGAAATATGTTCCTGTCATTAAAGAAAACATTGGGCTTTGAAAACGTTTGGAGTCTGGGAAAAGAGGAAACAAATGGGGAGCAAAGTGACTTCTCCAAGGTCATTCAGAAAACCTATGACTGAGCTGCAGAGTGCCCCTTCATGTGCGAGGCTCTCTTTCTGGTTCTCTGGGCCAAAACATGGGCATCTCTCCTCAGGAGAGCTTTCTCAGCCTTGAGTGAAATAAACAGCCTTCTTAATCAAATGTGATTGCAGCCTGATAACTGCAAAGGCAGCTAATTAAGTACTGTCTCCTGCTGCCCAGCCATTGCTATAAGCATAATACAGCCAAAAAAGTCATGTGCCTTAAGTAGCAAATCTGCCATGTTGCCCTAGGCTGACCTGTGAATTAGAGAAGCTGACTCAAAAACAGGGTAAACAAGTCTAAATAAAAATATATAAATCAGCTTTATGAAAAAATCATACATGTAGTCCCAAAATCAGAGGGCAATGATTTTGCTTTACAAAAGGATTCATTGTAGAGTTCCAATTAAGTTCCTTTTCATAATTTATTTCACTCACAACTTTTCAGAAATATGTAGTGTGCATATGACTGGTTCATCTCTATTGATGACATGTCAATAATTAATGCAGAAAACGTATCCTAAGTGCTAGCCATTTCAGCGGAGTGATCCCAGTATGCTATAGATTTGAGCATGCCTTTGCATATAAAAGTTTAGAATTGCCCTGATTAGACTTTTTTCTTAATTGTTAATCAGCAGTTCTCTCAGTAGGTCAGTGTTTATGACTTACAAGAATGAAAAGGGGGATGAGTTTGCCTCCGATGATATCATACCTAACCAACCTTAGCAACAACCGCCAGACAAAGTGTTTTCAGTGCCAGCAAATAAATGCCAGATGGCATGCTGAATACAAAGTCATTGACCATAGCAAGGATCAGCTGAGGTCTATCAGTTCTAAAATGAGTTTCCTTTTACTCAGCTTGTTGGCTTTAAACAGCCAGCTTACTATACATGCTATGTGTTTCGCTTAGTGTTTCCTGTAAACTTGTTTTCGTCTCCTTACCTTTCATTGGGATGATTGGCTCCACTTCTGCATAAGACAGAGAGAGCACATCGCACTCTCTGCTCCCCACTGAGTGCAGCTATAGAATTTGGATGGAATGCCTGGAACAGCTATTTCACGTAGATGAAGAGCAATTTTATGCAGATTAAGGAACAAGACCAAAACTCAAAGTACTACCCAACTAGCTATGAGTTTACCAGTTCTTTCCCCTCTGTTTACTCCACTCTGGACCAAACACAGCCCAAAATACATAAGTAGGCTTCAGGACATGGGCAGAGAGAGATACAGGAAAATCTCTCTAGTTATGGCTAAATAAGCAAGATCTCTTCATGCTCAAAGACAGTGGGGGAAGTACCCCCAAAAGTTTTCTTTGTTCTCTTGTGTGGCTCCTAAGTGACCTTTTGGTTGCCACAGCAGTGGCAGTGACAGTGACAGCAACAGGAGCTGACAGGAGCCTAGAACTCTGAGAATGGCGAACCTTCCTTTCTGATCAGAATGATGTAATACTAGGAGAATGGGGTGAATCCCCATTGCTTTTTTTTATCTTTGTCCTCCACCTATTCAACCCTGGAAATAAGCCCATTTGAGCAGAGTAAATAAAGCCCCTGTTTCTGACCAGAGAACCACAAAGGGTGGCCCCAGGAAACCAGATCATCAAGATAGAAGAACTTAAGAAAGTGACCCCTAAAGTTGCTTGTGAACCCCTGGGCTCATCTCAAGTTGAACATGCATGGATCTGACCCTAAACAGTACACCATAGAACTTAAGAATTGAATACAGGATATACAACCACCCAAGTCCTAGATTGGCATTTGAGTGGTGTACGCATGGAACAGATCCAAACATGACTACAGAATCTTTGAAAATGGAACCTGCATTGAAACCACAACCCACAGAAATCTGATTGGAATTTGTGGTCTAAATTGAACCTGGTTGGTTGCCAGCTAAAACTAAAATATCAAAATTCCCCATAGACTTAAACAAATCCCAAGGTCTCATAACATAATATTCAAAAAGTTCAAGATATAGTCCAAAAATTACCCAGCATACAATGAAACAAGGAAATCTTGACTCACAGAGGAAAACACAATCAGGCAACAAAGATGTTGGATTTATCTGATAGAGACTCAGAAGCAGCTCTTATGAAAATGACCCAGAAAGTAAGGGTGAGCACTATTAGTGAAATTAATAGTGAAAAGACTGAATTAGAAAAAAGGAAATAGAAAATATCCAATCTGAACACCATTTTTCCAACAACATTTGCTCACTTCATGTCTCTGTATCATATTCTCGATATTTAATGTAACTCTTTCAATATTTCAAACTTTTCATTATTATTGTATTTGTTATAGTGATCTGTGATCAATGATCTTTGATGTTAACTACTACAACTTACTGAAGGCTCAGATGATGGTTAGCATTTTTTAGCAATAAAATATTTTTTAATTAAGGTAGGTATATTTTAGACATAATGCTACTGCACACTTAATAGACTACAGTATGGTGTGAATGTAACTTTTATATGCACTTTGAAACTGAAAAATCCATGTGGCTTGCTTCACTGTGATATTCACATTATTGCAGTAGTCTGGAACCGAACCCAGTCTCTCTGAGGTATGCCTATAGTCAAAAGAAGGCAGGTAAAGGGAATGAATCAAAAGAATGAAAAACAGAGAAAATAGCAGAAATTACTAATAAAATGATGAATCTAAATCCAAACAGATCAATAATTACATTAATGGTCAAAACAACACCAAATGAAGGACGGAGAATGGATTTTTTTAAACAGACAGAAATGTATCCTATCTACATGAAACTCACTTCAACTATCATGATATAAGTAGGTCAGAACTATGGGAGGAGGGGAAAATGGAGTTGGTCAAAGGGTACAAAGTGTCAGTTATGTAAGATGAATAAATTCTGGGGAACTAATGTATAATACTGTGACTGTAGTTAACAATACCATACGTGTAATTGAAATTTGCTAAGAGGGTAGATCCTACTTTTTCTCAAGACAGGCACAGGCACACACACACAAGAAAAAGGTAACTGCGAGGTGGTCAATATGTTAATTACCTTGATTGCAGTGATCTATTTCACTATATATGTATATAAAGTCATCAAGTTGTACACCTTAAAGGTAAACAATTTTTAATTGTCAATTATACCTTAATAAAGCTGGGGGAGGGGGGGAGTGGAGATGAGCTATCAAGCCAAGAAAAGAAAAATAAATAAATAAAAGGTTGAAAAAAGATTTACCGTGCAAACATTAACCAAAAGTAAGAGTGGTTATATTAATATAAGACAAAGTAAAGTCCAGAACAGAGACACCAGAGATAAAAAGTGATATTGCTTTATGAGAAAAGGGTCAATCAACCAAAAAGGCATAACAATCAAAAGGAGAGGTTCAAAATTTTGATATTTGGTTTTTATAAGCAGCAAATAAAGAAACTAATTTTGTTTTTTGAAACTAACCTTCCAAGAGACAAATAACAACATGTGTATGTTGACTTACATGTAGGATTAAATGAAATTATTTACATTTTCCTTTTCTTTTTCTTCATTTTTAATTATGTCATGTCAGTGAATTGCAGATAATAGCATGGAAGGTTAGATTTACTCTATTCTAATTCTAAACCAATCTAGAACTTGACAATCCCTGGCGTTTTTATGTGTAAACACCTCAACTAGGAAATGAGATCTTTAAGGAAATGGCCCACATATAATCCACCAAAAAGCCATTGGAGTGATGGTAGAAATATTAATTTAACTTACAGCATGGAGAGTATGCCCTGTAGACGACATAGAATAAAGATCAAGACATGAGCAGCAGAAAATTGTGTCGATAATTAAATTTTGTGATGAAAATGACTAAAATGATTAATTTCAACTTAGGTTTATTTAGAGAAATATATTGTTTCATGAAATGTGGAAGAGAATTTGGGAAAAGAAAAGAATGTAATATTAAACCCAAGACCCTTTAATCATTGGCAGGATTTCCCAACTATGTTCATACATTTTTAAAAATTCATTAAGCTTTTTAAAAGAATGGTCCTGGCTTTTTTCTTCTAATCTAAATATTTATGAGAAGAGAGAGCTTACTCAGAACTGCAAGACCCCAAAATTCATTCCTTTCAGGGTGCAGGAAGGAAGTAGTTCATAAGGGAAAAGAGCTTATCCTCAAACAATTTATCCAAAGCCAGTAAAATCTGTTCTACTTTTTAGATTATGCTATTAGGAAGACTAACCTCCCAGGTGTTTCAATTAATCGATGGTCTGATTTAAAGATCTGCAAAATCTTGTAGTTTTTTTTTTTCCTGTACTGCATCATTTGTTTCAAATAACACTTTCAAGCCTATATTAGCATACAAGAAACAAAAGCATATTTATTCATTTCCTAAATCACATTCAAGCTTTTAAATGTCTTGCAATTATAAACACTAGACAATTAGTTATGTCTGCTCACTGGAAAGTAGAGATTTCACAGCATTTAAATTACTTTAAATTAGGGGTTCCCAAACTTCAGTATGCATTATAATTACCTAGGAGAGCTTGCTAAAAATCCATTTTCTCGGAACCTAATCTAGAAATTCAGATTCAGTAGGTCCAAAATAGGGGCAGTAAACATATTTTTATTAGCCACCTCCCATTAGGAAATTATGGAACAGATGGCCCTTGGACCACACTGGTCTAAATAAACTATACCAGGGTTTCCCTGGTGGTGCAGTGGTTAAGAATCCACCTGCCAATGCAGGCGACACAGTTTCGAGCCCTGGTCCAGGAAGATCCCACATGCCACAGAGCAACTAAGCCCGTGAGTCACAACTACTGAGCCTGCGTGCCACAACTACTGAAGTCCGAGCACCTAGAGCCCATTCTCTGCAACAAGAGAAGCCCACGCACCACAATGAAGAGTAACCCCTGCTCGCCGCAACTAGAGAAAGCCTGCGCGCAGCAACAAAGACCCAACGCAGCCAAGAATAAATTAATTAATTAATTAAAAAAAAAAAAAAAAAACCATACCAAGAAACATTTCATTTTGGACTCCTATTATCTTGTTTAGTAATCAAATTAAGAGATATAATCTGTGATTTCATGAACTATGTCTTTTTCATACATACATAGACTTACATAAAGAGTTATTTCCTATTACTATGGTGAATATATTCAGGAGCCTTGAAAATAAAATCCTATGAAGATTTATTTATGTTTGCTCAAAGTAATTGGACATAGGAGGAGATCAATGAGTTCTCAGTGACCCCATGGGCAGTCAAATTTACAAAGCTTTTAGCACTGCCCAAAATAGGGTTGTAAAAGGGTGAGACCATTAGAATCTGTCCCATAGGTGGCTACAAGGAGTAAATTTGTTAATACTTGGGAACCACTTTAGAACAGCAGCTGGTGCTCAGTAGCCATTAGCTACCGTCTATTCTTCTCCAATGTGTGTTTCCATTACATCAGTTATCTCATACGTGATAGGCAAATCAGGGATTGGTATTAGTGCAACAGGAAAGTTATGTTGGTTCAAGCATGATTTTTCCTTGGCAAAGAGAGTCAAAAAAAGTGAGACTAGAATTACAATCTTCAGCGGGTAAGGACAAGACCTTTAGTTTAAATCAGCAGTCCCCAACATTTTTGGCACCAGGGACCAGCTTTGTGGAAGACAATTTTTCCACGGACCGCTGGGGCCCGGGGAAGGGGGCCGGTGCGGGGGAGGGGAGCGGGCGGAGAGGGGGCGGGGATGGTTCCGAAGGTAATGCGGGCGTTGGGAGCGATGGGGAGCATGAAGCTTTGCTCGCTCGCCCACCACTCACCTCCTGCCGTGCGGCCTGGCTCCTAACAGGTTGGGGAGACCTGGTTTAAATGCTGCACAGGCGGGATCCTTTCTTGTACTATTTTAAGAAAAATAAAAATGAGTGCTCACATCTGGGGCTCCCTAACCCAAAAAATGCACCCTCAGCCTTACTCAGCTCTTGACTTCTGGCAGATGACATTTCCATCTGCATTGTCTCAGTGCTGGGAAGCTGGCATTTCCACTAGATTGTTTTTGTGCCTTTTTAATATCCTCTGAGGCAGCCTCAGGCCACAATGAGCTTCCTCCTGGAGTTGGGCAAGTTATTTCCTGAGTATGCATCCATTATTGCTGCTGGACTACTCTAAGCCCAGTAGAATCTATTGTGACATTAATGAAGCTTTCTCTTCAAAGCTCTTATCTTGCAGCGGCCCCTACATTGTATCTAAGAGCGTGTACTCAAATGGTCATGCATTTTTGTAACACTTGCAAAGTACCATATTTTGACTGTCTCTTTTAAGACCACAGTCTCTTTCCACTTCAGTTTCTTCATCATCAGGGGCTTTGGAATGGCTGCACCATTTTTGGGTTCCAGATGGGAGAAGTGGAATTGTGGATGCATTCAGTCTAAGTTTAGTATATATTTAGGTGATTCCTAGTCACTTCCATGTGTAGCTAAATTATTGCAAGCCATTCCACTACAGGAATGGCTCCCCAAAATGATCAAATAGCTCACTGCACCAACTTACCCAGTGCTCTTGCAGGAAGGGTCGAAGCTGGAGGTCCGGTGGCAACGTGAATGTGTAATTGAAGTGTATCTTACAACTATGCAGAATGGAAGTTTATGAGTAGTGATGGAGAAACAAAATTTGACATATAGGAGCCAGAAGAAAGTCTGTGGAAAATTCTTCCAAATACAGTATTACTACTTGTATATGAAAGAAACCTAATAGAAGTTGTCTTAAATTTGATGAGTCCTAAATATTTACACAGCATTATCACTAATGAGTTGTGAGGCTAAAGAAAATTTTTACACCAAGAATAACCCCAAGCAAATTTCAATCCCTGCACTAGAATAAAGACTGCGTTATCTTTTTCTTCTCTGTTTGTTGCAAAGTTATTGTCATGTGAAGAAGAGCTGAAGGAATTTGCAGCCAAAAAATGTAGTAAAACATATGGGAATTTACCTTGCTGAGCTGTATCAGGCAGTTAGGTAATCTAATGTATTTTCCTTAAAAAGGGTCCTCAAAATTATACAAGTGTCAGACTTCAGGAAACACTGATCCACCACTGGCTTTGATGAGCAAGCTGCATAGATCTTAACTGGTCTCTCTCTAATCTGTTTTTCCCATAAGTCCTATTATTTTTAATTCATGATATAGTAGAATTTTTTTTTCAAGAATGCGTACATCTTGTTATAGCAGGAACATCTGTTGTTGCTGTTGTTTTATTATTATTATTATTATCATCGCTACAATTATTGGACCTCTGGATGAGGAGGGAGGGATACATTTAACCAAACCTCTTCAATAATAGTTTTTAAAGTATGATTTTGTATTTTACATTTTATTTTGTAGATTAAAAACTTTCCATTTTGTATTTTAAAAATTGCATTTTAAGAAAATATCAAGAGAATGAAAGCCCACAGAAATTTTGTTTTATTTATTTGTTTTATTGAGGTATTGTTGATTTAAAATATTATATTAGTTTTAAGTGTACAACATAGTGATTCAAAAAATTCATAGGTTATACTCCATTTAAAGTTATTATAAAATATTGGCTATATTACCTGTGCTGTACAATATATCCATGTAGTTTATTTATTTTATACATAGCAGTTTGTACCTCTTAATCCCCTACTCCTAGGAGTCTGTGAGTCTTTTTCTGTTTTGTTATATACATTTGTTCACTTTATTTTTTAGATTCCACATATAAGTGCTAACACACATTATTGGCTTTCTCTGTCTGACTTATTTCACTAAGGATAATACCCTCCAGGTCCATTCATGTTGTTGCCAATGGCAAAATTCTTTCTTATGGCTGAGTAATATTCCAGTATATATATATGTGTGTATACACACACACACACACACACATATATATACACACACCATATCTTTTTTATCCATTCATCTGCTGATGGACACTTAGGTGGGTTCCACATCTTAGCTATTGTAAATAATGCTGCTATAAACATTGGGGTGCATGTATCTTTTCGCATTAGTGTTTTCGTTTTCTTCATATATATACCCAGGAATGGAATTGCTGGATCACGTGATAGTTCTATTTTCAGTTTTTTGAGGAATCCCCATACTGTTTTCCACGGTGATTGCACCAATTTACATTCCCACCAACAGTGTACAAGGGTTCCCTTTTCTCCACCCTCACCAACATTAGCTAATTGGTAAACCCACAGAAATATTATCCCAACTTTTTCTGAAATTAAAAACTAAGCAGATCATTGTTTTCTTGATATAGTTACTGAACTTGCATTTTGTTTTAAAAGTTACAAACCATTTCTTCCAACTCTGTTTTATAAATCTCTGATATCTAAAGGTAGCAAGGGCCATGTCCCAACTAAGGAAACACCTTATTTATGGGCTTATTTAAATTAATTATCTGTTTAGTTTTTCATTATTGAGAAGTGAATAAAGTAAACCATCTTTAAGTTTTTTGGGAGTATCATGTTAACCAGAAGATAGAAACTTTACAGGGCTGCTGTTTGCCTGTGCTGTCATTCATTAACTTTCCCATCTTGGAATTAAACTGACAGTTGTTTATTAGCATCTTTCTGTGAAAAAAATAAATAAAGCTGCCTAAAGGAGAGTGATGTGGGTACCCCTTTAAACTGGATGGTCAGTGATGAGCAGATAAGGGGCCCAAGGAGGTGATATTTGAGCAGAGAACTTATCCAAATGGGAAAACAGCCATGTAAATATTTTGACCAATACCACTTCCCCAGGTGGGAGGCAAATCCAGAGAGTCTAAACAGGATCTGCCAAAGGAGAAAATAGAACTTTAAAAATAAATATTTCAAAATAGCACAAATATCTTAGACCTGTAACAAAATATATTATGTGATTTTAACATAAAATTATTTGCCAAATTAGAAATTTAACACAGACCAGGATTTATAGTAGAGAAATTTCGTCATTTAATGTGTCCTGGAATATTTAACCTGTTCTGAAATGGTTTTGGCATTGAAATTATTTTTTTCATGTCATTTTATAAAGTATAATTTATCTTATTCTCGAAATATTCAAACCCATAAACATTCAAATCTCTGTAATACAAAAAAATAGATTTTTGTTTTAATTATAAAAGTATCCTCTCTTGTTGCAGAGCACAGGCTCCACACGCACAGGCTCAGTAGTTGTGGCTCACGGGGCTAGTTGCTCCGCGGGATGTGGGATCTTCCCAGACCAGGGCGCGAACCCGTGACCCCTGCATTAGCAGGCAGACTACCAACCACTGCACCACCAGGGAAGCCCTATCTTTCCTTCTGACATTATCATTAATCAGTGTATCCTAAGCATCACCAGGGTACATCACAATGTGTACCCATCAAGAGTGTCATTAGAGATGGACCATGACTACAAAAGAATTTATAAAATTTAGTTTTTTAAGTCAGAAAGGAGATTTATAAACATTGCATTCTTATGGTAGACATTTGGCTAATAAATCCTAAATAAGTCTTGATTTATAAATCCTTTTATTGTCCTTAGGATTCAAGTGACTGATTTATGAGTCAGTATGCTAAAATCTATAATTTGATCAGGCACAAATCTTATTCTGTGATTTCTGTTTTGACATGTAATTCATAAATCCTGGTCAGTGTAGGGTTTTAGTTTTCTAAGTGCTCTGTATTTAGCAGTGCATCTTATAAGTATATATTTTAGGATGTCGATAATTAAAAGTGATAATTTGCACGTAATTCAGTTAAATAAAAACAGCAGCTAAGGAGAACTTTCTCTGAAGTCTACTGGGTGCATTGGTAAAAGTGAGATCTGAACTTATTGGTGATTTCAAAATATTTTAGCTTTAAGAACAGTAAAATATTATAATTAAAATTATCGTTGACTGTAGCTGCCAGGTTGGGACTGGTGTGTCAAAACCCACTAGCTGTCTTCTAATATCCTATCTCTTTTTTTCTGCAATAATATAATTTTCATAGAGCACAATATCTGCCCAAGATAAACACTACATTTGGCAGCCTTCCTTGCAGCATGACCATGTGACTAACTTACAGCCAATGGTCTATGAGCAGAGGCAATGGGCACAACCTCAGTACATATACTCTGGTTGGAATGCAAAAGTAGCTCAGGTCCAGAAGGGAAAAGGAAAGGGTATGGCCTGTGACATGAGGGTACCATCCTTTGAGCCCGGATGCACTTATGCCATGACAGATAGATGAAACAACTTCTCATATTTTAAGACATTAATTTAAATCTCTGTTATAGCAGACAAACGTTCCTTCATTTTTCAACAAATTTTAATAAATGTATTCTTTGTCAGCAACTCTGCTAATCATTGTGGACATAAAGGTAAATGTGATTCAATCCTTGCCTTTGTTAAATGTATTCCTAAGCAGTCATTTGTTTCTTAACCCTTGAATACATAAGAATTGTTTTTAGTTTTGTTTTCTGTTTGCTGCTATAATATAAAAATATAATCAGTGTTTATATATAAATCCTTATACAGTCTTGCTAATTCACTTAGTACTCCTAGTAATTATTTTGTACATTAGTCAGGATTTTCTATGTAAAAAATTGTCTTCTGCAAATAGAGTTATGCTTCTCTCTGATCTGTATGCCTTTTCTTTTTTTTACTTTGTTGCCCTGGAAATATTGAATATAAATTATTAGAGTAGACATCTTTGCTTTGTTCTAGAACTTAGGAGTAAAAATATTCCATTAAGTTATGATTAATGTAATTTTTTTGTTGATCCTCTTTGTCAGATTGAGGAAATTCTGTATTGTTCCTAATAATTGGGTGTTGAATTTCATCAAATACTTTTTTGCATCTACTGAAATGATCATATGCTTAGTTCTCTTGTAACGTGAATTATATTGGTTGATTTTCAAATTTTATACCACCCTTGCAGTCCTGGAAGAAACCCTACTTAGTCATGATTTTTAAATTTTTTAAATATATTTCTGAATTTAATTTGGTAAGATTTTGTTATGGATTTTTGCATCTATGTTCATGAGGGAACTTGGTCTGCAATTTTACTTCCTTGTAAATGTTTTTAGTTTTGTTCTCAGTTACACTAACTTCATACAACTGCCAAGGAAGTGCTCTTTCTTCCTCTGTTTTCTGAAAGAAAATATGTGAAACTGATTTATTTTTTCTTTAAAAGCTGGATGGAATTCATCAGTGAAGCCTCCCGGGTCTGGAGTTCTATTGGGGGAAATATTTTTGATAATGATTTTAATTTTTAATAGGTATGGAACTATTTAGATTTTCTATCCCCACATATATATTTTTCAAAAATCTTTTTCATTCCACCTAAGTCTTCGAACTTAATTTTATTAAGTTCATAATATTCCCTTATTGTCCTTTAATATCTCTAAGATCTGAGTGATAAACCCTCTTTTATTCCCAGTATTGCTAATTTGTATTCTTGTTCATTCTTTGTTTCTTTTTTAATCAGTCTACCATATCTAAAGGTTTCTCAATTTTATTACTAGTTTCAAAGAAGCAACTTTGGGCTTTGTTGAAGTTCCCTATTTTTTGTTACCTAACTCACTGATATCTACTCTGTTATTTCCTCCTATTTATTTTATGTTTGCACTGCTCTTCTTTTCCTCTTAAGATGGAAGCTTAGATCATTTAATCAGATCTTACTTCTTCTCTAATATAATCATTTAAAGATTATAAGTTTTCTTTTAAGCATTGTATAGTTACATCCCACAAATGTTGCTATGAACTTTCATAATCATTGACATGAAAATTTGTTCTAATTTCCTTTATGATTTCTTTTTTGATTCATCAATTATTTAGAAGTGTGTTTCTTAAATTTAAGATATTTGGAGTTTTACTCAATATCTTATTATTATTGATTTCTAATTTATTTCTGTTTTTGTCGAAGAACATACTCTGGGATATTTCAGATTTTGTACTTTAATGAGATTTGTTTGGCCCAGCATATGGCCTGTTTGGTGAATATACGTGTGTACTTGAAAAGAATGTGCCTCTGCATTCCTTAGGTGTAGTGCTCTATAAATGTCAAGTAGTCAAGGTGGTTGACAATGTTGTTCACTTGGTCTGTATCCTTACTGACTTTTTATGTAGTTGTTCTATTAATTGCAAAGAGAAGTTGTTAAAATTCCAACCATAACTGTGAATTTGTCTCTTCATCTCTTTAATTCTACCAATTTTTACCTCATGGATTTTGAAACTCTTTTTGTTCCTAAGTGCAAGTGTTCTTCTGAATGTTAAGTCTTCTGATGAATTGACCTTTTAACATTATGAAAATATGTATATATTTTCTTCCCAGCCTTTAAGGGAGTCTTTGAATTCAGGGTGCATCTAACTGAATTTTTGTATTTAAAGTACCTCGGATATACAAAGCATATAGTTCATGCCTTTTAAGCTATTCTGACAATCCCTGCCTTTTTATTGGAGTATTTAATTTCCATTTGATGTAATTATTGATGTGGTTGGTTTCAGGTCTATCGGCTTCCTCTTTGTTTTCTATTTGTCCCTTTTTTGTGTGTTCTTCTATCCCACCTCTCCTATCATTTTGAGTTCATTGAAATTACTTTTAGAATTCCACTTTAATTTATTGGCTTTTTCATTTACCTATTTGTATTATTTTGGTTGTGCTCTACAGATTACAATATACATCCTTAATTTTCAGTCTGTTGGAAGTTAATATAAAATGTAATAACTTTGCAATCTTTTAGGGTTTCTTTAAGTGCAATCTTACAGGTCTTTTACTCCCTGTAATTTATGCTATGGATTTCATGTTTACATATTACATGAGATTGTACATAAGATGCTATGCATGCATCATTTTCACTTTAAATGATCATAAATTATTTAAAGACATTAAGATCTGAATTTTCATCTGGAATCATTTCCCTTTGACTTAAAGAACTTCCTTTAGCTTTTGTTGTAAGGAAGGTCTGCCAGAGAATTATCTTTGTTTTTGTCCATCTGAAAATGCCTTTATTTCATCTTTATTCCTTGAAGTTATTTCTGCTCCAGAGAGAATTCTAGGTTGACAATTTGTTGTTTTCATTTGGCACTTTAAAAATATGTCATTGTATTCTTGCCTCCAACGTTTCTGCTGAGATGTCACTGGTAACTTGTATTTTTGTTTCTGTATATGTAAAGTGTCTTTTTTCTCTGGATACTTTCAAGATTATCTTTTGTTTTTCACATTTCCAAGGTGGGTTTTGTTTTTTGTTTTTTGTTTTTCCTATTTATACTATGTAGGATTCTCTGAGTTTTTTGAATCTGTAAAATTTTTGAAAATTTTGCCCATTCTTTCTTCAAATGTTGGGTTTACCCAGTTCTGTCTCTCATTTTCTAGTATATGACCTTTTAATATAGTCCCACAAATCACTGAGAGTCTGTTATTTTTTTCCCTTTCTTTTTCTCTTTGTTCTCCACATTGTATATAATTTCAACTGAAAAAAAAATGAAAAAAAAATTTCGATTGACTTGTCTTCAAGTCACTGACTCTTCTTTTACTTGCAATATGCTATTAAGCTCACCCAATGAATTTTTTGTTTTGGATATTGTATTTTTTTATTTCTAGAATTTCCATTTGGTTCTTTTTTCTTTTCTTTTCTTTTCTGGTTTTTTTCTTTTTAGTTACTATCTTTCTGCTGAGATTTTCTGTTTATCCATTCATTACAAACATATTTCCTTTGTATCCTTGGGCATAGTTAAAATCCTTGTTAGCTAATTCTAGCATCTGGGTCATCTCAGGATCAATGTCTTTAATTGCCTTTCCTCTTGACTATGTATCCAGTAATCTGAGATGTATCCTGAACATTGTGAAAAATACATGGTAGAAACTGGATTTTGTTATTTCCTCATGTTGATTTTTTGTTTGTTTGTTTTATCAGGTAGTTAATGTGGCAAGACTCAAGTTGCAGTCTTTGTCACCTCTGCGATGGATAGTTGCTAAAATCTCTGTTCAGTTCTTTTAGCCTTATCTGACCTGCTGGGAGTTTGCCCCATGCATGTATAGTTCAGAGATGATCCTGAGATTTTCCCACAACTTATGTGCAAAATTTAATGTCTCCTTTCCTCCATCATTTCTCCTTTTCCTGATTTCCACCCTCACTTTCCATCTACTTTGATAGTCCTAAACTCTGTCTTCTGGTTCTTAAAACCAGTACACTACAAGGGTTTCTATCTAAGAGTTAGTTAATTTGCTTAATCTGATTGGAGCATGCCTTTGAACAAAAAGTCTTATCAACAGGAAACAACCAATCCCATTTCCTTCTTGCAAGTTTTGACTCTTTTCCAATTTATGCCTGCTTTTGGTTTCTCTCCAGTTACTTCAGGGAGTTGCTTATTTTGGGGTTTTTTTAACATCTTTATTGGAGTATAATTGCTTTACAATGTGGTGTTAGTTTCTGCTGTACAACAAAGTGAATCAGCTCTATGTATACATATATCCCCATATCCCCTACCTCTTGCATCTCCCTCCCACCCTCCCTATCACACCCCTGTAGGTGGTCACAAAGCACAGTGCTTTTTATATTTTGTAAAGAATTCATAGTTGTTTTCTGTGGTAAGTTTGGACCCATAGGAGATACTCTACTCTTACCATTCTACTGGAAGAAGAAACTGCCCACTCCCTGGTTGTTGCCTTTGAGGAACTCATAGTCTAGTGTTCTAAGCAGAGAGACGAAAAGCATCTAGGGAAAGTCTAAGAAAAGTTCTTTAAAGAAATGATTTTCTTAAAACACAAAAGAGATATCTTCCTTAAAGTGGCATTGCCTATAACCTTGTTTTCTCACTTTTATATTAAATCAGAAATAAGGAGATACGCTATTATGAGAGGACAAAAAGATGTGAATCCCAGACATAATAAAATGCTCTTTATGAATGCATCAAAGCTTCTGATAAAACAGCATTGAATGCAAATGTCTATTTCTTCCTGAAGCCTCACAAAGCAATGACAGTAAAGAAATTAAGAGAAGGAAAAAAAAACCTCACAAGGACAGAGAGAAGATAACAGACAACAAAAGTAACATTTTGAAATCTGTGAAATAGTCTAACTGCTGGCAGCTGCTTATACTAGAGAAAGCAATGATCTGAGTGTGTTGCAGCAGAAAGCCAAAAAGCTAGTCATTTCCACACAAAACTACAGAAATCTTCAGGGATTGGAGACAACTGGTGCTTGAAAGGCAGGTGTGCAAAAAAAAAGACTGAAAATTGGAATGTGGACTGAACATCTTTAAAAGAGAAGGTAGACTTCCCATATCCCCTCTCCACCCATTCTTCATCAAGAGAAAACCTGGGGTCGATTTTGGAGAGGTTTTATCTACAGCCTCTGGATTTGGAGACAGCAAGCACAGTTGAGATTGGAGGGTGAGTTACTGTGCTGAAAACAGAGGAATTATGGGAAAATCTTCCCACTGCAGAGAGATTTGTTCTCCACCTGGCTCCCGAAAGGCCTGCAACCAGGCCCACATACTTGAGGCTGGAGATTGGTGAACTGCCTTCTGCAAAAGAATCGACCCACCCAAAAGTAAAGACCTACAGTAGGGATTTTTTAACCAGAGAGTCTATGAACATGAATGAGAACAATAACTCATTTTTGTTTTCACTAACCTCTGAAAGTTTGCATTTCCGTCATTTCTGAATGTGGGGAAGAAACCATCGTAGTATTAGCAGTATCTGTGACTTTGTCACCAACAGGAGTCATAGATATGTTCTTGTCACATTACTCATTGCATATATCTTGAAAGAGTATTTACACTCATCGTTATTTCAACAGTTATTAGACACAACTCTAAAGCTTATTACATGATACATTAATAAGCACATATTACTGTATCACAGATTTAATTTTTAATATTTTGATGTAATTGATTTCTTGCATTTAAAAACATTATTCTGAAACAGGCTTCACCAGACTGCTATGGCACCAAAACAGTTAAGAACCTCTAAACTGTGGATACAGGCATTTGGAGATTTCCCCTAACCAAACGAATGATCCCATGATAGCAACCTTACAGTGAGACTCGCAAAGTGATAAGCCACACTCATGTTTCTGAATAAGATTTTTTTGGGCCTCACTTTTAAATATGATTTGACAGCTAAGGAAGACCAGACATTTGAGGACAACCTCTACTATGAAAGGGAAAGACAGAACAAAAACAAAATAGAATCAAATCAGAAACAAAGAGGGGAGAGAAACAAAGTGGTGAGAAAATGAACCCATGAAAGTAGAATCACAATTAAATCCTAAGAGAAATAAGAGACTGTATTGTGTTCATAAAAGAAGACCAGGACACTACATACAAAGGAACAAGGAACACGAGGGAGCTCTTAGAAATTCTATTAAGAGAACTTCAATAAAAAGCTCAACAGACATGCAGAAAATAATATGAAGGACATTTCTGTTTTGCTTCTTCCAGGAAGTAGAGGAAAAAGTCAAAGAGATGGAAATGATATTTTATCCACCTTACCTATTATCCATTTACAAAACACCTCCTGATCTCCACTTCTGTACACTATCACTGCACTACAATGCCCTCACCCACACCTACCCACCCCTACAGTAGCACATGAGAGAAGGTGAGAGAATGGGTTGGTTGTAGGTAGGGCATCAGTATTTGCTCTTTCCATAGGCTGCAGTATGAGATCAATGAAGGTCCATCTCTGTAGTGATCATTACTGTTGCTCACCAAATATTTCTAATTTTCCACTTACCAGCCTCATGGTAGTAGGCTGCTCCCTCTGCTGTAGTTTGAAGTTGAGCCTTGCTCTGCGACTTGATTTGGCCAGTGAAATGTGCAACGCTTCTGGAGAGAAGCTTCCAGAGCTGGTTTACTATTTGGCCCCTGTTCTTCTTTGTATTTCAGTGAAGCCTCTGCCAGTCTGGGTCACTGAGTGCAGATACAGGACAAATACCCCTTCCTGCCAACCTCACGTTGGATATAAAGCTTGAGCACTAGCTAAACCTTGCTTGGACCAAGCACTGAGAGCCTGAGGTTGTTTGTACTGAGTATAAACTAGAATCTCTACCGTCTACCTCCCTGCATGGCTCTTTAAGTGTTCTGAGTTGTGAACCAAAGGGAAATGCCACACAGAAGAATAGGATAAAGAAAGCTCAGTTGGACCCTTTAAGAGCCTTGATCTTTTGCGTAAGTTACCTGGGTTGCAGTGGTTTTAAGTCAAACACTGCATAGACCCATAGCTGATTCCAGCACCACACAGCCACCGAGTCCCTGCACATGCCATTCTTTCTACCTGATGAACTCTCCCTAGACCTTCTCCTATACTCTTCAATCAACTAATTAACTTGTGTTCACCTATCCCAATCCCCTCCAACATCATTTCCCATGAAAACTTTTCTAAACCCAGATGCCATGCAAGGTCCCCAGGCGTTATGCTCCTACACTTGTCCTTTTCCTTCACAGTGTTTACAATGATCAGGGTTTACAGTTACAAATTCTTGGCACTTTTGCTTGACTTCATGAGTGCAGCATCTCTGTCTGGGCCTGGCACACAGTAGGTGCTCAATAAATATTTTTTGAATGAAGGAACACATGAAAGTAGCATCCAGAAAGCTGAGAATAAGTCTGCAGAATACAGAAATTATGCGGTATTGGGGAAAATGCAGAAATAAAGGTCAAGGCTGGGATGAAAACAGAACCAGTTCAAGGCCTGCAATTTAGTGGTGCCCCGGTAACATCAAGAAGAAGATCCATTTCCATTCTGGTGTCTCAGGGCTGCTAGTGTTATAAAAATAGTGACTAAAAAATCAAAGGGAAAATGTTATCATTTTCTTTCTACCTAAGTACTGAATTTTAAAAGCAAAGCTTCAGGCCCTTTGTAGTCACATTAGAGTGACTCCTGCCATGCTTTTCTAAAATGAAAACCTCTTAAGTATGGAGGAAATGGTGTTTAAAATGTACTAAGGTGACTTACACCATCCAAAAAAAGTCTTAAGTTCCTGCCATACCTGATTTTGAAATGTTATAATTTGACATTGCCTTCCTTTGATAATACACACAATTTCTTCATTCACATAGACTATACCTATACCCATACCCATTTGTTAAAAGCATAAAAAATCTTCATACAGAAAAGCAGGGCTTAATGCCTGTAGGGATTTCACGAATATATCACTTCTGCTTTTTTTTTTTTTCCATGTTTCTCTGGCAATTTAAGGCTTATGTGGCGAAGAAGACATACCAACTTACCGGTGGTCTATTGGATAGGCAAGTTGCCAATATCCTCCGGTGGAGATTCCTCAGAGTTCACTCGACTCCTGAAACTGATGGAGAAACTGAGGCAGCCCTTGGAGGGTGGGATCTGAGAGTGGCTACTGAATCACCATGGCATCACATGCAGAGAAAAGAACCCTCACAAAGCAGCCATTGTGTGTAAAACAAATGAAATTAGAGAGTCCCCTGGATTTTAGAAAGAACTGTAATAAAACCTGGTTGGAAACTCATTAACTTCACTCCACAGCCACTGAGTGAGGTACTAGTAAAAGTTTCTCACGTCTGCTGGCCACCCACCCCCGCCCCGATCCAAATTAACAGAATGACCAAAACTTCAACAGAACACTTCTTTATAATAGCAAAATTATTCTGAGCTGAGATGCCTCCATTCCTCCTTTCATAGCTTCCCTCCTCCCTTTTTGCCATCACTTAGCAAAGAGCACCTTTCAACTGTTTTATTCTTTTATCCAACATGACACCCACTCTGGGCCAGGCTGTCTCTGGGCCCCCTGCTCTGGCAGGGACTACACCTCAGCTGTCGCATTGTCAGTAGACAAATTTCCAATGACTTATGGGAAACAAAAGGAACGAATGGAAGTAATAAAAGTACTAGGGGTAGGATGTGTTTCTATCACAGTTATTCTGTAAAATGGGAATAGTCTTATTTTCTTTGCCACTGTGTGGAATAAAATTAAATACGTAAGACCTATGCAAGCAGCTGGTACCTGACAAGTTCCCAGAAGGAGATAGCACACTCAAACTGGAAAGTGAAGACAGTTTAATAGAAGGACCTTCAATAAAGGTGCAAGCAGGGGCTGGAGAAACCAAGAAAAGATGGTGCAGTATTATGGACTGTCAACAGCAGAGAGCTTCTATCATCCCTAACTGGAAAGGGACACGGGGAGGGAGGAGTAGCCAAAATCCAGAGAGAGTAGCTCCCAGAACTATGGCTGTCTACTGAAGGCAGCCAACTGGCAGCAACTGACTGGATGGGAGCCAGAACATCGTGGGTCCCATTCTCACTCTCCTCTCAGCCTCCTATCTCCCACATCAGGCTTCCATTAGCCAAACCCAAACAGAGGTCAGAGGGCACACTGATCTCTGATGCAGTCATTTTGGGTCAGCCTTCCCGATCACTGAGCAAGATGGAGAAGGGTGGAGGGTGGGTCAGAGGGGCAAGAAGATAGTATCTAGCACATTGACACATGGTAGAGACTCAGTGTATGGTCACTGATGCTGGGGCTGAGAAGTGAGAATCGTCGATTCACTCATTTAACATTAACCCTTTGTGAAGCCCTTATTATGTAAAGGAAGTCTGCTAGTTCCTGAGAATACAAAGAAATAAGACATCATTTCTGCCTTGAAAGAGTTGTAATGGAGAAATCAGACATGTAAACAGGCAAAGGACAATACCTCATAGTGATATTAGTGAAATATTGACAGTGTCTTCTTCTAAGGTCATTATTGTGAGATTCTGGTTGACAAATTGCTTAAACTGACTTGAAATAAACACTGACAGAGTGCCAGAAATACTGGTGAAGAGCTTACCACATGTGCTTGAGGCTCCAGGTGTGTGGTGCAATTAGAATTTGATCCTGAATTTTATATTATTAGAATCAACCTTAAAGCAAATACATCTGAGTCTTAAATTCTTAACAAAAGCTTGTAGGCCTTTTGCCATGAGAGAATAAGTTGGCTGGCTATGTCACATACACCAGTACTGGCTGAAGTTCACTTTTACAGGTCTTTTCACTCAGAACCTAGCACTGAACACAAAACACACACACACACACACACACACACACACCCCGCCACCACTACCACCACCAACAGCAATGGTAATAGCAACAGCCTGGTCAATGCTTTGTGATAATGTGCTGCCTGTAGTGTGGCCAAAATAGCAGGATACTCAACTTTTAGACACCAGTAAAATTTCTCCATTAAATAAAATGTAATTTTATTATAATGAAACGATCATGCAGGCTGATTATGAACAGCTTGGATTCCATAAGCAGTTTTTCAACTCCAGCGACTTCCATAACACACAAATACAGGCAAACTGGCTGACAAATCTAAGCTTCGCAGCACACCCCAAACCCTAGAGCTTGGGTTTGCTCTGGTCTCCAAAGGAAGACCTGGTTATTTACTTACCACAGTTATGGCATTGCTCACCAACACTAGCAAGTCAGCATTCCTGTTGATAAATATTAGTGTTGCTACACAGTTCATCACTGTCAGTGGAAATGTCAGTGGCACAATAATATAAAATTGTCAAGAAAGAGCTTTCGAAGAACCTTTGTTTCCTTCATTTTGAAGATTCGCTGTTACCATACGTCTAAGGGTTAACTCCTTAGCCACTTCAAATACACCTCTGCCCCTCAATCATTCTAGCAAACAAACTTGTTTGTTTTAATAGCATAAAATCCAATAGCACTGAACCACAGTGACCTCTGTCAAAAACAATGCTACCTATAGTTGAGATTTTAAATTAAGTGAAATAGAGACTAATGATATTGTTTATGACTGTGCAACCCATGTTCCCCTGTGCCTTCAGGATCTGTGTATGGACATGCCATGCTATTGGTCTATCCATCCTCCAAGCCTGCAGTACTGTGCTCTTGTTCCCAAATCGTGCTAACAGCTGCTGCTAGCTCCAGCAAAACCATGTTTTGTATAGATTTAGGCAAAGCCAAAACGATCATTTGTATTTAAAATATATGTATTTAACATATATATATGTTAATATATGGCTCAATCTATATAAGGTAATTTATATCCAGTTTACAGAGACTCAATTATTTCATAAAACTCTATATACCTTTTAAAAAATATGCAAAGGGAACATATGTAAGAAAATCTGAAGTGATTGATAGACACATGATAGGTTTTGAACTAAGCATATTTCTATTCAAATTGTCAAAAAAAATATTGCCACCTCTGCCACTTGTTAACTAGGTGACCTCAGCAAGTTAATAAGCCCCTCTGAGCCTTACTTTAGGTTAAGTGGCAATGACAATATGCATCTATTGGACTGTTGTGAGAAATAAGTTATATATGTGAGGTGTCTTTGTAAAGTGTCATTGAGAAGGACTCAAGAATTGTTTTAATCTCACCTATGCCCCTTTGTTTGCTCTTAATAGTGGACGAGATGTGTGTGAAATAGATACTAAACCAACAAAACTTTACATTGTTAGCCTGCCTGCCCCAGAAAAACCTTTGTTGAAAAGGCTCATGAGAGATTTATTTGAATGTTCTTTCTTCTCTTGCACATTTTCTCCTCCAATGGCCACATATAATCAGTAACCAAGCGCCTCAATAACTGTAGGTCAAATTGATTTCTGATCAGGAAATTGCTTCTCTCTGAGTATATAAATAATGGTACCATCCCAACAGATTGAACTGATTCTTAGATTTTACTTTCACTTTTTTCCTCATTTTAAGATCTTTCCAAAATTGCATCAACAAATTTCTGGAAAATATTACTTAACAAGAGACGTCTATAAAGAAACCAAAGGCTTTTAAATGCTAACCTTTGGCTCTGAAAGCAGAAATCTAGCTATTAACCAAAATGATAGTATTTTGGCATAAAATATTCCTATTTCTATTATGTCAAAATGGCTTTTCTGTAATGATATTTGTTTCTTTTTGATTGACAGTTGACCAGATTTCTAACAGAACATTTCTGGATTTTTACTCATGTTAAATGTTGCTGAATTTTTTCCTTGATCCTTTCTTTATAGGATTGCTAGAGTTTATTTCTTGAGCTTTCTATGTGCTCTTTTTATAAAACAGTTCACTCTATAATTTGAGCTTTTTTTCCCAAAAGGTAATAATAATGCCTTAACCTTCAGTACCTCTGACTTTGTTGAGTATCGTATTTCTGGAGACCCAACAGGTGAACAGAACTTGTGATCACTGAGCTATTATATTATTTGAACAAAATATTCTCCTGGGACCTATAAAAGATTCTGATCCCTCAAACCTGAATTTAGCTTTGAAGTTGGCAGCAGAACTCTTTGTAAAATAACAGTGTTCTGGAGGAGCTGAGCTTTCTTTGTATATGATTCATCTGGCCATATTCATGCAAAATAAAAGAAATGCACAGAAACAGCAATCAAACAGAGTATATTCATCCTAACTTAGGCCATTTTTACCTCATGATGAAAACAGATCTATTCAACTATCAGCAATTGTTATGTAATGGAAGATTCCTAAATTTAGGGAGAATATAAAAAGCTACTTATTAGATCTTCTTTTTCAGTTGGCCTTCTAAACTTCGAGGTTTATACAACATTCATTGGGAAAAAATAAGTGATTTGACTTCATGTGACTATGTAGACTGGATTATTTTACATAATTACAATATGCTGAGTTTACACAACTTCATGCCTGCAAAAACAAAACAAAATAGAAAGCCATAAAATTTCAGAAATTTGGTTAATTCCAAATTCTAAGCCCCAGTTTAATGACAGGACTACTTATTTTGGTAGTATTTTGACCTGTGGAGAAAGAAAAGAGGAAAACTGGCAGTGCTTCTGGGCTTTATTCCGGCTCTAATTTGCTCTAAATGTCCAAATGTACTATTATATGTTTCCTGGGCAGAATAGAGTTATTTGAGGGCAGCTACTCCCTAACATCTGATCCTGTTATGAACACACTGGTATATTTGCAAGAAAAAAAACTAGAAGAGTCCAGAGCCTCTTCACCTTTAGGGTCAACTTACTTTATTGTCTAATTCATTACGAGTGATTGACCTGAACTCTTGGCTTCTTTTATACAGGGATAGGAATGCTTGGTCTCAGGCAGAGTTTGAGAATTAACAAGGCCATAGTGTTTGGAGGACATGTGATGTGTTCCTAAGTGGGGTTCCTGGATTTTAAAACACTTTCACCTTGCTTATTTCCTTTAATACCTAGAACCCTGAAGTAAGGGCAGGAATTATTCTACCACACCAAACATGAAAACAAATAAAAACCAAGAGCCAAAGAGGTAAAGAACCTTACAGAGGATTTACACAGTCCCTCAGCTAATAGAAAGTTGTAGTAGGACTCAAAAAGAAGATAAATATCTCCACAGACAAAAAAAAAAAAGGAACAGAAAATCACAGGTGTTAGGGCTGAAGCCTCTGGAGAGGACACAGGCAGGGATGGTTAGATTGCTGATCTGAGATGGGAACTTGGTTTTCTGAACCTAACACTAGAATACCAAGGTGGAATATATGTTCATGGAATCCTGAAGTTGGAAGTGGAATTCATTTTTTCATTTGAAACACTTATACATTATTTTAAGTATAGCGGTGATTATCATATTCATCAAATAAATTATAATTAAAAATGGCTGTCATAGTTTCAGGTGCACAGCAAAGTGACTCAGCCATACGTATACATGCATCCATTCTGCCCCAGACTCCCCTCCCTGAAACTATCACAACATTGTTAATCAGCTATAATATAGCTGATTAAAAAAAATTTTTTAATGATTATGGTTTTAAAAAAATGGCTGCCATGATCTTAACATGGAAGTAGCTTTTACATTACAATAAGAGGTTAAAATGTAACTTTCGTAAAACAGTTTAGCAATAAATTAGCAGCTGCCTATAGTTAACTTTCAGCAAGGTAATAAAACACCTACAAAGTTAGCAGAGTGAAATGGTTTTAAACTGCAGGCAATGATTACAGAGGTTCAAGGGGGTCAGAGGGCCTAGAATAGCTTTAATGAATAAGTGGATTTCTTCAAAAAAAGGAAAAGCTTCCATTTAATATAGTGCTATAAATTCACTCATTAAATATTCCACATACACATTAGAATAACATTTTTAAATTTAAAAGTTGTTATAGGGCTCAGAAATAAAATAAATAGCTCCACGGATAAAAAATGAATAGAAATACACAGATGTTTAGTCAGGGCTGAAAACTTTCAGGAGGGAAGCAGGCAAGGATGTCTAGGAATTAGTTTCCAAAGTTCTGTACTCATTGTGGGGACCACAGAGCTGGGGGCTGAAACCAGACTAACTTCTTGAACCTGCAAGCTATTATGAAGCTAAGGTCAGCTCACCCACCTATCAGAGAGGCTGAAATAGCTGCGATAAAATAACATGATAGAGCCATTGAAAATGGTTCAGAATAAATATTATTTTAGAGTCTCAAAGACATGAAGAAGGCCATTAAAAAATTTGGAAGAGCAACAAAGAAAAACAGACAGAAACAGAAAGAAAAGTGAAGAAGGTGAAGAAGGAGGAGGAGGAGGAAGAGAGGGAGGAGGGAAGGGGAAAGAAGAAATAATTAGAAATCCTGCAAGTTAATAATGTGGCATTGTCATAAAAGAAAAATTTTGTAGAATAAGATCTGTGTATGGTTGAAGAGAGATTTAGTGAATTGGAAGATGGTCTGGAGGAATTTATAAGGGACACCAGAAAGGAGATGACAGAGGGAATATTCTAAAATCTTCCCATGTTGGTTATCAATTTATTGTTTCTTGGCTCCAAGTTCACCCTTCAATATATTCTCTGTGAGAACAGATGGAATTCCTTTAGGCTTTGCCCTTATAGAGTGAGTGTGATGTTAAGCTTTCTCAGTAGAGGGCACTGGAAGTGGGAGGAGGTCAGCAGTGTGGGTGTGAGGACATAAGGTGGAGCTCTGCTCCAGCCACCCACCCAGAATGCAAGATCTCTCAATACCTCTGCAGCTTTGGCCTGACACTAACCTTTCTCTGGGAGCCTTTAACCACAGAAACCAGAGCCCTGAGAGCTTTCTGCCTGCACAAAAGTTCTCTTGCCCACACAGGTACCTGGATTTCTTCTGTACGCTCCCTACTTGGCAGAGCATTCCCACCAACCCTCCACTCTCTCTGCAGATGCCCATTCAGCCCACCAGCACCCATAGAATTCCCACTTGCTCTACAAGCCCAGCCCCTGGTTTCTGATCATCTGGCCCAGTCTGCTCTCCAGAGGCGGCCTCCTCATTGCCCAGTGACTGCAGACCACCTCTGGCCAAATTGCAAACTTCTCTGCTGTCCAGGGACTGAACTACACCTCCAGCAAGTGAAACTTTCCCAGTCTGTCCTTCTTGGGTACCCTCCCTCAGCCCTAGCATACCATATAGAATTTCCATATATTTTATAGCTATTATTTTATCAACCTTAATAATTCTTTATGTATATACTTCCCCTGTTTAAACCACTGTGTGGTCTCTATCTCTGGATACAATCTCTGCACAGTTTGGAAAGTGAATGGAGACACGAATTAACTTTAGACTTACTTATGCCAGCTCTACATGTTAAACCCACTGAAAGAATAAAAATAGAATTTCTGAACTAGCACCAAGAAAAAGGCAATACATTGAATCAATTTAACCAACCTATTAGAAGATAAAAAGGAGGGGAAAAAGCAAAGGGGAACCATGATTATAAACACACACACATACATACACAATAATGCAATAGAAAGGTCCAAAATTATCATAATCACAATAAAGGTAAATCGACTAACTCACATATTAAAGGACAGAGATGTTTAGGTTGGACTTTTTTCATTTAATCCAATGATTGGATTTTTACAAGAGAAAAAATGACCAAAAAATGTTAGCATATAAAGGAAGGAGAAAGATACATCATGCAAGTATTAATCAAAAGAAAGCTTAGCATTATAATTTTAATCAGCAAAAAATCTTTAAAGCAAAGAGCACTATTAAGCAAACTTGAAAGCAAAAGGCTCCATTTTATAAAGAGACTTATGGAAAAAAGGAACAGTGCACCATTTCAGTTATCATGAGGAAGATACACAATCCTACTCCTATGCATCTATCAACATAGACTTAAATTATATAAAACTAAGGGTGACAGAACTACAAAGAGAAACTGATAATGCCCTATAATGACAATGGGAGATTTAACACCCTTCTCAGAAACTAGTAGACTTTTCAGACATATAATATATAAAGATCTAGAAGATTAGAACACAGGTAAATATGTCAGAAAACAGAAAATTTACTTTCCCTTCAAGAATATATGTGAGATTTACAAAGTATGAGAACAAAGAAAATTTAAACATATATCAAGAAATAATGTCATACAAACCACTCAAAGTACAATTAAAATTAAATATCAAGCACATAAATGTAGTTAAAATACAGCAACCTAAGTTTAGCATCACTCCTAAATAAATTTTGGGTTAAAGGGAGAATCTTACTGGAGATTATAAAATGATTTGAACTTAATAGCATTAAAGGTACTACAGACTTTTCTGAAATGCAAACTAAACTACTTAGAAAAAATATATAATCTTAAAAAGATTAAAAATAATTGAGTTAAGCACTCAGCTCAGGAGGTCTTTTTTTTTTTAACAATATTTATGACAATTAGCATTTATTGAACAATTATTAAACTCTAGACACTGTTGAAAGTGCTTTATATGTTGTTTTTTAATTAATTTATTTATTTATATTTATTTTTGGCTGTGTTGGGTCTTCGTTTCTGTGCGAGGGCTTTCTCTAGTTGCGGCAAGCGGGGGTCACTCTTCATCGCGGTGCGCGGGCCTCTCACTATCGCGGCCTCTTGTTGCGGAGCACAGCCTCCAGACACGCAGGCTCAGTAGTCGTGGCTCACGGGCCTAGTTGCTCCGCGGCATGTGGGATCTTCCCAGACCAGGGCTCGAACCCGTGTCCCCTGCATTGGCAGGCAGATTCTCAACCACTGCGCCACCAGGGAAGCCCAGCTCAGGAGGTCTCAGAACAGAAATAGAGTTTCAAAGAAAGTAGAAGAAAGGAAATGATTAAAAAAAATCTTTTCTGTACCATTAATTGGAATATAAATTGGTAGAACCTTTGACACATGGTGAAAGGGGCATATTCAAAGATGTTTCTTGGAGTCTTATTGTCATGAGAGAAAAAAACAACTAAATAAACCCCAAAATGTTCATCAAGGAGGGAAAAAGTAAATAAATTGTGGGATATTCAGGCAATGTAATAAGCACAGTGGTTAAGAAGAAACAATTTTGAGTAAAAGAAAATAACTTGTAGAAAAATACGCATAAGTAAATTTTTAATAATAAAACACTCTATTATTTATGGATACATATCTTTTAAAAAGTATAAAATGTGAAAATCTGGCCCAGCTAGAGCCCAACCTCATAGCAAGGGTTGTCTTTGGAGAAAAACATAAAGAAATGACTGTGGAAGGATATATCATAGACATTATCTGCAATTATTTATTTTCTTAGAAAAGTGTCTGAGGCAAAATGACAAAATGTTCATGGCATTTTTTTCTGGGTGATGGGTACATGGTTGTTTGTTGAGTGACCCTCTGTCTGTTTATGCAGAATGTTAAATTGGCAAAATTTTTAAAATTACAGAAAATAAGAAGGGGAGAGGGGAAGGATTGGGGGAGGGGGAAGGGGAGAATGGGAGGGAAGGAGAGAGACAGAGAAAGACAGAGGGAGACAAAGAGAGTAAGAGAAAGAGAGGGAGGTGGGGAGGAGCAAGGCATCATTGGGTTGCCGACTTCCAGGTTGATGGCCAGGCACCATCAGTTTCTAGGCATCTGAATCCAACAGAACTGCCTAAACCTCAGTTAAGCCTTTATTTCTCCACCACACAGTGCTTTGTTTCAGAATGTCTTGTAGAGTGTGTTGCTGGGGAAAGGAGACAAGGATTTTATATATATAGGCCAAATATCTTTCTTTCTGCTTTCCACAACATCAGCTAATGACTGGAGGGACCAAAACATTGAATGTAAGCTGTCTGTGAAATTGTTGGGTTAAATTCAAGAGTAGCAAATTTGAATATCCTCTTGGATTCAAGTTGAGTGTATGCACTTTTTAATGATACTGAGTTGTATTTAATTTCTGTCCAAACTTACATTTTAAGAAATAAAATGGCTAAAGAATAAGAATGTCAAACGGACTATATACAGATACATACATTGTTTGAGCTCTAAGAATACCCAAAACACAAAGTAACCCTCAGTATATGAAATGTTTAAACATAACAAGTATAGGCAACCCCTAACCTCCAAGTGGAATACAAATGTGTGTGCATTTATTTGTCTTACTGTCTAATCTGGATCTTAGAACTAAGATACCAACACACAAAGTTTTTGCCAACATTCATTGCTTTGAGGCCCTGCTAACCAACAAATGTTGGTGAAAACTTTGTGTGTTGATGTCTTAATAAGCTTGAGCTTTGATAATAAAATATCATAGCCCAGCTCACTTAAACAACAAACATTATTTCTCACAGTTCTGGAGGTTGGGAAGTCCAAGATCAAGGTGCTGGCAGATTTGGTTCTTGGTTAAGGACATCCTTCCTGTCTTGCAGAGGGCTATCTTCCCACTGTATCCTCACATGGCAGAGAGAGGAAGCTCTGGTGTCTCTTCCTCTTATAAGTACACTAATTCCATCATGGAGACCCCACCCTCCTGACCTCATCTAAACCTAATTATTTCCCAAAGGTCCTTCCTCCAGATACCATCGCATTGGGGGTTAGGGCTTCAACAAATGAATTTTGGGGGAACACGAGCATTCAGTCCCTGACAGCTGGATATTTATATATTAAAGGTAACAATACTAGAATCTTAAAGAGTTTTTCTTTCTTTTTCTTATTTGAGTAAGATACAGAGTTTGATTAGTTTTTGTGAAATGAGTAGCCACTTACAATGAGGTCAAGTTGAGCAGGTGCTAGTACTTTGCATTTCCCATTCGACAATGTGTTCTTTCCACAAATATTTACTGGCTCTTTTGCAATGGTGGAGATGTTCTGTCTCTGCTCTGTCCAATATGATAAGCACATGTGGCTCTTGAGCACTTGAAATGTTGTTAGTACAAATGAGGGACTGAATTTTTAATTGTATTTCATTTTAATTAATTTTAACTAATATTTAAACACCACAGGTAGCTGGTGGTTACTGGATTGGACAGAACCACACTAGACACTCTGCCAGAAACAGAGCAAGAAACAATCCAATCAAGATTCCCTGCTTGCTATGGAGCATTTATGGGTGGGGGCAACAGAGGGAGAAGAGTAGAGATATCAAACATGCAAATGAATGCACAAAAACATTTATTAAAGGCAGAAGGCTGTAATGAGATTGGCAACTTCCTTAGAATGAGGGTCAGCAAGGCTTTTCTGACAAGGGGACATTTGGTCTGGAACCTGGAAAGTCAGCCATGCAGAGGTGAAGGGCAAGAGCATTTCAGGAAGAGGATTCAGGCAGAAGAAAGTTTGGAGTGGTCCAGGAATGGGAAGAATATGGGTGTGGCTGGAGCATCGTGACCCAATTCAGGGGTCCTAGGGAATGAGAAGGAGATGCAGAGCATGTTGACATGGGTCCAATCACGTAGGGCCTGGCAGACCACAGTCAGAAGTTTGGATGTGACTCCTAAGTGTAGTGGGGATTTTAAATAGGGGAATTAAATGATTTCATTTGTATTTTATTTTAAAGGTCGTTTGCTGCCATGTGAAGAATTGTGAGGGGCAAGAGAGAAAGCAGAGACACAACTCTGGAGCTATCTCAGGGGCAGGGGAGAGAGAGAATGGGGGCTTTTCCTCAGATAATGGTGTGGGAATAAAGAGAAGTGGACAGATTCTGTATATGTTTTGGAGGTAGAATCAATGTAATTGGGAAGGAAGTTAGAAAAAGAAAACTTCTAGCTAGAAAAAGAAAACTTCTGGATTTCTAAAATAGAGGCAGGAACAACTGTATTCTTTTATTAATTTAACAAATTATCTTTTTTTCCCACCAGCTTCCTATTTTCTTTTTTCTTTTATTTATTAAACTATAGTTGATTCACAATGTTGTGTTAGTTTCAGGTGTACAGCTTCAGATTCTTTTCCATTATAGGTAATTACAAGATATTGAATATAGTTCCTTGTGCTATATAGTATATCCTTGTTGTTTATCTACTTTATATATACTGGTATGTATCTATTAATCTCTTACTCCTAACTTATCCCTGTACCACCCCTTTCCCTTTTGGTTACCGTAAGTTTTCTATGTCTGTGAGTCTGTTTCTGCTTTGTAAATAAGTTCATTTGTATTGTTTTTTTAGATTCCACATATAAGTTTATATCATGTAATATTTGTCTTTCTCTGCCTGACTTACTTCACTTAGTATGATAATGTCTAGGTCCATCCATGTTGCTGCAAATGGCAATATTTCATTCTTTTTATGGCTGAGTAATATTCCACTGTATATGTAATACCACATCTTCTTTAACCATTCCTCTGTCGATGGACATTTAGGTTGCTTCCATGTCTTGGCTAAGCAGCTTCCTATTTTCAATCTGTCTTCATTTCATCCACCAGAGTGAGACTTCTAAAATAATCCAGATTATAGCTCTCTTTTTTCTTACCCTTTAAATACTTCCTCATCACATTACATACACAGGTCTAGACACTTAGGATGGTCCCAAGCTCTTTGCAGTCTGGTCTGACCTTCCCAGACTTCCCCTCAGCCAAGCCCCTTCCCAGCCTGTGTTCCCACCAAACTGAACATCCATACCTTCATGCCTGTTGTTCTTTGCGCCCAGGACAGTCTAGCACTCCTCCTGTACCTAGAAAAATTTACTCATCTTTCCAGTCCCAGTAATCCCTGGCAGAATTCAGTATCCCAGGGATAACACTGCCCTTGAATTCATTTCCCGAATGATGTTTTTCACCATATATGATCATTAGCTGTGTCTATTATGTCTCTCCTGATAGACTGTGAGATTCTCACGGTCTTTTTATCTTTTTTCATCATTACATCTCCCAATGTATAATGGATACCCAAAAATATTGGCTGAAATAAATTAAGGTCTATTCCAGTATGAAAAATTATAACAGGTAAAATAAAATATTTTCTCCAGAAAATCAAGATGTGGAAGCAAAAGGTCCATTTCAATCAAAGCAGAACTGAATTTTGTGAGTAAATTGTTCACAAATTAGGAGAGTGTTCCTGATATATCAATAACCCTTAAAAAATACTATTTGTGCATTTTTCTAAGTCAGTGTGTCTTAAGTTCTTTTTTTTTTTTTTTCCCTGAGGGGGAGTGACATCACAGGTGCTTTGAAATTGTGATCAAAACTGTTGGATCATCTAACAGATTCATATCAATATACAACTTTGCAAATAATTTTAGAGGCTTCCAGGCCCACTATATTACACTCTTCTGTGAGCTTTTTTAAAATAATATACAGTAAATATTCTCAATAGTTGGAATATTGCCCACATTGTCAGTTATTACACTACAATTCTCATAGTGTGTGTGTCTAATACTACAGTTGGTTTAAATGTGCTTTGTTCTCGATGGCATAGAGCTTTGACAGAAGACCACACAGGACAATACAACATCAATGTGAAACTGTTGGTGAATTTCACTTCAGACAGAATTCATTTGTACAATGATGACAGGGTTCCTTTTCAATCCACACCACCACAGATCCCTTCCTGAAGGACAAAACAGCTAACAAGGAGCTCCATTAAAGAGGAAAAACGTTATATATGCTACCATAGCCCACTAAAGAAATGGATATAATTTATTCCTAAACATGAGCAAATATTTTATTCTGTCTCTTCATGTTCTCTTCTTTGAAATATGATGGTCCTGTTTTTGACTCTGAGATGATGTCAGATGAGATGTGGGTAGGTATATTGAAAAGTATAGCACGTATCCTGCATCTGATGAGATGATATTTTGTTGATCATTCTCTTTGGAATGAGATACACTCAAGAGTTCAACAGAGGCAGCAGTCCATCAGAAATTCTTTTTAAAAAAATAGATGGAAATTCCATTACTTGGTCAAAATTAAAACAAATTGAAGGAGGCCATTATTTGCTATTATTGATTGATGTGAATTTGAGTGTTCCTTTCAGATAAGTTAGTCCTGATGGCTTTTATTGGAAATTGTTATTGAATTCAGTGTCCATTCAGTGCACCACTGATTTACAAAATTTAAGAATTAAGAAAATACCTGAGCATATCTCCAGGTGAAAATTTATTGGCAGAGCTGTATCTATGTAACTAGATTTCGTTAGTATATGTATAAAGTACTTTGAGTCTAGGCTAGAGAGGATGATAGGTTAATTCATAGGGGGACCAAGTTTGCTGACTTTTAACCTCTTAAAAATACCTCTCACCTGGATTACTGCTTTGCCTCTTAACTTCATCTCCCTACTATATTCTCACTCCTGGCAGTCTCTTCTCAGTCCAGCAACCAGACTGATTCCTTTGAAAAACCTAAGGTTGAATCATGTCACTTCTCTGCTCAAAACCCTTCAGCAGCTCCCCATTTTCATGCAGAATAAGAGCCAAAGTCCTTAAATTGCGTACAAGTTGCTCCATGACCGGCCTCTTGACGTCTGACCTTGCCTCCTACCATTTTTCAACTTTAGCTACCTTGACTTCCTTGCCTGAATATATGAGATGTGCTTTAGGCTCCTGCTCTGGCTGTGCCATCTGCCCGGAATGCTCTTGCCCAGGTGTCTTGGCTCACTCCTTCACCACCTTCAAGTCTCTGTATCTCAATTCACGTGCATCCTTTCTCTTGATTCTCCTTATCCTGCTGATTTATTCTTTTATTCCTTGTAGAATTTAATACATTCTGACAATATTTATACTTTATTTATTTATTATGCTTATTGTCTTTCCCCCACTCCTTCCAGAATGTAATATCTTCAAGGACAAGTATCTTATTTGATAATACATTCCAAACATCTAAAATAGGGCTTGATACATAGTAGGGTCTCAGTAAATACTTGCTGAATCAAACAAATGAACGATTGGCTGTACAGCCTAAGTTTTACATATTAATTTATTCTGAGGGTACAAAAATGAATAAGAAGACATGATCCTACTCAAAAACTAACTGACTACCTCTAACCTTTGGAACTATATTAAAATGTTTGCCATTGATCACAGGCCTGAGTGATAGAGCAGGGATGGTTCTACCAAGTCTATTCAACTTTGGGAGAAAAGACATCTGTTACAAGGATTTCAGGGATACTCCAAAAATGTACATTACTGCCTATTTTTTTTTTAACTCAGAGTGATATCCTCTTCTTGGGCCCTTTACTTTTCTTAAGGTAATCACTTGGCGAGAAGTAAATTGAACCATTGGTTTGTGTATCAGAAGGCTAATCCTTAGGCAGATAGCACTCTGGGAGCGTCGTAAAGTATGGAGCTACAAAGAATAAAGCAGCATAATTTCTGCAGAGATTAAAGCAGTAGGTTCAAGAAGTTACTGTCCTGGACAACAATGTCAGGCGTCTAAGTCTGGATCTCAGATGGCTGCAGATACATAGGAGCTGATTTCTGCTTTCATGACCCAGACACTGTCTCAGCATGGCCCTCCCAAATGCTCAGGGAGTGGCTCCACCCCATTTGAAGTCAGCCCTTCCTTATTAAGGATCCAATGTCTTCATCATGGCTGTGTAGGTACTGTGACACAAATATTCAGTGATGTTGTGGGCCAAGACCTCAGGGCCATGTGAGAGGAATACCGATATACCTTCAGGTCACAGTCTGTTCAGGCTGCTATAGCACAATACCATAGACTGGGTGGCTTAAACAACCAATATTTATTTCTCACAGTTTGGGAAAATGGGAAGTCAAAGATCAGTCAGCATGGTTGGGCTCTTGGTCAGGGATCTCTTCCTAGTTTACAGACAGCTGCCTTCTTGCTGCAAAGATGGAGGGCATGGCAGAGAGAGAGCCGGATCTCTGGTCTCTTTTTATAAGGGCACTAATCCCATCATGGGGGCTTCATCCTCATGACCTCATCTAAACCTAATTACCTCCTAAAGGCTCCACCTTCAAATATCATCACCTTGGGATTAGGGATTCAACATCTGAATCTTGAGGGGACACAAATATTAGTCCATAGCAGTACCCAAGAAATACCTGTATGTGCCTGTTTGGAAATCTTCTAGGGTCTCTTAGATGTTTAATGAAGAATTGTCTGGGCTCCCCCTTTCCCACACCCTCCGACCTCCAACCTCTGTCAATATATCTGATTCCTCATCTCTCTGAATCTTCTCATTTTAGAAAAAAGAATAAAGAGGAAAATATTTTATATAAACTAAATATACCTCATGGATGAATACATTTACTGCTGCATTTTTCTTCCAGTTGCAAGCCACTTCTGGGAAATAATTAGGTTTATCTAACAGCAATACTTGAAAGATTAGAAGTAATATTGTATTAAAACTGTATATAATAACATGAAAAGCATAAAAAAAAATGGATACTTGAATGAATAGGTTCAGATAATCCTAATATAGGGTGTTCTGTTTCTTCCTTGTATATCACTTTATTCATAGGTACATATTTTTAGCCTTCATCATAGTCAAAATTATAATTGGATAGACTATCCTAGTGAATTTTTAAATCCTGGCTAAACATTTCTTTTATTATTCCCTAAAATCCCTTCATTACTTACTAGTTTGTAGAATAAATTTAAGTTAAGCAAAGAATTTTGAAGCAAATATCCCCTAAAATATATAACATATTCTAGAGGCCGGTAAGTGGCTTTATGCTTAACCATTATCATACATAATAGACACAGCTACTATTGTCTATTTGCAGAGATAATTAAGACTAATTATATTTGGGGAAGCCTCTGTAAATCTATCAAAACTAGGGAACTTATCATCCAGCAGTCCATTAGTTTGGTGTCCTGACATCAATATTTTTAAGCTGCAATTTTCAGAAGATATGTATTTCATGCTTTTAGCCTCAATAATGGTGAATTTTCTTGTAATCACTGCAAACTCAAGATTATTTCTTCATAATTTAGTACCCTTTGGTCATCTATTAATAAATGCATTAATATTTATCAAATGAGAAGAAAAAAGTCTCTCTTAATATGCTTGTTAAATGCCTTAAATATAAGTTTTGCCCTCTAATCCAAATCGGCTATCAAATGGCCCTTGTGAACTATCAGAGTGTCAGAATGATGTAAATTATGTAGTAAAAGAAATCATGCAGTTATTTAAGTAGAACTTCTTGGAAGTATGAGATCGTAAGATGCAAATCAGTGTATTTCATTAAAGACTTTGAAAAACAGATTGTATACCATAGGCCTGTACATACTATTGGTAGTGGAAAGTATTTTTAGAATCAGATCCTCACATTGGCTTTGCAAGTGGTATAAAACAAAATCTACTGTAAACCCATAGTTTACCTTCAGTACCAACTTCTTCTATTTCATACAACTGCTTCATTCTAAAGAATTCCAGTGACCAGAAAGGACTGTATTAGCTGGAAAGAACCAAGTCAAAAATAAGGGGGGGAGAAAAAGTTCTGAGGGGAAAATTGCCTACACAGAGGAGCCTAAGAACATGAAATTTCATTTACACATTATTCTTTAGTACTTATAGTTTTTTAAACACCTCTTTTGTATGACTGACACTATCAGGCACTGTGGGGAATAAAAAGATTTGTATAAACTCTAAAGTTCATAGAATTTATAGTAGGCACACAAGTATTATTTCAGATCAAATATAGAATCACATAAGTGGTATAGAAAGAAATGTAAGAGTGGGAGAGAGAGCATGCGAGATCATTTCTGAATAAATAGATCAAGGCAGATTTTATTGGGGAGGTAACATTTAACATAGAGGGCACAAGGTGTACAGTGGTTGGCTGGAAGACAGTAAGTAGCCCAAGAGGACTGAACAAAATAAAGTAATCATGGAAAGGAAATATATACTAGTTTGTGAAAGGCTTGGAAGGCCAGAAATCCAAAGCAACCAGAAACCTAGAGCAACCAGCATGTTCTTAGATTACTGTATGTACCTGTTTGTACATGGGACACAGAAAATCCATGGGTTGTGAGTCCAATGGGCCAGTAATAAAAGAGACAAAAGCTGCGTAACTTACAAGGAAAATAACTAGAGAAAACATGGGCAAAAAGATTAGTACTATCATACTTACCATGTTGAACTGTAAAAAAGACTGTCCATTCATAATTTTTCTACCTTCATTATACATTTAGTAAAATGTATGGGGCACGGTTAGTGCTAAAGAAAAGTTAGTTCCCTCCCACCATGGCCCCTTCCAGGCTCTGTTCTGTTCCTTCCTCTGTGTCTCTTGTCTTCCCCCAGAGCTAGGGCCAATTAATCCTTCTTTATAGGCTTTCCTGCTCTATAGATCCTAGAATTAAAGCTAAACCTGGGCTTCCCTGGTGGCACAGTGGTTAAGAATAGGGCTGCCAACGCAGGGGACACGGGTTCGAGCCCTGGTCCACGAAGATCCCACGTGCCACGGAGCAACTAAGCCCATGCGCCACAACTACTGAGCCTGCGCTCTAGAGCCCACAAGCCCACAACTACTGAGCCCGCGCGCCAGAACTACTGAAGCCTGGGCGCCTAGAGCCCATGCTCTGCAACAAGAGAAGCCACCGCAATGAGAAGCCCACGCACCGCAACGAAGAGAAGCCCCTGCTCGCCGCAACTACAGAAAGCCCACGTGCAACAACAAAGACCCAACGCAGCCAAAAATAAAATAAATAAAGTAAATAAATTTTTTTAAAAAATAATAAGATGGGGCAATTCCCTAAAAAAAAAAAAGCTAAACCTAAGCAGGAGTAATGTAAGGAACCCCTACCCAATATTTGGGACCCAGCTTGGTCACCCTATTGGTAGGAGTTCAGCTCTGATCTTGAGTGTTGTTTCTGTCTTTGGCCTTTGGCCCAGTCACCTCCTCAGAACCCCAGTCTCTCTAAGACCAAGTCTCTATCTTCTTGCCAAACTCCACAGCCCCCACTTTATTCTCTTTTCTGTTGTCTCTGCTGCCCTGGACCCTGTTCTGGTTGATAGAATCTTGCTATTTATAATGAACATCACCCAAGTTTAGGGCCTGACTGGTCTTCAGCGTGAGATCGCCTGCTTCTGGATTGGGTCTTCGGTTTGTGCCCTTCAAAGCTCTTGTTTGCTTTTTATGGAACTGAGCCACCCCTCCCCACAGAAGCTTTTTTAGAGCACTGACTTGGGTCTTTTGCCATGCCACTGGAATTTCCCTTGGACCCTGCAACTAAGGAAGTATGTGATTGCATGTGTACTCAGCCCTGGCGTGGTTTCTGGCACTAGTCCCTTGGTCTACAGGGATCTGTACCAGGCCTGTCCACATCCGCACCATTCTTAAAGGTACAAAGCTGAGTACAAGTCTTATACTTAAGGATCATATAATAGAGTAGGGAAAATGAGACAAGTGCATGACTAAGCACAGTGCAAGGCAGGATATGGTAAGCGTGTCAGAGAAGCGAGAATTCATACAAGAAATCACATTAGGTTGACACATTTCTGAACTGCCATGTTGAAAACATTTGAGCTGGGCTCTGAGTGTTAGATATCAAAGAGGAGCACGCAGCTAGAACAAAGAAGCAACATAAACAGACAAAAGGTACCAAGGAAAGAGTAAGTAGTGATGTGAAGGCTAGAGAGAATCTGGTCTGGGACTAGTATTAGAGATCAAGGCTGTAGTATACAGCCATACAGGCTATGCACTGCCCAACTCCACAAGGTCCCATTCTTACACATTGGGGGTTGACAAACATTTTCTGTTTTATCTGGCCAGATAGGAAATATTTTAGGCTTTGCAGGCCATGTAGTCTTTGTTGTAGCTACTCAACTCTGCCTCTGTAGCTCAAGAGAAGGCAAAGACAATATGTAAACAAAGGAGTGTGGATGTGCTCCAATAAAACTTTATTTGTGGACACTGAAATTTGAATTTCACAAAATTATTCCTTTGATTTTTGTCAACCATTTTAAAATGTAAAAAAATGTGTTCTTAGTTAATAGGCTACACAAAAATAGGCAGCAGGCCAGATTTGGCCCTCAGGTTATAGTTTGCCAACCCTGAGATAGACTCAATGCGAATGATACCCCTGGATTGTAAGACACAGTGGCCATGTGGAAAGCCATTGGTGGTGTCTATTAAAGACAAGCATAATATTGTCAAAGCTAGATAAGAGACAGATGTGAGATAGGAAACCTTTTCTTTTCTTTTTTTTTTGAGGAGGCTAGTTCTGAGGCTGCTGTCATAGTTCAAGCTGTGTGTGTGTGTGTGTGTGTGTGTGCACGCATGCACTATTTTTGACACATTTTTGAACTGCTATGTAGAAAGTGACTTTTGACCTAGACTTTGTTTTTCTACACTCTCTATTCCAAAATGACTATACAGTGTATGACCATCAACCTGGCACTGTGACCAGCTCTCTGAATGTCTTTTATAAAAGAGAGTGGCAGAAGTGTCTGAAGAGAATAAAAGGAGAAAAGCAGTCATTCTCAAGGTTGTAACAGTGGGGGAGGGAGGCACCCAAACCCTTGAGTCAAAGCAGTAGTGTAAGTTGTCAGCAAGAGGAAACAAAGGAGCATTCACTTTACGATATCCTGGTCCTTCCTATTTTATCACAGCGTCACATAAAACATCTTACAAAATTCACCATGCTTTCTGTTACTCTCCATTTGAAAAGCCAGCACTTCGGCAGGTGTCAGAAATCTTGGTTCGGTTACCTTCTGCTTCAGAAAGCTTTATCTCATCGTAGATATGCTGTCTGCATTCCAGCACGTGGCCGTGGGTAGCTATTTGTGGCTGGCCTTATTGGACCCATCTTCTCTTTGCTCATCACAGCAGAGTTATGTGGACCAGTGACTAGGCAGCAAAACTCCACGACAAGGTTCAATTAGAAAATTCTCATAGGGATTTTTATATGTTAGTTACCCTAATACCGACTGGTTTATAGTCTTTAACATTTCAGGCTAGCAATCTGTAATCTTTAAAAAATAGTAAAGATGTTCCTAATGTTTAGTATCTGTGTGTGCAGTACTGTTACTAGCAGCAAGAAACAGCTTCTGAACTACAATAATGGATGGAGGTCATACCTAGGCAAATATATGCTTAATATGGGAAATACTTTTCTATTAGATATAGATACATACAAATGGAATGAACTTTCTCGTAGATAGTAAATGGGATGCTAAGTCAATAAGAAATTCTCCTTAAGGACAATGTGTTAATTTGGTAGGATACTGGAGTCCAAGGTAGGTGCCTTGGACTCCCCTTATCATAATGTTGTAGGAGTCCACTGACTTTTCCAGAGAACCCAAAGCATATTTTAATAGTAGAATCTACATCTTTGAGTATTTTGCATTAAATGTATTTAAAAGATTACATTTGTTATTCACAACATTTCTTTGAATAGAGGAGATGGACAAATAGGTATCATTATTAACATTTTATCATCATCAATGATCTTGAGGTACTAACAAAATAATTATGTATAAATTCAGTATCTTTTTGAAGTCTGACAACACAGGTACTCATGAATTACCCAAATCTATAAAAACCTACTAAAAGATTTTGATAACTTCCTAAATACATTCCAATGAGATTTTTCAAATAGCTGACAGTTGGTCAATATTACACCTGATCCTAAATACACATCAATCCTTGGAACATAGGGTTGATGTTGTCGCCCAATAGCTGATCCAAGTGTGGAGGCCATATGTGGAGACCGTGGAGCCATAAGATGCACAGAGGCTGGATTACTTAGTCACTACATAGAGGAGAGCTGTCGTGGTGAGTCACCTAACTTAAGCAGACTTCAGTTAAGGAAGAAATAAACTTTCTCATTTAGTCACTGAAATTTGGGGGCTTGTCACAATGGCACAAACTCAGCCTATACTAACGTAATTCATCTAGACCTTTTCTGCAGCTCCTATCAGCACTTTACCATTACGTCCTAATACGCCATGATCCCTAATTAAGATGTTTAAGAAAGTACAAAAACTGCTCTTTGGTGCTATGGAGAAAATGAGGCAGGAGAAGGTGATAGGGATTGGTTAAGGTTTCGGTGCCTTTAGGTGTTTACACTGAGTGGTCAAGGAAGGACTCACTTAAGAGAGAACATTTGACCAGTGACTCAAAGCCATGCAGATATCTGCAGGAAATGCATCCTAGGCAAAAGGGAATATTCAATCATCTGATGTTTTAAGAGAAGCAAAGAGACCAGTGTAGCTGAAAGGCAATGACTGGAGGAGGAGGAGAGTAATGAGAAATGAAGTTAGAGGGGGGAAAAAAGCACATTATAGAGGGCATCATGGGCTGTTGTAAGGACTTTGGCTCTTACTCTGAGTGAAATTGGAAGCCACTGGAAAGTGTGGTGCTGTGTCGTGACATGGTTTGATTTATATTTTTAAAGAATTGTCTTCTAAAAGCATATCTATGACACTAAAACGTTATTTACAATGGATGATGTTGTTGCAATATAATCCTGGCTTCACTCATGTGTCGTTATGACCCTTGACTAATTCTCACCAATCCAATACTGGTGGTACTAACTTACAGTGCAGACTATATTGATGACAATCAGACTTCCATCTAAGTTTCCCAATGATACCCTAGGCTGCAGTGCCCTGATCTGAAACACTGCCATAAAACTATCAAAGAAATCTTTGCAAGAGTCTTTATTCTCCTGAACCTCCACTGTAAATTGTCAAAAAGAGTTGGATATAATTTCATAGCATATGAAACCAGCACTTGGAGCATCCTAGACAGAGATGCATTGATCTCACAAACTGATTACTTTGTCATTTCCACCTGGATACCCAAAAGACGTCTTTTGGCTCAGTATATGCAAAACTAAAATCATTCCCCACTCCCATCTACCTACTCCAGACATTATGTTCACTGTATTCCTGTTTTCAGTTCAGAAAAACCCCATTACCACAGTAGTTCAAGTCAGAAACCCCAAAGATTGGTAACCATTTCTAAAAGTTCCTTCTCCTACACACCTTTCAAATTCACCCCTTCCCCTTTCTTCCCCCAACACACCTTCAAATCTAGCCCCATTCCGTCTCTTGTGAACTGCTGAATCAGCCCCTAATGCGTCTCTCAGGCTCCATTCTCTCATTGGACACTGCTAAAGGAGCATCTTTCTAAAATACAAATCTGGTTGTGGCACCCTCCTCCTTGTAAAGAATGAGCTAAACTCTTTGGACTTAAAGATCCCTGACCATCAAGTTTCCGCCTGCATTTTACCACATCTAGATTGCAATTTTTGCTGCACCACACAAAACTGCTTGTTGTTTTCCAAACATCACAAGCAGTTTCACGCATCTGTGACTTTGCATTTGCCCTCTGCTGGAATATTTCTTCACCTTGTCTGACTGCAAAACTGCTCCTGCTTTCAGCCTCTGCTTATATGCTGTATCATTTGTGAAGTCTTCCCTGATGTCTCTTCCAGGGCCCCTCATGTGTAACTTTATTTCAGTGGTGACTTTGAGCTTACATCGGTCACCGCCATGAGACAACTCTTTGTATGTCAAGCCCCTAAGACAGAGGCATAGTAGATACATAGTAAGTGCTCTGTCCATGGTGAATGAATTAATACTCCAAAATACCAGTCTGGCTCTTGCCTGGCGCATAAGGAAGAGGATGTCATGTCTGTATCCCAACATCCTATGATGCTCAGTGGGTAGAAAGTGGCATTATGCTGTCACATTGTTTGTGAAGGAAAATGTAGTAATTTCTTTCAGCAGTTTTTTGGGTAAGTTGAACATAAACGATATTTTAATATTGAACTTGTCCTTACGGTTTTTTTTCTGGCATTTTATTGCTCCAGATTGATTTATCTTTGTAACTCTTCTTTGGCTTGCAGCCAAATGTTATTAAATGATTACCATTCTTCTTAGGGCTGACCTCATTTTCTTGTTTACTGGATACTTTGGCTATGAATGGGAAACGTGTTGAGAAAAATCAGCCTTTGGTTTCTTGGTTCATATGGGGATCTGAATTCTGAAATTTGTGTCAAAATAGATTTTATTTAAGAGAGCAGCTATCTAAAACTAATAATCTTTTTGATGCGATGGTAAATGGGATTGTTTCCTTAATCTCTCTTTCTCATCTTTCATTGTTAGTGTATAGGAATGCAAGCAATAATGGAAAAACTAAAGATGCCCGATTTTCTTAAGAAATTACATTTCAGTAATACAGCATTGTTTAGTGCTTGTATTTGGCTCTTCTATTCTTATTACAGGACAGCATATGTTCTGAGTTGGGACATTGCTGTTTTTGCCTGATCAACTTGAAAGCCCTCTCTAGTTGGCATAAGGCATGTTTGGTTGAATACTGCAATAATATGCTGATATAACTGGTGGCTGAGTCATCTGTTTTTACAGGATTGGTACTGTAAAGAGCTGAGTCATATGTCTTGTGTCAAAATTGAGTGTGAATTTTAGAGCCAAAAGTAAAATGAACCCTTGAGCGTACTCAAGTGAAAAATCACAGCAACTTGTGGGCTGAGGGTTTTCATAGCTACTATTTGATTTTTTTTTTTCCAAGCTGCATTATTTTACTCTTTGTATTTTCATGCAGCAAGTGGAAAAATCCAAGCTCAGAGCTCACTGTTACTGTTATGAAAAGGATGATGTTAGAAATGAATCTAGTTCTCTGTGATCAGCTATAAACCTTGATCCCCTGCTTATTATGAGCTTCATTTGCTTGTAGAGTTTCCAGTGGCCAAGTGCTCAAATGAGGGGCCAGGGTCATTTTTGCAAGTGGCAACTACTGAGATTACGTAGAGAGCCCACAGAGGTCTCAGAAGTTTTTTTCAGATAAATACCCAGAAGTGGAATTGCTGGATCTTATGGTAGTTCTATTTTTAATTTTTAGAGAAGCCTCCATACTGTTTTCCATAGGGGCTGCACCAATTTACAATCCCACCAACAGTGGACAAACGTTCCCTTTTCTCCACATTCTCACCAGCTTTTGTTAGCTCGTCTTTTTGATGCCAGCCATTCTAACAGGCATGATGGTTTTAATTTGCGTTTCCCTGATGATTAGTGATGTTGAGCACCTTTTCATGTACCCATTGGCAATTTGAATATCTTCTTTGGAAAAATGTCTCTTCAGGTCCTTTGCCCTTTTTTTATTGGAGATATATATGTGTGTGTGTATATATATATATATATATTGCTGTTGAGTTGTATGAGTTCTTTATATATTTTGGATATTAACCTATTATCAGCTATATTATTTGCAAATATTTTCTCTGATTCTATAGATTGCCTTTCCATTTTGTTGGTCTCTGTGTGTGTGTGTGATATGGAATTCTTATAGCCACATTTATTGTTCCTTTATTGTTGACTTTTTTCGCAGTTGTCTTCAGGCCATTTCACTGAACTTGCTGTTCAAAAGTCCTCTGGACTAAAGAGAATGTTAATAGACAGAGTTAAAAAGTACAGATATTAGAGCCTTTTAGAATAATTTTGAAAATTAATATAGATAAGCAATGGGGGGGGCCTGAAAATTTCTCTTTTTTTAAAAAAAAAGTGGACTTTTAATTTTTTTGCCGCATCTCCCTTTGGCATGGATTTTTTTAATTTAGAATTTTCCAAAGGTTTTTTTTTTTGTTCTTTGCACCCTACACTTTAGCTGTTATGATCACCTGAATGGGTAACATCCAGACAAGTATTTTATTGTGGCTTTAAAAAAATGTTACTTGATCGGGAGCAAGCTGATGATTTCTGTCAACCCCTTATTAGAAGTCTTAAATCTCCAAGAGGCCACGGCAGTGAATGTTCTTCAAGAGTGGTCTCCAGGCAACAGGATTCCAGGAAGATACTGCAGAGGACACAAAAGTGAACAGAAATAAGATGAGACAGTGAGTTTGTAAAAAGGAAGAATTCATAAAAAATATAGATGTATTTGAGAGATACATATCAGAACATTCTAGTGTCTTGGAGAGAGGAGTTAGAAGGAAAAAATATAAGCCATAATTCATTTCTTAAATTAGAACATGGGAGTTTTTAGTTATTGATTCAGGACTTGTTTAATAACATTTGAATTTTTGTCAATAAAATGTAAAGCTCATTAACATACTCTTAAAATATAATTTTGGTTCAATTTTGATAGTATACCTCACATTACTGAAATAAGTGGTTAAGGAAAGCAGGACTCAAATACTTGAAAGTCAAGAACAGACTCTAGGGCTTCCCTGGTGGCGCAGTGGTTGAGAATCTGCCTGCCAATGCAGGGCACACGGGTTCGAGCCCTGGTCTGGGAAGATCCCACATGCCGCGGAGCAACTAGGCCCGTGAGCCACAACTACTGAGCCTGCGCGTCCGGAGCCTGTGCTCCGCAACAGGAGAGGCCGCGATAGTGATGAGGCCGGCGCACCGCGATGAAGAGTGGCCCCCGCTTGCCACAACTAGAGAAAGCCCTCGCACAGAAACGAAGACCCAACACAGCCAAAAATAAATAAATAAATAAATAAACAAAGTAAACAATGCGTTTAAAAAAAAACATTAAAAAAAAAAAGAACAGACTCTAAATTTTCTCACTAACTCCTAAATAAATGAGGTCCCCGAATATTCTCTCCATTATAATAGTATCTCCCAGTGCTTTTAATGGTGATGAAATTACCCTACTGAAATTGGAATTAATGTCATAGAGACTGTTTTTGTGAACTCCAGTGTAGCTCTAAAACTGAACCTTGTGAAAAAAAGAAAAAGTAAGGTTAAGTCTGTTATGAGTTCCACCTACTTTTATCTTCCTTGTCCCACCTGCCTCCAGAATCAAGTATAAAACAGACACTTTTGACTACAGCAAATACACTCAGACCATATCTCTAGGGAAGAATATAAACATTTGGGCAAAAATAAACAAGCACATGGGAATAAGGAATAAAAGGAAAAAATCATCATCAAAACTATTCATCTATAGGAACAGAGCACCAGCTGTTTCACATATGGTATTAAAGATAAGAAGAACTTAAATAAAATGTCTTAGCTTTAACATTAGCAACAGCTGACTGGTGTATTACAACATAAACAATATGAAATAGAAAATATATTTTGAGTTAAATATGTTATAAATAGACTTATGACACCTGTTTTATGTGTACAAGGAATCAGAGCCTTCTAAAAAGAAAAGACAGACACTGTAATATCTTGTCCTTGTAGATACAAAGACCAAGAGAAATTGAAAGGGCCAAAATAATGTAACTATTCTCTATATGCTGGAAGGTTTACAGCCTGAAATAATTAGTGTACAGGAAGGAAACAGTGACTTTAACTTTCTCTAAAAATATTTAAATTCATAAATAACTCGTTCTTTTCTTATTGCTTTACAAATGTAACTTACTCTTCTTATCAAACTTGCTATGCATTTTCATCTGCTCCCTGAATATCCTTCAAAGCAAGCAACATTCAGATCCCCATTTCATCTCTATTTGCAAGACCGAAAAAAAAGCAGTTATCAAATTTATACATAGAGAATGAATTCTGCCCCATGCTGCATTTTGAATTGGGGAGGAAAGTATCCTTGATCTCTTTGCTTTGGCTTTATTTCTGAACATTTCTGTCTTTAGTCCTTTGCCTTCCTATATAGACTATTCTAAATTTCCAAGACATGTTGCTTGATTTCATTACATCCTGGGTGCATAAATCAGTGCTTTATTTTAAAAATTTAGCAGGATTTTTTAGAATGCAAAGAATATTTCACTATTAATGGGTTTATGGTCTTGGAATGTCAGGTTTTGTTATTGCTTTTATTTTTCTACTCAGATATTATGCATATTCCTTTCTACCCTAAGGCATTGAGGTACTAGGGTAAGCAAGCCAAGCTCCTTTGCTGGATGTTTTTTCCATATTCATTAAAATATACTTATCCGTTGACACTTAATAATCAGCTGTCTCTCAGGATGGGCTCTTCATCTTCAGTACATTTTCCTGACCATCATTAATTCTTACAACACTTCAGATAGGTACCTAAGTGGGCATCACTGGTCAGATTTTCATTCAGTCTAACTAGGAATCCTTCCATCAAGGTGACAGAATGAAAGTGGGACCCATTATCTCCACTGTACAGATGAAGAAAACGAGCACAAAAGATTAAGTGGTGAAGCAAGGAGAAAGAGAGAGAGGCTGTGTGAACAGAGTGGAAACGCTTTTTCAATCCCAGCTCCCAATCCTAGCTCATTTGTGTTTGATCTTGTTACAAACCTCTCTCTCGACTGGGGAGAACAGATGGAACCAGCTGGGATGCTTTAGAAACTTCTGTATAAACCTTTCTCCAAGAATTAATAAGAAGTGATACAATTAAAGGAAAACAAATAATCACACCATGATTTGTGATTCTCAACTGAGCACTAGGGAATTGGTTAGCATCTATTCAGAACGGGCTTTTGCCACCTTATTGATATGGTTCTGAGGGAAAAATTGATTACTAGGATTTCTTAGAAGAAATATCCATCGTTGTTTCTGAATGTCTAAACAGTACATTGAACAAGCATGATCCCACTGCCATTTTACAGGAAGCTTTCCCCTCTGATGGCTGAAACTTTGGCACATCTGTGGCCTTCTTGCTCACAGTTAGTCCTTAAATCTTCTAAGTCTCAAAACACTCTCATTTGGAAAGGTTCAATGTCTAATTTGAGATGTCCGTAAGCATTTCAGACTTCATGCCAGACTCCTCCCCATCTTCTAGCTGAGAACAGTAGTTGGTGGGTCACCTGTCTTCAGGGAGAGGGGCATGGCCAATTGCTCTCTTTTCCCACCCATTTCACACCCAGCACTCCCCCCTCCCAGTGCACCCCACCAATGTGAGAGCTGCAAAGGGGAAGAGAGAAAAGGAAGACATAGGAAAGTTCTGGCTCAGCTGTTGATACTTAACTGGATCCCTGCCCTCTGCTGGGTCCCTCTGACAGCAGCCCCTAGGACTCAGAGCTTCTCCCTTGCTGGCTTGGTGGGCTTGTTGGCATCCATTTCAGGTGGCCCCTCTCCCTTCCCCCTCTACCACCTCTGGCCTTCCATCATCCACTCCACACACAGACTCAGCTGTCTCCCCTGTTGCAGCCCCGCTGCCCCCTGGTGGTTCTCTCAGGACCTAGAACAGCTCTCAGCTGACTCTTTATCCCACATAGCCCACATCTAGTCCGTAGATAGATAGTCACATTCCTTGCCTGTTCTGGACTGAATGTTTGTCCCCTACCTCCAATTCATATGTTAAGCTCTAGTCCCCAGTGTAATGGTATTTGGAGGTGGGGCCTTTGGGAGATAATTAGGATTAGATGAGGTCATGAGCCTGGAGACCCCATGGTAGGATTAGTGCCCTTCGAAGAAGAGGAAGAGACTCTAGAGCTTTCTCTCTCTGCCATGTGAGGACACAGTGAGAAGGCAGTCATCTGTAAGACAGGAAAGGGCTCCTTGATCTTGGACTTCCCAGCCTCCAGAATTGTGGGAAAATAAATGTCTGTTGTTTAAGTCACCCAATCTATGGTATTTCTTACAGCAGCCTGAGCTGACTAAGACACTGCCCTGTGTTTGGCTGGGGTAAAAATTCCCCAGACCCAGCCCTTTTACCCCTTTTCCCTTCACTGCCATAGACCCCTCCTCTGGCCAGAAAATACTGCATTCTGTTCATTTTTTCCTCCCTTTCCAATTCTCCTTCAAATTGCTCAAGACCATAATTCTTCTCCTTCAGCCAGTCTGGTCCATTCACTGGTATTTTGGCATTCCATGTGCATTCAGACCAAGCAGCTTTTCACTAATACAACCTCCTGCCTGTCTGCCCAACTTCATTTCCGGTTTCACTCATGAATGCCCTTAGATCCTGCTCTACTGGACTTTTGCAGTGTCCCAAATGCCCTGTGTTCTCTCCCTCCTCCAGTGTCTTTCTCTTGCTTTACTGTATTTGTTTCCTATGGCAGCTGTTACAGATTACCAAAAACTGTAGCTTAAAACAATAGAAATTTGTTTTCATAGTTCTGGGGGCAGAAGTCTCACATCAAGGTGTCAGCAGGGCTGTGTTTCCTCTAGAGGCTTTAGGGAAGAGATTTTTCTCACCTTGTCCAGTGTCTAGTGTTTGTTGACATTCCTTGGCTTGTGTTCAGACTTCTGCCTCCGTGGTCACATTGCATTCTCCTCTTCCGCCTGTCAAATCTCCCCAGTGTGTCCTTCATAAGATGTTTGTCATTGGAGTTAAGAGTCCACCCAGATAATCCAGGATGATCCCTTGATCTCAAGATCCTTAATTTAATTACATCTGCAAAGGCCCTTTCCAAATAAGGTAATGTTCACAGGGTCTGGGAATTAGGACATGGACATATCTTTTGGAGGACCACCATTCAACCCACTATGCTTGGCAGTGCCTTTTCTCACCTCCCAACTGGTATCCCTGTCTCCACTTTTGTCTCAGGAAATCCCTTTGTCATTGTCACTGACATCCTCCTGAAACACAACTGTCTTCTTGCCACTGATGTCCCTGTTTTATAGTCTCCCTTTTACCATGGTTTTCAGGGCCCTTCATGACCTCATTGCTGTTTAGCTCCCCAAGCCTATCTGCAGCCATTAGTCAAACACCTTCCTACCATCAAAGCTGTAGACAGTACTTGCTCTACTGATCTTTTCTCTCTTAAAATGTGCCCTATTCTCTCCCAATTTCCCACAGGTTGTTGTCTCTTCATGAATCCCTTGTTTTCTTTCTTGACTAATTTACCTTTCAAATCTCATTTTAATTACAACTTCCTTAATATTCCTAAATATCTTATTATCTAACTGTCTTTCTTCCATGGTAGAGGTCAAAGCAGATGCTTTCTGGATCACTATTGTGCCCACAGCTCCTAGACAAACAGATGAATAGGTACTTCATCCATAGCTGATGAATATATGAAGAGATACGTTCCTCACTCTTTTTTCAATAACATCAAATGTAAAAGATGGGAATCTTGTCAAACTGATGCCAAATTTAGCTGCTTAGAGTTTAAAACCAAATGAAAATATATGATATAAATGAAATGGGAACTCAACTTGAGATCCAATTTAGACATTTTAATTTGGTGGAGGGCATAAAATCAAGATTTACACGTGGGTCTCCTGAAAGACCCATGTTTTGCTTGTCTTTCAGTGTAGAAAAGAATGTGTGTTTCTTAGGCATTTTGAAACATAATCTTTAGGAGCCTTGATCTTAAATTGATTAATTCCCCCAAAGCAATTAGTTTCACATTATCATGTTGTCAGAGGGAGTATGTACGATGCTTTCTGAGGTTGGTCTTGTGGACGTAAGCCACACTTCACTGAGTCCATGGCATTTAAATAACTTGAACTTAAAATAGTAAAAGACAAAATTATATTTCTTAGCCCCATGTGATACTAGAATTTCCCTTAGGGAACAGTAAAAGAAGCAAAGTAGTAGCAGAAGGGAAAAATAAAGGTCAAGATTTATAGAATAGAGCCGAAAGTTTCTGCAACCATTTTTCTTTGTACGCATGCTTCTGATAGCCCTCTTGCTAGCTGATTTGCTTTTAAAAAATGACCTTGTCTTTCTTACAGAATCAAATCCAAATTCTTGTTAAAGGGTCTATTTTATGTTCTATGAATTGAGTAATGCAAGATTGATGAAACAATCTTTGAAATCATGAACTAGTGAATTGATTGGCATAATTCCAAACAGTTTACATAAAATAAGTTATTGGTGTTGTTCCCTGGAATTTTTATGATTTAGATTTCCTGATGAGGGTATATTGGTTAGGAAAGGGCTCATTTGCAAATTAAAGCTGAGCAAATGTGAGAATATTTTAAGGACCAGTCAAAATTATTAAGACTGTTGGCTTTGATTTCAAGTAAAGAAGAAAAAATAAAAAGCCTTGATGCCAGTAAATTGAGTACTTTTAGTAACCTTCCTACATCATCAAAACCAAGTAATTAATATGTTAGTGTCCAACAAATGCCTTTCATTACTAGTAGATATTTTCAAGTTTGTCATTCCACTGGACCTTAGCGGTCCAAAAACAGGAGAAATTTGAGGAACAGTTATAAACGACTAAAGGAAATTAAGGTACACATTGCCATTAAGATTCACTCACATCTGATAGGAAATTAATCTTTCTTGCTGAATGTGGGGTAGGTCAGCAATAAAACAGGGCATTGAATAAATAAGAGGTCTGAACCAACTGGCAATTTCTAGGTTGCTGAACTAAATTTTCTCCCCATTTGGGAAGCACTGATCTGCCTATTTTCACAGAATCAAACATATATCAATTGTTCAGTTTCTTTATTTCTATAACATTTTGTTAATATTTTACTAGTTTTGTATATTACCAATCAGAAATATTTTTCTATGCTGAATATTCATGTGTACACCCATGATTTCTTCCCTTATTTTAAGTGCATTTAGTAGACTGAGAATATGATATGGAATGAGGACTGAAAAGAAAATAACAGTAATATTCATAATGATATTTATTCTGTGTAAGTCCTGTAGATGGAAATGTTTTGACTTAAATCACTATCTCTTTTTTGTTGAGAAATTGCTGCTAAAATCACTTCTTTTGCCAATTTCACATATCTGAGCCCACTTGGTGTTTCTTTCCCGAGCTCTGTCCTTCGCCTCCTGAACCGATTTCAACAGAGACAGAAAGCTTTTAGGCAGCTTTAGGTCTCTTTGTTACTCCAACTCATTGATTCCTAATTCTGGCTCTATATTAGCACAACCAGGGTAACTTAAAAAATATAATATCTGGATCTCATCCCCAGAGATTCTAATTTCATTGATTTGGTTTCCAGGTGTCAATATTGTTGTGTGACTTAATTTCAATCTAACATGAAGCCAGAATTGGGGACCAGCCTTCACTCTGAGGCAACATCGGATGGGCTCTCATATTCTTTACCAAATCAGGTGCCTTGTGGGGCCCATTCACCTCTGTCACTCGAGGAGCCTGAGACCCACACCTGATTCCTTACAAGTTTCATCTGTTTTAGGAGGCAGTATTTCCAGGGCCCACCACGGGACTTATATTTTGTTGCCTGAGTTGAAACCACTTATGATGTCTCATCCTGATGACGAAATTCTTGCGCCCAAAACTGAAGCTCAGAGACGTCAGGTCACAGAGGTCGTCAGTGGTGGAAATAAGATTTATACATTGGTATGCTGAATCCACAGCCCGTGCTCTGAGTCACAACACCGATGCCTTCTTCAGGATAGCTAGGCTATGCTGCAGAAACAGATAAACCCTGAAATCTCAGTGGCTCAACCCAACGCCATATTATTTTTTGATCACATCAGCAGCTCACCTGTGTGGCTCTCCCTGACGCCATGGCTCAGGGACTCTGCCTCCTTCCATATTGTGGACTCACCAGCCCAGAATCCTTTGCTTCCAGCCACCCAGGCTGGGGTAGTGAAAGGAGGTGAGGAAGCAACACCGCCTCTTAACCGATCTTGACAGGAAGTGACGCATTTCTTCCTTCAGTATTCTGTTGGGGAGAATTAGTCACACAGCCCCTCCCTTTCAAGATGTATGGACAGCTGGGAAATGTAGAGGAGCAGGTAGCTCTTACTGTCTCCACAGCAACGCTGCTGCCAGCACTCACCTGCCTTAGATGGACCTGTGGAACTAAAGATTATGACCCCCTTAATTCTCTGTTTCTGTGTTTCTTCTTGTTGGATCCACCTCTCTGCCCAGTCTGCAGTAATTTGGTCAGAAGAACCTTGACTTTATGGTGATGACCCACACTGTAATTTGCTATTCTGCCCATCCACACAGGTAATATAAGTTACTTAAGTAACTACTGTTTACCTCATCCCACCAGACTACACAGCTTATGTTGGCTAGTTATCTTCTCCCCAGTAAGAGAACTGTCATTTTTTGGGCCACTCCTCCTAAATTTTATCTGTACTATTAGATGCAACAGGATGAAGTCTGCCTAAAAAGAGACAATACTGACGTAATACCACTCTAGTGGTTCAAACCAGGCATAATCCCCTCCCTGTATGTTGCATGGCTGTAAGAGTGAGTAGCTCCCTGGCCCATTGGAATTTCAAAGAATACAGTGAAACATTCAAGCACATTATAATAGCTGCTCCTAAAATTGCAAGAATCCATCTGATTTTTTAATCTTTTATTCTATTTTAAAAAATCATGTAAAATATCTTCCACACTAACTGTTGTGTCATGGTATAGCTATTTTTGCCAAGATCTTTGAGACAAAACTATGACTTTCCAAAGTAGAAATAATTAATAAAGAGTTGGCTTGATAATATGCATGAGTGCATGCAGTTATAATTACTTAAAATACTGAATACTACCTTGATGATTTTTACATCTCCACAGACTTGAGATTGTTGCTTATATTGACAATAAATGAGATAAGAATTATTGAGAAGAGGTATTCTCTTTCTATCTCAGAATTGGATGTGATGTTGCGGAAGAGACTTGTATGAATAAATATAGCTTAAATTACAGTTAGCCAATATTCATTTTCTTGGACTGTAATTAATTATCACACTGAATTTTAACTTGCTTCTAATCTTTCTTCAGTGTTCATTAGGTTGAGATTTCCACCTCTGCTTTGCTTTCCTTTCTTGAACTGCAGCAGCTGTATTATTAAAGTGGAATTTCTGCTAATTAGTTGTGATACTGGGGAGCTGGAGGGGACATCGGGCATCATCTGATCCAATTAAGATTCTAACTGCACAAAGACTTGGATCGGAAGATCAGACTGCATGAAGCAATCTAAGAATAACTCAAAGACTATTATTTTTAATTTATGTTTTACAGAGGTTTAAGGACATGCATTTCAGAGAAGGGCAATTAAGAGTTCACTGATTAGACAAATAAAACAAACCTCCTATCTATGCATGCTCATTATGCTAAAAGTTTACGTAATGCAATATTAAAGAGTACATATGCTTTTTATAAACATACTCATTTTTGGAAAACACACTTGGTTGAAATCAGACCAGTAGACAACAAGCGTAAGCAAAGTTTATCTCCTCCCCTCTGACACCTTCTGGGCCTGACACTTCCCTTCTTTCCTATGAAAGGTCAGAGCTTTCCCTCTGCAGAGGTCCCTTCTTTGAGAGAGATAAGAGATCTGGTGAACTAAATCTACTGAAGTGTCCCACAGTTACAGGGAATTATTCAGTAATGGAAAAGAGGCCTCCAGACTTAGTGACTTTTAAGTGCTGGGAGTGTCCAAGAGCTTTGCATGCCTGCGGATAGCACAGAGTTATAATAAGCTTTTAGGAGTTTGAATTTGATGACCTGAAGGCACCGTTAACTTTACCTTCCATGTTATATGTTCTGAGTTTTTTAACTCCCTCCTCCCCACCTTCTTCCCTGCCCCAATTTCATTGTCAGGTTCAGTCTTTCACCACGTTTTGCCCAGATAATTACAATGGTCTTTCAATAGGACCACTTGGGTACAGCCTGGTACCCATTAAATCCACTCTTCACATTACTCTTAGATTGACCGATGCTTGCAGGTTTTCACTTATTTTTCCATTAACTCCAATAAAATGGTCAAGTTCTTTACAGTGTTATTGAAGACCCTCCTAATTGCCCCCCCAAACCCCTGCTTTTCCTCCAGCCTCATCTGCGTCTTTTCTATTTCAGCGACTCTCAATTTTTCATGGTCCCTTAAACAAGTCACAGTATCTTACATTCCTATGGCATTTATACCTTGTTCCTTTGATCTTAAATGTGTTTCTGCTCTAATCCCTTCAATCTCCGTTGATTAATTCCTCATCTTCCTTTAAGATTCAGAAGGGGTTACCTCCTTCAGGAATCCATCCATCCTCAAGCACCCCCAAAACATGCATATACACCTGCATCTTCTTTCAGTGATATACATTCTCACACACACCCATCTCTACTCACACACACACTCGCACATTTGCTATCCTCTGCTGTCATAGAACCTACTCCATGCTTCCCCGTTTGCAATCAATGCTGTGCATTATAATTATTTACATACATGCGAATGTGTCTTCCCCAGGCTCTGTCTTCCTTGAAACGCTAACATATATCTAGGAAATACTCAAATATGTTTAGTGTTATATAATTTAAGATTCTTTGAAATAAGGTCTTTCAAAACATGGCCACTAGAAATCCTTAGAGTCCCAAACCTCTGTATTTGTCTAAAGTTACTTTTCTGACTTTCTGGTACCACATATATATTTAGGTGAAGGATGAACAGAACTGAGATTTGTCTCTATCTGTCCTTCATTCTTTTTTTTTTTTTTAACATCTTTATTGGAGTATAATTGCTTTACAATGGCGTGTTAGTTTCTGCTTTATAACCAAGTGAATCAGCTATATATATACATATATCCCCATATCTCCTCCCTCTTGCGTCTCCCTCCCACCTTCCCTATCCCACCTCTCTAGGTGGTCACAAAGCACCGAGCTGATCTCTCTGTGCTATGTGGCTGCTTCCCACTAGCTATCTATTTTACATTTGGTAGTGTATATATGTCCATGCCACTCTCTCACTTCGTCCCAGCTTACCCTTCCCCCTCCCCGTGTCCTCAAGTCCATTCTCTACGTCTGCGTCTTTATTCTTGTCCTGCCCCTAGGTTCCTCAGAACCATTTTTTTTTTTAGATTCCATATGTATGCGTTAGCATACGGTATTTGTTTTTCTTTCTGACTTACTTCACTCTGTATGACAGTCTCTAGCTGCATCCACCTCACTACAAATAACTCAATTTCGTTTCTTTTTATGGCTGAGTAATATTCCATTGTATATACGTGCCACATCTTCTTTATCCATTCATCTGTCGATGGACACTTAGGTTGCTTCCATGTCCTGGCTATTGTAAATAGAGCTGCATTGAACATTGTGGTACATGACTGTTTTTGAATTATGGATTTCTTCATTCTTTATAATCCCAGCTTACAGCCGTAAACTCAGACTTGGGCTTGGAATCCTAATGTCAACTATACAAAGTTATCTTGTGTGTGAATGACTGTGCCATTGTTTGCCAAATTCTTGCCTCTGCTCCTGAATTGACCACCTCAATTTCCCCCACGTGTTTCTGCACTGGTTACATAGAGCAGGTCTGGGGACAGGCATTTGACCCAACCTGGGCTAATCATGGTATTCTTGGCCTTGGCCAAGTGGACTGTTCTATAGGAGGGTCCCCAACTCCACCTGAGCCATTCACATTCCTTCTCTGGGATTGAATCTACTGTAATGAGACATGATTGAAATCAGTTTTCCTCTCAAGGATAATTATACGGCATAAAACTCAGAAACTGTTTGTAGCTATTTGATTGATGAAGAAAGCAAGAATAACTCAAGCCAAAAAGTACCCTTTGAGAACTGGTTGGTTTGCACTTATCTCCACTGATCAAATTTTCTGAACAAATGCCCAATTCCTATGTTAGATTCGTAAAATGAGTTCAATGAAGATCAAATGCATATAATGATAGTAATATTAATAGTAGCAATTAAATGTTTTTTCCAGATATATATGATCATATATGAACATATTTAATTTTAATTTAGGAAAACAAGAATCTGAGTGAAGATTCCCTGAACTATATTACTTGACATACTCTGTATACTGGGTGGATTCCAAATGTCATGATCTGATTAGCTGTGATGAGGATGTACTGCTTGTTAATGACTTTAAGAATCATTAAAGTGAGTGTGAGGCTAGATTCTATGAGGCAGCCAAAGTGTGACCGTTCTGATCAACCACATTAGGCTGGTGCAGGTGAGGTTGTGAACAAGACTTTCAGAGAGGTGAGATCAGGCAGCCTCTCTCGGGTCTGGGCAGCCCCAGCCTGAGAGAGTTGTGTGCAGATAGTCAATGTCAGAACTGAGCAAATCATTGGCAGGACTAGAATGGAGACTTCCCGCAGATGGTGATCAGTTGCAGGTTTGTCTCGGCAGAGGATGGGACTTGCTAGGGTCCGGGAAGAGGACCACAGTTGTCTGAGTGGGCTGGCTACCTTGTAATGTATAGTCTAGCAGTTGACGGAGCCACATGTGAAAATACTGTATTTGGTGGCCCATGGTCTCACTGCCAGGGATCCATTACATCATCAAAGTCTGTTACCTGTTTCAGCAGTTAATCTGGAAAGGTTTACAACCTCCACCCCAGTCCTATGGGAACCTTATTAAATTTTCAAATGTCTAGGCCTAAAAGGTAGTTGCTGTTCTGCCAGATCAATAATTATATAAGCCTCCATATTTATTTGAAACTCTCCATGCTGGAGTCAATGGAAAGGAAATCGGATTATTCTGAGGGTTCCGATTTTCATAATCAGATTCAGTCTCTTAAATCTTACATGCTCTCAGGACTTAAATCTCAACAAATGGATTTTTAATAGAAATCCTTAGAGTTAGTGTTAAAAAAAAAAAAAACGGGTTTGTGATTATTTTTCTACTTAAAATATGATAAAAAGGTACAGGAAGAAAAAGAAGAAAGTCCTGTCTAAAGTAAACATCATAAGCAAGTTAAGGTAATTAGCTCAGTGTGAAGTTTCAGCAAAGGTCACTTCAAAGGGTGAACTGTGCCAAAGCATTATAAATGTAAGTCTAGAAGTAATTGGGAAATTTTTAGGTTTAGAAGGCAGAAGGCAAGGAAACCTGTGTGGCTTGCCTTCTGCCTGTATCTACTTAAATCTAGTTTATGATTCCATGTCTCATTTATTCTTCATTTCAAGACATTTTTATGGACTGTATATGGTACAGCAAGGGGCAGTCATCCACATGGAAGATATTCCGCACTCCTGCCTCTCATTTACTACCCAATTCAATCAGTCATCAGGTCTCAAGGTTTCAATTTCCCAAACATTCCAGGAATCCTTTCTCTCCTCTTCTTCTCTGCTTCCTAAGGAGACTTTGTTCATCTTTATATGCCCAGTGCTCGCGAGAGTGTCTGGCACAGCAGATAGACCCTATAAATGTTTGGTAAGTGGATGAAAGAATATGAGCAAGGCAGTCCACTGCCATATAAACAGCTCTGGGGTGAAAATTAGGATCGCTGAGCTCTATTCTTTACCACGAAACTAACTAGAAGATCGTTATTTTAGCCTCTCATGGATTTGATTTTTTCACCTGCAAAACAAGTGGGTTGAATTCTATTTCACAAAAGCACCCTCTGGGTCAAAAAACTATTATATGCAAGTCAGAAGTATTAAGAAATCACTACTATTCTCTTGAGTTTATTACATTCATTTTTTAAAAGATGTTCTCTTTTGCTGAGTATGATCAAATTTTTTAATTATTTTATTGACTTAGTCTTCTATGCCTGGAGATAGTGGCCTTTCAAAATCTCTCTTTTTGTTTAGTATCCCATACATGCCTCTAAAATCCTTGAAGACAGGTACCATGTATCATTCAACTTTGCATCCCAGCACCCAGAATAGTGCCTAGCACATGGTAGATAACCGATATATATTTCATGAATAAAGTGATGACTGTTACTTATCTAGCGATAGCTGTTTAAAATTACAAGCATGATGACTGAGGAATAAATCAAACATCTCAAGGCCATAACTGGAAACTTCAACCAATTTAAGTGTGGGTCAATACCACTTTTCCAAATATTGCTGTTAAATAAACAATGAAATGAATCACATTTGTGAATATTGCAAAAAACGTTTCTGGAAACTTCTGTAACTAGAGTGACTGAATTTAAATTTTGACTTACACTATGTTATGCTGTGCTCTCTCAAGGCTATACTGACAGCTAATCAGATCATGACATTTGGAATGCACACAGTATACAGAGTATGTCAAGTAATATAGTTCAGGGAATCTTCACTCAGATTCCTGTTTTTCTAAATTACAGTTAAATATATTCATATATGATCATATATATATATGGAAAAACATTTAATTGATATTATTAATATTAATATTATTTTATTATATGCATTTGATCTTCATTGAACTCACTTTACGAATCTAACATAGGAATGCATATTATATGCATTTGATCTTCATTGAACTCACTTTAGGAATCTAACATAGGAATCTAACATAACTTGTTCAGAAAATTTGATCAGTGGAGATAAGGGCAAACCAACCAATTCTCAAAGGGTACTCTTTGGCTTGAGTTATTCTTGCTTTCTTCATCAATCAAATCATTTACTATCGCACTCCAGTGATAAAGCGTTATCGTGCAGGTCACCCTAGCGTTCACAGCACATTCGAGACCATTTTTTATTCTCATTTTGTATACCTCTTTGACATCTAGGCAACGTAGGGATTTTTTGAAGGTCTTTCACTGAATCATACAAGTTTAACTCTACCTAAGATGGAAGATAAGTGATCTCAATTTAATAGAAGTTGAATGCAGTCTCATGCTTTCTTGGTTCTGGTATGCTTTTCTGGAACCTTTTCCCGGGGATCTCAGAGTACCTGTGCACTCCTTAGAACTATTTCCACGTGAAATATTTCTTTTTGTTTACCCAGTGTGCTTATTGGAGCAAAGAAGTTGTATTAGGTAAGATTAGGTCAAGCAGTGTAGCGCTCTCTCACACACACACTTAAACTAAAATAATAGAGGTTTTAATAAATTTTTTAAAAAACAGTGTGTTTCTGTCTCATGTAAAGGAAACCTAGAGATAGGCAACTTGGGAGTGATATAGCATCTCCATGTAGCTGTTAGGGATGCATACTCCATCAAATTCATACCTCCTGCATCTCTAGGTGGACTATCCTCATGGTCCTACATGGAGACGAGAGCTCAGCCACCACACCCACATTTCAGAAAGCAGGATGGAGGGTAAGATAAGGAGGAAGGAACAAAAATCCCTGAGTCAGTAAATGAAGTAAATTTAAACATTTAGAGAAAAATTAGTTTCTAATTTTATTATTCTGAGGACTACAGAAAAGTTACCTATAAAGCCCCAAGGATGAAGATATGTTGGATGATGTTATTAGAGAGAAGGACTAAAATGAAAAAAAAAAAGGCAAAATAAACATCTTCAACATATCTGAATTTTACAGGATTTTTTTGCAAGTAATACAGACTTATCGGGAAAATCACATGGATTGGTGTTTCTACTCTTCATACGCATTTAACACATGGAATTGTAACAATATTTAGCAATAATTTAACCACTTGAAGTTATAGTCATCTTATTTGATATATATATAAATGTATATGTAGATAAATAGGTAGAGATAGATACAGATTCAGATATAGATACAGATACAGATATATTTAGTTCTGGGGACCTACTATTATTCATTAAAGTGACGGAACTAAACACTCTCCATATTAAAAACCATACTCCATTGAGCTTGTTTTTCTATTCTTACTCTTCTGTATTGATTTATTAAAGCAACAATGAGGAAAATGCATCATTTTTAAATTAAGCCAGTAAGAGTTTTGCTAAAGTTATAGACTTTATAAATTGTGAATAGGTGTAGAATAAAATATGGGTTTTGAAGATTTTGAGCATGAAAATATTGTATTACATATTTTAATGCACTGGCTGAAAGAACAATTATTGAGCTAATGAAAGAGTCTGAAGAAGAATTTTGCCAAGTTTTATTTTTCTCATGTGTGCTTTTTCCTTTCAGCCCTACAGTTGAAATGATATTTTTTCATTGCTTTAATTAATCACTTATGGATTATTATAAATATATAGGATTATTTAATATTTCCTCTTTAATAGAAAGATAAAATGCTTTTGCTGCATTTATTACTTATTTTTCATTCTAATAGTAAATGAACTCATTTTAAGTTTATTCTTTTGAAATTGTAGTCAGTTATTCCAGAAAACTCTTTCTAAAAGTTTTCTCACTTAATATACTTCTTAAAAACTCTTATGTTCATTTGAAAAGTTTCTCCTAATGGAAATATTCTATAATTCTTCCTGCATCTTATGTAGGCATCAAATACCTCTGTGGCCTTTTTTTCCTATTTAATAGAGACATGTTACTAAATTATTGCATGGAATATTCATAAGTCCTTTGTATAAAATGCATTTGTAAATTGGTCATGTCAGAGAAAGAAGAGAAATAATCTAATGGCATTCTTTGCATACTTACTCTTTACGTTAAACATCAATTAATAGTAAAACCATGTCAAGGTATCTGTATTTTTAAGTTGCTGTATAGCAGTACCAAGGTTAAAATGTGTTGTAAATATTATTGTAACAATTGCAACATTATCAGAATCTTTTTTACTTATGAAAAGCTATTTATGGAATGAAATATATTGTCTCTGAGCCTTGTTACAAACCCCGGTTTCATAGTATATTAAAGCCACTACAAGTACATTTAATATCTTGATTATAAAGTCTCATTTTGGTACACATTTCAATCCATAATTTTGTTCAAAATTTTTTTATTATCTGCAAATGGTCAAAAACCATCCCACACTGATACTTAGATGTGTCCACAAAGATTTTTGGAGAACAGAGAAGAAAGCCTGTGGGGTGTCTTTCCTCTTGACACCAACCAATTCTCATATCAGCTGGGTGTCCTACAGTTCAATTTAATTCTGATGCACACTACCTGGAGTGAGTGTCAGACTCCACAGGTGTAACGGTTCGGTCCCATAAGACTGCCCTTATTTAGGAGGCCAGTCACAAGTATTGAGTCCCCAGGTTATACACACATCCATGCAACTTGACTACAAAGTCAGAGATCCCCCCAACCCCTTCCTTCAGGTTTGACTAATTGTTAGAACAACTCATAGGACTCAGAAAAATGCTTTACTTACTATTACCAGTTGATTATAAAGGATACAACTCAGGAACAGTCAAGTGGAAGCGATACATAAGGCAATGTATGTGGGGAGGGGCATGGAGCTTTCAGACCTGCTATGCCCTCTCCAGGTGCTCCACTCTCCTGGCACCATGATGTGTCCATCAACCTGGAAGTTCTCTGAACCCCATCATGTAGGGGTTTTTATGGTGGTATCCTTGTGTAGGCACTGTTGATTAAATCACTGACCATTGGTGATTAACTCACTGACCATTGGTGATTAACTCAGCCTCCAGCCCTGCCCCAATCTCTGGAGGTCAGAAGTGGGACTGAAAGTTCCAACCCTCTAATTATGCTTTGATCTTTCTGGAGACCAGTCCCCCTGTTAAAGTTATCTAGGGGCCCCCAAATACCAGTCATCTCATTAGCATACAAAAGACACTTTAATCACTTCAGAGATTCTAAGAGTTTTAAAAGCTTTGTGCCAGGATCTTGGGGCAAAGACTAAATTATTTATTTTTCATTATACCACAAAACATGAGTAAGTTTTGTATTGAAATAGCATCAGAAATGTACTAGAGTAAACAATATTAGTAGTGGCAATCAAAAAGAATATTCAGACCTTGCAACTCTTGTGAGTTTCTGATTAATGGAATTAAAAGAGCTTCCAAATACCATTAAATGTTAGATTTTTCAGTACAAGTTGTCTGGCCTGTGCTACCACTTGCTTTGTTACAATATCATTATTGACGTAATGTTTTAGAAAACGTCATCTAGGGAAAGGCAGCATTAATTTTTTCACAAGTGAAATAAATCAGAGTTCAGTACTTTTTCTACAAAGAGCAAGATGGTAAATATTTTAGGCTTTGTGACCATGTGGTCTCTGTCACAACTACTCGTCTTTGACATTATAGCACCAAAGCAGTCAAACAACAGGTAAACAAATGTGTTTGGCTTTGTTCCGATTAAACCTTATTTACTGAAACAACTTGTGGGCCCCATTTGGCCCATGGCCATAGATTGCCTACCCTTGGACTAAAAATTGACCAAAAAAAGTCATTCACTATAATAAATAATTATAATGGATAGTTTAAAAGAATAATTTGTTTATATAACCTTGGATTTTTTTGTCTGGTGATTCGTGTATGTAACCAAAAAACTAAATGCTTTTGTTTAGAACTGAGCTCACACAAAATTATTAAAGGCACGAAAAGATAATTACTTGTGAAATTGTAGAATTCATAAAAGGTGTTGCAGTAGCCTCCTGAAAACAGAAATTTCTCTTTGCATATACATTTACATGAATTATGCTTTATAGTCCAAAATATCAGCAGTTAAAAAAGAAAGAATTAACAACATCAAAAAGAAGTTATATTTCGTTCTTCTCCCAAGAAAAATGCCCTTTCAGGTTTCATTTGAATAGGGAATTAACACATGCCTTTAGGAAATACTTTCATTACAGAGAAAGAATTTTGTGGGTGATGATAGTTCCTAACAGTTTAATAATTGTGGGTAAGGTTAGCTTAATTTGTGTATTTATTAAAGATTTTTGAGCACTTTTTTTTTTAAATTTTTTTTTTAATGATATTCTTGTCTGCTTACATTCTTTTTATGTATGTATGTATGTATGTATGTATGGCTGTGTTGGGTCTTCGTTTCTGTGCGAGGGCTTTCTCTAGTTGCGGCTAGCGGGGGCCACTCTTCATCGCTGTGCGCGGGCCTCTCACTATCGCGGCTTCTCGTTGCCGAGCACAGGCTCCAGACGCGCAGGCTCAGTAATTGTGGCTCACGGGCCCAGTCGCTCCGTGGCATGTGGGATCTTCCCAGACCAGGGCTCGAACCCGCGTCCCCTCCATTGGCAGGCAGATTCTCAACCACTGCACCACCAGGGAAGCCCGAGCACTTTTCATATGTATAGGAAAAGGTTCAAAATCAGAGGAGATATATATATGTAGATCAATGGCAATGTTTTTCCCTAAAAACCCAACTATGTTTTTAAGGGTATTCATCACATTTTTAATCTCTTCTATAAAAATGTTTTTATATTATGCTTTTAAATATCACTTTACAATTTTAAACAATACCATTTATTGCAATATTTTATTTTTTCAGAGTAGATGTGCATTTCCCTATTCCTCCCTCTGTGTACAACTTTAAAACCCTAAATATTATATATAAAACAAACAAGAAAATTCTGAAAGGTGAAGAGAAGAAGGCAGAGCAGCTAGGAACTTCGTGGGCTGAAGAACAACATGACATGACAGTGAGCTCCCTGGGTTTTCTTTTTGCCTCATTTCTCCCAGGTTTGTAGATAAAGAAGCTGGCAACCCATAAACACCCATAGGAGCAGACAGTAAAAACCCCAACAAAGGCCTGATCTCTGCAGCCAAAGTCCCCAGAAAGAGACAGCCTAGCAAAACAGAAAACTTTGAGACAGTAACAATTTAACTAATTTGACTATAACCAAACACCATAAGAAAAAAAAAAAAAATACAGCCTTATCCCAATGCCTGTCAGCACAGGTCAAGTGCGGAGCCTAGACAGAACAGAAAAGCTGCAAAATATATGGAACAAAACTGATAGAACTGAAAGAAGAAACAAACAAATGCAAAATTATAGTTGGAAACTTCAGCATCCCTCACCAACAATTAGTAAAACTAGATAGAAAATCAACAGGATATAGAAGAACTGAACAATATCATCAACCAACAGAATCTACTCAACATTTATAAAACACCCTATCCAACAACAAGAAAATATACAGAAGCCCAAAATACTCCCAGACAGCATGGCCAACTTATTTTTGACAAGGTGCAAAAGCAGTGCAATGAAAGAAGGATAGTGTCTTCAATAAATGTGCCAGAGCAGTTGGCTATCAACAGGCAAAATAAATGAAACTCGATCTAAACCTGACACCATACACAAAATTAAGTCAAAATGGATGATAGATTTAAATGTCAAATATAAAACTATAAATCTTTTAGAAGGAAACATAGGAGAAAACCTTCAGAAACTAGGGGTTGGTGAAGAGTTCTTAGACATGACAACAAAAGCACAGTTCATAAAAGAAAAAATTGATAAGTTGGACTTCATTAAAATGAAAAACTTTTACTCTTGCAAAAGACTGTTAAGAGGACGAAAAGACAAGCTACAGGCTGGGAGAAAATATTTACAAACTACTTATCTGATAAGGGAGTCTCATATCTAGAATCTACAAAGAACTCTCAAAAGTTCAACAGTAAAAATACAAATAATTCAATTAGAACATGAGTAAAAGATATGAGACATTTCACTGAAGAAGACATATAAATGGCAAATCAGTTCATGAAAAAATGTTCACTAGCTTAAGGGAAATGTAAATTAATATTACAAAGAGAAATCACTGTACACCCATTAAAACAGCTAAAATAAAAAATAATGACAATATCAAATGCTGGCAAGGATGTATAGAAACTGGATCTCTCCTATACTGCTGGTAGGAATGTAAAATAGTACAGTCACTCTGGAAAACAGTTTGGCAATTTCTTTTAAAATAGAACATACGCTTATATATCCTAGCAATCCTACTCCTGGATAATTATTCCAGAGAAATGAATACTTATGTCCACATAAAAACCAGTACATGATTGTTCATCGCAGCTTTATAAATGGAAAAGCCAAAACTGGAAGTAAACAGAATGTCCTATAAGAAGTAATGGTTAAACAAACTGTGTTATATCTATACCATGGAATACTACACAGTAATAAAAAGGAATGTATTGCTATACAGAAAAGCCAGTATGGCTTCCAAGGACATAATGCTGAGTGAAAAAAGAGCATTTCAGAAAGTCACGTACTATGTGATTCCATTTGTATAACATTCTTGAAATGACAAAATTATAGAAATGGAGAACAGATGAATGGTGTCAGGGGTTATTGATGGTGGTGGAGGTTGGATATGACTGTAAAGGAGGAGCCCAGGGAAATATTTTGGGGTGATGGTATAGTACCTTGCTTGCTGAACTGGTTGTATGGATCTATGCACGTGTTAAAATGACATAGAACTGTACACACACTTTATACCAATGCCAATTTCCTGGTTTTAATGTTGTACTTTAGTTACCTAAGATGTAACCATTGGGGGAAACTGGGTGAAGGATACACAGGACCTCTCTGAATCTAGAATTATTTCAAAATAGAAGTTTAGAGAAGAGAAAATATGCAAACCTTGTAATGCATTCTTTCAAAAAAAGAATACATTCCCTAAATAAATCTTTTCAAGGATTTTATGATGCCAAATTTCTCAACTTAATAGCTTCTCTCTTTCCAACAGTTGACTAAACCAAATTATTTATATACTGGAAGGTGACTGTTTATTTTTTAAATTAATAACAGACTAAATAATGCTATAAATTTTATACTTGCCATGTCTTAAATAACTAATTTACAATTGCTAATGGGTATCAAAGGATCAAGGACATGAAAATCATGATTTAATCAAAAACCTCATTTAACACATTAGTTGCAACCTCATTATTGACCTCAAGGGCAGGCACTTTTGCTGAAACTGCCAACAAGAAAACAAAATGTGACTGATTTTTTACTTTTCTCTATTTAAAAAGGAATTAATGAATATAAATATGTCCCAAATTGATAGCTTCCATAACACATACTTTGGAAACTCTACACCTGAATAATTAGACCATTGATTATTTCTGGAACATAAATTAAGTCCTCCAATTTAGTCTTATTTAGACCTGAAAATTACAATAAAAAAGAAGTTTCCAGATTACTTTTAGTTTTTTTTAATTTCAAGTTATCACCTTTGATAAATCTTTTTTCTTGAAAAGACGTATTTATTGAACTGCTAGACTCTGCCATTCTTTAATTGCTAATAGCAGCCCATCCAAATATGTCTCACGTTCTACTTTCATAATTTACTAACAAAGTTAAAATGCATGTGGGAATATTTTAAAGGAGTCTATTGGAATGCATAATGGTACTCTGTTTTTTTAAATGAGTAGGGAAAAGTCAGAGAGAGAAGATCTCTTCTGAATAGTATAAATATACATCCACAGTCCCTTATCTGCAATTCTGAAGTCCTCAAAAACTCTGAAAAGTAAAGGTTTTATACAACTCAATCGGTGGCAAGACTGAACCTGAACAAACCTGGGGCTTTTTTTTATAGCTTCTATGTAATACACGAGTGTTAATATTCCTACCTTTACTGCAGAAATGTACATGTGTTATGCTCAGGATGCTGGCCCTGGGAATATCATATAATATACAGCATATGCATGTTCCCTTTTCAAAATCTGAACATTGCTGACTTATGAGACACATCTAGTCCCAAGGGCTTGGGATGAGAGATTATGAACCTGTCCTAGAAAAGTACAGGATAGATGTTCATATAGCACTTGAGAATAGGAACTTATTTATGTGGCAAATGAATCTAGGAGCACAGTTATTTCATAACATTAAATTTGGGAGGAGAGTCAGATAAGCACCAAGCTGACCTTTATTTCATTAAGAAGCAAACTGGGGCATTGAGCAACTTGCCCGAGGTTACCCAGCTACAGTTGGAACCATGGCAGTCTGGCTTTAGAAGTCATGCTTTTAAACCACAAAGATTTTGTTACTGAAGACTTAACCTGAAAGCCTCCTCTGTCATAGCAGAATGAGACTGAGTCTCTGAGCTGAAAGCAGGAGGGTTTTGTGAACGTCCATACCCTTATGGATAAAACCCCAGGCTCCAGGAAACTGGCAGCCCAGTTCAGATTCCCCAAGTATGAAACTGGAGGATCCTTTCAGGGAGTAAAAATGAACAGCTACAAAGAAAAACTTAGTAGCTTTGCTTAGTAGCTTTCCAATAGTAGCTTTGCACACTGAACTCCCAACCAGCTATTACTAAATAGCAGCTTATTACATAGGAATAGATTCAGGGATCACCAGACATTTAAGGAAAATGTCAAACATGAAACAGATCAAAGTAAACAATCAATAAGAAGAAGCCTAGACAGGACAGAGGAAACACAAAAAACAGATAAAATTTCAAAGAATATGTCATGAGTACTGTTAGAGATTAATAGAAGAAATTACATCCATAAAAGCAAAAAAAGGACACTATAAAACAGGTGGTGCAATAAAGGATAAGATAGAGCACGTGGAAGTTAAAAATATGATAGCTGAAATTTAAAAGTTCAATAAAAGTTTGGAAGATAAAGTCAATGAAATTCCCCGGAAAGTAGTTCAAGAAAACAGAGACAGGAAAAATCTGAGAAGTTATCCAGGAGCCTCAGAGGTTTATTTCAGAATAGGCTTTGCAGAAAGAGAAACAGAGAAAATGCTGCAAAGGAAATTATTAATTTATGGAATGGTTTCAAGAACTGAAAAACATGAGTCTTTTTTAACATTATCCTTAAGAACATATTTAAAGGGGCACTTGTCATGTAGTCATGGAACTATAGTTGAAAGGCTGAGGAATCTTTATGAGCCTTTTCAATAAATGTACTTTCGCTTTTCCTTTTTAGGGGCACAGCAATTGCTGGCATAGTATTTGGAATCGTATTCATCATGGGGGTCATTGCTGGAATTGCCATATGTATCTGCATGTGCATGAAAAACAACCGTGGGACGCGGGTGGGTGTCATCAGGACCACCCACATCAATGCCATCTCCTCCTACCCTGGTAAGCAAAACTGCTTACTCTTTCTGAAGGAAGAGTCAGATTTGTTAGTTATGCTGTACTCCTGGGGTAGAAGACTCTCACTGGAATAATCTCCAAGTATGTAGGATATTTCTAAATTAATGGAGATTGAAGCTCTAACTTTCAATGGAGATTACTTAGATCCACATCATAAAATCTACCTCCTATTTGAATACCTTCATATTTTCAGTGGTTGTCTTATTGACTACAGTTGCCAATCAGCCATAGTTAAGAGAAATAGACAATTCACACCCACTGTGTCTATTTGCTGGTGAGTTCTGACAAATAATTATAGAGAAAGAATAAGTTACATGGCTGAATTAACTGGCCTCTGATTCAATAGGTAGGTATGTCTTGAGAAAAAGTATTGAAGAAAGTTTTTATGTGTCCTCCTTACGCAAAGAAAACAGTCTTAATATAATATCAAAATTATCAGCAAAAAGGTAATTTTTTAATAATTTGACAAGTATTTCTTGAGAATTTACTAGAAGTTCCACATATAAATATATTGAACACGTAAACAAAGTGCTGCGTTTTGCCTTGATTTCAATAGCATTTTTAAGTCAATCTGTATATATATAATTTGATATATAAAAAGGAGTCAAGTTCTAAATTTAACAAATCCTTAGGAAGATACTTTTCTATCCATACTCATGTCCTCTCTCTCAGTCCCTATAGGAAAGGAATAAGGTAGCTTCTACATCCAGTCTGCCCTGAGTATCAATTCCCTAGTAACGTCTCTCCTCTCTTAACTTTTTCCCTATCATCTTCAGCTCGAGGGAGCAAATTTCCGATGACTGTGAGCATGATCATTTCCCCTGTCCTCTTTTGTCCATTCTCCCTCTTCTCCAATATCTCCATGCTAGAGTGCTTCAAGGCTCACTCCTGTGTCTTCTTCTATCCTGTATCAACGCTTACTTCTTTGGTTCTATCATTTGGCCTCATGGTATTAAGTACCATTTATATGCTAGATGCCTTCTAAAGTTATATATCTCCTTTCCAAACCTCTTTCCTGAATTTCAGACTCATTTGATCCCACTGCCTGTTGAACATCTCCACTTGGATGTCTGATTGATATATCTCAAATTTAACATGTCTAAAGCTGTACTTCTGATCATCCCCCCAAAGCCTCCTCCACTCACCATTTACCTTCTCAGTTGATGGCATCTCCAGCCTCCCAGCAGCTCAGGCCAAAGACCTTGGCGTCCTCCTGGACTCCTCTCTTTCCCTGACACCTACATGCAATCTAACAGGAACACTTCTCAGCTCCATCTTCCAAATATAAGAGTATCTGACTACTTCTCACTGTTCCTTCTCTGGTGGGATCCACCATCAGCTCTCCTACTCATTCCTATGAAAACATCCTAACTGCTCTGCCAGCATCCACTCGTGCCTCCCAGGTGTCTATTCCAAACACAGTAGCAAACTGAACACATTTAAGATGATTAAGTGTCAAATCATATCACTTCTCTGCTCAAAATTTTCCAGTGGCTCCCCATTTCCCCCAGGGGAAGACTTAAAGCCAGTGGTTTCTCATTTTATCCAAAGTAAAAGACAAATTCTTTACCAAGGCCTGCAAGGCAATGCATGAATTGGCTCTTCTTTTTTATTTCTCTGACCTCACTTCCTTCTACTCACCCTCTTGCCACCTGGCTCCACTCATACTTTTTCCTTGCTGTGCTGTGAACATACAGGGCACACTCCCATCTAGGTTTGCCTAGAACACTGACTCCCTCACTTAATTCAAGTCTTTGTCAAAGGTCACTTTCTGAATGAGGCCTTCCCTGATCACCCTACTTAAGATTGTAAAGTGTCCCTCCCCCATAGCACCCCAATCCTCCTTATTCTACTTTATGTCCAGAGTGCTTCTTTTAATCTTCTAAGATACCACATTGTTCACCTAATGGTTAAGTTTATTATTTATTGTCTATCCCCTCTTTCTGGAACATTAGCTCCATGAGGCAGGGATTGTTGTCAATTTTATTCACCACTCAATCCTAAGCATACAAGACTGGAACTGGCATGTAACGGGCACTCAGCAGACATGGCTGAACGAATGAATACCATGACAAAATCTGATTTAATTATATCAATGCCTAGAAATTTTACCTTCAATTCCACCCTGGAATGTATAGCTTTTACTCCCTACAAAAGCAATTCACTATTTTGAATCTTTCCAACTTACTAAGAATATTGTTAGGGTTAGTATAACAATGTTAAAACTATGGTATAAGGAAAAAATAGGGGGAGTTATTTTTTATTCTTCACATCTCCCTATTTTCACCTGGCCAATCCATAACCCAAGAGAAGAAGAGGAGAGTCTGACAGAGACATTAATTGGAGAGAAGGTGAGGAGAAGCACTCTGTACATAATGCTCCAGATTCACTTTTCTTGATCAAAAAGTGTAGTTAAAATTAATTTTTAAAATATTTTTTATAAAACTAGACTAGAAAATGCAAAATATTTTAATGTGTTGTCTTGTGTTTTCTGGGGTCTGAGGTTCCTATTTCATGCATGGAAACAGGTTTTCAAAAACTTTCTTCTAGTAGCATTATTTATACTGGCAGATCACAGCACCATGTTGCATTTTCAGTAAATGCATTGTTCTGGGAACTGAATAATGCAAAAAACATCATAAACCTTATGGTGGAAACATTTTCACTGCAAAAGACTAGGTCGTCGAAAACATGATTTGCTTGATTATTTCTCATTTCCTTCTCAAAGTCCCTAATTAAGCTTTTACTCAAAGGATCAGGAAACAACACAGAGTAGTATTGACTGCTTTTCAAAATCTTTCATCTATGGAAAGAAAAAATAATTTTACCCACATTAATTAATTAACCCTGTGCTAATTGAATAATCACTCAAGTTATTGAATAGTCCTACAGCCTGAAGGCCACATAAATGGGTAGAAAATAATTTAGTCAAGGTTATCTCATCCCTTGGTGAAAGCACTCAGTGGGGAACCCTACAGCGAACATTAATCTGCACTGGGAGGAGATTACCAAGAACAGGTAATCTGCCACACCCAACCTATTGTTGGACAGTGACCCTTTGAAATAGTTGTTGGGTGGCATGAACTGTGTCCCGTTTAATGACAACTATTTTTAAAACCATCAGTGTGAAACAAGAATTATTTGTCAAGTCTTACATTTCTCCTACTTTCCAGAACTTCAGTATAAACAAAAGAAAGTGATTATATTAACTCTTTTTTTAAAATGGGTTTGGATGACACACATCTGAAGGAAAATAACACAGAAAGAATGGAAGAAAAGGCCTGGCAAAGATATAAAAATCAAATGCCATGAAATACATTATTGAGTCCCTAATGGTAGGTAGGTAGGTAGGTAGGTAGATGATAGGTTGATTGATTGATAGATGATAGATAGACAAGATAGATAGACAAATAGACAGATAGATGATGATGATGATGATGATGAATTTAGATAGATAGACAGATAGATAGATAGATAAACAATGAAGAAGGATCTGAGTTTCTTGATAACAGAAAAATGCCAAAAGATGCATGTAGAAAGAAGTTGTGGAACTGGAAGAAAATCATCATTTAAAACCATCATAAGAAAAATTTAGAACAAGATTCATCAATTGATGCTAAATCTGGGGGACACATTGCTGAGGAGCAGGATATTTGCATACTCTCAACCTGTCTACCTCCAGATTTCTCATTAGTTACAAGGAGAGTAATAGTAACTACATAGTGGAGAAACCAGACAACATCTTGACAAGGAAGTAAAAATTAATATCAACAAAGAGGGACAGATGTACATCTTGCACCTTTGGGTGTTACTTTGAAGATCGTACAATTTCACGTGTGTAGTGTTCTGGCTGGAAGCTCATAGCCCGAATCTTAACATGAGAAATTATCTGACAAACCCAAGCTGAGGAACATTCTATAAAATAGCTGGCTTGTATTCTTTAAAATCTCTTGGAAATATTTCATTAAGAAACCAAGGGGCTTCCCTGGTGGCACAGTAGTTAAGAATCCACCTGCCAATGCAGGGGACACGGGTTCAAGCCCTGGGCCGGGAAGATTCCACATGCGTGGAGCAATTAAGCCCATGCACCACAATTACTGAGCCTGTGCTCTACAGCCCGCAAGCCACAACTACCGAAGCCGCATGCCACAACTACTGAAGCCCACGCACCTAGAGCCCGTGCTCTGCAACAAGAGAAGCCACTGCAATGAGAAGTCCGTACATCACAACGAAGAGTAGCCCCCGCTCACCATAACTAGAGAAAGCCCGCGTGCAGCAATGAAGACCCAACGCAGCCAAAAGTAAATAAATAAATAAATAAATTTATTAAAAAAAAAAAAAAGGAATCCAAACTCCATTTGCATCATTGAATTCACAATTGAGGGCAACCATATTAGTATATATACTGAACATGAAAAGACTCATGCACTCAAAGGATTTGGTGATATGAGCATGGTCTCTTCTGATTGTATCTATTTTCTTAGTGAAATAAGAAGCAAGTCGTCTTACGCTGCAAGTGGCTTGAGGAGGTGTTTGTAGCTAAGGAGAAAGAAAAAAGCATGAAACAGTAATCTCAGAGAATGGAGGGGTGGTGAAATGCCTAATGCGCAATTTCCAAGCAATGCCAAGGGCCTCCACACTTAAGAATATGGTCATGCATTTGAAGTGAGATGAGTCGGCATGACTGTGCATTTTGCTCTAAGCATATTAAGCTCCTAGATACAGATCTGGGGTAGCCAAAATGCTGGACTGGAGCTTTGTCAAGCAATGGGGAGAGAAAGAGATGAGAAAGTTGATGATAGATGCACAGGAATAATTTTTGTGATGGACCATAAATCTAAGCTGAATGAAGAAAGACATGAAGACAGGAAAGAGGTGACATCAGTTTAAATTAATTTGCTTAATGCCATCAGTAAATCAGAAATCCAGGTGAGGTCCAAGATGTATTGGGACGTATATTCTAGAAAGATAAGTGGGTGCTCATATTTACAAAATGGTACCGTAATTGGTTACAGTAAGGGTGAGAAACAGTTTTTTGAAGGCAAAAGGCCCAAAGGACTGAGAGGCAGGGTTACTTGTGTTAAAAACGGATTAAAGAAGATAATTTAGGTGATGCAAACTTCATGAATCAAAAAGTCTTCATGGGGAGAACAGTAAAATGGACAGAAGGCAGGAAGCTTTTATAAGGTGAAGCATAAAGAACGAAGAAGAGAAAAATAGAAACTATCTGATTGGCTGGGGCCACGGAGGCAGCCTTGTTTGGGGTGAGAAGGAACCAGGAAGTTAAGTATAGAGCCCAGAGTTGGCTTGGCGTTTGGGGATTAGTTGACTGGATATACTGAGTTTCTCATCAAGCGGAGCTTTTCAGTGATGTGAACGTTACCTAAGCTTCAGTTCGCTGATGTGGCAACCCAGGCAGGAGTGGCTCCATACTGGAGCTAGAAATTTATCTCAGCAAGTGGATGTGGAAATCACCTAGAATGATAACAGAAGTCTTGATGCAGAGAAGAGTAATGGGCTTGATACTAAAACTTCAATAAGTGAGATTTTGGGGTAGAGAGAACCACAGATATTGATAACAAGGAGGAGGAGAAAGTAGCAGAATCTCATGGCATATGCTACAAAAAAGCTCAGGTTTCTGTTTTTGTTTTTTAACTTTTAATTTTATATTGGAGTATAGCTGATTAACAATGTGTTAGTTTCAGGTGTACAGCAAAGTGATTCAGTTATACATATACATGTATCTATTCTTTTTCAAATTCTTTTCCCATTTGGGTTGTTATAGAATACTGAGCAGAGTTCCCTGTGCTATACAGTAGGTCCTTGTTGGTTAGCTATTTTAAATATAGCAGTGTGTACATGTCAATCCCAGACTCCCTGTCTATCCCTTCTCCCCACCCCTCCCCCCTGGTAACCATAAATTCTTTTGGATGGACTTAGAGATTGTCATACTGATGGAAGTAAGTCAGAGAAAGAGAAATATCATATGATATCGCTGATATGTGGAATCTAAAAAGAAATGATACAAATAAACTTATTTACAAAACGGAAACAGACTTACAGACTTCAAGCTCAGGTTTTTAAAGAGGGAAATTAGCTGTTTAAAAATGGCTGAATCACAGGGAACACCCTGCAGACCTCCTGGTCCCATAAAATGTAGGATGTGGGAGAAAAAGGATAGCTCTGATTTAATAGTGCTGCAGAGGAAGCTGTCCTCTCATGGAAAACCAGATTTTAATTAAATTAGAAAGGTGAAGCAAATGTTCCCTTTCACTCCCTGAGATAACTGTCTCATGTATTCTTCTCTCTTCTCAAAACTCGAAAAAAACCCTCAGCCTTTCTCTCTCTCAGCAGAAAATTTCTCAGCCGATGTTACTTCTCTGAGAAAACAGACACAATTGGAGGAGAACTTCCTTATAGTCCGAGCTGGGGTAACATGTAAAGGGATGAAAAGAGGGTGAGGGTACAAAGGGCTTTTCTGATGACAGACTTTGTGTTCCACTGAGCACAGTGAAGGGGGTGGGGCAAGTTGGGAAAATTAATTAGATTAGATATGCAAAGCCTTCCAGAGCTAAAGATCTACACTGAAGGGTGCTCTAGGAGCTTGTCCTTCTCACGCTGACAGAGGGATGTAAACGTGACAGGACGTGTCCTGATGTTATCTGAGAGGAAGGGGGACGCTAGGTTCTAATGATGTCACCCTTTCCGGAGGTGCATCTCGGGCCATTGTAGAGGAAGAGACGGGCAGGGCTGTGTTGTGTGGTGAGGAGCCGGCAGTGGAGGGCCTGCCAGGAGTTCTGTGGGCCTCTGCTCTGAGTGGGGTTCAGGTGAATTGTGAGTAGTGGGGTTTGGGGGAGGGTGAGGAGAAGGTTTGCTCCTAGTAATAATGTTAGAAGTTGTCCTTTTTTTTTTTTTTTTTAGAGTATAACTGCTTTACAATGTTGTGTTAGTTTCTGCCGCACAGCGAAGTGAATCAGCCATACACGTACACACATCCCTTCCCACTTGGACCTCCCTCCTCCACCCTCCATCCCACCCATCTAGGTCATCACAGAGCACCGAGCTGAGCTCCCTGTGCTATACAGCAGGTTCCCACTAGCTATCTATTTTACACATGGCAGTGTATTTATGTTAAACCTAATCTCCCAATTCATCCCACCCTCCCCTTCCTCCCCGTGTCCACATGTCCGTTCTCTACGTCTACGTCTCTATTCCTGCCCTGCAAATAGGTTCGTCTGTACCATTTTTCTAGATTCCACATATATGCGTTAGTGTACGATATTTGTTTTTCTCTTTCTGACTTAACTTCACTCTGTATGACAGACTCTAGGTTAATCCACATCAGGTTCCTTAAAAAACTAAAAATAAAACTATCATATGACCCAGCAATCCCACTACTGGGCATATACCCTGAGAAAACCATAATTCCAAAAGATACATGCACCCCAATGTTCACTGCAGCACTATTTACAATAGCCAGGACATGGAATCAACCTAAATGTCCATCGACAGATGAATGGATAAAGAAGATGTGGTACATGTATACAATGGAATATTACCCAGCCATAAAAAGAAATGAAATTGGGTCATTCGTAGAAGTTATCTTTTAAAATAAGTCATGAGTGATAGAAGTGTCAGCTAATGCGAAGATGTGTTAAAAGATAAACTGAGGCATATTAAAATCTTGAAGAGTTTATTTGAGCAAAAATGGGGCAGCACCAAACGCAAAGTTGTTAGGAGGGCCCTGCCTTATACAGAGGAAGCATGGAAGCAACAAAAGGAAATTATTTGATTTCCTTTAACTTAAAGCCTAGTTGGCTGTTTGTGATTGGTTGTCCTTAGCGTTTTGATTTCATAACTTTGAGGCACTTGCAGCTTAGATTTTGGTTTGCTTACATAGACACCATGGCATTAGAGCCACCTCAGTCTAATAACCTCCTTGTTTAATTAATTTAACAGGTGGTAATCATATTGCAATATATAAATGTATCAAATCAATACATTGTACCCCTTGAACTTACACAATGTTATGTCAGTTGTATCTCAACTGAAAAAATAAATTTAAAAAAAATGTGAAAAAATAAGTCATGAAATTTCACCTGTCCTATCAGATAGTAAAACCATTGAAAATCAATAATAATTAAAATCAGGTGTTTCTGGTAAAAAAAAAAAGATATGCCTTGGTAATTTGAACAGAACAAGTGATTAAAATTTCACAAACTCTAAAGGAGAGATAACAAAACAATGTGAAAAGTGAGGATTAAGAGGCAACGCTTCAATACTTTGGCTTAATCAAAATTTAAAACTTAGAAAAAATAAACTCTGATGTAAAATAACAGATGTAAGGAAGCACCAAATATATAAATTTACATGGAAAAACTCAAAAATAGATTGGTTATGAACCAGATATCTGAAAGACAAATGTTTAAACTTGGAAACAATACAGAAGAGATAAAAAGGATGAAGAACCCACGTATATTTTCTTAGATACAAGTTTTAAACTTCAGGATGTCAATAAGGTAAAAATACCATAGCTAATCATTTTGACAAAGTTATTTTTAGAAAGGTATAGAAAATATAAATAACTTTGTATACATATTTATATCTTGTTATCTTAATTGTATCTTAATTCTAATTACGATCCCAGTTTGTAAATTATCAGCCCAAAACAAACAAAAAAATCACACAATATGAATTACAAATAATAAACAAGATGTAAAACTATCAAAGAAATGTAAAATTAAGGGATATTTTAATAGTGAAATTTTTTCACTATTAAAATTACCAAAATATTAAATGACAGCCAGTTAGTTGATTCTGGGAATTTTATTCTAAAAAACTAAATCAAAGTAATAAAAAGTCTATATGTAGAAAGACATTTGTCACTCCACTATTTATAATAATAAAAAATTGCTAATCTCAAAATAAGTGAATGGTAAGTGGAATAATGTACAGCTGTTAACAATAGAGTTCATGAAGAATATGTAGCAGAATGAAAAAGACTGTTACAATACAGAGTGAAAAAGCATAGACTATTTTACATGACTACAAGGATATAAAAACACAAGTGACTAGAAGGGAGTATATAAAGATATTGTTTGTTAAATTGTGGTGACAGAATTATGGATGACTTTCCTCTGTTTCCACATTTTCTAAAATAATGTTGTACAATTTTTATAACACCATGCACCTTCCCTTTACATTTGTTTTAGAGATGTTATCCTGAGTGGGTAAAAAAAATTAACTTCCTCCTATGAATTTCATAGCATCCCTAAATTTTGCAAAATTCTACACAACTACATTGACATACATGATAAATGACATATTTGCCCTACTTAAGTCAGAGAATTAGAATTATTGGTTATGAAAGAATTTCAAAAGCACCATATCTCCAGCTGCATCCATGTATCTTTTAAAGATGATTTGACCTTTAAGAGAGAACAAAACCTCTTAGGGTTAATCAGGAATTCTAAAATTGATACCCTGAAAAGTTTACTTCCTAGTGAAACATTTTTATCTGTGAGAAAGAAAGATAGCACAGTCCACAGTTACACCATTATTATTTCGAAATGTCTTCCCACAGCTGGTACTATAAAAGATGTGCCGTGTTTATTTCATGATGGATATAGTCCTCCAAATACCACTCTTCAGCATTATATTATCACCTTATCAAAATACAAAGGCTCTATGAATGAAAGAACACGGTTTCATATCTTAGCTCTTCATGTTCAACATGCAGCTGTATAAACCATAGGGAATCTCCCTGAAATGTCCTCCAGCAGTTTTTATGCAGATGGAAAAATATAAATGCTTTATTACTGAAGCATAAAGACACACCACAGCTTCATGACAGAGAAGGATGCAGAGTCAATCTGTAGAATCATCTGGTGTGTGCTTCTCAAGTGGGAGGCAAGGAAAAGCTTCAACATAAAAACAGCTTAGAATCCACATGCTTATAAGAAACAGTTCAATGGGAATCCAGCTGTAACTTCCTGTTTTACATGGAGGCTGCATTTCTTGCCTTGGATAAAGTTTATTATAAATCTCTTTGTCTCAGTCCTCTTGGATATAATGAAGCAAAGGAGTAGGCGTAATGCAGAGGGAATGTGTGTTTAGACTCTGGCAGGAGTTATTCCATTTTGTTGTAGAAAACAAAGCTTGGAATAGGCCAGCCTCCCCGGGTCTAAAGCAGCCGTGGAGAAGCTGCCTTCTCCACAGATCTGTGTCCTCTGCTCTGAGCCCTTGGCTTGCTCAGCCCACAAGAGACTTGCAAAGCCTTTGCTCACCAGAGCATCCCTCAGAGGACATCCCACCCAGTTCTGTGTCTCCATCTTTCTCTTGTGTCAGGTGACTCAGTTCTGCTTCTTCACATCCCTAAGTATAGGCAGATCAGTAAATGGTTTAAATCATCAAGCTCCTGGTAGAGAGAGCCAAGTTAAAGAGATGCAGATGGGAAAAGAATCTAAAAAAGAGTGGGTATATGTATAACTGATTCACTTTGCTGTACAGCAGAAACCAACACAGCACTGTAAATCAACTATACTCCAATACAAATTAATTTTTTAAAACATTTTTTTAAACAAAGAGATTCAGAAGAAACTTTGTGTTTGCATATAGGGTGAAGCCCTATGTTTATACATGCATATTGAACAGAATACTGTCATAATCTTATTGGTAAGAGTACAATTTAGAAGACGTTTTAGAAATAAGTTTGTTGAAATGTTGCTTGTTCTTTTCTGCCATTCTAAAAGTAAAAGCTTGGCTGTTTATTTGCATTATTATAACACTAGTCTTGTGGTTTAGGTTACATTCACAGTAAGCAATTAAGACATGCCAATTTCCAACTAGAATCATTATCTTGATGATAAATCAACTACTGGAAAATCATCAGAGGCGTTGCTGAGAGGTTGCTCAGATGTTGCCGAGTGATTTGGTTCTTGAAGACATGGAGTGCTCAAGGAGTACCTCTCTTCCAACCCTGGAGACGGGATGGAGAGCACTACAAAATAGACGTCTATATATAGTCATAACAAACGTATTAAATGTGATTTTAAAACACACTGACATATAATAGTACAATAAAAAATTAAAGACACTTTTTCAAATAAGATTTAGAAAACTAAATTCTCCATCCTCATTTCTAAACCTGTTTGTCCTCCTTTTTTTTTTTTTTTTTTTTTTTCTTATTTCTGTAATGCCTCCATGACCCTCCAAGTTACAGGAGCCCAGTACCAGGTACCCAATACCTCGACACCTTCTTACTCTCGACCCCTTTTTCCACCTACCCAGTCATCACTTAAGCACTCAGCTGCTCAAGGGTTCCTATAATCCCCACCCCCAACTTCCATGAGTCCCTTATCATCCCTCACATATGCTACTACATCATCTTACCTGTTCTTTGCTCCACCTGAATCCATACTGCCGAAAGAGTCACCTTCCTAAAGCATATTCACTAGCATATTCAAAAAATCTCTGATGCCTGCATATCACACACTCCTTATGTGATATTCAAAGCGCAATGTCCATGTAGCCTATCTTACACCCAATAGTTTGTACCTCCCACTCCCCGACCCCTATGTTATACAACACGGGAATATAGCCAATATTTTGTAATAACTGTAATTGGAGTGTAACCTTTAAAAACTGTATGAAAAAAATTTTTTTGGCTGTGCCACACACCATGAAGGATCTTAGTTCCCTGACCAGGGGTGGAACCCATGCCCCCTGCATTGGAAGCGTGGAGTCTTAACCACTGGACTGCTAGGGAAGTCCATAAAATTGTATGAAATTTTTTTAAAAATTAAATTAAATTAGAATTTTGTTTGAATTTTATTTTATTTATTTTTTTATACAGCAGGTTCTTATTAGTTATCCATTTAAATTAGAATTTTTTAAAAGCCCACCATGATGGTGATACAATCAGATTCCTCAACATCTTTTCCCGTTTCTCTCCTCCATGTATTTTTTGCTTTGAACAATAGTTCTCTCTTGCTTTGGTGCTTTTGCTCAAACTTGAATCATCCTTTAGCCCCTTCTCTATATGCCCCTTCTACATCATCTTTCCAAGAAACTTGCCCTAAGCCACCAATTCCAAATACTTTAGCCAATGGCACCACTTTTTATAGCACTTGCCCTTTCATACATGTGTGTCGTCAGCCTGATAAAACTATGATTATTGAAAGCAAAACTTATGTCCTCCCCCAAAGTACCCAGCCTAGTGGCTCAAATATAGTGGACACTCAATTATTGCTAAATGCCTGATGCCCTTCTCCTTTTCTTTTCCAGTGGCACCACCCCCCTATAGTTACGACCATGAGATGGAACACTGTGCAGACTTGCCTCCTCCGTACTCCCCGACCCCAGCACAGCGTTCTCCACCCCCTCCGTATCCTGGAAATTCAAGGAAGTAATCCTTCTCCCAGAACAGAATATGTGCCCATCAGAGATCTTGCCCGGAATAAAATGTCTCTACTCAGAAACAGACAGGAAAGGATTGCCCTAAGGAATACCCTTTTGGGTTAGACAATTTGTCAGGTGGAATGTCCAGGCTAAGAGAAGAGATTCAGGGTTTCTACCCTACTCAGAGCTGATCCCATCTGGGGTATTATGTTGGGTTCAATGGGACCAGATTTGAAGAGCTCTACTGATCAACATAAGCACACTCAGAAAAGAGTAATGGATAGACAAAACATCGGAAATTCATGTTGCTTAAGGAACAAATGAAGGAAATTGCAACACTGATCCTGAAAAAGAGAAGATTTATGTAAGACAAGAGGATAACTTGGACTACATAAGGAAACAACTATACTCTGTAGCTTTAAAAGTCAGAACTAGAATTGTTCAGTCTTTCTGTTCATCAACAAATGCAGATCGAGTGCCTGAAAGCCTACTCTGTGCCTTACATTGTTGCAAACACTAGATGGAAGTTACAGGAAGAGAACTTTGGTTTTAGTATAAGAAAGGGCTGCTGAAGCTTTCGTATTGACTAGATTGCTTTGTGAAGCTCCCTATCACCAAGACTCCAAACAGAACCTGGCTGGCTACCCGGTAGAGACATGCTCGAGAAGGGAGAGCTAAATTAAATGGTAGATGGGTTCAGTGGGCCCCCAAAGCTCTGCTCATGTTTTAGGTAGATGTGAGGTGAATTTCTATGCCATCAAGAATGAAAATAACAGAGATGATAGTCGAATCCATCTAATTTGAGACTTAAAACAATCAAAAGGACTTAACAGCTGCTTGAAGCCAAGAACTCTTCAGTGCTAGATACTGCCACCTAAAAATCATCTGATTTTATTTAGTGTATTATGATAAAGGTTATTCCAACTGTGAAAAAAAATTGTACCAAGTTCCACAAGCAACCAATACTTCATTTCAGATTAAAAGATGAGAAGCCAGAATCCCATGGGATTTTACATCAGGGAGTAAAATTTCAGAACTCGACCAGGAAGATATACAAAAGTTTACAAAAAGAAGAGGGAAAAATGAAGTTTGGATTCTGTTCTGTGTAACTCCGCTCACATGCAGCTTAGACAAATTTCTATTTTTCTTGTAATATTTTAATAATCTATTCTCTTGAAAAAGTTATACAGTTAATGGAAAAGTAAGATATTGACATCAAACTGTGTTGCCTTTTGCCAAAACCCATATTTTATGAAGTGCCTACCTTTAGGTGTAAAAGTTTTTAATAAATAATTCTAATATGCCATACTTTGCTGCAAGTGACCTTAATTAACATTTCTATTTTTATGAGGGTCCTTTCATGTATTTTAAATTGTACATTGAGAAACTATTGGGAATAGATGATTATATTTGTTTGTCACTTTTCAATTAAATCTAAAATGTTTAATCCAACATCATCAGCACAATTCAGTGAAATCCCAAAATGATGCTAGGGATTTTTCTGAATAAAACAACCAAAAGAAATGTCTTAAAGTAAAAGTTATAGTTCAGGAACTCAGTAGTTGTAGTTGGGAAACTCAGTAGCTCATATAAGTAGCATATTTTACTTTCAAATACATTGATCTGACTGAAATACCGTCTAACTGCCAGTGAAATCTAAAAGCTAGATTTGTTTGGAATGACTTGCTTGATTTTTAGGCACTGGTGATTTTCTTGCTTATGAAGCCAGAAAGCATTCAAGCATTCCAGCCATCCTAGTAACTGAGATTTTAGCACAATTTTAACAGTGCATATGCTTTAATTTATCTCCCTTCTGCAAGTGCGATCAGACCCAATTACACTGTAGCTACACAATTCAAAGTGCCAGAGCCTCTGTGACATTCAGAATGATGTTTCCCAATGCACTTCTTAAGAAAAAATGGAGAGGAAAAGTCCAGCAGAAATTGAATTCTCATCATCTTCACTGTCAATAAATGTTTATTGTGCATACCTTCTACGTTCTGCAAACATGACCCACATAGGAGCTATTACAATCCACACCATCTCTCTTCTTTGAGTTTTTTTATGGCCTCCCTTAAAGCATATCACAAACCCACACACCTACAATAGATGAGTATTTTTACTATTTGTATTTAGTGTCACGATCGCGTAAATGTGCACAATATCAGTATAGACTTTTGGAGTTCACTGATTATTTTCATAGATGACACATCTTGGGGGGAAATAGTATATGATGTGAAAGCTTTGAATTATGGTTATTTAAAAACTAATGTATTTGCTATGTCCAAAGTGTTTATAATAAGCAATAAAATGAAATAACCCATTATAACAAGATTTATATTTTAAATTGTCTTGCGTCTATTTTGTTTCACCCTGCATCTCTGCTGATTTAGCCTCGTTTTTCTGTACAGGAAACACGGGACTGGAGCCAGATAAACTTTGTTTTGAATCCTGTCTCCTGCCTGTATGACGATTTGAGGCAGGCCACTTCATCTCTCTAAAATTCAACTTTCTGCTCTGGAAAATGTAAATAATAGAATCGACTTCATCGGGTTTTGTGAAAATTGGATGACTACACATAACATCGTACATATTGTGCCTGGCATGTAGAAAATGTTCTATAAATATTAGCCAAAAATAAATTAACAAAAGAATAACATAAGGATGACAGCCTCTAGAACTGTGCTATCTAACACATTAGCTACCAGTTACATATGATTATTTCAATTTAAATGAATTTAAATTAAACTAAAGGAAAAATTTAATTCCTCAGTCTCACTAGCCACATTTCAAATGCTACATAATCTCATGAGGTCAGTGGCTACCTTATTGGGCAGTGCTGCTCTAGAAAGTCCTCTTTACAAAATGCAAAGAGGTAGCAGGAAGGAGTTGAAGAAAAAAGCCACTATAGTCATCTTGTCCAGGAGGAACTGTGGACTTTGTCAGTTACCTGTGATGTCCTTCACAAATGTGTGAGGCCATTGCTCTGGAAGTAAGGTGGTGATCTGCAGGAGAAGGAGACCCGTGAACAATGAGAGACCCACCCACAATTTCATCAGGACCAGGGATGAGGAAGCTACTGCAAGAACTGGAAGGCTGATGGTAGAGGAGAGACCCCAGACCTGGCCCAGGAATCAGTGAGATGGGGCCACAGCCTGTGCTGAGTCTAATCAGTTCTGCAGCTGCCCTGCTCAGCTCTAGAATCCATTACACAGACATCCAGGGCCACCCACGCTCCTAAGATGTAGCACTGAGGTGGACTCCTTCATTGCTTCATCATCTTGTTCTCACCACCAAATGAAAGCAGCACTCACCACACATCCACTTACTCCCAACTGGTCCATGTTCAGCCAAACCCATTTTGCCAGCTTTTGGCTGTAGGTCAGACTAGATTGAGCCCATCAAATCATGGAACTCTGGGTGCTATTATTTTATGTTTTAACTTAATTTAAACAACCCAACACCAGCATGCCAAAGCTACATGATCACCTTACTCATCACCACAAAGACTTCTAAGGACTGTCAGATCCTCAGTCAGAACCTGCTTGAAATGTGCAGTTTTTATTTTCTAATTACAGGCCCAAGCTGCAGGGAACATGGCTGAACTTGTATAAGTTCAGTGCTTTTCTGTGCAGCCCCACTGTGTGGTATGGTCCAGTCCAAACTATGTCAGAAAGGAAAGTGACATAACTAGCTTGAAAAAAGATCTATAGGTGATTCTGATTTCCACCCTAACCTCAACCATACCACTGCCTCCTATGACTGGTTAATGCAGAGGAAAGAGCAAAGGCTTCAGAGTAAGATTCTAGTTTCTCTCATCTCTGTTACCTTCTGAGTTATGTGTTCTGAGCCAAATAACTGAGTTTCCATAACCTCAGTTTTGTCCAAAATATATTTGTGACTAACACCACCCTTGCCAGGATGTTGCAATGATTAAAAACAGTATAGGTAGGACAACGGTCATAAAGATTCTATCTAGGTTGGTGACAAAAATATACATACCTAATTCTCATTCCAACCTTTGTGCCCCCAATCCCAGGCCTTACCACTTCTATAAGCAGGTGTAACAGTTATCCATCACTGTGTAACAAATTACCCCAGAACTTGGTGGCTTGAAACAACAACATTTATTATCTCGGTTTCTATAGGTCCAGAATCTGGACGTCGCTTAGCTGGTCCTCCAGCTCAGGGACTCTCACAGGCTGCAGTCACGTCAATGTGCAACAGAGGAAAGATCAGTCTCCAAGCTCACTCACATGCATGGTCGTTGACAGGAGTCTGTTCCTTGCAGGCTTTTGGACTGAGGGCCTCAATTACTCACTGGCTGTTGGTTACCCCTATTCTTTACCATATGAGCCTCTCCTTAGGGCAACTCAAAAATATGTCAGCTTGCTTCTCCAGTGCAAGCCAGCAAGAAGAGCCATAGAGTGAAAGAACCTGGTAGCAAAACATAGTGCTAGCCAGAAGGGAGTCACAGACTTAAAACCTAATCTTGGAAGTGATATCCCATCACTTTTGCCATGTCCTATTCCTTAGAATCAGGTCCCTAGGTCCATTCTGTACAAAAGAGGAGGGGATTACACGAAGGTGCAAATACTGGGAGGTGAGAGCATTAGGAGCCATCTTGGTAGTCAGCCTACCAGAGCAAGGATAATTCATCTCATTCCCTTTAAATTCGTTATTTGGAGTTTAGGCAATCTTGCCTCTAACAAGAATGTACCAACTCAGCAGCTGAAAGAATACCAGAGCCATGCTTGGCTGTGATCAAATTGCTTTTAGTGACCCAGCAGGGGTAGAACGGAGCCAGCAACAGAGGCCCATGCTAACTGGGTAAGTGCTGCATTCCTAAGGAATATTGAAAGGAGACACTACATTTGCATTATTCATGAACTTCATTTACAAGCTGTACTAAAGTCCATCACATTTTGACAGGGAATGAAGTACAACACATACCACATACCTTCTGGACAAGTCTTAACGTGGTCCCAGTTCTAACCTCTGTTTCAACTTTGTTCCAAAATATTTAATCTTCATCAAGAAAAGAATTCCAAGACAAGTTTCCAGATGAGTGTTCAGTGGATCAAGTTGCTACCTAACCTAATCCTGAATACCTTCACTAAAAATGGAAAACAAACCCAAAGAATGTTTGGGACTGCAGAAACATGTGCTGGGAATGTTTGCCTTCTCTGGATGCGTTAAGAAATAACTGGTTTAAAACAATGATGCACAGTTAGACTCTTCAATTCCTATTTCTGCTCTGCTCCCCCTCTGATACCCCAGTCGTGAGGAGCTTTTGAGTGTTTACCACCTGCCATTTCTTAGGGAAGAGGAGGCAGAAGAATCATCTTCTGAATCACGTTTGGTAGTGAGTGATAAGTGAATAAGAGATCTCATATTGTTTCCATGGCCTGAAAGATCGATAATTTTTTCTGATTAAAATCCAAAGAGAACCAAATGATCTGATTTCCCCATTTTTGTATCTTGGAGTCAATGTCTTCATTATCACACATCTTGCGTATTATCTTCTCTGTTAGCTGGGAACAACTTGAAAGCAGTTCAGAAGAATGAAACTGTTGAAGTTCAAGTTCTTCTGTCTTGCCTGTGAAAATGCACTTGGAGACCCACCCCCTGGGTCTCACCACCACGTGAACGCACAAGACAAACTCCCTCACTTCCTTGCCTGGGGATAGGCCTCTCACTTCTGTAAAACCCCTGCTCTTCTTTCCGGATGGAGCTAAAGGGCTTATACTCTGAGAATTCTGATCATTCCTCCAATTAGAACTGAGTCCCACCTCTGCCCCTTTTTGTACCTATCTTTGTACTCCAAGGACTATCTCTTGGACATCTGTCATCCCCAGGTTGTCACTCAACGATATTTGAAATATGAAATAGATGACTGAATATATTAGGTCAGCAAATAATATTTGGCATTAAAGAAAGTTAAAATAACTTCAAGAATGAAAGGAAGAGAGTTTATAGTGAGTAGCATATTCTAAAAGGGGTCCATAATCCAAAATATGGGTCAGGGAACTGGGCAAAAGGCTATAGTTTTGTGGTTTTTAATTATGATGCATGTCAATCCAGATAAAGCTGGATTGTGTTTTTAAGCACAAGTTAACACGTGTTGGCTAAGGTAAATGCACACGCTAATCTTCACTGACTCACTTAGTCAAAACAAGACAACATGCTAGTTTGGGAGAGGCACTTTCATAATTCTTCAGATTAAAATTCAGCTTCTCATTTTTTCCATAAGAAAAATACCAACCAAATATCAGAAAAGAATTACCTCATAAATCACACTTCCATAGAATGGATCCTAATGTAATGTAGATTTCAGAAGCATTGTCCAAAGGATCCACTAAGGGCAGTTTTACTAAAATATGATGCCATTGTTTTCATATTACCATTCCTTCAAGGTATGTTGCAAAACCACTGAGTATTCTGAAATGAAACAAAAAAGACCAAAACTGCTGGAAACGGGTAATAAAATGGCTACCAGCTTTTGTGCTATTACTATTTAATATGTACAGAGAGCAATAGAGCATTTATCCAAGTCCTGAAAAGCAATAATACCATTGTAAAAAAGATTGATTCTCAATGGAATCCTCCCTAAAAATATCTAACTTTAAATCACAATAATAACAATAGTTTGGGGGGAGTGTTGGCGCCAGGCACTGTTGTAAGCAGTTTACATTTAATTACATTTAATCTTCTGGTCCCATGGTCTAGGCATTAAAATTATCCCCATTTTGCCGGAACTGTAGATACATCACTTCACAGTCCTAAAAAATATCTTTCAGTGACAATAAACTTTTAATGCTGCAAAGAAATATATCCATATCTACACTTTGCTTGTAAGAGCTACCCATGGCAATCTTGGAGCTGATCATAGAAGCTGCCTTTTCATGGCTTGAGTTCCAAGTGGATGATTGTACATGTCTGAACAATCATGATGACTCATATCCTTCACTTGGTCCATCTGTTGCAATTCATCATTTAGTCTCCATCGGTTCCAGTTCTTACATACACTGTGGCTGAGATAGAGAGTGACAGGACCCTTTCATTTCTGATACGGCACCTGGTCCCAGCAGATACTTTCACTCAGTTATCTCCCAGGTCATGACTTTTCACCTGTACAGAAACCACTATGAATTTTCAGTGGATGCTCTATATTTTCTTTTGACCAGACAAGAAATGAGTCAATATTTATGGAAAAGGGATAAAGGAAGGAGACATCTGCAAAACGATGTGAACTTTTAACTAATTTTGAAGGGATAGTCATAAATATTGGTAAGAATGAATAAAAACTATAAAAATTGGTGTCTACATTGTACACATCTCATATTGTTATGGAATTGGTTGTTGGTTTTCTGTTGTGCATTTTTTTTAGAAACTCGAGAGCTCTACAGAATTTTAAAAGAAAAAATACATATAAGCAAGAAAATATTAAAGGACATTAATAATATGTTAGAATAGTTAGGGAAGGATTTTTAAATGAGAAAAAGGTAATAGTAGCCTTCCAGATAATTCTGCATAAACAGCAGAGTTCTATGCCAATCAAAAAATACAACAAGTTTTGCCCAGCACACAGCTGTCTATACATGAATGTCAAAATTAAAATATTTATGAAGTCTGTGCTTCTCCAGGCCATACTAATCTAATAAATGATATTTCTCCATCTTGGGCCTCATTTGCTACTGTAGCACTTCCACACTCCTGCAAAGTACAACCTATAATTATATTTGGGAGTCCCCAGAGGATATTTCTTATGGCCTTTCAGTTACCAGGTTGCATCTTCCAGTTTCTTTTTCTCCAGCTTCCTTTTACTGATGTAATTGGCTAGACATTTGCCAACCACTAGATTGCATGAAGGTCACGTGGCACTGCCATGCTGCTGACGACCCCTGTTAAGATCTGTGAATTGGTTTGCTGTGCCCGGACACCAGGATTCCTTCCAGGAGCTGGTATGTCGCAGTATCACTGCCCACTATTGCAGTGGCTGAGCTACCATGAAGAATAACCCCGGGGGCTGTGTCCACCTCCAGATGTTGTTGAAAGCTATTGGCCTCAGGTGCTATTAGAGTTAGGACACACACATCCTGAGGCCTGGGCCACTAAAAGGGTAGAGAATCCAGTATGCTAGAGTTTCCTCTGTTCTCTCCCTCCCTCAACAAGCCAAGAAAATGTTGCACTATGAGATAAATGGGAAAACACTTCTTTTTCTTTTACTGAAGACTTTAGGCTCAAAGCAGCAATACTTCATGTTCCCAATATCTCAGAGGTTAATTTGTGAAAATAGATCTTTCAGTTTTGACCTCACATCTTCTCCTCTCCCTCAAACTTAGACATGGATCTATAAGGAAAGGACAAATTTTAGACAAATTCTAGTGATAGACACAGTGATATTATTATTAAAAAACCTTCCACTCTCCTCGGAAGACTGAGACATTTTTGGGGAATATAACTCTGGCTCTTTCCTCCTTTAAGATGAACCTTACCCAGGAGACTTCATAATCTCTCACAGAAGTAAACTCTTCGTGGACACACTCTACCACTCAGTCCTTTGGACATGTCGGAGTGAACAGTTTAAGCTCAACATGGGCAACTGCCTTCTGCACTACTTACAAAATCCTATGATTTCAATGACTAGCCCATTTCTCCCAGGAAAGAATAAGTGGCCAAAAAGTAGCACTTACCTGAAACTATTGTTTGGCTGAATTCAAATGAATTGAGGGAATAATTTTATCAAACTATTTAGATGGACTCATTATTTATTTCAATCTTTTATATGAATTGACTATCATTTTGGATATCTGTAGACAAGTTCTTAAAGATATGTCAGTAGAAACCAAAATAAGGGCCAAATCCAAAGGTCTCTTCGTCGTATAATGATTTTTGAGCAAATGTATGGTACACGCCACAACAAAGATCCTGCATGCCGCAACTAAAAAAAAAAAAGAGATCCCACATGCTGCAACAAAGATCCCACATGCAGCAACAAAGACCCCACATACTGCAACTAAGACCCAGCGTAGCCAAATAAATGAATTAAAAAAAAAAAAGATACCTTTTTGGTATCTTTAGTGTTGGATGAACAAAGTGTTGAATAGAAACAAAAGGAAAAAGAACCTTTTGCATTAAACCTTTCTGTACTGCCTACCTTCCCCCTTGCCCCTCTGGATCTAATCTCTACCCCTCTCCCCTCTATCTCTGCCTCAGGAGTATACACTGCATGACTGCATCAATGAGCTCCCTTGCCTACTAGGCTTCTGGTTGAGTCTGGTCAACAAGGAGCCCACTCAGAATATCATAAGGAAAACAGAGTAGGGATAGGGCATTTACTTGGGGTATTTCTGTGGGCTGTATCTCTCAAACAAAAGTCTCAATTCCCATGGGATGCCTTGTCCAAACAGCTATTTCTGTTAGCTCCCTCCTCTGGCCCATTCAGGACTAGGGCTAATAAAGCTTCCCCTCTGATACTAGCCCAGGGGTCCTGCATTATCCCTTGTTGCTTCCCTACACTTACCTATGCATTTCACTAAACTCTCTTCAAATTACCCTGTTTGACTGTGCCATTAGTTTCTTGCCCTGACTGAAACACTCATTCTTAAACAACAACAACAACAAATCTACACGAGTCATTTAATGTATTAAAGTAGACCAGAGTCTCTTCTCAGCTGCTCTAGGTTTCATCATACATTTATTTGTGAAAGCAGGCAGGAGATCTGGGTTCCAGTCTCAGCTCTACCATTAACTAGCTTCAGGACAGTGAAGAATTCTCCAGGGCCATTATTTTCTTAAAAACAAAATGAAGGTGTTAGACTAAATGATCTCTAAGATCATTTTTAGCTTTGTGTCCTATGAGGGACTAATAAATTACTATGTGGCGGCTCTCAAGAATGAACAAGCCAATAAAAAGAATTGCATAGACTCAGAGCTATAAGGCACCATGGGAATATTTTTATGTAACAGCTTTATTTCTTAGGTGAGGAAACAGACACAGAAAAGAGAAGAGACATATTCAGAGTCACTGGTGATGAGCCAACTTGTTGGTGGCAACTAATAGGATCCCAAAGTCCTTGCTCTTATCCACTGCACAATGCCACTTCTCTACACAGCTGTTGGTTCAGGTTGTTATTTCCATTCTCTTTCCAACCTCAGGGCATTTGCACATGCTGATCCCAGTTTTTCTCACTGTTCAGATCTCAGTTTAAATACCAAACCGTAAGATAAGGCTTCCCTGACAACCTGGTCTGAGTAAGTCTCCAACTACCCCTTACCATTACTCTGCACCACTATTTCCTGTGTGTTGTCTTCACATCACTTATTCCAAAATGTAATTAAATATTGTTTGTTTACTTGTTTCAATTCTGTCCCCTTTCTCCACTAGACTGTAAGCTCCCTGAGACCAGGGGCATGTCTGTTGGATGCATAACTCTATATGTGGCCCCCTAGTAAAATGCCTGGGGCAGTATAGGCATTCAAAAGAAAGTATATATTGAATTCACTATTGAATGTCTTCTACAAAACAACAAACTAGGGTTTAGACTGTAGTTGCCCAAATGCTCTTATAAAAGAAGAGTAAAGTTAGGTGTAAGCCCTCAATTCTCAAATTTCAAGGGGTCATCTCAGGAAATTATCTCCCTCCCTCTCTACTCTTTTTCTATACTGCCTCCCCTAAGGGGCATGATTCACAGTGAGGGCTGGTGGAAGAGGAAACAGCAGGCCAGAGGCTCACAACTCTTAACTAGATGAAATAGATGAGATCTTCATCTACACATAAGGGCTCACTGGACCATTAAAGGGCAAAATGTAGCTGTGTATGTGCTTTATCTAAGGTCAGGCTTATAGCTGACATCATTACCACTGCCACCCAGGCCCAGGGGGTCTCTGGAACAACATGGTAGCATTGAGTTGACACAATGCCTAAGGAGATGCTACTGGCATTTAGTGTAGCACAAAAGACAATCCTGTAAAACAAAGAATTTTCCTGCCCCAAAGGCCACAGGGGCCAACATTTTCCCCCAGATTTTGTTTCCTCAAGCACCTCAGAGTAAACCCAAAAGGTAAAAATCCACAATTACATGAAGTATCATTAACTTAGAAATGTTTCAGATAGTTAATGACCCCAAGACACGCCGTTAGCAGTGAATTGCTCCACTGTCTGTGTTGGTCTGAGGAACAAGGGAGTATTAATAAATCTTCTACCTTCATTCTCTTCTTCAAACTTCAAAGACAGGTGGTTAAATAGCAAGAATAGCTCAAGTAGTGTTTTGGTCTCTCTGGGTGCAGTTTTGCTTCGACAGCTATCTTTCACCCAAGTCATGGACATGTGTTCCGGCCTCCCAGTGATGGATACAAATATCCATTGTTCAAGTCAGAATATACTTCTAACTGACAGCAAACTGTATTCTGTTCAGAGCAAAGTTGCTGCATTTTATTGTTGGTGAAGAGGCGAGTGGTAACTTGTGGAAGTGTAAGTTGTTGGAGTATGAATAATTGATGTTGGACATAAGTCCTTTCTTTTATGGACTCCATTCATTAGGGGAAAATCCAATCAGGAAGCATGGTTTTCATGACACCAGGCTTAAGGTACGTCTTTGGAAATAAAAACATTGGCTTTTTATATGTCCTGGGCTTGGATTTAAAAAAATCAGGTCCTGTAACTGTGAGAGACGATTGAAATTAAAATATTAGAGGCCACTTTCCTACTTATATAAGGAGAACAAAACAGAAAATTACTAAATGGGTCAATTGATCTAATCACATCTCCAGGCCTGGGTTTAAAAATAAAATAAAATTGGTAGATTTCAAAGGAAGGATATGATAACGTCTTTCCAGCAAGTTACCAAAAGTAAGCCTGGAACATTTGTGGACACCCTCTTTAGAATTACTTTCATTCACTTATTCATTCATGCATTTGGGTATTTTTTTCAATCAATAGATTTTTTCTTTAATTGCAAACATCTTTTATGTCAGGCACTAAATGCTGGATTGATAGCAATGAAGAAAATGGACAAGGTCCCTTGACTTATAGAGATTACAGCAGTCTCTGCTTACTGTATATGAAAAATACCAGTCACTACAAAATCCATTTATTGGATCCAATTGTAGGAAGTGCTGTGAAGACATATCAGTCCAAGATGCAACCTTAGAAGTCATTAAGCTTGACCCCATTATCTCAAAGGTGGGAAGGATGAAGCAGAAGGAGAAGTGACTTAAGTGAGTGTATACAGGGGAAGCAGCATGCCTGCAGCTCACACCAGTGAAGCGATTTTCTTCTGCGCATAAGGCAGATAGGACCACTAATAGGCAAAATATAGCTGTGTATGTGCTTTAGCTATAATCAGGCTCATAGCTCATGTCATCTAAAGATTCTTCCTTAAGAACATTTGTCTTCTAAACCTGAGAGTTCTTTTTTTATTGTTTTAATGTGACCAACACTGACTGTTTTCATTTAGTTTTGTTTATTAAGCCTATATGTTATATCTATCTATGATTTGTTTGCTTGTCAGTTGGTTGGTGGGCTAGTTTTAGCAAGGCTTAACTACTTCACAGTTGTAAAAAGCCCTTTGTACAAGCCAATCAGAAAAGGCTACCTACTGATGACTCCAATTATAGGGTATTCTGGAAACAACAAAACTACGGAGACAGTAAAAGGATCAGTGATTGGCAAGGGTTAAGGGGGAGGGAAGGAAGAACAGGCAGAGCACAGAGGATTTTTAGGGCAGTGAAACACTCTATGATACCATAATGATGGTTACATGTCATTATACATTTGTCAAAGCCCATAAATGTACAACACCAAGAGTGAACCCTAAGGTAAAGTATGGACTCTGGGTGACAACAATGTGTCAACACAAGCAACAAATGTACCATTTTGGTGTGGGATTTTGATAGTGGAAGAGGCTGTGCTTGTGTAGGGGCTGGGAATATATGGGAAATCTCAGTACCTCCCCCTTGATTTTGCTGTGAACCGAAAACTGCTCTAAAAATTAAAGTCTATTTTTTAAAGCCCTTTATAAAGAGACAAATCAACAATTCAGTAAACAAGGAAGAGACAAGCACTGCTATCTAGGCCTACCTTTACTGATATGCCTTCATTCGTTCGACAGACGTTGACTGCACACCTACTACGTGACAGTCACAACTCTAGGTGCTGGGGATTTAGCAGGGAACAAAAACTCCCTGGAGCTTCATTCTAATGGGGGAGAAGGACAGAATAAATAAATCCATAAATAAATAAGTAAATAGTGTGTCAACTGTGGAAAAGTTCTGAAGAAAATAAGCAAGGTCAAAGGAGAGAGGACAGAGTTGGGTAGCAAAAGGTTTTTTTTCTGGTAGGAAGATCAGGGGACTCTTGATTCAATGCCATTTAAGTAGAAAATGTAAAGTAGTGAGGGACTGAGGCTTGCAAATATCTAGGGCAAGCGTGTACCAGGAAGAGGAAACAGCAAAAGCTAAGAGTCTGGGATGGGAGAACACTCAACCCATTTGTGGCAGAGCCAGGAGGCCACTGTGGCCGGAGAAGAGGGAACAAAAGGGAGATGCGGTCACATGAGTATCAGAACAGATAGGGGAAAGCCTTGTCAGCCATGGTAAAGATTCTGGATTTCATTCTGCATGAAATGGGAAGTCACTGGAAGACTCTGAGGCATATAATGTTACTAGAATGCGAGTGTTTAATTCAAATGGTAAAATGGTGTGATATACGTTCCCTGTAATATTTAACACTTGCATTTGCTCTCCAGATTTCAGTCATGCTTTCATCTGCATGACTGCATTTGTATCCTCCTAGGGGTGTTTAACGGGAAAGTGTGAGGAAGAGCTGTGAAATAAAGATGTATATGGGTTAAGGCAAATATGCAAATGCACAGCCTGAGACCATTTGGAATTAGACCATGGTTATCTGTCCCATCGTAGCATGGTTTCCTTTATCAGGACAGCCCTTCTTTTAGCACATCCTTAATGGATATTTGTAGACTGTAGAAGATAAAGAAAATTTTGGGAATTGGGTCACTGCCGTGGATCTTGAGGGGGCGGGGAGCAGAGCTGGGTTGTTGGGTAGCAGTTGGGAGTAGCTTACAGACAGGTGGTACTGGAATAAAATTAGGAGTACTTCAAAGTGGGGAGTTATGGTTCTCTGAAATTTTTTCGACCCAGAAATGTCCCCTAATGCCTGGAGAATACCGGTCAAGCTCTATCCAGCCCTTCTTAGCCTATCCACCAGAGGCACATCCAGAAATAAAACTTCCCAGCGCAAGATGAGGTGTGAAAAGTTCATTTTCATTTTAAAAAGCCTGTAGGTCTTCCCTCTGAAATGTTCTGTCGCCCTGTTTGTAGTTTCCTGGACTGGAAAATCTGGTTCTTCGCGTGGTTCTGCCTATACTTCCTGATGTTTATTATCTCTATAGTACACAAAAATACACAGCCAATTTCATTCTTTTTTGGCCGGTGGGTATGTACAAGAAGGGTTGTGTCAGATAATTAGAAGTATGAGGACTGGTAAGTCCTTGGTTTTTGTAAATGTTCTTATGGACAGTTTTACCACTGTTTTTTTTTGACAGAACTGACATGTAACGTAGGGCCTTTTACTTCCTAAATGTATTGTAATTTATGAAGTATATTTAATATCTTTTATGCATGCTTTGGGCAGATATGAAGTTAAGAATGGGAAATATTATTTTACTGTACTTCCCCTCTAAAATGAATTTAAGAAGTGTGTATACTTCTGAAAGAAGAAAATTTTAGTTTATTGCTATGAATATTTAATAGTCTACATTTCCAATGATGAGTAATTTGATATGTGTGTGTGTGATGCTCATTTAAGCATACATAATAGCAAATGGATATGGAGGTGATGTCCAAATCCAGAGAATCCATCATATATTTATGAATATAAATCATTTTTCATCCCCCAATTAGTCCATTACAAAATAAAATTTACAAACCAAGCAAATGTTTCCCATGTCAATTACCAGATTTTAATCCCTTACCCACATAAAACATTCAAAGGAGGACCTCAAATTTGGAAATAGCTACTGTGTTTTTCATTATAAGATTAATATTTTCCTTGAGTCAATAATTCATGACATTTTCCAGCTTTCTCTCAAAGCTATTCTTATAAGATGAATCAAACGAGAGAAGATAAATGTGGACATTTTAAAGAAAACTGCTATCTCTGCCATCAAACTTCTTTTTTCTGAAATAATGATGCCGCCTCCTAACTCAGAGCCAAAACATGACAATTTAGGGGTTGAATGATTATATTCTAAGGAAGTAATGCTATTTTATTTCTGACTTTTTTAATTTCCCATTTTCCATTTCTGAGTGGCATGAAGGAATGCACAAGCTCTTTGGTACGTACAGAATAAAAAGTAACTGAACTGAATATTGAAATTACCAAAGCACTCAATTTCTGAAGATGTAGCTGATCAAAAATAGAATATTCTAATTTCCTTGGAAAGAGCGGAAGAGGGTGAGGAGTTTTAAAAGCTCTAAAATGTATAAATTGTATCTATATACACACAGACATACAACCTATGGTTCTGTTTTCTGGAGAACACTGACCAACACACTATCTCACGGTGTTTTTCTGAGGATGAAAGAACAAGTTCCATATGTGCTAGAATATCGTAGGTGTTTAATAAGTTTTCATTTCTTTCCCCATTACTCACCCCCCCCAAAAAAAGTTACAGGGAGTCCAATCATAAGGCAAGTTCTGCAAGCAAATTGGCTTTGTCCTCTGGGCTTTGTAGGAGAATCAGGGAAGGGGGTAGAAGGAGAGAAAGTCACAAGGGATGGACTCTCCCACAGGGGATGGAGCTGCCTAAGACACAAAAATTAAAGTCCAGTGTGTCATTAGCTGTCACTTGACCCAGATCCCAGATCCAACCCTAGGCTGGGTGTGACTCCACCAGAGGAGAACGCTCTATGCCCAGCCAGAGTCATTTTAAATGAGAGCTGTGGGCCTGGTTTCTGGAAACCATCTGACATCAAACCCAGAACCAAACTGTGTTTCACTTGGGCTCTGGCATCTAAGAAGCATGTGGAGAAAAAGAATTCAAAAATAACTCCATCAGAAGAAGCACTATAAAATGAGGCTAAGGTTTTTTTCTCTGTCACTGAATGTGATAAAAATAATGCAATACCTTAAATACCATCACTGCTTTTTATCAGAATTCCTAAGGGAGAAACTTAAGCCAAAGTCAGGTAAGTGAAAAAGTTGACACTAGTCTCATATGGTAAACTGATCATATTTCTCAACAACCAGACATATAATTCACTCTCATCTCTCTCTCTGGACTCCCTGACTACCTTCTACTATGGGTTGAACTGATTTCACCTGGGAAGATGTTGAATTTTATGGTCATTGCTTAAGTAGACACAATCACAAACTTCCACAGTCAAACTAAACTGTTTCAAGACTTTAAAATTTTGGTGGTCTTCAAAATGCTTTGAAAAAAACTATTTTCAAAGATATGTGTCTAGTAAAGATGTGGGGTACAGGTACACTCATACCCTATGAGAATGTAAACTGGACAGCAGTTTGGCAAATTCTGGAGAGCACTTTGGCAACATACACCAAAATGCCAAAGGTGCTTATCTTTTTTTTCTAATTAATTTTTATTGGAGTATAGTTGCTTTACAATTTGTGTTTCTACTGTGCAGCAAAATGAATCACCTATACATACACATATATCCCCTCTTTTTTGAATTTCCTTCCCATTTAGGTCACCACAGTGCATCAAGTAGACTTCCCTGTGCTATACAGTATGTTCTCATTAGTTGTCTATTTTATATGTAGTATCTATAGTTTATATGCCAATCCCAATCTCCCAATTCCTCCCACCCCACCCCTTTCCCCCTTGGTATCCATACATTTGTTCTCTACATCTGTGTCTCTATTTCTGCTTTGCAAATAAGATCATCTATACCATTTTTCTAGATTCCACATATAAGTGTTAATATATGATAGTTGTTTTACTCTTTCTGACTTCGCTCTGTATGACACTCTCTAGGTCTATCCACATCATATCCTTTGATTTCATGTTTTCACTCTGTGGAAATGAGCTAAAAGAAATAATTGGACAAATACACAAAGGATGTATACATGAGAATCATAATTGCAATGTTGACTATAACCATAACATAAAATAATATCAATATAATTATGAATCAAGAAGGCTAAAGGCATAATGATCATTCACACAGGAAATACCCTACAACTACCACAAGTGAATCATGCAAAGCTATTTTATGTCTATATTGTATTAGGCAGAAAAAGGAAGATTTAGAGTGTGCTGCCATTTTGCTTTTAACAAAAATACTATATGTACATAAAGTCCAGAAGAATATATACAAAATATATACAAAAAGATTAAAAATTGTTATCTTTGGATTGTTAGATGCAAGAGTAGTACTATTTTTTTCTTTCTTTTCTTTTCTTTTTTTTTACTTTCAGGATGAATAGCCCACTGATTTTTATAATCAGGAAACAATAGTAATTTAAAATTCTAACTAGATACAAATTAATATAAAAATTTGTTTTCACATATTTTAAGGAGTTTTAATATATGGAGTTTCAGAAAATTGGTCAATAATTTTTAATTTTTGGAGTTTCAGAAAATTGGTCAATAATTCTTAATGTAAGGCAGAAGCAGAAGTGGATTTTTTCAGATTCAAACAAAACAGAATTCTCTGAAAGCCAAGGAAAACACAAGCCAATATTTAAATGCTCAATAATCCTACAAATAAGAGTGTAGGCTGAGATCCATGGTAACTACTGAATAAATACGTTTGTCGGTGTCTCTAAATCTGTGGAGCAGCGTAAGCGGCTTGTCAATAAATGACTTATCGATGGTATCGTGAAGATGAATTCCAAGCACTATCATTGACTCTATTATGAGCAAGTTGACAAAGCTTTTGTTATCTTCTCAGCTGGAGCGATTTTCACATTGTAAGTTTGTGTAGCAATTTCTCTCTGGGTATTCAAGCCCATCTTAAAATGAAACTTCAGCCAGAATATGGTTTAACATGCGTTCAGTGATAAAGAGAGATCAATCATTTTTGAGGAGGGATGATGTGTAGAACAGGAAAATATATTTGTCTGTCAAGACAACAAAATAAAGGGAGTAAACTGACTTTCTGTTCAAGGACTCAACTGTGAATAGGGAGCTGTGATCAGCCTAGTTTCTTCTAAGTTATATGAAAAGGGTGCCAATAAAATAAATATAAGTAATAAAATTAATAAATAATCATAGATAATACAATTTAATAATAGATAAGGCTGATCCTGGAGTCCTCTGGTTATGCCAGTTTTAATCCTTGAGTTTCTGCATAGTGGGGAGGTGGGACATGTGTCCTGTGGAGGAGAAAGTGCAGGGTGGGAGAATTTGGAGGACTCAGAAAAGCACCTATTTAGCAACTGGTATAAATTATTTCCATATTTTACCCATGCTGCAGCCCTCTGTATCTTTGATTCATGCAACTGGCATTGAGACTAGCCCTAGAAATGATGCCCTAAATCAGGATTTCCCTACATGTACTCCCTTAAGCCAGTGGTTCTAAAATGTGGGCATTTTTGCCATCCCCCGCCCACCAGGACATTTGGCGATTTCTGGGGACATTTTTGGTTCTCACAACTGGGGGAGGGGCTACCAGCATTTAGCAGGTAGAGGCCAGGAACACTGCTAAGCATCCTATAGCCCCACAATAAACAATTATCTGACCCAAAATGTCAATAGTGCCGAAGTCGAGAAACACTGCCATAAGCATTGAATATAAAAGCTATAATGAAGTTTTCTAATAGTATTCTTTGAATGGGTTAATTTGATACTTCAAAATTTGGCACTTCTCAAAACAATGAGTAAAATAATGGCCATTTCAAATTATTTTTGCTCCTGGAAATTTTCAGCCATTTCTGGAGTTCTAGAAATCCAGACATGACACCATCTTTTAGTGATGTTCATTCTACGGACCTGCAGAAGGCAATTTCACAGAAAGACTTCAAAATCTTTTGATACAGCAGGGGTCTAAGTGAAAAATCAGGCATGAAACGGCAACTTTCAACATAAGCAAACATTTGAAAATTTCTACCATGTGTTTCTTCTACAAAAGCGTATGAGGTTGCACAACAATGTGAATGTACTTAACGCTATTGAATTGTACACTTAAAAACGGTTAATACGGTAAACAGAAAATGTAGAAAACAAATGTATGGTTACCAAAGGGGAAAGGGGGGGCATAAATTAGGAGTTTGGGATGAACATATTCACACTACTATGTATATAATAGATAAACAACAAGGACCTACTGTATAGCACAGGGAACTATACTCAATATTTTTTAATAGCCTATAAGGGAAAAGAATCTGAAAAAAAATAGATACATATGTATGTGTAACTGAATCACTTTGCTGTACACCTGAAACTAACACAACATTGTAAATCAACTATACTTCAATTTAACAAAAAAGAAATAACAAGAACTTATGTTTCTTTTTTTCTTCTTTCTCAGGAAATCTCATTCTTGGGATCTGTTGTGTTACTACCACTGTTTACTGGTCCACAGAAATAGATCTTCTGAATTTCTAAAACAGATCTGCACCAATTATTCACTAATGATCTGTGATTATATGTGTGTATGTGTGTGTGTGTCTTCAATTTTTTTAAAAATGTTAAATTTTATGTTGTGTATATTTTGCCACACACACAAGCCTACGAGGAAAGCCTAGTAGGACAATCAATCCATGGAGTGAAAATTCTCCAGATGAGTCTCTTTCTAGAATTACAGGAATATATTAAAATTGAATCCATGCTAGAATCTCAGTATCACCTGTTTCTTGACCTCTCTTTAAGTGTGATGGGCTGCACATACTCATACATAAATGGTCTGTGTGTTGGATATCTTTAGTGCCTTTTCCCCTGTCCTCTTGGCTCAACTGTTTTACTGCAAGCTGTTGCTCAGGGACCACCTCAGGTAGCCTCCCAGCCCCTCTCCTCAGGTGTGCCACCCACTTATCACTTTCTGCCCTAGGGCTTCTCTGCTGCTACTGCCTGGGACACCTTCGGGAAAGCCACTCAGCAATTCTGATGCGTGCACAATGTAGAAGTAGGAGGGTGTTAACACCACATGGGAAATCGGGCAACTGTGAGTCACATTCTACACAGCTCATTACAGGGTTCCCAGCATATAGTATATCTATATCTATAGATGTATATTCTTGTATATTCAGCATAGAATCTCTCTGGAAGAATACCCAAAGAACTAGTGTCATTGTTGTTTCCAGGAAATGAAACTGGGTGGCTGAAGGACAAGGGTGAAGAGAGAATTTTCAATGAATCTTCTTTTATGCCTTTAGAATTTTGAACCATGTGAATATACTGCTTATTTAAGAATTAAATAAAATTAAAATTTAAATAAATGAAATTATCCTTCATTAAAGTTAGAAACTCTGGGACTTCCCTGGCGGCACAGTGGTTAAGAATCCGCCTGCCAATGCAGGGGACACAGGTTCGAGCCCTGGTCCGGGACGATACCACATGCCGTGGAGCAACTAAGCCTGTGCGCCACCACTACTGGCCTGCGCTCTAGAGCCCACGAGCCGCAATTACTGAGCCCGCGTGCCACAACTACTGAGACCGCGTGCCGCAACTACTGAAGCCCGTGCGCCTAGAGCCCGTGCTCCGCAACAAGAGAAGCCACCGCAATGAGCAGCCCACACACCGCAACGAAGAGTAGCCCCCGCTCGCCACAACTAGAGAAAGCCCGCGCAGCAACAAAGACCCAGTGCAGCCAAAAATAAATAAATAAATACATTTATTTAAAAAAAAAAAAAAGAGTTAGAACATCTTATTTGATGTGAGAAGACCTAATTATTCAGATTGATTCCAGTCCTATACATTGGGGGAAAAAAATAGATTAGATATGGCAAGGGTGTCAGGCTGAGAAATTACCTAAAAAAATCAAGCTTGTCACAGATTATCTGCCCATAAAGGGGGCTTTTTATAGAGGAAATGGCATTTGTAGTTTGGAAAGCAATCATCATATTATTTTGGTCATATTTTAAACAGCAAATGTCAGAAATTTTGGAATGAAACTTGGTTAGAAGATTTTTCTGGTGACTTCACATTGATTATATATCAAAAGTAGTGGAAAGGTGTGTCTCACACATCAGACTACTAAGCTAACTGACAAAGGCATTTTACTTTTCTGTGATATTTTAGTAGAAGCCTTGGTCTAGAAGCACAATCAGGTGAATCCAGATAAATTCTGTGCGATCATTTCAGAGGAAGAATTCCTTGATTTTGGTAGACTTCTCAAAATAGCCCCACCTGCTTCTAGTGTCATATCAAACTTTGGCTACAAAACAGATTTTCATATCCTAAAATATGGAAACTCTGTATACTTTCATTACTTCTATTATAAACACAGTGGCTTGCTTTATTGTTGCTCTCTGCTATGTTTTAAACAAGCATGAGATATGAAAATCTGTTTTATAGGAAGGTTAATCAATGACATTTCAAATAATCAGTTTTCTATTCACATAATCTAGATTTACAATGAAAACTTTCAGGAATATTTTTATGCATAAAACACTGTTATAATATTTTATATTACTTTAGATAATCTTCTTCCTAACTACAATTTTTCCATTTTTATACATGGGAAACCTGAGGCTAGGAGATGGATCTGGCTTGCCTACCTCACACAGAGAGACAACACAAGAAAGTATATACAGGTTCCAAACCTCTATCTGTCTACACAAAGAGGGTGCTTCTCATTTGCACAGGCCAAACCATAAGCTGTGTTTCCCCTACTTTCTTTCTGTGCTTTACTGATTAGCTAGGAATTTATTCTTGATAAGATTACAAAATCAAATATGAGTTGGATCAAACTAAGGAAAATGATAAAACTATGATTAAACTAGGCATTAAGCACAACAGCAAAGCAAAAAGAACTACCACACCATATGACTACCTTAAAAATTACACTATGGGCTGCAGTCCCAAGTGTTTGCTCACAATAATTCATGGGAAATACTATCACATGCTAGGAGAAAGCATAATTAAGCTTGCCTGCTGGCATTGCCCTACATGATATAATCTGTTTATTCAGAAGCCCCACTTTGTCTTCCAAAGGTTGATTCAGGAGCTTCTTAATCTGACAAGATAAGTTTTATTATGTTTTCCTTTGTAATGAATATTGGAATAGTTAATGTAGGGGATGATTCTTTATTAAAAACAATATATTATAAGAAAAACTCTTACTCCGTCTGCGAAAGTAATCTCCCTGTTCCAGTGTGGGCCTATTAACCATCTAAATTTGAACTTCTCATGAAGCTAACTTTTAATTGTCATCAACAAATACATGCAAGGTTTTATATCAGGGGGAAAAAAGGTGACTGTTTTAAGCTAAACACTTACTAAGTAGCAAAAGCAATGAACCTCACTTAGTTTGTATTTATTAGGCCTTATATTTACTGAAGCCTGAAACTCTGGTTATTACTACTTACATAACATTGAACTTGGTGCTTGTGTAAAAGCATGATAAAGGTGACATTAACCAAATTAAAAAAAAAGAAAACTCCCTATGAGAGATTATCTGCTCATCATCAAGGGACATTTTAGAACTACCTAGAGATTTTAAATACTAAAGTTAGCTTCTAGGGTAGTTCAGAAAAATATTCCCTAGAATTCTGAGGGTGAACCATTCAGTTTTGAAACACTAGTTTCCCTTCCTATAACTGAGGTTATTATGGAAGAATACATTTTTAGTCCCACATACGTAGTTTCTGGACCCCTGGTAACAAACGTTTTCTTTCTTCACTGCTCTAAAAATCCATAGTTTTCCTGGGAACAATAAGTGATTTTTTGGTTTTATTTTGTTTTGTTTTGTTACAAAAATAGTGTCTTTTAAATTCCAAAGTAGTCAAGGCATTGCTTGGGCAAATAAATTAGCCAATTCAACCCAAATTAAATCAATGATATCATGTACACAAAAACAAAATCGCTGGTGATGATATTTATTTAACCTGTCATTTGGTAATTTCATAGGTTTGAGAGCAAAAATATAAATTTATATTTTCAACTTTAACCCAGATGGAATTTATTCTCAATCCAACCTTGAACAGGTCCAGATGAAATACCAAGGAGATATTTCAAGGCTAGTCTTCTAGTGTACATTTTAAGGAGTGAAGAATCTGGACTGTTTTTTCTCCCAAACTCACCTGAAGCACCTTTAAAGTAGGAACACATCTTATCCATGAACTTGTTCAAAAAACATCTTTCTGTTTGTGACTCTTGGTAGCAGACAACTCCCCCCGGAGCTACTCTGGGCATGTTCGACACGATGCCTGACAGTATATCGAATGAGAAACGACAGGCTGACCCTCCAGTTGGAATCGACCTGTCCTCTGAACTTTGAAGCTTGAAGAGTTATTTGTCATTTTCACTCAGTCTGCAGGTATGGAATTCTCTCGTTAACAGTTTATGAGGTCGAAGCTTTGGTGGCTGTGCAGGACTCCATTTCTTTTCCTACTGCAGGGATGCAAGGCCTGAATATGACTTATAGCCCAGGCAGTAACCAAAGTGACAACATGTAGGAAAGAGTAAATTGACTGACCCCAGAGCTAAGTATCCATCTCAGAGATTTACAATAGGGACAACAAAGAGATATCCTGGAGCTGAGAAGTACTGCTAGACTCCTTGAATTCATGGTGTTCTTCATGTCAACCCACCTAAAAAATTGGGATTAAACCATAGTCTCACATCCTCCTCACACGACAGTAATGGTGGTAATGGTATTCATCCTATTAGTAGTAACAGTAATAATTGTCATAGAAACATTACAACCAATATCCTTAGAGTTCTACAGTACATTTTACCAGAGGCTTCTGAAGAAGGCTGAAGGAATCTAATAAAAGAACCACTAGCCTATGTGTGATAAAGCCTCTTTTTTGTTTTTTAACATCTTTATTGAAGTATAATTGCTTTACGATGGTGTGTTAGTTTCTGCTGTATAACAAAGTGAATCAGCTATATGTATATATATATCCCCATATCCCCTTCCTATTGCATCTCCCTCCCATTCTCCCTATCCCACCCTTCTAGGTGGTCACTAAGCACCGAGCTGATCTCCCTGTGCTATGCGGCTGCTTCCCACTAGCTATCTATTTTACGTTTGGTAGTGTATATATGTCCATGCTACTCTGTCACTTCGTCCCAGCTTACCCTTCCCCCTCCCCGTGTCCTCAAGTCCAATCTCTATGTCTGCATCTTTACTCCTGTCCTGCCCCTAGGTTCCTCAGAATCTTTTTTTTTTTTGATTCCACATATATGTGTTAGCATATGGTATTTGTTTTTCTCTTTCTGACTTACTTCACTCTGTATTACAGTCTCTAGGTCCACCCACCTCACTACAAATAACTCAATTTCGTTTCTTTTTATGGCTGAGTAATATTCCATTGTATATATGTGCCACATCTTCTTTATCCATTCATCTGTCGATGGACACTTAGGTTGCTTCCATGTCCGGGCTATTGTAAATAGTGCTGCAGTGAACATTGTGGTACGTATCTCTTTCTGAATTATGGTTTTTTCAGGGTATATGCCCAGTAGTGGGATTGCTGGGTCATATGGTAGCTCTATTTTTAGTTTTTTAAGGAACCTCCATACTGTTCTCCGTAGTGGCTGTATTAATTTACATTCCCACCAATAGTGCAAAAGCATTCCCTTTTCTGCACAACTTCTCCAGCATTTATTGTTTGTAAATATTGTGATGGCCATTCTGACTGGTGTGAGGTGATACCTCATTGCGGTTTTGATTTGCATTTCTCTAATGATTAGTGTTGTTGAGCATCCTTTCATGTGTTTGTTGGCAATCTATATATCTTCTTTGGAGAAATGTCTATTAAGGTCTTCTGCCCATTTTTGGATTGGGTTGTTTGTTTTGATATTGAGCTGCATGAGCTGCTTGTATATTTTGGAGATTAATCATTTGTCAGTTTGCTTCATTTGCAAATATTTTGCAAGTCTTTTCATCTTGTTTATAGTTTCCTTTGTTGTGCAAAAGCTTTTAAGTTTCATTAGGTCCCATTTGTTTATTTTTGTTTTTATTTTCATTTCTCTAGGAGGTGGTTCAAAAAGAATCGTCAGAGAGGGTTCTGCCTATCTTTTCCTCTAAGAGTTTTATACTGTCTGGCCTTACATTTAGGTCTTTAATCCATTTTGAGTTTATTTTTGTGTATGGTGTTAGGAAGTGTTCTAATTTCATTCTTTTACATGTAGCTGTCCAGTTTTCCCAGCATCACTTACTGAAGAGGCTGTCTTTCCTCCTTTGTATATTCTTGCCTCCTTTATCAAAGATAAGGTGACCATATGTGCGTGGGTTTATCTCTGGGCTTTCTATCCTGTTCCATTGATCTATATTTCTGTTTTTGTGCCAGTACCATACTGTCTTGATTACCGTAGCTTTGTAGTTTAGTCTGAAGTCAGGGAGCCTGATTCCTCCAGCTAGATTTTTCTTTCTCAAGATTGCTTTGGCTATTTGGGGTCTTTTGTGTTTCCATACAAATTGTGAAATTTTTTGTTCTAGTTCTGTGAAAAATGCCATTGGTAGTTTGATAGGGATTGCACTGAATCTGTAGATTGCTTTGGGTAGTAGAATCATTTTCACAATGTTGATTCTTCCAATCTAAGAATATGGTATATCTCTCCATCTGTTTGTATCATCTTTTTAGTTTCTTTCATCAGTGTCTTATAGTTTTCTGCATACAGGTCTTTTGTCTCCTTAGGTGGGTTTATTCCTAGCTATTTTATTCTTTTTGTTGCAATGGTAAATGGGAGTGTTTCCTTAATTTCTCGCTCAGATTTTTCAACATTAGTGTATAGGAATGCAAGAGATTTCTGTGCATTAATTTTGTATCCTGCTACTTTACCAAATTCATTGATTAGCTCTAGTAGTTTTCTGGTAGCATCTTTAGGATTCTCTATTAATAGTATTATCTCATCTGCAAACAGTGACAGTTTTACTTCTTCATTTCCGATTTTGATTCTTTTTATTTATTTTTCTTCTCTGATTGCCATGGTTAAAAGTTCCAAAACTATGTTGAATAATAGTGGTGAGAGTGGGCAACCTTGTCTTGATCCTGATCTTAGAGGAAATGTTTTCAGTTTGTCACCATTGAGAATGATGTTGGCTGTGGGTTTGTCATATATGGCCTTTATTATGTTGAGGTAGGTTCCCTCTATGCCTATTTTCTAGAGACTTTTTATCATAAATCGGTGTTGAATTTTGTAGAAAGCTTTTCCTGCATCTACTCAGGTTATCATATGGTTTTTACCCTTCAATTTGTTAATATGGGGTATCACACGGATTGATTTGCATATATTGAAGAATCCTTGCATTCCTGGGATAAAGCTCACTTGATCATGGTGTATGATCCTTTTAATGTGCTGTTGAATTCTGTTTGCTAGTATTTTGTTGAGGATTTTTGCATCTTAGTTCATCAGTGATATTGGTCTGTAGTTTTCTTTTTTTGTGACATCTTTGTCTGGTTTTAGTATCAGGGTGATGGTGGCCTCGTAGAATGAGTTTGGGAGTGTTCCTCCCTCTGCTATATTTGGAAGAGTTTGAGAAAGACAGGTGTTAGCGCTTCTCTAAATCTTTAATAGAATTCACCTGTGAAGCCATCTGGTCCTGGGCTTTTGTTTGTTGGAATATTTTTAATCAGAGTTTCAATTTCAGTGCTTGTGATTGGTCTGTTTATATTTTCTATTTCTTCCTGGTTCAGTCTCGGAAGGCTGTGCTTTTCTAAGAATTTGTCCATTTCTTCCAGGTTGTCCATTTTATTGGCATATAGTTGATTGTAGTAATCTCTCATGACCTTTTGTATTTCTGCAGTGTCAGTTGTTACTTCTCCTTTTTCATTTCTAATTCTGTTGATTTGAGTCTGCTCCCCTTTTTTTCTTGATGAGTCTGGCTAATGGTTTATCAATTTTGTTTATCTTCTCAAAGAACCAGCTTTTAGTTTTATTGATCTTTGCTATCATTTCCTTCATTTCTTTTTCATTTATTTCTGATCTGATCTCTATGATTTCTTTCCTTCTACTAACTTTGGGGGTTTTTTGTTCTTCTTTCTATAATTGTTTTAGGTGTAAGGTTAGGTTGTTTATTTGAGATGTTTCTTGTTTCTTGAGGTAGGACTGTATTGCTATAAACTTCCCTCATAGAACTGCTTTTGCTGCATCCCATAGGTTTTGGGTCGTCGTGTTTTCATTGTCATTTGTTTCTAGGTATTTTTTGATTTCCTCTTTGATTTCTTCAGTGATCTCTTGGTTATTAAGTAGTGTACTGTTTAGCCTCCATGTGTTTGTATTTTTTACAGATTTTTTCCTGTAATTGATATCTTTCTCATAGTGTTGTGGTCGGAAAAGATACTTGATATGATTTCAATTTTCTTAAATTTACCAAGGCTTGATTTGTGACCCAAGATATGATCTATCCTTGAGAATGTTCCATGAGCACTTGAGAAGAAAGTGTATTCTGTTGTTCTTGGATGGAATGTCCTATAAATATCAATTAAGTCCATCTTGTCTAATGTGTCGTTTAAAGCTTGTGTTTCCTTATTCATTTTCATTTTGCATCTGTCCATTGGTGAAAGTGGGGTGTTAAAGTCCCCTATTATTATTGTGTTACTGTCTATTTCACCTTTTATGTCTGTTAGCCTTTGCCTTATGTATTGAGGTGCTCCTATGTTGGGTGCAGAAATATTTACAATTGTTATATCTTCTTCTTGGATTGGTCCCTTCATCATTATGTAGCATCCTTCTTTGTCTCTTGTAACAGTCTTTATTTTAAAGTCTATTTTGTCTGATATGAGAATTGTTACTCCAGTTTTCTTTTGATTTCCATTTGGATGGAACATCTTTTTCCATCCCCTCACTTTCAGTCTGTATGTGTCCCTAGGTCTGAAGTGGGTGTCTTGTAGACAGTATATCTACGGGTCTTGTTTTTGTATCCATTCAGCCAGTCTGTGTCTTTTGGTTGGAGCATTTAATCCATTTACACTTAAGGAAATTATCGATATGTACGTTCCTATTACCATTTTCTTAATTGTTTTGGGTTTGTTCTTGTAGGTCTTTTCCTTCTCTTGTGTTTTCTGCCTAGAGAAGTTCCTTTAGCATTTGTTGTAAAGCTGGTTTAGTGGTGCTGCATTCTCTTAACTTTTGCTTGTCTGTAATGGTTTTAACCTCTCCCTCGAATCTGAATGAGATCCTTGCTGGGTAGAGTAATCTTGCTTGTAGGTTTTTCCCTTTGATCACTTTAAATATGTCCTGCCACTTCCTTCTGTCTTGCAGAGTTTCTGCTGAAAGATCACCTGTTAACCTTATGGGGATTCCCTTGTATGTTATTTGTTGTTTTCCCTTGCTGCTTTTCAATTTTTTTCTTTGTATTTAATTTTTGATAGTTTGATTAATATGTGTCTTGTTGTGTTTCCCCTTGGATTTATCCTGTATGGATTTCTGTGTGCTTCCTGGACTTGATTGAGTATTTCCTTCCCCATGTTAGGGAAGTGTTCAACTATAATCTCTTCAAATGTTTTTTTCAGACCTTTCTTTTTCTCTTCTTCTGGGACCCATACAATTTGAATGTTGGTGTGTTTAATGTTGTCCCAGGAGTTTCTGTGACTGTCTTCAACTCTTTTCATTCTTTTTTCTTTATTCTGCTCTGTGGAAGTTATTTCCACTATTTTATCTTCCAGGTCACTTATCCATTCTTCTGCCTCAGTTATTCTGCTATTGATTCCTTCTAAAGAATTTTTAATTTCATTTATTGTGTTGTTCATCATTGTTTGTTTGCTCTTTAGTTCTTCTAGGTCCTTGTTAAACATTTCTTGTATTTTCTCCATTCTATTTCCAAGATTTTGAATCATCTTTACTATCATTATTCTGAATTCTTGTTCAGGTAGACTGCCTATTTCCTCTTCATTTGTCTGGTCTGGTGGGTTTTTACGTTGCTCCTTCAGCTGCTGCATATTTCCCTGTCTTATCATTCTGTTTAACTTACTGTGTTTGGGGTCTCCTTTTTGCAGGTTGCAGGTTCATAGTTCCTGTTTTTTTTGGTGTCTGCCTTCAGTGGGTGAGGTTGGTTCAGTGCCCTGTGTAGGCTTCCTGGTGGAGGGGACTGGTGCCTGTGTTCTGGTGGGTGGGACTGGATCTTGTCTTTCTGGTGGGCAGGGTCACGTCCAGTGGTGTGTTTTGGGGTGTCTGTGAACTTCGTATGATTTTAGGCAGCCTCTATTCTAATGGGTGTGGTTCTGTTCCTGTCATGCTACTTGTTTTGCATGGGGCGTCCAGCACTGGGGCTTGTTGGCCATTGGGTAGAGCTGGGTCTTAGTGTTGAGACGGAGATCTCTGGGAGACCTCTTGCCAATAGATATTATGTGGGACCGGGAGGTCTCTGGTGGTCCAGTGTCATGGACTCAGCTCTCCCACCTTGGAGGCTCAGGCCTGACACCCAGCTGGAGCACCAAGACCCTGTCAGCCACACGGCTCAGAAAAAAAGGAAGAAATAAATAAAATTTTAACAAAATAAAAAATAGTAATAAAATTTTTAAAAAAGGAAAAGAAGAGAGCAACCAAACCAATAAACAAATCCACCAATGATAACAAGCACTAAAAACTAGACTAAGATAACCGTAAAAGTCAGAAACAAATCAGTCACAGACAGCAAACCCCAAGTCTACAGTTGCTCCCAAAGTCCACCGCCTCAATTTTGGGAACATTTGTTGTCTATTCAGGTATTCCAGAGATGCAGGGTACATCAAGTTGATTGTGAGGATTTAATCCACTGCTCCTGAGGCTGCATGGAGAAATTTCCCTTTTTCTTCTTTGTTCACACAGCTCCTGGGGTTCAGCTTTGGTTTTGGCCCTGCCTCTGCATGTAGGTCACCCTCAGGTGTCTGTTCCCCACCCAGACAGGAGAGGGTTAAAGCAGTGGCTGATTAGGGCTCTCTTGCTCTCTCAGGCCAGGCAGAGGGAGGGCTATGGTAGTCATAATTGGAATGCAGGGAGAGCCTGCAGTAGCAGAGGCCAGCACAACATTGCAACAACCTGAGGCATGCCATGTATTCTCCCAGGGAACTTGTCCCTGGATCTCGGCACCCTGGCAGTGGCAGGCTGCACAGGCTCCCGGGAATGGAGGTGTGGGGTAGTGACCTGCGCTTGCACACAGGATTCTTGGTGGCAGCGGCAGCAGCCTTGGCATTTCATGCCCATTTCTGGGGTCCGAGTTGATAGCCACGGCTCACACCCATCTCTGGATCTCGCTTAGACAGTGCTCTGCCTTCTGTGGGCACACAGGGAAGGAATCCCCTCTCCTCGTACACCCCAAAACAATGGTCTCTTGCCTCTTCGGCAGGTCCAGACATTTTCCCGGACTCCCTCCTGGCTAGCTGTGGCGCACTAGCCCCCTTCAGGCTGTCTTCGCACAGCCAACTCCAGTCCTCTCCCTGGGATCTGACCTCTGAAGCCCGAGCCTCAGCTCCCAGCCCCCACGTGCCCTGGCGGGTGAGCAGACAAGCCTCTCGGGCTGGTGAGTGCTGGTCAGCACTGATCCTCTGTGCAGGAATCTCTCTGCTTTGCCCTCTGCACCCCTGTTGCTGCACTCTCCTCCATGGCTCCGAAGCTTCCCCCCTACCCACCCCCCGTTTCCGCCAGTGAAGGGGCTTCCTAGTGTGTAGAAACTTTTCCTCCTTCACAGCTCCCTCCCCGGGGTGAAGGTCCTGTCCCTATTCTTTTGTCTCTGTTTTTTCTTTTTTCTTTTGCCCTACTCAGGTACATGGGGAGTTTCTTGCCTTTGGGGAAGTCTGAGGTCTTTCGCCAGCATTCAGTAGGTGTTCTGTAGGAGTTGTTCCACATGTAGATGTATTTTTGATGTATTTGTGGGGCGGAAGGTGATCTCCAGGTTTTACTCCTCCGCCATCTTGAAGGTCTCCTCAGGCTCTTTTTTCTTTTTTTTTGGTCCAGTTTTATTGTGATATAATCGACATACAGCACTGTGTAAGTTTAAAGTATACAGCATAATGATTTGACCTTCATATATTGTGAAATAATTTCCACAATTTAGTTAAGATCCATCATCTTATACAGACATAAAAAAGAGGAGAAAAGTGTTATTTTCCTTTTAATGAGAACTCTTCAGATCTTTCTTAAAGGTTCTTGACAAGAGGAAAAAGGAAGAATCTTTAGGTGATGCAGAAAAAAATTGATGAGGACAAGCAAAGAATTTGGACTCAAAAAAAATGTATACTCTTAAGGAGCTATACAGACTTGAGTTATTCTAACCTCCCTGGCTCTCAGTTTTATCACTCATACAATGAGAGACTAAATGACATCTAATTGCCATCTCAATTTTGAAATTCTAAGATTCTACTATGAAATATGTCAAAGTGAATATTAGTTTCTTACCAAAATTACTTTAAAATTACCATGTTTCATAAAATTACCATATTAAACATTTTGTATAAGGATTTTTTTTTCATATTTAACCCTGCGCAACACTTGAGGAGGCATTTGACCAAGACTATCAAATACATTTCTTCATAGGGTGACTAGTAGTTAAAACAGGACTGTCTCAGTTTTACAGTTCAGAGGCCTGTGTCCCAGGACTCCCCTTGGTCACCGGCAAGCCAGGAAGGCTCATCACCCTACGTCATCACAACACTATCCTAGTCACTCCCTTCCACCACCTCCATAGCTCCCTTCTCCTACAGGGATTAGTTCCTTCAATTGTCAGATTCAGTCCCAACCAGTTACTGATTCAATCTCAACCAAGAAAGACCTTCTATAAGGAACTATAATCTAGAATTGTCTTGGTTCTATTTCTCAGCTGCCATTTAATGAGCCTGGGAGAACCTTGGCCAGCTGCTTGCCCACTGAGAACTTGTTCCTGTATTGGTGGGAAATCCTGCTGTAACAGCCTGACCTCTCATCTGTGGCCTTGACAACTTGGCATGCCCTTCTCCCACTCCCATATGGGAGCTGTACCTGCCATTTGTATTCCTTGATGAAGGTCTGAACCTTGAAATTTGAACCAATTCAACTTTCCACCTGGTAGTAATAGACGTGAACCTCACTTCTACTCCTTTCATTTCTATGCAAAAACTCCCAGACTGGGCTGCCCTCTCACTATCCCAAACCACCCAAACACTCCTGAAAGAGAATCTAGGCCAGCCCAAATCTAGCTAGATGGCCATATCCCTATGAGCACCATAATTTGTGCCAACGGCCGTCTTTGCAACCATCCTTGGTTCCTCTCAATCCTAGCTTCCCTGTTCTCCCACTAGCTTGCATTGTTGGAGGTTCCAGTATGAGGTATGGGGGTTCCAGTCCAAATGATGGCCAAGCTCACCCACAATGGGATATGGCCCTGTCATTCTAAATGAGTCGAATTTCTCATATTCGACTCCTTCAGCTTGAATTTACTGTTGAAGGGACAAGTGATGCTAATGCTTGAGGCTCTGCTCCTTGCCCACACTGGTACCAACTCTGTCTCAGCATCGCTGGAGCACAGCTACAGAAAGGATGAAGTCAGTAGGAGAATGAGCATGCTAACCCATCTCAGTCTCTTCAAATAATTGATGGCCAAATAGAATTTCATGCAATCTTTTTAATATACGTGGATTATATTATTTCAACACAGAAGAGTGTTCCTCAGAAAGAAATCAGGATCTTCAGCTTTAAATGATGTTTTCAGAGGATACTGGGGAGGAATCAGATCTGCTGTCAGCTGTCAGTCAATAATCCAACCAGGAGTATTGTCTGAATCTAATTCACTCTTCCTGCGGGAGCTCTTCAGTCCTTAGTGGCAAGACCCAGGAATAATGAGCACAAGCTGAGTGAGAAATTAAGACCCCTCCCCCCACGACTCCCACCCTACGGTTAAGGTGGTGGCCATCTCCCAACCTTTAGGAAAGTAAGATCCTCACTCTAAGCTGAGACATGGACCCCACAAAAGGCCCAGTCAGATGTGGGAAGGAGAGGAAAAGCATGAAAGTAAGTATTGTTCACTGGCCCTTTCCCCAAGAGTAGTTTCAGAGGATGGGATTCAAGTGCCTCAGAAAAGGGACAAATCTGACGTTAAATAGTGCAGAAGACCTGTGCATACTACCTGTAGGTAGGGAATGTCATACAGCTTGGGAAATCTGGGGTAGAACAGAAAACAGACACAGAGGCAAATTTAGTAGCAACAGGGAAGTGAGCGATCATGGGGCAGGAGGCCAACAGCCGCTGGAGCTGGAAACTGCTGGAGAGGCAAGTTGGCAGCAACTCTAGAAAAGGGCAGCAGAGCTGAAGGAAGAGACAAAGGGAACTAAGCAAGTCAGAGCAGCAGCAGCTGAGTCAGGGCAAAGCCTAGTTCTGTCTGGACAAGACAAAGCCAGACTGAGACCAAAAGAGGTGTCATAGAGGTGACTCATGAATGCAACAGGTGGGAAACCATGGAGATGGGAATCAGTGGGTTGGCTTGCCCGTTATGACTTCATTGTTAAAATTCTTGACAAAAGGCACACCTTGTTAAGTTCTTGTTCCAGCTTTTCTTCACTGTAATCATTGCTTTCCAAATGCCAGAAGAATCAGTGTGTGAAACCACGTGACCAACCAGATATTTAAGTAGTCAACTAAAACACATCCAAGACTTGTATAGTCGGGGACCATGGAGGAAAAAAGTGATTACAATGACCTGCACCTACTGAAAATTTATACAGAATCTGAGAGTGATGAAATTGGCCAAACTCATTTTGCTCAATAGCACTCACCACTGCCATTGGATTTTGGGTGTGTGAGATGGAGTACAGGACAGGCAATTGGCTTAGAAAGAGACAGTGTGTTTCTCTACTAATCCTCCAATTACCTACCCCCCCATCACCCCTTCCCCCGCCCCGCCAAAAAAAATCTACATTGGAATAAGAAATCCTGAATCAATAGTTAAGAAACCAAAGGTCAAGATAAGAATATGCCACTCATAAATTATAAAATCTTAGACATTACCTAAATGTTCAGGAACTCAACTGCTTTATCTGTAAAATGAGGGCGATGATGCTGCTTTCAAAGTGGAATGTGAAGAGGGTAAGGTACTATAAATGCACACTACAATTATGACCATATAGAGATAACAGGAGAGGCATTTTAAAATTTCTATTTCGTTTCCTTTCTTCCTTATTTCTTTTTTTATTTCTCTACCTGAACAGACAGGGTATATTCTACTTTCTGACTGAACAACTTTCTAATTGTCTTCAAATAAGATAAAGTACAGAGAAGCCAAAAGGAATTTGGAACATCAGGTTTATCAGAAATGCTATTTATTGTGGGATGAATTGGGAGATTGGGATTGACATATATACACTAATATGTATAAAATAGATAACTACTAAGAACCTGCTGTATAAAAAACAAATAAAATAAAATTCAAAAATTCAAAAAAAAGAAAAGAAATGCTATTTATTAAGAAGAGTTGTTAGATAACGTCTGCTTACTCATCATCGACAGAGGATTAGCATCAGCTCAATAGCACTAAGACATCACCAACAGCCCTTCCTCTATGTTTTCCTTCCTGTCCTTCCCTCATACATCTTACTTTGTTCTCCCTCCAAAATGGTGTCACTTTCCTGATTTTCAGCCAAGTAAGTCTTCTCGTCCTCGTGTATAGAATTTAAAGTCACTTGATTATACACAGAAACATTGTTAAAATAAACTTTGTTTTAAAATATCTACATAATACAGTGACAGTGTCTATTATTCGTCAGAGTCTCCATCTGATGGAGACAATTTCTGAAGCCACTGGTCTGGCTTTTTAACTTCCTTTACCCTCTAAGAAAAGGAAAGGGGACAGGGGAAAGTGAAATAGAGAGAAATTGGAGAGTTGGAAATATTAGCAATAATTTAATTTAGAATTCGAAGTTGCCCTGCGCTATGAACTGAATATTTATGTCTCTGCCAACATTCACATGTTGGAACCTAATCCCCAATGTGATGGTATTTGGAGGTGGGGCATGTAGGAGGTGATTAGGTCATGAGGTTATAACCCTCATGAATGGGAGTAGTGCCCTTATAAAAGAAGCCATGGAAAGATCCCTTGCCCCTTCCGCCATGTGAGGACACAGTGAGAAGGTGCCTGTTAAGGAATCAGGCACTTAACGGACACTGAATATGATAGCACCTTGATCTTGGACTTCCAGCCTCCAGAACCATGAGAAATTAATTTCTCTTATTTATAAGCCACTCAGTTGATGGTATTTTGTTATAGCAGCCTGAAGGGACTAAGATATCCTGGAATCCCTCCTCTCCTGTATCTTCCACATCCAAATGGTCACTAAACCTATTTTTTAAATATATTTCTATTCTAGCTCCTCCCTCTTTTATTGCCATTTCTCTATTCCATATCCTTGTGATTAGAGATCTTATAATACTCTTTTAACTGGTTCCTGCTTTCTGCCCTTTAATCTCCAGTCCGTCCTCAACTGTCATCAAGCTTCTCTGTTTAAAGACCTCTAATGGTTCCCTATTGCTTATAGTCTGACATCAAGTCTCCAGAGCCTGACCCCAGATCAAACATCTAGTAGATCTGTCTTAACACTTTTTCACCATGTATTCTTCTCTTCCATCAGAGTGGACTATTTATAAATTATCACCATGGTGTGATTTTTTTTTAAAATGAAGGCTCATAAAAAATCATTTTAGAACAATCATATCTTTTGAACTCTGAAGATTAGCCTTTCATTTAAAAGGTCCTTCTTTTCAAGAACTCACTGTTTTTCCCATAGAACTTAGACCAGGGGAGAAAAACATTACAAATCTAAATTTTAACATACTGATGTGGTTGCAGATTTCTTTTATTCTCTCAACAAATATTTACAGAGTGTCCATCGTGTATTCTTCTGTGTTTGGTGCAGTAGACCGAGTGAATGGTCACTGTCAACTGTGACTATTAAGGAATGCTTTGTAGAAGAAACAGAAATCCATCTAAGGTCCTGTAAATGGCAAGGAAAAGGACATTCCGAATGAAAAAGCCACAGGTGTACACGTGTATGGGGAAAAGGTTAAAGAATGACATGGTTATAATGGGCATAGTTTGTTGGAGAATGGAAAATCAAAATATAATACCGGGCTTCCCTGGTGGCGCAGTGGTTGAGAGTCTGCCTGCCAATGCAGGGGACACGGGTTCGAGCCCTGGTCTGGGAAGATCCCACATGCCGCGGAGCAGCTAGGCCCGTGAGCCACAACTACTGAGCCTGCGCGTCTGGAGCCTGTGCTCCGCAACAAGAGAGGCCGCGATAGTGAGAGGCCCGCGCACCGCGATGAAGAGTGGTCCCCGCTCGCTGCAACTGGAGAGAGCCCTCGCACAGAAACGAAGACCCAACACAGCCAAAAATAAATAAATTAATTAATTAATAAAAAATTAAAAAAAATAAATAAATAATACCAAGGTCTACTGCCACCTAAACGTTAAGGAGTTTTTATAGACATTTTTGGAGATAAAAGTCATTATCATCTGACTGGAAGGGGATAAAAAATAAGGGTAAGCTTCATGATATACATGCTCAATGGATCACTTTCAGCACCCAGGCACGGCAGGGCTTATTGTGCAGAAAAATTTTGATAGAGCACAGGAATGGAGAAAGATGAAACAAAAGGAAGGAGCACCCCAGAACTGAGATGTATGTCAATATTTTTCAGTATTTGGATCTCAAACAAAATGATAGGTAGGCAAAATGGTACCATTGAATAGGCCTTTCGATGGCATCTTTTGCTATATCTGCAAAGAGATACGTTGGTAGTATTAATTTTTTGTGTTTGACTGACTTACTGGGTCAAACCATTTCGGGTCTTTTAGGATTGGAGTTGGGTTTCGTCATAATTTATTTGGATAACATACTAATTATTTATTCTCATATGACTCTTGGAGTAGCAGAGCATATAAAATACTGTTCCAAAAGAGTTGAGGAGCAGAATCAAAAGTCCAGAAATAGACTCATGGATTTATGATCAGTTGAGTCGCAACAACTTGGGGAAAGGAGAGTAGAGAGTACAGCTTGACCATAAAAATGAACGACACATGCAAAAAAGTGGGTAAATCTCAAAAATAGTATGCTGAGTGAAAGAAACTAGACACAAAAGAGAACATGCTGCATGATCCTATTTATATGAAGTTTAAGAAAAGTCTAATAAATCTATAGTGATAGAAATCAGATCAGTGTTTCGTCTGGAGTTGGGAGGAAGGGTGGAGACTGACTGCAGGAAGACACCAGGGAACTTTCACGGGTGATGATAATATTCTCTATCTTATTTGGAGTGATGACTACAAGGTATATCAGTTTCCTAGGGCTGCCATCATGAAGAATCACAAACTGAGTGACTTTTAAACAAGAAAAATTGATTGACTCACCATTCTGGAGGCTAGAAGTCTAAGATTAAGATGTCAGCTGGTCCCTGTTCCTTCTGAAGGCAAAAAAGGGATCTGATTCAGGCCTCTCTCCTACCTTGTGGTAGTTTCTTGGCTTGTGGAAGCATAAGTGCAAACTTCACATGGCATTCTCCCTGCGTGCATGCCTCTGTGTCCAAATTTCCCCTTTTTATAAGGTTATCAATTATATTGGATTAGGGCCTACTTAATTACTTCAATTTAACTTGATCACCTCTGTAAGACCCTGTCTCCAAATAAGGTCACATTCTGAGGTACTGAGGGTTAAGAGTCCAACATATCTTTTTTTGGGGGGAGGGCACAATTTAACCCACAGCACATGGCTTATACATTTGTCATAAGTCATAGAACTGTACACTTAAAATGTGTGCATTATATTGTATACAAATCAGACATCAATAAAGTCAATTTTAGAAAAGCTTGACATCTATGAAATTTGTTGTTGTTGTTGTTGAGAGTTATGTTTTATTAGGCGGAAATTTTTAGGACTTCAGGCCCAGGGGGCAGCATCTCAAGTAACCCTGAGAGAACTGCTACGAGGAGGCGAGGTGGGGAGGCAGGATATATAGGAGTTTTGCAACAAAGGGCAGGTAGTCCGAACATCAAAAGATTATTGTTAATTAAAGAAAACCAGATATGTCAAGTTAAGGAATTTAGCGCTTTTCTATGTATGGGAAGATGCAAGAGTCTGGGCTCACTGAAATCATTCCTTTGATAGGCACCTCAGTTATCTGGGATGAGTATCCTGTGTTTTCACATCCTGAGTTTCCTCAGGGAAAATTTTGACATCTGAAATGCATATTATAGAAGAGAACTCTTCTCTTAACCCTCTCGTATTATAGAAGAACGCTCTTCTCTCAGTACAATAGTGTATTGTAAGGACAAACCCTCATTTTGTCCTGCCTTTTTCCCAGCTATATTAAACCCAGCATATTAAACTCAGCAAAAAGACACCATTTGTGGGACTTCCCTGGTGGCACGGTGGTTAAGAATCTGCCTGCCAATGCAAGGGACACAGGTTCAAGCCCTGGTCCGGGAAGATCACACATGCCGCAGAGCAACTAAGCCCCTGTGCCGTAACTACTAAGCCTGTGCTCTAGAGCCCACGAGCCACAACTACTGAGCCCGCATGCCACAACTACTGAAGCCCGCAAGCCCTAGAGCCCATGTCCACAGCAAGAGAAGCCACTGCAGTGAGAAGCCCGCACACCGCAACTAGAGAGTAGCCCTCACTTGCCGCGACTAGAGAAAGCCCGCGCATAGAAATGAAGACTCAACACAGCCAAAAATGAATAAATAAATTTATTTTTAAAAAAGATACAATTGCCAAATGTTTCATAAGGAATTTTTTTTTTTTTTTAAAAGACACCATTTGTCCCATTCATCCTCATGCAGGAAAGTAACCAACTCTTACTGAATGCTGCTTATACCTTACATAACCCAAGTGACTTCCTGATGAAGAACTCACTCTTTTAAATACAAGGGTATGAATACAGTTAGACTTGAGGTAATGAAAACAGTAGCCAACATTTAGGATTCCAAATGATTTTAAAACCCTTTACTTTGGTCTCATCAGTGGAGTGCAGTGTTGAAGAGGAGTATACCTCAGTGGAAAGAAATCTAGCCCTGGAATAAATTGGTGTGAACTTTATAAATCCAGAAACTTGTAGAGCAGTGGTCCCCAACATTTTTGGCACCAGGGACCGGTTTCGTGGAAGACAATTTTCCATGGACCAGGATCGGGATGGGGGAGATAATTCAGGCAGCAATGCAAGTGATGGGGCGCAGCAGATGAAGCTTCTCTCGCTCACCTGCCGCTCACCTCCTGCTGCGTGGCCCGGTTCCTAACAAGTCACGGACCGGTAGTGATCCACAGTCCAGGGGTTGGGGACCCCGTTGTAGAGTGAAAAACCATCGTAAAAGCCAACAAAACTACCCTCTTTTTGGAGACATAGAGAGGTTAGTGCTTTGCCCAAGGTCACATGGCTACTGAGAGGTAAAACAGGAACTGGAAACCACATTTTCTGACAACTTGACTCATACCCTTTCCAAGCCCCTGCTCTGTCTACACTCAGTTCTTGTTATGCTCTGTGTGAAATGCAAAAGAGAGAAAGAAGAGTCTAACACAATCACCACAGAAAGGGGAGGACAGAATTTCATGTCCAAGAAAGTCAGACTCTAATTTCTTTGTATGATAAAAATGCAAAAGTGGAAAAATACAATACTCCAAAATTGAATAAATCATCTGTATATGTCTTTATTGTGGATATGTAGTTTTTCCAGAAATTTCTGTCATGAGGAGTTGATATGTAAAAGCTTGAAAAACACAGATAATTTTGTCTTAAATGGTTCTCCACCTACAATTTAAGTATATTTGTAAGAGTTCATATCTTTGGTTAATTAAAACACACTCATATTTTCCTTTCAATGATAGAAAGTTCTTTTGCTTTAAACCTAGCTAAGTCGTAGAGAAAGAATGTCACAATCATTTTAATACTTAAAGCAAAGTGAAATTATTTTGCCTCATTAAATAATATTTTTAACATTACAGGCATAGTTGTTGCAAAATAAAAAATTATCTGAAGATCCAGTAATTTTAGATATGATCTCTGTGTAACTCATGTACATACACATATATTTGTGTTCATTCTTTCATTTCTTAATTCATTTATTCAACAAAAATTTGTTGAGCACTTATTATGGGCCTGGCTCACTACCACAAGGTTTAAAACATAAAAATACAAAATGTTCTTTCTGTTTCCTTATCAGAAATAGTTACTTAGACCTTAACAACTGTTAGAGCAAGATAACTCCAGGCCATCTGTCAAATTTACCATTATCAAAACTCTCCCTGGAGGGAGTTGCAACTTTGGCTCACCTCACCAGCAGTAATTTAATTTTTCCTAGGTTCAAAGTGTTCTAAATGCCTCAGGCACAGCAGAGAAATAAAATAAGATCCCTGGCTCTGGGAAACTTACATTCCATTGGAAGGAACAAAAATAAACAAATAAATATACAATATAACTTCAGGTAGTACAGAGTTCAAAGAAGAACAATAAGTGTAGTAGAAAGATGGCAAGCATGGGGGGAGGGGGTGGCTATTCAAATAAGGTGGTCCAGAAAGTCCTCTCTGAATAGATGACATTTGCACAGAGACCTGAATAAAATAAAAGCAAGCCTGTGTATATCTTGGGTGAAAGCCATGTAGCCAAAGCAAACAGCAAGGGCAAAAATGAAACTTATTTAGTATGTTCAAGGAACAGCAAGGAGACCGGTGTGGCCAGGGTGCATGGAAAAGGGGGAGCGTGATAGAAAATGGCTTGGAAATGTAGACCCTTGTCTTTGTATTTTATAGTCACTGGGATGCAAAGTGTTTTGGAGGGTTCCGAGATAAGAACGGCATAATCTGATTGGCATTTCTAAAAGATCACTTTGTTTTCTGTACGCAAATTAGGCTCTAGGAGAACAAGAGTGAGAGATGAGTTGAAGGCTTTTGGTGGCGGTCCAGGTGAAAGCTTTGACAAGGGTGATAATGATGAAGAATGGCTGGATTTTTGACATATTTCAGAGGTAGAGCCAAAAGATTTACTAGCATATTTGGGGTATAAGGAAAAGAAGCGCGATGGTTGAGGTTGAGTAACCAAGTAAGTGGTGGTGTCTTTCATTGAAATGGGGAAAACTGGAGAGAGGAAGACATCAGGTTTCAGCTCGAGGACATTGGTAAGTTTGAGACACTCACTAGACATCTAAATGGAGATGTCAAATAATTGAACACTTGACTCTGGAGTTCAGGGAGAACTCCTGGCTAGAAATAAAGATTTGGAAACCACCATCCTATTGATAATTTTTAAAACCTCAGGATTGCATGAGAGCAACTAAGAAACGAGTGTTAATTAGAAAAGACGCGGGCCAAAGACTACATCCTCAACATCCTATGGACCTGAAAGAGGAAGAGGAGCAGGAAAGGGTTCTGATAAGGAACAGCCAGGGGAGAAGCAGGAAACCTGGAGAATGTGGGATTCAGGGAGGCAACAGAAGAAAATATATCAAGATGGAAAAAATGATCAACTGAGTCAAAACTGGTGAGAGAACAAGGCGAGGACTAAACACTCATCCCATGGAGATAAAGATGGAGGCTAAGACCTTGTCAACGCAGAGGGCATTAGTGATCTTGGTGAATGCTAGCGACAACACCTGCACAGAGTAGGTGCGAGAGAGTATAGAAGGTAATGGTAATGTAGCTAACAAGTAGTAGAAACATTTTCCAAGAGTTTGGCTATAAAGAACAGAGATAGGTGGCAGTAGCTAGAGGAGAAACACGTTCATATATTCTAGATTTTCTAGTTATAACTATAAAATAATTTCTGCCCTACAATCAATGTAATGTTGGCGGGGGTTTCTACATGCACAGGCCTTTTCTTAAATTAGAAATTTTAATTTTCATAATGGCCATAATAAAACAAATTCAAGTTCAGGATGCACTTTTGATATTATCTGGAAATGTTCAGCAGGAAAAAAAATGCTGAGAAATGCAAAGCAATATTTAGGTTCATTTAAGCTACCCAGTATCTGAGAGCTCTTCTGCATCTCCCAGAGGACATAACCATTACCATGCACACCAAAACTCAGTAAATGCTATTTAGATTGAATTTGACACCACCAAATCCAGAGAAATTAAGGTTTAAAGAAATACCAGAACAAAATATCTGAGGTTGCCTGCAGATAAGGTTCTGCCAAGAAATCTTAATGGCCATTTTCATAAAGCGTAGTACAAAGTCAAACCAACTATGTGGGCAATTTGGATAAGATACATCGAAATAAAATCTGGAAAAGCTAGAAAAATGAAACCAAATCAACCAACTGAGAGAGAGGTAGATGCGGGGAATTTCTCTACATTTTTATTTTATCCTTTGTGTCTTGTATACTGGAAATAAGGAGTGAGTCCTTTTTCAAAAAGTTATATTAGTTCTCCATATAATCATTTGAGTTTTTTTCTGAATCTGGCAACATTTACAAGATCACTTCCTTTAATTAAAATGATTTTGGCTGTGCCCTCTGGGTTAAACATCTCCTCTCTATGCACCCAAGACTCCATCCTCAGGAGATGACAAAAGCCTCATGTCCTCAAAGTGAGACCACCCCTCCCTGGCCTCCACAGATCATTCAGAAGCCCTGAAGGGGGTGTCCCAGGCCCCCACTCCTTACTACCTCTCAACATTCAAAGAATCAACCTTGAGGCCATGAGGATTCACCTAATTATGGCCCATCCCACTAATTATATGGGTCAACCCAAGAAACTCCAACTCTCCTAGGTGACCTTTCATCTCCTCTAATCTAATCTCCCAGATCTCGCCATATCCCTGGGTCTGTTTCAATCCCTGACTCTCCCCTGAAACTCTTCCACTGTGCCCTCTGGAACTCGAGCCAGACGCCCTCAAAACATCCAATCACCTCAACTCTCCGCAGGGGCTTTATTGCCCTTCCTAGTCTAACAGATACCTGGATCTCCCCGAGGCCATGCTGCCCCCCAAACCCTCTCAAGAGGTGGTTACTTTCTCCCACTGCCTCAGATTCTGAGTGGAGAGCTTGGGAAATGTCTTTCTTGATCCTCACTTCTACACCGTCTATCCTTCCTAAAAGCTCAGCTTCGAATTCCTCTTGTATCTCAAGAACCTTAGCGCCCAGCTCACTGTCATTCCCTCTCCAAAACTACCTCTATCTTTAATCCTAAGTGATTTTATTACTCACATGAATGATGTTCGCAACACCCCGGACTCTCGGCTCATTAAACTCCTCTCTTCCATAATCTTGATCTGAACAGTTTCTCAGCCACAGACTCCCCTGGTCATAACCCAGGCCTAGTCATAGTAAATAAATGCAACCCCTCCTTAATATCAATTTCAAAAATTATATTCTCTAACATACAACAATCCTGCTCCAATAAACAGTCATTCCTTTAACCCTGCCCCCTTTCCACTCATTCTCTTAGTGTCTTCCTTTTCCTCCTGACCCAAAACTTAAATTCCACTTCAATCATTGTAAAACCTCCCTGGTGAACAATCTCAATCCCTTGCTCCTCTCTCACTCTGTAATACATTTTTAGCAAAACTTGAACCCTGGTCAAGTTCATCTCTCTACCTTCTCTACATTTGCATCTCTGCAACTAAACATGGCGAGGGTAAAATGGAAAAATCATGTTGGTTGGTCTCATTTTAAATTCATGACTTACAACTTCAAGTGGGTTCTGTTGCTGCCCCAAAATTATGCTACACTTCCTTAGACCACCCATACTCACATTTATTCAATGATTGTGAGATACCTTCTCCTCTCTCCTGAATCTTTGACACCGTCCCACCCTTTCATCACACTCTCAAATGATCAGCTCTCTTTTCACTTCACTGAGCATCTTTAAATCATCAGAAGAGAACTTCCTCAAGTCGACCCACCTACCATCATTGGCCCCAATACACTATAATTTTCTCCTATTACTATAATCAGTGATCCTTAAAGAGTGGTCCCCAGCCCAGCAGCACCAATATCACCTGGGATATTAGAAATGCAAATTCTCAGATGGACTCAGATCTACTGAATCAGAAACTCTGGGGGTGGAGACCAGCAATCTGCATTCTACCAAGTCCTAGGAGTGATTCTGACACATGCTAAAAGCTTGAGAGCCATCTGGTAAACATTTTTTTTAAATGTGTCTAAAAGTCCTCCCCCAGAGACTGTTTTTAAATTTTAGGGGATAAGAGGTGGACAACAGGAGTTTTAAAAGCTCCCCCAAGTGATTCTAATGGGCAATTTTGAAAACCACTGCTATGAATGAACGGTCCACACTCATATCTAAGGACAACCTCTCAATATGATCAGTAGCTTCCCCCACCTTTGCCTCCTCAAAGACAATTCACCAGCAATTTCTTCTCTTCTCTCTCTCCTGAATCTTTGATTTTTCTTCTCCGCTAGAGCGTGCCCATCTCCCTAAAACATGCTGTTCTACCTCGTTAAAACAAATTTCTCGTAACTCCATCCACTTCCAGTTACTGCCCTATTTTTCTACTTATCTTTACAGCAAAACACCTCTTTTTTTTTATAAATTATTTTATCTTATTTTATTTATTTTTGGCTGCATTGGGTCTTCATTGCTGTGCGCGGGCTTTCTCTAGCTGCAGTGAGCGGGGGCTACTCTTCGTTGCGGTGCACGGGCTTCTCATTGCGGTGGCTTCTCTTTGTTGCAGAGCATGGGCTCTAGGTGCGTGGGCTTCCGTAGTTGTGGCACGCAGGCTCAGTAGTTGTGGCGCACGGGCTTAATTGCTCCACGGCATGTAGGATCTTCCCGGACCAGGGCTCGAACCCATGTCCCCTGCGTTAGCAGGCGGATTCTTAACCCCTGTGCCTCCAGGCAAGTCCCAAAACACTTTGAGTGGTATGTTTTTTGATACAAAACACTCAAGAGAAATCTATGCTAATTATTTCCAGTGCACATCTTTCCATTCCCATTCTCATTAAAACCACTCTAATCAGCTTTTCTCCCCACTACCCTAGGAAATCTGGACATGCTAAGGACACTAAGGACCTCCAAGCTCCTCGAGCCAATGGTTCATCTCAATCCTCATTATACTTGATTTATCAGCAGCAGCTGACACTGTTGATTACTCCCTCTCCCTGGAAACATGTTCTTCACTTTGTTTTCAGGAAACCATCTCCTCTTCTTGTTATTTTTTTCTCCCTGCTGTGCTGGCAGCTCCTTCACTGTCTTCTTTGTTGATTTCTCCTTCGTGTTGGAGTGCTCCAGGCCCCAGTCTTTGGTCCCCCTCTCATGTCTCTCCACACTCACTCTTTTGGTGATCGCATCTCATTTAATGAATTTAAAGACCATCTAACATTAACATCTACAAAACTTCTATTTCCTGGTAAGACCTTACTCCAAGACTCATAAAGCCATCTGTCTATTCACTATGTCCCAACAGACACCTTAAACTCAACATGTCCAAAACTGATTGCTGAGCTTTCCTCCCAAAACGATGCTCTTTCCAGTCTTCCCCAAATCAATCAACAGCAACTCTGTCCTTCTGACTAGGAGTCTTCCTTGGTTCCTTGACTCCTCTCTTTTGCACACACACACATATGCCATTCGGTCTGTCAGCAAATCCTGTTGGCTCTACTTTTAAATTTATTTGGAAACCCACCATTTCTTACAATCTCCATTGCATCCACCTGTAAACTACCATCTCTCTTGCCTGAATTAGGCAACAGCATCCTCGTTGGTCTCACGATTCCATCCTTGTCTCACCACAGTCTATTGTTAACCCAGCATCCAGAGAGATACTTTTAAGATATGTCAGCCCTCATCACCTTTTCACACAGAACTCTCCATCAGTTCCCTGTTTCATTCATAGTAAGAGCTAAGGACATTACAAGCCCCAACAATGCTATCCAATTCTAGTCTGCTGTTTCTCTGACTCATTTCCTGGAACTCCTACTCAATCACTCCTCTGTAATCACAGGGACGTCCTTGCTATTCCTCTTCATGTCAGCCATGATCTCACCTCAGAGCTTGTGCTGAGTGTCTTCAGTAGGCCCCTCCAGACTCTCTCCCCACCCTTCTCAGCCCTGCTCTGTACCCTGGAAGGATGAACTCCATGAATGACCGCAACGGTCCCCCTGGTCCTCTGCTTCCAGGTGGATTCAGCCAGGGCAGAGCACAGCAGAAGATATGAAGGAAGGACGAATGCGAGGTTAGAGTCTCCTTTTCTCTCCTTTGTGGTGCTTCTTTCCTGCAGTGTTGGTGCAGGCACTGCATCCCTCATCCTAAGGTCACAGCTCCCATCAGGCAGACTCTCCACACAGCCTCCTATTCCGAGGTTCCCAAACCACTGCCCAGTCACCCCCTCAGGACTAGTGCCGATTATAGTACCCACATCTCTAGCTTCAGGAAACCATGCTGTCCCTTATCATTTCCTTACAGCCAGCCCACAGTTTTTTTTAATTGAAATATAGTTGATTTATACAATATTGTGTAAAGTTTAGTGTTATATATATATATATATATATATCTTTTTTCTGATTCTTTCCTGTTATAGTTTATTACAAGATAGTATGGAGGGTCCTTTAAAAACTAAAAATAGAGTTACCATATGATCCAGCAGTCCCACTCCTGGGCATATATCCAAAAAAGACGAAAGCTCTAATTTGAAAATATACGTGCACTCCAATGTTCATAGCAGCACTATTTACAGTAGCCAAGACATGGAAGCAATCTAAAGGGCCCACATTTTTAAAAATAATCACTTTTTTCAACTCTCCTCAAAATATCCAATTTGATTGTATCATCCGTCTCCTGCTCTGACTGATGCAGGGCCTTTGCACTTGCTGTTTCCTCTGCCTGGGCGCTCTTTTCCAAATATGTACATCACTCGCCCCCAAGCCTCTTTCAAGTCTTCACTCAAATGTCACCATCTCAGCGAGGCCCTCCCTGTTCTTCTGATTTAAAATTGCACTTTTCCTCACCCTCTTTCCCTGTACCTCTTCCCTACTTTGCTCTTTTCCATGGCATTTATCATCTTCTAATATGCCAACTTATTTATTTTATTTATTGCTTATGTCCCCCTCCTCCCACTAGAATTGAAACTCCCTGAAGACAGGGATTTTTGTTTGGTTTTATTCACTGCTTATATCATGAACATGTAGAACAGTACTTAACTGCATGGGGCCAGTATGCAATAGAAGTTTCTTAAATGCATGCAAAACAAAAAACAAAAACAGAACAAGCAGAAAAGCCCTCCTAAGATGCCAGGAGGTTAAGAAAACTTGAAAATATTGCCAAGTTTTAGTAATGTGATCGGTTTAGCTTTATCCAAACCCAGGCGAATTGTTAACTAGAGATTTTATTGAGTTTCACCACTGGTGACTTAAGATTCCTATTTGAACAGGTAAAGCCTAGAAAGACAGACTTGCCCTTCAAATCCCACTTTTAAAGTGAATGTTAAAGTCTATAAATCATTTCAGTTGCTTAATTAGACATAAAGCCAGGTCTCAGAAGTGTACAGCAGAAATAGCTTTAGTTTGATTACACGTGATTACTCAGTGTTTTCTATCTCCTGGCAATATATTGAGGCTGCATTTTGTGAGTTTGTAGGAGAAAGTAATTTTTTACTCAAGTAATTTTGCATGGATGAATTCTCAGCACCTCAGTGCCATTATTCCTGACATGTAGAAAAGCCCAAAGCCCTGCATTTCTCTCAGTCTTTGGATCTATAATTCTTTCTATAATTTTCTTGCTCCCTTAGTTCATCTTCCCCTCATTGAAATTAGAAAAATTTTATTCTTTTGTGAATGAAGCCCTCTTGACACCAGCCTACCCAGGATGCAGGTATATAACCCATAAATTATTTAAAGTTAAAAGAGCTGTCATTCTGATGATTTCACTTGCATCTTATCCTTAGGAGTTTCCTTTCATGTGAGGATCTGAAAATGTTTTACAAGCATTATTGGATGATGATACCTGAATGTCCTCCTGCAGGTACCCTGGCCTGCTTTAAAAGTCTCCAGCTCTGCCTTAAGCCTGTCAGGAGGACCCCACTGTTTCAACAGAAATAAAATGATGCTTTCCAAGGTTTGTGTATTGTGATTAATATCTTTCCAATGGTCCGTTTGAACATCTTTTACACCCTGGTAGAAATACAGGATACAATTAAAGTAGGCAATATCTAGGGACTTCCCTGGTGGCGCAGTGGTTAAGAATTCACCTGCCAATGCAGGGGACACGGGTTCGAGCCCTGGTCCGGGAAGATCCCACATGCCGCAGAGCAACTAGGCCCGTGCACCACAACTACTGAGCCTGTGCTCTAGAGCCCGCGAGCCACAACTACTGAAGCCTGTGCATCCAGAGCCCGTGCTCCACAACAAAGAGAAGCCACCGCAATGAGAAGCCCACGCACCGCAACCAAGAGTAGCCCCCGCTCACCGCAACTAGAGAAAGCCTGCATGCAGCAACGAAGACCCAACACAGGCAAAAATAAATAATAAATAAATTAATTAATTATTTAGAAAGTAGGCAATATCTAAGGTTGATGCCCATTTCATATGCCAATATCAAATTTACAATATGAACTGATATGACAGAACAATCATTTTATTTCAGATTCACAGGTGGATTCATAACTCCTTGATTTATTATGATGGAATGTGTTTACGTGGTAGGGATCTGAATGTAACAATCTGAAATGGATATTTAATATGGAACTAATTGCTCAACAGTTAAAATTAGTTGTCGTATATTATGATAACTTATATTTCTTTTCTGACTAAAAAGTCACATTTATTGTTAGAAATGTGGAGTACATATAAATGCAAACTAAAGGAAAATAAAACTCACTCTCAGTCCCATGGGGCAGTCATAGAGACGTGTCACTCAGATGATGTTCAAAGAAGGAATTGTTGTCCAGCTTCAGTAAATGTGACTGGCTGACAACCTCCAAAGGTTAACTCCTTCAGCACCTGCCTCGGCTTCCAAGCTGAGGTCCTGCTCATCTCAGGGCAACCCCCAAACAATGACTGAGCAAGGCCATGGTAGCCAAATTCATGGTAACCAAAGTCAAGGAAGTGATGCAAAGGACTAGCCATTTCTGCCCAACGTGGCCCCTTCTAATGGGCTATCTTTGCTCCTGAGCTCCTACTGGCCTGATAGGGACTGTCTACAACACAATCTGGTGGTTCTCCTACTTAATATTCCTTCCTCCCCTTTTCTTTCACAGGTGTTACTCCCCAATACTCCATTTTTTTATTTCAATTGTGGTGAAATAATACACATAACATAAAATTTACTTTATTAACCCTTTTTAAGTATACAGTTCAACAGTATTACGTATTCACATTGTTGAGATTGAAACTCTGTACCCATTTAACAACTCCCCATCCTGCCCTCCCCCAATCCCTGGCAACCACCATTCTACTTTCTGTTTCTACGAACTTGACTGCTCTAGATGACCTCATGTAAGTAGAATCATGCAGTATTTGTCTTTTTGACAAATACTGAGTACGATGTCCTCAAGGTTCAAGGATGTGTCAGAATTTCATTCCTTTGTTAAGGCTGAATAACATTACATTGTATGTATAAATTACATTTTGTTCATCCATTCATTTGTTCATGGACACTTGGGTTGCTTCCACCTTTTGGCTATTATAAATAACACTGCTATGGACATGGGTATGCAAATATCTCTTTGAGACACTGCTTTCAATTCTTTTGGATATATACCCAGAAATGGAATTGCTAGATCATACAGTAAAAATATTTTTAGTTTTCTGAGGAAGCACCATATTGTTTTCCATAGTGGCTGCACCATTCTGCATTCCCACCAACAATGCCCAAGCGCTGTATTTTCTCCAGATCCTCATCAACACTTGTTATTTTTAATTTTTATTTTTTGATAGCAGCCATCCTCATGGGTATGAGGTAGTATCTTGTGATTTTGATTTGCACTTACCTAGTGATTAGTAATGTTGAGTATCTTTTCACATGCTTGTTGACCATTTGTATATCTTCTTTGGAGAACTGTTTATTCAAGTCCTTTGTCCATTTTTAAGTTGGATTATATGTTTTGTCTGTGTGTGTGGTTGAATTGTAGTTGTTTACATACTCTAGATATTAACCTCTTTTCAAATATATAGTCTGTGAATATTTTCTCCCATTTCATAGGTTATCTTTTTGCTCTGTTGATTGTCCTTTGATGCACAGATGTTTTTAATTTTGATAGAGTCCAATTTACCTATTTTCACTTTTGTTGCCTGTGCTTTTGGTGTCATATCCAAGAAATCTTTGTAAAATCCAATGTTATCAAACTTTTCCCCTCTTTTCTTCTAAGAGTTTTATAGTTTTAAGTCTTATATTTAGGTCTTTGATCATTTTGAGCTAACTTTTGTAGTATGTGGTAGTATAAGGTAGGGGGTCTAACTTTGTTCTTTTGCATGTGGATATCCAGTTTTCCTAGCACCATTTGCACTCCTAACTTTGTCACAGTGTCTGCTTCCCAGATGACCCAATTAGCACATCCCTGAATCAGAGGTAGCAACTGCTAAGGTTCTGTATCTATCCTTCCAGTCCTGTCACTCTCTCTCCTCTCCCTCTCTCCCTACAATACACACACACACATGCCCTTCTTCATACTGCTGTGTGTGCTGCTATTTAAACATAACAATATATTGTTATGTTTCTGTTTCATTAGATATTTTCAGCACCATCAAGTTTAAAAACTCTGTAGTGACTCATGTGGATGTACCATTATTTGCTTAACCAATACACTATTTTTAATGACATATATTAAAAGATTACTTCATTTTTTTTAAATATCCTGTTTCCTTTAGAAGACTAACCTATGAAAAAGTATATGCTTGAATTATGGAAAAAAAACTTTACTGGAAATGTATTGATTATTGTTTCAATTATTCTTAGTTTTTTTCTTCCTTTATAGACTTTTGTGTAAAATCTGAAAAAAATAAATATTTAGGCTTCTATGCCTTAAATAAGAACAGAATTCGCTAGACCCTTCATATGGTGCACTGGGAGACCTAAAAATGCACTTCATCCAGGTTCTGGTTGGAAGTGATAGGGTTTTAATTCCTCGAGGAACAAGATGCCCTGGGATGGCAAAGCTATTTAGTGCACTTGTTAGTGCATTTGACCTCAGGGCTGACCAGTGCTAAGAAACCCACTCTCCAGCAACCTCCAACCCACTCTCCAGTTCTCTTTTCCTTGGCTCTCCTTGCTCTATCTCCAGCAACTTACTGACTTCACTGGCTGCCAAAACTTTGAAAGATTCCTAGCAACAGGGTAGAAGCAACTACAGGCAGAGCAAAGCCATGGAAGATGGGAAATCGAGTTCTCCTCTGGCCTCTTACTGGCTCTGTGATTCTAGTTACATCTCTTACACATTCTGAGCCTTGTTTTCCCCATCTTTAAATTAGCGGTAGTAATTACCTTCTGCTCAAAATTGTTGTGAGCTTCAAATAAGGTAACATGTGGGGAAGTAATTTATAAATAGAAGGCATGATACAAATTTCAGTTGTTATTCTTAATAATTAGCGAGTGTGGTCAAGCGTGCAAGTAACCAGTGGCTTCAGTGCCCCGGGTTTCTTGGGGAAACAGGAGGGCTGGCAAACTTCAACTCTCACATGTAACAAACAACTTCACTCACCACAGCTTGCCACATATTTGTCAAGCTGAGCCAAGGCTCCCAAACACTACTCACTGATGGACTGATCTGCAGGTTTCAGCCCAGTCAACGGCAGCTTTTTAACCACCACTGAGTATCCATAACAACCAGCAATGGAGATTTGTTCAGTCCTCAGACATTCAGTGGTGCCCAGCTGGTCTAAGTCCTCCTTACCAGAACAACCAGAGATTCCAGGGAGGGTTGGCAATCCCCTGGAGGAACAAGAAAATGCCATTCGTTCCAGGCTATTTGATACTGCGTAAGAGTGAAGTCACAGGAACTCAGATGTGAAGAAAGTGCAGACTGCCTCACTGACCCTTGTGAAAAGTTAAAGCCTCCGTATAAGTACCAAAGGGCAGAGCCAACCTGGAATTCTATATCCTCCAGCATCCTCAGTCTCTGAGGTATAAAAAACAACTCCATCGGAGGAAATTTCCACATCCTTTCGACTCCCACTCTCTTCACTCCCTCCCCCACCCACCCCCACTGCAATGAAATGCTTCTCAAATCAATGGACTCCAAAGTATTTTGAACATAAAGATGAACAGAACGTTCACCATGGTCCCTTTATAGGACTATAAATGCCTGTGCCCCTACTCTGGTCAAGAAAGGGAGAAGCTGTTTTCTGATTCTTGTATTAAAACACCTGAAATATGACACTGTTTAATCTTTCAATCAAAGGGAACTAAAACTGGAATCAAGGGTTCGGCCTGCTTCTAAGGGAAGGATCAAGACTTAGGGAAATAGAAAGTCAGGTTGACATTGTTGAGAACTCAGGATACAGCACTGTGTCAAATAAGCATCCTATTCCAGCTCAAAATCTTCCCCTGGCAGCATGGCGGTGGGGATTGTTCATATGAACTCACTGAAAATAAAAAAAAATGTACTGGTGGTGAATTAAAATCAGAACTTCTATTTTCTAAGCTCCTGTGCTTCTGTAGGTAGAGAGAAAGAGGTAAAGAGGGAAGAAAGAGAGAAAAAAAATTTTGATACTTAAAGAGTTAATAGTATTCGTGCAGGTTGCAAGTCTGAATAAAGCTAGAAGGAGATATATAAATAGTATCTCCCTTCATTCACACATTTGAAAGAAGTCAAAAATCTATTTCTTAGGGCTCTCAAAATAATTGCTGTTCAAGAAAAATCATTCCAACATTTCCTTGGAGTCAGTCCCCTCCCCCAACTCCTTCCCATCCGGCTCTAACCACCATCCCACACTTCCCTCAGCCTATACCTTGGCTGCTCCAATCCCTCACTTCCATCTACTCCTCTATCTGCTACATGGGTCCAGCTTCCTCAATAACAAGTTGATTTTATTTTTGATAAGTTGAACAATGACCCTGACATCATCAGATAAAATGGACATATTTCTGTTCTTCTCTTACTTGTCCTTGTTGTGATACTTTCCATCACTGGCCGTCTCAGCAACCCTCCTCCTCAGCATCTGGGATATCTCTCTATTCCAGCTTTAATCCCATTTCTCCTTCTGATCCCTTTCAAACACCTTTTGCACATTTCATTCTCCTTTGTAATCTATGAAATGTTTAGGTTTCCACAGCTCTATTCTAAGCCCCCTGCTCTGATCGGTCTACGAACCAGCCATTGGTCAGCTGATCCATGTTTATGTGCCGATGGTTGTCTTCTAGCTCGTAACCCTCTGCTGGACTTCAATCCTGTATAACTGACTGCCCATGTTTTGCATCACATGGGCATCTGAACCCTCTCAAGCCTGACCTTCCTATACTTCTAAGAATGGCCCTACCTTCCACCCAGTGATCACAGCCATAAACCTCATCGACATTCTAAACACTCTCCCTTTACTTGCTCTTCCACATCCAGTTAGTCACTGTCTTATAAATTCTATCTTCTTCATTTGTCTCAAAATCATCGTTTCCCTCAATCTCCACTGCCATTGTTTAAGTCCACACTCTCATCAGTTCACTCCAGGTTTAGTTAAATAGCATACTAATCCATCTGCCCACATCAACTGTGCCACTATCTCCCTTCAACCTCTATTCTAGTTACAACTATGAGAATGGTGATTAAAAATTTCAAGTTTTTTAACTTCAAAGTATACTACAAAGCTACAGTAATCAAAACAGTTTTGTACTGGCACAAAAACAGACACATAGATCAATGGAACAGAATAGAGAGCCCAGAAATGAACCCACACTCATATGGGTAATTAATCTACAACAAAGGAGCCAAGAATGTACAATGGAGAAAAGTCAGCCTATTCAATAAATGGTGTTGGGAAAACTGGAAGACTACACGCAAAAGAATCAAACTGGACTACTTTCTCACACCAAATATGAAATTAAACTCAAAATGGATTGAAGTCTTAAATGTAAGACCTGAAACAATAAAGCTTCTGGAAGAAAATATTATACTCTTTGATATCTGTCTTAGCAATTTTTTTTGGATACGTCTCCTCAGGTAAGGGAAATAAAAGCAAAAATAAACAAATGGGACTAATCAAACTAAGAAGATTTTACACAGTGAAGGAAACTATCAACAGAATGAAAGAGCCACCTACTAAATGGGAGAAGATACTTGCAAAAGATACATCTGATAAGGTGTTAATATCTAAAATATACAAAGAACTCATACAACTCAACATCACAAAAACAAACAACCCGATTAAAAAATGGGCAGAGTAGCAAATATACATTTTTCTAAAGAAGACATACAGATGGCCTATAGGCACATGAAAAAATGCTCAACATCACTAATCACCATGGAAATGCAAATCAAAACCATCCTGCTTTGTGACCACCTAGAGGGGTGGGATGACGCAAGAGGGAGGGGATATGGGGATATATGTATACGTATAGCTGATTCACTTTGTTATACAGCAGCAACTAACACAACAATGTAAAGCAATTATACTCCAATAAAGATGTTAAAAAAAAACCACAATGAAATATCACCTCATATCTGTTAGAATGGCTAATATCAAGAAGATAAGAAACAGCAAATGTTGACAAGGATGTGGAGAAAAGAGAACCACTGTGCACTGTTGGTGGGAATGTAAACTGGTGCAGCTAATATGGAAAACAGTATGGAAATATCTCAAAAAACTTTTAAAAAACTACCATATGATCCAGCAATTCCACTCCTAGGTATTTATCCCCCCCAAAATGAAAACTCTAATTAGAAAAGATATATGCACCCCTAAGTTCCTTGATGCATCATTTACAATACCAAGATACAGAAGCAATCTAAGTGCCCATCAATAGATGAATGGATAAAGAAGATGTGGTACGTATATATATAAATAATGGAATATTACCCAACCATAGAAAAGAAGGAAATCTTTCCATTTGCGACAACATGGATGGACCTAGAAGGTATTATGTTAAGTGAAATAAGTCAGACAGAGAAAGATAAATATTGTATGATTTCACTTATATGTGGAATCTAAAAAACAAAATAAAAGAATAAACAGAAACAGAAACAGAGTCATCGATACAGAGAACAAACAGATGGTTGCCAGAGGGGTTGCCAGGGACTGGGATTAAGAGAGAAATAGGTGAGATAGATTAAAAGGTACAAACTTTCAGTTACAAAATAAATGGGTCACAGGTATGAAATGTGCAGTGTGGGGAATATAGTCAATAATTATGTAATATCTTTGTATGGTGACAGATGGTAACTAGACTTATCAGGGTGATCATTTTGAAATGTATGGAAATATCGCATCACTATGTTGTATACCGGGAACTAATATAGTGTTGCAGTTCAATTATGCTTCAAAAACAAACAAACTTGTAGAAAAAGAGATCAGATTTGTGGTTACCAGAGGTGGGGGCGTAGGGGTAGGGGGAATTGGATGAAGGTGGTCAAAAAGTACAAACTTCCAGCTCTAAGATAAATAAGTACTAGGGATGTAATGTACAACATGATAAATATAATTAACACTGCTGTATGTTATAATATATAAAAGCTGTTAAGACAGTAAATCCTAAGGACTCTCATCACAATGAAAAAGAATTTTCTACTTCTTTAATGTTGTATCTGTATGAGATGATGGGTGGTCACTAAAGTTATTGTGATAATTATTTCATGATGTATGTAAGTCAAGTCATTATGCTGTACACCTCAAACTTATACAGTGTTGTATGTCAATTATATCTCAATAAAACTGAAAGAAAATAAAAAATAAAAAAATAAATATTTGAAAAATTAAAAAATAAAAGGGAAAAATGAATTTCAGGATTTTCAGTTAGAGGTTTGAGAATTCTGATCACACACTAACCAGATCCCTATGGGAAACTTCTCTAAATTTCCATTTCCTTGCCTCTATAACGAGCCTAATTATACTTTTTTGGAGGTTTGTTAGGAGAATTGAATGAGATACTATGCAAGTAGCTCTTAAACATTGCCTGGCACATAAAAAGTTCTCAATAAGTAAAGAAACTCCATCTTTGTTAATGTTACCTTATCATAACAAAATTCTGATTATTTTACTTTCCTGGTTATAACCCTAAAATTACATTCCAGTGCACCCAGAATAAGTTCAGACTCTTTTTTTTTTTTTAATTTTTTTGGCTGTGTTGGGTCTTCGTTTCTGTGCGAGGGCTTTCTCTAGTTGCGGCGAGCAGGGGCCACTCTTCATCGCGGTGCGCGGGCCTCTCACTATCGCGGCCTCTCTTGTTGCGGAGCTCAGGCTCCAGACGCACAGGCTCAGTAGTTGTGGGACATGGGCTTAGTTGCTCCGCGGCATGTGGGATCTTCCTGGACCAGGGCTCGAACCCGTGTCCCCTGCATTGGCAGGCAGATTCTCAACCACTGCGCCACCAGGGAAGTCCTAAGTTCAGGCTCTTCATTTTAGTTTCTATGAACTTCATAATCCGGCTTCTGCCTTCCTTTTGCTTCATCTCCTTAACCGCCCTCACATGCCATGTCTTCCCTAGACACATGGGACACCTATAGTTTCCAAAACATACCCTGCTATGTCCTCAGCATATCCACATTGCTGTCACTGCTCTTGAATGCCTTTATTCTTTTTATCAGCCAAAAGATTCCTATTCATTCTTTAAAACTCAGATCAAATCTCAAAATCTGCTGGGAAATGTCCTTTTTCCACACAATCTCATTTGTCCACATCTATGGGAATCGCATCTTGGGTGTACCTACATCTTTGTGTAACTACATCAAAGCTTTTATCATCTTCTTCTCTTTGTGCTTCTTAGCTTGACTCTCTCTCCCTGTCCCCCCAATCCAGTACCATAAACTCTATTGGTACATGGGTTTTGTCTGTGTGTTCACCTCCTCCTATGCCTGGCACATAGCAAATGCTCAAAGCAAGTAGAGGAAGGAAGGAAGGAAGGAAGGGAGGGAGGGAGGGAGGGAGGGAGGAAAAGAAGGAAAGAAAGAAAGAAGGAAAGGAGCAAATGGGAAGATAAGAGTAAATAGATGAAAAAAGGAAAACCAGCCATTTCTTACTAGGCTGAAGTCCCATGGTATTAATTCTTCAGCTTCTCAAGTCTCATGGACCCCCATTTTGCTGCAGCAAGAGACATTACAATCTCTCATATAGAGAGTTCGTGTCTTCATCTCCCTGCAAACAATCACCCAGGTAGCTTTGCTTCTGTGCTCCCTATTCAATGGAATCCCTGCCTCCAGCCTTTTTTTTAATCCACTCTGATCCACAGATCTTCATCCTAACAAATGATCCTTTATTAATTCTGGAGAGATTTATCCCTTTGACTTTTTACAGTGCACTTTCAATGACGGGAACAAAAGGACAACCTGTGAAAAGAGCTAGAGAGAGGAAATTGTGCTTTACTTGTATGACTCCCCAGTAACTCAGCGATTCATTGAAAAAATATATTTTGAACACTTGCTCTTTGCCTAATAGTACATGATGCACAAGAAATACAAAAGTTGATACGCGAAGGTCCTGGTTTGGCAAGCTCACAGATTAGTGGATTCTTTCAACTGACATTGTTTTGAGTGCCTACTATGTGCCAGGCATTGTACTAGGTGCTGGGGAAGTAGCAGTGAACAAAACATAAAAAGCTCCTGTTCTCATGGCAGTGAAACCCTAGAAAGAAAAGCAGACAATAAACATTTGGGCTGCTCTGAGGATAAAAGAATGAAGAGGAACAAAGGCGAGCCCCGGGAGATCAATTATCTACTTGAGGTGGACCAATCAAGAAGTGATTGTACATTTCTTGGAGTAGGGTGGTAATGGTGGTAAAAGAAAACAAAACAAAAACAAAGAACTATTGAATTCTGTGGCGTCAACTGAATCTGCTGACAGATTGAACATGAGTTCTTAAAGAGAAACATGAGTCACACTGACATCAAGTATTTTTGAATAGTACCTGAGAGAAAAGAGCTGCCTTTCCTTGATTTGGAAAAGTCTGCAAGAGTAGATTTTTTTAGTGAAATAAGAAGTAAGATGATGATCTGAGAGTAAAGAGTGAAGAGGAAGTGTAGAGAAGAGAGGAGAACTAGTTGTCTGGGAAAGTATTTAATTGTCTATCCCCTCTGTGGTTTGAAGGTGAGAGGAAGATGAAAGATAAAAATGTTTAATTTTATGTGGTATGTTTGAGATGCCTAGAAAGAATAACAGCATTTATATATAATCACTGGAAGATGTAATCACTAAAAGACATAACGGTGTAAATTTAAATCAGGATATGTTGTGTTGGTGGAACTGTAACAGTGATATAACTTATCACAGTACGGGTTCAGGACATCATTCTCCTGCATTAGAGTTAAGACAGGGGAACATTTTGTATTTTAGAAGAGAATTGCTTTATTCTTTGTGGATTAGGATAAAGGACCACCAATCCTTTAGGAGTATAATCTTTCTTTATGGCAGCAGAAGTTATAGATCATGAGTAATGGGGCTTTTGTCGCAGAAATAAATGAATATTCACCAGTAGCCGAGAAAAGCATGGTTAATGCCTCTCTGCGGCGACATTGGCTTATTGCACGCCCAGCTTTATTAAACATTTAGCCTCAGTTGTAAAAACTGTGGAAAGCAAAACCTTCAGTTCATATGTCAGAAGAATCAGAACGCATCTCAAAGTTTATCATCTGTATTTCAACCAAAGAACATTTGGTGGATTTTGGTAGTGCTTTATGTAGAATGTGTTGAGTTCTTATATTTCAATAAATAGAATTTATCCCCTGCTTACATGGTAAAAAAAAAAAAAAAAGTGTTTTAAGAAGGAAGAAATGATGAACTGCAACAAATGTTACTGGTGGTTAAAATCAAATGAAGGCTGAGATTTACCTTTGAGCTTGACAATTTTAAAGTCATTAGTGACCATGACAAGAACAGTTTTTGAGAAGTAAGGGGGAAGAGGGCCTGACAAGAGGAGGTTCCAGAGAGAACAAAAGGAGAATAACTAGAAATACAGAATATAAATAACTCTTCTAAGGGGTTTTTCCCAAGAGGAGCAGAGATATGGAGTCAGAGCTGCAGGAACATATGGGTTAAGGGAGGGTTGTTAAAATGGAAGAGCTTATGGTTCCTTTGAAAGCTAATAGAAATGACACAGTGTGAGTAGAAATGATGATGCAGGAGGAGAGAAGTCGTAGGGAAGTAGAGAGAAAATGGAAACTAATGATGAAATAGAGGAATTGGCTTTAGATAAAATGAGGGAGGACAGATCAACCATGGCTACTGGAGATTAAGGCAAAGAAAAGATGTAAGTATTAGATTTATTAAGGGAACATGTCAAATTCTCTTTTTTTTAAGGGTTTTTTTTTTTTAATGTGGACCATTTTTTTTAAAGTCTTTATTGAATTTGTTACAATATTGTTTCTGTTTTTTTTTTTTATGTTTTGGTTTTTTGGCCATGAGGCATGTGGGATCTTAGCTCCCCAACTAGGGATCGAACCCACACACCCTGCATTGGAAGGCGAAGTCTTAACCACTGGACCGTCAGGGAAGTCCCTCAAATTCTCTTTTGATTGTTTTTATTTTTCGGCAAAATACAAAGCAAGGTTGAGACTCAGAAATGGGGAGATGGTGGAGGCTTGGGAGAAAGCAGAAGGGATGAACCAGTTAGTTACCTGGGACAGGTTTTAATTGTCTGTCCTCTCTGTGGAATATTTCCTGCAGAAGTCCCCCATCAAAACCACGTGAGTCTATGTCATGGCCACAAATCATGATGGAGAGGTGAGCCCTTGTTCTAAATCTGGTTAATTCTGTCTTCTCTTAAGACCTCAACCTCCTGGATAAGCCTAGGAGTGAGGACCTCACACAAGATGGGCGAATACTGATTCCTTCCATGGGAATTTTGGACCTGGAAATGAGAGTGTCAATCTCCCTCTGGAAAGGCTTGATTTGTGGAAACGCAAATCCTTATTTCATGCCAGGGGAAAGTGAAAAGCACATCTGCGGGGACAGGGGTGGGGGAGAATAAAGTAGATGTGAATAAATAGCAAAGTGAGAGAGTCCTGAGAGTGTGGTTAACCCTAACTCCAGGCATTCCTGAATCCTAGACCTTGGATTGCAAGAGAATCCTTAATACTGTCCCATACCCTTTTTTGCTTGACATAGCTTGACTTTGTTTTCTATCACATGCAGCTATAACGTTCCAAAATAAGCCACCCTCCACCATGGCTGGCCTGGTGAATAGGCAGAACAGGGACTAAGGGTATATAATATGAGGGATTCAGAAAAGTGAACTTTCTTGAGCAAAGCATCTTCCCCGATTCACCAGCTGTGGTTTATGAAATTCCACAATGAGGGTGGAAGGGACTCACCATTTACCGAGTAACTTCTAGAAGTCTAACCCTAAGCTAGGTGTCTTAAAAACATTATCTCATTGAGATAGTCAGTCCTTCGGCACTGGAGAAAAGCTTAATTTTCCAGAGCCCATGGAAGAAATATCCCTTCCTAAAATATACACATAGATGTCCAAAATATCATTGTATATGCCTTTGTCCAGCTTTAGGTGGGAGTAACATTAATTATGATATTTAGAAATGATAAAATTATGATTTAATGAGAAGAAAGCAGTGAGGTAAGAAAATGTGAATTCTTGAGCTGGAGACAAAGACACTGAAAATAAGATTACAGTAGACAGAGGGCTAGGAGTGAAGTGGCAGTCACGAAAAATACAACAGCAGACAGAGGTAAATCAGGCATAAAAAGAAAAGCTATAGGCAGCTGCTGAAAGCAACACATCCAGACAGATAAAAAAAGTGTCTGGGAAGGAGAAAGACTGGTGTGTGGAAATGCCTATTAAGGGAATCAATTATTGCTCAATATGTCAGGTGAGCGTTCTCAACTGGATTATAAGGTTGGAAGGGATTACATAAAAAGTAATGTCCTTAGTTATCAGAAGTTCAAAAAAGAAAGGTCTGCCTGGATTCAGATGAAAAGCCAGTGGAGAAAAAGAATGTGATACAGAAAATAAATGTCCATGAAAGCCAACTCTCTATCCCATGGAAAGCTTTTTATTTTCAGCTAGAATAAATAACAGGATGCTGTACTTACTGAAATTTAGCTACCAAAACAGAGAGATATCTAATGCATATATATTTATATAATACATATACTGGACACATATTGTATATCTCTTTGATTTTGTGGCTAAACTTAAAATATACAAATATAAATATATAAAGAAATATATACATATATAATGCTCTACAAAAAATATTATTAAGAAAGGATTATGGGGAGGATTCAAAGTTAAAGGGGCAAGGTTGTCATTTGGGGTGGAGAAATCCTTAGCAATGAGCTACCTGCAGTGGAAAAGATCAACAGAATCCTTACACTCACCCCCCCTTCTGGAACCAGGAAATCTACCCAATACTTAGTTTAAATCTTTGTTCTAGAATTTTTCTTCTCCCAGCATTCAGGGCCTGCTGAAGGAGAGCTCTTTACAATCTGGGAAGTATTCATACAATTATTTAGACTCAATTCTCCCTTCTCCCTTTTCTTTTTCCATCTGAGACTCATTTGAGAGACTTTGCCTCAAGCAATTCTCCAATCGAGGTGTGGGAAAAATATTTCTGAACAAAAGGAATTGCAATGGTTTTCAAAATGGCATATCCAAATGTGATTTGAAATGAATAACCCAAAACTTTAAAATTTTTCCCATCATCACAGACACATACAATGAAAATGAAATGAATCTGAAAAGGAATTTAGGAACCATATGGTACAAAATGCTTATTTTGTTCATAAATAAACTAAGGCCCAGATAGCCAAAAAGAAAGGACCACGGCCATACTGATCAGATCACACAACTGGAAGGAAATCAGAGGTGTTCCACTCCCAGCCCCAATTTCTTCTGAAATATACCTTCTGGGACTTTTGAAGAACTTTCATAAACTCCTGACAGCATTTGAGTCTACACATTAATAGCTAACATAAACGAGATCACTAAAAAGATGATTAACTAATTCAAAAATCTAGACAGAACATACCCTTTGTGAATGAAACGAAGCAATTCATTAAAAATTGGAAGGGGAGAAAAAAATCTTAAATAGTAAAAATTATGCTCTATAGTTAAAGTTATCCATGTACCACATAGATGAGCACCATAAAGTTACCCCTAAAATCTCATTCATTATAGAGTCACCAAAAAATGACTCTGGAAAAAAAAAAAAATAGCAGAACCCTAGAAGGAGTGGTTACTGAGAGAGAATATCCAATTGATGGTCTTTTTCCATCAAAAGCATTGACAGCAGAGCACAACAGGTCTGCATCCAAGAAGATAGCTGAGAAAATACTAGAGTAGCTGGACAGGTACAGCAGAACTGAGAATTTTCTCTATTAAATTCAGGAACTGTTTTACATAGAAAAGGTTTGTTAAAATATAAGAATGAAGGCATTGATTAAATAGTAAAATGAGGTAGATTTCACTGAAGTCACTAAAGGGGGGCACTCACCCCAGCCTAGATCTACTGCTCCCTACCCCGATATGGGGCAGGACTCAGAGACGGAAGATGTCAGCTGACTGGACTGAGGTCCGGAAACTCAGATGAGGTCTTTTCCAGGGCAGTTAAGGAAGGGTGGAAAGATAGGAAACATGGTGTAGGAAGAAAGGTAAGAGACGAACCCTGCAGAAATGTGAGGAATATGGGAATAAAAGTTGAGTCAGGCACCAACAGAGAATCCATCAAGAACACAAATTGGGTGAGTAGCTTAAAGGGTCATCAGCAGCCCCACCCAGTAGACAAGAGACCCAGTCAGGCTCAGCAGGCCAGCTTGGTTCTGTCTTAACGGACCCTTTGATGAGGCAACCTGGGGCCTTAGCTCAACCCAGTGACTATGAATCATGTGTTTCAACACTAAGCCATTTTAACATAACGCCAAATGAAAGTAAAGAAAATAGGGTGCCTGCCCAAAGGGGCAGAAATAATGGGCCTGCGAGAGCCCATTATTTCTTTGGTGTATTAACCTTCAGGGGAGAAAAGAGCTTTAAGGCCAGAGGAAGCAGCAGCTTCTCAGGCATTAAGAAGATTAAGGGAAATAGTATTGGACTGGAACAGAGAGGAAATTATTTGCCTGTCTTGGAGGGGACATTTCTGTTGTTATTGCCCCTATAAACTATCTTCACCCTCAGTTCCAAATCAGGCAGGGCTGATGGGATTTGTTGAGGCAATATATCAAATTAGTCTTGCCGAGGAAACTCTGGAGGGAGGCCTGGAGCCAAGGAGTGTCCTAAATTTATCTAAGTGACAGGACACTTATAAGAGCAAATGGAACTCTAGCTGCCACTGTGGACATCAAAGCCAAAATGATGCTAATTAGAAGGCCTGTGCCTTTAGTTCCAGGGAAGAAAGGAAGATTCGGAGAGCAGACCAATGTCCACCTAAAGTCTTTATTACCAGGCTTGAACTTGCATGAAAATGAAAGAAAATGTCATGAACACAATCAGAAGTTCAGAGATTTCCAGCACCATTAGGAGAACACATGAGGGCTATAATGATGCACACCTACCCCGTTCATTGGATTGAGAATGATCAAGATCACACAAATATTATAAAAGCAAGTAAACTGTCTACGAAGCTTTAAGACAAGAGGCTGTGGAAAGATATTCACCGGCTGAGTGAACCCTGAGAGGCCCCGAGGGGCTCTGAGGAGCCCCCTCCAGCCTGGAGAGCTGCCCTTTCGTCATCCTCAGGGTGTAGGAGGCATACATTGTGCTTAGCAAAGCCATAAGAGTCATCTGACCTTCTCAGTGTAATGCAGTCAGCTTCAATATACCACAGCCAAACACATCCTACGATTTATGTTCTTGAGGGTTCATAGCAAGTTCATCGTCTTCACACAGACCAGCTAAGCCCTCCCTGTCCCCCATCAATCTCCCCTGTCTCAAGCTGGGCTCCTCAAGAAGCAGACCCTAAGAGTTTAATGCGCAGAATGTTTACATGGGAGAGCCCTAAGTTTCAACACCTGAGCAAAGAAGGAAAAGGAAGCAAGATTCGGCAGAAGTTGAGTCATGATGCAGACCATGACAGCCTCAATCAATGTCATGGGCAGCTCTGAGGCAAGACGCCCCTTCAGAGTTGTCCTGAGATGGGTCAAGATGGCCCTGATCAGTCACTAGATGTGGACCACTCGGGGAAGTGTGCGACCATTGGGCAGGGCAGCTCACTGTAGTTCAGGCAGTCTTTGAAGGGGCTGACAGCTGAAGGCTGGTGCCAACAGCATCGCAACAGGTGGAGCAACAAATCCGTCCTTAAAGGAGGATCTGGACAGCACATCACTGTATCTACCGCATGCTCTCCACGTGTTTTCTAAATTTCCACGCAACTCCAGGAAGTGAACGTGGAATTGAAGTTTGAACCTCCCAACCATTTTCAATGCAGAAACCATGGCAGGAAAAGAAAAAATGCCAAGTATGAAAAATGTTTTGGTGCCAAGCACCCTGAAGAATTGAAGTAACAGCCTCTGGTATTGCAATTATGAGACCAAAACTAAAAAGTGGCTTTGCTTTAAAACAATGTCTTCCCTTTGTCCCCTTCTGAGAAATGTTCACAAGTTTCATTCAATCAGTGACTTCCTATTGAGAGTCTGCTATGTGCTCGGTATTGCACTAGATCCAGCTGTAGGAGATGCCAGAGAAATACAGAACATGATCTCTAACTTTGAGGATGTTTTGGTCTAGATGGGAAGGAAAATAAACACACAAGAGCATAGGAGAGCATCTTTTTGCTCAACTACAAGCTCTTGGGAGGTCAAGGTAGCATAGTATAGCATCGTATGGCAAATTTTTACTTAATTACCGTATGAACTTGGTCACATTATTGATATGAGGTTGATCGGGACAGCTACATCTATAAGGACCACTTTCCTCTTTTTTTTTTTAAGTACGGTTGATGTATAATATATAAATTGCAGGTGTACAATAGAGTTTTTCACAAATTTTAAAGGTTATACTCCATTTATAGTTATTGTAAAATATTGGCTATATTCCCCCTGTTGTACAATATATCCTTGTAGCTTATTTTATATCTAATAGTTTGTACCTCTTTCCCTCCTACCCCTATATTGCCCCCTCCCCGCTGGATCTAGATCTACCATACCTAGCTTACAAGTGTGTTGTGAAAATTAAGTAAGGCAAGGGTTATAAGCATGCTTTGTAAGTTATAAGAAATAATGCGAATATTTGCTGCTCCTTCCATACCTGACTCTTACTGTGTCAAAGAAGGGAGAGAAAAACTGATGAGCTGGACAAGTTAGTGATTTCAAAGAAGGAGACCTGAACATTGGAGCAAAGGCTGCGAGCTTTCAGTGCTCTGCTGGCCCAAAGTGCCCACAGCCTCTGTGATCTGTCCCACGCGATGTTACCTTTTGTTTATTCTGAATACCTTTAGAAGGGGCGCATCATTCTAAACACGTTCTAGGTTCGAGCCAGGCACATCATTCCCACTGTCTGTAAAGCCCACTGATGAACAAGCACTGGGAACAGAGCCGTGTCAAAGAGTTCGTTATTGAACTTGCTGCAGCATGGAGTAAACGCCCGAGGAACTGAGGGCCGTTGCGTGGGGGGGGAGGTGGGAGGAGCTTCTTACGGGGTGTAGGCCTGTGTGAGAGGAGTCCGAGGAGGACGGAAGGAAGCCGGAACCAGCTTGGACCGGAGGCTGTCGGGAGGTGGGGTTTTTTCATGACTGATTAGCTTATTAAGTTTTATGTAGGAGGTGGGAGGGTTAAATTGAGGTTTAGAGTTGTCATGGGTATGTAGTAGACAGAAGAGGGGGAGCCTTAGTCATTTTTGTGTTTATAGCACGGTCCTGTCTCGTCCCCAGCGTGGTGGCACTGCAGCCCTGTCTGAACAGTGTATACACTCTGTGAACACGTTTAGGATCCTCTGGGAAGGTCACGGCCTTGCGGGCAATGAAGCCACTTTCCATGTCTCGTATCTTCCATCCCACCACACGCACACATTTGCATAAGTCTCTGGGTTTCTTTAGACATCTGGATTTGCTACTCTTATGGGCTGAATTGTGTCCACCTAAAATTCGTATGTTAAAGCCCTAACCCAGTATCTTAGAATGTGACTGTATTTGGAGATGGGGCCGTTAGAGAGGTGATTAAGTTAAATGAGGCCATTAGAGTGGGCCCTAATCCAATCTGACTGCATCCTTATAAGAAGAGGAGAGTAGGACACACAGAGGGACATCAGGGATGTACTTCACAGAGGAAGGACCATGTGAGGACACAGGAAAAAGACAGTTATCTGCAGGCCAAGCAGAGAGGCCTCAGAAGAAACCAAACCTGCCAACACTTTGATCTTGGACTTCCAGCCTCCAGAACTCTGAGAAAATAAATAATGTCTGTTATTTAAGCACCCCCAGTCTGTGGTACTTCATTATGGCAGCCCTAGAAAATGAATACAGCTACCCTCCCTTAATTGAGATAGAATAACTTGTGATTGAGAGTCCAGGCTGAAAGAACCCTAACTCTGCCGGGGGGCAGCTTTCAAGGAGCTGATGTGAAGAGTAGTCTTAAGGATGAGTTAGAATGTGGCACGCAGAGAGGCAGGCAAGGGTATCCCCTACAGCAGAGAATCTGGAAGTGTGGTCCCTGCACCAGCAGAATCAGCCTCACCTGGGAACTTGTCAGAAATGCAAATTCTCACCACCCTTCTCACAGGTACTAAATCAGAAACTCTGGGGTAGGGCTTGGCCATATTTAACAAGCCCTCCAAGTGATGCGGATGCCGGCTAGGGTGTGAAAACCACAGCCCTACAGTAGGCGAGAAGGCTCCCAAGTGCAATCCTGAGTAGTTCAGTTTAGCAGCTAATAAATACTAGCGTGACTCGGGAAGGTGTAAAGAGAGAAGTGGGAGTTGAGTGGAGCCTTGAAAGAGGTAGAAAGGTGGGTCAATGCGAGGAGGAGGAGAGGCAGTCGGGGATACAGAAATAACGAGTGGAAACTCCTGCCTCTGGCTTAATCCTTGGCTTAGGACTTGAGGTCTAAACATTGCAGTGCTCCAAGGTCAAACTCACCCTAAAATTAAGAGGCTTAGGACCAAGGGCACATTATCCTGGATTTTCTACCAAAACAAAGACTTAATGAAGAACTTGTTCAACATTAATCTGAAGTGGTGAAAAACACTTAAAACAGTCCATCTGGAAAAGTTAAAAGTTCTCAAGCAGAGAATTGAAAGAGATATTGAAAGAGATATTTTAGAGCCAAATTGAAAAGGATGTAAAAGTTGCATTAATCGTCCAGAAGGCATCCTTTGTGTGGAACGCAACCTCAGCTATAGGCGTTTAGTGAAATGAAACCTCTTCACACCTCGCCAAACTTGTGACTTTCCCATATGAGGGACTGGAGCCCACCTTCTGGAAAAGGGTTGCCGCAATGCTCACCTGCCAGTGTTTTACTGGCGGGGGGTTGGGGGAGGGTAGTGATGCAGAGGCTGAAGAGGAACGAAAACCATGAGCCCAGTGAAGAAAAGACAATCTGCATCATGATACTTTGGACTTAACAAAATTCGCTGTTAGCAAATTGAGTCATTCAAATCTAAGATTGGAAAGTTTTAATTAGTCTTTCATTCATGCTGGGTTGTTTTTGTTCTTTGTTTTTACAGAATTGATTGAGTTGCTTTTGCTTTCCCATGCCACATGAATGCACCTGACCAATTATTTATCGTTTCTACCCCCTTGACAGGGATGAGACTGTGTCCTGTAAATCATCATCCCATTCAGTTTATTTGCTTGGAACTTGGACTTCTGTGTTGACAGTGTGTGACTAATTTGCATGTTTCTATCTGCCCCCTTTCTCCATACCTTGCACAGATGTTATCATTTATGCTTTAGCTTTTTCAGATCCCTTTATAGCATAAACTAGTTTCTTCATGTTCATTTAATTGCACCCTGAGAAATTATCTATCCACATACTCAGTGGCAAAAGACAAGAACAGATGGCTCTAAAACTGAAATAGGAATTCTTCTGGAAACTTAAAGGGAAAGATTGTGTTCAGGGACTGGATTGTGTGTATTTCATGTTTTTAGTTCCCATAAAAAAGTTGACTTCCTCAAATCAGATATAGATTTGACAAAACCATTTATTCAGCAATGGCTTCCTTGCCCTTCTTCAGCAGTGACATAAAATACCTGAGCATTTTCTTTCCTCGCTGATAAGAAAACTATTCAAATGCACTGCCATAGTATTTATTTAATTAGTTTGCTGAAATCTTTCTACGGAGAAATAAATGTGACTCTACTCTTTCCCTTTTAGACTTGTAAAATGAAGCTGACTTCCAGTGCTACAATATTTTAGTGTCCTTTGAGTCTTCCAAAGATGAAACCTAGAAAATACAAATTTAAAAGGAGCCTCATATAAACTGTACTGTTATTTTAATCAGCACTTCTATTCACTTTCTTTCTTTTAATTTGCCAGCTTTTCTTCTGATTGTATCATAATAACTGTCTAGACACTGTTCTCAACTGTGATGGATTTTAAGAGACTGTACAAACGGGGCCAGAAAAAAATAAATTAGCAGTACTGTGCATTAAAGTGCCACAGTTTAAAACGTTATGAATAGAAAAATCATTGACCACTTACATGTCAGCTAAGATAGCCTGCTATCTATTCATTTTCTTCAAGGTTATAGCTTTTGATTAGGAAGTTCTTATCCACCTTGCTGTTAAAAGGTATAATACATAGTGACTTACAACAGTATGTTTCTATGTTCCCCATTTAACTTTTTGTTTTACACTAGATGTAAAAGCTTCATGGGAATCTTGATTTGGGGTTAAGTTACAGCTATGATTATAATGGTCTTGGGGACTGGTCTTATGAGTTTCCGACTTCTTTGGGGATTTGCAGGACTGCCATAGGTTCAAAGCCACAGTTATTAATGTTTTACTTCAAGCAATACAAAAATAACAATGACAACAAACAATATCAGAAACAATTCTCCCAGTCTGATATTTAATCAGTAGGAACTGGTATAACCATAATGAAAGACTTCCTAACAGTCTGAAAATCAGCTTATGCCCTAAGCATCCCCTAACCCAAAGCCCTACCACTCCACCTCTGCTGCCTCAGCCCCTTCTCCAGTATCTCCATCTCTTAATGACCTGACACCTAAAATTTAACATCTGGCCCAGTAGGGAAACTCCGTTCATGGTACGTTCCGACTGGCTACTACTCACTGATAAGCAAATATGCTATAAGTATTTTTAATGTTATTCCTGATTAAACCTCATCACTTAACCATCTCAGCGAGCATGTTAGTATCCAGGAAAGCCAGATAAAAATGGGTCTCAGAACAACTCCTAGATGTGTGAAACGAAAAAGAAGGAGGTAGAGGAAATCGCGAAGGGGGGAATAAAAAAAGATGTATGGGGAGAGGGTTTCTGCTGCGAAGCTTCAAAAGACTGTTATAGTTGCAAACAAATCTCTATTTCAGCATTTTCTTTCAGGTCAACTTATCTTTGCCAATTACCTAATTGCTCTATAGGATTTTCTCAGAGGCAGGATGACTTACCATGTTCTGCAATGTGACAAAAGATATATTCAGCCCTTAAGGTTAGAATTTGGGAATATTCGTAGGTGGGCAGGATTCTGCCTGCAAGCTTACATGTATCCAGTAGATGGTACCCCACCCAGACCTCCTTTACTGAGCCAATGCACCCATCCCCCAGCAGCTGGTGTGAGTTTCTAGTGGTTCACAGGTGCACCCTCTTACAGGTAATTTGTGTCAGCCAAGGAGATCACCCTTGCCTGCAAATGCCTGGGAGGTGTGCTTCCACCACCAGCAGAATAGCTTGCTCCTAAGGACTGATTCTATCCTTGCAGGATAATTTTCTGGTGCCATTCATGCTCCAGAGCCCTCGTGGAATCAGGTTGAGCTAGATAACCACACCTTTGTTTAGCTTCTTCTCCTGCACCAGCCTGCTTTCCTTGTGTCCTTGAAGACTTCTCCTGAAAGCACTCCCTTAAAGAATCCCTGTGTCAGTTTCCACTTTTAGGTAACCCAATACTTTTTTATTCTTGAAGACAGAATTGAAGACGTTTTTTCCTAAATATAAATGACAAAAAATTATATTTTTACACTTTCATCAAGTCTAATTTTTAGACTTTTGTCAAACAAATTTGAGGGACGTTAATAATGTTTAATGTTGATTTTCTACAAATTATACCATTACAAATCTAAAATAGAATGTAGTCCTAGTTTTCTTTTCTGTTGCAATACTTTTTTTCTTTTTGTTGGACTTCCGTATTTGAAACTCATGTTTTCCATTATGTTTTCCCTATTTCTGATTATCCTGCACATACAGAGATATAAAGGAAAAGTGTCAATACATTGTAGAATACAATTAGCTACCTCAGCTAATAGAGAAGGCATCTGGGTATTTTTGATTTGCCCCCCACCCCATCCACTCTCCACCCTTCTCCATCCTGCTCTGAGCCCCAAGACTTTAACTTCTGGGGACTGTACCAACAGGCTTCCTTGCCCTCCAACTTTCAGTTCAGCCAATGGAAGACATTTGCAAAGAAATTGAAGGATTAGTGAAGAATGAAGCAAGCATTTTTATTCCAGCAGCAAACTCCCTGCCAGGTCATCACAGGCTGGCTCTGACCCTCTGTCCAAGGCACCAGTTCCTTCTGGGCAGCCCTTTCCATCCAGCTCTTTTCTCTGTATTCCAGTAACTAATTGCTCCCCACCCCAGACCCCTCAGAACTCCTGCTTTTGCTGGCTCTAGGGTACTGCCCTATCCTTTGTTACTTAACCCTGCCCACATCATTATAAACACTCCCTTCATTAAGCTCCCTTCAGTGGTCCCTTTGAGAGTGTGATCTGTCTGGACATTGGGTGAAACAGTAGGATGTCCTAAGTTGGCTAACACTGGAATGGAAAATATTTCTTACTTGGGAAAAAATGAATCTGCTAAAAATACTTAAGTCATTCCTAGGGTATCTGTTTACTTAGGAACTCCTAGACTCATTATTACCCATTGATTTTTTTTTTTTTTGGTTATAGTCATTCAATCATTCCATTTTTTCATTTATTCCATAACCAGTTATTGATCACCAACTAAGACTGATGCTCTGTGAGCTATGGTAATCATGCAAGGCACAGAACTACAGTGTCATGCACTACATCATAAATTTCTCCCTGTGAATGATTTCCAGGTTACCTTTGAACAGTGACTGTAGGCGAATGAAAATGCTAAAGAATGGAAGTAAACATGCTGACCTCTATTTGGTACTGAAATGAGAAAGCCCAGGGATTAAAGGAATGAAAGTGACTTGTAAGACAATTGCTCTTACAGTAAGCGATTGAAGTACCACTCTGGAGAGGTCTCAATGGATGAAGAGGTTATCAACCCTTTGTATGGAAAAGCCTGTGCTCTAGAAGATGCCTGGTAGCTAAGTGGATGGTCTTAAAGCTGTGCTGAAAATTGGGGTGAAAAAAGCTGTGAATCCCAAATGCTTTGGAAACAATTTCCCAGGCTGTCTTACCTAAGGGGCACGTCATTCAACAGTGACTGAACAGTCAATTTAGTGAAAGTCAGTCAAACAAACTGTTTGATATTCTCAAGACTAAAAAAACCAGTTGTGTGACCAAGTTTTTCATTTTTCAAGGCAGTCATTGTCGAAAGAATCTAAATTTTTCAGATGATTGCTTTTAGAATAACACTGAGGTTTAATCTCTGAGTTGTTCTTTCTGCTACAGACATCTTGAAACAGAGGAAATAAATGCTGCAGAGTAAAAAAAAAGTCTTCAGGACAAAAGCGTGGTTTAGGGTACCACTTACAAAATATTTCTACATTTTGCTGCATATTCTATATTGCTGAATCATAACTAAATATGTTTTCCCCAAAAAATGTATTTCTTTAAATTAAAGGAGCTAGGGAAATGCTGATATAATCAAGAAAAGGTATTGAACTTAACAAAAGTATAGAGGGTTGCCTTCATTCTTAACCCCTACCACTTGGTCCAGTTTCCTGGCACTTCTGATTACGCCATGCAGATTGTTGAATGACTAAAAAAGAGCAGAAGTTATTTGTAGATGGCAATAATTCCATCTGTGTCTAAGAAGACGAAGAGACATTTGACAATGATATTGACCAGTATAATAAATATTTGAGAGCTGGCCAATCTATGTCAGGTAAATTTACCTGAAATAATATTATGCATAGATATGTAAGCTCCTATTGAAATATAAAGATTTGCTGATATTTTTGTGAAATACAGTGTTGTTTCTAGCCTATGCTCATATTCATCACAGCTGCTATATGCAATCTGAAGACATTCAGATGGGGAATGGGAAGCATTAAATACTCCAGTTGCAAATTATCTTCAAGAAGAGTGGGACTAACTAATGAACATTCCTTTGGCTAAACAATCAAATGTGGCACACTGTTGGTTGGCTGATCTCTGTCAAATACAAGGGTTCCCTCATATGATAAGAAATTTGGGAGTGAAACGAATTGTCAGCACAGGGCCTCTGAGTGCCTTGGGAGCCAGACGGTATGCCATTTTTATCTTGATATTCCAAAACCTAGGTCAGTGCTTGGTGTACGCTACACACAGTATATGCAAACACTGGTCATAAATATCTGTGGAGTGAACCAGTGTGTTTTGAGTTTTAGCAAAGGGTAACAATCAGTGCCCCTCTTTAGGGCATGAAAGTGTCAAAACAATAAATGACCTCATTTGGCCGGGTAGGAAACAGGTATGTCCACAATTTGACATGAAGTAACGCTGTGAGAGAGAAACGTAATAAGCACAATGGATTTATTTTCCTGGAAAACCAATGGCTTCCATTTATATTCAAGCCAAAAGGTTCAGTTCTTTATACATAGTCCTCCATGGTCAGCTCTGATCGAGATGAATTTTGTCCACACTAAGTGGGAGAAATATCACATCTTTGTTTCTTTAAATCAGCTTAGTTCAACTGTGATCCATCCCATTGGAATTCCTACTCATGCTTAGCCCCAGCCTCCAACGCCCACCTCCATGTGTGCACGAATGTGCGCACGCGTGCACACACACACACACACACACACACACACACAGATGAGGCTCTGATGAGGCAAAGATAAGAATAAAACAAAGTTCTAGTCTTTGGAAAGGTCCTTCTAAGATCCTTCAATTTTCTCTCTACTTCTGAGTATGTTTAGTATGGTTCCTTTGTGTCTCGTAACCTGCCCCTGGGTCACACTTGGGGTATAGGGATTTGGGTGAGTCTGAGCAAACAGGGCCACTCCTTCCTGAGGGCTCCTCACTCTCCCTGGTGCTGTCAGACTGAAGAGCTTGAGTTCACAACACCAGCAGCCCGTGGTCCTTTCTCTCCTTTTCATTCTGACTTAGCTCTTTCCCTGCTTCCAAATCCTCTCCCTTGTTCCTCACCAACTCTGGCACTCCATCACTTCTAAAGGGCTGAGATTTTTATATAAAAGAAAAAAGAAGCTTTGGGTTTGACGGCTTGTGTTTTCTACCAGGCTAACATTATCCATGAAGCAAGAAATTTCAAAGCCTGGATTCTGCCTTGAAATAGAGCAAGGAAAAAGCAGAAGTAGAACAAATACGATTGAATGTCTTAAATTGTCTGCTGCAAAACAAAGCCAAAGTGTTTTGGGTGAAATTCAAGAGGATGGTAGATGGATATTTGTAATACTAACGTTGGCTAAAGGTGAATTTTAAAACTGTATTTTAGGAATTGTTTATTAATTACTCATTATGATTTTGAAAGAATCACTTTGATTGTACACTTTTACTTATGTCACCTGAAATTCTAGTAGATGATCTAGTGGTAGATTTGTGGTGGGACCGCACTCAGTGTGATTTGTGAGGGTGTATCTTATATCTGTGTATAAGTTTCCTTATAAACTCTTACCCTGCAGTATAATTTTCTCCTAAGAGCTTAGCTGCTTTGAGAAATAAATTTAGAACTCAGGTGAGGTGTCTGTTAAATAAAACCACAGAAAGCCTGGAAAACAAATTTTCTAATATTCTAATCTACCTCCAATTGGCAGGATTTACCATAATTCTATTTCAAACTTGACCCAACCTCTCCATACATATTTTTCATATGTGGCATGTTTTATCAAATATTTTACTTTAAATACAAAGAAAGTTCCTTTGTGAAAAAAACATATATTAAATCTTTTTCCTAACTGAGATGTTGGTCTAAAGCAATGTTTAAAATTAATGTAGAATTTTTTATTCTTTTTATAAGATCGCTAAGACTACTTTTTGCCTAACAAAGAAAGGACCATTTATGGTAGGTAGGAAAGTGGATGGATAGATGTATTTTACATTAGGAAAGAGTAATAAATATTTAAGACTCAATAGGCGTATCACTGTGCTATATAGTTTGTGTGGAGTACATTTTCCTAAAATTTTGACCACCTGTTTTTTGAGGAAAAAAATGCCCAGGTAATGTAGTCACTAAGCAACCAATTGGATGCCTGTTTTCAAGGACAGTTACACATATACACATACACATATAATATGCTTGCATGTATTTACCAAGTGTTTCCAAAAGGCTTTGAAATCCAAACACACTCTAGGAATTAGCACTACTCTCAAATACGTCAAGGGCTCTGCAGTTCCCAGTAATAATCTGGATCACAGGCCATTATGCATCCCCAGTTGGGCTCAACATCTGCTCTGAATATGTATTTATTAGTGAACACTTTAAGAATTTAGAGGCTAATCTGGAAGGACCAGATCAATTTGACCTGTGTTTTAATGTTCCTGTGTTTAATGCAATCTGTATTTGAACTCTTTGCTGACTCTCTGCACTTTTTCTTGAAGTTCCCGTCTAGTATTGAAGAGAAAGTTCCCATCTAGTATTGTGGGAGGATCCCTTTTTTATTATTTGTCTCATTTGGTTAACAGATGCAGTTTGATAAAGAGTAAGAAGTCTTCGCAGGTGAGAAGGGTCTCAGATGTGGGCTCTTTCCTTGGCTCTATAAACTATTTTACTGTTTCTGAAATAGACTCCCAACCTGTTATAGACAAATCGATTTCACTGCATGACTTATAGAAATGTTGGTTGTCTCTGGGGCTTGTATTTGGCTGGTATGACTGGTTATTAAAATAGAAATCCTTGGGTACCCTTAGGATTATCCTAAAACTCCCTCCCCCACCACCCTTCCACCACCCTTGGGTCCCACTGACCTCCCCTGTACTCTAGCTCTATGACTGTGTCTGCTCTGATTGCTTTGTGGCCATCCATCAAGTTGTTAAATATTTTTCACATTATCTAAGTTCTTTTAATTATACTTGTTCTTCTGTGCTTAGAGATAGTAAGCCACATGGATGGTAGGGTTACCAGAATATTCTTTGTCGAGTGAGCTGTTCTCCATTATGAAATGAATCTTTTAATTCAAAGAGTGCATTACTTTGGAGACCCTACTAATGTTATCATCAGGGCAGACAAGAATTGGAAATTAGATCATGTACCTAGTACTCCTCCACCCCCCAGATTCTCATGATGACCCATGGAGCTGGCACTCTCCGCTCCGTTGTGTAATGTATATGCCTTCTTCCCATCCCACTCTCATACACCTCACATTCAAATTGGTTTTCTTCATTCAACTTGCCCTATCTAGGACATCCCATGTTCACCTTCACAAATTCCTCCCATCCTTTTTTTTTATTGTGGTAAAAGTCACATAATATAAAACGTACTATTTTAACCATATTTACTCGTACAGTTCAGTGGCACTAAGTACGTTCACATTGTTGTGCAACTCTCACCATCATCCATCTCCCGAATTTTTCACCTTCCTAAACTGAAACTCTGTCCCCATTAAACACTAACTCCCCTCTCCCCCTCTCCACGCCCCCCTGCCAAGCCCCAGCCCCCGGCATCAACCAATGTACTTTCTGACTGTGAATTTGACTATTCTTGATACCTCATATAAGTGGAATCTAACAGTATTTGTCTGCACCTACTGTATACTGGAATGCATTTTTAAGGTTAATTTAATATATGTTCTACAAACAGATTGTACCTTTTTTATTCCCCTGTGCTAAACAGTAGGTTCTCATTAGTTATCTATTTTATACATAGTAGTGTATACATGTCAATCCCAATTTCCCAATTTATCCCACCCCCTCCCCTTTCCTCCTTTGGTGTCCATACGTTTGTTCTCTATGTTCATGTCTCTCCTCCCCTCCTTTTTATACAGTCCCTCCATCCATATGGCTCTGTGCTCCTCCTTAGGACTCTGCTTTTGGCATTCAAAGAAATTGATTATCTAAACACATCACTGCTGATGTGATGTTTACGGCTATCATGAGAAGAAAAGACTTGTACCTAGTGAACTGGGTTTTGACTGTGACATTCTGGAGTCACGGTCCTCACCCGTTCTTTATTAGCCAAACCAAAAGACACTCTTAATCGGTGAGTCCTACAGGCCTGGGAGGGATGCTGACTCACAAGAAGCTGGCTGAACCTTTCGGAGGCATCGTTACTCATGCCTCCTTCCCATCTGTGCAGTCCTTTCCAGAAGAAGGAGCATTTTCCAAAAATTGTACTGATATAGTCTGAATGAAGCAGAAGTTTTTATACCATTATTTAGTGAGTTTAAGAGACTGTTCACATTGCCTGCTTGCATGGGGCAAGCAAGGAAGAATAAATCAGTCTGCTTTAATTTTTCAGAACGGCTGGATTGGGTCCCAGATCATCAAGTTGTTATGGTACCTTCCTTTTGCTTTGGCCCCAGAGTCACTGCTGAGTAATATTCTTTAACCCAATTATATTCACGCTTCTCTCAAGTCCTCTTGTGTTCAATAAGGATAAACATTATTTAATGGCATATTACTTCTTTAAAAGGTTTCAAACAGCATGAACTTTAGATTCCATTTCTTCTAGCACAATCGATCAGCCACATCTCACTGTGCCTGATACTTCACACCTCAAATATCTAAAATCTACTCACTATTTGCTCATTCAAATTCATGTAAGAATCCATCACGCCAAATAAAATTTATCTCAGCTATGGGTTTTCTCTGACGGACCCCTAATATTCTGCCTCTGTCCATATTCTAGAAGGGTGGTCGTATAGCATAGTGTTCCCGTTCTGATATTTAAGAAAAATCATCAGAATATACAGGTTTGCTAAAAAGGACCCAAACCACTTGAAGGAGAAACAGTAGCCAAGAGTTTGGGGGTGGAAATGGCAAAGATGTTGCTGGTTTTCAGAAATATCAGGACCATCTGCTTTGTCAACAACACTTCTGCCACAGTCAGAACCAGCTGGTGAGAATAACGGCTCGGCAGGATCGCAGCCCCTGAGATGACAGAAGTCGGTCTTCCTGATAGGGGAAAGTTTGTTTTGGAAGGGGTTTGACAGGGGAGACAGCGAGTGGGGAGCTGCAGGCCCCAACAAGGTCTGTGTTTGCAAACACAACGTAGATCATACGACTGATGAGGGCTGTTTGTCCTGGCCTTGTCTCAAGAATGCCTTAGTCACACACATGGCGCTTATAGAAGTCAGGTGCCATATTACTCACTGGAACGCCTTGTCCACACCTTGACTGGAGATGTTATGGGGCATCGATAAATTGGATTCTCTACTCTTCTTGGAGTTGTCCTGGGACAGCATGAGAAAGCAGTAAATGAAGGCTGGCCATTGTGGTGTGGAGGATTATCTTGATACTATTCTGAGCCGTGGTGCGTTTGCCTACATGAAGAAGCAGTGGGTCAGATGACTCACTGGGGGAAGTGAAGAACGCTCTCCCAAGAAAACATTCCCTAAGCTATGTCTGCGCAGAAAACATTCCTGTCACCATTTACTTCCTCCTGGCCCCAAATATCCATCCACTTGTCACCAAAAATTCATGATTTGGGTTTAATCTAAGGGCCACATGAAGAATGCCATCATCATTTCAAGGTAGACAGAATGTCATGTGATAAATGGTAAAACAAAGACCTGCATTAGATCAGGTGTATCATTAAAGTCTGACAAAGTGGAAAAGATGTGATTCAATTTTACTTTGGTTTAAATTCTGTAGAATGCTAGAATTGGTACGATCTTGCCATTTTTAGGTCTAATCTATTACGGTATAACAGTAGTTACCTTTAGCCTCTTTCAAACCTGTATAAATATAATAATTAGGAATATGCAGCAGAGATTTTGTGTGTGTGTGTGTGTGTGTGTGTGTGTGTGTGTGTGTAACTGTTCCTCTGGCTTTCAGTCCAACTATTGACAAGTGCTGTTTTGTTGTACTGTCCTATGGCAATGGTTTTTCAAGAAAATTAAGCAAGTGATAGGCTCCATTTTAGTACATCTTAGGTAATCTCCTAAAAACTAAAATGACTTTTCCTATATAATGACAGAATGGTCCATCCTCCCAATTTGACTTTATTTATACAGGTAATTCTCAGAATCCTCAAAGTAGCCAGTTTCCAAGACAGCTCCCTTGAATAATCCATAAGATCACTTTTATTGCACTGTAGTCCAAATGTGAATCTTGCAGAGATTTTTTTTTCATGGCAGTTCATAAACATTCTAGTTCCTTTTTAGCTAGACTTGTCACTAACAAAGCATTTACAGTCAACATTTGCAAGGTGGCTATCAAAACTGAATTCTGTTCCTCCATACTAAAGATATTTATGTACTTATGAAAACAACTACTCAGATTCATTAAGTACAGCTATAAATCTTCCTCCTGAAATGGTGATTCTGCTGTCTTCAAGTCTCTACAGAAACACAGTGCTAACTGCTGCAGGTTGACTTTAGCCTAGAGGCAGACTGCTACAGAGACCGTATGGTAGCATAGATAGAATGTGAAAAGAATCCACCCCCCCAGTCTGCCCTGAGGTCCCAGGCAACCTTGAGCAAGTCATTTGGGCTTTTCTTTGCATTTCAGAGTTTCTTTCTACAACAATGGAAAAATCCTTGCATCTTCTCTCTTTGCAAGAATCATTCTAATATTGCCTTAATTTCTTCCTATTATATACATTTTTACTATTGTTTTCCTATTTCCCTTATGGTATGATCATCCAACATTCCTGGGTAACTGTGTGATTATGTCAGAGAATCAGAGGACATTTATGCTTTGGGCAGGAAGCTGGATTAGAATAATTAGGCAACTGTTAAGGCCTATGATTCTCCTTCATTTCTCATGCTTCACTGAAATGTTACAATATTTTCTTCATGGCCTTCTTTTTTTCATATGTGCTCCATGCCCCTTCCTCAGTCTTCTTTTATATAATCCACATTTGTTTTTAATATTTCAAACTTCCTAAACAAAAGAAAGGGCTACATATTACTGAGTTCTAGCATATGGGAGATGATTTATTCATTCAGCAAGCATGTAATCAATAACAGAGTTGAAGGACTGTCAGACAAAAATAGGACAAAGTTAGGAGAGTTTCAAAGAGAAAAATTTTTGACTCAGCATAAATTTTTTTCTTCCCATGTCGACTTGCTTAAATGTGAGACATGTAGGACAGAGAGCATTGCTTTGCTAGAAGAAGGCCGTGTGCTGAAAAAGAAGGAAATTCTGGGCACTACCACAACCTGCATACAACTACCCTAGTTGCTCAGGCTGGGCCAGCAGAATCACTGGCTTGTCCAACAGGGTTGTCAGAACAGGCCTGATGGAATCAAGCAGTGATACCAGTGGACCCTGTTCAGCTATTGGGAAGGAGGTTCCCTGGCTATGATGTGAAGTCGGATTTCAAGACTTTGGAACATTATCCCATCCTCAACAGCACCCTAACCAATGGCTAGAGAACCACCACCACCACCATTGCCCTCATTCTCAGTGAAAAAGGACTGCCTAGAAATGGGGATAGTATCTGCCCCAACATACCTGGGTTCTAGCCCTGTCCTAGTTTTAGAAAGAAACTGAGATTCTGGGTAGTATAACCATGCAGACTACTGAGAAAAGAAAAGGGAAAAAAGCAGCCCTTGACATCCAGAAGATGGCCTTGCACACACAGCTAGGTCATGTTATTTTCCTATTGGACATCAACAATCTCACAGAATACCAACATCAGACAAGGTTACTCTGAGACCAAGATAAAGTAAGACAAAACAAGCCTACTTCATAATCTTGTCTAAGTACAGATAAAACCGAGGTCACCGTACCACCCATAAAATACCAAACACCCCTTCTCTTGGCCACAATGAGTGGCTGCTCCTTCTTTACTACTTTGCCCTGTCTATAGGTAAGATTTCTTGATACCCGATTGTAGAACTGGCCCTACTTTCTGACAGCATCCAATCTAGAGTGAACCCCCTGCTTTTTTAGACCTTCCCTCATATCACTCAACCATAGCCCAGATCCTCTAAGACAGTGGTCCCCAACCTTTTTGGCACCAGGAACTGGTTTCCTGAAAGACAATTTTTCCACGGACAGGGGGCAGGGATGGTTTCGGGATGATTCAAGTGCATTATTGTGCACTTTATTTCTATTATTATTACACTGTAATATATAATAAAATAATTATACAACTTACCATAATGTAGAATCAGTGGGAGCCCTGAGCTTGTTTTCCTGCAACTGGATGGTCCCATCTAGGGGTGATGGGAGACAGTGACACCGGAAGTGTGTGACTTATGTCCAGTCTACTCCGTAATCTCAGTTTCGTTGCTGTCACTGCAGAAAACCCTGCTTCACAAAAATAAAATGTTGGAAATGGAAGCAGGCTTTTCAGTGCTTTTGTGGCAATATCAGGACATTCCACCTTGACTTTAATCCAGAACGTATGGAGATTTGAAGTTGTCTCAAACATACGTTTAAGGCCACCGTCATTTGCAATCTCAAGCAGTTGATCCTCTTCTAGCACGGACAAAGTCGATTCACCTGGCTTATTCACAAATGGGTCACGGATCCATTCCTTCCCAGTTCGGTGGTCTTTTGTGGTTGGGAAGTAATGCTCAAACTCTTTTGAAAGCTGAGATAGGTGATCATGCACCAGCTGGGAGAAAGAAGGCCCTGGCTCAGTCTCTTTCAAAATCTCTACTAATGTTTGAAACATGTCAAAAATCCCAATGTTCACTCGTCGCCCCATAATTCCAGTTTGGCTTTGAATGCAGCCACTTTATCTGCCAACTTGAACACAGTTGTCATTCCCCCCTGAAGTGACAGACTGAGTTCGTTGGGCAGGTTGAATATGTCACACAAGTAAGCAAGTTTTGCGACCCATTCTGTGTCACTGAAATGTGCTGTCAGTGGTGACTGTTTTTCTAAAAGAAATCTCTGGAGCGGCTCTCATAACTCAAAAGCTCTGACCAGTGATCTACCTTTAGAAAGCCATCTCATTTCTGGTATAAGAGAAGACGTATGTGCTCTGCGTCCATCTCCTCACAGAGCTGTGTGAACAGATGTGAGTTAAGAGCATGTACTTTAATGTTGTTGATAATTTTGATCACATCCTGCAAAACGCTGTTAAGTTCAGGTGACATTTTTCGGCTAGCCAGCATTTCTCTATGGATGACACAGTGCGTAGACTCACATTCAGAAGCGATCTCTTTGACCTGAGTAGTGAAACCAGAAAGCTGTCCAGTCATGGCAGCCACTCCGTCCAGGCATATACTGTCACAAAATGACCAATTCAGTTTTCTTGATATGTAACCATTCAAAGACTTGAATACTTCTGCAGCTGTGGTGTTGGTTGGCAACAGAAGTGCCACATAACATATCCTCGTGCACATCCTCCTGAAAAATATATCGCACAAAAACAAGCACTGTTACCTTGTTGCCAACATCGGTAGACTAGTCAACCTGGATCATGTACCATGGTGACTCATTAATCCTCTCTAACAATTGTGCCTCAATATCCTCTGCTATTTCATCGATTCGTCTAGTTATGGTGCTATCCTAAAGAGGAACACGTGCCACCTTTTGAACTGCAGCCTCTGCTAAAAGTTCACGACAAATGTCCTTAGCAGCAGGCAGGATCAACTCTTCACCAATAGTAAAGGGCTTCTTAGCTTTAGCAATGTGGTCAGCCACTAAGAATGATGCTCTCTGTGCAGATACATTTGATGAAGTGGTGGCCTTCAATAATTGCTTCTGTTCTTCCTGTTCATGTTTTTTTTTCTTTTGAAAAACTCCAGAGTCTTGTCTTTTAATGCAGGGTGCTTGGTCTCCATGTGGCAAAGCAGTTTTGAAGGTTCCAGGGCTTCCATGGCCTCGCCACATATTATACAAAGCAGGCTTGGAGGATGTGAATCACCTGTTGCAATGAACCCGTAATTTAAGTAGGACTCTTGGTATTTTCTTTTAAATGCAGTTGGCAGTCTTAGAGTCTTTTTGTTGTCAGTCTTAGAGTCTTCTGCTGTCTCATCACTGGGTCTTTCCCCCTTTTCAAAGAAGCTCTCCAGCAACATTTGTTTTTTACTCATTTTGTCTAGGGTTAGCTTGTGGGCTTACCAAAACTGTGACTGAGACAAGTGCATAGTGCAGGAAAGAGCCGCCGATGGAAGTGGTAAATAAAATAATGGGTGGGCCACACGTGGACTAAAATGTGTCAGATTCTGACTTAAATCCTGCCACCAGATGCAGCTGTACAATTGAAGTATAGCAACTCACTTGCCACTGTAAAGCCTGCCACCAGATGCAGCTTAATTGTCACTTGCCATTCACTGATAGGGTTTTGATATGAATCTGCAAGCAACTGATTTATTATGGTCTCTGTGCAGTCAAACCTCTCTGCTAATGATAATCTGTATTTGCAGTCGCTCCCCAGCGCTAGCATCACAGCCTCAGCTCCACCTCAGATCATCAGGCATTAGATTCTCATAAGGAGCATGCAGCCTAGATCCCTTGCGTGTGCAGTTCACAGCAGGGTTCAAGCTCCTATGAGAACCTAATGCTGCCACTGATCTGACAGGAGGCAGAGCTCAGGTGGTAATGCAATCGATGGGGAGCAGCTGTAAATACAGATGAAGATTCACTCACTCACCCGCCACTCACCTCTTGCTGTGCAGCCTGGTTCCTAACAGGCCACGGACCAGTACTCAGGGGTTGGGGACCCCTGCTGTAAGAGGGTCTTTCTCATTTCTTACAGAGACACCCCATAGTTTCCTATGGTGTGTGTTCTCCCTCGCTGAAACAAGTGATAAACCCAACTTGTCCAATTGCAGGTGTGCTCCTGATGGCCTTTGGCTGCAGGGATTGACACGGCAAAGTTGAATTCAAGACAGAAGCCCAGTTCTAAGGAATGAGCCAACATTTAGAGGATGAGCATTTATTACAACTGTAACACGTTTGGAGTTACACAAGCAGCTGAGGTTTGCCTCAGGCCTGGACCTTGGAACTAGTTCTCACCACAAGTCAATTCCAAACTACTCCAGAAAGTAGAGCTGATGTCATAGTTCTGGCTGAAATTGGGATCTTTAGGGTAACAGGAAACACTACTTGGGCCTGCCGTGGGGAGTTAGGGAAAGAAGAAGCAAAGAGGGAAGAAAGCAGCAGTCAGTGAGCTGAGCTGTTTTTATGATACTCAAAAAGCCATGTGATGTTACAGGCAAGGACCTTCATAATCAGAACTATCAAATCTGTCAACCACCCAGAGATGCATGAAAGAAAACCAAAAATAATGATATTACTGTTGCTAGAATCTAGGAAAACCTTAAGAAAGTCTAGCTATGAGGCCATTTATACAGTATCCTTTTTATTTAGTTTATGCTCTCTTGCTTTCACTCTCTCTCTTTCATACACACAATACCTTGTTATCAGTGTATCTTTATTGTTTTCTATTTTCAAGCCTTTTATACTTATTCTCAAGGCTAGGTGTTCTAACTTGTTTTATTTTCTGCTTAAAGCAGTAGTTCTTGACTTTGGTGGCTATGCATTAAAATCCCCTGGGGAACATTAAAAAAAAAAAAAGTTGCGTCTAGGACATACCCCAGACCAATTCAGCTAGAATCTCTGGAGTAAAACTCTGATATCAGTTTGATGTTTTGTTTTGTTTTATTGTCTTTCTCTTATGCACAGGTGACTCCAATGTACAGCCAAGATTGAGACCCACTGGCTTAGAGTTTCTGCCTTAGCTTTGCTAAGAGTCTCCTTATTTAACTGGTGAGTTCTTTTCCAAAGAACAGACCATACCCTTCAGCCATATTCCTCTAACACAATTCTTGACTTGCCTAGGTCCCACCTAGGGGCTTAATTTGAGAGTGCTGGGGTTGGCTCAGTCACCTGTATTGAGCACTGAACTTCCACCAGGTACACAGGGGGAATATTTAAAATAAGAATAGTTCATACCAACCAGTTAGAATAGGTGATGGCAGCTGTGCTGGGGGATTTGTGGGAAGAGGGTCAGAGAGACCTCCAAATGTGCCAAATATCAAATCTTAATTGCTGGATGAAGGTGAGGCACAAGGGATCCGAAGAAGTGGTCTGGGAAGCCAGGGCAGTCAAGTGTCATTTGGACGACCTGCAACCAGCAAAGAAGCATTTTCATGCTTTAACATCTGGTGCAGGCTTTCCTGTGAGTATGACCAGAATATCAGCCCTCCACGAGCCTGCAGCTAGAGTAGCACCTGTCACTCTTGTGTAGCAACTATATATTTGCTATTTGAGAATGCATATCATGTGCTCAATAGATGCTTGATAAATGAATGAATGCATGAACTTTAATGCAGAGAGCCCTTTTATTCTTTCTCACAATCTTTAAAAATATTTTCTCTTTTAGACCATAGCCACCATCTTAGTATCTTTATAACTGTAAAGACCATGAAGAATATCATAATGCCTTTTTTTGAATATTGAGCATACTGTGTGCTTAACATGGTATTTGGTATTATAAGGAAGAGCAGAAAGTATAAGATAAGATTTCTGAGTTCCAGGTGCTTATGGATACCAGGTTAGACCCTTGGTGCCATTTCACCTCATGGTCTTACCAGGCCCTATGGAATCAGCACCCAGAGGGAGCATCTACAATGACAGCATCTCAGGTCCCATGGCTGGCTACTGGGGAAGGACAACTGGGGGCATGAAGACTTTTCTTTTACCCTATTCCTTATAAATAACTTCTTATTCATAGACACAAGAGATGAAATTTCCTGATCTATATCAAGCTATATGTTGCTTGATATACATTATTTTAAGAGGTACCTCTTGATCCAATTACTTAACAAAGCAGTGGAAGCCAAGGTCAGAACATTCAACCATCCTAACTCCAGTCATTAGTTCACATTATTTTTCATGCCTCCCTCTTGAAGAAAATTAAACCAAAGCCACCAGTAGGTAAAAAGCAGAAAGAAGAACTGCATTTTATTCCATAGACAGAGCCCATAGTGAGCATACATTTATACAGTGAGCATACATTTTAGCATTTCAGAAGTCTTAAAGTGATTTATTGATTCCAAAAATGTCCTAATTTTAAAGAACCTAGGCAAACAATTTTTCATTATATTTAAAATATATGGTTAATATATTTGATTTGGTTTAAATATTTGATATCCCCACAATGATTCATATGATACACACATTTTAATCAGTCTTGAGAATTAATAATGATTATATTTGTTACTGTGAAATATCCACCCAAAGGTGCTCTCATGGGCATACAGTGCCCAAAACAAGTGTGGTCCTTGGCCAGGACCCTAACTTTAAGGATTACTTTCCTGGTCTTTCTCCAAACGGTGCCTCCATAGATAGAATGACTATCTTGATTTTTGGTCCAATGCACCTTCTCTTTATCTTAGAGTGTTTCTTTGCTATAGTGGCATTAAAAGTTTTTACAATTAGTTAATATCCAACACAGATCCATGAAGATAAATACTGGTCTATCCTATCAATGACCAAAATAAATTACTCAGTTTTCCATTGCACAGGAAAAGCCCATTTTCATGTTGGTATCAGGAAACACATTGAATGACCAGAATTTAATCATATAACTACAGGGTATTATTGTATGACGCTCTTATCATTCAGGGACTTAATTTGAAGGTTGGTATTCTTTATGATAAATGTCTGCATAATATTAGGTTTTGCTCCAGTTATTTGAATACCCAATGGAAGCCTAACATTCTATTAAGGTCAGTCTTCTGAAAATAAGCTGTGAGTTTAAGTTTTTTTAATGTATTCTTTCTTTGGTATCTCTCTATGTTTGATTTCTGTGAACACCTGTGTCTACAGGACACAGCTGGATGAATTTGCAGCTGGAATAATACATAAGCAGAAAAATATTCTGGGAATTCATATGAAGAGATAAAGCTTTCAATGCAAGGCCCAGCTAGCACAGAATAGTTAAGTTGAGAAATCTAACTCACAGAAGAAGAACTGGCTCCATGCAGAAGGAGTAAAGCCTTTAAGTAAAAAGGATGGAAAGTAAACTCAAGCCCGTTCCTGGCCAGCCCCACTGTTGAAGGGATCTGAACTGAGGAATCAGGATGGAATGAGGCACTGGGACTTGTCTGCAGTGCTAGCTGTCAACTAGTCATGTGAGACATGGGGATTTGCAATTGGAGGCAAGGCACAGCAGGCTGAGAGCAAACACCCAGAAACCTAGGGCATGGATTAGAATGAAATGGCAACAATAGGCTCCCCAGCTCAGCAACTGAGCTATCAGAGTAAGTACTACAGCCCACACACAACCTGAACCCCAGTTGGGTCACACAAAGAAGGCAGTCACTGATGGAACTGTAAAAAGATGCTCTTGTCTAACATGTAAGGTTCCATTTACCTCCGGGCACTTAAACATCAAAAACGGCAGCCTGGGCTTCCCTGGTGGCACAGTGGTTGAGAGTCTGCCTGCCAATGCAGGGGACACGGGTTCGAGCTTTGGTCTGGGAAGATCCCACATGCCGCGGAGCAACTAGGCCCGTGAGCCACAACTACTGAGCCTGCGCGTCTGGAGCTTGTGCTCCGCAACAAGAGAGGCCGCGACAGTGAGGGGCCCGCGCACCGCGATGAAGAGTGGCCCCCGCTCGCCGCAACTAGAGAAAAGCCCTCGCACAGAAACGAAGACCCAACACAGCCAAAAATAAATAAATTAATTAATTAATTAATAAAACAAACAAACAAACAAAAAAACCGGCAGCCTGAAGAATATTTCCAGAACCTCTTGGCTACTTACTGAGGGAACAGCCAAGAGATCCATATGACAAATAAGTTAGAAAGGAGAATGAAAAAGATGATAACAGAAAAAATGCAAGGTCTCAGGACTTACTGATTGTTGTGTTCTGTTAGTAAACCAGATCAGTTCTAGGGCATATTTGCACTCCGTCAAGACCAAATTCTCAAATGCAAATTAGCTTTCAATAAAATTGAACCAGACTCAAAATAAATCAGACTTAAGAAGACAAAATTTGTAATTTAAAAAACTGAATGATAAAACCAGATGCAATGCCATTGCAGCTTAGATGCATCAACTCATTAATTTATTCATGGAGCAAACATTTGTTGAGCAAATAACATGTGGTAGGCATTGTTCTACACACCAGCGGACAAGACGCAGAGATTTCTAATGGTGTGGGGGGGCAAAAGAAATTAACAATAAAAATACAGAATAATTCCAGATATTGTTTGTCACAGGAGGATAACAAAGTGGGTTCATGAGATTGGCTGTGGAGGGGAAGTGAGAGGACTTCTTTATATAGAGTGGTCAGAAGAGGCCTTTCCCAGAAGGGGTAGTTTTTGACTGAGACCTGAATGGTGGAAAGGAGCTGGCAGAGGAAAGAGTTCCAAGCATAGAGTGAAGCCGTATCTGCTGCTTAGGGTTCAAGCACATCTGGACGTGTTTGATGAACTCATTTTCAGGTCCAAGAGATCCCAATGTCTATGATATCACCTGCTCATAGCCCTTGGTGTTTGGCTAAGAGAGATAGGAGCAAGGACCTGGTAAAAAGCAATGGAAGCATTGAGGAGGACTGAACAGTGTCTGTTACCCAGCCTGGGTCCAGAGACCACCATCTGAGACAAATGAAAACACCTGCTGCAGGTCAAAGATGGAGGAAGGCACTGTTTTCCAAGGGGCTCATGAGACACAAAGGAACACCATCTAGGGGACAAAGCACATTCCAGTGTAGAGGAGGGGCATACCCTCTATTTTGCAGGGGGAAGCACGGTATATTTCAGGCTCATTGTAGACAAAAGGGAAAACAACACCACTTTGACACCATGAGGGATGCAGAAAGTGTAGACATCAGCATATTCATTAAGAGCCCCCCTGTTGAGATGGTAAGAACTGCAACTCTCAAGAACTCTGGGGGAAGGATACTCCACAAATGAGCTAGAGCAGAGGAGCAGGAGTAGACTGTTTACAAATGTGTATATGACACCTGACTCCTAGAAGTATCTGCGGTCCACAAGAGAAACAGGGATTTAAGTTAGTAAAGCATGTATGTTACCACATTCCCAGCCATAAAATCCCCTAGAAATTCACCCTCTTCTCTGAATCTTCCCTTCACTTTTTTGTACCCCTGAGGATAGTTTTTCCTGCTGCTCCAAGGGGTGGCCTTGATAACATTGGGTCTGCAGGTAGGGTAGGTGTCCTCATTGTTCTTTGTTGCCTCTTTCAGACAACTCTACTCCCTTTATCCTAACCCCCATCTCCAGCATCAATAACATGTAATTATCAGTGTTATGGACTCAAATGTGTCCCTCCAAATTCATATGCTGAATTCCTAACCCCCAGTACCTCAAAATGCAACTGTATTTGGAGACTGGGTCTTTAAAGAGGTAATTAAGGTTAAATGAGGACTTTAGGGTGAGCCCTAATTCAATATGACTGATGTCCTTATAAGAGGAAATTTGGACACAGACACTCACAGAGGAAAGACCATGTGAAGACAAAGGGAAAAGATAGTCATCTACAAGCCAAGTAAAGAGGTTTCAGTAGAAACCAACTCTGCTGACGGACACCTTGATCTCAGATACCTAGCTTCCAGAACTGTGAGAAGATATGTCAGTTGTTTAAGCCACCCAGCCTATGGTATTTGTTCTGGTGCCCCTAGCTGACTAATACAATCAGATACTCATCTTCCTTGCTTCTGTTTATCTGTAGCCATCTTTGAAATTTTTTATTCTTAATTTCGTCTTGTTCCTCTCTCCTATACAACCTCTGTCTCAATCTTTGGTGATTTCTAGAACTATATGCATGATCCTTCCAACACCTCAGCTTCCCAGTTCCTTGTTCCTTTCTCTGACCCAGTCACCCACTCCCAAGGTCATCATAGATCAGAACTCCTGAGTAGAGAGCTAATCTGCCCTCAAAGAGGCTGAGAATTGTGTGAGCCTGCAAAGCCCTCAGCCAATCACTACTGGCTTCAGGCCAGATTACTGTACAGATATGCTATAAACTGTTACCCCTTTCTATGTGACCACGACAGGAAAAAGTGCTAGAAGGCACTGCACTAGATCTTATCACTACTAATAACAGCACCCCATTCACAGCCTCACCTCAACAATGACTTTTTTACAAATCACCATCTCCCATTGTTCCGGCCTCCTTTCTCTAGTTATCTAAATCCAGAAATTTTTTACCCCATTAGGGCCTATATGCTATTGAAACTTCCAAAATTAGTATTGGTTGAATAAATGAATAAATAGATGAAATAAAAATAGATTTTTAGTGTCATCCCACCTTCTCTTTAACCTTTCTTTTTCCCAAAAGTCATGAGATTAGGATGGGGCTATTTGTGTTTCACTGGGGCTATTTGTGACTTTCCTAATACACATAGGGCAAAGGAATTAATCTCAAATTAGAATTATAATCTGTGGGACACAGCCTGAGAGCTAGGAAGCCCTCAGAGCAGCCCCACTCCACCTCTTCTCATGCCGCTCATCATGATTATCAAAACGGCATCAGGACTTTGTTTTTAGGGTTCTGAATATTTTTTAGATGTTGTTCATCACAGCTGTTAACAAAAGCAAGTATTTTGCACTTGTCTTCAAGGACAGTGTGAAGCAACTGCTGTTATTCTGCAGAGAGTTGTCCATGTTTTATTTAAAGATTAGATGTGACAGTAAATTTGGAAAAAAATCCACTCGACGTGGATTGGGAAAAGTTCAATAGTCTACAGAAAATGTTGCAATCTGCTCAGATGTCCTATTATTACCTATCTACTATCTTCAAAAATGTGTAACTTCTTTCTTCTAAAGGTTTATATATGTATCTTCAAACTCTCCTCCTCAAATAATCTCACTGAGCTATGAAATTATAACTCTTGGCAAGACCATCAGAATTCACAATGACTGCAGCTTCCCTGCCAAGATCAATGTTCTGGTCTTTCACCGGCCATTGACCAGAAGGCTGTCACCCACATGGTTGCTTAAAGCTCTGTCTCTTTAGTTACCCTCATCTTACCCCCTCCTCCTCCAAATTACAGAGACTTCTCTGTTCTTGTTTTCCTCGTTCCTCCATTCTCATAACTATTTTACTTTTAATTCTCTAGAGTCTAGAAAATATATGCCTTGTGGAAAGAATATGTTCCAAAAATATTAAAAAGCATTACTGTATATCATCATGCAGCCTACTACGATTTTTAAAAAAAGAATTTAATGTGTATTCATATCTCAGAGAGACATTTATATATAGCTAAAACTACATATGGTTTTATGGCTGTTACTAGCACTTTGTTCTTACTTTACAACACTTATTATGGTATATTACGGTCAACCATTTAGGTGTCTGTTTCCCAACTAAACAATAAGTTCTTCAAGGGCAAGTACAAGGTCTTGTTCTTATTCATATCCAAAAGAATCTTGCCAAGGGTCAAGCACTTAGAATAAGTTGAATAACTATTTTTTTCAGTGGAAAAGGCTACATGAAGTTATTTTATTTTGTGTGTGTGTTAATTTAAAAAAAAAACTGGCTGTTGAGTTCTACCTTCAGGAAAGTAAGTAAATACATAGGCCAAAATTCTATTTTAGGAATTTTTTAAAAAGACCTACAACCAAAAATATTTCATTGCAGAAAGAGAGAAGCAATCACAAACATGTGGAACAGTCACTCTAAAAGTGGCTTTGGAAGCTGGGCTTTGACATCATTGGTAAAACTGCATTGCCACCGAGAACAGAACAACAGATCAAAAGTTGCTAAAAAAGCACAATGTGTAATGCATATTTGAATCACTATGCTTAAGGTCAAAACATTTCTCTTCTAGTTCACTATACATATATATGTGTGCTATGTATATATATATACTTCACACACACACACACACACACACACACACACACACACTTTCCTAATTTCAAGTGTAGCCTTCAGGTCAGTTACAAAAATTTATACCCAACTATCCCAAGTCACTTTGAGAAGAAAAATAATTGATTGTGCTAGTGAAAAAAACTGACCATTTTTTTGTTGTTGCTGTTTTGAATTGGAGTATAGTTGTTTTACAATGTTGTCTTAGTTTCTACTGTACAGTGACGTAGAATTCCCTGTGCTATACAGAAGGTTCTCATTAGTTATCTATTTTATATATATTAGTGTATATATGTCAATCTCAGTCTCCCAAATAATCCCACCTCTCCTTTCCCCCCTTGGTGTCCATATGTTTGTTCTCTACATCTCTGTCTCTATCTCTGCCTTGCAAACTGGTTCATCTGTACCATATTTCTAGATTCCACATATATGCATTAATAATGATATTTTTCTCTTTCTGACTTACTCCACTCTGTATGACAGTCTCTAGGTCCATCCACATCTCTACAAATGACCCAGCTTTGTTCCTTTTTATGGCTGAGTAATATTCCATAGTATATATGTACCACATCTTCTCTATCCATTCGTCTGTCAATGGGCATTTAGGTCACTTCCATGACCTGGCTATTGGAAATAGTGCTGCAATGAATATTGGGATGCATGTATCTTTTTGAATTATGGTTTTCTCTGGGTATATGCTCAGTAGTGGATTGCTGGGTTATATGGTAATTCTATTTTTAGTTTTTTAAGGAACCTCCATACTGTTCTCCATAGTGGCTGTATCAATTTACATTCCCACCAACAGTGTAAGAGGGTTCCCTTTTCTCCACAGCCTCTCCAGCATTTATTGTTTGTAGATTTTCTGATGATGGCCATTCTGACCAGTGCGAGGTGATACCTCATTGTAGTTTTGATTTGCATTTCTCTAATAATTAGTGATGTTGAGCAGCTTTTCACGTGCCTCTTGGCCATCTGTATGTCTTCTTTGGAGAAATGTCTATTTAGGTCTTCCGCCCATTTTTTGATTGGGTTGTTTCTTTTTTTGATATTAAGCTGCATGAGCTGTTTGTATATTTTGGAGACTAATCCATTGTCTGTTGATTTGTTTGCAAATATTTTTTCTCATTCTGAGGGTTGTCTTTTTGTCTTGTTTATGATTTCCTTTGCTGTGCAAAAGCTTTGAAGTTTCATTAGGTCCCATTTGTTTATTTTTGTTTTTATTTCCATTACTCTAGGAGGTGGGTCAAAAAAGATCTTGCTGTGATTTATGTCCAAGAGTGTTCTTCCTATGTTTTCCTCTAAGAGTTTGATAGTGTTCAGTCTTACATTTAGGTCTCTAATCCATTTTGAATTTATTTTTGTGTATGGTGTTAGGGAGTGTTCTAATTTCATTCTTTTACATGTAGCTGTCCAGTTTTCCCAGCACCAAAACAGACTGTCTTTTCTCCATTGTATATCCTTGCCTCCTTTGTCATAGATTAGTTGACCATAGGTGTGTGGGTTTATCTCTGGGCTTTCTATCCTGTTCCATTGATCTATATTTCTGTTTTTGTGCCAGTACCATACTGTTTTGATGACTGTAGCTTTGTAGTATAGTCTGGAGTCAGGGAGCCTGATTCCTCCAGCTCCATTTTTTTTTTTTTTTTTTCCCTCAAGATTGCTTTGGCTATTCGGGGTCTTTTGTGTCTCCATACAAATTAAAAAATTTTTTTGTTTTAGTTCTGTGAAAACTGCCATTGGTGATTTGATAGGAAAACTGACCATTTGAATAGCCAACTGAATCTAGTCAATTTGTTAAGAACCAGCTATCAATTATAGGCATACCCTAGAAATACTGTGGGTTCTATTCCAGACCACCTCAATGAAGCAAATATAGCAATAAACCAAGTCGCATGGACTTTTTTTGTTTCCCAGTGCATATAAAAGTTATGCTTACACTATACTGTAGTCTATTAAGTATGCAATAGCATTATGTCTAAAAAAACAATGTACATACCTTAATTTTAAAATATTTTATTGCTATAAAATATTAACATTTATCTGAGCTCCAGCAAGTTATCATCTTTTTGCTGGTGAAGGGTCTTGCCTTGATGATGATGGCTGCTGACTGACCAGAGTGGTAGCTGATGAAGGTTGGAGTGGCTATGGCCTTTTCTTAAAATAAGACACCAATAAAATTTGCTGCATCAGTGACTCTTCCTTTCAGGAACAATTTCTCTGTAACATGCAATGCTGTTTGATAGCATTTTACCCACAGTAGAACTTCTTTCAAAACTGGAATTAATCCCTTCAAACTGTGCCACTGCCTATCAACCACGTTTATATAATATTCTAAATCCTCTGTTGTCATTTCAAAAATCTTTACAGGATCTTCACCAGGAGTAGATTCCATCTCAAGAAACCACTTTCCTTGTTCAACCATTAGAAGCAACTCCTCATCCACAAAGTTTTATCATGAGATTGCAGCAATTCAATCACATCTTCAAGCTCCACTTCTAATTCCAGTTCTCTTGCTATTCCACCATATCTGTGGTTAATTCCTCCACTGAAGTCTTGAACCTCTCAAAGTCATCCATGAGGGTGAATCAACTTCTTCAAAACTCCTCAAAATGTTGATATTTTGACCTCTTCCCATGAATCATAAAATGTTCTTAATGGCATCTAGAATGGTAAATCCATTTCAGAAGGTTTTAAATTGATTTTATCCAGATCTATCAGAAGAATCATTATCTATGGCAGCTATAGCCTTATGAAATGTATTTTCATTTTTTGTATTATTGATATATAATTGAAGTTCAATATTATGTTACTTTCAGATGTACTACATAGTGATTTGACATATGCATACATTATGAAATGATCATCACGATAATCCTAGTAACCATCAGTCCCCATACATAGTTACTGCAATATTATTGACCATATTCCTTATGTTCTATATTACATCCCTGTGGCTTATTTATTTTATAACTGAAGATCTGTACCCTTCACTTATTGTACCTCTGCAACTCCCTCCCTCTGGCATTCACCTGTTTGTTTTCTGTATCTATGAATCTGTTTTCATTTTATTTTGTTTGGGTTTTTTTGTTTGTTTTTTAGATTCTACATATAAGTGATATCATACAGTATTTGTCTTTCTCTGTCTGACTTATTTCATGTAGCATAATGACCTCTAGAACCATCCCTGTGGTCGCAAATGGTAAGATTTCATTTTTTTGGCTGAATAATACACACACACACATAGAGAGAAAAAGAGAGAAAAAAATAATACACACACGTGTGTGTGTGTGTGTGTGTGTGTGTGTGTGTCACATCTTTATCTATTCATACCATGAGCATGGTACATCTTTCTATTTGTTGGTGTAATTTGAGAAGGATGGGTGTTAGCTCTTCTCTAAATGTTTGATAGAATTCACCTGTGAAGCCATCTGGTCCTGGACTTTTGTTTGTTGGAAGATTTTTAATCACAGTTTCAATTTCATTACTTGTGATTGGTCTGTTCATATTTTCTATTTCTTCCTGGTTCAGTCTTGAAAGGTTATACCTTTCTAAGAATTTGTCCATTTCTTCCAGGTTGTCCATTTTATTGGCATAGAGTTGCTTGTAGTAGTCTCTTAGGATGCTTTGTATTTCTGCAGTGTCCATTGTAAGTTCTCCTTTTTCATTTCTAATTTTATTGACTTGAGTCCTCTCCCTCTTTTTCTTGATGAGTCTGGCTAAAGGTTTATCAATTTTGTTTATCTTCTCAAAGAACCAGCTTTTAGTTTTATTGATCTTTGCTATTGTTTTCTTTGTTTCTATTTCATTTATTTCCGCTCTGATCTTTATGATTTCTTTCCTTCTACTAACTTTGGATTTTGTTTGTTCTTTTTCTCTAGTTCCTTTAGGTGTAAAGTTAAATTGTTTATTTGAGATTTTTCTTGTTTCTTGAGGTAGGATTGTATTGCTATAAACTTCCCTCTTAGAACTGCTTTTGCTGCATCCCATAGGTTTTGGAGCGTCGTGTTTTCATTGTAATTTGTCTCTAGGTGTTTTTTGATTTCCTCTTTGATTTCTTCAGTGATCTCTTGGTTATTTAGTAATGTATTGTTTAGCCTCCATGTGTTTGTGTTTTTTAGGCTTTTTCCCCTGTAACTGATACCTAATCTCATGGCATTTTGGTTGGAAAAGATGCTTGATACGATTTCAATTTTCTTAAATTTACCGAGGCTCGATTTGTGACCCAAGATGTGATCTATCCTGGAGAATGTTCCGTGCGCACTTGAGAAGAAAGTGTAATCTGCTGTTTTTGGATGGAATGTCCTATAAATATCAGTTAAATCTATCTGGTCTATTGTGTCATTTAAAGCTTGTGTTTCCTTATTAATTTTCAGTCTGGATGAACTGTCCATTGGTGTAAGTGATGTGTTAAAGTCCCCCACTATTATAGTGTTACTCTCGATTTCCTCTTTTATAGCTGTTAGCATTTGCCTTATGTATTGAGGTGCTCCTATGTTGGGTGCATATATATATATTTTTTTGGGGTGCATACATATTTATAATTGTTATATCTTCTTCTTGGATTGATCCCTTGATCATTATGTAGTGTCCTTCCTTTTCTCTTGTAACATTCTTTATTTTAAAGTCTACTTTATCTGATATGAGTATTGCTACTCCAGCTTTTTCTTGATTTCCATTTGCATGGATTAACTTTTTCCATCCCCTCACTTTCAGTCTGTATGTGTCCCTAGGTCTGATGTGGGTCTCTTGTAGACAGCATATATATGGGTCTTGTTTTTGTATCCATTCAGCGAGCTTGTGTCTTTGTGTTGGAGCATTTAATCCATTCACATTTAAGGTAATTATCGATATGTATGTTCCTATGACCATTTTCTTAATTGTTTTGGGTTTGTTTCTGTAGGTCCTTTTCATCTCTTGTGTTTCCCACTTAGAGAAGTTCCTTTAGCATTTGTTGTAGAGCTGGTTTGGTGGTGCTGAATTCTCTTAACTTTTGCTTGTCTGTAAAGCTTTTGATATCTCCATCGAATCTGAATGAGATACTTGCCAGGTAGAGTAATCTTGGTTGTAGGTTCTTCCCTTTCATCACTTTATGTATATCGTGCCACTCCCTTCTGGCTTGTAGAGTTTCTGCTGAGAAATCAGCTGTTAACCTTATGGGAGTTCCCTTGTATGTAATTTGTCACTTTTCCCTTGTTGCTTTTAATAATTTTTCTTTGTCTTTAATTTTTGTCAATTTGATTACTATGTGTCTCAGCATGTTTGTCCTTGGGCTTATCCTGCCTGGGACTCTGCGCTTCCTGGACTTGGGTGACTATTTCCTTTCCCGTGTTAGGGAAGTTTTTGACTATAATCTCTTCAAATATTTTCTCGTGTCCTTTCTCTCTTTCTTCTCCTTCTTGGACCCCTATAATGCGAATGTTGGTGCGTGCATTTAATGTTGTCCCAGAGGTCTCTTAGGTTGTCGTCATTTCTTTTCATTCTTTTTTCTTTATTCTGTTCCACAGCACTGAATTCCACCATTCTGTCTTCCAGGTCACTTCTCTGTTCTTCTGCCTCACTTATTCTGCTATTGATTCCTTCTACTGTATTTTTCATTTCAGTTATTGTATTGTTCATCTCTGTTTGTTTGTTCTTTAATTCTTCTAGGTCTTTGTTAAACATTCCTTGCCTCTTCTCGATCTTTGCCTCCATTCTTTTTCCAAGGTCCTGGCTCATCTTCACTATCATTATTCTGAATTCTTTTTCTTCCAGGTTGCCTATCTCCACTTCATTTAATTGTTTTTCTGGGGTTTTATCTTGTTCCTTCATCTGGTATATAGTCCTCTGCCTTTTCATTTTGTCTATCTTTCTGTGAATGTGGTTTTTGTTCCACAGGCTGCAGGATTGTAGTTCTTGCTTCTGCTGTCTGCCCTCTGGTGGATGAGGCTACCTAAGAGGTTTGTACAAGCTTCCTGATGCGAGGGACTGGTGGTGTGTAGAGCTGGGTGTTGCTCTGCTTGGCAGAGCTCAGTAAAATTTTAATCTGCTTGTCTGCTGAAGGGAGGGGCTGAGTTCCCTCCCTGTTGGTTGTTTGGCCTGAGGCACCCCAGCACTGGAGGCTACAGGCTCTTTGGTGGGGCTAACGGCAGACTCCAGGAGGGCTCATGCCAAGGGGTACTTCCCAGAACTTCCACTGCCAGTGTCCTTGTCCCCGTGGTGAGCCACAGCCACCTCCCACGTCTGCATTCAGGAGACCCTACAACATTAGCAGGTATCTCTGGTTCAGTCTCCTATGGGGTCACTGCTCCTTCCCCTGGGTCCTGATGCACACATTACTTTGTGTGTGCCCTCCAAGATTGGAGTCTCTGTTTCCCCCAGTCCTGTCAAAGTCCTGCAATCAAATACTGCTAGTCTTCAAAGTCTGATTCTCTGGGAATTCCTCCTCCCGTTGCTGGACCCCCAGATTGGGAATCCTGACATGGAGCTCAGAACCTTCACTCCAGTGGGTGGACTTCTGTGGTATAATTGTTCTCCAGTTTGTGAGTCATCCACCCAGCAGTTATGGAATTTGATTTTATTGTGATTGCGCAACCCTTACCGTCTCATTGCGGCTTCTCCTTTGTCTTTGGCTGTGGGGTATCTTTTTTGGTGAGTTCCAGTGTCTTCCTGTGGATGACTGTTCAGCAGTTAGTTGTGATTCCAGTGCTCTTGCAAGAAGGAGTGAGCACACATCCTTCTATTCTGCCATCTTGAACCAATCTCTCGGTTGCATTGTCTTGTAGAATAAATATGAATAAAGCCAGCACTAGCCCCCTGAGGTACCCTGGATGTCAACAAGGTTTATTATTGGTGTAAGTTCCTCACTCCCTTTTCCATTCGACCACACACTGTTTGCACACCTTATTATAGCACTTATAATTTTGCATTGTGAGTGATTACGCTCTTTTCTGTTTTACCTGCTTTTCCTTAAATTTATCCAAGTAACTAACTACATCTTATTCATTTTGAATCACTACTGTACCTAGCAGAGTTCATAGTTAAAGAGAAGTAAATGTTCTTAAACTAAATTACTCAATTGATCAATTCTACCCAAAGATCAGTGCAGTTGCTTAACAAATGTCAGGTTTTTCATTTAAAATCAGCTTTCTAAAATATGAAGGCAAAAGTCAAAATTAAGGTAAAAAGAAGTGCTAAATAGAAAATATCCTGAGCGAGTAGTCCCTTGAATATGTTAAAGGGAGCCTGAAACCCACTGGTGGGTCACAGGCTCCCTCTCGCCATTACCTCTATGTCAGCACTGTCCATGTTACATCAAATATGTTCATTTGTGTGGCACTATATTAAAAGTTTCTCATGCCTTATTCATCTTTGCAACCCCAGTGCCTAGCACAGTGTGTGACATTAGGTAAGTGTCCAATAATATTAAACTATTAAAATGTCAAGTCCTGAATCTTAACTTTCTGAGAAAAATAAAGCTCTTAATGCTAACATGGATGAGATTTACATATTTTGACTCATCTTTAAAGAAATAAATTTCCTTCTCTTCTCCTCTTCTCTTGAGCATTATAAACTCATTCAAGTTTCTATCCAATTCTCATCTGTCCAAAAAGGGCTCCCCTTGACTACTTTTTCTAAAGTAGCTCTTCCTCGGTACCTCTCTATCCTTTCCCTCTATTTCTACCTTTTTTGTTGAATTGAGCACTATGTGAATTCATCTTAGCCACCTGTTTTTGGTCCTCCTTTTCCACTCTGGAACATAAGTTTCCTTATCATCTTCCTGGTTTGCCTCTGTATCCAGTATCTAGAACAACTTTGCCCATACCTAATCTATATTGGAAACACAGGGAGCTTTTAAACAGATAGGTGTCCTGGCTCAATCTAGGACAATTAAACCAGACTCTGGAGCAAGAGACTCAAGCATCACTATTTCATCTTGCTTTAAGATTAACAAGTAATTGTAAAAGGCAGCCAAGTCAGAGAACCACTGACCTGGAACATAATGGATGATTACTAAGTACAAATGAATGAATTGACTAGAACTCAGTGCTCATTGTTCAGTATCTGATTTTTACATAGGATACACCCCCTTGTTTTGTTTCAAAGCCACAGCTGGAATCCTAAATAGCTCTCGTGGATATAATGGCTTTTAATTTAAGCATCATCTCTTTACTGCAACTGGAAAAGCTACTTGTGACGAGTCAGTAGCAGATTCTCTGTTTATTAAAGGCAGTGCATTATGGAAACAGAATAAGTAAAGGAAATCCTCAAAAATTCTAAGGATAAACAATTCTGTACATGATAAATGGATCAGTGTGATAAAGGAATTGACTAGCACAAACCAAGCCATATGCAGATTTTGAAAAATGGGAGATGTCAGCTATACAGACAAAGCAAATATACACTATCCAAAATCACCATAACATGAAATTATTTTAAAATATTCTTGAAAAGATTTGTTTATTCTGCCTTCTCTCAATCATTAAACTCCTCATGCAGTTCTCAGAGGAGGAAAGTCACGATGATATCTTATACATAAGTGAGCTTCTTGGACTAGACGGATTTATTTCTGCATTTTGTAAGTTATTCCATCACACTCTGGTTCAGTCAATAGTAGAGAAAACATCAAAAATCCTATCAACTCTGACACTCTAAAAGGCAGTAATAATTCTCTTTTTGGGTATTCCATATTTTTCTTTAGTCCTTCCCATCAGCCATGGAATGACAAGGATCATTTTATCCAATTTCTAATTTAAAATGCTGCAAGTAACAACTAGGAACACTAGTTATTTAATAGAATTAACAATTCTTCAGGGTGGATACAAGCATAGAATTACCTTTGGGTAAAAATTATTGGCTAAACTATTTCTTTCCACAGTGAGAGTAATTTATTTGACTCTAGGTAATACTCGAGAAAATAAAAGAGATAGAAAGGAATTCTATATTTTAAAAGAGATACCAACCAGTTGCATTGTATGGATCTTATTTAGAACCCAGTTCAAATAAACGGAAAAACAATTTTTAAATTCTATAAGACAACTGAGGAAATGTGAACACCGACAAGGTATTTGATGATATTAAAGAAATATCAAGTTTTTTTCAATAATGGTATTATGGATGTATTATATTTAAGAGTCCTTTCCTTATAGAGATACATACTGAAATATTTACAATGAGATGACATGTCTGGGAATTGCTTTCAAACAAATCTAGAAGTGGGAATGTATGGGGGTATTGATGAAACAAAAATGGCCATATATTAATAAATGCTGAAGCTACATAATTAGATATAGTTTTTTTTTTTTTACTCCTCTCTCTCTCTCTGTATAGATAGATAGATATGTATAGATATGTACATCTATCTATACTTTTTTATTTTAGGAATTTTCAAATATACATATGTATACCAAATATGTATATATATTTGAAAATTCCCATAATAAAAGTTATTTTTATGGAAATTTTTATGGGAATTTTCAAATATATATACACATATATTTGAAAATATATGTATATATTTGAATATATGTATATTTATATGAAAATATATATGTGTATATATGTACATATATGTATACTTGAAAACTCCCATAACGAAAAGGTAAACAACCAAAAACACATTAGACAATAGTAAGGCCAATGATTACAGTGATCAGATATTTCTTGGTGTGGTAATGCCAAAAAATAAAAATAAATAGAAAAATGTGTACAACAAACTTTGATATATTGTACTTCGACCTCACCTTCATATCATTGAATGAAAAATAGATTTCAGTCCAGAACAATTCTATCTAGAACTCTATCCAAACAAATTTAATCCTGAAAAGTAAAAAAAAGTCTTACTATATTAGATAGTCCCCCACATGGGCTATAGAGTAAGAAAAGCAGTCTAAGATACTCTATTTAAATTTTATGCTGTCCTGTTTAAATGGATTGCCCTTTACCATTTATTCCTTCAATAAATATTCTCCATCATATACTGTGTCTCAGGCACTATTCCAAGTGCTCAGAAGGAGGTGATGAATTGTATGGTCTCTGTCCTGGAAGAGCTTACTGGCTATGGGATAAACGCTGTTGAACAGATCATCAAACAAATACACAATGAGGTGTGTGACAAAAAATAAAATAAAATAAAATAAAAGCTTTTATTTTAAAGCACTATAAGATTAAAATTACAAGCTATTTATTTTATAGAGAAATTTGTTATATGGAAACATATAACAAGGCCACCTGATCTCCTCTGCGGGGTGGTGATGAGTAGCAAGAACTCATAAAGGAAGACTTTCCTGAGTCTTGCTCCTGATAGAAATGGGAAACCTTTGCAGGGTTTTAAGCAGATATGACATGATCAGATTTTCATTTTTATAAACAACTAAAGTACATCAGTAGAACATAGAAGATAAGTATAGAAGTCCCAGTTTTGCCACTTACTAGCCGTCACCTTCAGTGTCCACATCTTTAAAGTCATAAAACTATAATTCCTCCTCTGAGGATTGTATTGATATTAAAGATCAAATGAGCTAGTCCATAACAAGTTCTCAGAAATATTACCAATTTTTAACACAAGAGAAAGAAGATGGGAACTTGGGCCAGTCTGTCAAATGCCAAGGGTTTGATTTGATGATTGAAGAAAAAACACATTTTCTTTCTATTAAGTATGCCTTTTTTGATATCAATACTTGGCTTTTAGAAGTCTTTAAAATTATAGCCAATTCTTCAAAATAAAAATAGTCAATTTTCAAACTGATAATTAATGTAGAATACTCCCTTGTTAAAAGGTTAATAACACTTCTAAAAAATCTATTTTATGTTCATATGCTGTGCTCATTTCTCATTTACAAGAATATCAGTTCATCTAAAGTGCATTAATAACATCGAAGTATTCAACCACAGCAATATTTTCTTAACTTTATCATTAGGTTCTGTCAAGTCCATAGTCATGAAAACTATAGCTTGGCCAAGTAAGGAATTAGTCTGCATTTTGACTCCTACTTAAATATCTCATCATGTAACATTCAAACCATTACAGATTTTTGTAAATCCCCAGATTTTTTATTGTATCCTCATTACCATTGTAAAAAAAAAAAAAATCCACAAGCCTACTATTCTTTGTTCACCAATTTTGGCTACTGCGAACTTCATGACAAGATAAAGAATTATGTTATTCCTTTGTTTCTTAAAAATTTTTGACAAAGGTTAAAATTTCTCTTCTAATAGCTAGCTATGTTTAGAATTCTGTTTCCTGAATTTTGTTTTTCTTGTGTAATAAATTTCAGTGTTGTTCTATTCACAAATATCTAGAAATGAAGAGCAAAGATTAACTGGCTGGTCACTACTGTCTGCCACTTTCACTGATACAGCATCAGGCCCATAGCACAGGTTACTTAGAGAGGAAACAGCACTGCCCGGAAGTAAAGGCAATTTGCTTCCAGGGCCTGACTTTGCAATTGATAGTTGTGTGACTTTGGTAAATCTTTCACTGATGATGGCACTCTGATCCAATTATCAGCAAAATGAAGGAGATTGACTAGATTAGGGGTAACAAATTTGACATCTATGGACCAGGTTTCTTTGCAAGCCAAATCCATTGTCTTTTGTCAGCCTACAGAATGCAGATAGGCAGGACATTCACTTTCTGGTACATCATAGCCCCACTCCTTCATTTTAATCTTTTTAAAATCAACAGACATCATTTTTGAATAGTCTTATATTTACAGAAAAATTGACCAGATAGTACAGAGTTATATATCCCCTGCACAGTTTCCCCTATTATTACCATCTTATATTAGTATGGTACATTTGTTACAAGGAATGAACCAATGTTGTACAGATACATTATTATTAATAAAATCCTTAGTTATTTGAATTTCCTTACTTGTTGCCTCAAGTCTTTTGTAACAGAGAACAAAAACCTGACTCTATATTGGATCTGTTCCTTTAGCTTTAACCCTTGTGCTCTACTGCCTGTGCTTAGTCATGCTGCCTCTGCACCTTTTGTAAAAGGATATTGCCTATAGCCTGAAATATACATGATAGCCCATTCTCAAGGCTCTGACCTTTAAAACCTAACACTTTTCCATTCATATAGAGATAGAAAGTTGCAGAACAGAGAATAACATTCGTCTTGTTGGAGGTTTATGGAACATTGTGACCTACATGGGCAGCTGCAAAAACAAGGATTCCTGCACCAAGAAGTTTGCAACAGGCAGCCACACCCCCTCCCCTTTTAGTACAAAGAAAGCCTGAATTCTAACTCGGGTAAGATGGTTCTTTGGGACACTAGTCCACCATCTTCTCGGTCTTCAGGCTTTCCAAATAAAGTCACTATCCCTTGCCCCAACAACTCATCTCTCAATTTATTGGCCTGTTGTGCTGTAAGCAGTACAAGTTTAGACTCAGTAACACTTTTTCTGTTCTGGGATCCCCTCCATGATATTATATTTCGTTTAGTCATCATGTCTCTTGGGGTTAATCTGGATTGTGACATTTTCTCACACTTTTCCTTGTTTTTGATGACCATGACAGTTTTGAGGAGTACCGGTCAGGTATTTTGTAGGATGCTAATCTATTGAAATTTTTTTTTTTCCCTTAACTTTTATTTATTTATTTATTTATTTATGGCTGTGTTGGGTCTTCGTTTCTGTGCGAAGGCTTTCTCTAGTTGTGGCAAGCGGGGGCCACTCTTCATCGCGGTGAGCGGGCCTCTCACTATCGCGGCCTCTCTTGTTGCGGAGCACAGGCTCCAGATGCGCAAGCTCAGTAATTGTGGCTCACGGGCCCAGCTGCTCCGCGGCATGTGGGATCTTCCCAGACCAGGGCTCGAACCCGTGTCCCCTGCATTGGCAGGCAGATTCTCAACCACTACGCCACCAGGGAAGCCCCTAATCTATTGAAATGTGTCTGATGTTTTTCTCATAAACAGGCTGGGGTTGTAGGTTTTGGGAAGGAAGATCACAGAAGGAAAGCACCATTCTCATCACATCATATCAACAGTACATACTATCAACATGATTTACGACTGCTGATATTGATCTGATCACCTGGCTGAAGTAGTATTTGTGAGGCTTTTCCACTGGAAAGTTACTCCTTTTCTTCCTGCCCACACCATATACTTTAGAAGGAAGGAACTATGTGCAGCCCACACTTAAGGAGTCGGTAGTTAGACTCCTGCTCCTTGAGGTGGAATATCTCCACAAATTATTTGCAATTTTTCTGTATGGGAGATTTGTGCCTTTTCCCCTTTTAAAATTTATTCAATCACTTATTTATATCAATATGAACTCATGGATATTTATTTTATACTTTGGGGATTGTCCTAGCATTTGTTATCTGAAGCTTTTTCAGTTGGATCCTTTTCTTTGACACACCCCCATCAACGTGGGTTTGGACTTTTTTTTTTTTTTTTTAGCTCTTTCTTACTTTCCGATACTATAAGATGCTCAAGATTTATGTTTTACATTTCCTGCCCCAGTCCTAGAATCAACCATTTCTCCAGGAGCCGTCATTCCTTTTATTGGAGAATGGTATTAGAAACCAAGATCTGGGTGGTAGGTATGCTCATTGCTACCAGGGTGTTGTTTCTTTTGGGTCCTCTCAGCTCACAGAGCCTCTCTTTAATTTTACACCTGACCTGAGTCACATATTTGGTTACTAGTCTGGGCATTGAAGACATTTGAGTTTTCTTGACCCAAGATCTAAATTACCTCTAAGTTTCCTTCCAACTGTTATAGCATTGTTAGTATTCCCTCAGTCAATGAAAAGATCGCCAATTATGGGCCCAAATTGAAATGTAAGAAATGAAAATGGATAAATTTCAGGACAAATTTATTATGGGCTCTACCCAATCAGACACATCTTCCCATGAGTTCATTCTTTTCAATGACTCTGATATATATTGCTTCTTTTATTTACATTTCACCCTAGTCCAGATCTACCTCATCACCATGGACCTTTCCAATGCAAGATTTCTCAAACTTAACACCATCGACATTTTAAGCTGGATCATTCTCTGTTGTGTGGGGCTGTCCTGTGCAATGTAGGATGTGTATGCATGATGTCTACCTCCTAGATACCAGTAGTACCACCTCCCATTTTGGTGTGACAACCAAAATTATTTCCAGACATTACCAAATCTTCCCGAGGAGGCCAAATCGCCCTGGCTTGAGAACCACTGCCCTAAAATGTAAAGTTAAATTTTCAGAACCTGCTGCTAAATCCTTCTGACACCACAGTTCACCTGCCTGCCTGGATAGACATGTTCATTTGGGAATGGAGCCTGTACTACAATGAGTACTATACTAAACTATCCCCAATTGTCTGCCTTGCCCCTGTGATCTCAGGGCTCTCGTTTTCTTATACTACCTTAGCCAACTACTGAAAAAGCCCTGGCTATGAACAACTCATTGTCTCTACCCTCTTGGTATTTGCTGTTTGCTATTATCTCTTCATATGAATGCGTCTATCTCTACTTTTAACCTGCAAACATTTCAAAGTCAATGACTATAATTTGAGCTTCTCTTTATCTCAGACATGTCTAGAAATGGCTACAATGTATAATTGTTGGTTCACTGATCATTTTCCAACTCACTACATTAAGGAATCTCAGTATATCAAAACAGTTTTTGATAAAAAATCAATAATAATTGGGAACAAGAGTAAAGTAAGTTTAAGTTATCTTCTTTGCCAAGTTAGAAATATTATTTTAATGGAGCAATAAGCTTTTATTGTTCTGGATCCCTATTCAAAGATTTATAAGGAGCATTTGGGGAATTATTTTTCCCCCAAATTGATTTTTGAGCTCTCTGCAACCCCTTGATTGTGGCAAAGATTTTTGTGTAACTAACTATGGGACTAGGGAAGTGAAAATTTAAATGAAGATGGAAAAGTTCACTTTTTTCTATTGTTTCTTTATATTATGGCCTACTACCTTTCAGTAATGCCCACACAGTGGGCATCTCTTCTGGACTTCCCAGCACTTGCACCTACTTCTAGCAACAGCATCTCCTGCCCTCCTTGAGGGAAACATTTTTCCCCCACTCAAGACATGATTATGGACAAGCTGAAATCTCAGTGCTCTACTTTTAACCACATAGAGTGGATTTTTGGGTGTGGCCAATCAGTCATGGTTTTGTAAAGTAAAAGCTCCTTCTAACAAATCAGCCCATCAGGGATGTTCAGAACTAATTCCTGGAGAGAAGTCCTTCTTCTTTTTGTTTCTAACAAGGAGAATGTAAACTTAGAACTGCTGTTCACTTCATCTTCCTTTCCATAGTTGGAAGAAGCAGAGATGGTTACAACTGTGCCCCCAGTTCTAGGTCTGTCTCCATCTTCAATGATTCATCTTAACATCTGTGGTAGATTCTATTATTGCTCACAATGATCTGTGGCCCTCTCTGTAAGAGGACTCTACATCCCTTCCTTGGTCATGTCACTTGCAATATCTCCCTGTGGGAGGTGATACTTCCCTCACCTTTGCCATCAGTCTTGGCCACGTGGCTTGCTTTAACTGACAGAATACAACCAGAAGTAATTTATGATACATCCAGGCAAAAATTTTATGAGCCACCACCAGGTTCTACAATTATTTCTTTTCTTTTCCACAAGACTGAAATCAGGGGTGCTCCTTCAGCCCAGTTCCCAGAGTGAGAATGTATGTGAAACAGAGACACAAGCAGAATGTAACATGAACAAGAAACAAACATCTGTTATTGTAAAACAAAAACTCCTTCTAATAAATCAGCCTCTCTCTCTCTCTCTCTCTCTCTCTCTCTCTCTCTCTCTCTTTCTGTCTCTCCCAGAAGATGGTTCCACCAGGTTTCTATCCTTGTAACTGGAAGCATTCTGACTAATTATCCTATGACTAATATATATTCCTTATTCCATGACTAATACATACAGTTTAGCAACACATTTACAAAGCATATTACGAAGATCCAAAATGTGTGAACAAGTATACATTTAACTAGTCTATCCTAGAAATGGTTATTTTAATGCCAAAGAAGAAATTATCTTAACATTAAATATATGCTCAGAGATGCTAAACAAGTTTTCACAGTAACACTAATTTGTTCTCTCTAACACTCATATTTACATTATAGCTAATGTTTGTTTTAAGTCTCTTATCAAATACAAAAAATTATAATTTCAACTTCTTTTAATAATTCTTTCAATGTATTTTCACTGCTTTTTATAGTTTAATAAAATTTAATTAGTTCTTAAGAATTGTTAAATTTACTTTGAACATGCAATATTATTTGTTTCATGTTGAAACTGAAACATATTAACATTTTCATATATGTTTAGATATATAGTAAAATTTTGAAATTTCTCTATTTCCATTAGCTAATGTGTTATAGACTACTAGTGCATAACCATATTTGGTTCTCCTTTCCTTCTTACAAACACAAGATGACCATTTTTGTCAACAATCTTGCAGTTAGAGCTGAATGACTAGTTCTAGTTCAATGGCTTTCAACCGAGAGCAATTTTCTCCCTCACTCCCCACCACTCCACCAGGGGACATTTAGTAATGTCTGGAGACATCTTTGGTTATCACAGCTGTAGAAGGTGCTACTGGCAACTAGTATAAAGAGCCCAGGATGCTGCAACACATCCTACCAAGTACAAGACAGCCTGTCAATAACAAAGGATTATTCAGCCCCAAATGCCAATAGGGCCAAGGTTGAGAAACCCTGTTCTAGGCAATGAAACTTAAGTGGAAGTAATTTAGGTCACTTCCAAACTGTGGCCTTCACGAGCCTCTCTTTGCTTTAGGAAGCAACCTTGGAAGCCAGGTGTTGAAATGGAAGAACCACAGGAAGCAAATGGACTGGGTTCCTGAGTCATCACATAGAAAGGAGCGACCCTGGAGAGTTGCTTGAGCCTTAACAGTTTTTGTGTAATCATTATATAAATCTCGTTTTGTCTCTAATCTTTATTGTGTGTCTTAGACCAGATTTCAGGGCTAATTTGTTACTGCAGCATAATTCATCCTATCCTTACTAATACCACTAGTTTCACAAATTTTCACTTATGTGCATATAAATATACTACATTTTTTAAATGCCAGCTCATATCATATGCACAGCGTCAAGTAGCTTTCAAATATAACTTATTTTTAGGTAAATATCTTTTATTATTTCAGTCATTAATACATGCTGAAGATAGAGATGACATTATTCAAGCACGAACAGGATTTGAAGAATGTATTTTAAAGACCAGTTGACAGTACACTCAATAATCTTCCAAATGTAGAACATAATTGTGGGAGTGTGAGAAGAGGAGATCACTCAGGTTTGAAAATGAAACTGAGAAATTCTGACTTCCAGGGAGTGTAGAATGTTTTTATCCACAAGTCATAAGAATATAAAATAAAGTTTGAAAATGAATTTTTTCCTCAGCAGAGTAGATACTGTGCTGCATTTCACAGCTGCCTAGCTACAGCGAGTGATGTACGCTCATAACACAGTGGATGTTGGCTTAGGAAGGTAATCCAATAAAATCTATGCTGGAGCCAAGAATTCAATTCAAGGAAAATGCCTCTAGTTAATCACCATAATCACTCCCCCTGTGTGCCAGAGAAGGGCTCACTTTCTAATTCAGTCTTACTGTAGATTATTTAAATTAGCCAAGAGCAGTACTACAAGGCTAAGGCTCCCAAAATTTTAACTTAAAGGCAAGAGTTACCTGTTTTTTCATACTTTCCACTTTTTTTCCTTTTTCAGTTAAAGGCATAATAATAATTTGTGAATCTTTCAATTCACGCTTTAAAGTTCTTAACAACCATCTTATTATGAGATATAAAGTTGTTTGAAAAGGAAGAAAAAATGAATAAGAAATGTGAGTCCTACTGTGATGATGCCAGCGTGCAAAATATTGACAAGCTCCAAAATGGCAATACTTGCAGCAACTGTGTATTTAACTTCAGATTTTCCCAATGGAAACATTTTATTGACAAGGAAGCAATGAAAACCAGAACTCATATATATCTTTTTTAATCAAAAATTAATTCTATATGAGCATATCTCATGGTTACCTGGAGACCATTTTGATGTAAGCAAGGAAAACAATAGCTTTATCTAATAATTATGTTTTTCCTTGATCAATAACTTTGACCTTGTGATGGTGCTTATTATTCTAAGACAGTCTCATGGAAGTGACACTGTATGATGTTCTGGAAGGTGAAACTGGTTGTAGTTCTGGGATTCAAATTCTGATACTAAAGAACTTCTAAAACTCTAGACTGTTATGTAAATATTGCTGAGTCTCAGACAGTCTCCACCACAAAACACTAGGACCTCACTTTCACCTGGAGAGGGGAAGAGGGAAAGTCCACATTTGAGACCACTGGATACTCAACTTTGCTGTAGGAGTAACCAACAAATTAATATATTTTGTTCTGGGTCACGTAGAGCAGTCAGCCTGGTTCACACAGGTATGACTGTTCAAGAAGGTCCAATCCAAAGGGTGGGATGGACCAATAGGAGCATAAGTGACAAGACTAGTTCCTGTTGATGCTCAGAGAGGGAGGACGATCAAGTAGCTGATAGTACAGGAAGGATGATACAGCATCACTTGGGAAACACCAGGGCCCTGGCCTCATAGATTGGAATTCCCAGTTGGGGGGTCCAAGCACTACAGGAAACTCTAGAGTGCTAGAGACACAGAGGTGCCAAACCCAACCCCATGACCTGGGCTACCTCAACGGAGGAATGTACAGGCTGTCTAAGGAAAAAGAGTAGCAGGATTATGTCTGTAAAATTATATCACCTTCTACTTCCGGGTGGAACTAAAACTCCAAATTTACTCTCCATCTTCGTCAGAACTGGTGTCAAGACCAGAAAGGATGTTTGCTGGTACTCACTTTGGAGTTAGGGAAAGGCCATAACTGAGAAAATACAAAGAATGAAATTTTTTTCATCTTAACATTTTAAAAATGCTTCTATACTGTCCTTGGAAGTACAAATGTAATCTCCTAATCCAAATGCTATTCAGTGTATAGGCACTCCTGCACTGAGCATAAATGGCATCAGTATTCTAATCTCACATTGACAGTATATAAGAAATTAGAAATTCAAGAGTTAAAATTAAGAGAAAATACTCAGCTATTTAGAATTGTCATGTAGTTAGAAACGAAAATAAATATTGAAATCAGTTTATTCAAAGTATAACATAAACATTGTAAGAAACATTAAATTACATGACCTTTATTTTCTGACTGCATTTAAATTGTATCCACTGGTGCTAGACTGTGAAGATGGGTTATTCACCTTTCTAACTCTTCCAGTTTCATGACTCACAGTAGGGACTAATGTTCTCAAAAGGAATGTGTTCAAACCATGGCTGTGACATCTGCTTTATGATCTCAACTTTGACAGTAGGTTTACTGTACTGAAATTATGGCTATTTTACCCACATGGTCAATCAATAAAGTAACAACATTTTTAACAAGTACAAAACCCCCTGGGGTTTCATGAATTCAGTTCTAACTTGGTCCATAGGGAAAGCCATGGTGATTATAGCTCTAAAATACAATTATCACACTGCAACAATAGACCTTCATGCAATTGATTAGAGTTAGGTAATAGCTGCCTCTTTAACCAAGCATAAGCACTCTGGTTTCTCATAGTTACAACCACTTCTTGACTCTGAGATCTGTGTTATTTGCTATTTGTCACTCAATTTGAGTTGTTAAACTCAGCCTGCCCAATCCCTGTGGGCATCTGAGTTTGTCCCTGCTATTTAGCCTTGACAAAAAAGCATCCTGCATTATCTTGCAAGTGTCCTCTCCTAGCTCTTGATTTCTCTCATATTTCCTGCAAAGCTTTGGAAAGGACCCATGGAAATATGACGAAGTCAGAGGACACTCACATAGCCAGCCAGACCAATGGCCTCAACCCATGCTATCTATGGAAACAACTATTATACTTAAGAGCATTCTTTTCTCATGTCTGACATGCAAACATCATGAGGTCAGTATGTTACTTTTAAATGCCTCATTACAGTGATTTCCACTGACCACATATTTTCTAAATGCCAAATATATCAAGAACCTTAATTTTTAAAGGCAAAAATTAAGGAAGTTTTCTTGGTATCATGATGTTATAATCATTTATCATAACTTCACAGTCTGGGTAGGTATACAGTTGCCCAAAACAACTCAAAGATGAGGTCCTTATAAAATAAAGAGAGATAACAGGCTATGCAGAATATATTATTTTGCTGAAAGTCTTTAGTCAGCCACTAGGTTCATTTTTCTGAATGCCCAGTTTTCTCCTTCAGTGATTTTGATTAAAATTCTGGAAACAGATGCAACTCTCTGGTAATATAGCAGGCAAAATGTAAAGCAGACCAGATTAACCTGTCACTAGCTTTAAATATTCCTTCTCTTGTCTCGTACAAAACGAGCCTCATCTACCATGTATTTTCATTCGTCTGGCTCCTTTCAGGTTATTGATGTTTGTATTATTTCTACAAGCACATGGAAAGGTTTTATTATGTGTCTGAATTAAATCTATGATGCATAGAGGCTGCTTTACTCAGCCGAATGTGTCTTTAATACACTTCAAAGTGAATCTTTTTAAAAAAAATCATCATTAAGAACTGTTTCCCATTATAACTTCTAAAATTACTTGATAGCCTTATGTAGTTTTACAACATGCACTAAATATACATGAAGAGCAAATAAAAATAAATATTACACTCATCAGGAGTGATCGTAAAACCACTGTGTAATTGTTCTGTCCTCTAACTAAGCCCAAGAAAGTAGCACCTAAAATCCTATTTTTAATGTTCTACACTTTCTATTAAAACCTTATGACTGCTCCCAAGATAAGGCCATATGCTTAAACCAACATTAGGCAATTTCTCTTTTTCTCCCATTAAAGCAACAAAACAACACAAAAAAATCCAGAAGCTAAGCAAATTTAGCTTTGGCTTTTTAGTATCAACCTTTTTAATTAGGAAGATAAAGCATTTTAATCTTAAAAGCCAATTATTTATTCCTCAGCAGTTTATTTTTCCATAATATGTAATACAAAATGTTCTGAGCACATTATTTAAAATAGTAGATGGGTCTCTTGGTCCCAGGGCATAAATACACACCATGATACTCTAACAATGAAGAAACAGTTTATTCTCTTAATTACTTACAATGGTTTTGTTCTCTAATAACATTTATGGTGTGTTAAGAAAATAAATCAAGAACAATTTAAAAGTAGAAATATATGGAACAATCTCTACAGAGGTCACAAAATACAGCTGAAAGAAAAATGGAAATCTGAGTAGTTGGGGGCTCTAACACTAACCTTGGGTGTCCACTTTCATGTAAATCATTTATTCTATTCCCCCTCATTAATTATTATTATTAATAATATTATTGCTATAATATTAATTCTTAAATAATGTAATCATATTAATGTGAGTTAATATTTAATTAATAATCAATCTGTAGGAATATGTAATTTATATACCCATCCAAAATGCTATTGTGCATTCTGATAGCAGACGGTATAACAATAGCATCTGGGGGACTAAAATTAAGATAGGAAAACTATCTTAAGAACCAGAATCAAAATCCACAATGTATACAAAGATGAACACAAAGTGCAGCAAGGTTTAAAGTTCTCTGGGAATAAATCAATATGCAAAAAAATTAAATTCCGCCTATGAAGGACTGACTAGTTCTTCCTCTAATTTGCCCAAGTACAAATAGAAAGGAATTTTCAATTTAAAAAAAAGGGGGATTTTCAATTTAAAAACAGTCAAAAACCTTGAAAAGGGATTTTATCAAAATAGCCAATAAGCATATGAAAAGATGCTCAACATTACTCAATAGGGAAGTTCAAATTAAAACCCAAAATAAGATACCACTGAACACCTACCTGAATGGCAAAAGCTAAAAAGACTAACAATTCTTTTTTTGTCTTTCGTTTTTTATGTTTGTTTTTCTGTTTTTATTGAAGTATAGTTGATTTACAATGTTGTGTTAGTTTCAGGTGTACAGCAAAGTGATTCAGTTATACATACATATCTTTTTTTTTCAGATTCTTTTCCCTTATAGGTTATTACAAAATATTGAGTATAGTTCCCTTGCTATACAGTAGGTCCTTTTTGGTTATGTATTATATATATAGTAGTGTGTATATGTTAATCCTAAACTCCTAATTTATCCCCCCTTTCCCCTTCAGTAACTATAAGATTTCTATGTCTGTGGGTCTATTTCTGTTTTGTATATAAGTTCATTTGTATCATTTTTCTTTAGATTCCACATATAAGCAATATCATATGATATTTGTCTTTCTTTGTCTGGCTTACTTCACTTAGTATGATAATCTCTAGGTCCATCCATGTTGTTGCAAATGGCATTATTTCATTCTTTTTTATGGCTGAGTAATAGTCCATTGTATAAATAGACCACATCTTCTTTATCCATTTATCTGTCGATGGACACTTAGGTTGCTTCCATGTCTTGGCTATTGTAAATAGTGCTGCTGTGAACATTGAGGTGCATGTATCTTTTCAAATTACAATGTTCTCCAGATATATGCCCAGGAGGGATTACTGGATTATATGGTAGCTCTATTTTTAGTTTTTTAAGGAACCTCCATACTGTTCTCCATAGCAGTTGTACTAATTATATTCCCACCAACAGTGTAGGAGGGTTTCTTTTTCTCCACACCCTCTCAGGCATTTATTGTTTGTAGACTTTTTGATGGTGGCCATTCTGACTGGTATGAGGCGATACCTCATTGTAGTTTTGATTTGCATTTTTCTAATAATTAGCAATGTGAGCATCTTTTCATATGCCGAAAAGGCTAACAATTCTAAGTGTTGGCAAGGACATGGAGCAAGTAAAACTCTCATACATTTTTGGTAAGAGTGTGAATTGCTACAATAAATTTGCCTTGGAATAGTACTTGATAGTATCTATTAAAACTACTTATATACCTAACATATACTATCATCAAATAATTCCACTCTTACATATATATCCAAGAGAAATGAATGTATATGTCCACCAAAAAAAAAAAAAAAAAACAAGAATTCTTAGCAACCTTCTTCATAATCACCAAAACCTAACAACCCAAATGTCTACTAACAGTAGAATAATTACCTAGCAGTTAAAGAGAAAAAGAACATTGCTTAATGCAATGAACATGAATGATTTTCAAGGGCATAAACAGTAACAACTATGTAATATGATAGCATGTGATAGAGGATAAAATTCTTCATGTAAAACTTCCTAATAAACAAGTCAAAATTTCCTAAGAAACAAGCTGAACAAATGTAGAAATGTTTGACTAAAAATATAAAATTTGTCCTTAACTGAAGCTAAGAAACTATGTTTTCTGTTTTCTCTTTTCGGCCCACCTTAAGCAATAATAATATATATTTTTTATAATTCAATACATTTACTTTTCAAATATCAAACATTATGTCTACAAGTTTAGAAATAGCAGTGTCTTTTACAAACATGCATTCCTTCTATTCTTTCCAAAATTATGTTATAAATATGTGTACTTTATATGAACTTTATATGTATACTATATATGTTCCAAATGAATTCCCTATTGTAATTAAGTATCTGAATTTATATTAGTGAATATTGAGCAATTATTTATATAAAAGAGATATTCTACTAACAGAAAAAAAAACCTATAAGTAATTTATGGGTATTGTAATGTAATTCCATTTACAAAATGTAATTCCATTTACAAAAATTCGATTTTCATACAAGTATTTATCTTTGCATAGAATGAGACTCATCTCTGTCACTTATTTAAAATGCAGTGGTTATTGCATAAGAAACAACTTTGGTTTTCACCAGCTGGGTAAGTGATCATCACAAACCAAATATCCTTAACTGCTTTTTTGTCCTCTCAAACGTAAAAAGAGAATTTCTATTTGTTAAATAGCTGCACAAAAATGGAGAATTGTCTTTTATTGTTGTGCAAAAGACAAGATTCTATGAAAACTGCTAAGAAGCATTTTCCTGCAATGGCATATTATGAGGTGTGGAGTTAAAAAGGCTTTTCTATTACCAATATTGTAACTGGGCAGAAGTCTGCTGCAAATATCCATGTCTGCGGGAATAAAGATGCAGACCTACTAGAGAATGGGCTTGAGGACACAGGGAGGGGAAGGGTAGGCTGGGACAAAGTGAGAGAGTGGTAGTGCATATATGGACATATATACACTACCAAATGTAAAATAGATAGCTAGTGGGAAGCAGTCGCATAGCACAGGGAGATCAGCTCAGTGCTTTGTGACCAGCTAGAAGGGTGGGATAGGGAGGGTGGGAGGGAGGGAGACGCAAGAGGGAAGAAATATGGGGATATATGTATATGTATAACTGATTCACTTTGGTATAAAGCAGAAACACACCATTGTAAAGCAATTATACACCAATAAAAATGTTATAAAAAAAAATCCATGTCTGCATTAAGAGCCAGATTTTCCTAAGAGTTGACTATTGGAAGAACTTTGGATTATAGCACAAAATACTCATTAGTTTGTAAATGAAAATTTTAGTTCCCTTGAATATTTTTTAGGTGTTTTAGAAGATGGCCTTTAAAATGGAAAACATAGGCAGTGGGACAAGATGTAGCAAACCAGATACAAGAACATAAAGGAGAACAGCAGAGGCTGAGGGCTAGACCTTTTACAGAAGCCAGTAGCCGTGTCCTATCATGGAGGCATCTTCCTCAAGATATGCTGGGATTCCAAATGGTCTGGCAAAATGGGGAAGGGTGCCAGAATGTAGTCTACCGGGATTAGGAGATACTACTTGGTTATGGATGCAAGTTAGGGGAGAATAGCTAAGAGTATAACAAACTGTGCTTAAGTTTCAGTCATAACCAAGTTCAAATACTATGTCAACTATTTATTAGTTGTGTGACTAGTAAATAATCTACTCTGACATCCTAAGACTTACTTTACTTATCCAAAAAGCATGGATAGAAGTGGTATCTACCTTGTAGAGGTATGACTGGCATTTAGTGAGTAGTCAGTAAATGGTATTATCATTATTATTATTTTATTATTGCTTAGGGAGGTGATGAGGTAAGGCTCAACTAGTGTTTTCTGTTTTACTAGAAATTATACCTTTTCCTTTTCCTCTTTACTGAAGAAGCTCTAGAAGAGAAGGTGAAGTGATTCTGATGCTCAACCCCAGGTGAGAGCCTCCATCAAAAGGAGAGAAGTTTGTCAAGAGCTAAGCAGAATATCCAGTCACCACCCATGCAGACTAAGATACAGGGCAACTGGAATATGCATTCAGGGGCCAATGGAAAGGACCAGATATGCAGATTTGGGAAACTCAGCAGGGTTTTGAGAAGATGCCATTTCTCTGGACAGGTAGGACTTAGAGTCTCAGCCCAGATCCACTTGCTTAGACAAACTCCTCTTGCTGATGGGGCCATGGCCCTTGTGCTATGTGGAACTGGTTGCACAATAACAAGAGGGACAGACTTTGCTGGAGACCAGTAGTCATGGGCTGAATTGTGTTCCCCCCAAAATCCATACATTGAAGTTCTAACCCCAGAACCTCAGGATGTGATTGTATATGGAAATAGAGCCTTCATTTAAAGAGATAATTAAGTTGAGGGGCTTCCCTGGTGGCGCAGTGGTTAAGAATCCCTCTGCCAATGCAGGGGACACAGGTTCAAGCCCTGGTCTGGGAAGATCCCACATGCCATGGAGCAACTAAGCCCGTGCGCCACAACTACTGAGCCTGAGCTCTAGAGCCTGCAAGCCACAACTACTGAGTCCACAGACCACAACTACTGAAGCCTGCGCACCTAGAGCCTGTGTTCCACAACAAGAGAAGCCACCGCAATGAGAAGCCTGCACACCGCAACGAAGAGTAGCCCCCGCTCGCCGCAACTAGAGAAAGCCCACGTGCAGCAATGAAGACACAATGCTGCCAAACATAAATTAATTAATTTAAAAAAAATTTTTTAAAAGAGATAATTAAGTTGAAAAGAGGTCATTAGGGTGGGCCTTAATCCAATATGAATAGTGTTCTTATAAGAGGAATTTGGACACTGACACATACAGAGGGAAGGACATGTAAAGACACAGGCAGAAGACCGTCTATAACTCAAGGAGAGAAGCCTGGGGCAGATTCTTCCCTCATGGCTCTCAGAAGAAATCAAATCTTCAGATACCTTGATCAAACTTCTAGCCTCCAGAAATGTAAGAAAATAATTTCTATGTTTAAGCCACCCAGCTTGTGACCTTTTCATCTATCTTCACGTAATTTTAACCATGCAAATACACCCACACGAACACGTCCCCACAAGTTAGCCTGTACGATGGAGCGATATTTTATTGAGTAGATTCCAAATTACAGATTTTCCTCAGAATCAGGAAGGTTTATTGTGCCTGTTCACCAATGTCCATGAGTCCTAGACAGCTGTTCCACTGTGAATGTTTGAGAGTCATCGGTACTTCTGATTCTGACCCTATAACCACCATTGCTACCAAACAGTTGGTCTTAATTCTAATTAATCAGGTGTATATTGAAGGTACCGTTGGATGGGGCCTCTAGCAGAGATGCAACTATTTTTAGCAAGAGAAAACCAGCGTTGTTTGTATCTTTTATTTTACAACTGTAAGATAAAAAAAAATTATGTGTTGGGTAATTAACACGTATGGTTCTTAAATGTAAATGTTTAAATTATGATGGCTCTTCCTTCATATAACACACATGTCATTCCAGGCACTGTGCTTGGCATTACGAGTGCCACTATGTACAGGACAGGTATGATCCCTGCTGTTGAGGAGCTTACATTCAGGTGAAGGAGGTGGGAAAACAAAGTGTCAAATAATTAAATAACTATTAGTGGTGGTAGCTGTGTGAAATAAAGTAACAAGAATGAGCTAGGGAATAATAGCAGAGAGTAGATATTTTACAGGATAGTCTGGAAAGACCTCTCTGAGGAGGTGGCCTTTCTTTCAGACTTGATAATTGAACCACAGTCATGGTAAATTCTGTTCCATGATCAGAATTTGAACATTTCAGCTATAACGTACAATGTAAAAATGACGAACTTCTTCAATTAAACCTAAGTTACACACCTCATGTCCCTCTAAAAGCGTGACAATCACTTGGACACGAAAAAGTTGATGTAAAAAGAAGATAAATGAGTAGGTTCTCAGGCTTTGTCTTCTACTTTTATGAAATTCCAAACTCACTGTAAATAGCTTACAGAGACAAGCAGTTCATTGGGTTCAGTCCCTAGCAAGACAGCACATGGCGCTTAATCCTCACCAGAGTATTACTGGTACATTCAAGTCTATAAGAGAAAGAAATCTCAGCACTCAATTACCAGCTCTAGTCACAGTGCATAGAAACAGGGAAAGATGTATTTACCCAATGTGAGAATAACGTGAGTACTCAAGCAGTTTACTTGCTTTGGTAAGTTGTAATAAATTACTATGTACTTTAGCCAATGGAATAGCCAAAGGTACATAATATATACAGTTCTTTCTAAGTTTTCAACAAATTTCAATCTGTTCTAGTTTGGAAATTTTCCTTTATTAAACTAACTGTAGGCTTTATTGTAGAAAGATCACAAAATGCAGGAAAGCAAGGGAAAAAAAGAAAAAAAGTGTACCCCTGTGGTAGATCAAAGGTAATAATGGCCCGAGTTTGTCATTCATCCCTATAGCTATACCCTTTGTCTGTAACTCTATAGCAATCTCCCATCCTGTGCTCAGATATTTGACGCGCTTTAGGCCAATAAGATTATGATGAGTGTGACACAAACAAAGGCATGGAAGGCACCTGCATGATTGAGCTTACTTCTGCCACTGCCATAAAAAGGACATGCCCCAGCAAGCCCTCTTGTACCAGGAGGAGAATGAGAGATGCAAGGACCACAGCTGAGCTGTCCCAGTCATCCTAGCAGGACCATCCTAGAAGCCACCCAGACGTGGAAGAGAGCTTAGCCAAGCTCAGCAGAGCGCCTACCCAACCTATAGCTGACTGCAAACACATGCAATGAGCCCAATCCAGGGCTGATTGGCTGAACCTGCAGACCTAGAAGCTAAATAAACACTTACTGCTGTATCACACTGAGATTGTTGTTGTTTATTAAAGAGAATTATTGTGACAATCAATTTCTGATACACACACTACCCTGAAACAGAACAATTTAACATTGCTCTAATTTTACTTTAGCTTTTTGTCCAATTTATGGACTTTCTAAAGGTTAAAGATAGCAAACAACATCAGCATAAAGCACTATGAGTTCTAGTTTCCTAGATTTAATCATCCCACTGGGCTAACAGAGATACTAGGAGAGAAAAATCCAACTGTAGTTCTGATATTGAAAGTTCACTACAGTAAATTAGAGTAATTTCTGATTTGCCATCCAGGCAATCAGCGAGGAAAAATTCTAGGGGGAAATAGTAGGCTATCCCACCAAGTCAAGAAAGTAAAATGGGCTAGATGTAGGGCGTGAAGCTGGAAATAGGGTTGTGTTGGGGGAAGACATTCCAAATGGAAAGAATACTGTGACACTTAGGACTCTTTCCTTGCCAGCAACTCTGGCTAACTTAGGTAAACAGAAGAACTTATTAGAAAGTTTCTGGGTAGCTCACAAAATCAGAAAGAAAGCCAACCCAGCAAGCTTAAGTAAGGATAGGTGAGGGTAGCCCAAGAGAGCTCAGCGGCAGTAACATGTCTCTTCTGGATGCTTCCTCTAGAACAAGTCAGTTTTAACCACCTTTAGCCTAAGTTGTTACTCTGTTCAAAGTTAAAGACCTGGCAAAGATTATCCAAATGTGCCAGGGTTACATACACTCCCTTCCCCCACTTACCGAGCAGGGGAAGAAGAGCAGGCCACTGTGGTTGACAGCTCTCCCGGATCCACGGAGTGAGCGGGAGGGATATGTATAAAGTAAGGGGGAAGTGTTTCAGGACAGGCAAAAATGATACATGTCTACTAGAAACACGAAGAGCAACTGAGCAAGAGTTCTAGTTTATATGAGACAGTAAAGGGGAATAAACCACCTACTTTAGATTGGATTCCAGCTGAGATGGGAAATGGTCCATGTGCACCAAGGGACAGATGTCTCCAGAAAGGTCTCTCCATCTTAACAAGGGCTGCTCCTTTCTTACCCTAAAGGAGCTTAGCAGCTGGGAGGTCTGTCTTGCCATGAAAATGTGATTGCTTCCCAGCATGGCTCTCAATGGCCCACAGGACACTGGAAAACGACCCAGTAAAAATAGCAAAGCATATGCATCAGAGCAAAGGCAATGGGGACCATGTGACTGACTCCAATGGGTGAAATGAATATGACCATAATTCCTAAAAAGAAATTCTCTATGCCCCATTATCTTTTTCTAAGCCAAGTAAACTGAATTATCATATGAAAAATTAAATTTAAGGTTTCAATTGGGAAAATTTTTTACTTCACAAGGTATGCCAAAGTGAATCTCGTGCCACACAAAGTTCTGCTGACTTTATCCAGAAATGATCCAACAGGGACAAGTGGTCAGCTAAAGCCCCCACATTTGCAGGGCTCAGGGCAAGAGTACAAATGGAGGCCCCTATTGCATCTATCTTTAAAAGATTTTTAAAGAGTTAAATCAAGTTAATACACTGTTAAATTAAATAAGTCCTACTCTTCTGCCTTGACAAATCCTCCTGCATGACAACCTGGGAGGCCAGGTTCAAATTTAGAATTCTCCAACATTTTGGGGTACTTTGCCAGAACATGAAGTGAGGGAAGAGCCAGCCCCCAGCCTCTGGACTGAGGCCTGCTCAATTCCTTCCTACTCCCGCTCCATGCCATACCTCAAAGGCCTTCATAAACTTGCATGTAGAAATCCCAGCTCAACACCTGAAGCTCAACCCCAAGGCCCCACACCCCACAATCAGCCTCCCCTTGGCCACACTTGGGAGCAGGGTACGTGTGCCAGTGCAGTTATCTCCTCTTTTGATAACAGACTCGAGGAAGGGGTCTGCCATAGTGAGCCCTGTGATGTGACTCCAAGACCCCCTTCAATGAAAGACTTGTTGCCCCACCGTACGGGAGCGCTGCAGGCAGATAGATCATTCTTTGTTATTAGCTTCTTTAGGTTTGCTCAGCTGCCTCACCCAAGGTCATGCTCATTCCACGGGCACCCCACATTCAATGACCGACAGATGTGAGACTATACAGGCCTGCCTGACCTGGCCCAATTCGAGCTCCCGAGCTCCCATGCAGTCAGCTAAGACTTTTGCTGGACCTGTAACACAGCTCAACTTCTCCCTCTGCCCAATCCTGCTTCCTTCCCCGAGCTTCCCCAGGTTTCCATCTCAAGACCACTCCTTTCTAAACATACTGCATGCTGAGCTCCTCAGAATATGATTCCCAGGAAATCCAATCCGAGCACTGGCAGAGACACTAGAAGTAGGTTCAGTGATATGTGAGCAGGAATTCCAGGATGCTGTGGTCCAAAAAGGCAGGGCACAGGCTCAGACGGGCACATTCCCTCCGCCCCATGGACACTTCATCTTCTGGTAAGAGGTCCTTCAGAGCAGGGCCCTCACAAGAATAAGGCATAGCGTAGCGATCCTCTTGACTGGATCTAAGAGCAGCACTAATCAGCTATGTTGCTTTTTAAAGGTCCCCAAATTGCCGCAAACTGAATGACTTACACACCAAGACACATATTAATCAAACTATCAAAAATTAAATACAAAGAAAAAATATTAAAAGCAGCAAGGAAAAAACAACAAATAACACACAAGGGATTCCCCATAAGGTTAACAGCTGATCTTTCAGCAGAAACTCTGCAAGCCAGAAGGGAGTGGCAGGACATATTTAAAGTGATGAAGGAGAAAAACCTACAACCAAGATTACCCTACCCACCAAGGATCTCATTCAGATTTGATGGAGAAATTAAAAGCTTTACAGACAAGCAAAAGCTAAGAGAATTCAGCACCACCAAACCAGCTTTACAACAAATGCTAAAGGAACTTCTCTAGGCAGAAAACACAAGAGAAGGAAAAGACCTACAAGAACAAAGCCAAAACAATTAAGAAAATGGTCATAGGAACATACATATCGATAATTACCTAAATTGTAAATGGATTAAATGCTCCAACCAAAAGACATAGACTGGCAGAATGGATACAAAAACAAGACCTGTATATATGCAGAAATGATAGCAAAGATCAATAAAACTAAAAGCTGGTTCTTTGAGAAGATAAACAACATTGATAAACCATTAGCCAGACTCATCATGAAAAAAAGGGAGAAGACTCAAATCAATAGAATTAGAAATGAAAAAGGTGAAGTAACAACTGACACTGCAGAAATACAAACGATCATGAGAGATTACTACAAGCAACCCTATGCCAATAAAATGGACAACCTGGAAAAATGGACAAATTCTTAGAAATGCACAACCTTCCAAGACTGAACCAGGAAGAAATAGAAAATATGAACAGACCAATCACAAGCACTGAAATTGAAACTGTGGTTAAAAATCTTCCAACAAACAAAAGCACAGGACCAGATGGCTTCACAGGCAAATTCTATCAAACATTTAGAGAAGAGCTAACACCTATCCTTCTCAAACTCTTCCAAAATGTAGCAGAGGGGGGAACACTCCCCAACTCATTCTACGAGGCCACCATCACCCTGATACCAAAACCAGACAAAGATGTCACAAAGAAAGAAAACTACAGGCCAACATCGCTGATGAACATAGATGCAAAAATCCACAACAAAATACTAGCAAACAGAATCCAACAGCACATTAAAAGGATCATACACCATGATCAAGTGGGGTTTATCCCAGGAATGCAAGGATTCTTCAATATACGCAAATCAATCAATGTGATACACCATATTAACAAACTGAAGGAGAAAAACCATATGATCATCTCAAGAGATGCAGAAAAAGCTTTCGACAAAATTCAACTCCCATTTATGATAAAAACCCTGCAGACAGTAGGCATAGAGGGAAATTTCCTCACCATGATAAAGGCCATATATGACAAACCCACAGCCAACATCATCCTCAATGGTGAAAAACTGAAACCATTTCCACTAAGATCAGGAACAAGACAAGGTTGCCCACTCTCACCACTATTATTCAACATAGTTTTGGAAGTTTTAGCTACAGCAATCAGAGAAGAAAAAGAAATAAAAGGAATCCAAATCAGAAAAGAAGAAGTAAAGCTGTCACTGTTTGCAGATGATATGATATTATACATAGAGAATCCTAAAGATGCTACCAGAAAACTACTAGAGCTAATCAATGAATTTGGTAAAGTAGCAGGATACAAAATTAATGCACAGAAATCTCTTGCATTCCTATACACCAATGATGAAAAATCTGAAAGTGAAATTAAGGAAACACTCCCATTTACCATTGCAACAAAAAGAATAAAATATCTAGGAATAAACCTACCTAAGGAGACAAAAAACCTGTATGCAGAAAATTATAAGACACTGATGAAAGAAATTAAAGATGATACAAATAGATGGAGAGATATACCATGTTCTTGGATTGGAAGAATCAACATTGTGAAAATGACTCTACTACACAAAGCAATCTACAGATTCAATGTAATCCCTATGAAACTACCACTGGCATTTTTCACAGAACTAGAACAAAAAATTTCACAATTTGTATGGAAACACAAAAGACCCCGAATAGCCAAAGCAATCTTGAGAAAGAAAAACAGAGCTGGAGGAATCAGGCTCCCTGACTTCAGACTATACTACAAAGCTACAGTAATCAAGACAGTATGGTACTGGCACAAAAACAGAAATATTGATCAATGGAACAGGATAGAAAGCCCAGAGATAAACCCACACACATATGGTCACCTTATCTTTGATAAAGGAGGCAAGAATATACAGTGGAGAAAAGACAGCCTCTTCAATAAGTGGTGCTGGGAAAACTGGACAGGTACATGTAAAAGTATGAAATTAGAACACTCCCTAACACCATACACAAAAATAAACTCAAAATGGATTAAATACCTAAATGTAAGGCCAGACACTATCAAACTCTTAGAGGAAAACATAGGCAGAACACTGTATGACATAAATCACAGCAAGATCCTTTTTGACCCACCTCCTAGAGAAATGGAAAGAAAAACAAAAATAAACAAATGGGACCTAATGAAACTTAAAAGCTTTTGCACAGCAAAGGAAACCATAAACAAGACGAAAAGACAACCCTCATAATGGGAGAAATTATTTGCAAATGAAGCAACGGACAAAGGATTAATCTCCAGAATTTACAAGCACCTCATGCAGCTCAATATCAAAAAACAAACAACCCAATCCAAAAATGGGCAGAAGACCTAAATAGACATTTCTCCAAAGAAGATATACAGATTGCCAACAAACAGATGAAAGGATGTTCAACATCATTAATCATTAGAGAAATGCAAATCAAAACTACAATGAGATATCATCTCACACTGGTCAGAATGGCCATCATCAAAAAATCTACAAACAATAAATGCTGGAGAGGGTGTGGAGAAAAGGGAACCCTCTTGCACTGTTGGTGGGAATGTAAATTGATACAGCCACTAGGGAGAACAGTATGCAGGTTCCTTAAAAAACTAAAAATAGAACTACCATATGACCCAGCAATCCCACTACTGGGCATATACCCTGAGAAAACCATAATTCAAAAAGAGTCATGTACCAAAATGTTCATTGCAGCTCTATTTACAATAGCCAGGACATGGAAGCAACCTAAGTGTCCAACGACAGATGAATGGATAAAGAGGATGTGGCACATATATAGAATGGAATATTACTCATCCATAAAAAGAAATGAAATTGAGTTATTTGTAGTGAGGTGGATGGACCTAGAGTCTGTAATACAGAGTGAAGTCAGAAAGAGAAAAACAAATACCATATGCTAACACATATATATGGAATCTAAGAAAAAAAAAAGTTCATGAAGAACCTAGGGGCAAGACGAGAATAAAGACACAGACCTACTAGAGAATGGACCTGAGGATATGGGGAGGGGGAAGGGTAAGCTGTGACAAAGTGAGAGAGTGGCATGGACATATATACACCACCAAACGTAAAATAGATAGCTCGTGGGAAGCAGCCGCATAGCACAGGGAGATCAGCTCGGTGCTTTGTGACCTCCTAGAGGGGTGGGATAGGGAGGGTGGGAGGGAGGGAGATGCAAGAGGGAAGAGATATGGGAACATATGTATATGTATAACTGATTCACTTTGTTATAAAGCAGAAACTAACACACCATTGTAACGCAATTATACTCCAATAAAGATGTTTAAAAAAAAAACTGAATGACTTAAAACAACACAAATTTTATTATCTTACAGTTACAGAGGTCAGAATTTCAAGACTGGGTCTTATGGTGCTAAATCAAGTTGTCTGCAGGGCCGCGCTCCTTCTGGAAGCTCTAGAGGGGAATCTCTTTCTTGCCTTTTCTGGCTTCTAGAGGTGTTGCCTTCCTTGGCTCGTGGTCCCTCCCTCCAACTTCAAAACCAGCAGTGTAGGATCTTCAAATCGCTCCTGCCTCTCTCTTATAAGGACATTGTGATTACTTTTAGGGCCCTCCCAAATAATCCAGGATAATCTTTCTATTTCAATATCCTTAATTTTTTTTCTTTTTTTTACTTAAAAAAAATTTTTATTTTATATTGTACTATAGTTGATTTATAATGTTATGTTAGTTTGAGGTGTACAGCAAAGTGATTCAGTTATACATATACATATATCTATTCTTTTCCCATTTAGGTTATTACAGAATATGGAGCAGAGTTCCCTGTGCTATACAGTAGGTCTTTGTTGGTTATCTATTTTAAGTATAGTAGTGTGTATATGTTAATCCCAAACTCCCAATTTATCCCTCCCCCTTAACCTTTCCCCTTTGGTAACCATAAGTTTGTTTTCTATGTCTGTGAGTCTGTTTCTGCTTTGTAAATAAGTTCATTTGTCTCATTCTTTTTTAGATTCCGCCCATAAGTGACATCATATGGTAACTGTCCTTCTCTGCCTGACTTACTTCACTTGGTATGATAATCTCCAGGTCCATCCATGTTGCTGCAAATGGCATCAAGATCCTTGATCACAACTGCAAACTCCCTTTGGCCATGGAATATAACATAGTCAGAGGTTTGGAGGATGAGGACATGGACATTTTGGGAAGGATATTATTCTGCCTACCATACCATCTTAGAGTGGGAAGTCTACATTTTAGCTAAGTTTGTGAAGTTTACTCCTTCTTCAACTTGCTTCAGCCCCACTGGGCTTCCCAATATTCCTACATGCTCCAGGCATGCTCCCATCTTAGGGTCCATGTACGTGCTGTTTCCTCAGATGGAATATTCTTCCCACAGATATTGACATGGTTCACTTCCTCACCTTCTTCCAATCTTTATTCAAATGAGACCTTCTCAATCAGGTCTCCCCTAGAAATACTATCTAAAATTACAACTCACCCCTTCCCCCAGACATTTCCTATCTCCCTTACTTTTTTCTCCTTGGAATTTATGAAGTCTCATGAAGACAGCTTATTTGTTGTGTCACTTTCTGCCTGTCCCACTAGAATGTCGCTCCATGACGGCAGCATCTGAGTCTGCATCCACATCCCTCACAACAGTACCGTCTGGCACATGGTCAGTACTCAGTATGTAATGGCTGAGTTCCACATCCCTCACAACAGTACTGTCTGGCACATGGTCAGTACTCAGTATGTAATGGCTGAGTTAGTTAACTGAATGTTCTACAGAGGAAGGGGGAAAGTCCAGCATTGCTGGGGAAGAAGGCAAAAGGATGATGCCTTAGTTAGAGTTCCCCTAAGAGAAGAGCCTAGAATAAGGACTTGGTTACAGTTAAGTTTTTTTGGAAGCTGATCTCAGGAAGCAGAGGTGAGGAAAGAGAGTCAGGCAGGGAAGGAGGAAAACCACTAGAGAGATGGTGCTTTAATGACGTCTCTGCTATAGGCATCAAGAGTGGGATTCTGGGGCTTCCCTGGTGGCGCAGTGGTTGAGAATCTCCCTGCTAATGCAGGGGACACAGGTTCGAGCCCTGGTCTGGGAAGATCCCACATGCCGCAGAGCAGCTAGGCCCGTGAGCCACAATTACTGAGCCTGCACGTCTGGAGCCTGTGCTCTGCAACAAGAGAGGCTGCAATAGTGAGAGGCCCGCGCACCGCGATGAAGAGTGGCCGTCGCTTGCCACAACTAGAGAAAGCCCTCGCACAGAAACGAAGACCCAACACAGCCATAAATAAATAAATAAATAAAATTAAAAAAAAAAAAAAGAGTGGGATTCTGCCAGAACTGCTGAGAAAGCACTCATGAAATGCCTCCCAGAACTGATCATCTGAAAGATGAGAGAGTGGAACATTTTCCCACTGGCTCCCATCTCCCATTGGACACGAATCCCTCCGCCATCCCTGCACCTCTGGGTTTCCCAATGTGAGCCAGCTGGGGGCCCGTGCATTGAAGAAGGGTGTGGGGAAGACTACAGAGAGACAGATGCAAGTGCTTGCAGCAAGATCCTGTCAGGAAGAGAAGAGTCTGAGCTTCCACGGTCTGTCCACCACAGCTGTGGTTAAAATCAGAAGACAGCTGAGTAAATGCAACATGGGCACCAAGGGCCTCTGTTTCAGATGAGGACAGCAAAGCATGAAGCATGTTCTTTACAACTCACTCTCACTTAATGAAGATTTCTCATTCTTGCCATGCGGCTTAAAAACAATAATAATTCCTAATATTTATATAGCATGTTCATACATATTTAGATGTCCCAATTTCCCCACAAGGCAACTATTACCATTGTTTTTCAAGGTTAAAATAAAAGAAAGGAAAATTAATATGTCTTATGGAGCTACCAATGTGGCAATCAGAGATAAAAAGGATAAAAATAATAAAAACAATTAGAGACCATTTTGCCCAGCAAATTGGCAAAGTTCTTCTTAGCATTATATTCCCCAGTGACAATGAGAATACAATGAGATGGCACCCTTGTACACTATGAAGGGAGAAACTGATATATCCCTTCCAGAGGGAAACCTGAAAATATGCACCAAACATTATTTTAAAATAGTCATTCATATGGAATACTACTCAGCCATAAAAAAGAAGGAAATTTTGCCATTTGCAGCAACATGGATGGACTTGGAAGGCATCATGCCAAGTGAAATAAGTCAGACAGAGAAAGACAAATACTGTATGATATCACTTATATGTGGAATCTAAAAAATACAACAAACTAGTGAATTTAACAAAAAAGAAGCAGACTTACAGATATAGAGAAGAAACTAGTGGTCACCTGTAGGGAGAGTGAAGTGGGGAGGGGCAATATAGGGGTGGGTGATTAAGAAGCACAAACTATTAGGTATAAAATAAGCTATGGGAAAAAAAATAAAATAAAATAAGCTATGGGGATATATTGTACAACACAAGGAATATAGCCAATATTTTACAATAACTGTAAGTGAAGTACAACCTTCAAAAATTGTGAACCACTATATTGTACACATGTAACATATAATATTGTGTATCAACTATACTTCAATTTAAAAAATAAAGTAAAAATAGTCATTCATGACACTTGATCCAGTAATTCCCTCAAAAGTGAGTAGAAAATTTATGAACAAAAATAGTCATTGTAGTCTCATTTTTAATAACAAATAATTGGAAACAACTGAAATACTCCAAAACGTAGGATAGTAAAATAAAATGTGGTGCATCCATATGCTCTTATCCTCTGCATGCCTCAAAATTCATGTTTTTGAAGAACACTCAATGACATATTATTAGGCAACAAAGTATCATTTAAAACTATCCAGCATATGAAAAATTTGGTTTAGGTATAAACATATATACATATACCATATATAAGTACGGTAGTGTATATTCATATATGCTTTAATATGTCTAAATAGAAAAACACTAGAAGGAAGTAGAACAATATATTAATAATTGATAATTCTGAGTAGCTATCAGCGTAGTTACCTGCGTAGTGGTAGATAATTCAAGGCACTTTTTATTTTGTTTTTATACTGTTCAGTATGTTTTAAATTTTTAGATGTAAATTCAGAAATGATTGTTTTACTTTAAATAAATAAAAGAATCAGTACTAGCTTTCCCCAAATTTATAACTTAATGGGAAAATCAAAACAGAACTACTATAACTTTAAAAATCCTAAAATCAGCATCAGAAATTTATACATAAATTGCTTCTTAATCTCAACGATTCTTTGTTTAAAGGAAGAGAATTGCTAAATGTTCTGAAGATAAATAAGATACCAAATAATCTGTATTCTTTTAATTTGGATCCCGTACATTTTTCACTAACTGTTTTTGCTGTATTTGGGAAGACTAAGGACTAACCTCCCTCTTTTAAAACTAGAATTTTAAGTAAATCAATATCAAGTAGGTAAAGTGATCTACTGAGTCCTTTTGGAGGGAAAAACTATAGATTATATTGATTGTGAAAATTTTTAAGGGCAAATGAAAAGCAAGGCAGCAAACTTTATATTTAGATTCTTGCCCCTAGCTATAATAGAGTTAACCAAGCTACTTCACTTCATCAAGATCACAGGGGAGCCTGTCTGCAAAATACCTCTAAGGTCAGGCAGGGCCACTGATTCAGTCCGAGTTATAGAATAAGAGCCAGCCTTGAGCAAAATTGGAAAGCCAACAAATTTTGTCTTCTGCACTTTATGTGCCACACACGAGTGGAAATCTATCCTTCTATGGAATTCCTCCTTCCACTCTATGCCTGCAAAGCTCCTGTCCTGTACCTGAACACACCCTCACTCTTGCCCCAGCTATCAAGGTTGACTCCTAATAGATCATGCTGCCTTCCTAGAAGTAGCTTGACTATGTGACTCTCCCACTCCTCTACTTATCTGTCCCCAGTCTCCAACCAATATGAAGAACTACTTTGCACTTAAAAAAAAAAAAATTAACGGCTGATGAGGCAGGAAAATTGGTTATGAGGTTTCCTTCTTTCAGGAGACAGACTCAGATGAAAAAGGCCCTTCCAGAGGTCAGGAATAAGACAAAAGAATGGCTGTAATAGTGAGGACTGCAGATACTCTTATCTGACCTATGATAGAAATACCCTGGGGTAGGCAAGCCTTTTGAGTCACACCATCCCAATAGTCACCCATCCTGGTAACGCCAAGCCCTGACTGACAGAGCAATGTTAGCAAACATTTTTACAGCATTTTGTTGGAGTTAGGCAGTAAAAAGGGAAGAAGAGAAGAGAGACAAGAAACGGGGTAAAAGCTTAGAATCTGAGTTGATGGAAATGCCCAAGAGACTCCACAGAAACAGAAAGTTGGATATTCAACTCAACAGATCTAAAGCTGAGGTGTAACGTCCCTTTCCATTACCTGTGGCTTCAGTAAAGTTGGTGACACACAAATGCCTGTGTGCTTAATGGTCCTCACTGGAACAACTAGATGAGGAAAAGGATGAGAATTCTCAAAATGACTAAATGAGCCATTTCCTGAATTTCTTCAGCAAACTAAGTCTCTGAGACAAAAATAGTTTAGGAAAAATGTTTAGCCACGTTTCTCCCTGGAAGCCTTCTGTGCTGCTTAGTCTCCTGGTCTTCAGCCACCACTGGGAGGGGGCATCTAGCCAATTTCATCTGACTCTCAGAGGTCAAGCTATCTCAAATGACGTGTGAGCTACAGAAGCTAAACTGAAACATAAATAACATCAGTGCCATCCCACAGTCTCAGAACACGGCCAAAATAATGAGTCCTCACTGCACCAGGCATTTCCTAGCAAAGTTACTGAACAAAAGCTATCAGGTCATGAGTTTCTTTTCAGTCATTTCACTTACGTTTTCCTGGACTAGAAATTCTACCAAGACGTATCTGAGCAACAGTCTCTCAGAAAAGATGAACCCAGGGCAAGCCAATTAGTACTTGTTGCCATGGATACCTGTAGATAACCTGAATATATGACTGGTCGTTATGTTGCTTCTTCAGGGTCTTAATGAAGATAACAGAAAACAATTACTCAACCTGCCTGCTAGCTGGCTGGTTCAAACAAACAGAATCAGCTGGTAGCACACCAATATTTTTAACTCTTTCTTTCCTAGCTAGCTGCCTTTCCTCTTTCTCCCTTCTCCCCTCAACCCAAACAAAATGTAGCATTTTCCTGAATCTCTCAATCCAAACGTTACTCCCTTAATGTCCTCACCAATGACTCACTTGCTTACATATGTGTCTCCCTACTTCTCTAAAATACCTTGTTAGATCAGGGACATGAATTTTACATTTGACATTGAGCTTGGCATTTAGGAAATGTTTATAATACCTGTTGAATAAATGAAAAGTCCTTTTGCCCTTCGGGGGCATTGCCCTTCCCTTGGAATTCTTCTTCCATGGCTTTTTAGATGTCTAGCACAATCTCATCCTTAGGTCTTTGACTCAACTGGAACTTTTTATTGACTCTTCTTATTACTTTCTCTAAAGCAGCCTCTCCCTGATTACTTTCTTAGGCATCACTTTGTTGATCTTCTTCACAGCAATTGTCATAATCTGTAATTACCTTATTTCTTTCTGTACTTTTTCATTAATGTCTCTTTTATAAATTATCTGAGAGAAGGATCCTTGTGTGTGCTGTTTACAGCTTTCTCCTTAACACCCAAAACACAGAAGCCCTCAAATTGTTGTTGAAAGAACGATTACCATGTCTGAGTTGACAGGGGAGTTCTGTAATGGAGCTTTCTGCCCAGGACACAAACTAAGAAATACCAGCTACCCAAGCAGTAGTTTCTGAGTGTGATTGTTGTCGCCTGTGTGCTAGGTTTGCACTTACTTGCTAGGTCTGTGAGGTGTGACACTGGATACAACAGTATGAATCTTACCTATCTGGGTAGATGTCTAGACACAGAGCACCCTTGCCAATGGCAAGCCCATTGGCAGATGTCCAAATTCATATTAGAGCTCTTTAGGGCTGCAGAAGGATTCTGAAGGTTTTCCTTTTACACACATATAAATCTTTGTGATCTTTGACTTTACTTTGTTCTGAGAAATCCAACTTTTTTCTCCCCCCACCCCTTTTCTTTAAGAGAGAGAGGATTTGGTTGTTCAGTCAAAAATGTTTCTAAGTCTTAAATTAAATTATTTAATCTTGTTCCAAACTTCCACAAAAACAGAGCTATTTTTGGAATGAAATATACTTACATGTGAGCATTACTTACCATCTTAAGTATTTGAATAAATTTCCCTTTAAAGCTCTGCATGGGGCTTCCCTGGTGGCGCAGTGGTTGAGAATCCGCCTGCCAATGCAGGGGACACGGGTTCGAGCCCTGGTCCGGGAAGATCCCACATGCCACGGAGCAACTAAGCCCGTGCGCCACAACTACTGAGCCTGTGCTCTGAAGCCCGCGAGCCACAACTACTGAGCCCGTGTGCCACAACTACTGAAGCCTGCGAGCTCTAGGGCCTGTGCTCCACAACAAGAGAAGCCACCGCAATGAGAAGCCCACGCACCACAACGAAGAGTAGCCCCCGTTCACCGCAACTAGAGAAAGCCCGTGCAGCAACGAAGACCCAACGCAGCCAGAAACAATAAATAAATAAAATAAAATAATAAAATAAATAAATTAAAAAAAAAAGCTCTGCATGTATACAAAAAGGCCTTCAAATATCTACTGAAGCACATTAATTTTTTTCTTTTTGGAAACTTCAATTTATCTTGTTCTAAATGCTTTGATTATTTGATTTGTTTCCTAATTATGGCAAATCTTCTTTTAATGAGGGAATTAAAATTCTGGATAACGTCATCATGGGAAAACTAGCATTCTTAAAATTCTCTTTAGGACAAAGTTATGGTTTTGGAACATATGTTCATTTCCCTTAAGAGTTTAATGTTTCTTGATAAAGAGAAATTTTTTCCCTTGAAAATATCTTGCTGTCTCAACTTTGTATATAGTTGTTGAATAATCCATGTCAATTTCCTGTCAAAAGCTAATGTGGAAAAAATATTTTGTTGTGGCCAAACATTTTATTTCATTTCATGTGCAAATGTCACAAAATTGGTCAGTCAAGAAAAGTAAACTTGTATTTTTTAAATGAATCTTTATCTACTTGAAAGTAGAAAGTGAATTATTGTGTGTGTGCGGGGGGTGGTAATGAAAAGCCATGTAGTCCAAAATAAAATAAAATTTGATGTAAACTTTTGTCAGTAAACATTCCACACCATGTAGATATTTTTGATATATTTTTGTTACTCAAGTTCAGTATTTTTAACAAAACCAATTTTTACGTCTCAGCCACCCTTCTTTCTATGTCTCATCCTTTCCAATAAAGCAAGGTCCCTTCAGCCTGGCAACCAGGGTCTTCACAATCCATTGCTTGGGTTTTCTTTCACCTATCTTTCCCACACTCTATTTTTCAGGCACATGAGGATGATTCTCCAACCTCAGATCATTGACATAAACATTCAGACTTCTGTGCTTTTCTGTATGATGTTTCCTCTTTATCCTTCCCAGCTATTCAGCCTGCATAACCAATTAATTCCTCTGTGCTTCCATTCAACTTGATATATCTACAGTTATCAAATTAATTGTTCATACATCTGTCTCCCCATCGCCCCACCTCCTCAACTTCTCCAGAACAGAAATCACTCCTTATTCATTTTTGTGTTCCTAGTACAGAGCATCATGTGGTCATACTCTGGCCTATGTAAACACGTAACAGTTGTCTCAGCTTTGTCAATTTTTAAAATCTGCATGTATATTTTTCTGCTTTGTTCTGATTTTTCCAACTATTGCCAGAAAAGAAGTTATTTTATATATATATATACATATATATGTATAAAACATATCTATAATTAAAATGCTGTCAGTTAATATTTGGTGATTTAAATAATGGTCAAAGGAAATGATAGGATTTGTACTCCTTCGTATTTCTTGAAGGTCCTTATTGACTGACTGTCATGTAATATTATCCGGGTGAGTTGTTCAACTGAATATCCACATCTTCCATCTTTTCTTTAAAACAGAGGGGAAATAACGTGCATCATTCTGAGGACTAGGGGGAAATATCAAGATTGCTTACTCATTAATAATTCCTACTAATTTAAATAACTCATATTATGTGAGTAAGTCACTGAACCAGTAGTATACTGGGAAATCAAGTGAAGAAGAGCATATTTGCTGAAAGCCCTGATGAAAACATTAGAAAGAGAATAAATCTACACCAAGAAACGATGTGTCTATTATTAGCAATCTATGATTTATATTAAAACAAAATCATAGATCAGATTAGCTGTCTCTCTCAATCTCCTAACATAAATTACTTTTCCACCTTTGTCTCTCTGGTACAATGGAAAATTGCATGAAATCCAGCTCTTTTTGTTGAAGTCAGATCTATTAATATATATAGGTGTGATTTTTTTTTATGGCCATAACTTCATCTTTGATTTCACTGGATTATAATAACACTGATGAAAACACTGAGGCTCAGGGTTCAGCAGTGGTGTGGTAAGTGAGGTTCTTTGAGGTCATGTAAACAGACTGTCTTTGCAGCCAGTGTAGCTATCATGGAAGGTCAGTCTAACTGGGGCTACCATTGTTATGCATTTTCCAGCATTATCATATTTTTAGAGCACATAAAATATTAGAACTCTTATTTGTGTACATAAGAATGTGTACCAAGATTTCGTTTTCTAAATGCCTATAAAATAATAAGTTGCATAACTCTACCAACCTCTGGAAACTCTCCTTCCATGGCATTGGGTACACCCTTAAATTAAAGCCAAACTTTAAAATTCCAACAAAGAATACACTAAAATAATTAAGGGAGAGTTAGAGGAATAATAGGTAGAAAACAAAAAATGAAATCTTAATAAATCATTATTTAAATGCTACAAAGAGACTAGCTATCATTTTTTGTTTTGTCGATATCTAGAAAGAGACAAGAATTCTATAAGGAATGGTTGAAGAAAATCTACTTTCTGTTGTCACAAAGCACACAAAACATTTTCCCATGCAAAGTTTGCACTCCTCATTAAGACGTTCCACATCATGTATGAATTTTTAAATTATTTAAAGATTAGTTAACATATTTCATTTTTTTTCTACTGCAGAATAAGAAAAGCATACTTCTATAATGAGAAATACCTTTTGCACATTCTATAATCAGCAAAGCTGATTTTGATTTTCAGAACATTGCAACATTCAATAATTTGATTTGTCGAACCTTCTTTTCAGACCAGTTTTACAGAAAACAACATTTGAAGAGTGGGAAAGAAATAAGGCATAAAAGAATAAAATAACAATTTTGATTACTGGTGTACAGTAGTTCTTAAGCTCAAAAAAAAGGAATATTGCACAAGGAAAGATCCACTTTACAAAGAGATCATAATAATATGCAAAATGTTGCCAGCTTAGATTGTGCTCATTAAAGTTGTAAGACTGTAATCTTGTGACCTTTCTCAGAGGTGGCATTCAGCACTTGATGGTTGTCTCATGCTATTTGTATATGCATCTATGTGTAAAGAGATCAAAGTGAAGCCTGAAAGTAAACATCAAAGTGTTAGAATGTACTAATGCCTAATGGGATCTTTGTCCCATTATGGAACCAATAAAAAAATCCTTAACCAAATTTGGGAGTTACTTTGAGCAAAAATTATACACATATGTGCATACGTATACACACACACGCACACCACATAATATATTGGCCTTCTTTTTTACAATAGTTTTATATTCTAAAGATAAGAATACTATAATACTACTGCCCTCTCCTCTGGAGACCAGATGATATGGCAGTTCAGGCTGTGGTTCTAAAGCCAAAATACTGAGGTTTAAATCCTGCCTCTTCCATTCAAAGTGTATGAACTTGAAACAAATGGGACCTAATGAAACTTAAAAGCTTTTGCACAGCAAAGGAAACCATAAACAAGACGAAAAGACAACCCTCAGAATGGGAGAAAATATTTGCAAATGAAGCAACTGACAAAGGATTAATCTCCAAAATTTACAAGCAGCTCAAGCAGCTCAACATTAAAAAAACAAACAACCCAATCCAAAAATGGGCAGAAGACCTAAATAGACATTTCTCCAAAGAAGACATACAGATGGCCAAGAAGCACATGAAAAGCTGCTCAACATCACTAATTATTAGAGAAATGCAAATCAAAACTACAATGAGGTATCACCTCACACCAGTCAGAATGGGCTTCATCAGAAAATCTACAAACAACAAATGCTGGAGAGGGTGTGGAGAAAAGGGAACCCTCTTGCACTGTTGGTGGGAATGTAAACTGATACAGCCACTATGGAGAACAGTATGGAGGTTCCTTAAAAACCTAAAAATAGAACTACCATACGACCCAGCAATCCCACTACTGGGCATATACCCTGAGAAAACCATAATTCAAAAAGAGCCATGTACCAAAATGTTCATTGCAGCTCTATTTACAATAGCCAGGACATGGAAGCAACCGAAGTGTCCATCAACAGATGAATAGATAAAGAAGATATGGCACATATATACAATGGAATATTACTCAGCCATAAAAAGGAATGAAACTGAGTTATCTGTAGTGACGTGGATGGACCTAGAGACTGTCATACAGAGTGAAGTAAGTCAGAAAGAGAAAAGCAAATACCGTATGCTAACACATATATATGGAGTCTAAAAAAAAAAAGAAAAAAGTGGTCATGAAGAACCTTGAGGCAAGATGGGAATAAAGATGCAGACCTACTAGAGAATGGACTTGAGGATACTGGGAGGGGGAAAGGTAAGCTGGGACAAAGTGAGAGAGCGGCATGGACATATATACACTACCAAACGTAAAATAGATAGCTAGTGGGAAGCAGCCGCATAGCACAGGGAGATCAGCTCGGTGCTTTGTGACCACCTAGATGGTTGGGATAGGGAGGGTGGGAGGGAGGGAGATGCAAGAAGGAAGAGATATGGGGACATATGTATATGTATAACTGATTCACTTTGTTATAAAGCAGAAACTAACACACCTTTGTAAAGCAATTATACTCCAATAAAGATGTTAAAAAAAAACAAAAACCAGTGTATGAACTTGAAAAACTTACTTAACTTCATATTTCGGTTTTCTCATGTTTAAAATGAAAATCTACTTCATACAGTTGTCGAGAAGTAGCACTCAAAATATGAAAAAAGTAGAATATGAATATTACCTGGTACTGTTGTAATAAAAGTAACCCTTTCATTCCTGCTCTAAAATATTGTTAGAAATTAAGAGGTAGACATTTTTGTTCATTAATTATGTAGAAAAAACAATGATTGGGTGATTTGCTTTTTCCAGAAACTAATTATAAGTAGCATCACAAGTAATAGGTTTTCTGTGAACAAGTTTTGATTTGTCACTTATTTTCTACGTTCAGTGTTTGCTAATTCACTCATTTATTTAGTCATTTGGAGGGGAAAAAAAACCCTGAAAATAAAATTTTAATTTAATTTTATCCACATAGATATGTTCAATATTAATAAATCTCTACTCTTCACACATCAAATTATTTAAAATATAATTCATCACTTCTAAAATAGTTACATTATAATTACTTTAGACTTTAGAATAAAATATGTTATCTTTACTTTATAACTTATTAGATATTTATATATTGGGTAATGTCTTTCTAAGAAATAAGAAGAGTTATAAGGATGGGTCTGCAATACATAGTTAATCAATGATCCACTTTTTTTTTAAGGAATTTTTTCAGACCTATATGGTAGTAAGTTGTCTCAATTCCATTTGAGGTAGAAAATATTAGTTCTAAGTAGACTATGAAAAGTTAAGTATGTATGTTGTAATCCCTAGAGCACTAAACAAACTATAAACCATATAAGGAAACATAGTAAAAAATACAATAGACAAACTAAAATGAAATATTAAAAACATTCAAAAAAAACAAAAGGAGGCAGGAAAAGAAAAACAGAGGAATAAAAAGGAAGAAATAAAATAAATAATAAATGGTAGCGTTAAACCCAAATATATAAACAATCATATTAAATATAAATGATTAAGCAGACCAATTAAGAGACAAAAATTGTCAGAATGGATTTGTTTTAATGACCTGACTATATTGTTTATAAGACACTCATTCAAATGTAATGAACTATGCACTTTAAAAAGTAAAAAGATAAACACTAATCACATGTAACACTAGTGTTACATGTAAACACGGAAACACTAATCACAGTAAAGCAGGAGTGGTGGACTTAATACCAAAGTAGACTTCAGAGCAAAGAAAATAACCAAGGATAGAGAGGCAAACCACATAATAATAAAAGAGTCAGTTTACCAAAAAGCCAAAACAACCCTAAATCTGTATGTACGTAAGAACAGAGCTTCAAAATACAGAAAGAAAAACTGACAAAACTAAAAGAAGAAATAGAGAAATCTATAGGTATATTTGGAAACTTCAAAACTCCTCTCATTAAGTAGAATGGTGGTTGCCAGGGGCTGGGGGTTGGGAGAAATGGGGAGGTATTGGTCAAAGGGTACAAACTTCCAGTTATAAGATGAATAAGTTCTAGAGATCTAAGGTATAGCATGGTAACTACAGTTAACAATACTGTATTATATACTTGAAAACTGCTAAGAGAATAAGTCTTAAATATTCTTATCACCAAAAGGAAAAAAAAAAACCAGGTAATTATGTGAGGTGATGGAGATGTTAACTAACCCTACTGTGGTAATCATTTCACAATATAAGTGTATCAAGTTATCACATTACACATCTTAAACTTACACAGTGTTATATGCCAGATATACCTCAATAAAGGTAGGAAAAACAAAAACTCCTCTCCCATCAAGCAATAGAAATAGTAGAAAGTCAGAAAGGTTACAAAAGGACTGTCCAACATCAACCAAATGTAATTAAGTGACATTTGTAAAACATTCCACCCAACAAAACCAGAACAGACATTCTTTCAAGTGCACCTGGAACTGATACAAAAATAGACTATATCCTGGGTTAGAAAACAAGCCTGAACAAATTCAAAGCATTTAAATCATACAAAATATGTTCTCTGAAAATAATGGAATTAAACTAGAAATCAATAACATAACTATAACACGAAAAACTCCACACACTTAGAAATTAAACAACAAACTCCTACATAATCCATAGGCCAAAGAGGAAATCTCAAGGAAAATTATAAAGCAATTTAAAGGGAACAAAAATAAAAATACAACGTACCAAAATTTGTGGAATGCAGCTGAAACAGTGCTCAGAGGGAAACTTATAGCAATAAATGCTTATATAGGCAGCCCTAGCTTTGGACAGTTTCAATATATATGAATTTCTGTTACCACAGTTTAACTAAATAATATCAGCCTCCCAACAACACTGTTCAAATTTTAGTTACTAAAAACTATATTTTTAGTATATATTTACTGTGAATAATTGGATAAAGTACAAGCTTTGTCTCTAGCTCTTTAGTCCACAAATCACTGTGTAAGTAACAGAAAAGCATCATGATCAGTGACCAATTGCTTCTTTCAAAGTCTATCAATAATTGGCCACTATAAACTTATTACTTAGTTCATGCACAGACAGCAAAAAGTGTAGTTGTGTTGAATCCTTTTTTCCCAGTGATAAACCCATCTGACATTTTCTAAAATGTATAATCAAAAGAGGAAACTGGCGAACAAAGAAGAATGTGCAGCTAAGAAGTGAAATGAAATTTGAATCCAACATAAATGGAGTTATAGAAGAAACAGCTGGCTGTGGAAATGTTGACAGTGTAGCTATTCAGGAGGTTCTGGAGGAGCCAGAGGAACTCTGTGCAGATGAACTTTTTGACAAACAAGGAAAGTGGTTGCAACCAAAAGGACAAAGAAGTCTCAAAGGAAATGACATTGACAAAACATCACATTAAAGAAACAAGGGAAATAGTTCACAACATTAGGAACCCAAAGGATAAACTATTGGAAAATAATCCAAACTTAGAAAGCAATAAGACAAATTGTCAAAGCATAGACAAGATGTTTGCTCCACACAAAGAGAAGTTCAAAATACTTGGATTAAGTTTTGATAAATAAAACATTTCATTTCTCAAAATTTATAACATTTTAAATTGCAGTATATTAAATAAGTATTAGTTTCATTGGTTATTTTTTTTAATTTGCCAGACACTTGTAACCAAGAGGAAGAAAGTAGTTAATGTATTTATGAAAATTGTTAACAGTCATGGAAAAAAATTAAAACTTTTCTATGATTATTAAGACTATTTTGTACCATTTCAGCTTACATGGTCATTTTTGCAGCCCAGCACTAGCAGGCAAAGCAAGAACTGCCTGTATTAGAAAATAAGTAAGGTCACAACTCAGTAATATAAACTTCCAACTTAAAAATTAGAAAAAGAAAAGTGAAACAAATTCAAAACAAGCAGAGGAAGAAAAATAATAAAGTAGTAAAGATGAGAGCAGAAACTGATGAAAGAGAAAAAAAGAAAAAAATCTAATGAAAGCAAAAGTTGATATTTTAAAAAGACCTCTAGCAAGACTGACAAAGAAAGAGAGAGAAATTACTGATACAAGGAATGGGAGAGAACATATCATTACTGACCCTGCAGATATTAAAAGTATCCTAAGACTATACTACAAGCAACTATGCACATAAATGCAACAACTTAGATGAAATAAACCAATTCCTCAGAAACTAACCCAAGATGAAATAGACAACCTTAATAATCCTGTTATCTGTATCTCATAAAGAACTGAATTTCTAGATAAAACCCTTTTGAAAATAAAATCTACAAGCCCAGATGGCTTCATTAGTAAATTATGTCAAATATTTCAAGAAGAAATAATACCAACTTAACATGGTCTCTTCCAGAAAACTGGAGAGGATGGGACACCTCTCATTTTAGAGGCCAGTATTACCCTGATAACAAAATCAAACAAAGACAGTGAGAAAAGAAAACCTCAGACCAATACCCCTCATGAAACGGACACAAAGAGATCCTCAATAAAATTTTAGCAAATCAAATCCAGTAATATATAAAATGAAGAATATACCCTGACCAAATGGAGTTTATCCCAGGAAAGAAAGACTGGTTCAAGATTTGAAAATCGATCAATGCAACCTATCATATTAACAGCTTAAAGGAAAAAATCATGATTATATCAACTGATGCAAAAAAAACACTTGACAAAATTCAATATTCATTCATGATAAAATCCCTCAGCAAACTAGGAATAGAGTGAAATTTCCTCTATCTGATAAAGGACATTAATTAATGAAAAACCTACCTCCACATTACATTTAATGATGAAAGATTGACTGCTTTCATCCTAATAGGAACAAGGCAAGGTTGCCCACTCTCACCACTCCTATTCAATATTATACTGGAAGTCCTAACCATAACAATAAGGGGGGAAAAAGTCATATAGATTATAAGGAAAAAAATAAAACTGTCTCTACTCACAGACAACATGGTTTTCTACATAGACAATCTCAAAGAATCAACAAACCCCCCCCCCCACAAAAAACAAAACACTTCCTAGAACTAATAAGTGAATTTAGCAAGGTCACACGGTACAAGGTCAACATACAAAACTCAATCATATATTCCCATCTACTAACAATAAACAATAAGCAATCCAAAACAATATTTAAACATATACATTTACAATAACTGCAAAAAAAAATTAAAATCTATGTTCATGGAATGCAAGGCCCAACATAGTAAGAGAAGCCAACTCTCCCCAAGTGGATCTACAGGTAAAACATAACTGCAATAAAAATCTTAGCAAGATTTTTTGGTAGATATAGACAACCTGATTCTAAAATTCATGTGGGCAAACAAAGTCAAAGCAATTTTGAGAAAGAATAAAACTGGAAGTATGAAATTTAGGCCTACTGTAAAGCTATAGTATGGTAATGGTAGAGGCAGAGACACATAAACCAATGAAACAGAATTGAATCCAGAAATAGACCTCCACATAAATGGCCAATTGATTTTTTCTTTTTTTTTTTTCCCCCTAAAACTCCTCTGTGTTCCACATATTCATTGCTCCCTCTTCATAACCCCTGGTAACCACTGATATTTTTACTGTCTCTATAGTTTTGCCTTTTTCTAGAATGTCATGTAATTGGGCTCATAAGGTAGATACATCTTCAGATCGCCTCTTTCACTTAGTAATATGCATTTGAGATTCTTTCATGTCTTTTCAAGGTTTGATAGCTCATTCCATTTTATCATTGAATAACTTTCCATTTTCTGGATGTACCATAGTTTATGTATCCATTCACCTACTGGAGGACACCTTATTTGCTTCCAAGTTTTTGGCAATTATGAATAAAGCTGCTATAAACATCTGCATACATGTTTTTGAGTGGACATAAGTTTTCAGCTCATTTGGGTAAACATCAAAAAGCACAACTGCTAGATCGTACGGTAAGAGTATGTTCAGTTTTGTAAGAAACTACCAACTGTCTTTCAAAGTGGGTATATCATTTTGCATTCCCACCAGCAATGAATGAGAGTTCCTGTTGCTCTACATCCTTGTCAACATTTAGCGTTTTCAGTGTTTTGGATTTTGGTGTGTAATGGCATCTCACTATTGGTTGAATTTGCAATTTCCTAATGACATATGATGTTGAGTATCTTTTCATATGCCTATTTGCCATCTGTACATCTTCTTTGACAAGTTGTCTGTCCAGGCCTTTTGCCATTTTTTAAACCAGCTTCTTCACTTTCTTACTGTTGACTTTTAAGAGTTCTTTGTATAGTTTGGATAACAGTCCTTTATCAGATACATCTTTTGCAAATATTCTCTCCCACTCTGTGGGTTTTCTTCTTATTCTCTTGAACCAACTGATTTTTTTTACACAAGTGTAAAGGTAATTAAATGGGGAAAAGATAGTCTTTTCCAAAACAGTTAAGACAATTGAACATACATAAGCAAAAAAAGTGAACCGCAACTTAAACCTCATACCTCACAAAAAAATTAACTCAAAATGAATCACAGATATACATATAAACATAATACTATAAAACTTTTTAAATAGTTTTTCTTCATTACCTCAATTAAGTGAAGAAATTTTAGATATTACACCAAAAGCATGAATGCAACAAAAATAATCATAAATCAGACTTCATCAAAATTAAAAATTTTCACTCTGTGAAAGACACTATTAAGAGAATGAAAAGATAAGCTATAGACCAGGAGAAGATATTTGCAAATCATGTATCTAACAAAGCTTTGTATCTAAATAGAATATGTAAAGTACTCTCTAAACTCACCAGTAAGCAAACAAATAATCTGATTTTAGAAACAGTCAAAAGACTTAAATAAACATTTCACTAAGGAGGATATACAGATGGCTAGTAAGCACATGAAAAGATGTTCAACAGTGATCATTAGCCATTAGGGAAATGTAAATTAAAACCACCAGAAGATATTGCCATATACTCGTTAGAATGGCTAAAATAAGCACTACTGACAATACCAAGTGCTGACGAGGACACAGAGCATCAGTAACACTTGTACATTGTTGATGGGAATGCAAAATAGTAAAGCCACCCTGAAAAACAGCTTGGCAGTTTCTTATAAAGTTATATATACTTACCATATGATCAAGCAATCTCATTCCTGGGAATTTACACCAGAGAAATAAAAACTCACGTTAACACAAAAATCTGTACGTGAATATTTATAGCAGTTCTATTGGCAATCACCAAAAAACTGGAAACAACCCAAATGTCCTTCAACATGTAAATGAATAAACAAACTGTGATAGATCCTTAGAATGGAATATGACTCAGCAATAAAAAGTATCAATGCACATATATCAAACAACTTTAATGAATCTCAAGGACAGTATGCCTAGTGAAAGAAGTCAGTTCCAAAAGTTTATATATTGTATAATTTTATTTATATGACATTCTTTAAAAATACATAAACTATAGTGCCATAAAACTGATCAATATTTGCTAAGGACTGGGAGGAGGAGGGTAGTGGAACTGTTCTTATGCTGATTATGGTGTGATAATACAAATCTATCATGTGTTAAAATTTATATACCTGTACTCCAAAAATTGTCTTACTGTATGTTAATGTTACATTTTAAATTTAAAAATTATTTTTTAGAAATAGCAATATATCTAGGTGACTCATTCTAAGATGATTTTATCTTGAGATGCTTCTTTGAATAATTATTTTTTTGTATTCTTGTATATTTCTTTTATCCTGTACTATCTCTTTTGCCTTACTGCTTTTTCATGTTATTAGTACTTGTGGTGTCATTCATTCTTGTGTTCTTTAGAACTCTTTATGCTTTTATTTAAAGGAAAGTAGATATATGGCACCAGAGTAGCATTCTTCAACTTTTATGTACATGGGAATCTGATGAGATGTGTGTCAAAAAGCAGATTTCTTACCCTTCTCCCTCAGAAATCATTTAGAGGGCTAGACTAGTTCCTTGAAAATCACCATGTGATATCAATGTGGGGTGTTTCACTGACCACCCTTTGAAAAGCACTGTTAGAGGCACATGAGGCAAAAAAATGAGAACTTCCTTAGTTTGTTAAGCGTCTCTTCATGAAAGCACTCAATCATCTTGGAAACTGGTAGAACATAAGATCAATCTGAAGAACTTCAGTCATTGTTACCTAGAAGATACTCTTAGCTTTGCCTGTGGGGTATAAACACCATGACCAGTATTTTAGTAATGCACCCAGCTATTTGCTGGAGGTTTGATGTCTGATATAAACACCTCCCCCAACTTTCACAAAAAATGGATCAAGTTTTTTCATAAGAAAAATATAATCACAGGTTGTATTTTCTCCAAGGATGTAAACTCAAATAAATTACAGATGTGCTTAGCAATATGTCAAAAAAAACAGAGCTACAACTATTAACAATGTATTTGTTTAAATATTTAAATAATACCCTGAGCCTTATAAAATGGATATATTTCTTTGTGTATGTAAATATTGGCATATATATACATATACATACATACACATGGCATATATACATGCAATATATATGCATATATATACATATATGTATATCTATATCTAAGTGATATTGATAATAATAATAGATTCCAGGTATTAAGTACCTGCTATGTACTAGACAATGAGCTAACTGCTTTGTACTCTTTTTTTTTTTTTTTTTTTTGCTGCACCTCTCGGCTTGTGGGATCTTAGTTCCCTGACCAGGGATTGAACCCAGCAGTGAAAGCGCCGAGTCCTAACCACTGGACCGCCAGGGAATTCCCTGTAACCATTTTCTTGTTTCATCTTGAAAGGAACATATTATTGTATTACCACTTTACAGATGATAAAATCCAGGAGCCAAGAGAAGCTAATTGTCTTGTCCAAGGTCACACAGCTAGAAAGTTCTATGATAAACATGTAGAAGCCAAATAAATGTAACTATATTATGTCATGCATTTAACCTACTAAAATGAATATGCCAGCTATAATAACAATTAATAAACTATTTAGTTACCAATAATTCAGCTTTCTTTTAAACTTGTAAGCATTTTCTTATAATGATTTGGATGGCGCATCCCAACAAAGCTTTCCAGTAAAATTTCAGACAATATGTTATTTGAGTTTTCCAAAAAAATTCTCTGAGGCAAGAGAACTTCAAAGCTTATTCCAAAGAAAATAAATAAATAAATAAACACTGCTCAGTGTCATATTAAATTATGTCAGTTTTCTTGTTCTGATATTGAACTATAGTTATATAAGTTATCACTCACTGTAGGAAGCCGGGTGAAAGATTCAAGGGATTCTATGTACTGTTTTTGTGACTTCTTATAAGTCCATAATCATTTCAAGATAAAAAGTTAAAATAACTCTGCAGCATCCAAATATTTGAAGGCTTTCCAAAGCTAAAGTATGTTAAGTATGGAGAACTTACCTTTACATTAATCCTGTCTAAATCCCAAACCACAACTTAGAAACAGCTTTGGAAGAGAAAGGGAGTCTCTTACGGGTGTTTGTGTGTGGGGAAGAGTAGAACCAAGACTAATAAAAGTCCTTGGCCTTGGTGCTATTGCGTTGTTGGATCTCTTGGGATAACTGCATTTGCAAGTAACAGAGAAGCCAACATAAACTGGCTTAAACTGAAATTCACTGGCTCATGCAGTCCAGAGGACATTTAGGCTTCTGGTAGCTTTGATAAGGACATACCTCGCTTTATGGCACTTTGCAGATACTGTGTATTTTTGCAAATTGAGGGTTTATGGCAACCGTGCAGCGAACAAGTCTATCAGCACCATTTTGCGAACAGCATTTTCTCACCTCGTGCCTCTGTCACATTTTGGTAATTCTCACTATATTTCTAACTTTTTCATTGTTGTATTTGTTATGGTAATCTGCGGTCAGTAATCTTTGATCACTATTGCAAAAAGATTACAACTCACTGAAGGCTTTATTTTTTAGCAATAAAATATTTTCTTAATTGAGGCATGTTCATTGTTTTTTAGACATAATGTTATTGCTCATTTAATAGACTACAGTATAGTGTAAACATAACTTTTATATGCACTGGGGAACCAAAAAGTTGTGTGCCTTGCTTTATCATGATATTCGCTTCATTGTGGTGGTCTGAAACTGAACTCACAATATCTCCAAGGTATGCCTGTAGTTCTCTGTCATTCACTGAGCTTTACCACCCTGGTGTGCCAGCTTTATCCTGAGAGTGGCTTTCCTCATAGTAGCAAAGTATCTATAGCAGTTCCAGCCCTCACATCAAGACACTACACCATCCAGAAGGAGAGAAAACTTCTGTTCTCCCAAGCTTTGAATAAATGCCAATCAGGGCTTCACTCTGATTGGAACAATTCATGTCATGTGAACCAATCTGAACCTATCACCGTGAGCAGGGAGATGGGATTGCACTATGGGCTAAGACAATTAAAGTCTAGTTCTAAAGCTAGAGCTCATGCCAATTATCTGGATTAGTGGCTCCTCTATTGTAAAGGAGGGATGGAATTGATGCTGGAGAAGCAACAATAATGTCCACTACAGACAAAGTCACATTTAAACAGAGGCTGTACCTGCCTAACAATCACTTAGATAGTATTAACCAGAAAAGTCTGTTCTTTCATTCAAATAACAGATCTATGTAATCAAGTATGCAGGATGAAAGATTTTTTGCTTATATGGTCAACCAATCATTTAAAAAAAGTGATTAAGCATTGACTCATTATTTCACTATTTTAACAAGACACCTTGAGAGAGTGGGCATCCAAATATCGGTTAAATTTTATATGAGTGTGTATTCAGACTGTGTTTATATATGTCTACCATTTTTCAAGAATTTTACTGGCAGTTTTAAAAATCAATTAATTAAAGCAACAAGTAACTTACTCTTTTTAACAGGATTAATCAATAACCAAGTACTAATACCATCACGTTTTCTCTGCACAATGTAAATTCAACCAACTGCAAAGTTGAGGAGAGCTGGGGAGTAAGCAAATAGTTTCTTTCTTCTGCAAGTTGACATACAACAGATTTATTACTACTTTCTCCTCCACCCATAAATCTACTCGTAATTTTATCAGATCAACTGGTTGTTTTGGCACCGTAAAGCCACAATATATATTCAAGCTGTTCAACGAGTAAATGAACTACAATATTATGGAAACATTTTTCATATGCAAATGAAGTGCACCAAACAGAAAACCAACAGCAGTTTCCTCTAAAATTTGAAAATCAACTCTTAAAATTGATCTTCTTTAACCATCTGGTCATAGTGCTAAATGACTTAGTAGAAAAATTGTCTCACATTTTTATTGGCTTGAGAGAGGGTAAATGTTTGTTTTTAATATGTTCTATTAATTTTGTATTCAAAGGAACCAATAGAGAGCCACTGATATTAGTATATCTACTACGGAAAGCTCAGATAACTACTATGTATGTAGACTATTTTTGATCTAGAATTGTTCTTTTCCACATACTCCCACTTAAATGTTTCACTGTTATTCTCTTCCAGTCACATGGTTATTTTTTTAAAAGGGTTTTATACGTACAAAAAGATCTTTTCATTTCTTTATTCTTTTGATTTATCTTCTTATCCTGACTAACTCATGGTTATTCCCCTCCTATATTTTAATTATACTGTGTCATCCTCTACCTGATTTTCCTTAGCTAATTTAGAGCAAAGGACCATGCAAATCCACTGAGTCACTTTTATTTTTAAAATACAATATAAACCTTATTTCTTTTGTGATTTCTAGATCAGTATATTTTTAAATAATTGAATATTCTTTACAAATTCACAAAAAGAAATTTTGCTCCTCTATTTCTCTCAAGATTTAGTCCTCAGGGATAGCTTGAGACTTCCTGGAACAGAAAAAATATTGCAAGCCATTTTATTTATAGAAAAAGAAAGTATGTTAACTGAGCAACTATAAGAAGAACTATTCAAATGTAAGATTTTAGAAATTTCAAAACCACATATTTATCTTTCTCTCTGATCTAAATGTAGTTCTATTCCAAATTATAGTTTTTTAAAATGCAAAGTTAATTTCCTAAATCAACATAACATTCTATAGTAGAAAAGATTAGAAACAGGCCCTCAAGAAGACAATTTTCACAATCAAAGCTATTTCCTTTAGCTATTTGCTCTTCTTTCTCCAAATATCCATGATACAACTGCAATACAAGCTGTCTTGAAACAAAAATATATTGATTCCCAGTGACCTCTGGCAAACATTAATACCTTTTCTTACTTGTATAACTTAATTTTTAACCAGCAAGAGAAGGAAGGAAGGAAGGAAGGAAGGAAGGAAGGAAGGAAGGAAAGAAGGGAGAGAGAGGGGGGAGAGGAGAGGAGGGGAGGGGAAAGGAAAGGAGAAGAGAGGAGAAAAGAGGAGAGGAGAGGAGAGAAGAGAAGAGAAAAGAAAAGAGAAGAAAAGAAAAGCCACTGTTTTGCAAGGATACCTTTGTCTTATACTCCTGGGGAGACATGCCAAGTAATTTAGTAATTATATGACCAAAGGAGTTTTCATGCTTTTTGCTCTACTAAAATAACTAAGTAACCCAAAGGCAAATGGTCTCAGAGAAGGCAAAGCTAATGGTTCTGCTATTATGAGCTCACCTTTGCAGCTGGTCACAGTGAGGAAAGGACGCTGGCCATCCATATTCTGCACAAATGCCATCCAACCTCAATTACACTTCAGGGGGACACCACCCCCACCCCAGCACTGCAATGACATCACACTGACTTGTTTTCAGATCCCGAACTCTACTCCAGTCTCTTCTCATAACCTCTTGCGTTGTTTTCCTCCATATGTAGAAAGGAGAAATTTACAGCACCAGTCTCAGGATTGGTATGAAGATTCAGTGAGATAATATACCAAAAATGTAAGACACATAGATTTTTCTTACAAATAAATTTCCAATCTAACCCTCTTTAAAAGATCTAGAACAAGATTGTTTTCTTTTTTTTTTAATACATCTTTATTGGAGTATAATTGCTTCACATGCTGTGCTAGTTTCTGTTGTACAACAAAGTGAGTCAGCCATATGCATACGTATATCCCCATATCCCCTCCCTCTTGAGCCTCCCTCCCACCCTCCCTATCCCACCCCTCTTCACATGTCAATCACAAGGTCATTCAAAGATTCTGACTCATTACAACCAACATTATCTGTTTTTTTCCAACTGCAAAGGTACACCTCCAGCATCAAAAAAATGGTGCAATAATTTGATACAGAGAAAGCTGGTTCCCTCATATTTTTCCTCAAAAAAACCACAACTGAATATTATAATAACAAACATCTATAAAGTGCTTACTATCTGCCATACACATATATTAGTCATTCAATCTTTAAAACCCTAGTACTGTATTATTTGTTATACCCATTTTAGAGATGAGAAAATTGAGTAAACGAGAACTTAATTTTCCCAAGGGCACCAAGCAAAAGAATGGTAGAGCTGTGCTCTGAACCAAGTAGAATCTATGCTTTTTAACTTTAACTACCATATACTGTCTCCCTATGGATGAGATTCTATAATTGGGCCATTCTGTCATTAATGCCTAGCATTTGGTTCCTACTGGATGTGAACCAGTTCTTTCCTAGGAGACGTCTGCGATGCCCCTCTTGATATGGAAAGTTGCAATTTCCTATCCAGAGGGAAAATAGTACATTTACAACACAGTTGTTTAGCTCTAGCCTCTAGCAATTTGGCCTTGAGAAGCAAGACGAAGGGCCTTGAAAACAAACATCTTTGATGATTTAAACTATCTTTATGATTATTAATAAAAATCATCCAGAATGCATTCATTTTCCTCTTGTACTCACAATTAAGTATGAGAATTGCTGCAAATTTGCAGGAACTTGAAGCATCTTACACAGAAACTTCTGGAAATGATACAAATCTAACATTTCACTGCCATGTAATTAATCAGTATCACCAGGTGATGAGAACTAGTATGATGGATCTTGGGCTTGGTTATGATGGGTTTTGAATGGCAATTTATTCCCTAAAATAAAACTTCCTTCATCATCTACATTTGATAATCTAGGTTTTATGGTGCTCATGGTGTATCCTTCAGTAGCTCAAAAAAAAACCTTTTATGGGGCTTCCCTGGTGGCACAGTGGTTGAGAGTCTGCCTGCCAATGCAGGGAACACGGGTTCGAGCCCTGGTCTGGGAAGATCCCACATGCCACGGAGCAGCTGGGCCTGTGAGCCGGAATTACTGAGCCTGCGCGTCTGGAGCCTGTGCTCTGGAGCCGCAACAAGAGAGGCCGCGATAGTGAGAGGCCCGCACACCGCGATGAAGAGTGGCCCCCGCTTGCCACAACTAGAGAAAGCCCTTGCACAGAAACGAAGACCTAACACAGCCATAAATAAATAAATAAAATTTTAAACAAAAACAAAAAACCTTTTATGATAGATGCTGTGATGCACCCGCTCCAGAACTGAGACATGTTCTAGCTGCTGCAATTACTGATTGCTGAGAGTTTTCAGCTGAGCCTCTCTCCAGGAATTGCTTGTGTATAAAAAGAGTCACTTCACCCAAATTTCTGCCCCCTCTTCTGGGTCAGCCCACATCCAATGATGGTTAATATTGGGATCTAAGGCCCTGGCCCCTTTGCCTCTATTCGGAACACTCTAGAACCATCTCAGCTCCTCCACATCCCATGGGATCAACTGAGGCCTTTGTTGGAACCACATTCAAGTTCAACTTCACTGTCTGCCCAATCCTACTTCCTTCATTCTCCCAGAGCTATTGATCCCAAGAGCACTCCCCAGTAAACCCCCTGCCACAAACTTCTGCTTCAGAATCTGTTTTCTGGGAACGTGACCTCCAACAATTGTTTAACAAAATTAGTCTCCATATCGTCTGGGGCACATATTTCCTGCTTCTGCAGACCACACTGGCCTCATCCTCTGCTTTCCCATGATGAACAATATTTGTATTCTGTGATAAACTGGCGGTGTCTCTGGCAAGGACATTTTCTCAGGTCAATATAATTATGAAAATTTCTTCAGTCAAGCACTGTCATTGAAGGACTTTATTATAAACTCAACAAAAGAGTCAATCCCATAAAATCATCTAAGAAATCCCTAAAATTTCATGTTGAAAAAAGATAGTACAGTCTGCAAAATAAACAGTAATAATTTTGCTGGACTATTGGCTCAACCTGTGAAATTCAAATCTCTTAACAGTGGCCAATAATTCAATGGAAAATTATGATTTCAATGATCATAAAAACTCATAAACCACTGATCTCAGGTAAAATAGGGAGAATATTCTGCTAGAATATGTTGATTTCCCTCCAATTCTTCAGGAGTATACATGCATCTCTTCAGAGCTCTCCATTTTGTTTGCTCAAGATTAAGACATTTTCATTCTAATAAATGGAGAGAGATGACATCAAAGCAAGGTGTGCTCCACAGCCCAGAGCTTTGTTCAATTACCAACCAATACCAGCGTGTCTTCTTTATATACACTGAACTTGTGCAGCTTTTTTCTCAACAGAAATAGACTTTTATAACCAGAAAAAAAAAAAGTTCTGTTGGACAACAGCTTCAAAACAGGCAGACACACACACATACACACACACACACACACACACACACACACACACACACAAGAAATAGCATCTCTCTAACAACAAAACCTTTTGTTTTTACAAAACTACTCTAGTCTTAGAGCACCCTACTGGCAACTGTGAGACCTTAGATGGACCTATACATTTGGGGCCTACGTGAACCTAAACAATCTTCCAAAGAATCTAAAACCTGAACCTAAGACTAAGATTAATAAATTATTATTGTATTCACCAGCCGAGCTTCCTAGAGTCTGTAACTTTTCACTCGCTGATTATTTTTTATTGATTTAACATTATATTTAGAGATATCTTTATGTGATCTCTGTATTTCTTTAGAGTTTTATCTCTGGTTCAAAAAAGAGAAGATATTTAAACCCAAGTTTGTACTGATTTGCTCTTGTTTTACTTACAGCCAACTGTATTTTCCAAAGATGGCTGCAGCAATATCTCCCATCTTTCTTGCTTTTCTTACAATATGATCATGGCATCTCTCACATGAAGCTGTACTGTCTTTCTTTGAAACAGTTGTATCCTTGTGACTGCCTTATCCAAGAGTATGAAAGAAGTGACACACTGTGAATTTCAAGGCTAGATCATAAATTGCATGTGCTTCAGCCTTGGTCTCTTGGGGTTTGCTCTTGAAACCCAGCTGCCACGCTATAAGGAAGCCAAGCAACCTGAGCAAGGGCATCCCTTCATCAGGGAAAATTCTTTTTGAAGGCCAAAACTGGGTTAGGATCTCCCTTATATACTTGCATAGTACTGTGTATTTTTCCCATAGATCCATTAAAAAAATAGTAATTAATTATTTGAATATTTATTCATTTCAGTCAACTTCTTCCACTAGAATTTAATTTCAGGAAGACTGCAACTGAGTCTGTCTTATTCTTATCTCCCTTATGTCTAGAATGCCTGCAGTGTAACAGACAGTCAACACATGTTGACTGAATTTAAAAAGGAATAAAACTGCCAAGCAATTGGCAATACCTCACACATCTGGTACTTGTGACCTTAAGGATAAGGTACAGCTCTTTCAAAGGATCTGAAAGCTTACAAAGGGACCATGACTATGGAGATATTTATATGTATTGCATGTTGTCCCAGGTCACAGTTATCTGGCTCCACACCCCTCGTTTGCGGCAGAAGCCCCTTCCCTTTGCAGCCCTCTCACAAGGCTTGGAGCCCCCATCAGGATGTTTGAGACGTGCCTGTGGAACAGATCCTCTCATTTATCCAGCGATGCCTCCTATATTTGTCCTTTCTTGCTCAAAACCACTACAGTGATACAGTCATAGGTGCAAGTTAGTCATAGACGTTGGTGCTACTGACATTTTGAACTGGATAATTATTTGTTTTGGAGGGGAGGTGGGGACTGTCCTGAGTACTGTGGGATGTATAGCAATATCCCTGGCCTCCACCCACCAGACAGCAGTAGCAACACTCCCTCACCCTCCCACCACATCCCCCCAAATTGTGTTAACTAAAAAATGACTCTGGACATTGCCAGATGTCCCCAGCAGGAAAAAACTGCCACTAGTTGAGAATCACTGGTCACAGGGAAAACACAGAAAAGCTGCCAGGCAGCCGTCAAGCCTCTGTCTAAGGAGCACAGTGCTGCCCATGTGGACACCAAGGGTGTCAGTGCCCACACAGTGTGGCTCGTGGCCTTCCCAGCCTCCCCTTACAGCCAAGTCCAGGCAGGTCTGGCCTGATGCTATATGGCCTCATTTTGTTCTATGTTGGGTCCACGTGCCTACTGACCCTCAATAGCCAAGTACTCTTCACCCTCCTCTAAGGCTATACTCTGCAGTAAAAGCCTCAAAGCAATGCTTTTGTGCATTAAATACCATTTGGAGGTTTTAGACAGTTCTTTTATACATATTCTTTTTTTTTTTTTTTAAACTGGGAATTTCTGTACTGCTCTTTTTTTTTTTTAATAAGTATTTTAATTAATTAATTAATTAATTTTATTTTTGGCTGTGTTGGGTCTTCGTTTCTGTGCGAGGGCTTTCTCTAGTTGCGGCGAGCGGGGGCCACTCTTCATCGCGGTGCGCGGGCCTCTCACTATCGCGGCCTCTCTTGTTGCGGAGCACAAGCTCCAGATGCGCAGGCTCAGTAGTTGTGGCTCACGGGCCTAGTTGCTCCGCGGCATGTGGGATCTTCCCAGACCAGGGCTCGAACCCATGTCCCCTGCATTGGCAGGCAGACTCTCAACCACTGCGCCACCAGGGAAGCCCCATATTCTTTTTTATTGTAATCCCTCTTCATAGGGTCTGGGATGAGGCCGGTTGGCCCATCCAGAGTACAAGTGATAGACACATGCTACTCTTAGGATCCCCACTACCCACCAAAGCCTCCTTCAGGACTCAAGATATACCCAAATATATAGGAATCCAGGGGTGAGCATGGCTTAGATTCAGCCTGAGACCTTTACTGTAATCATGTATGAAACAAGTAGTGCTCATAGCAGGACACAGCAATAAATAACTATATTGAGCTTCTGTTCACATTTCTATTCCCGAATCTTGCTGGAAACGTTGGTTAAAAACCATTAGCTAACATTTCTCATAGGGATACCAGGCAAGTAAGTGTCATGAAATGAGTGTCTCTCCACATTCCTTAAAATAGCCCAGGCTTCTCCAACGGTCATAATCCAAATGACATTCCCTCAAAGTCAGTTCCACATTTCAACGCAGTAAAATCGATGTTGTTTCCCAAGCCCCAGGTAGTAGAGATTCACTAGCTCACACGCCTTTCTGCTTTCCTGCTGGTCTGTTTACAGAGTAGTCAGCCTGCTTACAAATTATTGAAACAGAAAAGCCAGATAATGATGTGTTTTGAGAACAGCCTCAGAAACGTTGCCTGTGCTCACTTCCTCTTGTGTTTGAGGGATGCCTATATCATCTGGCTGTGAGAGTTCTGGTTTAATGGGGGTTATGCAGTTAAGGCCCAGCCCTCACGTAGCTCTATTCAAAAAATAGGGATTCCTGTGCAGAAGACAGATACTCCCAGGAAACATGTGGTGGCCACTGTCTGATTTTAAAGCTCATGATTGCAAATAGCCTCACCTAGGATTCAAAAGTTAGAATGAGGAGAATCTGTCTTCCTTCTCAGTATTGCTCTGGAGATGAATTTAAGGATGTCTTCCAAAGACTAACTGAATCACCACCCCTTGCTTCAGTTGCTCTGTGGAATGTTTTAAAATTATTTTATGTTGTTTAAAAGTTCAGATAACTCTTTACCTTCTGTGCAGTGATCTGACATTGGAAATCATTTTTCGGCAACAAGAACATTGAGAGTGAGATTTGAGGTTATTTTCCACGACGGCAAGATAGGTGTATGTGTCGCTCTTATTGCATCCATGAAGAGGAAGGCTCTAGAATCTCAAATAGGACATGAATATTCAGGTTATTTACGAGGAAACAGAACTCATCATTTACACAGATGCCAATGACTCTGACCTGCCTACCCTGTATAATAGGGAACCTGTTGGTGACACATTTGGGATGCAGAGCGTGTGCTCTGGAGGATGATACAGCTGAGCAGAGCAAAGCCCCAAGTAAGGAGAGCATCCCTATTCCTTCCCAAAGGGGACAAGTGAATGAGGAGTCACAGGTCACCAGCCAATAGTGTTTAACAATTACCTGTATCATAAACAGTAACTGGGCTTATCTACTTCAAGCGAGAAAAAAATGTTCTTTCACCTTAAGCAATTACTTCTATCAGCCAGTTAAAGTCCCAATCCAATGGAAAACGATTTCAGGCAATTGTGTTCTTTGATTTGTAAGAAGAAAAAAAATAGACTATTAAAAATAAAACTTCATGACAGACCACGACCTTAGCATGATTTTGAAGGGAAAACAAAACCATGAAATATCAAAATTGCATAGCCAATCTGCAAAGCAGATTCCAAGTCAGCTCAACTAAAGCTTTCATTTGGGGTGAAGCTGAGCAGCTTCTCTGTCTTATCTATTAGACTTTCCACGTGCTTGACAGTGGATATCAGTTTTTGTTTCAAGACTCTCTAGGGCAAGAATTGCTGAAATTTTTCCACGTAGACTCTTTCCTGAGAACCAAAGCAGGTAAGCATCATTAGGAATAAAAGGGAAAGAAGATGTAATGCAGAAGCCATGGTATTTGAAATTACTAACCATGCTTGGGGTAGCATTTGGGATAGATTTCTGAGCTCTTCTGCTTCTATTTATATTGTCAGCTAACTGCAGGAAAGTCAATGTGGTGGAACAAATGAAGTAAAAATGGCAGAGAAAGGAAATTAAATAAGCATATTCTGAGATACTCTCAGGAACAACAGAAGCTGTGCCAAGTAACAAGCATAAACACAGTGTTAAGCTAAATGTAGCTAAAACTGTCAAAACTTTTAAATATTTATTTACATGCCCAATTTTACCATTGCTGTGACCGCTGTCGGAATGTCTTTGTTGCTACATTGGAAATATCTAGCCTGTCAACAGAAAATTGATATGCAAGAGAATAAAACGTCTTCAAATTCTAGTGTTCAGATGTGTCCATTCTAGTTCATATTGTGCAGTCTCAGGAGGACGTTAGTATCTGGGCTGCGATTTGGCTACAGCATAGTAGTGCTCTGTCCAGATCCTCTTTTGAGGGTGGCCCACCCAACTCCCAGTGGCTGAGGGCTCACAGCTGCATCCCACACTGGGAATTGCTTCTGTCACAGGAACTGCTTTGCCCAAGGTCACATCTCCTGGGGAAGGTGGTCCCACAGCTAATGATGAGCTGCTATGGGGATGGATGGCCAAGCTCCCTTTCCTCTATTTAGGAGGACCTGAAGGACCAGCCCAGCTCTAAAATTCCCCTTGGGATCAGCTGAAGCCTCCCTTGCAACTGTATGGGAGGTCAGCTTCTTGGTTTTCTCAATCTTATCACCCTGACTTCCTTACCAGTGTATTTCCCAAGAACACTCCCCAACAAACCTTCTACTGCTGCCTGCAGCTCCTTATCTCAGAATCTTTCCAAGGAACCTAGTTTAAGTGGGTTGATGCCAGGAGTGGTTCCAGGAAGAAGACACTAAATTGGGATTTGGGAGCTGGATCACATAGTATCTGGCATGCTATAGCTGTGCAATTGTTCAAACTTTCACTCGTACAACGGATGTGATAGCACTGGGAGGCAAAGCACTAGCCAATGCGGTGTATCTAGTGTTTGAGAGAGAGGAGGAAAAAGGCAACTATAAGGATAGAATTGGGTGGCTGTTGAGGTCCATTGATTCATAAAAAGAAGCAATGACTAACTAAGGGTGATTTGAGCACCGATTCAAAGCAGAAGTGAATGTACCTATGGCTCTGCAGGAGCTGGTTAAAACAGACGACCAGAAACTTGGAAAGTACGGCTGTGAATATGGATTCTAAAAGAATGTTGGATCAAGGGATAAAGGAGAGGGATGTGAAGTTGGATTAGGAAGAGTTTATTAATCCTCTTTCAGAATACAGATTTAATAATCTGGCAAGGACCCTGGAAAACAATGCTTCTACACAGCTAGGCTGGCTCTTGGAAACTTAGACAAAGCAATAGCCCACACTCAGCGAAGTAGAAATGCCAGAACCGATATAACAGTGGGTAGGATAAGGAATCAAAGTACTCAAAAAGGTGGGCATGGTAAAGTAGATATACTACATAAAGGCTACTATTTTCTGCAAGTAGGCACACAGAAGACTCCCTTTCCTGATGCAGTAAGAATGCACTGGTGAGAAAGTTTTCAGCATTACCAGGGAGCTCAGTAGCGGCCATATTCTGAAGGGCAGGGCCAGGACTGGCAACCTAATTTGCAGGGCCTGATGCAAAATGAAAATGTGGAGTCCCTTGCTTAAAAAGAATTTCAAGCCTGCAACAGCAGAGCATTAAACAAAGTGTGGGACCCTTCCAAGTGTAGGGCTACGTGCAACTGCACAGGACACACGTTCACGAAGCTGGTCATGAATAGGGCTAATGGGAAAACTTGTTCTTAACAGAACCGGGCTCCCTCGTGGCAATGGAGAGGACAGAATCCTGAAATAACAGGGACCAAGCGGCAGCACCTAACCCTGGGAAGCAAGTGAGCACAATGACCACAATAAGAAGCAAGGTTGGAATAACAGCCGGGAAGCCTGACGCTCAGAGAACAATGGAAATGTTCCTAAAGGCGAAATGGATAGCAGATGACAGTCGTTCTGAACTTACATAATCAAGATGATCAGGAAGCTGAGAGCAGCCATCTCAATAAAAACTGGGTATCTCTTGCTCAATTTCCAGACATGAGCCTGTTCTCAGACCCTACAACCCACTGACTCTAGAAAGACCAGTTACCCTTTGAAGAAAGAGTCTGAAACACCATAGTAAGTATATTCAGTAGTAAGTTCCCAAGTCCTTCTTCCAAGGGGCTAATGCCATTTACTTAAGTAACCGTGCATTGAGGACAAAGGAATGCCCAGACCTTTCAAGAATTGAAGGATTCTAAATTGGATTGATACCCAGGGATCCAAAGCATCACCACGGTCCCCTTGTTGGGGCACATAAAGATCAGTAATGAATGAAGTCCTAGCCTAGGTCCCTCTCATAGTTCATTCACTCGGTCCGTGAAGCCATCCAGTGGTCATTTCTACCAGACTCCAAATATATCACATTGGTTCCTTAATATGTGGTGTAAGCTATCATTGTGGAGAAGGTCAAGTGAAAGGTCTGAAACTGCTCCCTCCTTGACCAAGATAGTAAATCAAAACAAAAGCACAGGGGTGGGGCGGCATTGCCACCTTCACAGTTTAAAGAAGGCAGGGATGGTGGTCTCCGTGAGTTCTTAATTTAATCACTAGTCAGGCTTCTCAAACACCAAATTAATTATGGTGGGGGCTAACAAGCTGCTACCAAATTAAACAAGCATGAGCCCAACGGCAGCTGCTGTGCTAGATAGGATACCTTTGCTATCGCAGGTTAACACACGGGGTATGCTACCTTTCATCTGACAATTTTGCATTCTTTTCTCTCCCTAACATGAAAAGGATCAGAAGCATTTTGTATTCACATAGAACAGAAAATGGTAGACATCTATGGTAGACATCTAATGATAATATACATCCTCTCACTCCTGTTATAATGTGGTCTGAAGAGGCCTGGACTGTCTTTTTGCACAACGTCACATTGGTCCACTCTATAAATGACATTATATTATGTCAGATGAACAGGAAGTGGCACATACAGTGGAGCCCTTGGTTAAGACACATGTGACAGAGTATAGAACATAAATCCTATGGCAGTCTCAGGAGGCCACCACATCAATGATGCATCCAGGAGTCCAGGAGCCGGGGGTTTGCCAGAACATCACTTCTGAAGTTAAGGGCAAATGATTGCTCATTGAACCTCCTAAGACAGAGGCATGTTGCCTTATAAACGTTTTCAGGTTCTAGAGGCAGCACATTTCCTCATTTGGGAATCCTATTTTGATCTATTTGGCAGCTGACAAGGAAGGCTGGTAGCTTTCAGAGAAGCCCAGAGCAGGTCCAGTCTGTGATCCTTCAGCCCTGTCTCTTGGGTCATATAACCTGGCAGACCCTATGGTCCCAGAGGCCTGTGTGGTGGAAAAGGAACCATGTGGAGTTTATGACTGTTTCAAATAGCAGAATCACAATGTAGGCCCACAGCGTTCTAGAGCAAGCCATACAGTCTCCAGTAAAGAACTATACACCACTCAAAAAGCAGCTTCTAGCATTGCCCTTTTATTTTCTGACTGTGGGACCCCAAGTGATCATGTGGCTGGAGCATCAAGACCTGGGTTCCGTCACATCCACTAAGGTAAAAGGTTGGGCAGGGGGAATTCCCTGGTGGTCCAGTGGTTAGGAATCCACGCTTTCACTGCCGAGGGTGTGGGTTCTATCCCTGGTCGGGGAACTAAGATCCTGCAAGTCAAGCAACGCGGCCAAAAAAAAATTTTTTTAACAAAAAAAATATTTTTTGAATTAAAAAAAAATAAAGGTTGAGCAGGTCCAGCAGTCCACTGTAAAATGGATTAGATGCACACTCAGCCAGCAAACACAAGTAAGCTGCCTAATCAGGTGACCAAGACTATTATGTAATCCACAATTGTCGCTTCGTCACCTCTCCCTCAGCTCACACCTTTGGCCACATGGAAGGGTCCTTTATGACCAGCTGACAGAGGAGGAAAAAGGCCAAGCTTGTTTCTCGGATGGGTTAACTCCGTAAGCAGGTGCCAGGCTTAACACTGTTTCATGTGATCTCACTCAATCCTCATGGTTAGATTGAAAAAAACACTTCATTAGGTCAGAAAGTTTGTCTGTCTTGTTCACCATTTAATCACCAGGGCCCAGTACAGTGTCTATATGGTAAGTATTCTTTCAACAAATATTAATTGATCCCACAGTATATGCCTAGGGCTACAGCAATAAACACAACAGAATTTACTGAGTTATCATAGACTCAATAAATATTTGTTGAAGAATGAAAGAATAATAACCTTTTATCACCTGGGGTCCCATCAGGAATCAGAATCCAATTCAAATGGCTAAAAAGTCTTTCTCATGATATGGTCAGAGACCCGAAACAGTGAGAAGACGTTACCACCCCTAGGCCTCAAGACACGAGAGGTGGGGATGGTATGAGAGGGTTAGATTTGGAAATATGAAGCCAGTACCATCAGCAGAACAGTAGCCGAGGGACTCAGCTATTGCATGAAACATGGCCCACAGCAGGATGAGAGCCAGGAAGAGACAGCCCACCTCTCTCTTCCTTCACCTCTGATCTCCACTGGTGCCTCTCTTTGGCAACAAATGGAAGCCAACCAACTGGTATGGAAACCTTGATAATGTGGTCTGCAGGCATCTCCTTCCCAAAGAATTGACCGGAGCAGAGAAGATGAAACAATGGATGTGGGAGTGGGGGAAGAGGGCAGATGGAGAAAAGAGAATAAGCACTTTGGGAAAGGTATCCTTTTCTCCATTTTAACAGATGAGAAAACTGAAGCTAGCCCTGATCATACAAGTAGAATTGCAGAGACACTATTCAAACCCAGGGCAAACGATTCCAGAGTCATCACTTTTAACCAGTACCTTATTTTGACTCTAGACATTCTGATTTCTGGAGAACCAGAAATTGCATAGATTGCATAAATTATATTTTGTATTCCCACAAGCACCTGCAAATTAGTCTCAGTAAATGTTAGCTGATAAGGTGACAATACCCTAATAACACACCTGGAAATTTGATCATAGAAAGTCTTGTAATGGACAACTCATTTCAAAGGGGAGTATGCACCAGGTCTGAGGATTGCTGACCCTCACACAGGACAGTATTTGCAATATTGGCCCTACTGATAAGCTGGTGTGAAATAACAATGGAAAGTATCATACTTCCTACCCCTCCTCTGTGCATCTGGGCTTTATGCTCCTTGGCAGGTGGGCATGAAGACTTCCCAGCAGATACACATCATGGTGGTTTTACGTGAATCCATTTCCAGATCCTCAATTTCCACATGTATCCTTTCTACAATAAATTTGCCCAGTAATGTGCCTGCAGGCTGCTAGTTTTCCTTTTCTGCCTCTCATTTCAAAATCACTGTTCTCTCACTTTACAAAAGAAAGGCATACCTCTCACTCATCCCAAGACCTACCATGATATCTTGCCCCGAAGCTCACTAGCCAACCTGACACCAAGCAAAAGAACACTGGGAGACCATATTGCTCTTGAAGGTCCGTCTTTAAAGTACAAATTACGAAATACTCATGGCAAGGCTTCCTGCTTTAGCTAGCTAGCTAACTAGTTTTCTGAGTATCGAATTATTTATTTAATCATCCTAGAATCTGTATTCTAAAATGAGATGGCTGTCACCAGGTTGCATGTTAACAAATGTATTTGAATGAAAAAAAATAAAGTCAGACTTTTCTAATGAAAACTAAGTCTGACTTGGCTGAATGATTTGACAATAAGAACTGGCTTTGTTAATTAGATGATGTGGCAGCATGTACCATAAGCTGGATAAGCTAAATCTACAGGTCCACAGTTTTGATTAAAATACATTAAAAACCCTTATGCAACATACAGTATGTTGGAAACTACATCCTTTGTAACTAAACTTATGACATGTGGACTTAAAAATACGGGGGAGTACCCACCTTTTAAAAATTATTTTAGGAAGTACAAGAGCAAAACAGTTGGAGGATACTATCTTAGATCTTATAGTAGAACAAAATTTAAATCTAGAAGGGATATGGCTATTTGGTACAACTTTATTTATAGAGAAGCAAACAAACACAGAGAAATTAAACAAGCTGCAACCAATTTGTGACAGAGCCGAGATTAGATCCTGAGTCTCCTGGTCCCTAAAGAATAATTCCACTGGATACCCTTCTCTCCTAGGATTCTGCCCTCTATCCCACCCACACCGAGCCATGAAGGAGCCCCCCTCGTGCAGAAAGCAGACATTAGTTAAATAAATGAACAATTCTCTTCAGAATAGAAGTGTCAAAGCAGGTAGAATCTGCTTGATTGCTTATCCTTAATGGCCTTTAACTGTGACACCAGTGGGAAGAAGCAGGATGTACAATCTTTGGAGTCTGAAGAGTTAGCATGAGTCACAAAAATATCTTGATGGGCCACAGGTTATTTCACAGTCCCGGGCCAGCCACTTAACTGGAAGATCAATTTCCCCCAGCCTCACACAGTGATCACATCTGTCTTCTGAAATGTGTTCCTTGAGCTCACCCAGCTCCTCTTACTCCACTGCCAGACTTCAGCCTGACACCTGGTTGCTTCTCAAAGTGTCTCTCTTTCAGATTTAATTAGCATGATGCTCTAGGGGAGCCCCTCACAGAGGTACAATAGCCTGTGTCCCTAAGCATGTTTGGTCATGATTTTGCCTCACAGGCGATGAAATTGTATCCCCTGTTGATTCAGTCATAACTTCCCTATGACATAGTTCATGTTCTCTGCTTTATTTTCCTGGTTTGGGTTTTTTGTTCTGTTTTCTTGCTATTCCAGAGAATTTCTATTTTTCTGTTCAGCTTAACTGAAGATGTTTACCTGCTTTAAGCTCAGAGGAATGAGGGCATATAAATTATCTCTGAAGGCAGGCAAGGGAAGGCATTTGGGTTTGTAAGATTCCACTGGCTTTCATTTGCAATGACTAACAATGCTAACTAGACCGAAAACTATATATTAAAAACTATATATAAAACTATATATAAAATCCGAAAACTATATATTAATAGTGAAGGAATAGTCCATATTAATTGGGCATACAATTACAGTGGAACATTTAATAAGCAAAGTATAAGGGCCAAGAGGGCTCACAATAAAAATCACTGAAAGAAGTTCAGTGACCATTGATTTTGAATGGATGGCATTAATTTATGAGCAATCAATACTCTTTTAATTGGAATTTTGCTGTCTTTGGGTACATACAGAGCAAAGTCTATTAAAGCAAATGATAAATGCTCTTTGTTTTAGAGCTTACGGCAGGGAATTGGAGATGAGATCTTGGATTAGGACATTTATAACACTCACGAGTATCATTTAGCTATGAAATAAAATCAAAGAAGCAGCTCTATTTACACCAGAGACTCTGAATCTAAAGAATTATTCTCTCTCCCTCTGTGTATACAAATACTGTCACCAATCACCCCCATCCTGCTTCCTTACTATCCACTATTTCAGAGAAAGCAAGGCCATGTACTTTAGAAAAGGATTTTTTTTTTTTCTTGCTTGGGAGATTAGATACTAGAAAAACCTATAGACAAGAGTGAGAGCTCCAGATTTCCTTCAGACGCCATTACTTTTCACTTATCACACGTGTGACTTCTCTGAGCTTTGGTTGAATCACCTAAGAAATCAAGATAATACTATTTACTTCCTCGGGTGGTAAGGATTAAATGTTAGAAGCGCTATACAATGTGAGTCAGTATGATGGCCTCTGCTAATGGACTCTTCTGGGTGAAGAGTTCACTTGCTAGCCTTAAATGCTCACCCACTTATCAAAACAAAATGTCCCCAAAATTCTAGGAGACCAGGTAGTTCCATGGACAGTACATCACGATCACATCCACATCACATTTTTCCTTGCCTTTCTACACCTTCAAAATTCATGTGATTCCACAGGCCATTTCCAGAAAAAGCCAAGGGCCCTCTGAGCTTGACCCAAGCCTGCTGAACAATGCCAAACCCTCTTCCAACTTCAGACAAACTGAAGAACAGGAGGGATGCGGCCCTCAAAATGAGGGAGGGGAGTGAGGGAAGATGCTACCGGGGCTGGCTGTCCTGACTGGCCTGATTCTAAGCAAATCAGTCCTAAGTGGACATTTTAAACATAATCTCTCCCCTTTCAGGATTAACGTTCAATGGAGAAACGTGTGAGAGGAAAAGCCTCTTAAGAGGATAAGTTGCAGCAAAATTCCGAAAGCCTTGAGATGTGGGAGAAAAGTGCCAGAAGAAGATACTTGGAGCATGTTATACCCAAATGCATCATCTGTTCTGAAGGGCAAATTTCATGAGGAGACAAACCTTGACGATTCTCCTCCCCTGTTTTTCAAAAACTGCTTCCCTAGCAACCCCTCACTGAGCGGTGCAGTCTGCAGGTGTGCAGGTGTGCAGGTGTGCTCTTTGCTGGCCCCTCCCTCTCCATGAGGCTAATTTATTCAGATGGGTGGTGCAGGTGGAGAGTGAGGAAGTGAGGAAAGTTGGGAGCAGCACATCTCCGCTGTCCCCCACGATGAGTCCCTTGCACATTTTCCCCTTATGCTGAGCTCTTGTCATGAATACATTTTCCATCTTGTAAATGTTATTGAGGGGGTTAGATTATTTGCTTGGGTGGGGTGGCATTTGTTTCATTTCTTTGATAGTAAGTAGGATAGCAAAACAATGCCAATTCCCTATAGGGTGTTGACATATTCTATAAACATCGTAGAAGAGCTGGCAACATAATGGGCATATCTTGCACAGTAAGAGTTCTGTATATTTTAATTGTGATAGTGGAAGGGAATTAAAGAGGAAGGTTAAAAATAAACAAAAACTACATTAAAAGTGTTATTGAGGGAATTCCCTGGCGGTCCAGTGATCAGGACTCCGCGCTTTGACTGCCAAGGGCCCGGGTTCGATCCCTGGTCAGGGAATTAAGATCCCATAAGCCGCAAGGCGAGGCCAGAAAAAAGAAAGTGTTGTTGAGATGACTGTATAGGATGTGGAGCACGCACGCGCACACACACAGACGCACACAAAACTAAGTTTAGCGAATATTAGATCACAATCTAAATGGGAAAGAATTTGAAAAAGAATAGATACATGTATATGTATAACTGAATCACTCTGCTGTACACCTGAAACTATCACAACATTGTTAATCAACTCTACTCCAATATCAAATAAAAAGTTAAAAAAAGGGACCCTATCCTGAAAATCTACCATATTAGCAGATGAAAAGATAGCGCTCTGAGCTATTTTAATAAGTATTTATGTAATATGGCTATCCCAGGTCAAAAGAGGTTAAGACAACAGAAAGTTTACCTTTAGGCATGGGGGGCGTGAAATACTACAGGCAGATGCTAATTCCATTTTCCTGTACTTTTTGCCACAATACTAGAAGATCTACCTCTCCACTGACCTATGTGTTTCTATTTTAAGCTCTAAACTATCTCCACTGCCTTGACCCAGAGGTGATTTGGAAGTCAAACCAGAATATCCCAGAGAAATGTATCAGCCCTTGAATTTTTTAAAGACTTGCTATTTGTCTCAAATGGTAACTCCTTTCTTAAAAGGACAAATGCTAGATTGATGTTGCTTTCCCGAGAAATTAAAATAAGTTATACCTTTGGTCCAAATCCCATTTCCTCTCCCCATTATGGCTCACTTAGTCAACAGACATTTATTTACTACTCCAGACCCAGATGGTGACATAGGAGGCTCCTGAATTTCCCTCCTCCCACGGATGCACCAAATGTACAGCTACACACACAAAGCAAATCCCTCTGAGAGATTCAGGCACTAGCCAAGTGACTGCTACACATCAGACAACTAAGAAAATACATCGAAACAGGTAGGAAAGGCTGAGACACACTCTTGCCATAAATTCACCTGGCACAGCAACATACAATTGGGAGGCAATCCCAAACTCTCAGCTTCTCCTGAGGAGAAAAGGGTTTGGACCCCATATCTAGCTCTCCAACTTTTAAGCCTCCCACAGAGGGATGACACCCAAGTCCCCTACCTCTGATAGCCAGTGAGGTTTTGTTCAACCAAGTCCCACAGGACTGTAGCAAACCAAGGAAGAGTTGTTAACAGGACACAGGAGAACTCACCGCAGCGCAGAGAGAGCAGACAAAAAGGCCCACCCCCCGACCTTCCCCGAGAAGGGTTTGACTGCATACTTTACAAGTCACTGCCTGAGAGTCTAGCTTCTAATTAGTAGGCATCTGGGTGATGACTGCGATCCTCCCCAGAGACTGAACGGGCTGGTGGGCACTTCCCCTCTCCCCGCTCAGGTTTGCCCCAACAATAAAACCAAGTGTCCAGTATCACCCTGGAAGATGCTTGTCCACATACCTAGTGCTCCGAGTTTTATAGCAGCCACCTGAGGGCCTGGCCTCCAAACATCCCAGCTGATAGCCAACAGGACGCACATGCACAGTCCCACAGGACTACAGCAAACAAGGAAGCAGTTCTTAAACAGGTGCCGGAGTAACCAAGTACACACACACACCCTGCAGCTCGACACCTGGACTCAGTGCAAAGGGAACAGGCAAAAGTGCCCATAGCCCAGTTTCTCCCCGAAGGAGACCGACTGCTTACTTTCCCAGTTACTGCCTGAGGGTCCAGCCTCTAATCAGCCTGCACCATCAGGGAAACGCAAATCACAACCACAATCAGGTATCACCTCACACCTGTTAGGATCTCTGTTATCAAAAAGACAAGAATTAACAAGTGTCGGTGAGGACTTGGAGAAAGTGGAATCCTGGAGCACTGTTGGTGGGAATGTAAATTGGTGCACGCACTGTAGAAAAACAGCATGGGGCTTTCTCAACAAATTAAAAAGAGAACTACCATATGATCCAGGAATCCCACTCCTGGGTATACAGGCAGATCTCGTTTCACTGCCCTTCTCTTTATTATGCTTCACAGATACTGTGTTTTTCACAAATTGAAGGTGTGTGGCAACCCTGCATCCAGCAAGCCTATTGGCGCTATTTTTCCAACAGCACTTGCTCACTTCGTGTCTCTGTGTCACATTTTGGTAATTCTTTCGATATTTCAAACACTTTCATTATTATTTTATTTGTTATAGTGATCTGCGATCAGTGATCTTTGCTGTTACTACGACGACTTGCTGAAGGCTCAGATGATGGTTAGCATTTTTTAGTAATAAAGTATTTTTTAATTAAGGTGTATACATTTTTTTAGACACAGTGCTATTGTACACTTAGACTACAGTACAGTGTAAACATAACTTTTACATACACTGGGAAACCAAAAAATTCATGTGACTCTCTTTATTGTGATATTCACTTTATTTTGGAGGTCTAGAACCAAACCCACAATATTTTCAAGATATTTCTGTACATGCAAAGGAAAAAAAATCACTATCTCAAAGATCTGGCTGTTTTCCCATGTTCATTGTGGTATTATTCACAAGAGCTAAGGTATGAAAACAACCTAAGCATCCTTCGACAGATGAATAGATAAAGAAAATGTGACAGATATAGACACAATGGAATACTATTTGGCCTAAAAAAAGAAGGAAATCCTGCCATTTGTGACAACATGAATGAACCTGGAGGGCATTATGCTAAGTGAAATAAGCCAGACAGGGAAAGACAAATAATACATGTTGTCACTTGTATTTGTAATCTAAAAAAAAAAAAGTTTAACTCATAGAAACAGAGTAGAATGGTGGTTGCCAGGGGCTGGGATGTAGGGGAAATAAGGAGAGCCCGGTAAAAGGCTATCAAACAGTTATATGGTAAGGTCTCAGTATATACAACATGGTGACTATCGTTGATAATACTGTACTGTATAATTGAAATGAGCTAAGAGAGTAAAACCTAGGTATTTAAGTGTTCTCACACACCAGAAAGGCAAGAATGCAAGGTGATAGACGTGTTAATTAACTCGATGGTGGGAATCCTTTCACACTCTATATGTGTATGTTGCTTCCCAAATTTAGGAGCTTCCCCCTCCTCCCCACCAGTACACAGAGGGCAAGGAGAGACCAAAGAAAGAGGTAGACCACTGCAAGATTAGTATGTGGCAGTTTTAATAAGCAAGGGATTGAGGACACGGGGAGGGGGAAGGTAAGCTGGGATGAAGTGAGAGAGTGTCATGGACATATATACACTACCAAATGTAAAATAGACAGCTAGTGGGAAGCAGCCGCATAGCACAGGGAGATCACCTAGGTGCTTTGTGACCACATAGAGGGGTAGGATAGGGAGGGTGGGAGGGAGACGCAAGAGGGAGGGGATATGGGGATATATGTATACATATAGTTGATTCACTTTGTTATACGGCAGAAACTAACACAACATTGCAAAGCAATTCTACTCCAATAAAGATGTTTAAAAAAATAATAAGCAAGGAGCCTGAACCAAGATGCCGGAGTAGAAGGACGTGCTCTCACTCCCTCTGGTGAGAACACCAGAATCACAACTAGCTGCTGGACAATCATCGACAGGAAGACACTGGGACTCACCAAAAAAGATACCCCACATCCAAAGACAAAGGAGAAGCCACAGTGAGACGGTAGGAGGGGCGCAATCACAGTAAAATCAAATCCCATAACTGCTGGGTGGGTGACTCACAGACTGGAGAACACTTATACCACAGAAGTCCACCCACTGGAGTGAAGGTTCTGAGCCCCATGTCAGGCTTCCCAACCTGGGGGTCCGGCAATGGGAGAGGAATTCCTAGAGAATCAGAATTTGAAGGTGAGTGGGATTTGATTGCAGGACTTTGACAGGACTGGGGGAAACAGAGACTCCAGCCTTGGAGGGCACACACAAAGTAGTGTGCGCATCAGGACCCAGGGGAAGGAGCAGTGACCGCAGGGGAGGCTGATCCTGACCTACCTGCTAGAGTTGGAGGGTCTCCTGCAGAGGCGGGGGGTGGCTATGGCTCACCATGGGGACAAGAACACTGGCAGCAGAAGTTCTGGGAAGCACTCCTTGGCATGAGCCCTCCCAGAGTCCACCAATAGCTCCACCAAAGAGCAGGGTAGGTTCCAGTGTTGGACTGCCTAAGGCCAAACAACCAACAGGGAGGGAACCCAGCCCCACCCATCAGCAGTCAAGCAGATTAAAGTTTTACTGAGCTCTGCCCACCAGAGCAACACCCAGCTCTACCCACCACCAGTCCCTCCCAACAGGAAACCTGCACAAGCCTCTTAGATAGCCTCATCCACCAGAGGGCAGACATCAGAAACAAGAACTACAATGCTGCAGCCTGTGGAACAAAAACCACATTCACAGAAAGATAGACAAGATGAAAAGGCAGAGGGCTATGTACCAGATGAAGGAACAAGATAAAACCCGGGAAAAACAACTAAATGAAGTGGAGATAGGCAACCCTCCAGAAAAAGAAATCAGAATAATGATAGTGAAGATGATCCAGGACCTCGGAAAAACAATGGAGACAAAGATCGAGAAGATGCAAGAAATGTTTAACAAAGACCTAGAAGAATTAAAGAACAAACAAACAGAGATGAACAATACAATAAATGAAATGAAAACTACACTAGAAGGAATCAATAGCAGAATAACTGAGGCAGAAGAACGGATAAGTGACCTGGAAGACAGAACGGTGGAATTCACTGCTGCGGAACAGAATAAAGCAAAAAGAATGAAAAGAAATGAAGACAGCCTAAGAGACCTCTGGAACAACATTAAACGCAACAACATTTGCATTATAGGGGTCCCAGAAGGAGAAGAGAGAGAGAAAGGACCCGAGAAAATATCTGAAAGATTATAGTCGAAAACTTCCCTAACATGGGAAAGGAAATAGCCACCCAAGTCCAGGAAGCGCAGAGAGTCCCATACAGGATAAACCCAAGGAGAAACAGGCCGAGACACATAGTAATCAAACTGGCAAAAATTAAAGACAAAGAAAAATTATTGAAAGCAGCAAGGGAAAAACGACAAATAACATACAAGGGAACTCCCATAAGGTTAAAAGCTGATTTCTCAGCAGAAACTCTACAAGCCAGAAGGGAGTGGCATGATATACTTAAAGTGATGAAAGGGAAGAACCTACAACCGAGATTACTCTACCCGGCAAGGATCTCATTCAGATTCGATGGAGAAATCAAAAGCTTTACAGACAAGCAAAAGCTAAGAGAATTCAGCACCACCAAACCAGCTCTACAACAAATGCTAAAGGAACTTCTCTAAGTGCGAAACACAAGAGAAGAAAAGGACCTACAAAAACAAACCCAAAACAATTAAGAAAATGGTCATAGGAACATACATATCGATAATTACCTTAAACGTGAATGGATTAAATGCTCCAACCAAAAGAGACAGGCTTGTTGAATGGATACAAAAACAAGACCCATATATATGCTGTCTACAAGAGACCCAATTCAGACCTAGGGACACATACAGACTGAAAGTGAGGGGATGGAAAAAGATATTCCATGCAAACGGAAATCAAAACAAAGCTGGAGTAGCAATTCTCATATCAGATAAAATAGACTTTAAAATAAAGAATGTTACAAGAGACAAAGAAGGACACTACATAATGATCAAGGGATCAATCCAAGAAGAAGGTATAACAATTATAAATATATATGCACCCAACATAGGAGCACCTCAATATATAAGGCAACTGATAACAGCTGTAAAAGAGGAAATCAACAGTAACACAATAATAGTGGGGGACTTTAACACCTCACTTACACCAATGGACAGATCATCCAAAATGAAAATAAATAAAGAAACAGAAGCTTTAAATGACACAATAGGCGAGATAGATTTAACTGATATTTATAGGACATTCCACCCAAAAACAGCAGATTACACTTTCTTCTCAAGTGCGCATGGAACATTCTCCAGGATAGATCACATCTTGGGTCACAAATCAAGCCTCAGTAAATTTAAGAAAATTGAAATCATATCAAGCATCTTTTCTGACCACAACACTATGAGATTAGAAATGAATTACAGGGAAAAAAACGTAAAAAACACAAACACATTGAGGCTAAACAATACATTACTAAATAACCAAGAGATCACTGAAGCAATCAAAGAGGAAATCAAAAAATACCTAGAGACAAATGACAATGAAAACACGACGATCCAAAACCTATGGGATGCAGCAAAAGCAGTTCTAAGAGGGAAGTTTATAGCTATACAAGCCTACCTCAAGAAACAAGGAAAATCTCAAAAAACAGTCGAGCCTTACACCTAAAGGAACTAGAGAAAGAAGAACAAACAAAACCCAAAGTTAGCAGAAGGAAAGAAATCATAAAGATTTGAGCAGAAATAAATGAAATAGAAACAAAGAAAACAATAGCAAAGATCAATACAACTAAAAGCTGGTTCTTTGAGAAGATAAACAACATGGATAAGCCATTAGCCAGACTCATCAAGAAAAAGAGGGAGAGGACTCAAATCAATAAAATTAGAAATGAAAAAGGAGAAGTTACGACACCGCAGAAATACAAAGCATCCTAAGAGACTACTACAAGCAACTCTATGCCAATAAAACGGACAACCTGGAAGAAATGGAAAAATTCTTAGAAAGGTATAACCTTCCAAGACTGAACCACGAAGAAATAGAAAATATGAACAGACCAATCACAAGTAATGAAATTGAAACTGTGATTAAAAATCTTCCAACAAACAAAAGCCCAGGACCAGATGGCTTCACAGGTGAATTCTATTAAACATTTATATAATAGCTAACACCCATCCTTCTCAGACTCTTCCAAAAAATTGCAGAGGAAGTAACACGCCCAAACTCATTCTATGAGGCCACCGTCACCCTGATACCAAAACCAGACAAAGATACTACAAAAAAAGAAAATTACAGACCAATATCACTGATGAATATAGATGCAAAATCCTCAACAAAATACTAGCAAACAGAAGCCAACAACACATTAAAAGGATCATACACCATGATCAAGTGGGGTTTATCCCAGGGATGCAGGGATTCTTCAATATATGCAAATCAATCAATGTGATATACCATATTAACAAATTGAAGAATAAAAACCATATGATCATGTCAATAGATGCAGAAAAAGCTTTTGACAAAATTCAACACCCATTTATGATAAAAACTCTCCAGAAAGTGGACATAGAGGGAACCTACCTCAACATAATAAAGTTCATATATGACAAACCTACAGCAAACATCATTCTCAATGGTGAAAAACTGAAAGCATTTCCTCTAAGATCAGGAACAAGACAAGGATGTCCACTCTCACCGCTATTATTCAAGATAGTTTTGGAAGTCCTAGCCTCAGCAATCAGAGAAGAAAAAGAAATAAAAGGAATACAAATTGGAAAAGAAGAAGTAAAACTGTCACTGTTTGCAGATGACATGATACTATACATAGAGAATCCTAAAAATGCCACCAGAAGACTACTAGAGTTAATCAATGTATCTGGTAAAGTTGCAGGATACAAAATTAATGCACAGAAACGTCTAGCATTCCTATACACTAATGATGAAAAATCTGAAAGAGAAATTAAGGAAACACTCCCATTTACCACTGGAACAAAAGGAATAAAATACCTAGGAATAAACCTACCTAGGGAGACAAAAGACCTGTATGCAGAAAACTATAAGACACTGATGAAAGAAAATAAAGATGATAGCAACAGATGGAGAGATATTCCATGTTCTTGGATTGGAAGAATCAATATTGTGAAAATGACTATACTACCCAAAGCAATCTACAGATTCAATGCAATCCCTATCAAATTGCCAATGGCATTTTTTACAGAACTAGAACAAATCATCTTAAAATTTGTATGGAGACACAAAAGACCCCGAATAGCCAAAGCAGTCTTGAGGGATAGAAACGGAGCTGGAGGAATCAGACTCCCTTACTTCAGACTATACTACAAAGCTACAGTAATCAAGGCAATATGGTACTGGCACAAAAACAGAAACATAGATCAATGGAACAAGATAGAAAGCCCAGAGGTAAACCCACGCACCTAAGGTCAACTAATCTATGACAAATGAGGCAAGGATATACAATGGAGAAAAGACACTCTCTTCAATAAGTGGTGCTGGGAAAACTGGACAGCTACATGTAAAAGAATGAAATTAGAACGCTCCCTAACACCATACACAAAAATACACTCAAAATGGATTAGAGACCTAAATGTAAGACAGGACACTATAAAACTCTTAGAGGAAAACATAGGAAGAACACTCTTTGACATAAATCACAGCAAGATCTTTTTTGATCCACCTCCTAGAGTAATGGAAATAAAAACAAAAATCAACAAATGGGACCTAATGAAACTTAAAACCTTTTTCACAGCAAAGGAAACCATAAACAAGACGAAAAGACAACCCTCAGAATGGGAGAAAATATGTGCAAACGAATCAACGGACAAAGGATTAATCTCCAAAATATATCAATAGCTCATGCAGCTCAATATTAAAGAAACAAACAACCCAATCCAAAAATGGTCAGAAGACCTAAATAGACATTTCTCCAAAGAAGACATACAGATGGCCAAGAAGCACATGAAAAGCTGCTCAACATCACTAATTATTAGAGAAATGCAAATCAAAACTACAATGAGGTATCACCTCACACCTGTCAGAATGGGCTTCATCAGAAAATCTACAAACAACAAATGCTGAGGGTGTGGAGAAAAGGGAACCCTCTTGCACTGTTGGTGGGAATGTAAATTGATACAGCCACTATGGAGAACAGTATGGAGGTTCCTTAAAAAACTAAAAATAGAATTACCATATGATCCAGCAATCCCACTACTGGGCATATACCCAAAGAAAACCATAATTCAAAAAGACACATGCACCCCAATGTTCATTGCAGCATTATTTACAATAGCCAGGTCATGGAAGCAACCTAAATGCCCATCGACAGACGAATGGATAAAGAAGATGTGGCACATATATACAACGGAATATTACTCAGCCATGAAAAGGAAGAAAATTGGGTCATTTGTTGAGACGTGGATGGATCTAGAGACTGTCATACAGAGTGAAGTAGGTCAGAAAGAGAAAAACAAATATTGCATATTAACACATGTATGTGGAACCTAGAAAAATGGCACAGATGAACCGGTTTGCAGGGCACAAGTAGAGATGTAGAGAACAAACGTATGGACACCAAGGGGAAAAGCCATGGGGTGTGGGAATGGTGGTGTGATGAACTGGGTGTTTGGGATTGACATGTATACACTGATGTGTATAAAATTGATGACTAGGGCTTCCCTGGTGGCGCAGTGGTTGAGAATCTGCCTGCTAATGCAGGGGACATGGGATCGAGCCCTGGTCTGGGAAGATCCCACATGCCGCGGAGCAACTAGGCCCGTGAGCCACAACTACTGAGGCTGCGCGTCTGGAGCCTGTGCTCCGCAACAAGAGAGGCCGCGATAGTGAGAGGCCCGCGCACCGCGATGAAGAGTGGCCCCCGCTTGCCACAACTAGAGAAAGCCCTCGCACAGAAACGAAGACCCAACACAGCCAAAAATAAAAAAATGTATATATAAAAAAAAATTGATGACTAATAAGAACCTGCTGTATAAAAAAAATAAATTAAATTAAAAAATTAAAAAAAAAATAAAAAAGAACTGCCCTACTCCCATCATAACCAATTTTCAGATGAAGTATCTGAGACTGAGGACATGTAAACTGCTTAAAGTCAAAGTGCTAATATAATCTGGAGCAAGGATTTAGATGCAAGTCTGTGTGACTTTCAACCACTGAACTCAAGAATACAATTCAGGTGGTGATTATAATTCATGCTTCATTTTTATTTACTATTCAAACATTCCTTAACGCAGCCAGTATGTTGTGTACAGTACTGTGTTGGGGACATACTTGTGGAAAAATGTGTAACATAAACATAAATTATTATCTGATAGAAGCTTTAGATTTCTGGTTCTAAATGGGGAGATATCTTCCATGAGGTGGCATCTGGGAAGGTTTTTGGGAGAGACTTTGGTGGTCATGATGATGACATGATTTAATAGGGAAGCCTGTTTAAATTTAGGGAGTGGGGAAGACTCTGGGGAAGGTTTTAAATATTGCAATGTGTGGGATAACGATGCAAGATGAAGATGTGTCCCTTGCCCTGAAAGATTGTCGTGGAAGCGAGGAAGCTGTTTGTAATTATCTAAGGCTAGAACCCATCTTCCATGTATTAAACATTTTTTGTGTCTGATTAAAATATACAATGAACTTTAAAAAAAATAATAATAATAAGCAAGAGAATTTACATACAGGACTTGCTTTGGGCGGCCACAAGATGAGTAGATCTTCACACCCACTCGCCAGAACCTTAAAAGTTTATATAGAGGCCTTAATGGGGTTCAGTCACATACACAGTCCAGACGGTCTCAACAACACCTTGCTTTCTCAAGGCTGTGTCCTTGACAATGATTTCTACTGTGGGAACAGTGGGTGAATGTACATTCCAAGGACCCGGGGAGGAGGTGAGGAACCTCTGATTGTCCTGGTCCGGCTCACAGCTAAACCAGCTGTCATACCCTCTTGATGACCTCCTCCAACAGCATATCAAATTATCACGTTGTATACCTTAAATATATTACAATTTTATTTGTCCATTATACCACAACAAAGCTGGAAAAGAAAACATTTATTTACTGAGCTTCTGCTATTGTGCACTGAAAACATACATGAACATTTTAAAACCTGGAACTTGCCCTTAAGGAAGTTTCTGTCTAAACAAAAAAGTTAAGACAGTCAATGAATTGTTATAATTCCAGACTGAAAATAATACACAAAACAAAAATGTAATAATAATGTACTATGATGAGAGAGGAGAGAGACTATTTTGCTGGGGTTAACAGGGGAGATTTTGTGAAAGAAATGACATTTAAACTGGATTTTGAAGGAAAGATAAAATTTGGAAATTTAAATCATGGAGGAACAAAAAGCACTCCAGAAAAGGCAAGGACTTGAATAAAGCAGAGAACAATCAAAAATTGTGTTAAATATGAAGATAACAAGTAGTTTGGTCTGGCTGGAATACAGATTTCATGAAAAAGATAGAAATCAAGTTGGAAGACTGTGGAAGACCTGAAATGCCAGGATACGGATTTTGAGTGGAGACTCTTGAAGATATTTTGAGCAACAGCATGGCATAATCAAACGCTTTGGGATGGTTGATCTGGCAGCCACGACCCAGACAGATTTGTTAGGGAGAAAGGAATCAACTGAAATTGTTTAAGTAAGTGGTCCTGAAGGGCTAAAATAAGGCAATGAGAATGGAAATGGAAAGAGGGGAAGAGCTAGGAAAGCAAAATGGAAAGGAGTTGGCATCAACTGGAGCAAGAGAAGTTAACCGGGGCTCATGAGTTTTAGAGCCCATGCAACTAGAAACACAGTGTCTCTTCGAAAGAAGACAGAGAAGATCTGAGACATGATTCCATCAGGAGGACACTGGCACAAATAAGTGGTACCACTGATAACCACTGCCAGGCTACAGAGATGGTTGCCTGTGCGGAGAGTGTTATAAGCCCACTGGAAGCAGAAATAGCAATTTTTTATACATAAATATGCACACATAGCCATGGTCGGAGGGAGGTAGGTATTGTCATGACAGAGTCACAGTGTGCTTTCAGGAAGAAAAGGTGGAGCTCTCCTGCTGGGGGCTAGTCAAAACGTGTCAAGGGGGTCACAGAGAAAGGGCTGAATAATGCTGGCACTCTCCACTGCCTGGTGGGAATGGGCATGGACCCACCCTTTGGAAGCATTTGGGTAAAATGTCCATCAAAAATTTCATAAAATGAGCCCACATTATTTCCCTTCTAGGAGCATAGCCTAATAATCTAAATATACGGAAGCTTCTTATAGGTATTATTCATCACTGCATTATTAAAATGAGTCAAGTAAATATTCTGTATCTGGTTGGGGTTATGGTTACTTGAATGTAAACGTTTATCAAAACTCATCAAATTATTCATTTAGGATTGGTACATTTCACTATAAATTTTATCTCAAAAATTAAATAATATATATAAATCAAATGTATTTCTTAAAAATAAAGGGCCAAATACCAAATTAACCCAAATGGCCCAACACAGGGAAGTATCACTCTTGGAGGATCCATTTGATTATATCCCATGATATTATTAAAGTAAGGATTTAATCATGAATGTTTCTAATAATATAGAAAACATGTGCTAAGACATAAGTTGAAAATAAATACAAAATGCTATAGAGAATATAATCACAAGAATATTAAAATATGCATAAGGGACAGACTGAAGGTTAACATGTCTAAATATTAACAGTAATTGTCATGATAGGATTATGCATGATTCTTTCTTCCTTTTACTTTTCTTTATTTTCTATATGTTATACACTGAAACTTATTACAGCAAAACAAAACTGTTTAATTATTTTAAATATTGAATAAGATGTTGCTCCCAGTCACTCCCCAACACATCTCCACTAAGTTCTTGAGCAAATTAGCAGGCCCGGACAGCGCTAGTCCTAATCAAGGATAAGAATTAATCCAAAAGGATCTAACATAAATACAATTCAAAAAGGAAATTCCCTCCAAAAAAGAAGTTAGCAAATTCATGACAACATTGGAAATAAGGTTGCCAGCAGACTAGAAAAATGAGGGATCTCCAGCAGTGATAGAGCAACAGCAAATAGCCTGGCAACATAACCCAAAAGAGCTGAGGAACCCCTCTCAGAAGACAAATAAAACATCCCCAAATAGTGCTCTTTCCCTGGAAAACTCCAGAATAACGCCACAGTCAGAGGCAGTGGAGGCAGGAAGGAGAGTATGATAGTGTTTTAGGTAATTAACTAATGAGTGACACAGATAAGACAGCAACTCCCCACTCACCCATTTACTGTATTTGTCCCCAGGTTAGAGCTATGAGTAGCCCCTCCTAAGAAATCTGAGGTGTGAGACAACCAGGGTGGCTATTGAGCAAAAGAAAGGGAGAGAGTTTCTGTCTGCCAGGAGGTATGAGCAGTCTCATTCCCAAAGGTCAAGCCTCCTTCACACTTTCCTCTCCTCGCTTTGGTCTTCTTCTCCTGTAGACTCACCAGAGATCATCAGAGTTGCGTCAACTGCCAGACAAACAGGGATTCTCATTTGGGCTGAGAAAATACACCCCAAAAGCAACGAAATGTTCAATCTAGAACTTTAACCACAAATAAGAGAAAACAAGAAACACTAAATAGTCAAGGAATTTAACACTGCAAAAGAGATACTCTGGACTCAATAAATACCTATTACAGGAAAAATGTTTTTTACTGAAAAAACGTTATTATAATAAAAAAATTAAGTGTAAATATTGGAAAGAATAAGAACTATTATTACTATCAAACAATGTGAGTGTCCATCTAGAATACCCAAAAGACTCTGCTAATAAACTTTTAGAACAGACAGAGGGTTTAGTTAGGTGGATACAACGTCAACATATGAGAATTAATAGTAGCTTTTATACCTCTGAAATAACCAATTAGAATGTATTTAAAGATTCCATCATAATAGCAAAGAAAAATATTACATCTTATAATTGAGTCCAACAAGAGATGTACAATACATTTAAGAAGAATGCTGTAAATTTTTACTGAAGAAAGAAAAAGAATCTCTAAATTAATAGAAGGGCAAACTGGTTCTGGATGGGAAGACTCAATAAAGTATAAGATCTCTCCAAATTTATATATAAATTTGATACAATTCCCAGTCAAAATTCTAAAAGGATGTCTTATGAAATAAATGAAACGAAGTGAAATAGCCAGTAAAGTTTGGAAAAAAGGAATAATGAGGAGGGACTTACATGATCATTCTAAATATGAAAAATAGTGTGGCACTGGTCCAAAGTTAGATAAAGAGATCAATATGAAAGGATAAAGCAGGTGATATTTCAAATCGGGGAGAAAATAATTCAATAAGTGATGTTGGAATAACAGTCTAGCTATTTACAGACATTAAAAACTAAGCTCAATAAAACATTAAAAGTATTAAAAATGATATAAGTATTAGTAAAAATATATGAGAATTTTATGTCAATCTTAAAATGGGTAATGCTTTCATAAGCAAAAACAACAAAAGTCATAAAGTTAAAAGATTTGGCTATATAAAAATTCAAATAGTTTGAATAATATAAAAATTATAAATAAAGTTCAAAGATGAGATACTGACTGTGGGACAACATCAACGTTTGTAATAGGTAAGTATTAATAACCAATGTGAAGGGCCCCTAGAAATCAGTAAGAAGTGAAAAAAGGCCTTCAAAAAATAGGCAAAGGAATTCACAAAGAAAAATGTGTCTAATGAGTATTTTTAAAAATATGCTGAAATTCCACTGTAATTTGGAATATGCATTTTTTTAGAATAATGAGTTAATATTTTTAACTTATTGGGCAAAAGTGAAAAAGCAAGATAATACTGCATTTTGACAAGGATGTGTGCAGGGAAACAGACTCTCATTAAGAAGACATTGGAATGGACTTGTTGAAAATTTTACTTGTGCCTTTTCTTATACCTACAAAGTCCACTTCTAGGGTTATATGTGATAAGCGCCCTTGCAGTATCCATGCAGAAGACTGTTCATTGCAGCATTTTAGGGTAAATATGTGGCCAAGAACAGTAGATGGTTAAATAAACAATATTACAACCACAGCATTCAATAAGTCATTTGGTAGTAGAAAAATAGGTATTGGCATAAAAAGGTCACCAAGATACACTAGTAAAGCAGAAAATTCTTACGTATAAGCATGCACAGGAAAAAAGTCAAGAAGTAGACATAGAAAAGCATTAAACAGTAGTTACTTTTTAGATAGGGATGGGGTGAAGGATTGGGACTGTCACTTACTATCTATACTTTTTACGTTTGCCTTTTTTAAAATGACCACATGTGGAGACCAGCAGAAATGATACACTTAACCAAGGTAAAGTAAATAATTTGGCCATTTAACGCAAAGGTATACTTGATGGTAGTGTGATCATGGTTTTCTAGAGCTTTCCTTATGTGGGTGAGCTTATTCAGGTAGGTCAGGTAAGGGTCTTGACACTTAGACCAGCCTTGTTCCTTTCTTCACCCTCAGGCTCTATTTCCTCTCTTTCCTGCAGCCTGGGAAGTCACATCCTAGAGCCAGTACCTACCTTACACAATGATGCTCTGCCCTGGGTCTCTCTCACCATCTAGGTCCAATTTTCCTAAAACTGATGTCAGATTTCTAGCTCTCCCATCTAGGAATTGCTCTCAATATTGCATAAAGACTTTGCACGCAGCAGGACTGGTAATGGTATAATTGTTTAACACTTGTAAACCAAGGGGGGTGGGACTTACAAAGAATATACATCAAAAGAAGTACTGCAGGAAACGGGGGAAAAAAAAAACTCTGACAAATAATTCTCTACACTCCCAAGGAAACAAAAGAGGGAAAAGAACTATCTGAAACGGAGAACTGCATGAAGAGGGATATGAAATTAAAGAGGAAATAAGATGGTGGTAAATGTGAACTGGCAGAGTTCGTAAAAGATCTCCAAGTTAACGATACAGACACCAGAGAAATAAAAATGATACAGAAACACAAAAACAATACAAGAGATACTATTTTTGAAAAGAATCGGAACATGGAAGCGAGGCTTAAAAAAAATCAAAAATCTTAAACGGCAAAGGACAAAGAAACAAAGGTAATTAGAAAGGTATATATGGAGAGAGATCAAAGACAGCCAACATAAGCTTGACCAGCAAAGGAAGTCGAACAAATGGGTCAGAAATAATATTCAAATATTAAATAGAACATGTTTCTGAAATAAAGGGAAACCTGAATCTGAGGATCAAAAGGTCATACCGTGTTCCAAGGGGAAGCAATTTGTTCCAGTAATCAACATGCTGTATTCTGGTGAGGCTGCTCACCTTTAAGAATAAACATAGAATTATATTAGCATTCAGTCAGAAGAAGCAGTTCACCTACCAAGGAGGAAAATCAGAGTGAACTCAGATTTCTTCACAGCCACATTTAGTACCCCCAAAATTGTGAGCCAAGAAGTTTATAGGCAGGGCTTCCCTGGTGGCGCAGTGGTTGAGAATCTGCCTGCCAATGCAGGGAACACGGGTTCGAGCCCTGGTCTGGGAGGATCCCGCATGCCGCGGAGCAACTAAGCCCATGCGCCACAACTACTGAGCCTGCGCGTCTGGAGCCTGTGCTCCGCAACAAGAGAGGCCGCGATAGTGAGAGGCCCGCGCACCGCGATGAAGAGTGGTCCCCACTTGCCGCAACTAGAGAAAGCCCTCGCACGGAAACGAAGACCCAACACAGCCATAAATAAATAAATAAAATTTAAAAAAAAAAAAAGAATTATTTGTAACTTATTAAAAAAAAAAAGTTTATAGGCAGCCTTTCTTGTGGAATAAAAAACTATTTGATGATAAAGTCTCACCAAACAAGTGCTGTAATGAAAAGAATTGAGAAAGGAAGAATTCATGGCATAAAAGTATTTGTGATTTGCATTGAGTTGATTAGAATATAGAAGTAAGGCTGAACAATTATGCAAAGTTATAAACACTGAAATGTGTAAGTAAGAATATAGCTAAGAAAAATGGGCAATGGTGTGAAAAGATCAGAAAAAAGTACAAATATGTTTATTTCTTAATCTTTCATGTCAGGAGTTAAAAGATATTATTTACTCTTGATGTTCCGATATTTCCCTTCTGTCTGAAAAAGTTCCTTTAGTAATCCTTTAGCTGTAATGTTAGGTTGATTTAACATTAGAAAAAATATGAGTCATCATATATTAATAGATTAAAATTGAACCACCATATGATCATCCCAGTAGATGCAGGAAAAAATATTTTACAAACGTCAACACCCATTTGGGATAGAAGCACTTGCAGCAAACTAGGAATAAAACAGAACCTCCTCAATCCAATAAAAAGAAATTTATAAATAAAACGCTAAAGACAGAAAGCTACTAAACATTACTGAGAGGAATTAAAAGACTACTAGATAAATGGAGAGATACACTGTGTTCAGGAATCAGAAAATGCAAAATTGTTAAAATAAGATATCAAGTATCCTCACATTAATCTATAGATTTGACACAATTCCAAAATCTCAAGTGTTTTTTGTAGAAATTACACACAGATTGTAAAATTTATAGAGAAACGCAAAACGCCCAGAATAGCCAAAAGAAAGGAAAAAGTAAAGTTGGGAGTCTTTTGAAAAAGAAAAACAAAGTTGGAAGTATTAAACTCCCACTTAGTATAAAGCTTACAGTTTGACTTAGTATAAAACTACAGTAATCAAGTTAGTCTGATATTGACATATAATCAATGTAACAGAATAGTAAGTCAAGAAATAGACCTATACATACATAGCTCATTGATTACCAACAAAGGGGCCAGTGTATTTCAGTGTGAAAAGGATATTCTTTTCACAAATGGTGTTAGAAAGTTGGATATTCACATACAAAAACAAAAGAAAGAACTTCGACCCTCATCTTCATACCGTATCCAAAATTTAACTCAAAAAGGATCATATACCTAAATGTAAGAGTTAAAGCTTTAAAACTTCTAGAAGAAGTTTTAGGAGAAAAATTTATTACCTTTAGTTACACTAGATTTCTATAAAAACATAAACCATAAAAGCAAAAAAAAAAAGTTGGACTTTAAAAATTAAAGTTTGCCAAATGTGTATAACAAAACAGAAACAGACTCTCAGACATAGAAAGCAAACGAGTGGTTACCAGTGGGAGAGGGAAGCGGGGAAGGGCAAGATATGGGTATGGGATTAAGAGGTACAAACTACTATGTATAAAATAAATAAGCTACAAGCCCATACTGTACAGCACAGGGAAACATAGCCATTATTTTGAAAAAACTTTAAATGGAGTATAATCTATAAAAATGTTGAACCACTATGTTGTACACCTGAAACTAATACAATATTGTAACTCAACTATACTTTAATTTTTAAAAAAATTAAGTTTGCTCTTAAAAAGACACTGTTAAGAAAATAAAAAGACAAACTGTAGATTGGGATAAAATATTTACAAAGCACATAGCTGATAAAGGATTTGCTTCAGGAATATATAAAGAACTCTTACAACTCAATAAGACAAACAATCTAAATTTAAAATCGGGGAATTTTTTTGAAAAGATACTTCATCAAATGAGATAGATAAATGGTAAGTGAACATATACAAAGATGCTCAACATTATTACTCATTAGGAAAATGCAAGTTAAAACCACACTGATATACCACAAAACACTCACCAGAATTAAAAACAAAAAACAAAAAAACCCCACTTAACTTAAAATATCAAATGCTGGTGAGAATGTAGACCTCCTGGATCACTCATACATTGCTGATGGAAATACAAAATGGTACATCCACACGAAAAAAACAGTTTAGTGGTTTCTTATTAAGTGAAATATACTCTTACCATACAGCTCAGCAATCTCACTCCTAAGTATTTACTCAGGAGAAATAACATATGCCCAAACAAAAGTATGTATTTGAATGTTCATAGTCACGTTGTTCGATAACCAAAAATTTGCAAACAACCCAAATGTCAATCAACTATTGAGTATAAATAAATTGTTGTATATCCATGCAATGGAATACTAAGTGAAAAAATCCAGACACAAAAAAACTGCATGTTGTATGACTCCATTCACACAAAATTCTAGGAAGGGCAAAACTACAATGACAAAAAGCCATTTAGTGGTTGCCAGCAGGTAGGCAGAGGGAGAGGCCATTGACTAGAAAGGACCAGGAGGGAATTTTCAGGAGTGAAGGATATGTTCCAGATCATGATTGTGGTGGTTATTGCACAACTGTCATAAACTTTATTTTTGTGTAACTACACAAAATACAACTGTATATATTTGTCAAAACTCAGAATTGCAAACTTAAAATTGGCAAATTTTGTTGTATGTATATTTACTTCATTAAAGGTGATTTTTTTTAATGCAAGATAATATATAATTAAGGGAAAGTCATTAGCATACCAAGACAATAACTGCAATGACACTTTAATGTTCTGAGTACTGTCAATGAATTAGGTTACATACTAGATGTTAAATGTCAGTAAGGCATTGTCCCCTCTGGGAAATCGTAGTTTATTTCTTGAATGTTTAGCTTCATGGGGAGCAGGGATCAGATCCTTGTTTCCTACTATATCTTTTGGACCTAGTATGGTACCTGATACCTAATAGATGCTTAATAAGCATTTTTGTTTTTTTTTTTTGATTGGCTGACTGAGTCCCTATACCCACATTTTTGAAATGTGAATATAGGGACTTCCCTGGTGGTCCAGTGGGCAAAACTCCGTGCTCCCAATGCAGGGGGCCCGGGCTCCATCCCTACCGGGGAACCAGATCCTGCACACATGCCACAACAAAGTGTTCGCACGTCACAACCAAGAAGTTCGTCCGCATGCAGCAACTAAAAAAAAGATCCCACACGCCGCAGCCAAGATCCCTCGTGCTGCAACCAAGACCCGGCGCAGCCAAAACAAACAAACAAACACTGGGAATTATCATTTAAAAAAAATAAAACGTGAATATAAAAAATGAAAGGAAGGAAACAATTTAAGGCTGAGAGAGAGCACTATGAACTAGAACGCTCTAAACCATGCCTTTGGATTAGGTTTTCAAGCTGAACCTTGATGGATGAGTATGATGTAGAGGGATTTAGTCATGGAAAGGAGCAGGGACATGACCTTTTGCTTTACAGCGGATCTGCTGGAGCAGAGGTTTCATCCTGCGGAGAAGAAGGATACCAGGTTACATCCAGATGGAGGACGGCTTTTAAAGCTGAATAAAGATGTTCAAATCTTTCAGAAGGTTAACATAAAGCCCACAAAAATGTTTGAACAGGAAAGTAAAAGATGAAAGTAATTTATGAAATATTAATTTCTTGGCAGAAGAAAGGCAATTGTAAGGCTATCACAGATTTGCTGTAACAAGCATCCTTAACATCTCAGTGGCTTAATACAAGCAATGTTTCACTTAGGTCATAATATGATTATATGTTTGCTAAGTGGCCTTCCATGTAGTGATTTAAGACGTGGTTCCTTCCCTTTTTTGGTGCCAACATCCACAGCTTCCTTGGGGGTCCCTAATGGACACTTTGCCTTCAGCTTTCCAAGGAGTGAAGCAAGTAAGGAAAATGAGGTGGGACATCTGATGATCAGACCTGGAAATGGCACATATCACTCTGCCCATGTTCTATTGGATGGAACCAGTCACATGACCCCAACCTTAATAATAAAGCATCTGGAAAATGTGGCAATCCTATGTGTCTAGGTATAGAAAAGAGAAGTGGACAGCAATTAGCCAGTCTCTGCTGCGGAACTCTAAAAGCTCAGAGAAATCTTGCAATAAAAAGTCTGTTTAACTACGTTTGGCTTCATGCTTTCTAAACTTACTTGATTATGATTTTCAGTTTTTAGAATAATAAAAGGTGATATTTTTAAAAGCAGGAAATTAGAAAGGTCATATTCTCCTATAAAACACACTTTATAATAAAAGTCTAATCTCATAGATAGGATACTTCATATTATTTGTAGATGATTATTGCCACCTTGAAGAGCCCATAGGAATGCTTCAAACACTAACATATGAGAATTCAGAAAGATGACTGGCTATGAAACTAATACACAAAGATATTGATTGTGCTTTCCTACATGCAAATAATTAGTAAAAACTATAATGGGGGAAACATCACATTTAGGAATTCACAAATATACTAAAAAAATATGCAACACCTATATAAAGAAAGTTTTAAATCACTCCTGAGGAAAAAAGAAAAAATGAGTAACTATAAAAGTGTACTCTGTTCTTGGTTAAGAAAACTTTGTGTTAAAATTAAAAGTCTTTCTTTTCCCTAAATTGAACTATAAATTAATTTCAATCTCAATAGAACAGGCTCTAGAAATAACCCCAAATATACTTTCTGATTTTGAATATGATTAATAAACTACTTCAAATCATTGGAGACAAGACAAATTATTTAATAAATGAAATTAGGATAACTTTTAAGCTTTAGGAAAATATGTTTATGTGTATACTTCAATCCTTGAGTAATGATAAATTCTGTTCACATCAAAGACTTATGTGCTAAAATTAAAACCATAAAGTTTAGAGGAAAATATGAGTATTTTTTTTATTATCCTAGGGTTGGGAAGATCTACCTAAGTTTACATAAAATTCAAAATTCAGAAAGATAAAAACTATTAAATTTGACTTCATGAAAAATTTAACTATCTGTGATGCAAAAATTTACTGTAACTAAATTCAAATGATAAATGACAAACTGGGTTAAAAATAATCGGCAACACAAATGTCAAAGAGCTAATTTCCTTAAAATTAAAATTGTTCTCACAAGGAATAAAGAAGAGACAACCAACCAATAGAAAATATGGCAAAGAACATAAAGAGGTAATAGTAAAGGGGAAAAAAGTGCAAATGGCCTGTAAAATGAGATGATGCTCATTTCACTTCACTTACAATTAAAGAAATTAATATTAAATAGGGATGAGGTGCCATTTTTCACATAGACGAGAAGCCAAAATTCTGTTAATATTTGGCCATGTCCACTGCATGCCTCCTAATGCAGTAAGAAATAGGACATAGAACTTTATGACTAGGGGCAGCAGGAGTTGCCATTTATGGGAGTAATTACTCCATTGAGTGGTACCGTGGCCCCTGCCTCACCCAAATGGTATGAGATGCAGAGAGTATGCAGTCCTGGACACCTTCAATCTGAACCAGAGATTCCCAGGTTCACCTCCAAGAGGCATAAAGAAAGCTTTGGGCAAGCTCTACTGCAGTCGTTCTCAAACTTTGGTGAGCATCAGAATCGCATGGGGGGCTTGTTAAAACTCAGATTGCTGGGTCCTGGTGTGGGAATGTATGATTCAGGAGGTCTAGGGTGGCACCTGAGAACTTGCATTTATAACAAGTTCCTAGGAGGTACTGATGCTCCCCAGCCAGGGACCACACTTTGAGAGCCTCTGGTCTAGTGAATACCCTTTGCCCTGCTTGCTCGCCGTTTCAGTGGTAAACTGAAATAAAGGCAACATTAATCAGAGTCCCATTCTTCCTTGCCAGTCTTCAAAGCCAGACCAGCCCTCTGTGGTTTGGCTCAGTTTACCAGTTGGTAAAGACTCAGATAATAAAATATTTTCCCTCAGTATTAGTGAAAAAATAAACACATGCAGCCCTTTCCAATTTAGCAATATTTCTCAAAATTCATATGCATATATTCTTGGCCCAGAAATTCCATTTCTAGATATTTATCCTGCACATATGCTCCCCCCAAAATGCAAAGATTATATGTATGAAGATGTTTATTGCAGCATATTGACAATAGCTAAAAGCTGGAAACAACTTAAATGTCATTCAGTTAGGAAATGTTTAAATAAATTAGGGTACATCTCAAGGGAATACTTTGCAGCCATTAGGATGAATGTGGTAGATTGATCATACTGAAATGGAAATATGCCCACAATGTATAATTAAGCGCAAGAGAGAAACCACAGAATGGTACATGGAATGAGATCCACTTTTTGTCAAAATTAAAAAGATATATCTTATATAGAATATATGACATATGATACATATAATGTAATATATATAAAGATATGATTGATACATATGCACAGAGTATACACACATGTGTGTATATGCAAAGGTTTCTGAAAAGCTTCTTACAGACTTAGCCCAGGGAAAGGGGGCTGGAGCCTCAAAGGCAGTGATACTGCATGGCTAGGGGGAGAGCAGGTATGACACTGAAGGACAATTACTTCAAAATTTTCCTGTTTGAATTATTTTACAACAAGCACATATACCATGTCCTAACTCATTTATTTTTAAAGTACTTTTTCAAAGTCAAATCAAGAGCAACAACTTAATACCACTAGTGTCTTGGCCTTAAGCAAGTTTTATCTATTGATTATAGATGGTTCTCCAGGGCCTCTAATTGGGAACAATTTCTTTGCCTAGTTTTTAATCACTGGGTTTAAATGAGATTAATAAAACAATGACATAAGAAAGATAAAAATAAGATAGGATATAAATAAGGGACCCACAGCAAATAGAGAGTGACCCAGTGGGCCTGTACTCCGGCCACACTCTGTCCTCTGTTCCATTTTAATTCTCTCTCCAACATCTTGAAGAAAAATTAGCATCATATAATTGAAAATGTAAATGTTTATCTTGTGTCCGCAATTTCTCTGTTGACTCAATGGTTGCTTCAATAACCGTAAACTGAGTTGGTATGACACCTGCCTACTTCACGTGGCTGCCATTTCTATGGGTTCTGGAAAAGCAAGGACAGTATATGATGCCAGTCTATGATGATAATACACATGCCAGGTTATGCTAAAAATACTGGGGACCTAGAATCCCCTCATTGCAAGGGTGTACCTGAAATTAGCAACATTTAGGAGAATAACAGGAAATTACCAACTTGTAAAGAGAAATAAACGAATTCTGCTGCGGGCCTGACATTAAGGACTTTCAGGCAGCTAGGTCAAGCTGGCATTTCGATATGCAAACCTACTGCTCCAAGGTATAAGGCCAGCTCTCAGGGGAGAGAGAGCAGGGCTAAAGGTACAATCCAATTTTAAACTTCTCTTTAGAGTCATGAAAGCTTAAGCCATGAGATAAATATTTATATGCTCTGGATTTTTTTTAATTAAAAAAAAATTCCAAAAAGCCATAATGGAACAAAAGCCTATATATCACTCCTCAACCTGAAAGAATAAAATAAGACTGAAAATTTCAAAGAATCACGCATTTTCTCATTCTCCCAAAAGCATATGGAAAAGGCCCTGGTACAATCTCTTAGTTACTCCATAAAGAGGCACTGATATTATTCGTAAAGTTTGTACCCTTTGGTGGAAAATTCTGTAAAACTGGATCACCAACATCCAAACACACTCAAAAGTTTATGTGTCAAACAATATAAACTAAGAAGTTTCTTTCATCCTGGAACCAGTTGTTCTCTTGCTTTAGCAGGCCCAAAACATCATGTGTTATATGTCATATGTCATTTGCCATGGACTTAACACTTCGGTTATGTAACTGATTGATTTTGGCCACTCATGGATAATCTTTCTTCACTCAAACCACCTTAAATGTTTTCCTTAGTCACCTTAAGACAGGCTAAAAATCCTCAAACTTTTCTAATTTTTTTTACATCTACCCAACAGGTTAATTTGATTATAGCACCATCATTTGGGATACAGGGTACGACATCATTGCACACTTGCAATTGTATAAAGGGAAATTGACTGGAATTGGGAAAGCCACAGAAAAGCAGTTGAACTACAAAGGAATCAGAGACTCGACTAATGCCAAAAGACTTTCCAATTAATAATACCAGATAAATCTTGTGATCCTGGCTTTCTCTAAGGGACTCAAAGTGCTTTACAACAATTATTGAATGAGTAACCCAAACATCCTTGCACATCGGCAGGGAGAATGTACTATAATAGTCACTTAATGGATTGGAAAAACTGGCACCGCAGAAAGGTTAAGTGATTTACCAAATATTACAAAATGAGTCAGGATGAGAACAGAAAATAGTCCTCAATGACCCCGATCTGGTCACTGGCCCTAGCTGCATAAGCACCTTTGTTGTCTGTTTTAACTTTCTCCAGGTAATAGTGACTAACAAAGGATTTAATCTTCTCCCCATGGACTGCTCTTCGTTGGTTCTCTTTTGTTCCTCCTTATTTTTACTCCATAATAATGAAAATGATGCTAGTAATATTTGAAGAGCATCATATCTCACAAAGTGCTTTCTATAGTCACTATCTCCTCTAATTAAGCAAACCCAATCTCTGCATTCTGCATTTCTCTACTCCCTGACTCAAGCTGCCTTGAAATTGTCAAAAGACACCATATATGAAATGTAGTGGCAAGAGTGGGATTTCCTTTCAGCCACTATTTTCACAATAGACACCCAATATGGGAGTGCCCGCCATCTTTTACTCCTTTACTCAGCAAACATTCATTGGGCACCATTCTGTAAGACAAAGCTAAGTATGAAGGATATGAAGATAATTAAGATAGAGCCTTTAGCTTCAAGATGGCAGAGGAGTGAGACGCGGAGATCACCTTCCTCCCCACAAATACATCAGAAATACAACTACATGTGGAACAACTCCTACAGAACACCTACTGAATGCTGGCAGAAGACCTCAGACTTCCCAAAAGGCAAAAAACCACACGAACCTGGGTAGGGCAAAAGAAAAAAGAAAAAACAGAGACAAAAGAATAGGGACGAGACCTGCACCTCGAGGAGGGAGCTGTGAAGGAGGAAACGTTTCCACACACTGGGAAGCCCCTTCACTGGCGGAGACGGGGGTGGTAGGGGGGAAGCATCGGAGGCATGGAGGAGAGCGCAGCAACAGGGGTGCAGAGGGCAAAGCAGAGAGGTTCCCGCACAGAGGATCGGTGCCGACCAGCACTCACCAGCCCGAGAAGCTTGTCTGCTCACCCAATGGGATGGGTGGGGGCTGGGAGCTGAGGCTCGGCATTCGGAAGTCAGATACAAGGGAGAGGACTGGGGTTGGCTGCATGAACACAGCCTGAAGGGCGCCAGTGAGCCACAGCTAGCCGGGAGGGAGTCCAGGAAAAAGTCTGGAACTGCCGAAGAGGCAAGAGACCATTGTTTCGGGGTGCGCAAGGACAGGAGATTCAGAGCACTGCCTAAACGAGCTCCAGAGACGGGCGCGAGCCGCGGCTATCAGCACAGACACCAGAGACCGACATGAAAAGCTAAGGCTGTTGCTGCGACCACCAAGAAGCCTGTGTGTAAGCACAGGTCACTATCCACACCTCCCCTCCCAGGAGCCTATGCAGCCTGCCACTGCCAGGGTCCCGTGATCCAGGGACAACTTCCCCAGGAGAACACACGGCGCACCTCAGGCTGCTGCAACATCACGCTGGCCTCTGCCGCCGCAGGCTCGCCCCGCATCCGTACCCCTCCCTCCCCCCAGCCTGAGTCACCCAGAGCCCCCTAATCAGCTGCTCCGTTAACCCCATCCTGTCTGGGTGGGGAACAGACACCCTCAGGCGACCTACACGCAGAGGCGGGTCCAAATCCAAAGCTGAACCCCGGGAGCTATGCGAACAAAGAAGAAAAAGGGAAATCTCTCCCAGCAGCCTCAGGAGCAGTGGATTAAATCTCCACAGTCAACTTGATGTACCCTGCATCTGTGGAACACCTGAATACACGACGAATCATCCGAAAATTGAGGTGGTGGACTTTGGGAGCAGCTGTAGACTTGGGGTTTGCTTTCTGCATCTAATTTTTTTCTGGTTTTATTTTCATTTTAGTTTACTACTTAGAGTTTATTATCATTGGTAGATTTGTTTATTGATTTGGTTGCTCTCTTCCTTTTTTTTTTCTATATAAGTTTTTTCCTTTTTCTCTTTTGTGAGTGTGTATGTGTATGTTTCTTTGTGTGATTTTGTCTGTATAGCTTTACTTTTACCATTTATCCTAGGGCTCTGTCTGTCTGTATTTTTGTTTGTTTGTTTAGTATAGTTTTTTTTTTTAATTTATGTATTTATGGCTGTGTTGGGTCTTCGTTTCTGTGCAAGGGCTTTCTCTACTTGCGGCAAGTGGGGGCCACTTTAGTACAGTTTTTAGCACTTGTTATCATTGGTGGATTTTTTTTTGGTTTGGTTGCTCTCTTCGTTCTTTTTTTTAATTACTTTTTAACCTTTTTTATTTTTAATAATTCTTTTATTTTTTATTTTAATAACTTTATTTTATATTATTTTATTTTATTCTTTCTTTCTTTTTTTTCCCCTTTTCTTCTGAGCTGTGTGGCTGACAGGGTCTTGGTGCTCTGGCCGGGTGTGGGGCCTGTGCCTCTGAGGTGGGACAGCTGAGATCAGGGCATTGGTCCACCAGAGACGTCCCAGCTCCACATAATATCAAACGGCGAAAGCTCTCCCACAGATCTCCATCTCAAAGCTAAGACCCAACTCCACTCAACGACCAGCAAGCTACAGTGCTGGACACCCTATGGCAAACAATTAGCAAGACAGGAACACAACCCCACCCATTAGCAGAGAGGCTGCCTAAAATTATAATAAGGTCACAGGCACCCCAAAACACACCACAGCATGCAGTTCTGCCCACCAGAAAGACAAGATGCAGCCTCAGCCACCAGAATACAAGCACCAGTCCCATCCACCAGGAAGCCTACACAACCCACTGAACCAACCTTACCCACTGGGGGCAGACACCAAAAACTTCGGGAACAATGAACCTGCAGGCTGTGAAAAGGAGACCCCAAACACAGTAAGTTAAGCAAAATGAGAAGACAGAGAAACACACAGCAGATGAAGGAGCAAGGTAAAAACCCACCAGACCAAACAAATGCAGAGGAAACAGGCAGTCTACCTGAAAAAGAATTCAGAGTAATGATAGTAAAGATGACCCAAAATCTTGGAAATAGAATGGAGAAAATACAAGAAACATTTAACAAGGACCTAGAAGAACTAAAGAGCAAACAAACAATGATGAACAACACAATAAATGAAATTTAAAATTCTCTATAAGGAATCAATAGCAGAATAACTGAGACAGAAGAACGGATAAGTGACTTGGAAGATAAAATAGTGGAAATAACTACCACAGAGCAGAATAAAGAAAAAAGAATGAAAAGAATTGAGGATAGTCTCAGAGACCTCTGGAACAACATTAAACACACCACCATTCAAATTATAGGGGTCCCAGAAGAAAAAGAGAAAAAGAAAGGGACTGAGAAAATATTTGAAGAGATTATACTTGAAAACTTCCCTAATATGGGAAAGGAAATAGTCAGTCAAGTCCAGGAAGCACAGAGAGTCCCATACAGGATAAATCCAAGGAGAAACATGCCAAGACACATATTAATCAAACTATCAAAAATTAAACAGAAAGAAAAAATATTAAAAGCAGCAAGGGAAAAACAACAAATAACATACAAGGGAATCCCCATGAGGTTAACAGCTGATCTTTCAGCACAAACTCTGCAAGCCAGAAAGGAGTGGCAGGACATATTGAAAGTGATGAAAGGGAAAAACCTACAACCAAGATTACACTACCCAGCAAGGATCTCATTCAGATTTCACAGAGAAAGTAAAACCTTTACAGAGAAGCAAAAGCTAAGAGAATTCAGCACCACCAAACCAGCTTTACAACAAATGCTAAAGGAACTTCTCTAGGCAGGAAACACAAGAGAAGGAAAAGACATACAATAACAAACCCAAAACAATTAAGAAAATGGTAATAGGAACATACATAGCGATAATTACCTTAAATTACCTTAAATGCTCCAACGAAAAGACATAGACTGGCTGAATGGATACAAAAACAAGACCTGTATATATGCTGTCTACAAGAGACCCACTTCAGACCTAGGGACACATACAGACTGAAAGTCAGGAGATGGAAAAAGATATTCCATGCAAATGGAAATCAAAAGAAAGCTGGAGTAGCAATTCTCATATCAGACAAAATAGACTTTAAAACAAAGACTATTACAAGAGACAAAGAAGGACATGACATAATGATCAAGGGATCAATCCAAGAAGAAGATATAACAATTGTAAATATTTATGCACCCAACATAGGAGCACCTCAATAAATACGGCAAATACTAACAGCCATAAAAGGGGAAATTGACAGTAACACAATCATAGTAGGGGACTTTAACGCCCCACTTTTACCAATGGACAGATCATCCAAATTGAAAATAAACATGGAAACACAAGCTTTAAAGGATGCATTAAACAAGATGGACTTAATTGATATTTATAGGACATTCCATCCAAAGACAACAGAATACACGTTCTTCTCAAGTGCTCATGGAACATTCTCCAGGATAGATCATATCTTGGGTCACAAATCAAGCCTTGGTAAATTTAAGAAAATTGAAATCGTATCAAGTATCTTTTCCGACCACAACTCTATGAGACTAGATATCAATTACATGAAAAAATCTGTAAAAAATACAAACACATGGAGGCTAAACAATACACTATTTAATAACTAAGAGATCACTGGGGAAATCAAAGAGGAAATCAGAAAATACCTAAAAACCAATGACAATGAAAACACGATGACCCAAAACCTTTGGGATGCAGCAAAAGAAGTTCTAAGAGGGAAGTTTATAGCAATACAATTCTACCTTAAGAAGCAAGAAACATCTTAAATAAACAACTTAACCTTACATCTAAAGCAATTAGAGAAAGAAGAACAAAAAATCCCCAAAGTTAGCAGAAGGGAACAAATCATAAAGATCAGATCAGAAATAAATGAAAAAGAAATGACGGGGTGGATTAACCAAGATGGCGGAGTAGAAGGACGTGCTCTCACTCCCTCTTGCGAGAGCACCAGACTCACAACTGGCTGCTGAACAATCATCGACAGGAAGACACTGGACTTCACCAAGGAGGATACCCCACGTCCAAGGACAGAGGAGAAGCCACAGTGAGATGGTAGGAGGGGCGCAATCAGAGTAAAATCAAATCCCATAACTGCTGGGTGGGTGACTCACAGACTGGCGAGCACTTATACCACAGAAGTCCACCCACTGGAGTGAACGTTCTGAGCCCCACGTCAGGCTTCCCAACCTGGGGGTCCAGCAACGGGAGGAGGAATTCATAGAGAATCAGACTTTGAAGCCTAGTGGGAATTGATTGCAGGACTTCGACAGGACTGGGGGAAACAGAGACCCCACTCTTGGAGGGTGCACACAAAATAGTGTGTGCATCGGGACCCAGGGGAAGGAGCAGTGACCCTGGGGGAGACTGAACCAGACATAACTGCTGGTGTTGGGGGTTCTCCTGCAGAGGCAGGGGCTGGCTCTGTTTCACCGTGGGGACAAGGACACTGGCAGCGGAGGTTCTGGGAAGTACTCCTTGGCGTGAGCCTTCCCAGAGTCTGCCATTAGCCCCACCAAAGAGCCCGGGTAGGCTCCAGTGTTGGGTTGCCTCAGGCAAAACAACCAACAGGGAGGGAACCCAGCCCCACCCATCAACAGTCAAGTGGATTAAAGTTTTACGGAGCTCTGACCGCCACAGCAACAGTCAGCTCTACCCACCTCCAGAGCCTCCCATCAAGCCTCTTAGATAGCCTCAACCACCAGAGGGCAGACAGCAGAAGCAAGAAAAACTACAGTCCTGAAGCCTGTGGAACAGAAACCACATTTACAGAAAGATAGACAAGATGAAAAGGCAGAGGGCTATATACCAGATGAAGGAACAAGAAAAAACCCCAGAAAAACAACTAAGTGAAGTGGAGATAGGCAACCTTCCAGAAAAAGAATTCAGAATAATGATAGTGAAGATGATCCAGGACCTTGGAATAAGAATGGAGGCAAAGATTGAGAAGATGCAAGAAATGATTAACAAAGACCTGGAAGAATTAAAGAACAAACAAACAGAGATGACCAATACAATAACTGAAATGAAAACTACACTAGAAGGAATCAATAGCAGAATAACTGAGGCAGAAGAACGGATAAGTGACCTGGAAGACAGAATGGTGGAATTCACTGCTGTGGAACAGACTAAAGAAAAAAGAATGAAAAGAAATGAAGACAGCCTAAGAGACCTCTGGGACAACATTAAACGCAACAACATTCGCATTATAGGGGTCCCAGAAGGAGAAGAGAGAGAGAAAGGACCAGAGAAAATATTTGAAGAGATTATAGTCGAAAACTTCCCTAACATGGGAAAGGAAATAGCCACCCAAGTCCAGGAAGCACAGAGAGTCCCGTACAGGATAAACCCAAGGAGAAGCATGCGGAGACACATAGTAATCTAAGTGGCAAAAATTAAAGACAAAGAAAAATTATTGAAAGCAGCAAGGGAAAAACGACAAATAACATACAAGGGAACTCCCATAAGGTTAACAGCTGATTTCTCAGCAGAAACTCTACAAGCCAGAAGGGAGTGGCATGATATACTTAAAGTGATGAAAGGGAAGAACCTACAACCAAGATTACTCTACCCGGCAAGGATTTCATTCAGATTCCATGGAGAAATCAAAAGCTTTACAGACAAGCAAAAGCTAAGAGAATTCAGCACCACCAAACCAGCTCTACAACAAATGTTAAAGGAACTTCTCTAAGTGGAAAACACAAGATACGAAAAGGATCTACAAAAACAAACCCAAAACAATTAAGAAAATGGTCATAGGAACATACATATCAATAATTACCTTAAACGTGAATGGATTAAATGCTCCAGCCAAAAGACACAGGCTTGCTGAATGGATACAAAAACAAGACCCATATATATGCTGTCTACAAGAGACCCACTTTAGACCTAGGGACACATACAGACTGAAAGTGAGGGGATGGAAAAAGATATTCCATGCAAACGGAAATCAAAAGAAAGCTGGAGTAGCTATACTCATATCAGATAAAATAGACTTTAAAATAAAGAATGTTACAAGAGACAAGGAAGGACACTACATAATGATCAAGGGATCAATCCAAGAAGAAGATATAACAATTATAAATATATATGCACCCAACATAGGAGCACCTCATTACATAAGGCAACTGCTAACAGCTATAAAAGAGGAAATTGACAGTAACACAATAATAGTGGGGGACTTTAACACCTCACTTACACCAATGGACAGATCATCCAAAATGAAAATAAATAAGGAAACAGAAGCTTTAAATGACACAATAGACCAGATAGATTTAATTGATATTTATAGGACATTCCATCCAAAAACAGCAGATTACACGTTCTTCTCAAGTGCGCACGGAACATTCTCCAGGATAGATCACATCTTGGATCACAAATCAAGCCTCAGTAAATTTAAGAAAATTGAAATCATATCAAGCATCTTTTCTGACCACAACGCTATGAGATTAGAAATGAATTACAGGGGAAAAAACGTAAAAAACACAAACACATGGAGGCTAAACAATACGTTACTAAATAACCAAGAGATCACTGAAGAAATCAAAGAGGAAATAAAAAAATACCTAGAGACAAATGACAATGAAAACATGACAACCCAAAACCTATGGGATGCAGCAAAAGCAGTTCTAAGAGGGAAGTTTATAGCAATACAAGCCTACCTAAAGAAACAAGAAAAGTCTCACGTAAACAATCTAACCTTACACCTAAAGAAACTAGAGAAAGAAGAACAAACAAAACCCAAAGTTAGCAGAAGGAAAGAAATCATAAAGATCAGAGTGGAAATAAATGAAATAGAAACAAAGAAAACAATAGCAAAGATCAATAAAACTAAAAGCTGGTTCTTTGAGAAGATAAACAACATGGATAAGCCATTAGCCAGACTCATCAAGAAAAAGAGGGAGAGGACTCAAATCAATAGAATTAGAAATGAAAAAGGAGAAGTTACAACAGACACTGCAGAAGTACAAAGGATCATGAGAGATTACTACAAGCAACTCTATGCCAATAAAATGGACAACCTGGAAGAAATGGATAAATTCTTAGAAATGCACAACCTTCCGAGACTGAACCAGGAAGAAGCAGAAAATATGAACAAACCAATCACAAGTAATGAAATTGAAACTGTGATTAAAAATCTTCCAACAAACAAAAGTCCAGGACCAGATGGCTTCACAGGCGAATTCTATCAAACATTTAGAGAAGAGCTAACACCTATCCTTCTCAAACTCTTCCAAAAAATTGCAGATGAAGGAACACTCCCAAACTCATTCTATGAGGCCACCATCACCCTGATACCAAAACCAGACAAAGACACTACAAAAAAAGAAAACTACAGGCCAATATCACTGATGAACATAGACGCAAAAATCCTCAACAAAATACTAGCAAACAGAATCCAACAACACATTAAAAGGATCATACACCACGATCAAGTGGGATTTATCCCAGGGATGCAAGTATTCTTCAATATACGCAAATCAATCAATGTGATACACCATATTAACAAATTGAAGAATAAAAACCATATGATCATCTCAATAGATGCAGAAAAAGCTTTTGACAAAATTCAACACCCATTTATGATAAAAACTCTCCAGAAAGTGGGCATAGAGGGAACCTACCTCAACATAATAAAGGCCATATATGACAAACCCACAGCAAACATCATTCTCAGTGGTGAAAAACTGAAAGCATTTCCTCTAAGATCAGGAACGAGACAAGGATGTCCACTCTCACCACTATTATTCAACATAGTTTTGGAAGTGTTAGCCACAGCAATCAGAGAAGAAGAAGAAATAAAAGGAATCCAAATCGGAAAAGAGGAAGTAAAGCTGTCACTGTTTGCAGATGACATGATACTATACATAGAGAATCCTAAAGATGTTACCAGGAAACTACTAGAGCTAATCAATGAATTTGGTAAAGTAGCAGGATGCAAAAGTAATGCACAGAAATCTCTTGCATTCCTATACACTAATGATGAAAAATCTGAGAGTGAAATTAAGAAAACACTCCCATTTACCACTGCAACAAAAAGAATAAAATATCTAGGAATAAACCTACCTAAGCAGACAAAAGACCTGTATGCAGAAAACTATAAGACACTGATGAAAGAAATTAAAGATGATACAAACAGATGGAGAGATATACCATGTTCTTGGATTGGAAGAATCAACATTGTGAAAATGACTCTACTACCCAAAGCAATCTACAGATTCAATGCAATCCCTATCAAACTACCACTGGCATTTTTCAGAGAGCTAGAACAAAAAATTTCACAATTTGTATGGAAACACAAAAGGCCCTGAATAGCCAAAGCAATCTTGAGAAAGAAAAACGGAGCTGGAAGAATCAGGCTCCCTGACTTCAGACTCTACTACAAAGCTACAGTAATCAAGACAGTATGGTACTGGCACAAAAACAGAAGTATAGATCAATGCAACAGGATAGAAAACCCAGAGATAAACCCACGCACATATGGTCACCTTATCTTTGATAAAGGAGTCAAGAATATACAGTGGAGAAAAGACAGCCTCTTCCTAAATGGTGCTGGGAGAACTGGACAGCTACATGTAAAAGAATGAAATTAGGACACTCCCTAACACCATACACAAAAAAAACTCAAAATGGATTAAAGACCTCAATGTAAGGCCAAACACTTAAACCTCTTAGAGGAAAACATAGGCAGAACACTCTATGACATAAATCACAGCAAGATCCTTTGGAACCGACCTCCTAGAGAAATGGAAATGAAAACAAAAATAAACAAATGGGACCTAATGAAACTTAAAAGCTTTTGCACAGCAAAGGAAAACATAAACAAGATGAAAAGACGACCCTCAGAATGGGAGAAAATATTTGCAAATGAAGCAACTGACAAGGGATTAATCTCCAAAATTTACAAGAAGCTCCTGCAGCTCAATATCAAAAAAACAAACAACCCAATCCAAAAATGGGCAGAAGACCTAAATAGACATTTCTCCAAGGAAGATATACAGATTGCCAACAAACACATGAAAGGATGCTCAACGTCACTAATCATTAGAGAAATGCAAATCAAAACTACAATGAGGTATCACCTCACACCAGTCAGAATGGCCGTCATCAAAAAATCTACAAACAATAAATGCTGGAGAGGGTGTGGAGAAAAGGGAACCCTCTTGCACTGTTGGTGGGAATGTAAATTGATACAGCCACTATGGAGAACAGTATGGAGGTTCCTTAAAAAACTAAATAGAACTACCATACGACCCAGCAATCCCACTACTGGGCATATACCCTGAGAAAACCATAATTCAAAATGAGTCATGCATATGCACACACTACCAAATGTAAAATAGATAGCTAGTGGGAAGCAGCCACATAGCACAGGGAGATCAGCTCAGTGCTTTGTGACCACCTAAAGGGATTGGATAGGGAGGGTGGGAGGGAGATGCTAAGGGGAGGAGATATGGGGACATATGTATATGTATAGCTGATTCACTTTGTTATAAAGCAGAAACTAACACACCATTGTAGAGCAATTATACTCCAAAAAAGTTGTTAAAAAAAAAAAAAAGTCATGTACCACAATGTTCATTGCAGCTCTATTTACAATAGCCAGGACATGGAAGCAACCTAAGTGTCCATCAACAGATGAATGGATAAAGAAGATGTGGCACATATATACAGTGGAATATTACTCAGCCATAAAAAGAAACGAAATTAAGTTATTTGTAGTGAGGTGGATGGACCTAGAGTCTGTCATACAGAGTGAAATAAGTCAGAAAGAGAAAAACAAATACCGTATGCTAACACATATATATGGAATCTAAAAAAAAAAGGGGGGGGTTCTGAAGAACCTAGGGGCAGGAGAGGAATAAAGACGTAGACGTAGAGAATGGACTTGAGGACACGGGGAGTGGGAAGTGTAATCTGGGACAAAGTGAGAGAGTGGCATGGACATATATACACTACCAAATGTAAAATAGCTAGCTAGTGGGAAGCAGCCACATAGCACGGGGAGATCAACTCGGTGCTTTGTCACTACCTAGAGGGGTGGGATAGCGAGGGTGGGAGGGAGACGCAAGAGGGAGGAGATATGGGGATATATGTGTATGTATAGCTGATTCACTTTGTTATAGAGCAGAAACTAGCACACCATTGTGAAGCAATTATACTCCAATAAAGATGTTAAAACAAAAAAAAGATAGAGCCTTTAAATGAAGGAGTTTATCATCTAAACATGGAAATAAATTACAAATATAATATCACAGGTGCCTGAGTGAAGGAATGAATAAAATGTCCTTGGAAATTCAATGAGGGAGAAATGAGTTCAGCTTGGGGGAATCAGAAAAAGCTGCTCTGCTGAATTGCCTTCAGCAATTTGCCCTTTCCCCCCACATCCTCTCTTCACCTGATCTGTACCCGAGGGAGCTAATATTTGTGGACAGCATCACCATGCTCCCTTGCTTGCCTTCTAGCTTTTGACAGGGTTGGGCAATGGCTAGTTCCAGCAGGAGATCATAGGGCGTGCAGAGACAGGTGGGGTGTTTATTTCCCCAGTTCCCTCCCTGCCCAGTTACAGTTTGGCAGTGACCATATTCTTCTATCAAAAGCCAGCATGCCTGCCCTAAAGTCACAAGTTCACTCAGGGTCACTGTTAGCTTACTTACTTCCTCTGGCCCAGGGGTGGTAGGCTCCCATCCTTACTAGCCCCAGAGAACCTCACCATCTTTGTACTATCTTAACCCTTTGTAAATAATATGTCCATGAAGATTTTCAGGTAGGAGAATGACTGAATGAGTTTACAGTGGGGAGTTATTAAATAAGGACGACCCTGGAAGCAGGGGTCCTAATTAGAAGCTGCTGGGATCTTGAATTCATACTAGAACATAAATTAAGGCAATGGTAGCATAGGATGGAAAAAAAAAATAACTGACTTGCAAGATATTTTTGGAAGTTGAATTGCTATGCTCAACTGGACACTGAGGAGGGTGAGGAAATATGAGTGAAGCTGAAGGTAACTTCCAGGCTCTTTAAAAATATATATGTATATGTATGGCTGAGTCACTTTGCTGTGTACCTGAAACTATCACAACATTGTTAATTGGCTACACTCCAATATAAAATAAAAAGTTTTTAAAAAATGAAATAAACATTTGAAAAGTAAAAAAATATATATATATATGTTTCTTAAAAAAATTTAAAGCTATATTGGTATGAGTGATATATTTTTAATTAAAGGTAATTCAGCAAAAAATGCTGCTGTTTATTAAGTGTTCTGCCCTTACATTTGGCAGGAAATCAATAGTCACCTTCAAGAAGGTTTGCATTACAAACTGTGCCACCTGAGCACAGGTACCCTCAGGTGTACTCCTCCCACCACGGCCACGTATCCAACTGCCAGGGCCTCTCGTGGTGGATGTTCAGCCATCCAAAGCCATGTAGAACAGCAGAAAAGATCACACACCTTTGGAGTCAATCTTGTGCATTGAAGTCAATATATTTCGAAATTATCTACCTGAACTTATGTATCATTCAGCCTAAATATACCAGAACGTGGATGAAAACATACCACATTCTAGCATTTACATGAATGGTGGTAAACCTGGTGTTTTTATGCTAAGTGAAATAAGTCAGAGAGAGAAAGACAAATACCGTATGATTGTTACCGAGTCCAAGCTCATAATGCTCACTGCAGGACAGGCCAATCAATCAAGAGACAAGGCGGTAGGGTAAGGAATGGCAACGTTATTCAGAAGGCCAGTAGACTGAGGAGATGGTGGCTAGTGTCCCAAAGAATCATCTTGTCCAGGTTTGGATGCTAATTTCTTTTATAAAGCAAAGAGGGGAAAGTGAGGAGGTAAAGTAAAAAAAAAGGTGATAAATTGTTGCAAATATTTCCTGGTTCCCTTCGGACTCTGGAGGGGATTTGTTAATTTCTTCCTTCCTGCAGCCATTCATAGGTGGGCCTGGTCAGGATGTTTCCTGTGAGCTTAAACAAAGGTATTTTAGCTTAATGCTCAGACATGGGAGGCAGGGTTCCCAGAGATGGGCCACTGTGTATACTTTAAGCTATAGGCAACATCCCTTTAGTGGTTAACTTGTAGCAAAAACAATAGAATATAAAGGTTAAAGTAAAAGAAACAGATCCAGTATGGAGTCAGATTTGTTCTTCCCGATTCCACGCTCTCATTTATATGTGGAATCTAAAAAGACCAAACTCATAGAAACAGAGATCAGATTTGTGGTTGCAGGTTGGGGTTAGTTGAAGGTGGTCAAAAGGTTCAAACTCCTAGTTATAAGATAAATAAGGTCTAGGGATGTAATGCACAGCATGGTGACTACAGCTAATACCGTATTGTGTATTAGAAAGTCATTAAGAGAGTAAATCTTATGAGTTCTTATGACAAGGAAACAAACTGTACCTTCATGAGGTGATGGAACTAAACTTACGTGGTGATCATTTCACCATACATACATGTAGCACATCATTATGTTTGTATATGTTAAATGTACACAATGTCAATTATATCTCAGTAAAACTGGGGTGGGCGAGAACTCCTGCTATTGTTGCTTTCTCTCTAGGGCTCTGCTGCTTTGGGGGGAGGTCATCAAGAGGACGTGGCTGCCAGTTGACCCAAGAGCTGGACTTGGGCAATCAGAGGCTCCTCACTCGCTCCCCTGTCCTTGGAATATACATTCTGCCCACCGTTCCTGTAGCTGGAACCATTTCAAGGATTACCCTTGAGAGAGTAATGTGATACTGAGACCATCTGGACTGAATACCTGACTGAACCCCATTAAGGCCTCTATATAAACTCTTAAGATTCTGGCAGGTGGGTGCAGTGATCTTCTTATCTTGCTGGCCTCCCAAGCCTCAAATGTAAAACTGCCACCCACCTGCCAATCTCAAGTGGTCTGCCTCTTTCTTCGGCCTCTCCTTGCCCTCTGGATACGGGGGCCAATTTCGGATTTCACCCAGGAAGCTCCCGAGGGTGCAGACCAACAGCTGCCCACTTTAAATTTCCATTAACCTCAAAAGCACAAAGTGCAAACAAAAGTTTCTTTAATTCTATCAACAGACTACTTCCATATGGCTGAAATTTCCAGAGAAATGATTGTAAAATATATACTTATAAATAGAAGTAGACCTGGGTGAGAATGAAATCTCAGAGGCCATAAAAAATACATCCTTCTTTCTGGAATATGAATAATTAGGTATTATAACCATATTACAAATGCATTCCACTTCCACCAAAAGTGGAAACTGAACCTTAACAAATATTCATACTCAAATAAAAACAGAGGCTCAAATAACCTTAATGTTTCTTCTATTTATGAAATAAGGGGGAAAAACATTTTTAGGTCTTTATAAGGAAATCCTTTCCTTTAAATAAAATCTCACTAAGTCCGAGGAAGCAGTAACTTTTCTGGAGGCACTCTGACACAAAGCAACACATAAAATATGAGGGTAAAAAAGAATAACGTGCAAAAATGTATGTACAAGGATATTGATGACACTATTCATAATAACTGAAAACCACACGCATTAGTGTTCAACAATAGAGAACTGGTTTGCTACATCTTCTTGGATGCCAAGGAGATGTTTTTTTGTTCAGCCTCATGTAGCCAACCCTTATTCCAGCAGCATAAGTAGCGCACTGGGTCACCGGTACAGTCTACTCTTTTCTCAAGGCGAACTTCTCTCTGGAGTTCTTGGTGCTCTTTCTTGTCTGCAGCCCTTGATCACTGCAAAGGTTTTCCTTAACACTGAATTTTGAAAAGAGAGATTAGTATTTCTTCCAGAAGGCACTGGGGCTTCTTATGCAAATTATTCCCCACCACTAGCATCTAATTCTGCATACCAAGAGAAAGGGCAAACTTGAAAAGTGACACAGCCCTTGAAATGTGGCTCAGATTGAAAACATGTGTTTACATCTTCTGTTCTCTCGCAAAATACTGCTAAAATGATGATTTAAAAAAAAAAAAATTCACCTGCAAAAATAAGGAGATGAGGAGAGGAGACTACAGCAATCAAGCTTGGATACTAAAAAGTAGACAGCAAAGCTGTGACTGAGAGAGAAAAAAATAGGTCATACACACAGGTTAGGAATTAGAAGAGCATCTTCCTTCTTAACAGAAGCACTGGACACAAGAAGAAAATAAAGCAATACCTTCAAAACCCTGAAGGAAAATGACTTCCAACTGGGAACTCCATATTGAGTCACACTCTTATTAGAGTATGAGAGTAAAATAAAGATTTTTTTCAAGACATGCAAAATTCCCAAAAACATTTACCTCCTATTCAGCTTTACTCAGGAAGCTACCAGAGTAGGTGCTCTTCCACATCAGAGAGTTTACTAAGAAAGCAAAAACAGAAACTCAGGGTCCATTTCAGAACCAGCAACATAATTTGCAGGATGAGACCCAGTAAAAAATGAAAACACAAGACCCCTTGTTCAAAATTTATTAAGAATTTCAAGATGATGACAACCGAGCACTAAGCCAAATGCAGACCCTTCTAAGTGTAATGGCACAGGACCCAGACCCCATGAAACCAGCCCTGGGTCCAATCCAGGAGAGGGAAGAGAGAATTCCAGGATGATGGTGAAGGGAGATCCCAGGACAACAGCTATGAAGCTAGTCTAGACAATCACCAGCCCACACTGGAGCTAGAAAATGGAGTGCTTCAAGAAGGGTATCTTCAAGGAAAACAATGAATTACTCAATGTAATTGTAAGGGGTTGAGAGGACATTTCCACTTCTTGGGGGAAGCACATGGAAGAACTAAAGATGGACACAGTTAAAGCAGCTTTCCAGACAAATCCATTACTGGCAAGTGTCAATATTTTATGACAAGCCTGCTGTGAGAGCAGAGGCACTGTGCTCTGGAGCTGTGAAGACAGATAAACAAGAAACTGACCTCCAATCGCTTACACATTCTTGGAAGACACAGGTGTTAAACAAAGCCTGTCTTGGTAGAACAGTGGGACTTTTTTAGGAATCTGAGATGGAGAGAGGCCTTCTGGTAGAATATAGAACAACATATACAAAGGCATGACAGAGCACAGACAATGTTGAACAAGCCTGGATGAACTGAACTCTTGGCTAATGATGAGTGCCAGAATGGGGAAATGTTCTAGATTTTTCCCTCATCATCCCTCACAAATTCCCATTCAAAGGCTGATGTGCTAGAAATATATGCGAGTGAATGGCTCCTAATTGGGATCCTATTAGGACCTGTAAAACAAGCACATTTTGTTTTGTGCATATTGATTCCAGTGTATTGATTTTAATTTATTTGCTGTAATTAAACTTGTGTAATTATTGCAAGGAAATTCAATGAAAACAGGCATAGGCGTTTCTGTTCCACCAGCTCTCTACGTTGCTATAATTCATTGAGATTCTCTCGAGGCTTGAAGGTAGGCACTCGAGGTCAAAGCAGAACGCTCCCCAATAGTAAGGGAGAGAGTAAGAGGCACAATTCAGAGCAGAATTATTCTTCCTTTGAAAGTAGCTTTATTACTGTTCTTATGATACCAGAACTTTTTGCAAGTTCTAATAGTAAAGAAAATCTCAAAGGAGAAATAAAAAAGTAATCCCAAATCCCACCATTTAGAGGTAAGCCCTATTCACTTTTATCAGTTATCCTGCTGGACGTCTCCCTATGTACATAAATACAAAGAGAAGAAGACGAACACTAACATGAATGGTAAAATTGCATGTTACTCTGTGATCCACTTTGTTCATTCCATAATATATCTTAGGTATTTTATATGTCAAAATATTTATTTCTATATCATCACTTTAATAGCTGCATGGTATATACCATCTTATGTATGCAATAATTTATTTTAAAAACTTCTTTTGCTGAGTGTATTTCCAATTTTTCTTTATTATAAAAATAATTGCAGTAACTTAAGTGTACATTATGCTTGTCTAATTATCTCCTTCAGGTAAATTCCCATAAGTGGGTTTGTTGGCTCAAAAAGAACAAAATTGCCACCTGTCGTCCAAAGTTGTTTTTTTTAAATCAGTTTACACTTGCACTAGCAGCATAAGAATATACAAATGCCAGTAAGTAAGTGAAAAGATATTAGCCATCAGGGAAATGCAAGTCAAAACCACAATGAGCTATTACTCCATATTCACTAGCATGGTTATCATCAAAAAGACAGATAATAACAAGTGTTGCTGGAGAACTTGGAGCCCTCATGCACTACTGGTGGGAATGTAAATTGGTGCAGCCACTTTGGAAAACAGTCTGGCAGTTTCTCAAAAAGAGTTACCTGACGACCCAGCAATTGCACTCCTAGGTATATGCTCCAAAAAATTGAAATCAGGGACTCAAACAGATATTTGCACACAAATGTTCATTGCAGCAGCATTCGCAATAGCCAAAAAGTAGAAACGACCCAAGTCTTCATCAACAGTGAATGGATAAACAAAATGTGGTATATCCATACAGTTGAGTATTATTCATTCATAAAAGGAAAGGAAGTTCTAATATATGCTGCAACACAGATGAACCCTGAAAACATCATGCTAAGTGAAATAAGTCAGACACAAAAGGATAAATATTGCATGATTTCACTTACATGTAATATCTAGAATAGGCAAATTCATAGAGACAGAAAGGAGATTAGAGGTTATCAGGGGCTGAGGCCGAGGGGGAAATAGGGAGTTACTGCTTAATGGTTACATTTCTATTTAGGGTAAAGAACAGTTTGGAAATAGATACTGGTGTTTGTTGCATGGCATTGTGAGTGTAATTAATGCCACTGAATTATGCATTTTAAAATGGTTAAAATGGCAAATTTTATGTTATATATATTTTACCACAACAAAAAAATGAAAAAAATATAAGTTCTAAAATTTTTTAAAGGAATTCAGTACAGATACATGCTACAATATGGATAAACCTTGAAAACATTTTACAAGATGAAATAAGTTGGTCACAAAAGACAACATATTGTATGATTCCAATCTATATAAAATGTTCAGAATTGGCAAATCTACAGAGACAGAAAGTAGATCAGTGGTTGCCTAGGGCTGGAGGCCCGGGGTAAGGTGGAGTGAAAAGAGGAGGGATGGGATGGGGGTATGAAAATGTTCTGAAATTAATTGTAGTGATGGTTGTACAACTCTGTGAATATACTAAAAACCACTGAAATTTATACTATAAATAGGTGAACTGTATGCTATATGAAATATATCTCAAAAAAGTTGTTGTGTTTTCTTATTGCGGCTTTCTCTGTGATGGATGAGTTGGACCATTTTTTCCATATTTATTGGCCATCTGTATTTATTCTATTGTAAATGGCTTGTTCATGTTCTTTGTTCTGGTTGTTTTGTTTTTGTTTTTATAAATGCAAAGATATATTCAGAGTCTACATTGACAAGTATTTTTTTAAGTACATTATTTTCTGGTGGAAAATACTGCAGGTGGCATGCCTCAAAGCCAGAAGAGAAGGCCAGTTCTGAAGCTGCTGACAGTCTAACAGGTTGAATTGATTTTATTTGTAGCAGAGTAAACACAGCATGGAAGGGCAGCACAAAGAGAACACTCCTTGAATTCTTCAGTACCATACTAGGTGCTTTACAAATACGACCTCATGTAATCCGTCACACCCATTTACGAAGGAAAGACGTCAAGTTCCCCAAGGTTACACAGCCAGCTGCTGCAACTGGGATTTGAACCTAGCTCTCTCTGTCTTCAAAGTGCTAGTCCATTCTAAGTGCCCTCTGTAGAGTACTGATCACACAAGCATGGCCAGTAATAGGAAGCTATGATGACGCCCTTTGTACTTTCTGAGTTCCAGACACCTATGAATGCAGTAATGCTGAGCAGCCACTGGCAATAGGAAATTGCAGCTGTCAGAATGTACATTTCCTTCACTGCTCCCAGGGATGCCACGTGGAGAAATTTACCAACACAAACATAAATTCTTCAAGGTCCCTAGAATGTCCCTGTGGGGAATTATGAGACTCCCTGGGTTATAAGGATTATACTTGGACATCTCTGCTCAGCCAAAGCTCTGATTCAGGATGTAGCAGTAATAGGTCAGATGTCACACACAGACCAAGAAATGTCAAAAGTCACACGAAGTATGACATACAGCCATCAAAAGAGCTAATAAATACCTCACTTGGGAAATTAATTTGTAGATTCCATAGGATTATACGTCTGTGTAATTATGGATAGTGTCATACAAAGATCAAATTTCTTCATTGAAAGGGATCTTAGAGTTTCTCTCTTCAGACCTTTTATTTTACAGATGTAGAAACTGAGATCCTGAGATTTTAATTAACTATTTTACTTAGAAAAATCTCTGAGGGGAAGGCAGCACGATTTCTGATGACTCCAAATCCCTAGCTTGGCTGCCCTTCCTCCTCACTCGGAAAAACCTCCAAAGTCATTTTTCTATGGCAAAACCGTATCCTGTGAATTTAATATTTTCTAGCTTTCTGTGCTGCACTGGGAATTGTTCAACTCTAACTCTCTTTAGCTATGAAGACTGGAAGAGAATACAGTTCTCAACACTGCTCATGTTTTCAAGTCACATGTCCTCAGGTTGCTAAAAATCTCCAGTCTGTGAAACACGAAATGAAATGCCAGGATGCTATTTTTGATTGACATAGAAAGCAAGGAAGCAGATTTATATCCACTGGCAAAATTGTATGCTGATAGTGAGAAACTGCTAGTGATGATACGAATGTTACCACATTGCATCGATGAAGATTCCACTTTTCCTGTTTATTGTGATGAGAGTGCTTTCCTTTGGCCTCTACTTTCTAAGATTCTAAAATTAGACATTTAACTTTATTTTTAAATTAATTGTAACTGTAATTGTATCATAAATGTGATTCAGCAAAGAGTGAAAAGAACAACAAAGGGAGGTCAGGAACCACCTGCTTTATCATCTTCTATTTCATCTATGTTTTCCTTCCCTTGGAATTTAATTATCTTCATATAACTTAATTTTTTAAAATACTTCTACTAATAGATATGCTCAGAAAATTTACATGAATTAATTTTTCAAGTAGATATTACAAGGGACAAAACCGAGTTCAATAACTGTAAATATATTTTTAATCCTTATGTATAATCTAGCACAATAGAATGGATTGTTTTAAAAGATAGAAAGTGTTCATTTAATTTTTAAAAATATATTTCATGTGTATTCTGGTATCAGCCAACCCTGTGCCCCAGTAGCAGGTAATTCAAGATAAGCACACTTAAAATATAAGGAAAATACTTAAAATGTCAAAGTCTGTGGCACATTTACATAGCAATATAGAATTCTGCTTCACTCCTTGGTTAATGAACATAATGGTCAGGCTTAAAAATAAATATTTAATATATATGCATATCTGACATATTCATATAATATATAACATTAAATAATATACACTTATATTTAATATATATTAAATAATTATTTTAGAATACAGTTGGAATCAATTGGAAAGTCAAAATATAATTTTATATATAAAGAGGTAGATATATACTGAACTAAATATTTGTTAAATACACAAATATATATCAATGTAATATATATATATATATAAAATAAAAAACCTGACATCTTCTTTTTCTCCATTCAGTTAACCGACTGGTGATTTTTCACAATCATGTAGATAAAAATACAAACAAGAATATGCACTTATATAGCCAAGAAAAATCTATAGTATTGTCTTTTTATCTTAACTCCACTTTTGTCTTTTATTTTCTAAGGGATTAGACTACTTCTAGACTTCTGTGTTTTTATGTTAGCTTTTTTCCAAGTTGATTTTGTTTTACTCTTTCAGTTCATCCCATTGTTTGCTGACACAGTGAAATGTGACTTAAAGCACAATAACCGGCCAACTGGAGAACATATTATCTGGAAACTGGGAATGCAAACAGTAAAGAACGTCAGGATCCACTAAAAATAGAAGGTTTTATACTTTCAGTTTAGTCATCTTTGTTTGGGAATAAAAATCTCTTACTTCAGCTCATCGTGAGTTTTTTGGGGTTTTTTTTAAAGCATAGTGGGGGGAACAATTCAATGTGAAAGTTATTTTTTTTTAAACTTTTTTTTAGCCCATCAAATTTCAGTATACATAGTTAATAACCACTTCAAATTGCTATGCCAGGAGAAACCACTCTTACCTAATTGCCTGCCAAGGCTCATAAAGCACCTCTGTGTCACTGGTAATTCATTGCTCTATTGATATCGTAACTCACAGTGATATTTTCTGGCTGTCATCTTTTACACTCACTGATGCTCACTTCCTTCCATTTTTACATCCAGTAGTTCCAAAATTAAAGGCTATGTCTTGGCCATACGATTTTTACTAGGTTCTTTACAAGTTCTCCTAAGTGGATTTTCTCTTTGTCTAGACCACACACATACGCACACATATGCACGCATGCATGTACGCACACACAGACTTTAAATGGTTGAATATATTCTCCTCTGAGTAGAATTTTTTCATTAGATGTAAAACATTTCATTTTCATACTGATCTACAGTGCCTTTTAAAGCTACTCCAAAGCCTTATTATGTGACACATTGGTGATCAAACCACTTTATCTCACAATGCCAGAATCTTTACAAGATCACAGCTAATGACTTCGTTTCCAGCATGGTGTCATGCGGCTCAGTTCCCAGAACCAAATCATATCTGTCAGTTCTTTTCACAGGAGCACACATCTCCTCTGTTGGTATAGAGTGTCATGCAGTGGTCAGCACTGTGCAATGGCAAACAGCTCATATCAGGACCCTCCGTCTCTTTCCCCCGGATGACTCTGCACGAGGTGAAGAAAGAATGTTCACACCTGCCAATTTTGCCAAATTTCAGCCTCTCAGGCCACACACTAATTCATTTCACATTCTCAAGAGTGTGAAGAGCTGTCTTTTGGCAGCAACCTGACTGTCCTCTACTACCTCGGAGGAAAGTAGAATTCATCTTTCCTAGTAGAATGGAGAAAAGTTTGAGACATGATGGGAAATGGTTCCTGTAGGGAGAAAAGTTTCCTCGGATGTGTCAAATCACTGTTAGCTTCAGTAAACATGGCGACTCAGCTCCAAGTGGGTCAAACTCCTCCTTCCTCTCAACACCACTTCCTGGGACATTACAGGACACGAGCAAAGGGTGGAAACTTGATCAATGAGGTTTGTGGAACCCAAGGTTGGCCAGGTTAAACGCCGCAAAGAAATTAGTTATACAGAAATCAGTCCACTTCAGCTATAGGGCTGCCACATCAACCACAGCTTACAATTCTGTTTGAAAAAAATGTACATTTGGATTGTTTTCCAGAAAGTGGCTAGGACATTATACCCTGACTGCATTTGCCTTTGAAAAAAATTAATACAATATTCTGTAAAACTGTCCAGCTTACAATGACAAGCTATTGAACTTACTGCCTGCATCTACCTCACAGATCTTAAAGTAACTCAAAAGAGCCATCTGAATGATTAAACAGTAATCTGTTTGCAAAATCATTTTGTCCACCAAAAATCACCTACTAACATCCTCAGACCAATCAGTTCCTCCCTGGGTTTTTAAGCCAGAATTCTACAACTAACGTGGAAAAAGGCCATATTTTTTTCTGACAGTGGTGTGAACTTTTTAACTTTTCTAGTTGTTGCTTCTTTAAGGATCATATTCTTGAAAATTTTAAAAGAAATGTTATTGCTGTCAAGTCAGCACTCAGCATTCATGTAAATGATGTGATGTTGTGATTCATAATAAGAAATATATTTTTGGGTCCCTCCCTGGTTGGTGCTTGGGGCCTTCTGTGTCGCCACGGGCACAGCGCCGCTTACACCATGGCTTGGGTCATGAATGCGCCACAGCCTCTCGAGAGAGAGACGTGGGTCCTCGGAGCCTCTTTAGTGCTGGAGCTTGGGCCGCAGGCGGCTCCGCGGAGGCGGAAAAACAGAACCTCTGGAATGGATGGACTCTTCCCGAGCAGCTTTGCTAATTTGCAGCAGCTGGACAATGCTCTTTTTTTTTTAAATTATTAATTAATTAATTTATTTATTTATTTTTGGCTGTGTTGAGTCTTCGTTTCTGTGCGAGGGCTTTCTCTAGTTGCGGCGAGCGGGGGCCACTCTGCATCGCGGTGCGCGGACCTCTCACTGTCGCGGCCTCTCTTGTTGCGGAGCACAAGCTCCAGACGCGCAGGCTCAGTAGTTGTGGCTCACGGGCCCAGTTGCTCCGCGGCATGTGGGATCTTCCCAGACCAGGGCTCGAACCCGTGTCCCCTGCATTAGCAGGCAGATTCTCAACCACTGCGCCACCAGGGAAGCCCAATGCTCCTCTTTAATACCTGTCAGCATAATCTTCACATCATTTCACTCTGGTGGCAGGGACTCAGCTCTGAATTCTGTATAGAAAGCACCTGGATCCCAGTCTTTCAATGGCTTCAAGACAACCAGAAGTGCCTGCTCTTGAGCCTAGTGGGCCTCTAGGCAAGATGTCCCTGCCCATCGGGACGTACCGCCGGGCATTCAGCTATGATGATGCCCTGGAGGACCCTACGCCCATGACTCCTCCTCCATCGGACATGGGCAGCATCCCCTGGAAGCCAGTGATTCCAGAGTGCAAGTATCAGCACCTCGCCAAGGTGGAGGAAGGAGAGGCCAGTGTCTCGTCCCGTGCCCTGCCATCGGCCACTGACGGTGCGGACAAGGTCCCCGTGGTGAAGGCTAAAGCTACCCATGTCATCATGAGGTCTCTGATCACAAAACAGACCCAGGAGAGCATTCAGCGTTTTGAGCAGCAGGCAGGGCTGAGAGATGCTGGCTACACACCCCACAAGGGCCTCACCACCGAGGAGACCAAGTACCCTCGCGTGGTAGAAGCACTCCACAAACTAAAGCTCCAGAGCGGAGAGATAACAAGAGAGGAGAAGCAGCCGGCCTCCACCCAGGCCACCCCAAGCAGCAACTCCCTCTCTTCCCCTAAGCAGAAGCCCAGAGGCTGGTTCACTTCTGGTTCTTCCACAGCCTTACCTGGCCCCAATCTTAGCACCATGGATTCTGGAAGGGGGGGAAAAGACAGAAGCTCGGCAGATAAATGGAGCCTCTTTGGACCAAGATCCCTCCAGAAGTCTGATTCTGGAGGTTTTGCCATCCAGGCCTACAAAGGAGCCCAGAAGCCTTCTCCAATGGAACTGATCTGCATGCAGGCCACCCGAATGGCCGAGGATCCAGCAGTGTTCAAGCCACCCAAGATGGACATCCCAGTGATAGAAGGGAAGAAACAGTTGCCGCGGGCCCACAATCTCAAACCGTAGGACTTGAATGTTCTCACACCCACTGGCTTCTAGAGCTCTTTGTTCCAGGAACTCTGGATAGAGGGTGTCTTGAGCCCAACTCCCCTTTACCTTGGCTCTGACACAGGAAAAGTTTTGTTTTGTCTTTTAAAAAATCTCTCAAACTGAGGCTAGAGCTGGAGACATAATTGATTTTTGAGAGACATTAGTGCAAAGTTTGTCCTTGTGCAGAAGAAGCCATTTTGTACTGCTTTAAGTTAAAGTTAGACTAAACCTCAGCAGTGATGTATGGGGACCTCATTACCTATTTTTGTATCTTTACTCTACCCAAGAACTTTGATCATTACTTACTAGGTAAATAATGTTTGTGTTGTTCCAAAACCAAGGCTTCTTGATTCCTTTACCACTGTCCATGTGCGCACGGACAAATCATGGCGCAGAGGCGTTCACTGACTAGTTTAGACAGCTTTAGCCCTCTTGGCTGTGCTGGCACTGTGTGCTTCAGCCTTGTCAGTTATGGGGACCCAGGATCTGTTTGAGATCTGGGTATAGTTAAGAGCCAGCTTGGCAGGGATCCCCTCTGTTTTCTGCTGAAACCGGAATCTCCTTGCTTGTTGGTAGACCTCATGGATCACTTTGTCCTGCAGCCAGTTCTTACTGTAGTACCTCTTGGGCCAGTGCTGTTGGAGGGATGCTTCTCTTTTGTGTGTCACAGAACAAACACTAGCCTTACATATCCTTTGTTGCACTTTAAAGTGAGATTAATTTAACTCCCATTTGGTTGAAAACTTCCTAAGGGAGAAAATTCAGTCTACTGGTTTGGTATAGATAAATGGATGTTAAACTTTCTTAAAGGAGGCGGCAACTGCAGTTTGCGTATAGTCTTGCGGTTCATATGAAACTAGTGTCACCCTATTTTGAGTTTCTTGTTCAGGCCAGGGCCTGAAAAATTTTTTCCTGGGAGGTGGAAGAATTAAAAAATTTTCTGTATGCAATCATTTTCCCCCCCAAATGAGCCTCATACCTTTATAAACACGTACCTCACTGAGGAAAGGGACTAGGGAAACCACCTTTTCATTTCTCCTCCCTGTGTACATGTTCAATCATTGTCTTGAACACTGTCTCAAATTCCTGCTGCCTTTTGCTTTGGACAGTATGGTGTCTACACCAGGAGCTGAGCTGATCATCCTACAGAGATGCCCTGGAGTCTAAAATGATCAGAACAATTAATTTATTTGTGTCTTCTGTTATGCTTGTTTCTCTTAACTTGTGTTGACAATAAAAATCCTTACTACTTTCTCAAAAAAACAAAAATATATATATATATATTTTTGGTCTTAGTCCCTGTTTCTGGCACAGAGCTCCTAAAACTCTCAGAATTTCCTAAAGGTGTTTTGTTATGTTAATGAGGTGACTTGTGCAAAGCACATAAAGATGGGATCTGGTTGCCAGGGGAACCAACCATATGATTAGAGCCTTGGAACTTTCAGCCTCACCACCCCAGGGAGGGGAGAGGGGCTGGAGACTAAGTTCAGTCATCAATGGCTAATGATTTAATCAACCATGCCTAGGTAATGAAGCCTCCATAAAACCCCAAAAGGACAGGGTTGGGAGAGCTTCTGGGTTGGTGAACACGTACAGATTTGGGGAGAGTGGCCCTCAGTGAGGGTGTGGAAGCTTCTCACCCTTTCCCCTTTCCTTGCCCTATTCATCTCTTCCATCTGGCTCTTCCTGAGTTATATCCTTTTAAAATAAACAGGTAATCTAGTAAGTAAAATGTTTCCCTGAGTTCTGTGCTGCTCTAGTACTTTAATCAAACTCAAGGAGCAGGTCACTGGAACCTCCAAGCTATAGCTGATCAGTCAGAAGCACAGGTGATAAACTGGACTTGCAGTTGGAGTCTGAATTTGGGGGCTGGGTTAGTCTTGTAGGACTGAGTCCTAACCTGTGGGATCTGATGCTACCTCTAGGTAGATAGTGTCAGAACTGAGTTGAATTCCAGTTGGTGTCAGAGACTTGCTTGGTGGTGTGGGAAAATTTCCCCACACATGTACATCTTGGAACTGGGTGCAGAATCAGAGATTACCTTGAGGGAAGAAGAACCTGTGACTTAAAATTGTGAGCTTTTCTATGTGGGGATGAGTTGTGGATGATGGATAGAAGGGTAGTGGGAGGGCTTGGGGAAAAAGAAAACACAGGTGGGCATAAAAACAATCTGTGATGAAGGGCCAACTATTCTTCCAATTTGTATTTAAAAATAAAACAAAATGGAAATAAAATCTTAAAAGTCCAAGACTCACACAATATACACCCGCAGATTCCACACTTGGATGTCATAGCAATAGCAAGTTGCTATCAAGTTCTCTCAATGTTTACTCTGAATCACTCGCCTAGGACCTAAGAAGCAATTCGCAGGCTGACTGCCTCATGTCACCACTGGAACCTGCAGCCATTTCATGTTGGCCTGCTGATATGATGGGCCTGGAAGAATTTTAGGATCTGAGTTTTCAGTCTTTTCGCCAGCTGTGGCCCCCAGAAAGCAGCCCCTTTGTTCTGGGTTGCTGCATTTCAGCTCTGCAGTTACTCAGGCCCTCCGGAGAGTCCTGGAACTCTGCTTCTCAGGTGAGAAAAGCCTTTCCCAATCTTTGCCAACCCCTCTTTCACTCATCCCTGTGGTCCTGGGACCGGGAGTTGCATTCTTACGTCCTGGCTAGTACTGCTTCCTAAAATACATGCTTGCTCTGCTAACAGCTGGTTTAACTGCTTAGAGAAGCTCAACTGCTTTCTCTGTGCTTTTGGACAGGCTGAAATGTCCATTTTATGTGGAATAAAATGACGGACTCCATGACCTTAATTCCTCCCTCTCTCTTGATGCTTTAGATGGATTCCAGACCTTGTTCCTGAGCCCACTTTGATCCTCCTGCTTATTGTGAGGTTTTGGCCTGATAAATACACTTTATCCACAGTGCATTTGAAGAGCTCAGGTGATTTACAAACCCCAGACATATTGCTGTCCTTTACCGGTCCAAAATCTAATTTCACAGCTAACTGCAGGATGCTAGCTGTTGCCACCCACAATTATGGCACAAAAATTTGACATCAAAAACCCTCCCTGTGCATTCAGGAATGCTATCACATGTAAAGACAGGAGAGCTATTCTCTCACATCCCTTCAGGAAGGAAAATTAAAGATTTATGGACTTTGAGTGGAATTTTTCCTGACTCTTCATCACTGGCTAGACAGAAACAGAGATTTACTTTCTCACTGGCCCTCCTACGTGCAAGCTTAGTCAACTGCAACCCAGCTTATTAGAAAGGTCAGTGGTACCTTTTGAGCAAAGCAGAGAAAGAGACCTGAGCCAAACTGCAAATGTACATATTACTGATGACTGTGCCCCACTGAAGCAGTGGGAGGACTAAGAATAATGCTCACACCTGCCCAGTGGAGAAGCTTTGTGAGATATTTTTTAAGGCAAAGGATTGAAGGCTACTGCGGGAGAGGTCACTGTCAGTAGGCTCGGTGCAAAATTAATAACGCAGCATGATTGGTACCGTGTTTCATTGTTCCTGCAGAAGGGAACAGCTGCATTATGGATAAAGGAAAGGTATAAGAATAAGAAAGAAAGATGAAGTATGAAATGTTCCTCAATAATGGACTATAGCTGAGTACACAGAAGCTACAACATGCCACCTGACTCCATCCTGTAGTGCAATGAAGGGCACCATATTTCTTGAGCATTTGGTACACTCCAGACACAGTTATTAAGGTAAATTTCTATACTGTAGAAGTAATATACTACTGTCCTCTTTTCATCACTGAGAAAGCAGAGATTCAGAGAAGTTAAATAATATGCCTAAGGTTACATAACCAGCGAGTGGAAAAGCTGGGACCAATGTCTGTCTGAATCCAATGTCCATCCTCTATGTACCAACTGACACCACAAAGAAAGTAAGTAAAATGTCTCTGATGTCAGATCACTAGATACACTATTGCTACTCCAATTCTACTCTTCTATCAAAACAAAACACAAGCAGAGGGCAGACGGCAGAAACAAGAAGAACTACAATCCTGCAGCCTGTAGAACAAAAACCACATTCACAGAAAGATAGACAAGATGAAAAGGCAGAGGACTATGTACCAGATGAAGGAACAAAATAAAACCCCAGAAAAACAATTAAATGAAGGGGAGATAGACATCCTTCCAGAAAAAGAATTTAGAATAATGATAGTGAAGATGATCCAGGGCCTCGGAAAAACAGTGGAGGCAAAGATCGAGAAGATGCAAGAAATGTTTAACAAAGACCTAGAAGAATTAAAGAACAAACAAAAAGAGATGAACAATACAATAACTGAAATGAAAACTACACTAGAAGGAATCAATAGCAGAATAACTGAGGCAGAAGAACGGATAAGTGACCTGGAAGACAGAACGGTGGAATTCACTGCTGCAGAACAGAATAAAGAAAAAAGAATGAAAAGAAATGAAGACAGCCTAAAAGACCTCTGGGACAACATTAAACACAACAACATTCGCATTATAGGGGTCCCAGAAGGAGCAGAGAGAGAGAAAGGACCCGAGAAAATATTTGAAGAGATTATAGTCGAAAACTTCCCTAACATGGGAAAGGAAATAGCCACCCAAGTCCAGGAAGCGCAGAGAGTCCCATATAGGATAAACCCAAGGAGAAACATGCCAAGACACATAGGAATCAAATTGGCCAAAATTAAAAACAAAGAAAAATTATTGAAAGCAGCAAGGGAAAAATGACAAATAACATACAAGGAACTCCCATAAGGTTAACAGCTGATTTCTCAGCAGAAATTCTACAAGCCAGAAGGGAGTGGCGTGATATACTTAAACTTATGAAAGGGAAGAACCTACAACCGAGATTACTCTACCCGGCAAGGATCTCATTCAGATTCGATGGAGAAATCAAAAGCTTTACAGACAAGCAAAAGCTAAGAGAATTCAGCACCACCAAACCAGCTCTACAACAAATGCTAAAGGAACTTCTCTAAGTGCGAAACACAAGAGAAGAAAAGGACCTACAAAAACAAACCCAAAACAACTAAGAAAATGGTCATAGGAACATACATATCGATAATTTCCTTAAACGTGAATGGATTAAATGCTCCAACCAAAAGACACAGACTTGCTGAATAGATACAAAAACAAGACCGATATATATGCTGTCTACAGGAGACCCAATTCAGACCTAGGGACACATACAGACTGAAAGTGAGGGGATGGAAAAAGATATTCCATGCAAACGGAAATCAAAACAAAGCTGGAGTAGCAATACTCATATCAGATAAAATAGACTTTAAAATAAAGAATGTTACAAGAGACAAGGAAGGACACTACATAATGATCAAGGGATCAATCCAAGAAGAAGATATAACAATTATAAATATATATGCACCCAACATAGGAGCACCTCAATATATAAGGCAACTGATAAAAGCTGTAAAAGAGGAAATCAACAGTAACACAATAATAGTGGGGGACTTTAACACCTCACTTACACCAATGGACAGATCATCCAAAATGAAAATAAATAAGGAAACAGAAGCTTTAAATGACACAATAGACCAGATAGATTTAACTGATATTTATAGGACATTCCACCCAAAAACAGCAGATTACACTTTCTTCTCAAGTGCGCACGGAACATTCTCCAGAATAGATCACATCTTGGGTCACAAATCAAGCCTCAGTAAATTTAAGAAAATTGAAATCATATCAAGCATCTTTTCTGACCACAACGCTATGAGATTAGAAATGAATTACAGGGAAAAAAACGTAAAAAACACAAACACATGGAGGCTAAACACTACGTTACTAAATAACCAAGAGAACACTGAAGAAATCAAAGAGGAAATCAAAAAATACCTAGAGACAAATGACAACGAAAACACGACAATCTAAAACCTATGGTATGCAGCAAAAGCAGTTCTAAGAGGGAAGTTTATAGCTATACAAGCCTACCTCAAGAAACAAGAAAAATCTCAAATAAATAATCTAACCGTACACCTAAAGGAACTAGAGAAAGAAGAAAAAACAAAACCCAAAGTTAGCGAAGGAAAGAAATCATAAAGATCAGAGCAGAAATAAATGAAATAGAAACAAAGAAAACAATAGCAAAGATCAATACAGCTAAAAGCTGGTTCTTTGAGAAGATAAACAACATGGGTAAACCATTAGTCAGACTCATCAAGAAAAAGAGGGAGAGGACTCAAATCAATAGGATCAGAAATGAAAAAGGAGAAGTTACAACAGACACCGCAGAAATACAAAGCATCCTAAGAGACTACTACAAGCAACTCTATGCCAATAAAATGGACAACCTGGAAGAAATGGATAAATTCTTAGAAAGGTATAACCTTCCAAGACTGAACTAGGAAGAAATACAAAATATGAACAAACCGGAGGGAGGGGCAAGATGGCGGAAGAGTAAGACGCGGAGATCACCTTCCTTCCCACAGATACATGAGAAATACATCTACACGTGGAACTGCTCCTACAGAACACCCACTGAACGCTGGCAGAAGACGTCAGACCTACCAAAAGGCAAGAAAATCCCCACGTACTTGGGTAGGGCAAAAGAAAAAAGAAATAAAAGAGACAAAAGAATAGGGACGAGACCTGCACCAGTGGGAGGGAGCTGTGAAGGAGGAAAGGTTTCCACACACTAGGAAGCCCCTTCGTGGGCAGAGACTGCGGGTAGCAGAGGGGGGAAGCTTCGGAGCCACGGAGGAGAGCGCAGCCACAGTGGTGTGGAGGGCAAAGCGGAGAGATTCCCACACAGAGGCTCGGCGCCGAGCAGCACTCACCAGCCCGAGAGGCTTGTCTGCTCACCCGCCTGGGCGGGCGGGGGCTGGGAGCTGAGGCTTGGGCTTCGGTCGGATCCCAGGGAGAGGACTGGGGTTGGCTGCGTGAACACAGCCTGAAGGGGCTAGCGCACCACAGCTAGCCGGGAGGGAGCCCGAGAAAAAGTCTGCAGCTGCCGAAGAGGCAAGAGACTTTTTCTTGCCTCTTTGTTTCGCGGTGTTCGGGGAGAGGGGATTCAGAGCGCCACTTAAACGAGCTCCAGAGACAGGCGCGAGCCGCGGCTATCACCGCGGACCCCAGAGACGGGCATGAGACGCTGAGGCTGCTGCTGCCGCCAACAAAAAGCCTGTGGGCGAGCACAGGTCATTCTCCACACCGCCCCTCCCGGGAGCCTGTGCAGCCCGCCACGGCCAGGCTCCCGTAATCTGGGGACAACTTCCCCGGGAGAGCGCACGGCACGCCTCAGGCTGCTGCAACGTCACGCCGGCTTCTGCCGCCGCGGGCTCGGCCCGCCTCCTCCTCCTCCGTACCGCTCCCTCCCCCCGGCCTGACTGAGCCAGAGCCTCTGAATCAGCTGCTCCTTTAACCCCGTTCTGTCTGGGCGGGGAACAGACACCCTCAGGCGACCTACATGCAGAGGCGGGTCCAAATCCAAAGCTGAACCCCGGGAGCTGTACGAACAAAGAAGAGAAAGGGAAATCTCTCCCAGCAGCCTCAGAAGCAGCGGATTAAAGCTCCACAAACAACTTGATGTGCCTGCATCTGTTGAATACCTGAATAGACAATGAATCATCCCAAATTTAGGAGGTGGACTTTGGGAGCAGGATATATTAACTTTTCCCCTTTTCCTTTTTTTGTGAGTGTATATGTGTATGCTTCTGGGTGAGATTTTGTCTGTATAGCTTTGCTCTCACCGTTAGTCCTAGGGTTAGGTCTGTCCGTTTATTTTTTGTTTTTTTTTTTACTTAAAAAATTTTTTTTCCCTAATAAATGTTTTCTTAATAATTTTTTCCTTATTTTCTATTTTTAAAAAATTTAAAAAAATTTTTTTTAATAAGTTTTTTCATATTTTTTATTTTAAAAAATTAAATTTTTTTCTTAAAAAATTTTTTCTAATTATTAGTATAAAAAATTAATAAATCTATTTTTAAAAATTAAAAAAAATTTTTTTTCTTAATAAATTTATTCTTAATAATTTTTTCTTATTTTTTATTATAATTGCTTTATTTTATTTTATTTTATCCTCTTTCTTTCTTTCTTTCCATTTTCTCTCCCTTTTATTCTGAGCCGTGTGGATGAAAGGCTCTTGCTGCTCCAGCCAGGCATCAGGGCTGTGCCTCTGAGGTGGGAGAGCCAACTTCAGGACACTGGTCCCCAAGAGACCTCCCAGCTCCACGTAATACCAAACGGCGAAAATCTCTCAGAGATCTCCATCTCAACATCAAGACCCAGCTTCACTCAACGACCAGCAAGCTACAGTGCTGGACACCCTATGCCAAACAACTAGCAAGACAGGAACACAGCCCCATCCATTAACAGAGAGGCTGCCTAAAATCAGAATAAGGCCACAGACACCCCAAAACACACCACCAGACGTGGACGAGCCCACCAGAAAGACAACATCCAGCCTCATCCACCAGAACACAGGCACTAGTTCCCTCCACCAGGAAACCTACACAACCCACTGAACCAACCTTAGCCACTGGGGACAGATACCAAAAACAACGGGAACTACGAACCTGCAGCCTGTGAAAAGGAGACCCCAAACACAGTAAGATAAGCAAAATGAAAAGACAGAAAAACACACAGCAGATGAAGGAGCAGGGTCAAAACACACCAGACCTAACAAATGAAGAGGAAATAGGTAGTCTACCTGAAAAAGAATTCAGAATAATGATAGCAAGGATGATCCAAAATCTTGGAAATAGAATAGACAAAATGCAAGAAACATTTAACAAGGACGTAGAAGAACTAAAGAGGAACCAAGCAACGATGAAAAGCACAATAAATGAAATTAAAAATACTCTAGATGGGATCAATAGCAGAATAACTGAGGCAGAAGAACGGATAAGTGACCTGGAAGATAAAATGGTGGAAATAACCACTGCAGAGCAGAATAAAGAAAAAAGAATGAAAAGAACTGAGGACAGTCTCAGAGACCTCTGGGACAACATTAAACGTACCAACATTCGAATTATAGGGGTCCCAGAAGAAGAAGAGAAAAAGAAAGGGACTGAGAAAATATTTGAAGAGATTATAGTTGAAAACTTCCCTAATATGGGAAAGGAAATAGTTAATCAAGTCCTGGAAGCACAGAGAGTCCCATACAGGATAAATCCAAGGAGAAACACACCAAGACACATATTAATCAAACTATCAAAAATTAAACATAAAGAAAACATATTAAAAGCAGCAAGGGAAAAACAACAAATAACACACAAGGGCATCGCCATAAGGTTAACAGCTGATCTTTCAGCAGAAACTCTGCAAGCCAGAAGGGAGTGGCAGGATATACTTAAAGTGATGAAGGAGAAAAACCTACAACCAAGATTACTCTACCCAGCAAGGATCTCATTCAGATTTGATGGAGAAATTAAAACCTTTACAGACAAGCAAAAGCTGAGAGAGTTCAGCACCACCAAACCAGCTTTACAACAAATGCTAAAGGAACTTCTCTAGGCAAGAAACACAAGAGAAGGAAAACACCTACAATAACAAACCCAAAACATTTAAGAAAATGGGAATAGGAACATACATATCGATAATTACCTTAAATGTAAATGGATTAAATGCTCCCACCAAAAGACACAGACTGGCTGAATGGATACAAAAACAAGACCCATATATATGCTGTCTACAAGAGACCCACTTCAGACCTAGAGACACATACAGACTGAAAGTGAGGGGATGGAAAAAGATATTCCATGCAAATGGAAATCAAAAGAAAGCTGGAGTAGCAATTCTCATATCAGACAAAATAGACTTTAAAATAAAGACTATTACAAGAGACAAAGAAGGACACTATATAATGATCAAGGGATCGATCCAAGAGGAAGGTATAACAATTGTAAATATTTATGCACCCAACATAGGAGCACCTCAATACATAAGGCAAATACTAACAGCCATAAAAGGGGAAATCGACAGTAACACAATCATAGTAGGGGACTTTAACACCCCTCTTTCACCAATGGACAGATCATCCAAAATGAAAATAAATAAGGAAGCACAAGCTTTAAATGATACATTAAACAAGATGGACTTAATTGATATTTATAGGACATTCCACCCAAAAACAACAGAATACACATTTTTCTCAAGTGCTCATGGAACATTCTCCAGGATAGATCATATCTTGGGTCATAAATCAAGCCTTGGTAAATTTAAAAAAATTGAAATCGTATCAAGTATCTTTTCCGGCCACAACACTATGAGACTAGATATCAATTACAGGAAAAGATCTGTAAAAAATACAAACACATGGAGGCTACACAATACACTACTTAATAACGAAGTGATCACTGAAGAAATCAAAGGGGAAATCAAAAAATACCTAGAAACAAATGACAATGGAGACAAGACGACCCAAAACCTGTGGGATGCAGCAAAAGCAGTTCTAAGAGGGAAGTTTATAGCAATACAAGCATACATCAAGAAACAGGAAACATCTCGAATAAACAACCTAACCTTGCACCTAAAGCAATTAGAGAAAGAAGAACAAAAAAACCCCAAAGCTAGCAGAAGGAAAGAAATCATAAAGATCAGATCAGAAATAAATGAAAAAGAAATGAAGGAAACAATAGCAAAAATCAATGAAACTAAAAGCTGGTTCTTTGAGAAGATAAACAAAATTGATAAACCATTAGCCAGACTCATCAAGAGAAAAAGGGAGAAGACTCAAATTAATAGAATTAGAAATGAAAAAGGAGAAGTAACCACTGACACTGCAGAAATACAAACGATCATGAGAGATTACTACAAGCAACTCTATGCCAATAAAATGGACAACCTGGAAGAAATGGACAGATTCTTAGAAATGCACAACCTGCCAACACTGAACCAGGAAGAAATAGAAAATATGAACAGACCAATCACAAGCACTGAAATTGAAACTGTGATTAAAAATCTTCCAACAAACAAAAGCCCAGGACCAGATGGCTTCACAGGCGAATTCTATCAAACATTTAGAGAAGAGCTAACACCTATCCTTCTCAAACTCTTCCAAAATATTGCAGAGGGAGGAACACTCCCCAACTCATTCTACGAGGCCACCATCACCCTGATACCAAAACCAGACAAAGATGTCACAAAGAAAGAAAACTACAGGCCAATATCACTGATGAACATAGATGCAAAAATCCTCAACAAAATACTAGCAAACAGAATCCAACAGCACATTAAAAGGATTATACACCATGATCAAGTGGGGTTTATTCCAGGAATGCAAGGATTCTTCAATATACGCAAATCAATCAACGTGATACATATTAACAAACTGAAGGAGAAAAACCATATGATCATCTCAATAGATGCAGAGAAAGCTTTCGACCAAATTCAACACCCATTTATGATAAAAGTCCTGCAGAAAGTAGGCATAGAGGGAAATTTCCTCAACATAATAAAGGCCATATATGACAAACCCACAGCCAACATTGTCCTCAATGGTGAAAAACTGAAACCATTTCCACTAAGATCAGGAACAAGACAAGGTTGCCCACTCTCACCACTATTATTCAACATAGTTTTGGAAGTGTTAGCCACAGCAATCAGAGAAGAAAAAGAAATAAAAGGAATCCAAATCGGAAAAGAAGAAGTAAAGCTGTCACTGTTTGCAGATGACATGATACTATACATAGAGAATCCAAAAGATGCTACCAGAAAACTACTAGAGCTAATCAATGAATTTGGTAAAGTAGCAGGATACAAAATTAATGCACAGAAATCTCTTGCATTCCTGTATACTAATGATGAAAAATCTGAAAGTGAAATTAAGAAAACACTCCCGTTTACCATTGCAACAAAAAGAATAAAATATCTAGGAATAAACCTACCTAAGGAGACAAAGGACCTGTATGCAGAAAATTATAGGACACTGATGAAAGAAATTAAAGATGATACAAATAGATGGAGAGATATACCATGTTCTTGGATTGGAAGAATCAACATTGTGAAAATGACTCTGCTACCCAAAGCAATCTACAGATTCAATGCAATCCCTATCAAACTACCACTGGCATTTTTCACAGAACTAGAACAAAAAATTTCACAATTTGTATGGAAACACAAAAGACCCCGAATAGCCAAAGCAATCTTGAGAACGAAAAATGGAGCTGGAGGAATCAGGCTCCCTCACTTCAGACTATATTACAAAGCTACAGTAATCAAGACAGTTAGGTACTGGCACCAAAACAGAAATATAGATCAATGGAACAGGATAGAAAGCCCAGAGATAAGCCCACGCACATATGGTCACCTTATCTTTGATAAAGGAGGCAAGTATATACAGTGGAGAAAAGACAGCCTCTTCAATAAGTGGTGCTGGGAAAATTGGACAGGTACATGTAAAAGTATGAAATTAGAACACTCCCTGACACCATACACAAAAATAAACTCAAAATGGATTAAATACCTAAGTGTAAGGCCAGACACTATCAAACTCTTAGAGGAAAACATAGGCAGAACACTCTATGACATAAATCACAGCAAGATCCTTTTTGACCCATCTCCTAGAGAAATGGAAATAAAAACACAAATAAACAAATGGGACCTAATGAAACTTAAAAGCTTTTGCACAGCAAAGGAAACCATAAACAAGACCAAAAGACAACCCTCAGGATGGGAGAAAATATTTGCAAATGAAGCAACTGACAAAGGATTAATCTCCAAGATTTACAAGCAGCTCATGCAGCTCAATAACAAAAAAACGAACAACCCAATCCAAAAATGGGCAGAAGACCTAAGTAGACATTTCTCCAAAGAAGATATACAGATTGCCAACAGACACATGAAAGAATGCTCAACATCATTAATCATTAGAGAAATGCAAATCAAAACTACAATGAGGTATCATTTCACACCGGCCAGAATGGCCATCATCAAAAAATCTAGAAACAATAAATGCTGGAGATGGTGTGGAGAAAAGGGAACACTCTTGCACTGTTGGTGGGAATGTAAATTGATACAGCCACTATGGAGAACAGTATGGAGGTTCCTTAAAAAACTAAAAATAGAACTACCATACGACCCAGGAATCCCACTACTGGGCATATACCCTGAGAAAACCATAATTCAGAAAGAGTCATGTACCAAAATATTCATTGCAGCTCTGTTTACAATAGCCAGGACATGGAAGCAACCTAGGTGTCCATCATCGGATGAATGGATAAAGAAGATGTGGCATATATATACAATGGAATATTACTCAGCCATAAAAAGAAATGAAATGGAGGTATTTGTAATGAGGTGGATGGAGTTAGAGTCTGTCATACAGAGTGAAGTAAGTCAGAAAGAGAAAAAGAAATACAGTATGCTAACACATATATATGGAATCTAAGGAAAAAAAAAAAAAAAAAAAAGGTCATGAAGAACCTAGTGGCAAGATGGGCATAAAGACACAGACCTACTAGAGAATGGACTTGAGGATATGGGGAGGGGGAGGGGTGAGATGTGACAGGGTGAGAGAGTGTCATGGACATATATACACTACCAAATGTAAAATAGATAGCTAGTGGGATGCAGCCGCATAGCACAGGGAGATCAGCTCGGTGCTTTGTGACCACCTAGAGGGGTGGGATAGGGAGGGTGGGAGGGAGGGAGATGCAAGAGGGAAGAGATATGGGAACATACGTATATGTATAACTGATTCACTTTGTTATAAAGCAGAAGCTAACACACCATTGTAAAGCAATTATACTTCAATAAAGATGGTTAAAAAATAAAAAAAATAAAATAAAATAAAATAAAAAAATATGAACAAACCAATCACAAGTAATGAAATTGAAACTGTGATTAAAAATCTTCCAACAAACAAAAGTCCAGGACCAGATGGCCTCAAAGGTGAATTCTATCAAACATTTAGAGAAGAGCTAACACCCATCCTTCTCAAACTCTTCCAAAAAATTGCAGAGGAAGGAACACTCCCAAACTCATTCTATGAGGCCACCATCACCCTGATACCAAAACCAGACAAAGATACTACAAAAAAAGAAAATTACAGACCAATATCACTGATGAATATAGATGCAAAAATCCTCAACAAAATACTAGCAAAGAGAATCCAACAATACATTAAAAGGATCATACCCCATGATCAAGTGGGATTTATCCCAGGGATGCAGGGATTCTTCAATATATGCAAATCAATCAATGTGATACACCATATTAACAAATTGAAGAATAAAAACCATATGATCATCTCAATAGATGCAGAAAAAGCTTTCGACAAAATTCAACACCTATTTATGATAAAAACTCTCCAGAAAGTGGACATAGAGGGAACCTACCTCAACATAATAAAGGCCAAATACGACAAACCCACAGCAAACATCATTCTCAATGGTGAAAAACTGAAAGCATTTCCTCTAAGATCAGGAACAAGACAAGGATGTCCACTCTCACCGCTATTATTCAACATAATTTTGGAAGTCCTAGCCTTGGCAATCAGAGAAGAAAAAGAAATAAAAGGAATACAAATTGGGAAAGAAGAAGTAAAACTGTCACTGTTTGCAGATGACATGATACTATACATAGAGAATCCTAAAAATGTCACCAGAAAACTACTAGAGTTAATCAATGTATCTGGTAAAGTTGCAGGATACAAAATTAATGCACAGAAATCTCTTGCATTCCTATACACTAATGATGAAAAATCTGAAAGAGAAATTAAGGAAATACTCCCATTTACCATTGCAACAAGAAGAATAAAACACCTAGGAATAAACCTACCTAGGGAGACAAAAGACCTGTATGCAGAAAACTATAAGACACTGATGAAAGAAATTAAAGATGATGGCAACACATGGAGAGATATACCATGTTCTTGGATTGGAAGAATCAATATTGTGAAAATGACTATACTACCCAAAGCAATCTACAGATTCAATGCAATCCCTATCAAATTGCCAATGGCATTTTTTACGGAACTAGAACAAAAAATCTTAAAATTTGTATGGAGACACAGAAGACCCCGAATAGCCAAAGCAGTCTTGAGGGAAAAAAACAGAGCTGGAGGAATCAGACTCCCTGACTTCAGACTATACTACAAAGCTACAGTAATCAAGACAATATGGTACTGGCACAAAAACAGAAACATAGATCAATGGAACAAGATGGAAAGCCCAGAGGTAAACCCACACACCTATGGTCAACTAATCTATGACAAAGGAGGCAAAGATATACAATGGAGAAAAGACAGTCTCTTCAATAAGTGGTGCTGGGAAAACTGGACAGCTACATGTAAAAGAATGAAATTAGAACACTCCCTAACACCATACACAAAAATAAACTCAAAATGGATTAGAGACCTAAATGTAAGATCAGACACTATAAAACTCTTAGAGGAAAACATAGGAAGAACACGTTTTGACATAAATCACAGTAAGATCTTTTTTAATCCACCTCCTAGAGTAATGGAAATGAAAACAAAAATAAACAAATGGGACCTAATGAAACTTAAAAGCTTTTGCACAGCAAAGGAAACCATAAACAAAACGAAAAGGCAACACTCAGAATGGGAGAAAATATTTGCAAACGAATCAACGGACAAAGGATTAATCTCCAAAATATATAAACAGCTCATGCAGCTCAATACTAAAAAAACAAACAACCCAATCCAAAAATGGGCAGAAGACCTAAATAGACATTTCTCCAAAGAAGACATACAGATGGCCAAGAAGCACATGAAAAGCTGCTCAACATCACTAATTATTACAGAAATGCAAAACAAAACTACAATGAGGCATCACCTCATACCAGTTAGAATGGGCTTCATCATAAAATCTACAAACAACAAATGCTGGAGAGGGTGTGGAGAAAAGGGAACCCTTTTGCACTGTTGGTGGGAATGTAAACTGATAAAGCCACTATGGAGCACAGTATGGAGGTTCCTTAAAAAACTAAAAATAGAATTACCATATGATCCAGCAATCCCACTACTGGGCATATACCCAGAGAAAACCATAATTCAAAAAGACACATGCACCCCAATGTTCATTGCAGCACTATTTAGAATAGCCAGGTCATGGAAGCAACGTATCTGCCCATCGACAGATGAATGGATAAAGAAGATGTGGTACATATATACCATGGAATATTACTCAGCCATAAAAAGGAATGAAATTGGGTCATTTGTTGAGACGTGGATGGATCTAGAGACTGTCATACAGAGTGAAGTAAGTCAGAAAGAAAAAAACAAATATCGTATATTAACGCATATATGTGGAACCTAGAAAAATGGTACAGATGAACCGGTTTGCAGGGCAGAAATTGAGATACAGATGTAGAGAACAAACGTATGGACACCAAGGTGGGGAAAGCCGTGGGGGGGTGAGGGTGGTGGTGTGAGGAATTGGGTGATTGGGATTGACATGTATACACTGATGTGTATAAAATTGATGACTAATAAGAACCTGCTGTATAAAAAAAAAACAAAACTAAATACTATTAAAATGATAAAATATTATATTAAATTCCTATAATTTAATACTATAATTATAATATAACAACATCACATTAGATTATAATTAAAGCACTAGGACAGTGCCTATCCCATGTTTGTTAAATAATAAAACATACAAATATGCAAAATGTGAACTTATGTAAGTGCACAGACACGAATCTATTTGTTCTACTATGTTATCCAAACAGCTCTATGAAATTTTATTCTATTAGATTACATTCCAATGCAAGAACTACAGGTACACTCAGAGCCTCAGCACATTTATCAGCTGTGAGACTTGCTGAAAAAAATGAAATTTCTCTAGAACATATCAGGATTTGAGAACAACAGGGAACTATGCCACCCATGGACATTGGAACGTTGTTTGAAGCCCTTTGCTACTGATGTGACTATTGTTTTATCTATAATAGAAGCTCTACCAAAAATATCCCAGCCCATTTGAGCTGCAGGCTCCAAGTTCTGCCTTCATTCCCACATGGTGGGTTGGACATATCCCCAGGGATATCTGCCATAAGTATGAATAAGAAGGTTCCAGCATGTTTGTGAACATGCAAATTCTTAGACCTCACCTCATGGAAATTTTGTTCCAGTCGGCTGGAGGTGGAGCCAAGGAATCTGCATTTTAACATACATCAATTTCCGACATAGGTGGTCTAATGCCTACTGATTAAGAATCACTGGACTAGAGGATCCTCCACTCAGTTTGGGATGAGCCCTCAGGTTCATGCGTGTACTCACAGTGTGGCTGTCACAGGCTTTCCAGCTGAGTCTAAAGTGTTGAGGTTTTTCTGGATTCTCGAATTGCTGGAGCATTGCTTTAATGGAACCAAGTCTACATATGATAAATCCCAAGGATATATCTGCATGAGTCTGGCCTTTACAACAGAAGTGCTGAAGTTCTAGTCCGATAAGAATTTGCTTCCTTTTATTTGCTCTGGGCTGTTCTCAAAATGAAGCTGTGAACTGGAAGAATTTGGTCTTTGTATCCTACCTCCTATGCCTTCATCACTTCTAGCTTCAATATCCAAACCACATGTGGGAAACTGAAGCTTCTTGGCTCCTGAGGATCACCAACTGAGGCACCCAACCAAAGCAGCCTAACCCTCCTTCCCCTGCTCTGTATTTCTCTCTGTCTCCTCCATGAAAATGCACTTCATTTCCCATCTGGTCAGGATCCTAGCTAGCACCAGCACAGTGACAAGACTTTGATGTGATACAGCAAAATGAACTAACAGAGTTATATTTTATTTGGAAGCCAAGCTAGAGCTAAGAGAAGCAGATTTTCTCTTGGGTCTCACACATTGCAAAATAAAGTTAATGAATAAAGTTAAAATGGTGGTGCCAGGTGATGTGGGCATGCAAAGATGTTCCTTCCTCCACTTTTTTGTTAGAGAGAATAAGAACATACTCAATTTATCAGAAATCTACTACCTTTGTTGACAATTCAACCAGGTCACAGAAAGTCTTAGCCAACTAATAGGGTTTGGAATTCAACATGGCAAAACCTAGACCCTAAAGAGGTTTCAATTTTTGGAAGGAAAATTCAGAATAATTTATTAGAATACAAAATATAATAAAAATTAAAAATAGGGGTCATATACCAAAAATATTGTTTGGTTAAAATGAGGTTCCACCGCACTGTTCGAACCTAAGACCAACTATTGTAGCATTAGAACAGACACAATAGCCAAGCAAAATTCTCAGGGGAAAACAGAGAAAACCAGTTCTCCAATAAAAGCTCTAAAAAGGCAGTAGAGACTTACTATATTTTAGACCATCTTTGATGATCTCACAGTATCCAACATGATTAACACTTAAATATATCATGAAATAGTAGTAGTTTAGGATAAGATAAAGGGGAGGAGAGGAATATCCTATAATTTACTGATATTTTTGCATTGTTAGAATCATTCAAACTTTGGCTCTGTCCTTGGATTCAGGCGTATCTAGAGGCCTTTGGCTTCTTAGTAGTAAATCATTTACCCATAATTTTCAAACTTCATGGTTACAATTAACATTTAAGCCTTAATGGATGTTAATGGGTTACTTTTTTAAGGTAGCATGTTATTTTACAGGGGATTTTTATATACAAGGCCTTACAAATTTCAGGGAATGACTCAAAGTTAGAAACAGTATGCACTATAATAAGATAGGAAGAAAGATATCAGGAGGGAGGTAAGTAGTCTTGCAACCTCTAAAATAAACAATCCTATGTTGTCACCTACAGTCTCCAATGTATAGGAAAAAACCTTGCTGATTATAGGGCTTCCCACATGGTCCAATTTCAGCAGCAATCTCTAAGGGGAAGAGTAGAAATACGGTTCATATTGAAAAAGATCTATCAGGCAGTAAAGCAAAATTCCAGCTCATATGGGCAGAAATCTTAATAACATCTATAACTTTAAGACAATTCATTTTGCTTTGCCTTGGACTGAGCTGTAGGTTTCTGAGGAGATCTTGTTAGCTTTGGAGAGTAGGAGAAGAAACACAGGCAGTCCTCTATGGATACTCACTTTCAGGATGAAGAAAGGTCCTGGGAAGTCGATGTGTCTGAATTGTATATTTTTCGATACATGAGCATATACCTGGGGATCAAAACTGACACAATGGTAGTAATAAATGGTCCTAGCTGCCACTGACTTATAGCCAACTGCTGCACTCAGTTCTTCACTGTGTGACTGCAGTGGGGTTCTGCATCTCTCTCAGCTTTTGCGTCCACATCTGTACAGTGGATATGGTAATAATCCGTATCTCTCAGGCTATGGTGAAGAAGAAATGACACCACAAGTAAAAACACTTGATAAATGCTCAAGCACTACACAGTTCTTCCGTAATCGTGATACAAAATCAGATGCTTTTCTCTTCTATGCATATTTTTTCGTAAATGAATAATTGGTCCCACCCAAATAGAGAGAAGCTTTAAGAAACGCATTCTAGGGTTTCCCTGGTGGCGCAGTGGTTAGGAATCCGCCTGCCAATGCAGGGGACACGGGTTCGAGCCCTGGTCTGGGAAGATCCCACATGCCGCGGAGCAACTGGGCCCGTGAGCCACAACTACTGAGCCTGCGCGTCTGGAGCCTGTGCTCCGCAACAGGAGAGGCCGCGACAGGGAGAGGCCCGCGCACCGCGATGAAGAGTGGCCCCCGCTCGCCGCAACTAGAGAAAAGCCCTCGCACAGAAACGAAGACCCAACACAGCCATAAATAAATAAATAAATAAATAAATTTATTAAAAAAAAGAACCACATTCTAACACTCTTTAAGAGAGGCCTATTTAAAACCTGATTGTTTGAGCTTCTGATAAACATAATTGGCTGAATCATAAAACATGTTTTAGAGATTTGTGAGAAATTTCAGTGCAGTTGAGTAGGAGGATGGCTGGAGAGCCAGAGCCCCTGGCTGTCTGTCTGCAGAATAACAGCTGCTGAGTGGCTAATTCCACAACCTCGGCCCTCTCTCCTGGTGTTCTAAACCATACTGACCTTGTGTGCCTTGGTGGCAGACATCCTGTCGTCACTTCACAGATAACATCTCAGTCGAAGGTCATTTTCTCAGGGAAAAGTGAACCACTGACCCCATTCAGACTAAGTTAGACCCTTCTGTTACATTCTCATAGTATTCTGTATTTTCTTTCTAGCACCTAGCAGAGTGGATGAATAACATTGATAAATAGGATTCTTTGATTAATGCCTGCCTCTTCTGGAGTATAAGCTCATTAGGGTGCAAAGTATGACTGCTGACCTCCTCATTATAGCAACCCAGAACCTAGCTCATGGTCTGGCACACAGTGGGAGCTAAATAAATGTTGGATGCTTTAATGAAGAGTGAGGACTTGAAGCCAAATCCTCTGATGCCAAAGCCAGGGTTCATTTTACTACCAAAGAAATGGCTCTAAGTATTACCTGGGGAGCCCAGTAAAATACAGATTCCTAAGTATAGCTCCAACCCCATAGAATTAGAAACTCCCAGGGCCAAAGGACTCTTTATTTTCTGGTTGCAGCCAGTCATAGACCAGCTATAGGAACCACTGCACTACACCCACATGTGCATCAGCTTAACAAACAGTATACTTACAGAGCATCCAGAATCCTGGTATTTTCAGTTCCTACCCTCTGCTCAGTGTTGGAAGGGAACACCCTCCAATCTGCCTCATACTGTGTCAGGTAAGTGGATGAAACTCAAAAGCAGTTCCCATGTCTTCACATAGAACACAACATGCACTGTGTAATCCTTCCCATAACTAAATCAAATGCATTTTAAAAAGCAAAATTTTAAAGCATATTGCTAAGTGAAAGAAGCCAGCCTGAAAAGGATACATACCATATAATTGCAACTATGTGACATTTTGGAAAAGGAAAAACTACAGCAATAGTAAGATGACCTGTGGCTGCCCAAGGCTTGCGGGGAGGGACGGAGTGATGAACAGGTGAAGCCCAGGGAATTTTTAGGATGGTGAAATTGTTCTGTTTGAAACTGTAATGGTGGATACATGACATCACACATTTGTCAAAACCGAGAGAACTATGCAACACAAAAAGGGAGCCCTAATAGAAACTACAGACTTTGGTTAATAATAACATATCAATATTGGTTCATTGATTGTAACCAAGGAACCACATGAATGCAAGATGTTAATAACAGGGGAAATAATGGGGAAAATGGGAAGCTGGGTGAGTGTATGGAACCCTAAGTACTATCTGCTCAGTTACACTATAAATCTAAAACGGTATCTTTTCAAAAGCATAAAAAATGAAACATACCCCAAGAATGACGGTGGGAGTGGAGCACCATGGCTTCATCACACTCTCACTTACTCAGTGCTCACTGCATGGGGAGCACCAAGCTGAGAATTTTCAAACATCACCTCATTTAACCCCAACAATACTGCTCTGTGGCAGCTAATACCAACATCCTCACACTCCCTTGAGGGTTAGGGAACCGAGAGTAGGTGCTGTTAAGTCCTTGCCCAAGAGAACATAGCCAGCCAGTGTCACTAGGTTTCAAACTCTGGTCCAGGTTGCCCCAAGCCCCCCACGTTTACCCACTGTGGGAACCTGCCTCGATTTATTTACTTGTAGTTGCTTTGGCCTATGCACAAACAAGTGGTTTACTATGAAGTTTAATCCATAACTGTAAGTCAAAATGATTAGGGTATTATAACACAGGGTCAGATGAAGAGATGCTCACCATGAAGCAATGCCTGCAGATAAGCCTGGGACACACACCCACAGAGGAAAACGAACACTGCCCTCCAGGAGCATGGGATGGCAGAAAAGCAGGGCTTATGAGCAACGGCATAATGAAATCAGGTTTCAAATGTTGAAATAATTTTCTAGGTCCAAGATGGAGCCACTCCTGCCCAGGGTCCCCTATCAGGGAACTGAAACTTAGATAACCTTTGCATCCCTATAAATGCTCCCATTGACCAGAAACACAGAATATCCGGTCAGCCAATCCCCAAACGAGGTTGACTCTGTGGCCCCAGCCAATCGGATATTTTCTATTTTTCTCTTCCTTGTTCTTTATTCTTTATCCTGGAAAAGCTTCCTGCCTTCAGTCCCATTCTGCAGTTCTCTGAAAGGAGTATTAAATAAAGTTTATGTCACCTAAATTGTCTTCTTTAATCATTTTTTACCACGAGTAAACCAATCACGGTAACATTGATGTATGAACTTAAATGACAACGTTTTGCTTTAAAGCCAAACTATTTTTTTAATAACAATGACAACAAAAAGGCCATAAAAAAAGAGAAAAAGAGAGACTAGGAACCACCACATTGAAAGAGACTTAAGGGCCATATCAGCCTCGTGCAATGTGTGAGTCTCATATGGATCTTTATTCAAACAAACCGACTATGGAGAAATTAGTAAATTTTGAACGCAGATTGAACATTATATGATGCTAAGGAATTAAGTTTTAGGTGTAGTAATCTATTAGAATTAGATCTTTTTAAAAAAATATATCAAAACTATTAAAGATAAACCTCATGGAGATGAAGTATTATATCTGGGATTTGCTTCAAAACAATTTGAGAACGGATGGAGAGTGGGTACAGGTCAAATGAAATTAGCTGTTGACTGATAATTGTATAATTGTTGGAGAGAACAATGGGTACATGGAGTTCATTATACTCCTCTCTCCTTTTGAAAATGTTTGAAATTTTCCATTATGAACATATTTTTTTAAAGTTTACTATCCAGCATTAGTTCTAGCACTTATCTAACCATGTACATTGCTCTCATTCAATAAATATGGATATGAACATTAATTATAAAAATAATAATTGTAACTAAGACATAAGAGGTCCATATACAAGCATTTTCACTCTGATTGTTTTAATAAATCATGCTCTAAAGTTTCTGTTAACGTTTTCAGGAAACAGCTCCACATCGATCTTTTTTTTTTTTTTGGCCACATTGGGTGTTTGTTGCTGCGCGCGGGGTTTCTTTAGTTGCGGCCAGCAGGGGCTACTCTTCATTGCAGTGTGCGGGCTTCTCATTGCGGTGGCTTCTCTTGCCGCAGAGCACGGGCTCTAGGTGTGCAGGCTTCAGTAGCTGTGGTTCATGGCCTCAGTAGTTGTGGCTCACAGGCTCTAGAGAGCAGGCTCAGTAGTTGTGGCACGCAGGCTCAGTAGTTGTGGTGCACAGGCTTAGTTGCTCTGCAGCATGTGGGATCTTCCCAGACCAGGGATCGAACCCACGTTTCCTGCATTGGCAGGCGGATTCTTAACCACTGCGCCACCAGGGAAGCCCACCCACATCAATCTTCATTGTTTCTGTTGTCTCTCTGTCCTGGGTCTCTCACTGTTCATTTCCCTCAGGAGCCTGTGGCCAGAAAAGGGCATCCCTGGCAGAAGGAAGAAGTCCAAGGAGCACTGTTACCTATTGATGTCTTCCCCTCAAGTGGAGGCCAGGATGCACTCTCAGGGCTGCTTGTGGCTGCTCTGAATACAGTAACAGGTCTCCTTCATCCCTGCGCATCACGCACTGCCACAGACACCCACATCTGGATCCAGGTGACCCAGAGCATCTTAGAATCTGCATCATTCCCCCCCACACCCGGGGTTTGGATTAGTTCTTCACTTAAGATACTTCGGAAGGACCATTCCAAGGACTCTGAGCGATTCATAGAAGATGTATAAGGGAAAATGAGGTTCTACCTCCTTCCCAAATGGAGCAGGACAAGCCCTTGGCTAGCCACAGGGAGACATTAGCCGGCAGGCTGGTGCCAAACAGGAGGAAATAGTAGTGAAACAGGAGGGAAGGGGGCAGGGCACAACCTTTAAAAGAATGACATAGCCACAGTACATGACGAAAACTAGTGAGAACCAACTAGGTCCAAGAGGGCAGAAGACTCAACTTCCAGTAGACCTTGAGCCTCATTATATGCTCATTGTAATACATTAGCATGCTAAATGACACACCCAACAGCGCCATGACATTCTGAAGCCAACCATAAAAGGTCAAAAAGTGGGCGGTGGCCCACTTCCTGGAAATCCCCACCCCTTCCCCAAGTAGTTGGAATAAGCCTCCCACTCATTAGCCCATAAAAATTAACCATGCCACATTTTGAAGCCTCTTGCCTCTTGCTTCTTGCCTTTTGAGATGGCCCACACTCTGTCTGTGGAGTGTGTTTCCCTCTAAATAAATCTGATTCTTACCTATCACTTTGTCTCCAAATTCTTTCGTGACAAAGAAAGAACCTTAAATTCACTGGCAACAGTAGGGATTCCATTTCCCCAGCAACAAAAGTATAAGCCTAAGGCATGAAGTACCTTCATGAAATCCAACTTCAGAGGCTGGCACATTATTTTGTTGCGGAAGTTTCTTTGACAGTAATGTCCTAGGCCTGCCCAGACGTGGGATGATCACGGCAGTCTGAATCCCACACCATGGGCATCCTAGGATTATAAAGTTTAGTTTTGTGTTATGTTACATATGGAGCATATGAATAACTATGCAGCACATTCTGATTGCAGAGGAAGCAAGAGGTGAAAATATTTACCTGCTACTCTCTTTTCCCCAAGGAGTCCCTCACTCCAAGGAAGAAAAATTTCACAGACAAGTTAAGTGAACGTTTCAACTTTGGTTGATTTATTCAGCCAGCTGTTAAGGCATTCTTTTTAAACTCTTGTCATTTACTTGTGCAGTTTTGGCTTTTGGTATTCAAAACATTCCAAAAGCCTGCATTCATTTTCCTTTCTATAACTTCTTAAAGGTGTCTGGGGAATTTCACTAAGCCCAGTGAATTAAAATTCTAAAGGTCAGGAAGTGTATCACTGTGTACTTAAACAGTGACCCTGTGTGGTACAAAAGTGAAAGATTGATTATGCAAATTGGCAAGTGTGTATTATCTGAGACATTGTTGCAGAATATTGAACTGAATTCCAGGAGGGACAGGAGCTGGTCCCAGCCTGTCCATTCCATTTCATAATTAGGTAAATTATGAAATTCCTTTGCGCCTCTGTAAGAGAAAGGACGCAGATTAGATGAGGGTCACTCAAAATCTCAGATTCAGTGAAATGCTTATTAACCTAATAACCCTTCAATTTACAATGATTTGGGTTTCTCTGGTATAATAAAAGTTTGAAACATGATAACAAGCCCCCAAGAAGCTGCCTCAAACCAAAACTCCAATATGGCATTCCATGCTTCGGGAACTTTCTCTGAAAAATGGCCATTTGCACAGAAGACTTCCTTTCTGAGGGTAGGTTCATCCAGGATAGCAAATTGTAATAGGGAAGAACAAACCTGACGCCATATTAGATCTGTTTCTTTTACTTTAATCTTTGTATTCTATTGCTTTTGCTTCAAGTTAAGAATGTTGCCTATAGCCTGAAATACACAGGATCACCGATTCTCAAGGCTCTGACCTTTAAGGGTATAACACTTTTCCATTCATATAGAGATAAAAAGTTGCAGAACAGAGACTAACATTTGTCTTGTTGGAGGTTTACAGGAACATCATGACCTGACCTACCTGGACAGCTGCAAGAACAAAGGATTCCGATACCAAGAAGTTTGCACCAACCAACCAGGCCCCTCCCTCACCTAGCCTTTAAAAATGCTTTGCTGAAACCCTTCAAGGCGTTCAGGGGTTTGGGGGGCATGAGCCACCCGTTCTCCTTGCATGGGCTGCAATAAACCTTTCTCTGCTCCGAACTCTGACATTTCGGTTTGTTTAACCTCACTGTGTGTCAGGCACATGAACTTGCGTTTGGTAACAAAATCACAGATCAGATGTTGCTTAATGAACTTAGGATCAGAACATATGACACTGTGTTTCTGAAAACCTGTTTCCTGCAAATGAAAATAGCTTGTAAGAATTCAGCCATTGCAGAAATATATCCATTTAGATACTCCGCATTAACCATGAGAATCACAGCATTCTCTCTTCTGATGAATTCTAGAGAAATGCTTTTAACGCTCATTTTCCACTCCATACAGCCAGTGATCCTACAATTACAACACTATCTCACCTCTATAATAAATGATTACATAATGACTTCTCTTACACTCTCTGCTTTCTCTTCCTTGTAGCAGACACCTGGCCACATCGCCTGGCCCACCAGATTTCAGCACAGCAGTGAAGGACAATACTGTGCAAGTGACCAGCATCTATTTCAAGCCACACTGTGGCACCTCTCAGATTTGGGGCTTTCTCTGATGTCACACAAGGCAGCACAGCCCACAACTCCCCCCCACTAAGCACAGCTTGGAAGTGCATAGAGCAAATGAGCCTCTAGGGGCGGCCCTCAACCAACAGGAGACAGGAATTAATGGCGCCAGCCTCCCTGTCCTTCGCTGGAACATCTCTAAGGTGAATTCTTAAAGGGCTCCGACAGAATTGATCACCAACTGTCCACAGAGGTAGCCAGCCCAATAACTCACCATTTTCCCCACTTCGTGTCTCACTCTCCCACTCCCTCACCTCCGCTTCCTGGGATTAACTCCCAAGTAAACTATGTGTACCCACATATTTGTCTCATGCTCTGCTTTCAGGGAGACTCAAACTAAGTCTGTTTTCATGGTCCCCTTATTTAGGATGATGACCATCAAAATATACTTCTTCCTTGTGTCTAATACACCAGGTTTGTTGAGGGAGATAAATGTCTGCCCGTCTGCTGGGGCCAATACAGTTCTCCCATGACAGAGAATTTTAACACATATTGGCTGAAAGAGTTACAGTGGTTGGCCCACTTTATGGTAATATCTGATTGCGTCTTCTGGAGTCTCTAAATCATTGTTCCCCATTTTCGTTGTCTTAGAATATATGCTAGCTGACTTGGAATCAGCTGTGTGTTCTGAATAAAGACTTAACACCTCCCCTTACGTTAATACTCTTAGACTTATTGCTTAGAGATGATTTGGGGAAAGAGTAGGTATATTGTCCTTGAAATTAAACTTTCTTTCAAAGCAAGGCGAAGACTTTTTGAAGTGAACATTTTTGAAACTTTTTAGAACTTACAGTAACTAGTTAAACATTAAGAGTAAATATATTTGCATTTATTAAATACGAGAACAAATTTACATTTGCAAAACCAAAATTCTCTCAACAGTTCTTAAGATAATTTTATTTATTACTTTGCTTTCATTTGGACTTTTCCTTATAATGAATTGTTTTACCTTTAAAGAAATGACTTCTTACAAAATACTAATAATGCCTTGCATTTGCATGGCACTTTCTTGAATTATTTTATTTGAGGCTCAGAAAAAACTTTGTGAGATAATGATAATACCCAGTTTTACAAATAAGGAAACTGAGACCACATTGCTAATAAGTAGCAGTGTCAGCATTCAAATCTAGGTCTTCCAGCTCCAAGTTCAATAACAAGCCATCTGTCTCATAAGTATTAACATTTCCATGAAGAATGCCTAAAAATCACTTCCTAGCATTCCACAGAGTGGAACAGAAGCACATTTCTCAGCAATGGTATTCCAAAAGTAAGAGAAAAAGTGAAGTCTCTCCTTCACGGAATGAAGGACAGAAACAAGTAACTACATCAGGTCATCAAGAAGAGACACTGGTCACCGTCTAGGTGTTCAGACTCCAGGAAAGATAGTTTCATTGAGCATGCAACCCTGATAAATCCAGCCACCTGACAAAACACGAGAGCTTTAAAGGGCTCATTTTGGTTTATCAAATCAATGATCCATAAAGTCAAAACTCTCTCCAAAGGAGAACTTGACATGATGGACAGCAACAGTTCTGTAGGGGCCGTTAGGGTTTATCACATTAAAGGCATTCTGCTCTGATTGACTAGAACAAATCTTAGAGATACGCTGATACTCAGGAAAGAAGTGACCACTGATCAAGGACATGAAATGGTAGGGTGTTAACACTGGGACCCTGGACGAATGACCCCTGTGGTTCCACCTGGACACCCCGTGACCTGCTTCTGTGTGACGAGGCTAACTTTGTTATGCTCTTGTCTTACTAGCAGTTATATTTTGAGAAAGTGGATCCCCATCCCTCACATAAAATGTGTTTGGTACTCTGTGACCTAGAAAAGTTAAAAAAAAAATACTTAAATGACTTAACACGTCCAAAAAAAAATTATTTAAGAGCATTAACATTGATGGTGCAGAAAAGTAGGTCCTTCACAATCACAAAATCCAGAACCATTTCTCAGTAACAAAGAAATGAAAAGGTAACCATTGCAAAGGGTAAAAAAGTATGATTAAGTGAATCTTGACTGAAGGAAGGGAACCAGGTGCTAAAGCTTTGTCTGTGGCAGGAATTGTATTGGTCACTCTCCTCCATCAACTTTAAGCTATCAATCAAGGCTTTCTTCTCCAAGGTGCTGCAATTAACTTTGTGAGCAAAGCTTAGTCTTCTTAGTCTTTGTCCAGCACTCTTTTTATAAACTAATACCAAAAAAACCCCACCAAACTTTCCAGAAATATACTCCATCCTTCTCCTTTAATAATATACTCAGTCACTTAAATATTTTAGAAGTTTGACATTTAATTTTAAAATCTAAGGAGTTGTTTTCCCTTTCTCTTCCTTTCCTTCTTGAACAATTTAATCATAAATCCAATAAGTAGGGCATAGGGTTCAGCAAAGTAGGCAAACAGGCCAGCAGCAATTGGGGTGTGGAGAGCTGAATGGCCCAGCTCAGGGTGCCAGAAACTGAAGTGAGGGAGAAGGACATTTGTGTAGGAACGCTACCCAGAGTAGAGTGTCATAGCCTAGAAGAGTGAAGAAGCATCTTCATGGAAGGGTGATCTGGCACGGGGTGTCAAAGGCCAAGCAGAGTGAGGAGAGCTTCCATGCAGAGCAGGGAATAGCAGGGTCAATAGAAGCCTGGTTACATAGTGATCAAATAAGTAGACATATTCAGTGTAATTGGAGCTGTTCACTGTCAGAGACGGAAGATACAAATACTGAAATGGAAAAAATTAGAAAGCACTCAATGAACAAATTTAATTAGACTCAGCTATTATCTGTCCCTCAACCCACAGCTAAGGAGAAGTTGAGGAAAATCATTCAGTAGAATATAGGTCTATTTAGATTCATAGTATTGCAAAATGAGATCTGTTAGACCTGTTTTGCCCTCTCTGGATTATTTCCATACAGATTTGACTGACTTACATCAAATCAAAAGAAAGAAGGAGAGAATTTTATGGTTGAAGAAAATACAACCACTTTCCTTTGTACAAGATTTAAACGTATATATAATTTTTAATAATTTGATTTGGTAATTAAATTTCTCTGGTAGCATTTGCCTCATTATACCAGTGATTGATAACTGGTGAAAACAAAGTTGCAGATTGTCATTCCAGCTTGCCAAGTCTGAGATGGATGTTCCAGAATGGTGTTTCCTCTCCTAAATACTGTTGTTTCGGCCCATGTGTGATTACAGTTCACTATTTTTCCAACTGGTTTTTCTTAAGCAATTACAATTATCTGGCACGTGTTCCTCTGTCATAGGAGGCAGTGGTAGGCATGAAAGTGTACTGGAAGAGAGTCGGAAGCAGACTCCGGAACAATCTAACCATGACTTTGGATAAATCACTTAATCTCAGCATGTCTCAGTTTCCACTCTTATAAAATTAGAATATCAAGCAAGACAATTTCTAATGTTCCTTTCAACTTGTCTTCTTCATTTTCATTCAAGACATTGTCTTCATTAAATTGCAAACAACCAACTTTAATTTTTTTTCATTTTCTCAGTTTTTTTGTTGTGGTTTTTCGTGGATTTTTATCACAGGACCTCAGACATGTTAACAAATTGTCAGTATCTTGTCTTAAATTTGTAGAAACTTTTTACAATATTGCAGAAATTATCCACAACAAGCAAACTTGTTATTTCGGTGTTGTCTCAATTTATAGTTTCAATTTTGCACCTGCTAAGAAAATGTATTCTTATTAGGAGTGATAAAAGCCTGCCCAATTTCAGCCATCTCTGTGTTTGCTTTCTGACATACACACCTGAGGACCAACCCCAGTAATATGAACCATGTTAAAAATTTAAGCTATTTATAGGATACCAATCAATCAGTAAACATAGTAGAAATATATGTACTGTAGAAGCAGTGAATGGAATCTATAAAATATAGAATTTTTCGAAAACATACCTTTGCTACTTCAAGATACCCCTAAATAAAACCTTATTAAAGCTTTTTTTATAAATTAACAATTTACTTAGAAATTCATTTTCTTAGAAATTAACAATCTAAGTACTGATTTAGAACAAATGACTTTCGAATCAGGTTATAACTATTTGAATTTTTAATCTTTCTTAATGTATATAATTTATGTCCATTGTTTCATTATGTGAATTATTTGCAGAATATAGGCTTTTAACAATGTGGTGAAATGAATAGAAGGTTGCTAAGTAACATAATTTATTCCTCATAAGTTAACTTTCTCAGAGATTGAATGTTAAAAATGAAGATTTAGGGCTTCCCTGGTGGCGCAGTGGTTGAGAACCTGCCTGCCAATGCAGGGGACACAGGTTCGAGCCCTGGTCTGGGAAGATCCCACATGCCGCGGAGCAGCTGGGCCCGTGAGCCACAACTACTGAGCCTGCGCGTCTGGAGCCTGTGCTCCGCAACAAGAGAGGCCGCGATAGTGAGAGGCCCGTGCACCGCGATGAAGAGTGGCCCCCACTTGCCGCAACTAGAGAAAGCCCTCACACAGAAACGAAGACCCAACACAGCCATAAATAAATAAATAAATAAATAAATTTAAAAAAATAAAAAATAAAAATTAAAAAAAAAAAAATGAAGAGCTCTTTGTAACATCAGATAAACTATTGCTTTTCTTTTAACTAGGTACTACTCTTACACTGAGAATCCACTTGCTTCCAATGGATTTTTAAAAATCCAACAACCCATAAATCCCAAGAGGCTCTATGAGAATTAAGTTGACACAGGCACAAACACACTAGTAAGATTCCATCAATAAAGATAACTTATATTAAGAATGTGATTACACACTAAATTAAGGCACAATAGTGTGCGTGTTCTCATACAGTATGCTTTTATGAAAAGAAAGTCATTTATGGAAATTCAAAGTACTTGGCTCCCAAAGTCCAAATTTTATTTACATATTTCTATTCTAAAAATAAGATACAAAATCCTTATCATCATTAAGAGAAAGATAACACTCTTCCATTAACAGATGAAAGAGCCATCATAAATAATTTTCTTTAAAGTACTTGGGAAATTTATCCCCATCAATCCATCTCCAGAGTTAGTCAAAATATTCATCAAAATATAACAAGCTATTTAGCACAATAGAACAAACTCCTGTTCTTTAGAAGGTTACATTCTAGCTACATATTCAGAATCCTAACTGCATACACTGTTAAGATATTTAATTTACTTAAATAAAATCCTCAAAGTTGTGACAAACCAGGTATAATGAAAAGATATCTACAAATACTAGTTGCTGTGATTACTGAAATACAGACGGATTAGGGATAGAATAGGATAAATAAACTAACACACTAAATTCTAATGCATGACACAAGATGGTCCGATCTCTCACAAGTGGGAGTTCTTGGGTCCAAAAATCTTGAAGAATTTTACAACTTGGATGCCAATACTCAGCATAAGACTCCCAGAGATATAAGTAGCATTTTCGTTTTCTCTGGGAAAAACAATTAAGATACAGAATATTTAATGAACACTATTCACCATTAAATTATCATAATTGTAGGGTTGGGGCTTTTTAGGGGCATGGGGAGAGAGATCCATTTTTCCCTATGACAATTTTGGAATGTGAATTAACTGAAGAGTTTAAGGCAATTGGGAAAAGCTTAGACATGGTTAAATATTTGAAAGCCCTAGGAAACCACACAAATGTAGAACGAGCCTGTAAACTCCAGAAATCATTTGCAAAAAGCATGGAAGTCAGACCAGGAATGATTACAATACAGCAAACTTGGCTTGGGAGCTCATTTCTGCCTTTTCATGTCTGTAACCACAGCAACGAGCACAGAACCCCAGCACAGAAGAGGTGCTCTCTAAATATTGGTTGAATCAATCAATGAATGATCTTCAATCTCAAATCTATCATATTTTTCTTTTGAAAAATCAGAACAGAACTTCTTATCCAGTGCCTGGCTCAGCATTCGGCATTTCCCTTTCTGCTCATTTCCCAGTATCGTACTTTTCTGGACTGACATAAACTCCTCTGGCCATACTGGCCACCCAAGCACAACACCATAGGGGAGATGTGTATTCCATCCCTGATCATTTAGGGTAAAAAGGATTGCTTCAATTTCCTTGCCCTTTGGGAAACCAATTTAAAACATTTGTAATCTTCGTCCTCTCCAAACCAACAGTTTTTAGTCAATCCTTAATAAAATGTGTTAAAGATTCTGTTTTTGAGTGATTCATAATGCTAATGAATTCATCAATCCCATTATCACACATCTTTCTGTACATGTCAAACCGGATGTAGCTGACAAGGTCATGGCCATTAAATACAGGTTCATGGACATACACATTTGTTCTCGACAGGAGTCATCTATGGCTAACCTTTGACTTTCTATGCTTCTATTACTTGCATGTCAATAATTGCATACAATTTTCACATTACTCTGTCATTGCATGTCAAAATTTCCAAACATCAACGCATATTTTTATATATTTAAATGGATATCCTTTATTACTTTGTAACTGTCCTTTTTCTGAAAATGGTTTATATCACTTTATTTTAACATTTTTCAATAGTTATCCTACTTTGGGACTAGTGAGCATTTTAACATAGTCTTCTTTTGAGTTTCCAAGAGGCTGAGCCTGAGATAAGGATCCTTATGTTACTGATTCTTTGAGGGAGTGTTTCAGAAGAAACTTGTAAGGAAGTGAAGGAAGCAGGATAGGACACAGGGGGAAAGCAAAGCAAAGATGTGGTTTCAGCTGAAGTCTAGTCGCAGTCTGATCCCATAGTTTTGGAACAAGAGTGACACCATAAACATTGTCCCACCTTGAGGCAAAGGAGCAGGACGTTCATATTTCCTTATCGGTCAAGTGGGTGTGTGCTGCTCCTGGTTGGGGGTGAGGGGTGTTTCCCTCCAGGCAACGTCCAGGGAGGTGGGTCCCATCTATGGAGGTCAATTCTTTATCAAATGGAGCAGCTGGGGCTTTTAGCAGCTAACACACATAGTAGCTGGGTGTGGGCATGTAAGCCTCCCAGAGGGTTTTTTCCTGATATTTAATTTGACCAAAAAAAAAAAAGAAGAACTTCCTATGGCTTGGTTGTTGTTTTATTGTCTTAGTAATACATACATGAACTATGTTTTCAATATGTAGACATTTTATTGAATAAAATTGCAGTGATTTGGTAGCCCACCACTGGACAACTAAAAAATTACAAAGCGGATGAAAACAGAAAGCTTAAGTGGTGGTAATAAAACCTTAAATTCCAAATGCAGTCTATCCTAGGAATTCAGTGCTGGAAATTGCAGTCCATGAATGATAGCTACTGTGCAAATTTCATTAGATTATGCAAATTTTTATTTCATAAAAGAAAAAAATTAAAATGACTCAAATTTTTATGTCACAAATGGTAGTAATTCCAGAAGCTTCTGTGCCACATAAGTCAACAGCAGATTTACCAGCACAGGTGGGAGTTTTCCTTTCACCAGCGTAAGGTCTCCTTCATTAATGACAATGGACCCACTTTAGCAATGGCCCTTCCCAAGGAGCAAGGAGCACTATATGATCTTACAGCAACTTGGGAACCATAGACTTTAGTTACTTAATTGACACCTGTTCTCTAATCGCACAGGGTGTCTCCATTTCTTATTTCTATCCCCTTACATATAATGTCTTTCAGGTTTCATCATGCCTTCTTCCCTGTTCATTTTCCATGCCATAGATTGCCTTGTTCCTCTTTCACAGGATTGACTATTAAAGAAGCAAGACTAGACTACCTCTCAGGTGGACCAACTGGATGGAAGAATTGGCAACAGCCCTTCTCCTTCCTTCTTGTGCTTCTGTACATTTACAGCCTGTGTTTGAGGACAGTTACATATGGGCACCAAGGTTACCCCCTGGTCTCCCTTGCTGCTTTATCAATATGAAGTAAAGTATGAGGGCAAAGGCTCTGGAGGCTGGCACAAACCCAACTTAAAGGGTTGCTGTGGCACTTGGAGTGTCAGGCTCTTTCTCTTCTATTGGCTTGTTGTATGGCTGCCTTGAGCTAGAAGCAGCAAATGAAGGTCAAAGACAACATGAAGGTCAAAGACAACAATGTATAGCTTTCAAAAAGGAAAAGGGGAACCAGTGACCACTGCTAGCAATACATATAAGAATAAAATGTGATGCAGGCCCTGATAGAGCCCCATATATCATCTTGAAGACCTAGGAATAGCCAAATTTCACAGGAGAACACAGCAACCACTTTGTGAAGAAATGAGTACTGTGAATACTATGGGATAGCTACATAGGCTCACAATCCACAATCTGCAGAGATGCATCAAAAATTCCAAAACAAGTATTAGGAGAGGATTTGAGGTCAGATAATAGTTGTGCCCTTTTCATGAATCATGGAGGGTGGAGTTTGGGAAGGATAAGTGCAGACTTGAATTTGGGGCTTGGGAATTTTCTTCTATAGGCAGTCAGCACAACTGGGGCACCAAGTCAGGTCTGAAATTCATCTGTTTCCTTTTTGCAGAGTTCTTCAATCTGTTTAATCTGGAATCTTATCTATGACATACCTCCTTTATCTCGTATAGTTCTATCTTTCCGGGACTTGGCTGTATTTGGGACAACATTAGAATGTTCTTTAAGACTTTCTTTTTAGCAATTTATGTGTCACTTTAGAAAGGAGATATTCGTGAAATCTGTTCCCCACTCAACATTTGATGACAAATGAGGCACAGAGATGTTAATGGCTTATCTTATGTCACACAGCTATTTAGCAGGCAGTTGTAAATTATTGCATAATCATTCATTCCCACTGGCAGGCTACATATTAAGTAATTATATTTTCCCTGTGAAGATTCTTTATCTCAGACGCACTTTATGATCCAGCAATACTAAACTACTTGTACCATGATATTTCTTATTTATGTATCTCCTTACACTGTTCCCTCTTCCTGGAAAGTTCCCCACCTTACCCTGGCCTGTCTCTATATCCACGCTGTACATTTTCACCTTTCAGGAAGCCTTCCCCAGGAACCCCAAAATGGGTTAGGAACTTCTCATCAATACCACAGTGTATTAACAGCCTATTTTTGTACATTTCTCTCCAAAGAGCAGTGTGTGTCTCATCTTTATATCAACTAAGTATAGTACAATGATTGAGTGTAGGTGCTTACTAAAATTGTATGGAATGAATGGATGAGGAGATTAATGAATACAAATATCAATGTATAAATAAGCAGTGTGAACAACAAGCTTCTATAAGAGGTTATGGACAGTGTTTATAAGAGGATCTAAGAAATGATGATGTTTATTTAGATAATCAAGAAAGATGCAGGTTAAGTGCTATTTTTGCTTTCCTGCATAAGGTAGTCTTCAATTACATTTGCTACGGATAAAAGTAATTACCCTACTGTCAGGTTCCACCTAGATCTTGAAGAGTCTAGAACCCAAAGAGCCCACCAAAGTTGCCTGGTCCTAAAATGTTACCTGATTTGCAGTAATTTCTCAGTAATTATTAACTAAGTGAATAAAATGCAGAAAATTTAGGACTGTCACAGGAAAGTGTTTCAGGGAGATGATGGTAGAATCACTAACTCTTAACCTTCCCAGTGATAAATATCAAGAGAAGGCTGAAATCCAGCAATTCTACTCCTAAGTATATACTTAAGAGAAATAAAAACATGTGTCTGCACACATACAAAAAATATACATTAATGTTCATAGCAGCGGTATTCATAATGGCCAAAAGACAGGAGACAACCCAAATGTCCACCAACCGAGACATCGATAAAATGTAGTACGTATATATACAATGGAATATTATTTGGCCATACAGTACTGATACATGCTACCACATAGATAAACCTTGAAAACATTATGCTAAATGAATGAAGCTAGCTACATAAGACCACATATTATATGATTCCAGTCATATGAAATGTCCAAAACAGGGAAATCTATAGAGACAGATTAGCAGCTGTTTAGGGCACGGGGAGGAAGTGCAGGGGATGTGACAGCTAAAGGCTATGGGGTTTCTTTTAGAGGTGATGAAATGACTGTGATGATAGCTGCACGTATCTGTAAATATTCTAATATCCACTGAATTGTATGTTGAATTGAATTGTATGTTGAATTCACTTATGTTTTGGGGTGAATTGTATGATATGTGAATTATACCTCAGTAAAGCTGTTTAAAAATGAAGGCGGGGGGAGAGAGACAGAGAGAGAATGCTGAAAACATCTCAGACTAAAGGCTGCCCATAAGAATACTCCCAGTATGTTAACAAGATCCATTTCATTTCAGGCATTTGCTGAAGATGTTCCATATTAAGGACTTCATTTCTACCCAGCCAATTTCCAAGGCCCCAGTCAGAGCTCATTAACACTCAGCCTGTTTTAGCTCGCTACTGCACAGTGAGCTCTTCTTTTTTGCTGTTGTGTATAACCAGCCGAACCATATAAAAGTCCCTGTCCAAGCCACATCCATAGTTTCAGTACCAAACCGGCATTTATTGCATGCCCATTATGTGCCAAGCGCTTAGCATATGTCATCTCTAAGCCTCACCATAACCCCAGGAAGTAGGTTGTATTACCTCATTTTACAGAGGAAGATATGGGACAGAGCTTAGCTAATGGCCATGGTGTCACTATGTGGGAACTGACAGAGCCAGGTGTAAGGTACATGTGTGATTTACAAGATCTGTGCTCTATTCACCAATTTGTGTCCTCGAAGTCTAGTGTGGTGGAGAGAAATACATAAAACCAGTATAAGAGAGGGAATAAAGAAGGAGAGAATGGACTGTCTGATAAAGACAACACAATCTGGTGTTCCAGTGTGGAACAGTGATGTGAGACTCCTGTTTAAAATCCTGCCCTAATGGCCTGCACGATGACAGAGTTCTCCTGGGTCTGGGACCACTCAGGCCGTCTGCCTGAAGAGGGAGCTTTTAAATTCTTGCTCTAGCTGAGCAAGCAATAGCATGCTCCCAGGTCAGTTTCTCTTGCAAAAGACCCCTGCTTTTGTTCATAACTCTAGTTGTCAGCCCTAGTCCACCAACACTTGGTGCCGTATTTACTCTAAATACCTTATATTTAATGTGTCCAAAATTAAACTCCTGGTCCTCCCCACTAACACCTGTCCTCCCTCTAAAACTTGCTACTCCTACAGTCTTTCCTATCTCTGTGCACGTTAACCCCATTCTTCCCATTGCTTTGGACAAAAGCTTTGGGTCATCCTCGAGTCTTTCCTCTTTCACATCACAAATGCAATCCATGAGAAAATCAGCTTGGCTCGAACTTCAAAATATATTCCAAAACTTCTCTCATGTTACCACCTCCCACCCTCATATAAATTTTTGCAATAACCTCCTACCTGACTTTCCTTCCTCTGCCCTTGCCTCGCTATAGACAACTTTCAATACAGAAGCCAGAGCGATCCCTTTAAAACAGGAGACAAATCACGCTCTTACTCTCTGCAAAGCCTCATATTGGCTCCTATTGCACTCAGAGTACGTACAATGGCTTTCAAGGTCCTACATTATCTGGCCCTTTTCACCTCTGTATTAGTATGCTAGGGCTGCCATAACAAAGTACCACAGACTGGGTGGCTTAAACAACAGAAATTTATTTTCTCACAGTTTTGGAGGCTAGAAGTCCAAGATCAAAGTGTCCCCAGGGTTGGTTTCTTCCGAGGCCTGTCTCCTTGGCTTCTAGAAGGCCACCTTCTCCTCGTGTCCTCACATGGTCTTCCATCTGTGTGCGTCCGTGTCCTAACCTCCTCTTTATATAAAAATATCAGTCATATAGGATTAGGGCCCACCCTAAACACTTCATTTTAACTTAATTACCTCTTTAAAGACCCTATCTCCGTATACAGTCATATTCAGAGGTACTGGGGGTTAGGACTTCATAATATGAATTTTTAGGGAGCAGGGACACAATTCAGCCTGTAACAACCTCTGTGACCTCACCTCCTACCACTATCCTCCCTCATTCCCTACACTAGGGCCTCAAGAGTCATCCTGCTGCCTTCAAACAGTCAGGCTTATTCCTGCTTTAGGAGCTATTCTTCAGGTTTGAATCCTCTTGCCCCCGAAACAGTTGCAAGCCCTCCTCTTCTCTCAATTCCTTTGTATGTGCACATGAATGTCACCTTATCAGTGAGGTTATTCCTATACCAAGCCTCAGACCTCCTAACTACACACAGATTCTCCATCTCCCCTTGATTCTGCTTGATTTGTCTCCATAGCCTGTATCATTATTTACCACACTATATATTTTCTTATTTACCTGTTTTTCTTTGATCTCCCTCCACTTAATAGGTACTCATTAAATATTTGCTGAATGAATCAATAAATAAAATATATTCATTTGCAGAAAGGAATACCTCCAAAGTTCAGCATCATGAGGGATCTGGCAATGATATCCTATAAGCCACTGTTCAGAAAATCAAATGTTTAGATTAGAAAAGAGAAGAGAGGCCTAAGGGAACACTGGGGATAAACGAGCTAAAACTTCTGAAGGAGTGTCCTGTGGATGATCCCAAACTCACTCTTTGCATTTCGCATTCCTCCACTTGGCCAAGTTGGGACCAACGGATAGAACTGAAGAGAAGGTAAATTTTAGCTCAATGTAACAACAAAAAAAATTCCAGTGAAACATTTATGCTTCCAGAAGATGGCTCCCAATCATAGAAAATAAGGAAGCAGAAACCAAGTAATTACCTCAAGAATATTGCAGGCAAGATACCTGCGTTCACGAGTGGATCAAACAGGCGATTTTTAAGTTGGGTTCCAACTCCAAGATTCTAGAAAGATAAATCAACTTTAGATGAGGAAAAACATCACCACTTCACAAAGTATGGCTGGTCTCAGTGCCCCACTGTTTTCGTGACTCTGGTCTGGTGAGATTGCCAGGTCTGGGAAGTATCACAAGATAAAATGAGAATGGGAAATCAGGGAGACGAGGGCCAAGCTTTCCCAATAAATTGTCACAGGACTGTAGGCAAGATACCTCACTTCTCTGGGTCACTGGTAAGTCCTCACTAAATTGAAGGCTTGGGTACATATACACAATGGAATATTCCTCAGCCATTAAAAAGAACAAAATAATGCCATGTGCAGCAACATGGATGGACCTGGAGATTATCATACTAAGTGAAGTAAGTCAGACAGAGAAAGACAAATACCATATGATATCTCTTATGTGGGGAATCTAAAAAAAATGATACGAATGAACTTATTTACAAAACAGAAATACACCCACAGACATAGAAAACAAACTTATGGTTACCAAAGGGGAAAGGTGGGGGGAGGTATAAATTAGGAGTTTGGGACCGACATATACACACTACTATATTTAAAATAGATAACTAACAAGGACCTGCTGTATAGCACAGGGAACTCTGCTCAGTATCCTGTAATAACCTAAATGGGAAAAGAATTTGAAAAAGAATAGATATATGTATATGTATAACTGAATCACTTTGCTGTACACCTGAAACTAACACAACAGTGTAAACAGACTATAGTCCAATATTTAAAATAAAAATTTTAAAAATAAAAAATAAAAGTATAATTTGCATATCAAAATGAATAAATAAATAAATAAAGGCTTGGCCTAGATGAGTACTACGTCCCTTCTGTTCTAAACACTGTAATTCTAGGTTCTTTTTCAACTCATAGAAACTGGAAGAGAGTTGCGATGAAAGACGGTCACAGGGTATCATGGGATGGGGAGGAGGCACCCTGGCACGTTTGGATTGAAGGAAAATCATGTTAAATCAAATTCTTTCTTACCAGAGGAATTCAGAAATGAGAGAACAAGTTCCTCTGGGCCAGTCATCCAACATCTTCTCTTCAAGGGTGTGAAAGGTAAGGGAGCTCCAAGCTTGAAAAATCGGGATGAAACTGCTACTTACACAGAAAACTGCTTCTCACTCCCAAGGGACTAATAAAGCACTGGGGTGTGCTGTGCTGTGGTTCCTGGAGACTCAATCATACATGGAACGATTATCACTGAAGACTAATTCCAAACAGAAGTAAGCCTGTGAGTGAATGCGCATTGCTGTGCTTGCCTGAGCTGCTTCATCTTGACTGAAAAACATCTCTTGTGGATGTTTCCTAGGTGTTGAACTGAGACTAATAAGGCAACAGTAAAGACTTGAGTTATTCCAGCTCCGTTTCTAATATCTTGGTCTACCTTCTGCTAGGCATGGCCTGCATATGGCTTTGAGGGCTGTTTAGAGATTTCGGTGGAAAAGTACCAAGCATTGTTGACCGAATCTGATTTTTTAAAAAAATCCCCAGTAGCTTCCAAGTAGTTGGGACTGAAATGGTACAATGGACTTTAAGCAAATCTGTGACCTGTTTTCTTATGTAGGCCCAAAATTAGTACCAAATTTTATATTCTCCAAGATTTAATCCAGGGTAGATGCTCCAACTCTAGAATTATCTGAGACCAAGATCTGTGTTTTCACCATTGCCCCCGTTTATTTCCATCTTATTTTACTCTTCCTCTGTGAAAGAAAGCAGGTCTGCCTGGTTTCCCTTTTTATTTCATCAGTATCTTTTCCCAGGCTTCACAAACTCACCAGAACAAGGTGGATTATTTGGACCCTCGGTCCCATGAGGTTTAGATAACAGAACCTGTTTTTACTAAGAGTTGAAAAACAGAAATGACAACATTCCTTTTCAGACTGGGCTCCCTAAGCCTTTTCCTTATTCTTCTTTTTGGTACAATAATGAGGGCTGACAGGGCCCCTTGACACCATTAATGGTAAATGAATTTTTCAGTAAAGACTAACAGAGAAAAACTATGGAAGTTCAGATTTATTTTTTTGACCCAGAGAGTTCTGTATCTCCTTATGCCTTTGCTTTCCATGTATACTTTATGAGAAGTTTCAGCAAAAGCTTCTTAAAATTAATCCGGTAGCTGTCTCCTTCAACTCTCCTTCCTGGAACGCTTCACCCATCTGCATAGAGGTCCTAGACACTTCTTAAGGGCCCCTATCCTGAAAGATTAAAGGCAGCGCAGTCAACTCAAGTCTTATCCTGAACCTTATCTTTGTAAACTTAGCAATACTTCCTCCTTTTCACGTAAGAAAATTTACAGAGAAGCAGTCTCACACGTGAATTGGATTCTGTCCCATTTCTCTCCCAAACGGGGAAGAAGCTGGTCATATACTTGCACATTTGTATTATAAATATTCAAAGACTCTAATCCAGTGTCTTCCATATAACACACATTTTAACTCCTACTTTAAACTTTCAGAATGCTTTTTATGGCATCTGTTATGCCCTACTTTAAAACGTCTGTCAGCCTAATATTTCTACTTTTTTTTCCTTTATTAATTTATCTTCAAGGTCATGCGTGGAAACACCTTTCAGGGGAAAGAACCCATCTGCTTTGGCGAAAATGTACACTATAAACCTTCATTTCTGCAAGGGTATAAATAAAAAAAAATCTGAGAGTCTATTAGAATGGCTTCAAAGCAGAGTTCCCTAAAGCTTGCTTTGTGCAACACTGGTACCAGGAGTCACAGCAAACAAAACAAAAGCGGGGTGGGTGGGGGGGATACAGCATTAGGAGCTACCCTCTTTAAAATTCAAAATGCAAAGCAGCATTGTAAACGGTTGTAGGCATTCTAAAGAAAAGATATTTGCTTCATTTTATTTAACCGCTTATTTCTCAAACTTATTTGATTACAGACTCTTTTCCTGTATGAACACAACAAATAGTAACATGCTGCTGCACTAGGGTTCCACGGTACACAGTTTGGAAATTGTGCTAGGTGATACTACTCTTCATTTTTCAGAAAGGACTATTCCAATGCATTCCTGTATTGGAAAATAATCTCGAGATAGAAATATAGCTCACTTCTTTCTCACACTGTATTTACAGGGGTATCTAGGGTTCATCTCACAAACAGTAAACCTCCAAGTGACTATTTGGTTCTTATAAGTAAACACAAAAGCGTATCTTCTTTTTTTAACTTCATCTGAATCATCAACAGCTCATTGGCTGGGGATAAATCATCAATTATCACAGACAACAATCACAGTCACATCTCCAGTGTTCATCTCTCACTCGCCTTCCCTTGTTTTTATTTGTCACACTTCAGGTGCTTCTTACTGTATGTACTTCTGACCCCTAAATACAAACAAACACACAAAGAATCTAATTTATTATTTCCCTCATTAAAAAAAAACCATCATCAGTGATGTCCAGGTAAGACAGAGCAGGTGTCTCCCTCTTCCATCCCTTTTCGGCTGATTTAACCTCTCTCACTTCCTCATTTGTGACATGGAGGGTCACCCCAACACAACTGACAAGTATTCCCTGAGATCCTGCGTGTAAAGTCCTCAGCTTGGCACACAGTAATCCTGACGCCTTATCAGTCATAAAGTGTCCTACCATGATGTCTTCACACACTTTTTATGGTCACACCTGGAACATCTGGCATTCCCTTCTCACTCTTCCCAATCCCAACGTTTTCATCCTCCAAATTACCCTACAACTTCCCCACTGACAGACCTTGCTCTAGAAATGTTAGAATATGTCCGACTGATGAGGAAACCTGTCGTGAGCAGCCGCCTACCGAAGCCCAGCCCATCTGACCGAAGCTCCGAAGTTCCTCAAATATTCACACCTCCCCGCAGCTAACTCCCACTTACCAGCCCCATCAGGAACACTCTTGATGTATTCACATGACCCTCCCTTAAAACATTTTCCTTCTTGCCCCTTTTTCTTCCCTTTTTATGGTGATATCAAATCCCCTGCAAAAAAAAAAAAAAACCTCTTCCTGATGTCCCAGATTAACCCTTTCCAATACTACAGGTCTATGATTCTAATTTTCTTCTGATGAATTCAGATATATACACTCAAGTTGTACTTACTGATATATGTTTTTCACTATTTAAAAAAAATTTTTTTAATTGAGATAATTGACATATTGTATTAGTTTTAAGTGTATAAGAATGATCTGATATATGGATATATTGTGAAATGATCACCACAATAAGTTAATATCCCTCACCACCATAGTTACAATTTTTTTTTTTCTTGTGATGAGAACTTTTAAGATCTACTCTCGCAGCAACTTTCAAATACACAGTACAGCATTGTTAACTACAGTCACCATTCACTACGGCTTTTATTCTCCCGGATATTTTTCTCACATAAACATAAGCTCTTTAAGGGGAGTGAATGTATCAGTTTTTTACTCCGCCCACAGTGGAAGTGTAAAGAATTTTGATTGATCCACCAATACTAAACACTTTCATTCCTAGGAGTTATATTTACTTTAACTGGAATAAATTACACATAGGACAGAAAATATTAATTGAGGGATATAGCAAAGTTGGATATAGCAAAGTTGGGGTGTTTACTTAGGGACAAATGACTGTGAAGCTTTTATTTATTTGGTAGTTGGTTTGTGTGTTTGTTTTGTCATTCAGGATATTGTTTATTTACAAAATGTGTTCAGGAATACTCAAGTTTTATCTGCCTGGAATCTTCCCAATCATTTTTGGTTTAGGTAACCCTTCTCTGGCTACAGCCTTAACTCATCAAAGACTCTAGAACTTCTCTCTCTTTAAAAAGGAAACCGTGAAGGACAATCCCTGGGCATGATGTATGGAGACAAAGAGGTCTAGTTGCCTTGGAGCATAACAGCCCTCAGCCTCAATGTTTGTCACCAATGTTGAGTGACACAGGCCACAGCAATCCTACTGAGATCTGTGACTTCCAGCGGCTGCTCTGGGGAGTGACTCTTCTTGATCACATGATGTGGTCCTCCATCCTGCAGGAGGTGGCCAGCCCCAGGTAGTCCTCTCAGCACCTCTGGCAAGCAGCCTTTCCAAGCACTGTGCCACCTGCAGACAGGATGCCTGTCTTTCACGTACCTGGCACGTGCCCTTGGGAGTGGTGAAGGTTTTTCCTAATTCTTAGCATATTGCCTAATCCTACATTACTGGAATACAAATGAGCGGCCTGATAAAAGAGTAACCTTGAGTCTGCTCTCCTTTCTGTGTCAAAAAAGTAAATCACTCACAAATATGGAACTTTTATTAGCAACACATTACTTGGGGATCCACCTAAGTAACACTGGGTTGAGAGTCACCGTGCTCACTGACCGCCCCTGGCAAGATCAATGCAAGGTCAAAGTCAGGACTGTCCCGGTCACTCAGGTGAACTCCTGCTCTCTCAAGAAAAGAGAACTGACTTCTACTATAAACTAAGCACTGTGCTGGCCACCTTCTCAGTTTGTCACACAACCTGATGAGGGGATGCATTTTCAGAAACTAAGGCTCTGGTTGGCTCCACAACTATATCCCAAAGTGAGATGTAGTAGTCAAGGTTTCTCAAAGCCTGAGTCCTTTACACCATCGCATATTGCTGCTCTATTACTAAAGTTCTCTAAAGAAGCAAACTGGTGTAATGCCTGTATGGTCTCCATTAAATCTCCCTGCTACTGGATTGATTTTCTCACTTCTTACCTCTGGGATTGGCATGTATGGCCTACTTTTTTCTCTACTCTCGTTATTCCTTGTTATTCCATAAAATATAGGAATATTCTTTTAAATGAGTCCTTGCGGCAACCTTGGAATTATCATCATTCTTCAAACAAGTTATGTAAACCAGCTGCCAATAGTGGTCTCTGGTTAAACATTTAATATTATTGTTCCATAGAGTTACTACTGAAATACACTTATTTCTAAACTATCTCTTATTTGAATCTGAAGGCTGTCTGTGAAGTAGTTTTGTGTAGTGATTGCAGAGGACTAATTTTTAAAGTGTTGTATTGTTTGAAGATATATGAACACTTCACAGGTGCACTAGTGAAGTAAAGACCCATGAACGAAGCAGTAACTTAAGAAACAGGGCAAATAAAATGTTGCATCTTCTGTACAGGTGAAGGTATGCTAGCTATGTGCAGTTACATACAGATATGTTAAGGGTTAATTACTCATTTAAAATTTTCTTTATGTCTGTTCATTAAAAAGAAAGAAAATCTTATGTGAAAAACTGTAGCCATTATCGTGAGAAAGAATTTTATCATGAAAAGCTTGAATGCCATGTACAGTTTAGATGTCTGTGGGTATTGAAGGCTGTAGTCAAGATAAAGAAATACATAATTCCCTCCATCTCAGAGAGGGTAAAAAGAGATGAAAGAGAATGCAACTCAAGATCCACTTCTGGTCTGTCCACAGAGAGGAATCGGCATGAATTTCTAGAAGGGAAGACAGGCTGTGAAGCATGTGAAACTCTCAAATATGTCACAGTATCTGCCATCACAGCTAATACTCAGCAAGGCAGCACCTCTCTAGAAGGTACCATGATTTATAACACTATTGGAAGTCCGGAGTGACCAAGTTATCCAAATATTCAACCAGGAGGCAGCTAAAGAAACCACTCTGGTTACCTAGGAAGCAGGCTGGTTTCAAAAGGACGTGAATAAAAGGTGGCAGGAATCCACTCTCAAGAACAGATAGGAGAGTAGCTTAAATGTGAGGATAATGTTAGGGGTTCTGACATGGACTGAATTGTGTTCCCCCCAAATTCGTATGTTGTATCCTAGTTCCCAGTACCTTAGAACGTGACTATATGAGGGATAGGGCTTTAAAGGGATATTTAACTTAAAATCAGGTCATTGGAGTGGAACCCTAATCCAATCTGACCAATGTCCTTATAAGAAGAGGTTATTAGGACATATAGAAAGAGATGCCAAGCATGTGTGGTCATAGAGGAAAAACCCAGTGGGGACACAGCAAGAGAGTGGCCATAAGTAAGCCACGGAGAGAGGCCTCAGAATCCAACCCTGCAAGCACCCCGATGGACTTCTACCTTCTGGAACTGTGAGAAAAGAAATTTATGTTGCTTAAGCCACCCAGTCTGTGGTATTTTGTTATGGCAGCTCTGGCAAACTAATATAGATTTTAATTGTCATTATAAGCTTAGGCTTTGATAACAAAATCTAAGGAAAAATGTAAAAGAACATTTTATTTACTTTCAGAACCAGATGATCTTGGTTAAGGTAGCTGCTGGGAATCATGATGCAGCATGAGAGGGAGAAAAAGCAGAATTCTTCAATTTTTTTTTTTGGTTGAGCTGCAGTAGCATGTGGATCTTAGTTCCCCGACTAGGGATCAAACCTGTGCCCCCTGCATTGGAAGCACAGAGTCTTAACCACTAGACCACAAGGGAAGTCCCCTAAATTTCTACTTTTTTCTGTTGGGCTGAATGATCTTCCAATTGAAAAGGGCAGAAGAACCACTGATCATTGGTAATAAATGTCAAAGATTAGTGACAGGATTATAGAACAAGTCCTAGCTGCTCTAAATGAGCACCTGTTACAGAATGAATTGTGTGCCCCTCCCCCCTGCCCCAAATTCATATATTGAAGTCCTAACCCCCAGTACCTCAGAAAATGACTATAATTGCAGATAGGGTCTCTAAAGAGGTAATTAAGTTAAAATGAGGTCTTTAGGGTGGGCCCTAATCCAATATGACTGGTATCCTTAGAAGAGGGAATTAACACACAGATACACACAGAGAGAAGACCATGTGAAGACACAGGGAGAATGTGACCATTTACAAGCAAAGGAGAGAGGCCCCAGAGGAAATCAACCTTATGGACACTTTGATCATGGACTTCTCGCTTCCAGAACTACAAGAAAATAATTTTCTGTTGTTTAAGCCACCCAGACTGTGATACTTTGTTATGGTAACCCTAGCAGACTAATACAGGGCCCACCTTCTGGCTCAGATTAAGACTGCTTTTGGTGGAAACTGCAAAACTCCTAGAAGAAAACATAGGCGGAACACTCTTTGACATAAATTGTAGCGATATTTTTTCGGATCTGTCTCCTAAAGCAAAGGAAATAAAAGCAAAAAAAAACAATGGGACCTAATTAAATTTAAGGCTTTTGAACAGCAAAGGAAGCCACTGACAAAACAAAAAGACAACCCACAGAATGGGAGAAAGTATTTGCGAATGATATGACCAATAAGGGGTTAATATCCAAAATATATAAATAGTTCATACAGCTCAACATCAAAAAAACAAATGATCTGATTTAAAAAATGGGCAGAAGACCTGAATAGACACATTTCCAAAGAAGACATGCAGATGGCCAAAAGGCACAAGAAAAGATGTTCAACATTGTTAATTAACAGAGAAATGCAAATTAAAACCACAATGAGATATTACCTCACACCTGTCAGAATGATTACCACCAAAAAGAATACAAATAACAAGTGTTGGCAAGGATGTGGAGAAAATGGAACCCTTGTACACTGTTGGCGGGAATGTAAATTGGTGCAGCCACTGTGGAGAACAGTACTATGGAGGTTTCACAAAAAACTAAAAATAGAACTACCATATGACCCAGCAATTCCACACCTGAGTATATATCCAAAAAAACTGAAAACACTAATTCAAAAAGATACACACACCCCAACGTTCATAGAAGCATTATTTACAATTGCCAAGATATGGAAGCCACCTAAGTGTCCATCAACAGATGAATGGATAAAGAAGATGTGGTATATACACACAATGGAATATTACTCAGCCATAAAAAAGACAGAAATTTTGCCATTTGCAACAGCATGGATGGACTTGAAGGGTATTATGCTAAGTGAAATAAGTCAGACAGAGAAAGACAAATACTGCATGATATCACCCATATGTGGAATCTAAAAAATAAAACAAACCAGTGAATGTAACAAAAAAGAAACAGACTCGCAGATAAAGAGAACAAACTAGTGGTTACCAGTGGGGAGACAGAAAGAGGGAGGGGCAAGATGGGGCAGGGGATTAAGAAGAACAAACTACTAGATAAAAACAAATAAGCTACAGGGATATATTGTACAACACAGGGAATATAGCCAATATTTTATAATAACTATAAATGGAGTATAACCACCTTTACAAATTATGAATCACTATATTGTACACCTGAAACATTAATACTGCACATCTACTATACCTTAATAACAAAAAGATTGCTTTCGGTGATATTTGCAGGGCACAGATAACACCTTAAACACAAGATGACAGAGATGCAACTCAGCAGCACTCTGCAGAAAACAGACGGGAGATTTGGGAGCCAATGTGACCAATGTGAGTCCACTCAATCCAACGCAACACTCACCCGCAGGCTGAGGTGGGCGAGAGACTCCTCCATGCTGCAGTGGCCACAGCACCCTTGCAGTGCTGTGAAAAGACACAAACCGGAACACATTTAGAGGAGTGTAGAAGGAACCAGAAACAGGTGCCATTGTGCCATCTACACACCTGTTGAGGGAAGTGGAGACAGGACGCTGAGGCAGAAGCAGCATGAAAACTGATGGTTTTACTTACGTGACGATCTGTGGTGCGGAAAAGACTGGCTTGGCTTGGTCACAGAGGTGCAACAAGGACATCTGAGTGGGAGGTTAAAGGAAAGGGAAGTGGGCTTTAAGTGGGGTAAGAACTTTCTAGTGACCAGAGCAGCCCAAAGACAGGATGCATTGTTGGAAGAGCTAGTGAATGTCTCCCAAGCTGAGGTATTTGAGGCTGGGCTGGGAATGTTGTGAAGATTCCAGCCAATGGGTGGTCAGTCCCTGTCCCAGCGTTTAGAGTTCTAACTAGAGATGTTCTTGTATTTACTGCTCAGAGGTTCCTGAAGATACCTCAGGGCAGGAAATAGCATAAAGCGCAGAACAGAGACAGTGGCTGAAAAGTAAAAGCCATCAGGATCTCTGAGTGGTGATGAAATGAGGGAAAAAGTAAAGAACGTCCATCATTCTGACACAGTCAGCAGCTAGTCATCTTCCCCTAGGGAACGTCTTTTCCAGGGATGGGTGAGGGGGGCGTGTTTCAACAGTGGGAAGGGAAAACGCCAAATCTAAGGACTTGTATTTTCATAGTTATAACCTCACCTCTATATTTTTGAATTTTGTGCTCAGTGAAAGTCCCTTACTCTTAAAAATTGCTTCCTCCCTCCCAGGCCTGGTTCCATGGGCATGCAATCTGTTGGGTCACACAGGGTCCCGTGCTCAGGAGGGCCCTGTGCTTGGTTGAACATGCTGCCGTTGCCATCTTAAAATTCTTAATTTTGGAACAAAAGGTCCCACCTTTTCATTTTGCACTGGACCCTGCAAATTTTGGAGCTGATCCTGTTCCCTCCACATCTTTGAGTCATACTCCTATTTGCATTCAGATGCCTTCAATTGTTCCTATAAACCTGGGACAGACAGAATTGTAGTGGTGGGTAAACGTGTTTGGAAGCAGCTGGGTTTTGCTGTCACTGGGGCTTTTCTTCCCTGCAGTCCCAATTTTTTGTTACTTACTCGCTTTCAGATTAGGGAGGAGATCCTTAGTGTCAGCTTCCTAACTTACAAACGGGAGTAATAACAGTAAGGGCCTCATTGACGTTCATGGGAAGTGAATGACATAAACCATGTAAACAAATGACTCGCGGTAACAAATATTTGTCATTATTTGTTGAGGACATTCAGAGGTCATTCAGGGGAAAAAGTAATCCACGGGTCAGGCTTGGATGCCTGGTAAGTAAAGACAGAAGACAACACCTAGGGGAGCTGGCAGAGAAATACTGATTTCTTGGGAAAGAAGCCAGCGTCCTCCTGGCTGAGCCATGATCCCACATCTGAAGTCCGTGCCTTCCTTCCCTCCCACCAGCCCCACTTTGGACTGTGCCTTGGTGGCTGATGCTCCTTCAGGTCAAGAGCAGAGGTATCTGGGCAGTTCTAGCCCATTCTAGACTCACTGGATACTAACCCAGCATTGGATGGCTTGTGTTTAACCTAGGAGAAAGTGGCTTCCCAGAAGTCTGATTTCTGCAATTTAGGACAGGCACGAGGAAGAACAAGGACAGAGTTTGAGGTCAAAAGTTCTGAGGTATGGGGGTCTAATGGGAATCATCTTTCCAGACCCTTCCCCTCCTAACTTTCACTTCACCCACATCTCAGATGATGTTACATCCCTGCCTGATTAAAAACAACAACAAAAACTCATATGGCCGTCCCCTTCTCAAAACAAAAACAAAAAAAATAAACCAAAAAAAGTTTTTTTTTAAAAAAAACCTTCCAAGGAGAAGTAAATAGGTCGCTGCTTCTTCTCCAGGTCCGGCGCCTTTCTCCTTCGGTTCGGTCTAAAGATAGAAATTCCAGGTTGCTCGTGGTTGCTTTTGACGGGGAAAAAAATGAGGCTTTTGCTCCCTTTACAAGGAAAGAAATCCTATTTCTTTAAGCTTGTCTTGTTCTCATTCTCTTCCAGAAACGCCTCCCTCACCTCTTCAAACCGACACAAAAAGCGAAATGCGGATAAAAACGCACCCCAGCAGCAGCCCTTTATACGATACCCCCGAGAGGCCTGCGGGGTCGGATGAGTCAAGCTCACGGGTACCAGCGCGGAGCGCTCTAGACTTTTCTGCCTCCCAGACGTCCTAGGACTCACCTTTCCCTGATCCTCCGCCGTCCCTCTCCCGGCCCCAGACTCTCCCTCCTACTGCGCGCGGGGCTCAGGCGGCCGGCGGCCGGGGAGGCGCTCGGGGAACCGGGGGAGCCGGGGTCGCCGCACCTGTGGGCGCCGGGGGCGCGGGCCCCTCCCGGCCGAGCGGGCGCAGCTCCCCGGCGGCTCCGCTAGGGGTCTCTCTCGGGTGCCGAGCGGGCTGGGCCGGATCAGCTGACTCGCCGGGCTCCGAGCCCCGCCGCCGCGCTGCTGCTCCGTCAGTTTCCTCGGCAGCGGTAGGAGAGAGCACCCGGAGCAGCGCGAGCGCGGGGCCACAGGAGACAGCGGCGGCGGCCACACCGGCAGAGCAAGGGCGCGGCGGATCCCACTCGCACAGCAGCGCACTCGGTGCCCCGCGCAGGGTCGCGATGCTGCCCGGTTTGGCACTGGTCCTGCTGGCCGCCTGGACTGCTTGGGCGCTGGAGGTGGGTGCCGCGCCTCGGAATGGGGTGGGGTGGGGGGGGAAGGAGGGGACCCGCTACCTCTGAGTCTTTAATTCAGAGAAGCCGGGGGGCAGTCGAGGGGACCCCTCTCCTCTCCGCGCCCAACATCCCCGCTTGCGGGCGCCCTGCGCATCCCCGCCTCCGGCCCAGCCCTGCCCTGGGGACGCGCGCTCCGGCCAGCGGAGAGGGAGCGGGCGAGGCGTCGGGCCCCTGGGTCCGCGCCAGTCGGGGGCGAGAAGAGGAGGAGGCTGTCCTGAGCTCGGACCCTGACTCAGTCCCTGCCTCGGGGGCGGGGGGGAGGCGAGAGACGTCCAGATGAGATAGGGGGAGGGAGCACGTGGGGAAAACCGAAAACGCAGCGTCCCTGGATCCTGTCTCCGGCACTTAATCGCTGCCCTTCCCTTTCTCTCGGGCCCTGGCGAGGAGGAGTCGGGACAGCTCGGGAAGCTGGGCACCCCCCAACCCCCGCTTCCCTTTGCCTTTTCCGCCCCGTTTCACCTTCTCTTCGCATGCCCACCACCCCTTTGCGGCCCGACCTCCTTCCTCCTCCTTCTTCTTCGCGGCTGCTCGGGGCTGCCGCCCGAGTGCGACCCCAACATGCAGGGTCGCGCAACACCCTTCGCAGGCAAACTTTGTACATTTCTGTGTCTCCCTTTTGTGTTAAGTTGAGAGAGATGGGAGGGGTCGGACACCCGCAGCCGCCTCTCTCCTTCCCCAAGCCAGGACATTGCGGGCGTTCGCTCGCACTCTCCGATTCTCCCGGTGAGGGCGAAGGTCCCCGGGAACAAAAGCCGCGACACCCCGCCCTCGCCAGCCCGGGGCGCGGTGGGCTGAGCCGCGCTGGTCTGTGCGCCACCGAGGCTGCCGCCTGACTCCCTTCCCCGCGCTGCGCGCCTGTCCCGGAGGGGGCTCTGGCGGCGCCTCGGGGCCCCTCTACTTCCCCCCACTGCCCAGCACCTCCGCGGCTTGCTGATTCTGTGCTCGGTTGTGAAGTCCTTGGGGAGAAGTACGCGGAGAGTGGGGTGTGCGTCTGGAAAGGGCAGTGGCTGGTAGTGGGGAGGCACGAGCACTCCCCTCCTGTGCATCAAAAGAGGCGTTTGTCTGATGAAGGCGCGGCCTCTTCCCTGGCAGCGCTGGGCACTCTGGTTTAGCTCCCCTGGGGGCGCGGGCTGCTGTGGAGGGTCCTCAGGGTCTTTTTTTTAGGGTGCAGATGGAAGGGTTGAATTGAGTGAAGATTAACACGGGGAAGATGGCGCCTCTGCAGTGCAGCAAAGAAAATCTGTGGAGGCTGCAGCCTGGTGAAATCCACCCACCGCTAGGTGTATAGCAAGTCTTCCCCATTGATCCAACTCTCGAACATTCAGCTAACCCCTGTGCAAAATGACTATTTTCCTTTTTATCTGAAGATGCTTAGAAGTTGTTTGCTTGGCAGCTGGGGCAGAAAAGGTTGTATTTCGCATTCTTTGGGTTCCCATTCTGTATTTTACCATAGGTAACCTCCCTTCCCCGTATGTTTGTTTGTTTGTTTGTTTCTCCTTTTCCCCTACCTCATGGTGATTTTCCAAGAAAGCAATTTCTGGACAAATGTTTTCCTGTAATTCCACTGAGACTATACTGACTGTCACACCGTTACAGCTTTTTAGTCCCTAATTTACAAGGTCATTGAACTTTTTCCTCTTCTGTCTTTTTCCTACAAGTGGCTCAGGAATCACCTCAGGGCTAGTTAAGGCAGATTGCTTTAAGAGTTGAAGAATTTGGTTTTCTATTTAAAAAATGCATTTAATTAAGGGAGCTGGGATTTTTCCAATACTTAAATTTACTCCTGTGATTATTTCAGTTTTCCTGATTGTCTTATTACACATTAAAAGTACAAATTAAGTAATTAACAGCATATCATATCCTTTATAGTTGAAGCTTTTGCCAAAAAGTAAATATTTAACTTTTTTGAGCAATATTTTTTTCTGTGTAAAAGGAGGCAGTGTATAGGCAAATATGATTCAGATTTCTTTTTTAGCCTGTTTGACTGCATTTTTTTGCTCTTCCTCCCATCCTTTTAGACATTTTCACTGGTTACTGTCACCTCCTTCAAAGGGTGGAGGTGAGATTCACAGTTTGCATTTTGCAAAGCGTTAATTGAAAAGTAGGCAATTCAGTCTGATGAGGTGTGAGGGGGATTTATGCAGCTAAATCTCTGTCCACTGAAAAGATGTAATTATGAGTTGACTGTCTTTTGTAGGGCTTAGAAAATAGGTCTGCTGCAGATGGCTCGAAAAAAGAAATGAATAAGGGCAATGACAATGGGGCCTCAGCTTCTGGGGGAAGCGTCATTACCTGAATTGATGACTCTCCCTGGTACAGTGACAGAGTATGAGTTAAAAAGGCCCTGGCATTTATTTATTTAAACTTGATTCCTCTTAAGTTTTGTTTTCCTATATTGTGGGATTTAACCTAATCACAAGTATCTGCTTTCATAGTGGTGCTGATTCACAGATAATATATACCTACTCACACTGGCCAGAACTAACCTAATGGTAGATGCCTGAGCACAGAATAGTGAAGCTCAGATTTGATGGTGAGCTATAAGGAATCACTGTTTCTGCCTGATCTGTGGGAAGCCATGACACGGGCAGGGCACCCAAGCGGCTCTCTTGTCACCCTAACCAGCAGAGGCATGTGATGGGTACTTGGGAGGCCATTAGTACTGCAGAGAAGTACTCCAGAGAGAATAATGATCCCTGGTTCTGGTTGGGGAAATGAAGAGGAACATATAACTAAATAAATCACAAGGTTAAATTAGGAATGACCGATTGAAAAAAATAATAATAATGTGGCCCATTGAATATTGGTTTGAAGAAAAACAGAGAGGTCAGAAACAGACTCACAGACGTAGAGAACGGACTGTGGTTGCCAAGGGAGAAGGTGGGGCGGGGAGGTTGGATTGGGAGTTTGGGATTAGCAGATGCAAACTGTAATATTATATATAGAATGGATAAACAACAAGGCCCTACTGTGTAGCACAGGGAACTATATTCAGTATCCTGTAATGAACCATAATGGAACAGGAAAAAAAGAGAAAAACATAGAGGTTATCCTTGTGGAAAAGGCTTTCTCCCTGTTGCTAGAGGACCTCTATTTTGTGTTACTTTTCATGGCACACTAGAGATTTCTATACAGATATTTGTATGAAGATGAAGGTTGTCAGTCATTCTAGAAATAAACAGAGCTATTATGTGCCTTTCATGTGGCCACTAAACTACCATTGAAGAGTGTGGTAAAATTCAGTAGAAATGTACCTTCTCTTTCTACACGTTTGATCTAGGTGGGGATATGTATTACCTTAAGAGACTTACAAAGCATCTTCGATTAATATACTTCTCTAATCTCTGCCTAGTTATATCAGTTACAAATGCAAAGATAAGCCTTATACATGTACTTTAAAAATGAAGCTCCAGGAAATAAGGTTTAGATTGACTTGCATACACCTTATTTCCCCTCACCCTCCTTCTCCTGTTCCCAGGAAGTTTGCAGAGTAAATAAGACGGGCACATGATTATGAAAGAAAACAGAAAGTGTTAAGTACCAAGAGGAAAGCACAGATTAAGTGGCATACTGAGTAAAATATTAACAGTGTAAACATCTATATATAAGGAATAAAGGAACAGTGGGATGAGATAATCCTGGAGAATTTCTTGGTGGTTCCTTTCCAGCCAGATTTGTATCTCAGGTTGGGGGAAGGGAGATGAAGTCTTTGCTTTTACATATTTGATTATATACTTCTCTCCATCTTTCCCCTCCTAGACACACACGCATACACACACACACACACACACACCCCCCTACACCCCTGAGGGTGTGGGTGGAGCCAGTGTAGGATTTGATTTTCTTAGTTTCTCATCTATTCATTTGGGACCTTTTTTTTTTTAAATTTATTTATTATTTATTTATTATTTATTTTTGGCTGTGTTGGGTCCTCGTTTCTGTGCGAGGGCCTTCTCCAGTTGCGGCAAGCGGGGGCCACTCTTCATCGCGGTGCGCGGGCCTCTCACCGCCGCGGCCTCTCCCGTTGCGGAGCACAGGCTCCAGACGCGCAGGCTCAGTAGTTGTGGCTCACGGGCCCAGCTGCTCCGCGGCATGTGGGATCCTCCCAGACCAGGGCTCGAACCCGTGTCCCCTGCACCGGCAGGCGGACTCTCAACCACTGCGCCACCGGGGAAGCCCATTTGGGACCTTTTTAATTGATTCTCTTTTTGGATCAAGCTCTCTCCTGTAGCCCTGAAGATAGTCTGGTGAACAAAACCGTCATTTGCTTCAGGAAGCTTCCAGTCTAGTGGGGAAAACAGACCATACACAAATCATTATAAGTGTGTGTTCATGAACTGTGACAGATGCTGAGACAGAAAGCAAAGGTGCCGGGTACACTCTGGAGAGGAGTAGGGAACTCCAAATAAGGAGGTGAAGGACCGAAGGTGAGGGGCTGAAAGCAGGGTCTGAGAGCTCTGAGGCGGCATCTTCAGTAGGACCTTGACTGAGGGAATGAGTACATGATGAAAAAAGTGATTCACTGGGCAGCAATGAGGAGTCTGGGGAAAATAAAATGTTTAGCTTGTTGTTGTTGTTTTTTCTGGTAGTTTTCTACCTCTTCATCTTCTACTTGACTAGGAAATGGTTTCCTTTTTATAATAGGACCTCACATACATATGTATGGAGTGAGAATTGATACTAGCAGCATCTTCTGCAAATCCTTGGGGATGCTGTCACCCTGTGTGTCACAGCCTGTATCCAGATACACCCTCATGAGTGGCTGGAGGAAGATGGAGGGTGGCAGGCAGAGGAGGCCAAAGTGAAGGAATGAGCAGACCCCCTGAATGAATAACAAGTTTAAGCCAGAAAATGTCTATTTCTTAGTTTTCCTTGTAGTTGTTAGTAAAAGGAAAGCAAATAGCACCTGAACCCTCAAACTGAATTTGGAAATGAAAACCAGAGGAAGGGGAAGATGTTATGTAACTGTTTTTTCAGTTTAATGTGGATAGTTTAAGAAATAACTGTTTCAGTGAGGACACTAGTGTTTTTCTTTGAAAAAAAAAAAATCTGGTGAATTTTCCTCTTCAGATTAATGGTTAATAGATATGCTTTCCTGGTACCTTTTTAGAAGTAGAAATGCACCAAAAACTGGATTCGAATGGACTACTCTAGGAATAAAGTAAGTCATTGAAAAAAAGAAAAAAGAAAAAGCCTGGACGTGTTCATGAACTAATAGATATATGAAAAAGGGATGCTGAATAGATTAGTTAACTGACTATTCAGAGTGGGATACAGAAGATTCAGTTTCACATTTGAAGTCTTAGCTGAGATGGGGAGCTCAGAGGCCATTTTACTTATTTCGTGTGGCTACATTCGGAAGAAACATAAAATACAGATTTAGCTTGAGCGTTGCTAGGATTGTAGTATTTTATGAAGGAAGGTAGTGGTTGAAATGGGGAAAATGAAAGGCTTTTAAAAGCCAGCTCTATGGAAAATAGTGGAACTGTTCCTACATTTATAGCTTTGATTTCGACCAACGTGATGTCAGGCCAGCAACCAAGTCGAGTTTCTCACGTGTTCTGGGAAGGCAGCATTTCACATTGATCAAGATACTGACTGTGGGTAGCTCATGCTTCAGTTTCTTCCCTTGTAAAATGGGGATAATAATGTTTATGGTTGTTGAAGATTGAGTAAATATATATGTAAAATTCTTGGAACAGTAAATGAGTAAATATATGTGTAACATGATGGCACCTTATAAGCACTACCTGTTAGTTACAATTACTGTTTATGATGATGATGATGATGCAAAATAGATACATTTAATCTCATACATTGTTGAAGGTTAAAAAAAAAACTACATGATGTTTCATGACTTATTGACTAATGCACTTACCGACCAGTTAAGACTGTTACAGGAATTTGGCAGCTTGTTTCTGAGAAGAATGAATTAATTTGATTTAAATTGTAAAAAAGACATTGCAGATAAAATTTTTATCACAAATAAAAATTTTTAAATATATATTATAAAATTTCATTTATTAAATATTCATATGTATTTTATATTTCATTTGGCTTTTTTAAAAAGCATTAAAACAATTCATGCTAATAGAAAAACTTGAACAATATACAGAAATATGTAAAAAGCATAAGCAGTTGTTACACAAGTGAGTAAGACCTATTTTAAATGTGTGCACCCTGGCAGCTTGCTAGACATGTCTAAAATTGAGCAAGTTTATATTCTGGCTCGATTATTAACTCAGCTATTAGTTGATTATCAGCTGTGTGCAAAGAGCTGTGAATAAGCTTGGTTTAGTTCTCAGCAAAACCTTTTCTAGAAAAGTGAATAAACAGGTTTGGCCAATCTAGGCAGAAATGGAAGATTTCAAATGCCAGCAAAAGAATTTTGATGCTCCCTAGAATAGAAGCTTGAAATAATCTTCATCAGAGGACCAGGAAACCAAAAAAGCAGACTGCTTGAGAAGGTAACACTTCTGTAAGAAATCAGTTTTCAAAATAAAATGAATTATTTTACTAGCTAGATGATGATAAATTCTATGCTGGTCTACTCTAAAACTTTATAGTGATCTACTGCTTAATTTAAAGCATAGTTTTTTAAGTCAGCATATTTTGCTCATTATAAAATAAAAGGTTTCTAATCTCAGTTTCAAAATTAGGCTGAAGATATTTGAGAATACCCCAAATTGGTGATACTATGGTTAAGGTATTATTAACACATTGAAGAATCAATAAGCAAAATCCCAAGGAATCTATATGTTTTTTTTTAATCACACCAGTTCATGTATTTCTTGGTCACTGTCCTGCTCAATCAAAAAAAGTGAGTTCAATCAGAGGATGCAATTATTGTAGCCGTGTTTGAAATAAACATGCTGCTCAGAGTGGATACAGTGAGGAATGCAGGTACCACAACCACTTATGTAGGGAGAATGAGCAGGGGCAAGGAATAAGCAAGATGAACATTTCAGAAAGGAGAAAAGAACAATAACCCTGTTTTGTAGATGAACAAATTCTAGAATTCTTAAGGTCTTACTAGTGATGGACCCCAGTATTTGTATCTTCTAATTTCCAGATCGTCTCTCTCTTTATTTTTTCTTCCCAAGTTGAGATGATTTTTAGTTGAGAAGTTTGAGCAAGAAAAAAAATTTTTTGGTGATTTATTTTGTTGATATGAAATAGTTCTTTGCTTGAGTCTCTTTCATAGAGAATCTAATAACTTGTCCTATGCTCTCATTTTGCTTCAGCAGAAACCCACATTCTATATTCACTAAAGAATGTTTAAGGCATCCTAGGTGATTGGGACTGATAAATTACTTTTCAGCTTTAAAGGATGCTTATGAGAATAAGAGAACTGCTCTATCAAAAAAAGTCATTTGTATTAAGTGAAGAAATGCATTGTTACTCTTGTTGCTTTGTTAAATTTCAAAGCTTTAATGACTGATATATTTTGACCTGGTGGAGACATTTTACAGGAATAAAGACAAGAGATTTAATCCTACACTTGACATACATTTGTCTACTTTAGACCTGACCTCTTACCCCCAAGTGACCACAAACTCATTTGTTGTTTCTCCTGTCTGCACGTGCTGGATTACAATAAAACTAACAAGGCAACATAGTTTTTATTTTTAGTCAAAAATGAAGAAAATAGTACTATTAAGGCTTGGTTAGTCAAAAAAAAGGACTTTTTATGTTTGCTCTTACTAATGGATGGCTTTTCAAAAGCATAATTATTGTTTTTATAAATAACACAACTCAGTTATTTTGTAATGGAATTAATAGGCACACATGATAAAGATAGATAAGTGCTGTTTTGTAACCATATTTATTGATTTTTTTCATCTTTCGAAGAAAAGAGGCCTTATCTACTTTGAAGATTGAGCCTTTAAAACTGATGCAAACTTTCTGAAATCTTTGCTTAACTCTTCAGAGACTAACGTAAAAACTTATCGTATGAAAAGTTATATTTGAGAGCAAATATTCCCCATGCTGATGCTCTTAATTACTTATGTTTTTTTTTTAAACAAATAGTTTTGTCATTGCGGTGTATTGGTTTGAAGATACAAATGGTGAGTTTTTAAGAAACTCCCATAGAAACTTGCAAATATGCAGACTGATCATTCCAAGAATAATTTATTCAGATACTTACATATTAGATGAATGAGCAATTTAAAATTAAAATCAAATTTCTATAGAGAAGTTACTAGCATATTTTCATATACAGAAACTTAGATTTTTATAGGCACACCCAGGAAAGGAAAATTCACTCCTTCATTTAACCAATATTTTTGAGGTCCCTCCCCTCATGGGAGTTTACAATATAATGAGGGGTAGACAGAATAAATAGCAAGTAATAGGGGACTTGGAAAAAATTAAGGTGGGTAAGGATATCATAAGCAAATGCTAGGTGGAAATCTGCTGTGAGTGTGATACTTCATGTGGTGTTATCAGGAAAATTCTCTGACCTGGTCACTACCCAAATGTAAACTTAGATATCTCGAGGAGGGAACTATTTATTCACTGTGATGTAAAACAATAACCAGAGACACAGATCTACTTTGGCAGTTAGATATTAAAAACAAAAATGGTGGGGCAGGAACTCAGGAAGGTCTAGGAGGCTGAAGGAAGCCTATTTCCTACAAACAAGAAACAGGGGAAACGATTTTTACCTGAGAAGGTCCTGCTCAGTTTCAAATCCAGCTCACCCCATTATTTCAGAATCCCTATCCACATGCGTGGCATGTCCTCCACATATGTATTTGTAGAACAGAACAATTTTCCCAGGTGGTGAGAGTACCAGTTTCTTCCTTGTGCTTTTCTGTATTTTCCAAGTTGCGTAGAGAACTCTTGAACTGCTGCTATGACAAATCAACATGTAAAAATTTAAATGGGAAGGGTGAAGTTATTCCTGCCTCAGAAGCATAGGAAAGTCAAGTAAGCAGAGGCAGAAAGCCCCAGGAGGGCAAAGAGTAGGTGTGGCCAGACTTCAGTTCATTCAAAATTTGCAAATCTGAATGGTCCCTGTGTATAAAGGAGTTCCAGAGGCACACTGCCCCCTCTCTTTGCCGGAAGATAGAAGGTTCACACAGAGTTCGTGAATCCTGGAGATTTCTCCAAATGAAAAACTTCCTGGGACTTCCCTGGTGGCACAGTGGTTAAGAATCCGCCTGCCGGGCTTCCCTGGTGGCACCGTGGTTAGGAATCTGCCTGCCAGTGCAGGGGACACGGGTTCGAGCCCTGGTCCAGGGAGATCCCACATGCCGTGTAGCAACTAAGCCCATGTGCCACAACTACTGAAGCCCGCATGCCTAGAGCCCGTGCTCCACAGCAAGAGAAGCCACCACAATGAGGAGCCCGCGCACCGCAAGGAGGAGTAGCCCCCGCTCGCTGCAACTAGAGAAAAGCCTGTGCGCAGCAATGAAGACCCAGTGCAGCCAAAAATAAATTAAAAAAAAAAAAAGAATCCTCCTGCCAATGCACGGGACACAAGTTCGAACCCTGGTCTGGGAAGATCCCACATGCCGCGGAGCAACTAAGCCCGTGCACCACAACTACTGAGCCTGTGCTCTAGAGCCCACAAGCCACCACTACTGCATGCCTGCATGCCACAGCTACTAAAGCCTGCGTGCCTAGAGCCCGTGCTCCGCAACAAGAGAAGCCACCGCGATGAGAAGCCTGCGCACTGCAACGAAGAGTAGCCCCCGCTCGACACAATTAGAGAAAGCCCATGCACAACAAGGAAGACCCAACGCAGCCAAAAATAAATAAATTTAGTTTTAAAAAGTTTATTGTATACTGGAGTATAGTTGATTTACAATATTGTCTTAGTTTCAGGTATACAGCAAAGTGATTCAGTTATACATACATTTATTCTTTTTCTGATTCTTTTCCCGTATAGGTTATTACAGAGTATTAAATAGAGATCCCTGTGCTGTACAGTAGGTCCTTGTTGATTATTTTATGTTATTAGTGTGTATATGTTAATCCCAACCTTCTCATTTATCCCTCCCCCAATCCCAAAATTGGGATTTTTAATATCCCCATTTAAGAGGTGAGCAAAATGAGGTTTGGCATAGGGGGAAATCATCTATGTAGTGATTGACATCATGTCTTAATTGTGATAAGATCTCATTAATTGGGAAACTACCATTATATCATTATAGTGATAAGTAATATTATTGTTGTTTATTATTGTTTTCATAGTAATGTGTTACCATTATTATTATTATTTTTTAATTTATTTATTTATGGCTGTGGTGGGTCTTCGTTTCTGTGCGAGGGCTTTCTCTAGTTGCGGCAAGCAGGGGCCACTCTTCATCGCGGTGCGCGGGCCTCTCACTATCGCGGCCTCTCTTGTTGCGGAGCACAGGCTCCAGACGCGCAGGCTCAGTAATTGTGGCTCACGGGCCCAGTTGCTCCGTGGCATGTGGGATCTTCCCAGACCAGGGCTCGAACCCGTGTCCCCTGCATTGGCAGGCAGACTCTCAACCACTGCGCCACCAGGGAAGCCCCTGTGTTACCATTATTATCACTATTTTTTGTTAGTACCTGTAAGAATTACCACTATTACTTATAAATATTGCTATGATAGTAATAAGCATTACTATTAGTAATATAATAAGCATTACTATTATAGTAATTAGTATTACTATAAATATGACTATAAGTATTACTATTATCACTATTAGTAGTGCTTAAAATGACTATATTATTACTTGCAATAAGTATTGCTGTTTTTCTTGTAACAAGTGTTACTGTTATTATCACTATTGCTTTTTTATTATTTAGAAAAATAAATACTATTATTATTTGAAAAAAAAATGCTGGGGCAGAGAAGGGACTATTGACTGTGATCACATACTGTTTCCTGTAATTTGTTTCATAGCTCACTACAGTGCCTTACATCTAGTATTTACGAAATATTTGACAAATGTCTTAAAATCGGGACTCTAGGAATTTTATACTGTAATGATAATTATGTTTGATTTTTGACAGTTGAATTAACTTCTGTTTATGAAAATTGTGAATGACACCTAACTATAAGTGTACAGAAAAAAATTAAGCCTTTTAAATAAGATTTATTTTTTTCAGCCTTTTCTAAAACATTTTATTGTGAAAAGGTTATATAAATGCTGTCAACAACTTCATTTGCAACTCTTTATTTCAGACATTCAGTTGACCTAGCAGAAAAATGCCTTGTTCGTGAAATATTTCATCAATCCTCTGATTGATTGGGACATTTTCAATTGAGGATGCCTAGAAATGATTTTCTTTGAATAAGATAGTGGAATTTAGAAAGCAAACATTGTGTATTGGAATGAAATTGAGTGGCCATCAAAATGGAAATTTCATTATCATTGTCTCTTTTCAGTTTTCTGCTTTTTTGCCATTTTACAGCTAATATTTACTTTTTACTTTAATGTGAACCAGGATCAAAATTGGCCCTTTAAGAAAATAATTGAAATTCTGTTACTTCTATTCTCTAAAGGAATTGTACTTTTCAAGTTCAAGGGCTTGAAGCCAATGCCACTATATGCTATTAACTTGACAGGCATTGAAAATCTAATTGAGGTCATTATGATTAGCTTTGTGTCTTGTCAGTGTTTTCTCAGGCTTGTTTTTAACATTTTGTGTCAAGTATTAAATCCTCTTACACCACAGAATCCAGAAAATTGCAATCCAATAAAAGTAAACTAAATTTTAAAATCCTATAGTTGTTTTGTGCGGGGCAGGTTCTTGGCTAACTGATAGGACGATGGAACAGGAAGGCAGCTTATGTACTTCTGTTGATTTGAGGAATTGTGAAAGGCTCCAGTTTCAAAACTACATTTGTGACAAAACTGCAGTTTTGGAATCACTGCATACTTGTTTAGTGAGTTATGAGAGGAGGGAATTATCTGAGCGTAACCATGTGACTGAATGGCTCAAACAGTAGAAGCAAAGACTGCTGGGTAGAGAGCTATCTTAAGATAGTGCAAGTCCCGGGAACTTGGGACTGAGTAATTAATCAACGTGGCCATTTGAGACATCCAGGACAAAGATGGTGAACAGGGAGGACGTACTTAAATAAACAAGATAGGAAGCAGACCCACCCAGCTCCCAAGCAATTCCTTTCCTTGTCTGTATTTGCCATTTAAATATTTCACTTCAGTTTCATGAGCCTGGACTCAAAGGTTAAATTTGTATCTTTGTGAATTTTCTGGGTGGTGCTGTAAGGACACACAGATAGGAAGTGTTGAGTTTGTTGGGAATATTTCTTGTGTGTGTGTCCTTAGTTGTATTATTGACTTCATAAATAACCAGTAAAGAGAAAAACATTTTAGCTTAAGTTTTGTTTTTTTCCCCTGGAAAAAAACAAAACAAAACATTGGTTAGAATATCATTCTCAGGGTTTATTGCCATTGTTAAATTATTTATGCTTTTTAAAAAAATCTGACACGTAACCTCATTGTTGGTTTGCTCATTCATCTCAGAAATGTAACACGTGAAACTCAAACCCAAGCCTGTCAATTGATTCTTCTGTTAGCAGATGAGGGGAAAGTTTAATGCAGGATGTTTAATTGGATACTTGGATTATGTGTTCACCTGTTTTGTCTCTATTCCAAATTTTCTCAGGGCATTGGTGGTTGGCTCCTGTGTTAACTGACACTCACTTGGATTTTCAATTTTCATTATTCCTAATTTTTTTATCTCACTGCATTTTTCTCCTACTTTTTGAATTTTTAAAAACATCATTCATTTTTTCGGACATGTGCTGGATGCCTTCTGCATTTCAGGGTGACAGGAGCCCTAGAATCTTCGTGGAGCTATGTGTAAATAGAGAAGTGATACAGGGAGGATTTGCAGCCTGACAGGGGAAGAAAGAGATGCAGAAATAATTAGGTACAGTGTGCCAAAGGTCACAATGGAAGAAGGTACAAAGTCTTCATAGAAAAGACTGGCAGCCTTTGAACTGGGTTTCAAGGATGAGTGGAGGTTAATTGGATCATGGTAGGACTTTCCAGACAGAAGGGGCAGCAAGGGTGTAGAGGTTAAAAAGAGGAAGCCATGTGAATGTGGGTGAGGGAGATGGTGTGGGGACAGTAGGAGATTAAGAGCTTTGGATACCTTGATGAGTTTGAACTTCATTTTCTCAGCAATGGGGTCCTTTTAGATGTTTCTAAAATGGGAGTAGCCATTGATGACTGTGGTTCAATTAGGTTTAGGAACCTTTGCAGAAGTCCTTGTCAATGTCTGCTTCATCTTGCTAGCCAGATGGTAGCACCTAGCTGCAAGGGAGGCTGGTACATGTGGGCTATTAGCTGGGAGTATTGCCACCAGGAATACATTCCAGGTTCTCTTACTGATAAAGCAGAGGTAAGGTATTGGGTGACAACTGGCATTCTGGGATGTAGAGGAAATACAATACAAAGGAATATAGAGGAAAATGGGTAGATTAATAAACAAACCGAAGGGAAGGTTCTCTCTGAGCAATTAGATTAGGTTTTGGGGATTTGCCCACTTCTCCTTATCTGCTTGCTAACCACATAAGAAGCACATCTTTGGGGAGTGATGGAGGAGGAAATGGGGAATGCTGTTTTATTTTTATGGCAGGAACACCCAAGAGCTAAGCCTTTACTGTGGCAGATTGTACCCAAGGTGGTTTAGACTTGGGGTCCTGGAAATCCTTTCAATCAGAGTGATGGAAACAGGTGTAATTCCAGTGGCTCTGTGGATAGTAATGGCAGTAGCAGTTTACTCTCTGCACTGGTAAACTATCTTTCATTTGATCTAGAAGCTTCCCTAAAGCACCCTTGTTGTTGTGCTTGTGCTTTGAAAGGAATAGCAGATAAAACAAGCTTTGAGGTTTTTAGAAAATAGGATGATACTGAGAATCTCTTTTGAGCTAGATTTCCCTACCATGTTCAACTTCTTTTCCATTGCTACACACCCTTTCAGATCTGCTTATGTGCACCTGTGTTATTAAAACAGAATTGAAAAATCTGTGGAAAAGAGGAAAATAAACCTTAATATATTAGTAAATTATTAGTAAATAAATCAGTAAAATTAATAAATAAATCAGTAAAAACGAGGCTGCCATTTTAAAACTCATCTTAACTACTTATCTATTTTCTTATTCATTTCAATTATTCTAGATGTGGACAAATGAAGATATTTACCAAAAGTATGTGATGAAATAAAGATGAGGGAGAAAAACTTAGAATCTTGAGCAGGCTTGATATAATTATCCACGTTAGGGCGTGATTGAGTTTTTACAGTAGGCATTTTACTAGCACCTCAAGATTTATTTAAAATATGTCCCAATAGTTTGACATATTGTACATGTTTCTGTCTTAAGGAAATGTCTAAAATATCATGGTTCCTCAAAAACTACTCTTGGTTTTATTTTCCACATTATTTCTTTTTGAACCCTTGGTTCTCTTTAAGAGTAATCAAAAGCATAGTTCAAGTTTGATCATCTTAAATCTTGGCATTTCTTTTCTTTTTTCTTTTGAAGTGTCTAGCAAGGAAAATATTTTATCTTATCACTGAAAGAGACTGCCTTCAGAAAAACAATTGACAGTTTGTAGTGTCTGAAATAGTTGTTGATTAATCATGAGAATCAGAAAGAGGAGCCAATATGTGTTTGAACATATATTTCTCTCACGTTATCCTGGTCATATTTTGAAATTATACTCTTTTTTTCCCCATAAAAAGAGTGGGTGGTAAATTATATCATGGAAGTTTGAATATTTGTTTTAAATATATTAGCTAAAATTTGAAAATATACGAAAATCTTGTTATTTAATTCCTGCATAGTTTTCTAATGGTCATATAGATTATATAGAAAATTTATTTTAAAACTTTATTTATTATTTAAAAATTCCTCAAAGGGCATATTTTATTCTGAATTCTGTTCTGCTTTCATATATCTGAAAATATTTGACTTAATTACTGGCTATGGTTTAAGCCCAGTCTGAAATGTTTGTGCCTTTAGTTGGCTTTGGATTTCAGAGTTAGGGACTGTTGCTTGCTTTAAATAATTGGTAGTTGATTTTGCAGGCAATTATCAATAGATGGATTCCTTTGTTTAAGATTTCCTAATTGAAAAAGTTGGCAGTCCAAGAAAATGTTCTGAGAAGAATATTTATTCTCGACTTACCTGAATCTTATATTTTATTGGCTTTGTTCATAACCTGTTGTATTTCTAAGTAAACAAGCTCTCTAAAAACGATCTCTGCTTCCTTGATCATTTAAAATACATTAAATTAAAAAATAATAAAATAAAATACATTAAATTAATTGATACAGATTGTAAAAATTAGTGGAAAAGTTTCTAGTTAGATATCAATGAAATGTGCTCCATCCATGCAAGTTTATTTTAGTTGTTCCTATTAAATTCGAACGTGAGTTTTAAAAAAAGAAGATTGTGATCATCTTTGTGAAGGAAACTCAGTTATTACTTTAAATATATATTGAATTCAAGGAAATGGAAAACAGTTGTGCCTGTGTGAAGGCTCATCCATTTAGGATTATGCTTCAATCCTGTAATACAATCCTACAGTTAATAATTAAGATTTAGCCTTAGAGTAAATGAAGTGATATTGATTATTTTTAGGCCCAATGTTATTTGCTATTGATTCATTGTTGGTGAGCAGAACAAGAGAACAAAAGCAAGGCTTTAAAACAGCAATTTATAAGTATTGTGTGGAAATGATAAGCTCCAAGTCCTAATAGTGAAGAGCCAAGGAATGGCAATGTTCCACTCAGATGCTCTCCTCATGTCATTTCATCTTAGAATTCCTCTGGCCCTCACTTAATGCCTAGGCCCAACTCGAAAACAATGTAGTTCAATACAAGTATAATGGGACCACAAGTATAATTTAAAATTTTCTAGTAGCCACATAAAAGAGAAAAGAAACTGGCAAAACTAGTATGTTTTAGTGCACCCAATAAATGTAAAATATCATTTCAATTTATGGTCAGTATAAAAATTATTAATGAAATATATTACATTTTTTTTTATGTCCTCAAAATTTTACCCATAGAGCATATTTTAATTCAGACCAGCCACATTTCATGTAGTCAATAGCCACATGTGGCTGGTGGCTACCATACTGGACAGTGCAGCTATAGAAGGGCCATCTCAACTCACTACTGTCTAGGAGAAAAATCAGCTTTTGGAGCAGGTAGTATCCATAAGACCTCCTGTCTATGCCTCTTCATCTTACAGATGAAGAAATTGGGATCTGGAGATGCTGAGTTGCCCAATATCACTTGAATATTAAGGGTCAAAGCCCGATCCTTGTCCTCTGGCTTCTAATCTTTCTTCATCACCCTGATTCTTCCTTCTTTTCTATGTTGCAGAGTCCACTTAAATATGTACTAATGTTAGGTGGTTGCTATCGGTTAAATATTGAGTTTTAAGAAAGTCTGGCTCACTTGAGATAGGCATGGCCTGATCCAGACAAAACTCTCTTTTGAGGCAGGGTAAATAAAATTACCAGGGATATCTAGAATCTCTCAGGGGAATAGTAATGTGAGATGATGCTGGGTCCAGTGATCAATTTTGTCTTTTTTTGATGTGGGCACTGTTGGAGTAAGAGTTGGGTGGACCCTTTGGGACTCATAGTATGTAACTCTGAACACTGGTTGAAGTGTCTACTGCCCAGTGAAAGGAAAGGAGATCAACAAGGCATTATGTACTATGCACAATGTGTTGTGTGTATGAGGTCTCTTCCTGGAAACACTGGGTTAAGCTTTCTTTTTCTTTTTTCTTCCATTTTTTGGAAGGCTGCCCATGTGTGTGCCCATAGTTCTTACCCAATTATACTTAAAGTATGATATTTTTTGACAACTTAAGCCCAGTGCACTCCTGGCATGTAAAGTAGTTATTTTCCAAATGCAAGCAAATGTGGAAAACTTACCACACAGCATTGTGGGTTGGCGAAGGCAGGAGGTTGATGTACTCCTGGGATCATTGCTGTAAAGTATTTGTTTTATGGTATGAAAAAGCACGATGAGTGAACTTTTAAAGTTGGAAGTTGTTTTAAAATATTTATCAGCCTGAATGTTGTAGATTGTATGAGTGCTTTGAAGAGAGTTTAAATTTATTCAGTGACTTAGGTTTAGTGATTTTAGATTTAGTGTTAAACTTGACATTTTTTCTATTTGAATCTTAGGACTTCTCAACCGTGGCTAGACTTTACCCACAAGGTGCAATTGATCTTTAAGTTAAGCATGCACTGCGTTTTCTTCATATTCTGGGGTGAAAACAATTGCGTTTTTGCAAATGCTGATATACGAGACAATGCTTAGAGTATTCAGGGCTTGCAGGAATGAGTTAAAAGTACAGGGATATCTGTATCTCCTTTGGCAGTTGACTATTAAACTTAGAAAAAAAAATGTCTTTAAGCCTAAAAAAATTCACTTTTTTTAGCCATTTTCCATATATTTTTCATAGTACATACAACCAAGAGGAACAGAAGTTACAGCTTTAAACTGTTTGGGGGTGTCATATTTTTTAAAACTATGTATAAGAGTTTTTGAGTTAGAAAAGTATTACGACTTCATTGTAGGTAACTTAGAGAAAATATAAAAACATGCATGACCCTACCACACACAAATGTCTGTTTTATTTCATTTTTTAAAGCATTTTTGAGATCATGCTGTAGATTCCATTTTATCCAATCCTGCATTTTATTCCTTAACATTAAATCTCATGCCATTCTCACTTGTTCATAAGTATAATGTCTAATGGATGTATGAATCTGTGTAGGGCAACAGGAGCTCTGTAATAGTGGACATGTGCTTTTTGTATTTGGCATTTCCAACCCGAGGTTAGGATAAAAGTACTGACGTAGGGAGGGACCCTGTGCCAAATACTTGTTAATATTTTAGGTAGTTATTGAATGATCTAAATTGCTGCTCTCAAGGAGTGTTCAACACAGTGGTCCGTCAGCTATAATATAGTACTCAAAGAAAAATAGATGAACAGAAACTAGAGATTAACGAAGCTGAAGAAATAAAGAAAACCTGACCTAGTAATTCAAACAAGCAGTTCTCTTATTCAATAGTTCCATGATCACTTTTGTAGGAAGAAGTTTGACTGTAAGAAGTTATTAGACCTGACAGACAAATATAGTCAGGGATCGAATGTAGACATCAGTGAAATTGTGATTTCAGTTTCTAGAGCCACTCATTGGGAGCGTTAATCAGGTAATGTGATTACACAGATGAAAATAAAGCATCCTCCTTCCATTTCCCTGCTGTTTAAGTTTCTCCTGATTTTATCTGGTTAAAAAATAAGTCAGAAACATTTACTCCATGAAGTTCCCCAAAGTAAGAATCTTTAGCCACAAAAAAGAAGTAGATTTGTCTTTAAATTGAACAATGTGTGATGAAGTGTCACTTCCATAGAACCCTGTGTAGGGTTGTGGAACCCATTCAGCCAGACTCATATTAATCTTTGATTATTAACTGCTATTCACATGGACATTTAACCAGTTATATGTTACCATATTTCATATCGTAGGTTTTTGGAGCAAGGACTATGTTGTTTACTTTTACTTATTTTAAATAAATAGAACACAGTAAATATACAGTGAATAAATGCCACCCCTAGAAGCCCAGACCTCTTTTTCTTTGTCATGTCTCCACCATTAACTGCTCTTTCTTAAAATGTATATAATCTCTCAGACCGAATCTCTTCTTTAGGGATGTCACTTCTTTTTTGTGAACCTCTTCTTACCCTCCCTCCCCTACAACCCATGTAAAAATGTTAACATCAAATAAAATTTGTATGCTTTTTCTCTGTTGATCTGTCTTTTGTCAGTTTAATTTGCATTGAACCAGGAACCAAACCTAAGAGGGTAGAGGAAAAAAACTGTTTTTCCTCTCCTACAAGTATTCAAGCTAGAGGGAATGGTAAATGCGAAGGCTGTGAGGAGTCTGAGGAAGTATGTGAGCTGTTACGTGAATTATGTGTACATAATTTATCAATGATGGTTCACACTGATGAATCATTTATGGAAACTAATGGTCAGCGTCTTCCATATTGAATTTACTCAGTCTTGGAGAAGAATGTATGTTTCAATCAAGAGGGATTTATGGAAGACATTCTCTGTTCTAAACATTCAAGAAAGCTCTTAGAGTGTGTAATAATTCATCTTTGCCTCTATTTAAAAAGTTAAAATGGGAAGAAATACTGTTTTACAGTTATTTCGGGTTTTTTGTTTTAGTTTTTGTTTCTAACATGCATTAGAAATTTGGCAGTCATGTCATGTTGGTGTGATTTATTAGTTCTGGAATAAACAGCTCTATTTCTGGTATATGTAAGTATAGATGCTTCCTTGGCTTTTGCAGTAATAAACAGGTATCTAGCTCTTTCTATGATCTGGGCAACGTTGGAAGTGCTTCTCATGTATTCAGCAGCTGCCCGTGAGGGAGCTACTGGTAAGCTACCCCCATTCCATGTATCAAGCCCATGAAGTATCAGCAGGGCAGGAGCTGGAAAGTGGACCAGGTTCAAGCTCTCTGTCTTCAGTCTGTATTCTTAACCACTTATCTCTTCTGCCTCTGGCAAAATGGAGTAGTGGATGGAGTTCAGCGGGTATTTCCTCTTGGACTAGGCATTTAGCTCCTTGAGGAAGCAGACCAGGGTTACAGTGGCTGCTTGTTTAGCAAGAAGACTAATCTTTTCCACCTTCAGTTCCTGGCGGCTCCTCCTCCCTCCAGCCTCACCTGCACAAAATTCCAAGCACCAGTGTCTCTACATGGTGCCTTCTCCCCTTCTACAACCACCCCTTCCATCCCAATCCCGTTCCTTCCCTTTCTCTCAACCCCAAATAAGATTGTTCAGAGTGTAGACGTTGGCGTCATTCAGACCTTGGATTTGAGTCACAACTCCTTCAATTAATTATAGAGTTATAACGAGCAGGAAAATGACTTAACTTCCCTAAACCTAAATTTCCACATCTACAAAGTATCTATAAATAAGTCGGTCAGGAGGAAAAGTCAATTAAGAATCAGGTACAAAGCATAGAGCCTGACCAGTAGCAGGCCCTGAATGAATAATGGCCCTGGTTTTCATTTTAAGTCTCTTTGTAACGTCTCCTCAGATCCTTCACAACTATCCTTGATGTTCAAGTCAGTCCCATTTTACCCCCGTGAAAATGCAAAGGCTGGGGAAGCGGCCCAGTGGCCCGTGACACTGCACTGTTTAGCTTCACATTTCAGTGCTATCAAATAGCTGGAAGGCTGTGGTATCTCACCATTTCACTGATAACATTTTCAACATCTGAAAACAGGAATGACCTATTTTATTTTTTTTAACATCTTTATTGGAGTATAATTGCTTTACAATGGTGTTAGTTTCTGCTGTATAACAAAGTGAATCAGCTATATGTATACATATATCCCCATATCCCCTCCCTCTTACGTCTCCCTCCCACCCTCCCTATCCCACCCCTCTAGGTGGTCACAAAGCAGGGAGCTGATCTCCCTGTGCTATGCAGCTGCTTCCCACTAGCTATCTATTTTACATTTGGTAGTGTATATATGTCCATGCCACTCTCTCACTTCGTCCCAGCTTACCCTTCCCCCTCCCTGTGTCCTCAAGTCCATTCTCTACGAGGAGTGACCTATTTTAAATCCTGCATAAACTTTGGTTAAGTTGTTCGAGTCTGAGATGTCTGTGAACCCAGAAGAAAAACCACTAGGAAAGGAATGTCAAGCATGTGCATCGCATCCGCGATGCCGCTGTCTTCCCCGCCCACTTTCCTGCCCCTCCCAGTCCTGCCCCTTGTTGGCATGTTCAGCAGTGACCCTACACAAGTGACCGCCTTGGCTGTTGGGACCAGCTGGAAGCAGCCACAAAATTCCTGGCTGCTCTCTTTCAAAGATCTCTGCTAACCCCTTTGAAAATAAAGAGATTGTCATGTATCAAAGGGGACCGGGAAGGAGATAATTGAGACATCTTTCTGATGGGACGTGTGGCTTCTAGCACCTGCAGAAGCTTCCTGAAATGGTGGTGCTCATGCTTTAGGTAGAATCAACTTAAATCTCTGGGGACCTGCTCACATGTTGCTCGTACTATGTATGAGGAATGTGCATTTCTCTTCACATTTGATCGGTGTACTTCTGTTCTCATGTCATGCAGACATTAGGTTCAGGAAGAAAATCACCATGTACCTTTGATGGTTTCAGGTGACTCTTAAATTTCATTAACTCACAAAGTATGAATTGAATGGAGCAGTCTGTTTTTGTTCTGGGGGAGTTTTATTTCAGAGTTTATTTCAGGGGGTTAATCTGGATTGGGGAGGGATTGAATTTTTCAAGATAATCCCAAGAGACTGCAGGGGTGTTTGATGTTTTGATTCTAGAAGGATATACATTCCCTCTTCTCCATTTCTTCCTTCTGACCTAGCAAGTGTAAGGCCCTATCAGGTGTTAGTCTGTGCGATCCTGTTACACTCACATCCCGTAGCTGCATCCAAGTGCTTTGAGGCTGACTTAACACAGATTAATTTAACAGTTGCTGTGTGAATGCAGATGCTCTCTGCTGCTTATTTCTAATAAGTTAATCAAGCCATATAAAAAATATTTTTCCTCTTTAAGAAGTCTCATCTTCCTATGAAGCTGTAGAGCAATAAAGAAAAACTGAAACGCTTAGGACTAAAATTAGTGTATTATATTTAAAGCTCTTCTCCTCAGACTGATGATGACATGCTCCTCTACTGAATTTCTAGTCAGATGCTTATTCATAAAAATAAGACTGATATAAATGGTAGTGTTCAAATGTTACACCAGTCTGTTTTTGCCGTTTGACCTTTCACAGTAGCTAAATAAATATTTTTTGCACTGAGAAAAGAATTATTTAACATTCGTGAGCGAGCGGTATGTCAAGTGAATTCAGAATCTGAATGCAACAGATGAGACCCCAGGTAAAAACGTGAAAACATACTGATGTCAAAGAGAAAACCAAGCTACACTGTGTTAGAGAAGCAGTTCTGGAGGGAGAGATATTTATAAGCATAATAGATACTTAGGAAAACTAACACAATTATTATAAAAGTCATCTGGGAAAATCATTAAGTAAGAATAGACAAAAAAACTCAGGAAATATGTCGATATAGAAATTAAAATTGCATAGCATATGCAAAGAGAAGCCAAAAGGACAAAATGGAAGTCTAGAAATAAACTTGTCTGTAGATTGGAAATGAATGCAAGATAAAAGTGGTTTTCCACATCAGAGGGGGAAAAGATAGATTATTCAATAAATGGCGTTGTTGATATCTGTCCATAGAGATTATTTAGTTTCTGTAACAAAAGGCAAATTTCTTTATTCTGTAAAGTGTTCTTACAAATCAATTAAAATTACTACATATGATCCAGACAAAACTATAACTTGAAAAGATACATGCACACCTATGTTCATAGCAGCACTACTGACAATAGCCAAGACATGGAAACAACCTAAATGTCCATCGACAAATGAATGGTTAAAGAAGATGTGGTATATATATATACCATGGAATATTATTCAGCCATAAAAAAGATTGAAATCATGCCATTTGCAGCTACATGGATGGGCCTAGAGATTATCATACTAAGTGAAGTAAATCAGAAAGAGAAAGACAAATACCATATGATATCACTTATATGTGGAATCTCAAATATGACACAAATGAACTTATCTACAAAACAGAAACAGACTTGTGGACATAGAGAACAGACTTGTGGTCACCAAGGGAGAGAGGGAGTGGGGAAGAGAAGGATTGGGAGTTTGGAATTAGCAGATGTAGACTATTTATTATATATAGAATGGATAAACAAGTAGGACCTACTGTATAGCACAGTGAGGTATATCCAATATCCCATAATAAACCATAATGAAAAGAATATGAAAAAATACTACATATGAAAATCATAAGAGAAAAATGAGAAAAGCACTTTAAAGAACTTTTATTATGAAAAAAATTAAAACATGCAAAAGAGAATAGTGTGATGAATCCCCAGGTACCTGTCACCCAGGCTCAGAAATTATAAACTTATTGCCAACTTTATTATCTGTTATCTTGTTTTACCTGTAAATACCTCCCCTCCTCATTCTCCTCTTCCTCACTGGGTTATTTTGAAATAAATTCAGTCATATAATTTTATCCATACATACTTGGTTATGAACCTCTGAAAGAATTGAAAAGAAATCGACCCGAAAAAAGAAAGAGGGGAAGAATTTTAACAAGTAGTAGTATTCAGGAAAAAAAATAGACATAGCCAATAAACCTATAAAGATATGCTCAATCTCATTAGTAATCAAAGAAATGCAAATTAAAACAGTGAGATAAGTGTTTTTTTTAACCTTCTGATTGGCAGAAACTAAACAGTCTTGCCAGAGTCAGGAACTATGTGAAGAAACACATTTTCTCCTACTGTCAATGCTACAAGAGCATTATCAAGAGCAATCATTCACAACTTTATGTGCATACCCCTTGATTTAGCAATTCTAGGAATTAGAACTATAGTATATAAGTGCCCACAGATGAGGATGTTGTTGGAGCATTATTTGTATCACTTAAACAAACCTGTTTTTTCACTATGTTGCCCAAACCGGAATGTTATGCCATCATAAATGAAAAATAATGTTAAGTGAAAAGAGAAATTTTCAGAAAGCAGGCATAATAAATTACATTAAGGAAAGTTTTACATATAAAACGAAATTTCTGTGCATAAAACGTATCTGAAAGATTCAAGTAAATCTAACAAAATTTGCCTCTAGATGGTGAGACGGTGGAATGGAGGAGACAGTAGTACATATGTATTTATCATTGTTACCTTAGGTAATATTTGGATCTTTTTAACCGTAAGCAGATACTTTAGAGGTGTCCCACCAAGATGTCTCACCACATCTCACCACAAGGATGTATAACTCCTTGGTTCTGTCATTCCTGGTAGGTGATCAACTGGCTTCTAACAGTTGTCCCCAGAGACTTCCTTCCACAGACAAGCCATCCCATTCCATTTAAAACATCTCTAATTTTAGGAAGACATGTATTTTGATGTGATATCTAGAATCCTCCCAACTGTTCTTCTAAGGAACATTACTTTTATAAAGTTGAAAATAGCGATTTTTAGTGTATTATAAAACTAGGTCATTTCAGTGAATTTCATCTATTTATTTTCATGGGTAACTGATTCTTATATCAAAACTTGCTTTTGAAAGTATTGGAAATATAAAATATTACTTAAGGCTCATTTGCCCTACATTGAACATCAAGAAGTAACTTCTTCACTGCGAAGTTTCTAGTGTGGATGCTTATAATATCCCTTCTCAAATTGATACTAATACTAGTGATGGAATTCTTATCAATTTAATGGAAATATTCTCTCCCCACTGAACTTAATTCTGAGATTTGTTATATTTTCTGCATTTTAACCCAGAAAGTTATTGAAAAGACTTGACCACGATACAATATTTGTCTTTATCTTATTTTATACTTTCTTAACAAATGGGAATTATAACTGACTTTTTAATTTAAGGTTGAATATAGACCCTCTTAAGGTAATAACAAATGTTTTAATGACTACGTGGGTATGGAGCAGTATAATAAAATGTACATTGTTTAAGATAGAAAATATTTGTGCAGTATTATGCTGAATTAAAACTGTAAATTGAGGTTGTATCAGGGATAATGTAAACCAAATATGAAACATGGAGAACTTCTTTCCAATTTACCAAGATGTTTGTAGTATAAAGACTCACTCACTTGATATTCTTTACAGCTTTGTAAGAAAGGCAGGGCAAGTACTATCTCAAAATAAAATATGAACAAAATTAGGTTCAGTGAAACTGCATAATTTGCCCCAAATTGTGGTAGACAGTTGGGTTGAGGTTGGAACCCAGGCTCTTGAGACTTAATGTAGAAGTAACCTAACCAGGGCACCTCTCTATGACTCCTATGGTAAAGTCTGAAAGAACAATAACCAATAACTTTTGATTTTCAAAACTTCATTAGTTTTGAAGGCATCTCTGTTACTTATCCTTTTCTTTGGTTTATATATTAAACATTTAACATTGAAGCTTTTTTTTTTTTCCATCTTAAGGTTGATTTTCCCACTCATTTTATGGATCGAAACTATTATCAAAATTCATTCCCATTCCACACTGGTTATAAAAGTTGGAGGTTAGGGCTTCCCAGGTGGCGCAGCGGTTGAGAATGCCTGCCAATGCGGGGGACACGGGTTCGAGCCCTGGTCTGGGAAGATCCCACATGCCGCGGAGCAACTAAGCCCGTGAGCCACAATTACTGAGCCTGCGCGTCTGGAGCCTGTGCTCCGCAAGAAGAGAGGCCGCGACAGTGAGAGGCCCGCGCACCGCGATGAAGAGTGGCCCCCGCTCACCGCAACTGGAGAAAGCCCTCGCACAGAAACGAAGACCCAACACAGCCAAAAATAAATAAATAAATAAATAAATTTATTAAAAAAAAAAAAAAAAGTTGGAGGTTATAGCAAGTACAGTAATACTGAATTTTTCTAAACCTGTCTTTGACCTAAATAAAGATTTTTAAATTTCTTATAACATCAGTGATTAAAAAAATTCAACCTCTTTTAATAAAAATCTAGTATTGACTATTTCACTTTAAGTTTTGCCTATTCCAGAAATAGAGGTAGGATTTATTTTTGCTAATTTTCTTAAGTGATGTGAGTGACATTATCTTAATTTTGAAACATGTAATAGGGCAACATTTAATAGGATTGAAATGGTTCTGTGAAAAAATGGGTATGAAGCTCGGTGAAAAAAGCACGTGATATTCCCATCTTAGAAAAGTGTTAGTTACTGCAGTAAACCCGCAGCGATATTGTTGGCAAAGCTCATCAGGAGGAGGCATCAGGCTAGGGATGTCTGGTGGAGCAACTTGAGTTTTCCTAGTTTCTCAACGTTCTTAGCTTGGTTGCCAAGGTATTTCACCTGCCCTGGATGGGTCTTTAGCTTTAAAACCCAATGGGTATTTACCAAGCCACTTATACCCACAAACATGTTACAGTGAAACTCCAGCATAATCACCTTAATGGTTACAAAAACTTCTTTTGCAATACCCCATCCTTGGGAACTAACATCTGGATTCTGGGTACCATTTCTTTTCCTTCATCTTGCAGCCTTGTCCATAGTTTACATAGTATGACTAGGCAACTCACATGTGCTCCTTACAGCCATGTAGATGTGACCTAATGGGGCATACACAATTGGTTATCTCTGAGGTGTCGGCCATCTGTGCAGGTCAAGGGCCTTCCACAGGCCTTTCTGAATTCTTGAATGCTTTTTATTTGTGAATCACTGTGATGTCTTAACTGTTATCGTTTCTTTTGAAAACTCACCTTACACCTCTCTGTTTCTTTATCTGTAAAGTGGGAATAATTAGAAAAGTACCTAACTTCTAGCATTGTTGTAAGGATTAAAAGAAATAATATAGCCCGTAGGACATAGTATATGCTCAGTAAACATTTATTATTATTACTACTCTGTAAGCCAGCATTGATGATTGGCTTATAACATCTTCTATTTGCCAGACATTTTCAGTGGCTCTGCCAGTGTACACACCCATGTGTATATGTGACAGCGTGTAACCTTCTTAACCCTCTGCCTTCCGCATCAGTTCTTATCCCCAGAGTAAAAGAACTCAGTCATCCACAACCCTGTCTTGCAGTTCCATTTTTCAATAGAAAATTAAAAGCACTTTATCTTTCCTTTGGTTTCATTGCTTTCTTTCCTCTTGTAATGTGACCATGCCTAAAATGCAGGCAAAAATAAGGAAATTGTAAAACACACTCAGGCTATTCATATTAAATGTAAAACATTTAAGTCAGATTCAAGGTAATTTGTGGCTTGTAAAAACTTCCAAGGCTCATGTAATGGACAAGTAATGTAATTTTCTGAAAATTTTAATTAGACTCTTTGTGTTGGTATTTCCAAGTTCAGATTTACATGACATCATTAGCATCCCTATTTTTGCTTCTTAAGCAATTTGCATGCTCATTTAATTCCTACTCTGTTCCTATGAGGTAGGTTCTGTTTTATCCCCAAATTTACAGATGAAGAGCCCAAAATCATAGCCTTTTGTCCACGATCACAGTTAGGTGTTAGAATTTAAGCCTATGCAGTCTGATTTCAAATTCCCTATTTTTTCTTCTCTAGAAAGTCTATAAATGAATTGTTTTCTTAGACTTGTGATAAAGCTAGAAAGAAACTTGAGAACCTGTAGCCCAGCCACACCCCATAATGTTTGCAATATTTGTTGCCATTTTTTCAATAGATAAGTTGAGTTTAAGGGAAAGCCTGTGAATTGACACCAGCACCAAAACCTGGTGAGAAGGTCAGGAAGGCTACTACTTTTTTAAAATCAGAATTTTTAAAGGTGTTAATTCATGTATCTTCTGCCTAATAGGTTTCCTATGTTGATTAATTTATACTATCCTCATTTTTACACAGATGCAGTAGACTTTGAATTTGTTGAAATGTGAATTTCACCTCGCATTGTTGAAATCTTGAATTCTTATCGTGACTCCAGCTGTTTTTTCAACAAGTTTGATTTAGAGGTGGGAGTTAGTGGGAATTAAATCACTGGTAAACCCTTAGATGGAATTTTTGGCCAATAGTTCTTTAGGATTCTGCCCCTTCTCCCCTACTCCTGACACTGGGCTTTGTCTGAAGAATTTACAAAAGGAAATTGATTTAAGATACCCAGGCTGTGGTTTTCCTTTGTTGGCTCCGTACCACCTCTTAACTTGGCCCCAGTGCCTGTGATGCATGCGTTGCTGTGTCAAGTGGAAGTTGGGTTAGTTCTGACGCTCTGTTGACTCACCCTGCCAAGAAGGGAAGCTCTGACGCGGGTCAGTTGTGGTCACTGCAGCAACGGTTTGTTGATTGCAGGGAGCATTCCACAGCTGCTGATGTAACTGAAGATGATTGGGGGTCAGCTCTCGCTCAGATTCAAACGGACCAATCAGAAGACTTGGCACTCGGTTTATCAGCTGTTTGAGTTCTGTGAAGGAAGCATTCTTTTAAGTCTGTGTTTAGGTTTCTATTTGAGAACTCTGTTCTCAGATATTACTATCTTTTTGCAAATTACAACATTATAAAAATGTGTAACATCCAAAGTTGGGATGGGGGTTACAAATTACTTGGCACCTGTTTAATTTGTTAGTGTGTGAAATGCAATTCTCTAACCAGGGTGAAAATTCTCTTTGTAAAACACTGCTGCTCTGCCTGAAAATTCTGATTAATAAAATGCTTCTCGTAAATTGTATATTGAGTTTTTTAGAAATTGTGGCTGCTTTTAAAATCTGGTAATTTGCAGGAAATGATCATGGAATATCCCATAGTTCTCAAAGTGTAATCTGGGGGTGGGCTAAGCAATCTATTTAACAATCCCTCTGGTTGATTCCGATGGAAGCTAAAGTTTGAGAACCACTAATATAATTTTACATATAGAGTTACAATCTGTTGACCTTGAGTTTCTAGAAAAACAATGTTTTGTATCTTTGGCAAGGTAAAGGATGATTTTTCACATAATCATTTGATAATGAGTAACCTTTGAAATTAAGGTATGTCCACATGATAAAATGCATTCTTTTCAAGGTCGAGGAGGGGTACATCTTTGGCTTTTCTGTCTTTTTCTTTCCAATTATTTGGTTTTGTGCATTGACACACCTTCCTTACTTACTTCTCATCTCTTACTTAACATTGCATCATGGTGTTTATTGTAGCCTCTGCAGTTCAAGGTATTGATCAGCCTTTTCTACCATATTAAAATGTACAGACTCCATCTAAAATCATGATTCAGAGTAATCCAATATATACAAAAGTATAAGGATGTCACAGTCTTTTCCTCCAGTCTATATAAAATTGCAAAAACCTTATTGCTTGCCAAGAAAGTAGGCACTAATGCTATAGAAAGCCTTCCTTTTCCTTTCGTTGGACCAACTAGCAAAGCAAATAAATGTCAGTTTGCTTTTCGATTCACTTAGACTTCCATTTTGTGCTTGCGATTGATAACTATTAACAGATACTGTATTGTTGTATCCATTGGAAACTATCCACTGACAGATTATTTGTGAAATTGAGAGAAGGATGTTTTATAAATTCTTTTAATCTGTTGGTTTAATCCTATATTTTGATCCTAGAACATGTATGATATTTGTGCATACTTTACATAATTTGCCATTTTCCCAAAGGGTTTAAAACAACTTTTACTGTGGAAAATTTCAAACTTGTATCTCATCTAGCTTCAACAACTGGCTACATTTCACTGTTCTGCTTAGCACAGCCCCCAACACACACGTGTTTTTTGTTTGTTTTCTGTGGTATTTTAAAGCAAGTCCCAAGCATCATATCATTTTACTTGTAAACACTTCTACCCATAGATTCCTAAAAGTATTTGATATCATTTAAACAGTACAGGCAAGATAAAGGCCACCAGAAAATAGTACATGGTTTACTCTTAGTTTAGGCAGTCCTTGTAAAATACATTAGAGCCCTTATAAGTTTCTTAAAATATTCATTAGAACCACAAAAAAATACCTATCAGACAACTCTCACTTCAGGGGATGACGAGTTCCCTAGGAAGCCCTTTGTTTATAGAACAAATATGTATTTTGTTTCATCAGTAAAGTCCTAGAGACAGCCGTGACTCATATCCACTAAATGAATAAACAGAAATAGGATCCCCCCTGTGTTTTTAATTTATCCCTGGGATGGGTGACTAGAATATTTTTATGTTATTGCTAAGTGTTTTTTTTTTTTAACTTTGAGTTATATTATTTGAATTTTAGAAATAAATACTTCTTTTTTTTTTCTTTTTTAGTTCTATCTAGAGTTTCCAAACGAGAGATTGTAGCTCCTAAAGTTTGTCTGGTTTCGGTGTCTTGGTTTCTGCTGTCAGCCTCTGAAGGTTTCTGTAAATTCCCAGCAGGGAAGGGGTCCTGCTGGGAGTGTTCTCCTGTTTTGATGAACGAGCCTTCCTCACCCCAGCCCATCCCCGGCAACTTGTTTTGTGACAGTGAACATTCTTAGAGTGTGATTTCTACTTTTTTTAAAAGATATAATTGACATATAACATGCTAATTTCAGGTGTACAACATAACGATTAGATATCTGTATATATTGGGGAAAAAATCACCACAATAAGTTTAGTTAACGTCCATCATAATACATAGTTACAAAATTCTACTTCTAATTGTAATATTTTTAGTCCAAGTATAAAGCATGGGTTTTCACTTGGGTTTGAAAAAAAAGGCAACATAACCAATTCTTTCAAACAAAAATATAGGTTGGGTAGGACCTAAATTTATAAAATAGGTTAAAAAAAAAAAACCATTTGCTTTCACTGAAAACTTAAAAGACCTTTCTTTTATTTGGCCTCCTCTCAAATACTGAAGCACCTCTAAGGAACCCCAGGGCTCCTGAGAGCACAGTTTGAAAACCAATGGTCTAAGGGGGCTAGTTTGTAGTTTCTCAGGGGAAGGGTCTTTCTAATCTTTTACAGATCTAGCAGCAGAAGACAGATTTGCCTTGGAGTCGGGGCCAAGACTTGACCCTAGCTTAGAAACCAGCTTTATTTTTTAAGAAAACAACCAGCCTGTGTTCTGATTACAGTGTCTGCCTTGTAGGTTACTCAGAGCTTAGATACAAGGAAGTGATTGGCACAAATTTCTACAATAGCGTTCCTGAAAAAATAGATCACGTAGATCGAGATAAATAAACTGTCCTTTAAAGATCCACATTTTGAAAATCATTTGTGCATCAAATGGCTGTAGATGCCAAAGATGAATTGAAGGTCAACTTCTGTCTTAAATTCAAATTTCAGGTTTTCTAAGGGGATAAAACATTGCAGTAACTTACTAAGAGCCTAAACAAGCTTGTACACATTCAAAAATAACATTCCCTAGAGTCTTGACAGCTCCATGATGGAGTAGAATCATCAAATCATCTATTTATTTACTTCTTTAAAGATTTATCATGATTGTCCGGTGATTGCATCTATATGTAGTGGGGGGTGTGTGTGTGTGGTGTGGTAGGGGGCGTCCTGCAGGGTGAGAGGGTATGGAATGTGGTGTATGTGTGGGTGTGGAGGAGGTATGTGGGAGGGGTGTGTGATATGTGAGGGCGGTGTGTGTAGGTGTGTATGTGTTTGTGTGTGATGGGGTGGGGAGGTGGTGTGCAGAGTGGGTGTGTGGTATGCGGGGGGTGTGAGTGTGTATGTGTGTGTAGTGTTCTCATCCAGAGAGGCAATGGGGTGCAGTATGAGAGGATTACAAATGTGTGTATGTGGCAAGACTATTTCTAACAGACAATTCCACATATGCGGGACACCCCTAGTTTGGTGAAATTGGGGAGATGGAGGTCTAAGGTGAGGAAGAGGGAAAGGCAGGTAGAACTCTTACACTTCCAGTATCTTCCAGGTAAGGCTTTCATTTAACCTCTGTTGAAGGACTCCCCATGTGGCAAATGAAAATATCTACTTAAGAATGAGTTTGAGATAATAGCCAAGTGTGTCCACTTCTCTAACTAGTTTGCAGTTTTCCTGATATATGAATAGGGAAATTTAAAAACTGAGATTTTGTGGTGGTTGAAATGAAAGAGGAGGTCTACATGAAGTAATTGGATTGAGTTTGCATTTAGGTTAAGCAGAAAACTCTTCTGGAATTTGCATGTCTTTTCATGGTTCTATGATTACTAGTTAGGAAGTTGTATAAAATTAAATGATTTATATCGATATGTACTTGAATGTCCTAAGTTATGGAAGTTGTGTATCTAATGTGGCTGTTTTCAATCCCTATAAGCTTTCCGAGAGATGGGGGAGGTCTTGAATTCCTGAGTGAGAAACTCTGGTGCTACTGTAGAGGTAATCATCTATGTTTGCCAGCTTCAACTTGTTGATAAGCTAAGAATTTAAGAAGGTAATTCTGATCCTGGCTTTATCTTTGGCTTGCTATCTGATTATGCACAGGGCACAATTATAATAAGGGATAATATCTCTTGCTGCCTTTTCACTAGCAATAGTGTGAGTGCAAAACTCTAAAAATAGTGGAAGATGGATACTCGTATATACAGAGAGATGTGGTGAAATGTTAAAGTGGTGGACGATTTTGAAGGAGAATCTTAACTGAAAGTAGAGTGGTGAAAATTTTATTTTTAGTCCTTTGTAGATCCCTTAGATATTTGGAAACATTTAGGTAATAAGAAATATCAAATATTTTTACTCCAGGAAAATGGTCAGCAGTGTTTTTTTTTAAACATCTTTATTGGAGTATAATTGCTTTACAATGTTGTGCTAGTTTCTGCTGTATAACAAGCAAATATATATATAATCGTAGACAGGCAAACATTGCTTTTCCTCTAAATGCTGTACTGCTTTAACACCTTTGGAAAATTCGACAAAGGAATTCCAACATCAGAGAAGTCAGTATAAAATATTGAATGTCATTTTGTTAGATGTCTGAAATCAAAGTTGTTAACAAGGTTAAGTTCTAGATCAGAGCCAGGAAGAGAGGTTTATTATCTAGTCATCCAAAAATAGATCTCTATTTTGATGGAGGAAAATTTTCTTATATTGGTTCTGATTGTTTGGATAATGAAAGGGGAGCGTTTTCCTTTATTATCATTGTTTATCAGTTAACAGCCAAAAAGATGTAGAACAAGATTGTGCACCTAATCCATAGTCTAGTCTCCCTAGTAATTGTAATGAATAATTAAGACATTCAAACTTAGTTTGGATCTAGCATCACACAAACATTAGGCTGGTCCTAAAATCAAGATGTTGGCCAGTGTATTAATAAAAATTGCATATATGATATTAATAGGTTTCTTCCGATTACTCAGGAATTATCAGATTTTGTATCTTCTCTTTGACATTGTTTCAGCAATGAAGTATACATAGTGAACTTCTAGTATAGAATACATGAACTAGGAAGACCACTTATCCATTCACTCACGTCTTATTTGAAATCAAGCCAATTCTTCATTCATTTTGACCTTTGGGGTCTTTCTGCTAAGACATTAACGTAGGCACTTAAGGAGGACTCTGTTGTGAGTCAGCACAAAGGATTTTCCTTAGAAATGGTTTTAAAACTCAAAAGACTATATAATTATTTTTTTAAAAACTAAGTTGAAATAACCAAATATTTGTGTGTTCTTTGGGCAAGGCGGCGCTGTGTCAGCAGATTCAGGACTTGTGGAGATAAAATATACGCCGTGGATGCTAAACAAATATCCAGGTAATAAGGCAGATAATAATATACTGCATAATGGAAATGGAAATGAACTACTCCTGGAGTAGTTCAGGCGTAGGAGAGATTTTTTTTTAATGTAGGGGAGAGCTAAATTTATTAAAGAGGAGTGACTTTTACATCTTGGATTTTATAAGTCTAATTCATTGCACTTGGGGCCCTGTTCTTTTTGTAGATTTTGGTTAGAAAGAGCTGTAGTTTGCCAAATTATCTAACTGGTGCAAGGTGCAGATTTAACTGTAAGGCTGAGCTAAAATCAGAATTCAGGAATATGGCATATGTATTATCAATTTAATTTTTTCCCCTTATACTGTGTTATGACTGGTGAGCCTTAAATGCCATATATGAGGTGTAACTTCTTACCACAGCAGAGCATTTTTATCTTGAGTTTGTTTGTTTGTTTGTTTGTTTTTAATTGTCCCTATTTGCAAGATTAATCCTCCATCTAGGGGCAAAACTAGAACCATCGGTTGTTGTCTAAAGATTAGATGGGCAGCTTGGGGTTTTTTTGGAGCTGTTTCATGTGGTGAGGAGTTTGTTCTAGTATTTTTCCTTGTTTTAGAAAATAAGATGTGAGCAGAAAAACCGAATTAATTATCACCATCTCTTGTGAAGTAGACACCCATCTGTATAAATTGAGTGTCAAATTTGAGCTTCACGGCTTATCATTCTGAAAGTTTGAGATTCCAGACTTGGCTATCTTTCAACCATATTGTGTTATGTATAACATTTTTCACTTATGAGAGCAATTAGTTGGATTTCTCAAATGAATTATGTATTAGTTCAAGTCAGTTGTCAATAAATTAAACTTTATAATTCAGAGGGGCTTGTTATGATTGGGTGTTTTTACTGAGTTGTTCATTTTGGTTCTAAAATGTTGTGCATCAATGCTGAAGTTTTACTTTATGCAGTAGACATTTTCTTATTATTTAAGCATGCCTCCAGTACACAGTTGATGTTTCCGCAAGAGTTTGATAATCTTTGTCTTGGCTTAGTAAAAGGAGCCAACAAATACTTTGATTGACTGGCTGAGTATATTGTTCTAGGCTCAGTTGTTTTTGTTGTTGTTGTTGTTTAATTTATTCATTATTTTTGGCTGCTTTGGGTCTTCATTGCTGCGCATGGGCTTTCTCTAGTTGCGGCGAGCGGGGGCCACTCTTCGATACAGTGCACGGGCTTCTCACTGCAGTGGCTTCTTCTGTTGCAGAGCACGGGCTCTAGGCGCGCGGCCTTCAGTAGTTGTGGCTCGTGGGCTGTAGAGCACAGGCTTAGTAGTTGTGGCGCACAGACTTAGGTGCACCGTGGCATGTGGGATCTTCCCGGACCAGGGCTCGAACCCGTGTCCCCTGCATTGGCAGGCGGATTCTTAACCACTGCGCCACCAGGGAAGCCCTAGGCGCAATTGTTTTTAAAGAAAAAAAAAGTTTATAGAACCACTGTGAACTGTCATATTTAGTGCTAGACAACCTTGGTGCTCCTTGGATAAAAAAATGAGTATTTTATTTTATGGGCCTTTTCACTACTTTAGTGATAACATCAATTTATATTACCCAAGAATGGATATACTCAAAGGAAAATAATAGAATTCATTCTTAGTAGTGAACTCCCATCAAAAGATGGTGTTGGCTGTTTAAGTAAAAATGTTTTTCCTGCTTTGTTCTTTTCTGTGGCGGTGAGGGAGGAAGGAAGGGAAGAATTACTGCTAAAACTACAGATTGCTGAGTAGAAGTAAAGTCTTTGTTTGGGTGTCAGGCTCACATATTTGTGCTGTCCAGACCTGACACATTTAGAAATAGGAATTTGCCTTTGGCCATAATCGTTGTCAAACAGTTGAGCCATTGCTAAGTATTTTTAATGTTACAGACTGTCTTATGGAATATTCTGAATATCCAAAGCAAGTTATCTTGAGGATTTTATGAGTTTTGTAAACATGGAGAGGTACTTGCTGCTCAGAGCCTGTGCCTAAAATTCAAAGACAATTGTTAGTTGGTGTGCTTTTCAGCTAGAAGCCACTATTGTCAGGGACAAGCATGTCTCCTTATGAAGAGTCCTTGTTCTTTTCTGCAGAGATTTGGTCGTCCTTTGAAAAGTTATGCATTGCTACCTCCAGAGAAACACTGAGAAACTTGGCGATCTTCAAACAGAAATTCAAAACAAGAAAAGTTTTCTTTTGTGGATGGTTTAAAACTTTTGCCTAAATCTAATCTGTGACTAACTATAAGGGCCTAATTATAGCATTTATTTTTAAAAATAACAGTACAAATTCTGCTGCCTTAAACATTACATACAAAATGCTCTGTGTCTAGTTTTGTTTGTGAATGTAACCTTCATATGAATTATAGTCTATGCATTTCTCATTGGAAGCATAACTAGTCTGCCTTTTGTGTGACGTTGAAAGCTTTCTAGCTTCTTTTTTTAATTGTTTTTTTAACATCTTTATTGGAGTATAATTGCTTTACAGTGTTGTGTTAGTTTCTGCTGTATAACAAAGTGAATCAGCTATACGTATACATATATCCCCATATTGCCTCCTTCTTGCATCTCCCTCCCACCCTCCCTATCCCACCCCTTTCTAGCTTCTTTACAGTGAAAATTAGCACAACTTTTTCATGTAATATTTGCAGAAAACATTATTTAAGAAATAGTGAGGTTAGGTGTATTATATTAATTACCTTTTACTTACCTGGTGCTTTTTATTTATCACCATAGATGAGCTCCACAATATCAGAAAACACATGTTAAAAAATCTGTAAAAAATAAGGTCTTCCTTATTTAGGAGCTGGGCTGACCTCTCTCTCACTTGTATGAAAATGGGAAAGTCAGAAGTAATTTGTATTCTCTGTTGTGACCTCAGTAGTGACTCGCATGCTGGGTATTGTGGAAACACAAGCACTAATTTTTCCTCCTCTTGGGTATGTGCTTCAGTTCAGAGTTATGATAGCCGTGTCTTCTGCCTTTTCTTTTTTTAGTCTTTATTCACCCATTGTTTTTATTTAGCATCACTTTATTGAATATTAAAGATGTGATTTTGGAATCCCAGGATGTGATTTAAGCACATGCACCTGTCATCAACCTTCTCACATTTATTTCACAAAATGAAAATCTAACTTTTAACAACCCCCCTTGATTCAGTTTACCTGTATAGTTTAAAAGGCAAAAGACCTAGAATTTTATTGGGACCTTATAAAGTTCTTAACTTTTCACTTTTTTGCATGTTCCTGAATGTTCATGACTTGCTTTTGAAGTATTTGGGGCATTGGGGAACACAGCTTCTTTCCTATCATCTCTTTTCTTGCTCTGCATTCTACATGTCATATCATTACTTTGCCTAAAGCCAAATCGGATGCTTTATTATAATGAGTTCTGCAGGCACTTGGTAACACTCACTGCTCTGTTCCCTCCAGGACTTCTTTTTGGTTTTATTTATTTTGTTTTACTTAAAGTGACCTGCTTAAATTTTGCTTGACCATCCATTTCAAATCTCTTGCAATGTTTTTCAAACTCTGTTCCAAATATGTTAAATTTGGAATGGAAGGGTTTCAAGGCCAAATATGTTTGGGAAAACTTGGTGTAAAAATAGTCAAACTGGCTTCATTATTACAGGATTTTCTCAAAGCCTCCAATATCCATCTTGAAGGATCCATTTCCCATATGTGTTTGACAATGGAATTTCCCCTCCAGCAGGAAATAACTGTTAAAGTCTTTTGGAAACTCTTTTTGAGAACATTGAGAAATTAATTGAGGCGTACATTAATTCTTTGAAAAACATGTCTTGAACTCCACCAGGCCATTTGGAGTATACATTATTCGTGGTGTATATGTATACATACACACACACACACACACACACATATGTATTTTTAATAATTTATTGGTACGAGCTTGCAACAAAAAATGTCTTAATGTAAAAGAAGCTTTCTATTAAAAATGAATTTTTATACTGTGGCTAAATAAACAGACCGAAAAATTCTTAACATCTTGAAATTTGCTACAGCTCCTTCACCCTGTTAAGAATTGTTGTGATTCACTGATAGTACACTGAGTGGACTTCATGAACCTATATTAGAGATTTTGAAAAGAGCTAAAATAGCCATTAACCTGCATGAATTAAAATATCTTAGATGGTTTAAAAATACTATTTAACACTTGGTGAGTGAGATCTGCCACACTGAGCTTGCAGGTTATGGCTGGGAATGACACATGGGCTGCAGTGTCATTACTAGTTTGTCTCTCTTAGAAACCACTTGGCAGGCAGACATCTTGCAGATAAATGAGGAAAGATTGTCTATTTCAGGTAGCATAAGACATTCTTTACCAGTGTGTCATCTCTGGTTATACAGTCAGCATTTTCTTGAGAGCAGAAAATCCTCTCTTAGAATTCCTGAATAAACAGCAAACATCTTTGTGGGGTTAACTCTCAGGAGATTTCAAGGACTCTATATGCATTAGTTCAGTCTCACCAGATGTCTCTGGAAGCTTCTCATCCTGGAATTCCTTCTTTTCTTTCTTCCTGCTAGACACAAGTGGAGTCATTATGGTTCGCTCTTAAAACAAATTGCTTACCATCCACTTTATGTATATTATTGAATTTTAATCCTCATAATAACCTGTGAGGTGGGATGTTAACATATCCATTTTAGAGATAAAGGAAATCAAAAGTCAGAGTTAAGAAGTTCCCCCCAAACAGCAGATACGTAGTAGACACAGCATCTTTTCCTTTTGATACCAAGGTTTATAATGGTACCTTCAGGTGTGGGTTTCCTCACCTGGTACCTCCTACAGGTACCCTGAACCTGTAAGTCCCTTGAGGTCTCTAGAGTTCTTTTAGTGATAGATTAAACTAGTTCATAGTTGCAGGTACAAGACATAAAGAAGTTTCTGGAAACAAGAAAATTTTAGTCATGACTTGTCATAGGGTTTTTGATGTTATGTAACCTGTTAGCATACACTTTTTATTCCAGTAGAGTTAATAAATTATTTAAAGGGATTCCAGTGGTTTAGCCCTCTTTCCCTTTGTCCAGCTCATTCATTATGAAATGAATGGATAGGATTAGAAAGTCTTCACTCAAGGAGAGAAGATCTGGCTGGATTCCTTGGTCTTGGAACGCTAGTTATGAGTGTGTGACCTGCCAATTCACTTTTCATGTGAATTTTGCTCAGAAGCAGTTATCACCGCTTGTGTGTGTGTGTGTGTGAGATATCACAGCTGTGTGCCTCTCTTGGTTTATTTGAACAAATTCGTTTAAAAAGTCTTGCTCACATAAACAGTCCATAGTTAGATTTCTCCATGGAACTTAAATCTTTCCAACACAATGTAATGCCTCTCTTCCTCAAGGGCAGGACATAGATTGTATTGCAAGCTCTTTCTCTTATTTTTCTGTAGACATGTCAGAAAGACATTCCTGTGGTTCGGGAATGGACTAGCAATGCAAGATTCCAGATCATTCTGTCCCCAGGTTACATAAGCACAGTATTCCATGACGGAACAGCAACCGTGCACAGCTCCATGAAACATCGGCTAGTTTTGAAAATTAAAATAATTTCTTATCACTCAAGGCAAGGAAATGTACATGGATGGATGTACCAGACTGACTATAAGAACTCCTGGTGTGATCTGGGGGGGGCACAGCAGTAGTGGCGGAATAGGTTGCTTGTTAATCAGGGAAGCGGTGACTAGCACGACTGCTTCCTTCCATCTTCCACCCCATGGGGACGAACTCAAATCTTCTAGCCTGATGCCTATTGCTGTTAGCTGGGAAGGCATTGCAAACTCATACCCCGCCCATGTGCTCTCATCCTGAAATTGACACTTCTCAGCATCTTCTCCACCTCCACTTCCATCTTCTGTCCTCACCACTGGGGCTCTACTTCTTATGCTTAAACTCATGCTGTGGTCTTGGCTATGCCCATCTCCCTTTTCCCTGCACCCCAGGGCCAATTCTCCATTATGCATCGTAGACACAGTGCCTTGGGTGAAAATGTTTCATTGTTCATTTCTTTTAAAATCAGAAGAAAAATAGCTATAATAATGAATATATACTAATGAATCCAGCCTGAATTACACTCATCTTTATACCATCACAGCCCCAAAGTATATCTTTTAATGATTTTTGTTAGAGATGAAGGGGGCCCAGTAAAGGTGTCAGGAGCCCACGTATCCCCCTCGTACTTGTACGTGGCAGTTGCTCCCTGTGGCTTTGGATATTTCTTACAAGTTCAAGGTTGTTCACACCCAACACTGTCCTACCTTTCACACCTCCTCTCCCCACACTCATCCTATGTAGATTTTCTGCTCTCGTCTTTGGTTCTGCCTATTCTACGCAAACTCCATTCTCCTCCTTCTCCAAATCAAACCAGTCAATGCTTTATCATATCAGCGTCTTTTATGAGCGAGTGGGGCCTCCTTGTTTTCATCTCCACCATTGTATATCCATTGAAATCAGGGGTGTTTGGGTCACCCCTCCATCCCCAGCCTTGAATGTGTTTGGTTCCAGGGAAATGTTTATCTTAATACATGGCATCAAGTCAGAAATTTCCTGAAACTTAACCCAGGAAACCAGCAACTCTGGAACCTTGTCTATTTGAAGTGGGAAGGGCAAGTGTTTGATAATCAAAAGCATATGCTATTTGGCCTAGCTGAACAAATAGTTTCAAATAGAAACAAATAGTTTCTGTCTCTTCCCTGTAGTATTTTCAGGTGTATTGTTTTTCACACGAACCTTCACTTTAGGTGTTAAGTTACACTGAAATCTCTGAGAATCAGTTCTGTGCCGCTGAGGGCTTTTAGCTGCAGGACTTTTTAAAATAGTTGATTGGATGCTTTATTAAAGGAGTCTGGCTGCCCACACTATTCGTGCAATTCTTGGAGTTTAGTGAGGTAATCTGATTTTTTAAATTTTTATTTTTTATTTTTTAATTTTTTTTTTGAATTATTTATTTATTTATTTATCTATTTATGGCTGTGTTGGGTCTTCGTTTCTGTGCGAGGGCTTTCTCTAGTTGCGGCGAGCGGGGGCCACTCCTCATCGCGGTGCGCGGGCCTCTCACTATCGCGGCCCCTCTTGTTGCGGTGCACAGGCTCCAGACGCGCAGGCTCAGTAATTGTGGCTCACGGGCCCAGTTGCTCCGCGGCACGTGGGATCCTCCCAGACTAGTGCTCGAACCCGTGTCCCCTGCATTGGCAGGCAGGTTCTCAACCACTGCGCCACCAGGGAAGCCCTAATTTTTATTTTTAATTTATTTTATTTTATTATTTTTTTAATTTTTGGCTGCGTTGGGTGTTCGTTGCTGCGCATGGGCTTTTCTCTGGTTGCGGCGAGAGGGGTCTACTCTTCGTTGCGGTGCACGGGCTCCTCATTGCGGTGGCTTCTCTTGTTGTGGAGCGCGGGCTGTAGGCGCACGGGCTTCAGTAGTTGTGGCACATGGGCTTAGTTGCTCCGTGGCATGTGGGATCTTCCCGGCCCAGGGCTCGAACCCGTGTCCCCTGCATTGGCAGGCGGATTCTAAATCACTGAACCACCAGGGAAGCCCTCTGATTTTTTTTTTTAAACCTTCCTGAATTGCACACTGATGCTTTTCTCAGGAATGTGTTCTCAAAGAGTCAGGAAATTAACTCTGAAGCTTTGGAGCCACCTTGCTTTTTGTGCCCTATTGTTTTTTGTTCTTGTTTTTCTAGGAGGAGCCTGAGGGTCTCCAACAAGTTGAGCTGTAGCTGGTATTTGGGAGTTGGTAAAGGCAGGGGGGTGTGGGTGCTGCAGTTTCCCTGCTCCACACGAGGAAATCACTCTCCTGGTGCCACAAAAAAAGAAAATCTCACAAGTATCTAAGTGGAATTATTGTTCCACGCCTTCGTCAATAATTACATTTTCTACATTTGACTTTATTATTATTTTTATTTTTCATGCCAGGCATTCCTTAATGCTTTCCATAAATATTTATTGAGTGCTTGTATGTGGGAGAGAGACAGAGGGGGGAGGGCAAGTAGTAAAGAGCAAGGCAGATCTCACGTAGACAATGAAGTAATCCTCATCTTGTTTGCATTTATGTAAAAAAAATAAATAAATAAAGGACTAGGATGCTTGTTCCACCTACTTGAAGCGTTTAGACATTGTCTTTACTCCAACAGAGAAAACTTAGATGAATACAGGTAGTACTATCAACTGCATCCTCATAGGAGCAGCACCTCACAATATTATCATCGCTGCTTTCCGATTGCCTCCCTGTAGATCATATCTGGGCCCCCAATCAGCCCTCTGGGTTCTGTCCTCACTTAGAGATAAAGAAACTAAGACTCAGATGTTGTGTCACTGCAACTGACATTAGAAGTAAGACTCCAATATATTTTTGGCTCCTGGCCTTCTATTGTTTCTGCAACAATTTTTTTATGTAGCTGAGAAAATAGAAATCAAGTCTTCACTGCTACCTTTCTTCTGAATTATTTTCTCCTCGTGTTGTAGTTCCTAATAGTCTTTATTCTGATAGAAAAGGCAATTTGAATAATTCTTATTGTGAGTCTTAGGGCTTTAGAAATGGAAAGCTTCTTTGAGAAGTGCCTTGGTGCCTTACTTAAGAAGGATAATCTATCCGTGCTTATCAAGCAAACAGCCTGAAACTTGAACCTTGAGCATTCTTTAATGTTATAACCCTGGAGGAAGAGAAATAATCTTGGTTTAAATTAACAGAAAACACTTGGAACAATGAGCGGGAATGCTGTTTGAAAGTTATCGTAGATTTTTCACATAAACTTAACCTTCTCTCTGATTTCTATTATGTTTGCAAAGCAGTTTTCTCCTATACCAAAAAGTCCCAGTAGCAAAAACACGGAAAAGGTAGATAAGTAAATATTACGCAACTTTGAAAGGTCATAAACCAAAGGATAGAATGTAAATATCCTTTCTGCTTATCAGAAGTAAGATACTTAATGTTCTCTTCCTGAAATCATTCTATCAGTGTTTTAAAAACAGAGAGATAAAGGTCTAAGACCATGAATTCTTTGATGCACCTTATAAATATTTGAACTCTTATCCCATATAATGCATTTATTTATACTGTCCTGTTCCAGCAGGGTGTAGGTGGCTTCTTCCTCTCTAAACATAAATTGTGAAAGTGTGTACGTATGTGTGTATGTTTGAAGACGTGAGAAGAGAAGTAAATGGTAAATATCTGAATCCCTCTGTCTCAGTTAGCTTTCATGAGTAAATTCTTTTATTTCCTCTTCATTCTCTTCCTGCTCACCTGACTGCCTCCAGTGTGACCTGCTTTAAGGACTTTTCAGGGTACCGATGAACTTATTTGCATAGCAGAAATAGAGACACAGATGTAGAAAACAAACGTATGGATACCAAGGGGGGAATTGGGAGTTGAATTGGGAGATTGGAATTGACATATATACATTACTGTGTATAAAATAGATAACTAATGAGAACCTGCTATATAGCACAGGGAACTACACTCAATGCTCTGTGGTGAGCTAAATGGGAAGGAAGTCTAAAAAAGAGGGGATATATAACTGATTCAGTTTGCTGTACAGCAGAAACTAACACAACGTTGTAAAGCAACTATACTCCAATAAAACTCTAAATAAATAAATTTTAAAAAATTGAAAAAAAGACTTTTCAGAAACCTTTTCATGAAAGCGGTTGATTGTCATTCTTCCACTTAGGATCTTCCTCACACTGTTAATTGAAAACCATGTACTGATGTCAAGGACTCGTTGCCACCATCTTATAAAACACAAGCCTTTGTTTGTGTTGGGCCCATGCTAAAACCTACAAGTACCTTAAATTTGGCATATAACAGCATGCTAGCTATCTCTCAACTGCTCTGCCCCAGGCTAGTAGGAAATCTGTTGGAAATGACTTCCTAGAGGGTTTAACAGGGCTCTGAGGTTCATGTGAGCACCCCTCATCCCACTGAGAGCTGCTCCTGAGATTTTAATATACATTGAAGGACAGCATTATATCTTAATTTACCTGGAAAATGAGCATCTTTGTAAGGGTCTTCAACCTTATGAGTAATTTCATGGCATTTTAGTATTAGAAATTATAAAGATATTAAGGGATATGGATAGTCTGGAATGTACTGGGTCCAGATATGGATACTGCCTGCCTCACTGCAGCCTAAGACTAGGAATTCCATTAACCACCTCTCCTCATTTTAGTCTCTCCACCTATGTCAGTTTCACAGTGGCCTGAAGCCTGAAACATAGTTGAGGCTATAAAGGAAAATAGGGATGAATTTTTGGGCTGACAGAGTAAAGAAGTATGCTCTTTTTTCCCCTTGTCCAAGTAGTATGGGTAACTCTAAGATAAGGATGTATGAGTTTGGCCCTACCGTACATGTTCTAATTAAATGATGATCTGGCTCCATTTATAAATCCACTTCTTCTGGAAGCTTGTTTTCCATATATTTCCCTCCTGCCACTTGTTCAGACACTGTTGTCTTCTCCTCTCCATCCAGTGATCCCTTGGGGCTCTGTTTCTTCTATGCTATATACATCACGAATGGGTCAATATTGTAGTGAGTAAGTGAAAGAAATAAAGAGAAGAAAAAAAGAACTAAAAAACTTTAAAATTTGCACTTATCTGTACCTTAAGCATAAGCTTTATGCTTTAGAAAATCCATTGTAGTGCTATAGATAAAGTGCTGTTGATAAAGTAAAGGTTCATTTGAGAGCTGTCTCATTAGATTGTGAAGAATATGATACTGCATAAAAGATAAAGGCTAAGTGCACCTGCCAGGTGATGAGTGAGGTACCGCAATTATGTCAACATCCAATATCTCATATTAAGAAGTGAGGGAGGGGGCACTTCCCTGGTGGTCCAGTGGTTAAGACTCCGTGCTCCCAATGAAAAGGGCCCAGATTCGATCCCTGGTCAGGGAACTAGATCCCATATGCATGCGGCAACTAAGAGATGCATGCGGCAACTAAGAGTTGCATGCCACAACTAAGGAGCCCATGAGCCACAACTAAGAGTCCACATGCCTCAACTAAAAGATTCCACATGCTGCAACTAAGACCCGGAGCAGCCAAATAAATAAATATTACAAAAAAAAAGAAGGGGAATCACCCCAGGAATAGTCCTAACAATTTAGCTTGCAAATTATGTGGTGATAGTATATTCCAAGGCAATAAAATAAATTATATGTAGAGCTCATAACTATTCCACTTACTTGGCTGTGTCTAAGCACTAAACTCAGGTGACATGGAGACTTTAACTTTGGGACTTGTTTGGTGCCACCTGGGTGAAATCTGGTATGATCTCAATGTGAGGTATCAAATGACAGAAGTACTTGACCCCACATTCCAGAACTACCTGTGTCCCCATTTCTCACCCCACCCTCTTCTCTGCACACACATCTCCCTCTCAGAGAGAGCTGGGCCTGGGCTATGTGTGGCAAGAACCCGCTGCTTGTGTTCCATGGATTTCAACAAGCACATACTGGTTGGTAGAGTGTGATCTTAGTGGCTTGAGTATTTGGTGATGAAATTTGCATGTCCTTTGCTGGAAGAAGTGTAATTAGAATAAGATGTATTCACACAGCCACATGTAAAATGTGAGCAGGAGTGTGGTCTATTTAATAACATTACACTGTTTTTATTAAAGTATTTCCTTTTAAAAACATATTGAGTGACAGATATACAGAACAAACTAGTGGTTCCCACTGGGGAGAGCAAAGGGGGGAGGGGCAATCTAGGGGTAGGGGACTAAGAGATACAAACTATTATGTATAAAATAATCGACAAGAACATATTGTACAACATGGGGAACATAGCCAGTATTTTACAATAACTATAAATGGAGTATAACCTTTCAAAATTGTGAATCTCACTGTATTGTACACCTGCAATTTATATAATATTGTATAATACAGCAACTATACTTCAATTTAAAAAAACAGAGTGAAAACAAAATACATTTAATTTTTTAAAACCGATGCACTTAAGCAAATTGTTTATCACTTACAGAGGTATAGAGAAAAAGAAAGAAAAATTAAGAAGCCCACAAAATCAGTCAAATTTAAAGATAGCAGTCGATTGCCGTCTTCTTAAAAGCTTCAGTGCATGTGTTTGGAGCACCATCTTATTTCCCCCCAACTCAGACCTTCGTTTCCAGTTCTAGGAAATAAAACCAAGAGAGTATGGCTCACCATGCCCTAGCTGAGCCGTTTTCTTATCTGATCCCTACCTCACTGAATACATGAAATAGCAAATATTTGTTAGATTTCTGAATATCAATGTGCTGGTTTGTGCTAGTTGAACTAATTGAAGCCCGTACTTTCCAAGAGTTTACTAAAAATGGCTGAGAGGAAGTGATAAATGTGCAATGAGATTAATGAAAGACAAATGGGTAATATGTTGACATGAACGTAATTTATTATTGTGTTGTAAACTTTGTGCTGCCTTATGTCTGACAGTCCAGTAGAAATATAATGCAAGCCCCATATATCATTAAAATGTTTCTAAGAGCCACATTTTAAGATGTAAAAATAAAATTAGTTGTAATATTTTATTTTACCCAATTACCATTTCAGCTTATAATAATGAGGTATTTTAAAACGTATCTTTCATACTAAGTCATCAAAATCTCAACTGGAGATTTTCATTGGAAAAATTTGATAGAGTGTATAAAATTTACAGTCAGAAAGTAGATTTGCTTACCCAAGTTGTTATCAACGTGCTTTAAAGTTTTTCATTAATAGGATTGAGTAATCGGTTTTTTAATTTAAATTTACATTAATTACAATGAACTCAAGCGAACAATTCAGTTCCTCAGTTGGACTAGCTACTGCTCACCCTCATTGGACAGTACAAGTTCAGGGTGCTCGGCAGTATAGTCAGCCCTGGGTATCCAGGTTTGGCCTCCAAGGAATGTGTGCTGTGTACCACTTCGTTTTGTTTAAGGTACTTGAGCATCTGGGGATTTTGGTAGGGAGGCACGGAGGGCGGGGGGGCTGGGAGGGAGGGCCTGGAGCAAATCCCCTCCGGGTACTGAGGGACTGTATAACCTTTTTCTTGAGAACTAAGTAATAAGACCCATAGGCTAACAATAGAAAAAGTAGAAAAGCAGATTTTCTGGGAGACCAGTGCCTAAATAAGCTGGGTGGGGTTGACATCCACGTTCTGAGAGGAGAACCCAGCTGTGTGAGGGTTTCACACAAAATATGATTTGAGCACAAGATCCTACTGCTTAAAGACTTTTGGAAACTGTTAACCTCATCTACGTCCCAACCCAGTTGAGCAGGTGACCCCTCCTGAAACCCTGATGGCTGGTTATCCATCCATTTAGTAAGTGCCTCCTTGATGAGGTTGCTCCTTCCCAACAACTGTTCATCACTGGTTTCCTGTTTATAGCTTCTTCCTTGTGAATTTCCTTCTAATGTCTTCTTCCACCCTTATTCTTTCCTATGTTCCTTAGAGTCTTCTGATAAAATTTTTGTTTCCCTCCAGGTAACCTTTCTTTAATTTTTTAATGTTTATCTAAAAATATGAGTACATCATTCTAGATGTGATTTAACACAGCAAGATTTCCCATGATATTTAGGGCCCTGTATTTGTAAAGCATGAGACTGCATTAGCTTTTTTTTCTTTTTTTCTTTTATTTTCATCTCTTAAAACCTTTGGAACTTTTTCTTATGAAACAGCTACACAGCTATGCCTTTCCTGTCCTGTACTACTTCAAAGAATTATTTCAAGCAAAATATAGGATCTTGTGTATCCTTTAAAAATTCAACTTGAATTTTTACCTTCTGAAATAATTTTGAGCCCTGATTCTATCACTTAGTACTTTACTTATTCCTGGCAAATATGTGCCTGTATTAGTTTCTCTTGCTATAAATAATGCTGCAAAGCCACAACCCACCCCAAAATTTAGTGGGTTAAAATAATAATCATTTTTATAGCTCACAGGCCAATGGGTCAGCTGATCTTGGCTAATCTTGGCCAAATTTGATAGAAAACAGTAAAACTTAAGAAACTGAATATGTATAAATTGTCTCTTGTATCTAAAGTGGAGAGGAGTAATAGAATTTGATTTTTCTGTGTTGCATTATGTGCTGAATAATAGCTTATCTGCCCTAGCTGTCAGAACTAATGGAAATCATACTGGAAAATAGTTCAGTTGTTACCATCAAATTTCTTTACAAAGAACGCCATTCAAACCAGCATCCCTGAGGACCCCAATTTCCACATCCTTCAGCTTTTTAGCAATATGACTTAAATGCAGTAACTCTACAGTGAGATTTTTAGCAAAGCACTGTCATTTGAGATTTGCTGTAATTGCTCTCTACCTGTAAACTCTTTGTGTGTGTGTGTGTGTGTGTTTATTACTGTTAACACCACCACTACATATTATACAGGTGGCCATATATAGTAGGTATATATACAGGGATATGCATATATAGGTATATGTTCATTGTTGAGAAATTAGCAAATAGAGATTAAATAAGGTAAGCCTTGAAGAACATGCGTTCACAATTTGGAATGTTGGAGATTCTGGACCCCTACTTTGGTAATTCAATTTGCTGTTTCTGATTTAAGGAAAGAACTAATTTAGGAGAAAGTGTTTTGTTTTCATTTCTGGGGAGGTTTCTTAAAGAGGAAGCTACCAAATGTAACTAGATGTTAACGTCTAGGGATTTAAATTTAAGACATGCAGATTAAACATTTTTTAAACTAGATTTGCTTCCCCTTTACTTGGTCTAAAAATAATTTTTTAAGAACCAGTAACAAAGAACTGCAAAATACTACTATCATCAGGGGAAAAAGTTATTTGAAAATAATATTCAAGAATTGAAAATAAAAAAGCTTGAGAACTAGTAGCAGGAATGCCACCTGGCTTAGTATGAAAAAAAGTAAGCATGGGTTTTAGAGTAAACAGCCCTGATTAGATTCTTCGGCAGGTTTTGAGCCTTTCTGATTATCTAAGTAGATGTGGAAGTGAATTATCTAGGTTCTTCTGAGTCAAATGAGATAGTGAAGGGAAAGGCCTAAGCAGATGCTTCAGTCTTTGCCCTTAACTCTTTTCCGATCTCCACGTTCACATGATCAAGGCTGATGAGGTATAACAATATTGAGAGAGTCAGAATCGTATAAAGATCATGATACTGTATGTTTTTGTATGTGAAACATGCCAGTAAAACTACAAGACAGAATTAAAGAGATAAACATCAAAATGATGTTGAAAAGAATTTGACTGTTACCAATGTCAGAGCACAATAAACACAATTATACATGGTCTAGTATATATATATATATATGATGTATATGTGTATATGCATGCAGTTAGAATATAGAACATTTACTGTTTAGGACTAAATGGGCATTAATTGGATCGAAAACTATAGGCAAAGAGTTTGTCATACATGAGGCTCTGTTTTTTTTTAATTCCAGTTTTATATCTGTTCTAGGCAGTGGGCATCACTCTTTCTTGGGCCTACCTAAATTCATGCTTTCAACATTGGTAATTAATTCCACGAGTGTTGAATAATAAAGGTTTCTATTGGGAGAACTGATTTTCTACTGGGCACCAGCAGCAAGAATTTATTTACAGGCCTTTGTTATGAATTGGAAGAAATTTGGGGTCAACTTTAGAATATCTATCCTTTAAGCAGAAAAAAAGCTTCATACTGTCAAATGACAAAACCAAAACAATTTAATAATGAGTTTGTTGTCCTTTATTCAAAGGAAGACAATCCATGGATTGGGGGAATACAGTGCCTCATAAGCAGTGGATCACTGTTCTAATGGGATTTGGGACAAGAGCGCGTTTATAGAGCTTTAGAAGGGTCAACACTGAAACGGCATGATTGTCTAGGAGGTCGGGAAGGGAATTTCCTTATAAGGCTAGCAGGTCCTATTTTTAGGGTAAATCAAGCTAGCTTAAGCTGAGTTGGAGGATTGTGATTGGTTTGTTAGGATTTCTTGACAGGTGTTTACCTTACGTGCAGGCTGGTATAGGTTTAGATTTGTGATGTGGACCACACCACTGGGATGGCCTTCATTTTTGGGGTCCCACTATAAGAATTAGCTTTATCAATATTAACAGAGGCCATGGATCCATCAAGGAGCTATAACTTGTCATTTGAAGCCAGGTCAACAGTGTCCCCAAAGGAATGTCAAATTTCAAGGAGTGAAATATGTGGATTAGCTCTCTGAAAGGAATGTTTACTCTCTTCACTCACTTTTTTTTTTTTTCCAATTTATTTATTTATTTTTGGCTGTGTTGGGTCTTCGTTGCGGTGCACGGGCTTCTCATTGCGGTGGCTTCTCTTTGTTGCGGAGCACAGTCTCTAGGCACGCGGGCTTTTAGTGGTTGTGGCATGCGGGCTCAGTAGTTGTGGCTCACGGGCTCTAGAGCGCAGGCTCAGTAGTTGTAGCGCACCGGCTTATTTGCTCCACGGCATGTGGGATCTTCCCGGACCAGGGCTCGAACCTGTGACCCCTGCATTGACAGGTGGATTCTTAACCACTGCGCCACCAGGGAAGTCCCGTCTCTTTTCACTCACTTTTGTGGCACATCATTTTTAGCCTGAAACTCGAGCTCTGAAATAATTGTGCAGCAACTAATGGATGTGAGGAACACGACTGCCTCTCCACACAGGTAAATTGAAGCTGTGTACAGTTTCGGTAATCACATTTCAGTTTTCTGTATGCTTTGGTCAGCTCCTGCATTCTTTCTCACCACAAATACGTGCATACACGCACAGGGGCAAAACCTTGGAAAATTACAATTTTCCATTTTAATTTGAGAGTCAGCCTGGTCACATCAACAAAACCCTTGATGGTGTAGGTCCAACACCCAGCTCTGCCTCTTCATAATTCTGTGGCCTTGGACAAATCCTTCAGAGCCTTTTCCTTCTGCTTAGAGTTGGGATGGATGCTTTTACAGATTCTTTCAGTTCTGTGATTCTGATTTTAATTTCAGTTCTCCTGTGTTAGAGATAAAATGGGCAATTGCAGGTGTTCTGGTTCTGCTTAAGTTTTGTTTTGTTTTGTTTTGCTTTTTGGCATGTAAAGGAAAGCCCTACAGATAGTCTTTTCCTTTTGAGAATGAAAATTTGTTTATGTTAAGGATTAAGTGAGGTACTTTGTTTGGCCTTGAAAGGGGTTCACACTCAAATCTTCTTGATTGTGATTCTACAGAATAATTACATTGAAAATGGAATATTTGAATGTTTTAAAAGCATTTTTGTGGGGTATAATTATATTATGCCCAGGCTAAGGGGAAATTATTTATGTGAGGCAACCACAGCTGGGATAGAAATAGCATCACTGTGTGCTTTTTAAAAGATACTCAACGATACAAGAATCTGACCCCCAGGAAATTGTGAACTGATTAAATAGTACCAAATAAGTGACTATATGAGGCCAGCTATTCAGACCAGTGAGAAGTTCGTTTAAATGCAGAAACAAGATGGTTTTCATTAGCCACAAACCTTAAAATTACATAAATCCACGGATGCACTGAGCTATGGATCCGTGCCTTCTCCTTGCCAAGCAAGACTTTTCAGCCAGTGAAACAGAGAGTTCCTTGTTCCCTTTCCCTTTTAGTTGGGACTGTGTGGGGAGGAATGTTGCCAAGCCAGCTCTATAAGGAATTTTGATCTCCTTGATGATAATAAAGAGAAACTTTTTGGGGAAAGGGAACACCCGGTTTGAAAGACAGCGGGGAGAACTTGTTTGAGAAGCTGCTTTTGCGCTTGTAAATTGCATTGATTCTAGGTGTAGGTTTCGGGGTCACCTCTGCAGATTGGCCCAGATTAGGTATATATTTATATTTGTTTATTTTAAGTTCCCCTTAAGCTTTTGGAAAGCCATTTTCTAGCTAACTTCCTTTGGAAAGTCCATTTTCACTTGAGTAGCTTGTCTATATAGTATGACCCTAAAATACTCTTCTGGCAGCAAATGGTTATTTTTAAAAGATTGACAGCATTTTTAGGTGTAGTGTTTGAGTCTCTGTAGTTCAGAGCATTCTGTAAATAGCCTGTTGCTTTTGAGGCAGTGTGACCATGTGCCATTGTTTCAGCCAGTTATTCTGCCTATTGTCACTGAGCACTGTTTTCCCATGGGAAAGCATCTCTGGTCTTAGGATGTCAGTGGAAAGTCATTCAGGTTACAAGAATTATCTTCATCTTCAGTCTCTCAGAAATGCAGGGACCGTGAATGGCCATTTATAGCAGGGTGCCAATCTTTTAGGTGTTGTCTTGGATTTCTGCCAAGTAACCTTAAGTTACCTTAGATAGTGTTAAGATGAAAACAAAATTAAAATGTAATAGTTATTTAAGTGGTTATAGTTCCCATCCACTAAAGCTTTTATATTTCTTTTTATTAAAAAGAGAAATGTTTTTTAAAAGTTAGGAATAATTATCTTTAGGATAACTTTGACAGGGTATGCATTTTCACTGGCTATAAATAACTTACTCTAGGACTGAAAGATTTAAGTTTTAAGAGCATCCATTTTAACACGTCCTGAATAGGACCTTGTATATGATGTATTAGGCCATTTTTTGAGGCTTCATTCAGAAAAAAAGGGATTTGAGTAAACCTGTTGGGCCCTTGGAAGGCTAAGTATTATCTTCCATGTGACCACCTTGGCTGGTGATGGTTTCCTTCTGGATGAATGCCAGGGAGTGGGCTGCTCCTAGCAACTAGGCTTTGTTTCTTAAATGGGTTATTTGATTCCAGTAAGGATCCTGGGTTGTTTGTCTTGTTTTAATTAACTGAGCCAGGGATATGTTTCTTAAAACATGAAATTCTTTGCAGGTGGGCTTCATTAAGAATAGAAAAGCTTCTGGTTCAATCTGTTATCTCCCAGCGCCTTACTCTGATCTGGTGTTGGCTTGGGAAAGAATTTTTGCCCAAGAAACATGTCTTTGTGATTTAAGTATTTATTTGTGAAGGGCCTCTTGTAATGTCAAATGTAACAGATATATACATACAGCCAATTTTATAATTTCTAGCATAATGTTACCCTAAGTATTTTTTTTTTTTTTTAAACATCTTTATTGAAGTATAATTGCTTTACAACGGTGTGCTAGCCTCTGCTTTACAACAAAGTGAATCAGTTACACATATACATATGTTGCCATATCTCTTCCCTCTTGCATCTCCCTCCCTCCCACCCTCCCTATCCCACCCCTCTAGGTGGTCACAAAGCACCGAGCTGATCTCCCTGTGCTATGCGGCTGCTTCCCACTAGTTATCTATTTTACATTTGGTAGTGTATATATGTCCATGACACTCTCTCACCCTGTCACATCTCACCCCTCCCCCTCCCCATATCCTCAAGTCCATTCTCTAGTAGGTCTGTCTTTATTCCCATCTTGCCAGTAGGTTCTTCATGACCTCTTTTTTTTTTTTTTTTTTTTTTTTTTTTCCCCTTAGATTCCATATATATGTGTTAGCATACTGTATTTGTTTTTCTCTTTCTGACTTACTTCACTCTGTATGACAGACTCTAACTCCATCCACCTCATTACAAACACCTCCATTTCATTTCTTTTCATGGCTGAGTAATATTCCATTGTATATATGTGCCACATCTTCTTTATCCATTCATCCGATGATGGACACCTAGGTTGCTTCCATGTCCTGGCTATTGTAAACAGAGCTGCAATGAATATTTTGGTACATGACTCTTTCTGAATTATGGTTTTCTCAGGGTATATGCCCAGTAGTGGGATTGCTGGGTCATATGGTAGTTCTATTTTTAGTTTTTTAAGGAACCTCCATACTGTTCTCCATAGTGGCTGTATCAATTTACATTCCCACCAACAGTGCAAGAGTGTTCCCTTTTCTCCACACCCTCTCCAGCATTTATTGTTTCTAGATTTTTTGATGATGGCCATTCTGACCGGTGTGAGATGATACCTCATTGTAGTTTTGATTTGCATTTCTCTAATGATTAATGATGTTGAGCATTCTTTCATGTGTCTGTTGGCAATCTGTATCTCTTCTTTGGAGAAATGTCTATTTAGGTCTTCTGCCCATTTTTGGATTGGGTTGTTTGTTTTTTTGTTATTGAGCTGCATGAGCTGCTTGTAAATCTTGGAGATTAATCCTTTGTCCGTTGCTTCATTTGCAAATATTTTCTCCCATTCTGAGGGTTGTCTTTTGGTCTTGTTTATGGTTTCCTTTGCTGTGCAAAAGCTTTTAAGTTTCATTAGGTCCCATTTGTTTATTTGTGTTTTTATTTCCATTTCTCTAGGACCTGGGTCAAAAAGGATCTTGCTGTGACTTATGTCATACAGTGTTCTGCCTATGTTTTCCTCTAAGAGTTTGATAGTGTCTGGCCTTATACCCTAAGTATTGAGGAATCAAAGTTTGAACTATTACACAGCTCCATTCTAAGAAAACGGGTCATGTTAATGATCATACTTATTTTTTTAAGTTAATATTAGATCTCATCTGGTGGAAAATCCAAAAGGAACTGAAGCATCTGTTTTCTTGTCTTAGCGCCCATTGTCAGAAGGAAGAGATCATAAGGCAATTAAAGATGTTTTCCAGTAATTTGCTTGGGCCATAATCAATTCATTTGAAGGGAATGGGAGAAAGATTACCACCATTTGGTAGTTGGAACATACAAACATGCAAACAGATGGCATCAAAATAACTGTAAAGTCAAGAAGACAGAAAGATAACAAAGTGAAGAATGGAAGAAATAGAAAGATGTTAAGAAGTCAAGGTAGGAAAAAATTGAGAAACATTTGATGTGTTTGTCAGGTAGGGTGACCAGTTGTCTCAGCTTGCTGGGGAGTCTACCAGTTTTAGCACTAAAGTCTCACATCCTGGAAACTCCTCAGATCCAAGCAAACTGATCTGTCATCTTATTGTCAGGATAAGGACTTGCCTGACTTACTGCTTTGTCCCCAAAACTATTGGGCCAACCGAATACATCAGTGCCTAGCATGTGTTACATACTCAAACTTACTGAATGAAGAAATGTTAGCTGCTGTCATTTATTATTGTTGCTGTTGTTATATTGGAGTTGCCTCTCAGCAGCTAGGAGGTGAAAGCGTGCAAACACCAAGACTTCTTAAAGTAGGTAAAAGAGAAGCAATGGCCTAATCTTTAGGAATGTCTTATGCTGTGGAATTGAAGGATTTTGAGTTAGTAATGGGATAATCAGGAAAATAAAGAGAGCCAGGGTAGTTGATTGTGACAGAAGCCAAGGGAAAAGACTTCCAAGGAAGAATTCATGTATGGCAAAGAAAATGAAAAGTGACAGGTATTGAAGAAAAAGGCTTTCCTTTCTCAGGAGATTGTATGTAACCTTTGAGAAAATCGTCCGGATGGTAGGAATGTAAACCAAACTGCAAGGGTCCTGAGAAGCAGGTAAGAAGGTGGTATCAGTGAGTGTTTAAATCACCACCTGCTAGAATTTGTTGGAAGTAATGGGAAGATGACAGTTCCTCTAGAGCAGAGGCAGGCAAACTATGGCCCACTGGCCAGATCTGGCCTACTGCCTGTTTTGTAAAGAAAATTTTATTGTAAAGTAGCCACACCCGTTTCACATATTGTCTGAGACTGCTTTTGCATGGCAGCAACAGAGTTGATTAGTTACAAGAGACTGTAGGGTTCACAAAGCCTAAAATATTTACTCTCTGGCCTTTTACATAGAAAATGTGCTGACACCCTCCTCTAGAGGATAATAGAATGGAAGGAGGTATTTTTTGTCTATTTGCTTTCTTTCAGTAGAGGAGATCAGAGCCTATTTGTGGATGTATTATGCAGCTGGAGAAAAAGAGGAACTTATTGGGTATCTACTGCTGTGTAATAGGTTACCTCAAACCTAATGGTTTAAAACAACAAACATTTACTATCTCAGTTTATGTGGGTTGGGAATTTGGGAGTGTCTCTCTTGAGGTTTCAGTCATGTCAGCCAGGGCTGCCGTCAGATGAAGGCTGATGAGGCTGTAGGATGTTTCCCAGCTCACTTACGTTGCTGTTGACACGAGACCTTGGTTCCTCATCACATGGGCCTCTCCACAGGACTGCCTGAGTGTCTGTACAACATGGTAGCTGACCTCCTCCACAGCAAGTGATCCCAGAGAGCAAGGAAGAAACCCTAGTGCCCTTAATGACCATGCCTTGGAAAACACATATTTTTGCCCTATTTTATTTGTTGCTACAGACAAACCTTGATACATTATGGGATGGCCGTGACAAGAGCGTGAATCCAGGAAGTAGGGACCATTAGGGGTCATCTTGGAAGCTGGCTACCATGGGGGAGAGAAATTGGTACTTCATTGTTCCTTGAGGGGAGGATATGGAATGAAGGGCCTTTGCACTGACAAGGAGATAGTAACTATGGAACACACTGTGGAGAGTCAGAGGTACAGAGAAATGTTAAGATGGTGGAGGTAGAATTTATTCAGCAAAATAATTATCAACAGTGGTAAAGGGTCATTAGTCCCTCTGTTCAGTTAGGGGTAAGGCCCCAAGATTCTAAGACTGGAAATCTTTGGGACAGGAATGAGTTTGAGCAGAATAAAGTACCATGGGGAATGCAATGGTGATTTCATTATTAGATTTTATACTCCTTGATAATGGAATTTAAAACATGGGCAAAGCCCATATTTTATAAACAAATACATTAATAAATTTTATATATTTATTTATATATTATAAATGTATTTTATGTCCTTCATTGCATCTAAGATAGGGCCTTATCTATAGGTATCTGATCATTATTTGACTTTTTCGCAATGTTATTATCTTACTACTTACTTCAGTAAAATGGACAAAATTTATATTCTGGTTTTTGAGTATCAAAGCATTGAATTTTCTCTTATTCCCTCAGGAAAGCTGTGAAACTTACGTTTATGGAGCATTCTGCCTAGGCTGCTTCTTTGTATCTGTTGGAGAATGAGCCTCTCAGTTTGTGGCTTGGAAATTGCAGGTGGTGGGCAAGGCCCCAAACTGGGGAGTTGAGGGGTCCTAGCTATTCTGCTGACGATCCGATACTGTGGCCTCAGCTGCCGTTTGTTACATCTGGCAGCAGAGGGGTAGAATTTTACTAAACGTGCCTTATAAAGTAGAACTAGAAATGCAGAAAATGTTACCTGAAACATGGTTTTAGAGATTGTGCCAGGAGCTTTTGCACTCAGGTCTGTGATAGGTCCCAGCTAGGTTCAGTACAAGATTATTTTTTTTTAAAGGACAAAAATCCTCTTATGGATTTATGGACAAAATAAATGTGATGATGACTAGAACGGACAGATGTTTGATCTATTTTTGCATTTCTGTGGGGGGAAGTGTCAGGAAGCTATTTCTTTAACTGAAATCTCTTGGTGTAATTTTAGTGTTGTTTTTTTCCCTCCTGTGAACAATTTTTAGAAATGATACAAGTTATTATAGAATCACCCAGTTCTCCGCTGCATGAATGGCTTCTGTTGGAAGTTAACTCTTCTTAGCATGGATCTCACACATTTCCTCCGAAGCTGGATTTAACAAGGGAGGGATTACTTTGCCACCGTGTCTTTTGATACCTTGGTTTCGCATAACACTTGCACTCCTGTGGATTTATTTTTCATCTTTTGCTGATTTTTTTTTCTTTTTGAGCTATCAGAACCTATTAAGTGAGGTAGTATGGATATTTCAGAACTTCCATTTTCCCTTTTAAAAATATTTATATGGGGAATTCCCTGGAGGTCCAGTGGTTAGGACTCGGTTCTTTCACTGCCCAGGGCCCTGGTAGTGCCGGCTCTTTCACAGCTGTGCCGTGTGGCCAAAAAAATATGTATATATTTATATGAACGTAATACCGGTGGGCAGAAGGGTTTGGAAATACAAAAGGGCACCCATTTCAAAGTTATTTTGGCAAAATGGTGTGTTGCCTTCAGTGGTCATAGCTAAGACCTATTGAGAGCTTGCTACACAGCAGGTGCTCTGCTGGGCCCTGGGTGAGACTTGTTACCTCTTTGCAGCGTAGCTGAGGAGATGAGACACCAGCACCCTTACTGTACTCTTCAGAGCTGACAGAGTGATAACCAGAGAATGTTCTGGAGAAAACTGATGGACTGGCCAACATATTCATTCATGTTTGTGCTTGGTAAATTCTACAGTAATTTTTCAGTCCAAAAAGTTATATAAAGTTGTCACTTGCTAATTAGTAAAGCGCCACTGACACCATGCCCTCAGCTCTGGGAGGTGACATACAGCCTTACTCACAGACCTGGTCACCATGCAGGGACCTGGCATTGTTCTTTGTGTGAGTCACTTGGAGGTTATTATGAGAATATGGTTTCCTCCAGAGTGATTCTATTTATTTCAGAAAAACATCTGATTTTATCGTCAGGACCTTGCAGTAAGCAAAATGGATAAACTTGTCAATGAAATCTGCCATGGGGGAAATGTATAAGCTTTTCAATGAATAAATTCTTCTCAATACTGCTAATTTCTTCATTTCAGTGGTAAAAAAACAACACCGTATTATATGCGGTTGGAGATATCTGTAGCGTACATAATGCTTAACCCAAAGGAATTCATAATTGAGAATTAGGAGGAATAGAACTATTTTTGGCATTGCTCCAGGCCACGTTTCTCTTTACAGCCCTTCTCCCCAGCCTCCACCCCAGAGCTATGGATTTTTGTAACTAACCAAAACTTATCTTTTCAGGTGCCCACTGACGGCAATGCTGGCCTGCTTGCAGAACCGCAAGTCGCCATGTTCTGTGGAAAACTGAACATGTACATGAACGTGCAGAATGGCAAGTGGGAGTCAGATCCATCGGGGACTAAGACCTGCATTGGCACCAAGGAGGGCATCCTGCAGTACTGCCAAGAAGTAAGTCTCCGCTGGGGGCCAGCGGTCCATGTTGGATCACATGCACGTTTTTTTAATTTAATTTCTTTTATGTTTGTATTTTCTCTCTTGCAGTGAACGTCTTGGTTCCTGATGATTCACCATACCATTAATGTATTTACTTGCTTTACCCTACAGTATGCATAAATATTTTAAAAATTATGTCATATAATAACCATCAATAAACCAACTGAAATATAATCTTGTATGTCAGATATACTTTTAATTTAAAAAAAAAAGAGAAAAAACCCAACTGAGTAAAGTTTAAGATACCTTGCCTCTTCCTTTTATCTTTAGAGTATATCCCACTGTGGCTAATGCAAAGTATTGTGTTTAACAGTGACTAGAAATTGGGAGATTGGGATTAGCATATACACACTACTGTATAGGGTAACTAATAAGGACCTACTGTATAGCACAGGGAACTCTACTCAATACTCTGTAATGACCTGTATGGGAAAATAATCTAAACAAAAGTGGATATATGTATATGTATAACTGATTCACCTTGCTGTACAGCAGAAAGTAACAGAACGTTGTAAATCAACTATACTCCAATAACAAATTTAAAAAAATAAAATTAAAGTCACTAGAATTAATTTTCTCTGTTACCAGTTTGATATATTTTAGTTCATTTATTTGTTTATATTTAATTTTAGTTTTTCTCTCCTTATTTTTACGATTTGAAAACCTAAAACATTTACATTGTTAAAACATTGAAATAAGAAGTTGCACTCCGAAATCTCACTTGCCATCCATCCTCTGTTAAAAAAATATTTTCATCGTTCTTGATTTATCCTTCTTGAAAAAGAGAGAATTTATATTTTTCCTTCTTCTGCTTATATAAAAGGTAGCTTACAATAAGCACTGTTCTGTACTTTGCTTTTTTAACATAACTTTTAGATCCTGGAAATCACCTCCTTGCCATTTGTAGAGATCTTCAGCATTTGTGTAATTTCTCCTAGTTTTCTTGCTGTTATTGTGTAGGGTTTTTTTTTTAATTAATTCAGTTTAAAATAACTGGAGTCCAAGGCATTTTGTCCCACATTTCCAGACAGTTATATATTCCTACAATATGTGGCTCTTTGTGTTTTAAGAACATTTAAAGGAATTAGTCTTACACCTCTTGGCAAAGCAAAATTTCTTACCCTACATAAACAATGGATAACCTGGCAACATTTCCTTTGTTGTAATCTTTTATGTACAAGAAAATTTTCTTTAGCCCTGTTGGATCCAAAATGAGTGTTTAATGAAATATATATCTGTGTGTGTGTGTGTGTGTGTGTGTGTGTGTGTGTGTGTGTATATATATATATTTAACATATACATATATGCCCACATGTATTTTTTTTTATTGGTAGCACTATAAGAAAGGACAATCTAAATTCTAACTCCTGTGTTTTGAGAAGCAAAGAAGCATCTGCATTATCACAATATATTGCATATCAAGTAATTTTTGTCTCGAAGGAGTATGAACCATGATGTGAAAAGATAATTCTTCATGTTTAAGTAGAAATCACTAATATTGGCATCCTTTATATTTTTTTAAAAAACCATTTATTATATAGGGACTGATAATAAATTCACTTTTGCCTGGATATGACAATTCTAAAATATACATTTTTGGAAATAATATTCACATTCTATTGAAGAGTTCCTCTAGTACAGTTTTGTAGATGAGTTATGAGTTGGTAAATTGGAGCTCTGTGCATGCATGCTTTTAGGTTTTTGATACCATTTTACTTATCTGGATACACATGCAGATTATGCATTCTGAATGTTAAATGAATTTTTTTAAAGGCTACAACTCAAATTTACTTAATGACGTTGACCACATCATTTTCTGTTGAATGGCTATTTTGATGTAGATATCATAGTTGGCATCTAAGTTTTTCTTCAGTGTCAGTCATGAATAATCAGATGTTTTTACATTTGTATGATGACTCTATAAAAATTACTCTTCATGACCCTGAGAACAACCCTATTCCCACTCCACTTAGAGATCCCACTAATGCCTGGGTAACTTCGCTTCCTGTTTTAGTCTGTTGTTTGTCCCAGGGGTAAGCCACAGAGTGGTTCTTTATAGTCCCAGCCTTTGCCAGATTGTTGGTGGCCATGGGGTGGAGGTAGGGGGAGGAAAGTGAGCCCTTTGGTTTTTCTCCTTTGTCTTGAAATTCTGGTTATATCTGCCTATCTCAGCTTACCACCCACTGAGGTCTTGTACAATGATACACAACAGGCCAGAGTCTTAAGATGGATTAGACAAACATCAGGCTAGAGAAGTTAAGAATAGGCCAGACCATCAGGCCTTGTGGGCCCTTTTAATGAATTTGATCTCTATTCTGTAACAACAGGATGTGTCATGGAAGGTGTTTATTTTTTTAAAAGAAAGAGAATGACTGTACATTAGCATTTCCAAAAGTCACCCTCTAATAAGAACGTACTGTATAGCACAGGGAACTCTACTCAGTACTCTGTAATGACCTATATGGGAATAGAATCTAAAGATTGATTCTACAGAATCAATCTATAGATTGATTCTATAGAATCACATATTCTGTGTATATGTATATGTATAACTGATTCGCTATGCTGTACAGCAGAAACTAACACAACATTGTAAATCAACTATATTCCAATAAGAATTAATTTTAAATTTTAAAAAAATAAATAAACTTATCAATCACCACTTTATTGTGAATCATCATGAAGGGCTGAGTCAGAAGGCTGGTCAATATGAGCACTCTGACCCTGAAAAAAATAAACAAAAATGAAAGTCACCCTCTTGCTTTGTCACTCTGACCTCATATCTAGTTTCTCAGTTCCCTGGGACCCAACTGGAGCCTGTACTCCAGAGCTGTCCAGGGCAGTCGCCACTAGCGGCGCATGGCTGTCGAGTGCCTGCAGGGTGGCTATAATGTGTGCTATAAGGGTAAGATATCAATAAGTACCATATCTCAAAGATTTACATGAAGAAAGAGTATAAAATAATCACATTAATAATTTCATATTGATTGCATATTGGAATGATAATATTTTGTATATACTGTTGTAAACATCATGTATATGTTACTAAGTTGTGAATATGTATGTTATTAAAATGAATTTCAACTGTATCTATCTTTTTACTTTTCAGTGTAGCCACTGTGGAATTTAACATTACACTGGCATTATGTTTCCATTATATTATATTTCCATTGAACAGTGTTGCTCTCCTGCCCCGCCCCATTCCACCAGTGACTCTGGGCTGTAAGGGTCTTAGATCCCATGATCTAGCAAGTGGCAGAGGGAAGCGGAAGTGAAGAGTCCCTCCAGACCTTCCCCCAGAATTTTACTGGTGCTTGGGAGTTAGAGAGGCTTATTTGGGGCCTTTGAAATACATCTTTCATTAAAAATATTTTAGTGCAAGATGATTATATGAATACTTTTCTAGAGTCCAGTGATTCTCTCTTCCTCCTTCAGACTTATATCTCTGAGTGCTAAGGATGCAATGATGAGTAAGATACAGGACCTGTTCTTAAAGCGAGATCGCAGGGGCGAGAAAGGCTTATAAAATAATTTTAGCAACTGAAAAACTGATGATGATGATGTTGGCACATGGTGATAATGTTGATAATGCTGGTACCAACTAAATTTTATTGAGCATTAACAAGGTACTGAGCTACCCTGCCAAGTGTTTGCCCTCATTTTACCCTCATGATGCCTCTGGGAAAGAATCCTGGGAAAGAAACTTGGTGATTTGCAACATTTAAGGGGAACAAAGTGAAAGATTCAATGGAGGAGGAGCAGTGGCCAGAAACCTAGGATCAGAACTCGGTGGTATTATGTGCTGGAAGTCAAGCTAGGTTAATATCTAAATGAGGGAAATGATGAGAGTGCAAGTGTGATGCAGACCAGAAGTGACTGAAGTATAATTTTTGACAAGGCAACTCATGACTGTCTTGCAAAATGAATGCGTATCAAAACTTTTACTCAATTCACTAATTAATGAGGTAACCTGTAAGATGTTAACCAGTTTGACTTGAAGAGATTTAAATCCTTTTTCAACAAACTTCATTCACATGGCTGTGAACAGGAATTATCTAATCTGCCTTGCATGAGACAGGAAACATTTGCATTGCTATCAGGTATCTACAGTATCTACTCCTACAGGGTTGTAAAGTAGCCTATAGAGAGTCAATCAGAAGAACATACCCTGTTTAATCAGGTCATCTTTTCCCCTACCACCCCAGGCTCTGGAAGACAACACCTGCATTTCACTGCTGGGGCAGCCAGTACATAATCTCTTTTGCCCATTTCTGAATAATGGACATTTTTTATAATAAAACAGTCTCCTAATTTGGCAAATAAAAGTTCATTATTGATCTTTAGGATAGCAATTTCAAGGGAATAGCATGGGAAGAGTCAAATTACAGTAGGTTACAGGAAGAATAACATGTATGGGTGTTGAAGCCATCTGTGGTCTCTTTGAGGAAAGTCCAAGAGGCAAAGAGCTTGTGGGCAATTCATGGAAAAGGGAAAGGCTTTGTTTTTTGTTGGGCTTTGTTTTTAAAGGGAAGGAACTTCAGCTGAAGGAAGCTTAAACTAAACTGTAGGAAGGGTAGATCCATCATAAGAAAACTAGTGACTGGCTGAGACTTAGAAAAGAGAATAAAAGATGGGGAAATAGGGTGGGTTAATTAGGCAGTTTATGTTGTCAGGTGACTGAAATCTACTCGTACATGGAGAATATTTTCTCCCATTGATGGAGAGGATCTTGGGGTAGGGATAGCTTACAGAATTTTAAAAAAGGCATCCAGTAACTGGGTCCTCAGATATCGAAACTGAGACTCAGTGCTGCCTGGAATTTCTCTGTTGGGGTCTCTTGTTTTCTGCTATCCTTTCTCCTTTATTTTCACCTCATTTTCTCCTGCAAAGATGGCTTCCTTTAGGAGGCCAGGGAAGATGGCAGCTCTGGGAGTTTGTTGTTCCAGTTTGGATTTCCAACCCCATTCTGCCAGTGTGCATTCTAATTCCCAGATAGGGTTCTCGTTGGTCCTGCTTTCAGTCACCCATCTACCTTTGGACTAGTCACCATATCCACAAGGACTCAGTATGTACTGGGACTGGCGCACCTTGGTCATGAGGGTGTAAGGCTTGTTTGGCATCCCAACCAGAGCCAACTGGTGTGGGGAGAGGAGCTCTTGCCAGAAAAAAGGTTGAAGAGTGGCATGGGGGCAAAATAGAATAATGACCAAAGCCCAACACAATGGGCTTAGAAACACACAGTGCCTTTTTAAAAGTTTTATAGGTTGGAGAGTGGGTAGCTGAGGGAATTCACATCATGACTTTAACCAGCTTTGGGGAAGGTATTGGGGGGTGGGTGTTGGAGAGGTGTTCACTCAGAACGTTTAAACAGTGTTCAACTTTTTCTATTGAATGGTGTATCCTAAACTATCTAGAACATTGCTTATTGATATTTTAGGGTCTTTCTGCCACTTTCCACTTTGTAGGTAGTCTGAAATTTTTCTTTTATAATTAGAAATAATAGTTTCATTTGTAAGATTGAATTTTTTTGTGTGTTGTTGGAAAATGTTTATTTTCCTTTATTTTTTTCTTAGCTCCGTATTTTTATTTTAGACAGTCGATTGATTCCCTGCTAAGAAAGCCAAAGAAAATAATGTTCGTAATTTTTCCAACTCCCCTTCTCACAGATTTTGTAAGCTATATTATTTTTATATTTTTGAAGTTTAATATTATGGTCTGTTCTATTGTCATAATTCTCACAGTCGTAGGTTCTGTCTTTAACTGGATTTGGTGTTTACAGCCAATCCTTTCACCAAAGCATCTCTATTCCCATAATGTTTATTTTGATTCCTCTATTTTTTTGGGTGCCTGTCATCTTACTTGGTTATTTCCAGAAGTTGTTCTTATTGAACAGTAGTTTAGTTATGTATAGAATTCCAGGTTGACAAGTATTTTTGTTCAGCACCGTGAAGATACTTATCCACTATATTCTGGCATCATTGTGCAAATTCCCTTTTTTTAAAATGTACAAAAACCATTACTGTCACCATTTAATGTGCTATTCATTTACTGATTACTTTCTCTCAATAGTGATGAATCATTTTTTTCTTTATGTTCTCAGTCCCTCTTGTGACCAAAACACAGATGTTTTAGAGACAGCTGGCTGAGTCAGAGAGGCAGCTGTGAGCAGTCTGTGGTCCTAGGACAGAATGAAACCAACTGAACTCATGACCGTGACCTCATTCTGACCTTTTGCTAACCAATTTAACTCACTTGTTAAATTTGTTTTTCCAAAGGACTGCCTGTATAGCTGCACATCGTATCTGTTGGTGCTTAGCTTAATATAATGTGTCACATATTATTTTTTTTGATGGTGAATTATCTAGTCCATATCTTTCATAGTTTCATATTCCTCTCAGTTTGTATTCCCTGCTGTTGGTTGTTTTATTGTTATTATTAATATTGGCATTTTTGCCTCCTGATTTCTTTGGTCCTATTGTTGGTCAAGGGCAAGATTAGGGAGAAAAAAGTAAAAATCGAGTCTTTTACCTTTGCTCTTATAAAGCCCTTATAAAGTTTGATTGGGAAGATAGTTTGAAACTTAGGTTTGTGTAATCAGCATTTTATCTCATAGCATACACATTCTTGGTACCCATAAATTCCCTCCTGTTCCCCAATCATAATAGTTATGTTCTTGCCCAATCATCATTCAAATACTTGCATATTTGAAATATAAAAATTTCTTTACATTTTTTTATTAGCACAGTCAGCACTATTCTTTCATTTTTTTTTTCATCAAATGTGTATTGAGGACTGCTATAGACTTAATGTTTGTGTCTTTCCCAAAATTCATATGGTGAAGCTTTCAGGTCCAATGGGATGGTATTTGGGGGTGGAGCCTTTGGTAGGTAATCAAGGTTAGATGAGGTCATGACGATGGGGGCTTTGTGATGGGATTAGTGCCCTTATAAGAAAAGACACCAGAGAACTTGCACAGTTTGCTTTCGCTGCCTGTTCACACAAAGAGATAATGTGAGAACCCAGAGAGAAGGTGGCAATCTGCAAGCCAGGAAGAGAACCTTCACCAGAACCCAACCATGCTGGTACCCTTATCTTAGACTTCCAGCCTCCAGAACTGTGAGAAAATAAATTCCTGTTGTTTAAGCCACCTGGTCTATGGTAATTTGTTATGGCAGCCTGAGCTAAGACTAGGACTTACTTTGGCTCCTTTGGGCAAAAGGATTATAGGCCCAGAGTGTCACTGAGAATTACCGTTTCTAGAGATCATGCTTTACAAGGCATTTTATGCAACACTCGGCTCTGACTCAGAGCATGTGGGTTGTCATTTAGTAACTGCTTGTGGACGGCCTGTTGTTGGCACAGAGATTGGAACTGAATAGGGCAGATGTTCTGCCCTGCTCTCTACACTGAAAGAACCTCCCCTGAAATGGCCTTGTGGTCTCCTCCTGCAGAGACTGTTTCTTTCCATTGATAGAATTCTAAAGAAATCTTTAAGCAAGAGTTAGGGGTTGCTGGCCCTCAGTCCAAATTTGCCCTCAGTTTATTTTTACCCAGTTAAGATGTAGGTGCCATGATAATGCTCAATAGTAGAGTGATAAACATATAGCAGGGCCTTAAATATTCAGTTAAATGTGCTAAATGATCACTAAGTACACTTCCTGAAAACAGGAAGCAACCCTAGATTGTTCTTTATGTGACCCTGTGTTAATATGTTCTACCGTTGACTGTTGATGAATTATGTTTTCTAGCAGTTACAACCTCCCCTTCAATCTTGGTTGGACATGAGACTTGCTTTATCCAGTAGAATAGAGTGGTAGTGGTGCTGGTTTAGTTCTGGGTCTAAGCCTTAATTCGGCCTAGAAGTTTCTCCTTTTGTGCTCTGGGAAGGCAGCCATGTGGAGAAGCCCAAGTAGAAGAGAATGGAGGCCCCCACTCAATAGCCCTACCTGAGCTCCCAGGTGGCTGCCAGCACCAGCCACGTATGCAAGGCCAGGTTGGACTTTGCAGGCTTCCTTTCAGTACTCTAGCTGACAACACCATGTGAAGAAGAATCACTCAGTCAACTCACAGAATTGTGAGGAATTCTAAATTATCACGTGGTAGCTAACCTCCGAGATGGCTCTCAACAGTGCTTGCCTCCCTCCTCGTATTCGCATCCACACGTAGTCCTTAGTCTCCTCCCGCAGTGTGCAGGAGGATATTACAGAAATGATGTGTGTGACATTTGAGGCTAGATCATAAAAAGCACGTGGCTTCTACCTTGCATACTTTTGCTATGGTGGAAGCCGGCCGCCATGTCATGAGGACCTCAGTGCTTCTGCCAGCAGCCAGCACTCGCTTGCCAGGCAATGAATGAACCACTTGGAAGTGGATCCTGTAGCCTAGTCAAGCCTTCATTTGACCTCAGCCCCAGCTGACATCTTGACTGCACCCTTGTAAAAGACGGGATCACTCAGCTAAGTCTCTTCCAGACTCCTCACGCACAGAAACTGTGTGAGATAAGAAATGCTTACTGTTTGAAGTTACTAAGTTTTGGGATAGTTTGTGTGCAGTAATAGATGACCACAACAGACGCTCCCTTGACGATTATTTTCCTCTGTGGTCCTTTGGTAGAAAAAAGTTCCTTTCCTTCATTCTATACTAGATATAGAAAGTGCTGCCATCACAGAAACAATTTGAAAATAACTATGTAAATTATTCATCATTTAACAGTCTAAAGTGGCCACTTGCCTTAATGAACTGTTACATTACCCAGATATTGGCCTAAGGAACCTAGAAGTCTTATAAGTAGATCAAAACTAGGATAATATTCCCCTTGAAACATACATTATAAAGCCTAGGAAGAAAAATTAGAATTTTTAGATTTTGTTGTCCTCTTTCTTTTGAATGAAATGAGGTTTAAAAAGAAAAAAAAACAACATTGTTTTATTTAAACCAAAGGCTTTAGGTTGAGAGAAGAAAAAATTGGAAGTATACTTCAGTTCTTCATCTGAAGAATTTTATTCTGTCCCAAATTTAATTCAGGCAAATTGAGCAAATATTTACTGAGTCAAGATAAGATTTCATGTCAGGTGTTGCTGAGTGGCCAGACAACATTCTTGGCTCATAGGAGCTTCTAAATACACAATTAGATAAATTGAGAAAAGAATTTAGGAAATTGAAAACGTAGAATGAGGCTGTAAAGTAGAGGATCTTGATTATAAATCTGGGTTTTGGGATCTAATTCTAGAGATGAGTAAGGGCTATGGGATTGTTTTTAGCAGGAGTGTTTTCTTGTCAAGACACTTTTGGAAAAATTAGCCTATATCTAAGGGTGATTTGGATTGGGGAGAGAAGGGAATTCCAATCTCAAGATGCTAGTGTGAAAGGGATAGGAAAGATCATCCTGCCCATCCTTGTTGTATAGATGAGCACATATGAGATACCCCAATATGCTGTTATAAGGGAGCCCTTAGGGTCAAGTGCAGTGAAGGCAAAGCATGGGCTTCCCTATCAAACCTTCATTCAGATGCCACCTTTGCTCTTTGACACCTGAGCAGTCCAGGAAAGCTGCCTAACCAATCTTAGACCATGTCCTCCTTTTATGATAGGAGCACACAGGAGTGCATTGTAAAAGTTAAATATGGTCAGTTCAACGAGAAATTGTGTAAGTCCCAGTACCGTTCTTCCTCCTCTTTTAAGGAGAGAACTTAAAACACAGTCTCTTCAACCCTCTGCATCCCTAACATGCAGAGCACATCCTGGGGGGCAGGGGCTTAGAGCAGGTGTCCACGGCTCTGCTAACTTACACTGGGAGCAGTTCTCTGGAGGGAGCTTTGAACAGGTTAAGCCTCAAGTGCTGGCAGAGATTTCCAGCTGGGAAACTTAGGTGAATGTGGCTTTGCTTCTAGTCTTTCTATTAGATTATGGGTATACTTTCTTTTTCCTAAGTGTTTTCTTTTCCACAATTAACAGTATGTGTTTTCTGTTTCTTTAACCTTCTTGCTCTAAATGAACAGTTGTTTTGGCTATAAGTTAACAGGATCGCCGAACAAAGCACACCAGTGCCTGGACCAAACAAAAGCTGATGAGTTAAACAAAGCCACTTCCTTTGCCCAGCTGTCTACTCTAAAATATATAACATGACAGGGACTCCCAGACGAGACTTGTTTGTCCACCTTGCTGCCTTCATTCTATAGTGATGTGAAGTTAAAATTAATTAAAAAACAAACAACACGAGATCCTTTTAATCTAACCAACTTTGAGGGCATATCATAGACACACTGCTATGGTAGAAGCTGTGGAACATTCTTGACCATTATTATTTTGCTCTGTGTGCCATCTACCTTTGTGAGCTTAAAATTGACCCATAGATGACAGGCACCTATGCATTGTGGTTTTGGTATTTGAAAGATGCAAAAATTCATATTAAGTGAAAATTTTTAAGTAGAGGTATCCAGCTATCTATATACGAGTACAGATATATTTTCTGCATTATTGGTCTGTATGCTTACAAGGATTGCTTGCATAAACCATAGGATTCAGAGGTAAAAGAGACGAAACCAGTTTGGATATTTTTTCCCACACAGTTTTCATTTAATGAGATTAATGTTTGATTTAACATTTGTCCTTGTTACTGTCTAGCTCTTTCCTAAATGCATACTCAGTTATTACATATTTGCAGTAACACTACAGACTTTTATATTTGCCGCCTTATTTATTTATTTAAAATGTTTTTCCGTAATATGTTTTTCTTTTTTCTTTTTAGCTTTATTGAGGTACAAATAACAAATAATCTTGTATAGATTGGACATTTTTTTAAAGTTTGTTTTTTTATATATCTTTTTTAAATTTTTATTTTATATTGGAGTATACTTGATTAACAATAGATTTGACATTTTCAAAATGAGAAAATTAGACATAAATTGACAGAGAGGGAATGAGGATCTTAGCTGTATGTGGACACATCTGTTTGTGTTTTCACATTCGTGTCCTGTCCTATTTATTTTGGTGTCCCTACCTTCCTCATTTGTCTTTACATTCAGCATGTTGGTATGAGTGATTAAACGTCGTACAAGGTTCTTGCACAATATTTTCCAACTCTGAGTCTGAATGTATGCATATGACAATATATTTATATACAATGTCAAAAACAGACTTGGGCCACATTATTGGGAAATAGGCTGGTGCCCTGAAACATTTTCTGTGCCTTGCTCTTAGATAAGGTCATCATTGTGAAAACACAGCACTGCACGTACTTTCCATTATTGCACTGGTGTTTCATCAGCTGCATCTTGCTTCCCAGCACCTCATTAAATTGTAATCAGAGGGCTCCCCTGATGGCGCAGTGGTTAAGAATCCGCCTGCCAACGCAGGGGACATGGCTTCAAGCCCAGGTCCGGGGAATGCCGTGGAGCAACTAAGCCCGTGTGCCACATCTACTGAGCCTGTGCTCTACAGCCCGTGAGCCACAACTACTGAGCCCGCATGCCACAACTGCTGAAGCCCACACACCTAGAGCCCATGCTCTGCAACAAGAGAAGCCACTGCAATGAGAAGCTCGTGCACCACAACAAAGGGCGCCCCCCCCTCGCCGCAACTAGAGAAAGCCTGCACGCAGCAACGAAGACCCAATGCAGCCAAAAATAAATAAATAAAATAAATTTTAAAAAAATTGTAATCAGAGAACAACTTTGGTTTCCAGTTCTCTTTCTCAATTAAATTAGATATTGTCTCCAATATCTCTCATTATTACAAGAATTTATGTTGAGAAACAATTTAAGGTATTATTTTTCTTTGTGTTCCAGAAAATTTTAGAGGAGAGACTATGTTATTTTAATCCAGAAACAAAAATATATTGTTTAGCACACGCTTTGTTTTGGCTTAGACAGTAAAGTGGAAGTAGTTTAGAACTTAGAATTAATACACTCTTTGAGTGCTCAGAGATATCATCTACTTTTTTTTTAAGTTTATGATAAATTTTCTTTTTTTAATTTATTTTATTGAAGTATAGTTGATTTACAATGCTGTGTCAATTTCTGCTGTACAGCAAAGTGATGTATGGAATCTAAATTATGACACAAATGAGCTTATCTACAAAACAGAAACAGACTCAGACATAGAGCACAGACTTGTGGTTGCCAAGGGGAAGCGGGGGTGGAGGAGGGAAGGTTGGGAGTTTGGGATTAGCAGATGCAAATTATTATATATAGAATGGATAAACAACAAGGTCCTACTGTATAGCACAGGGAACTATATGTTTAATTTCCTGTGATAAACCATAACGGAGATGTCACCTACTTTCATTGCTGTGTTCTAACTTCATCAATTTCATCTTCTATGAAATGGAGCCATTATCAACTGATACAGGTTTACGTGACCTGCTACACATAAAACATTTGTAATGATTCAGGCACATAATAAACCTTCAATTATATGTATTTTTTACCCTCCTCTTGGATATGTTCTTTGAAAAAGAAATTGATATGTAAAAACTTTCACAGGATGAAAATATCCTATGATTAGGCTACCTCTATACCATTTTACTATAGAGTTTGATTTTTTGTTTCATGTATTCATACATGCTACCTAGGTGCCATCATGCATTTACAATTAACTCTTGATTTGTTTATATTTTTGTTTTTTCACTTGTAATGTAAATTTAGAAGTCTGACTTTGTTTCCACTGGACTAGTTTTTTAACTTTTAGTTCTTTTTAATTCAAAATTTCAAGCATATGTAAAAGTAGAAAGAATAGTATAATGAATGCCCCCTGTGCTTATCACTCCAATAATTATAAAATCTAGTCACTCTTGTTCTTTGAGAAGTCTGGAATCCCAGTTCTCTATCTTACCTCCTTCAGAGTCCACATTATTTTTGGCAAGCCCCTTGTGCAGATAGATGTGTTGGTTATCCCTTTTGCACAGCTGTAAATTGATTAAGATGAACTAAAGGAACACACGTTATTTATTGACTTCTAACTCACATGTTTAAAACACCATTTTAATAACACTACATAATTTCTAGCATATTTTTTCAAAAAGAAATATCCTGGAGAATTTGATTAAAAATTGATTTTAAATGTTGAAAGACTAGAAAGAACAGTAAGTAAATTTTTTCAGAATTAGGAGCAATTTGTGTTCTTGAAATATCCTTGGTCGTTTGGAATCTAGTTGTGTGTAAATATGACTTTTGGCATGAATTAATCCCTTGTCCCAGGTGGCCTGTTGCAAAAGGATACTCCGAGGGCTCCCCTGTTTGTCCTTAATGTTGCAAATAAAGGAAAGTTTTTGTAGGACTCTAACAATATATGTCTTAAATATTTTTATATTTCTGTATATATACCTATATGTTCTTGGCTTTCTTAAATATCATCCATGTATTTTCTTGGTTTGTGTATTTAACAACTTAAATGTCATCTTGTCTGAGATTAATATATTTTCAATTTGGATAGACAGAGAGAGAGAGAGAGAAAGGGAGACTCTTTAGATTTTTAAAATTTAGAATGAAAATGTTCTGATGGTGACCAAGTTTTAAGGTACTTTTCTGTAGTGAGGGAAACCAATTAAGTTACCAACTACAACCTTCTAATATGGATCTAAGATTGTTGCTACTCTACCTCTCTTGGTTGTTAGTATTTGAAATTTCTTCAGTTCACTTAAAAAAATGTTTTTTAATATATGTACAGATAGATTTGCTTTCAAAGATAAAACATGTTTGTATGGCCAAAATAACTGCTTGTTACAGATGCCTGGGCCAGTCAGATGGGCCTCCTTAGCCTAAGTGAGAGCCTCGCTTTTAATCTTCCTAAGTATCTTCCTCAGCTGTGTATTTATTAACATTTATTAACATTAATCTATTGCTTTTTATATAAGATGCTATCACTGGTAAAAGTTGCTACATTATACTTGGAAGAATAATATTAGAAGGCACTGAGATGCTTATTTTTCTCAAAAGCTTATAATCCAACTATAATATCATACTATTCAGATAATCTTTTTTAAGAGATACATTGATAATACCCAATGAGAGCTGAATATATACTAAATATCCCTATGTCTAATGGATTCTGAACTTAGCAAGAAATAATCATTACCTATTTATCAGGCACTTACTGTGCTATCACAGTGTTGACCACCACTGAGGGAACACAAAAATGAATCATATTGTCCCTGCCTTCAAGGAGTGTATGTTCTAACGGGGCAGGAAGGCACATCAGTGTAATAGGAGGTGGAAAGTGGTCGGTGATCAAATACAAGCGATTGGATAAAATGCTTTGGATTCAGAGGTTGAAGTGATCAGGGAAGGGAATATTAGTGAACCAACTTTTGAGCTGGGCATTTTTCTTGGGTGTTGTTCATTCAGAAGGGAAATAAAGCTACCAAAATAGTTTATGTTTAAAAGGGGGCTTATTGAAGGAGACGCGGCACGCCTCGCTGGCGTTAGAAGTGCTCAGGTGGTCCCTGTCTTGTCCGCTGTCTATCTCTGTCTTGGGTACACAGCTGTCTCATCTTAGCTTCTCTCTCTGTACCTCTTATTTCCCTGCTTCTTCCAGAGGCCTAGTTCCCATTCCCCTGCGGGTTTTGACAGGCACCATCTCTGGCTATGACTTAACCCTGACTGCCAGCCGTGTATCCTCCCTCATCTAACCAGAGCCTGGATGTGTTAGTTCACAACTCTTGAGGAAGGAGAATGCCGTTGTCAGTGTGCTTTCCTCAGGCTGTAACCAGCTATGGGGCCGGAGCTGCAGAGTTAAAATCTGGTCACTAATGAGTGCTCTTCCGGAGGACGGGGGGCTGGAGCGCTGCAGAGAGGGGCAGGCATGTTGGCAGCCTCCTAATCACCTTAAACCAACGTTAATGAAGGTGGAACACCACAAGGAGGAGGAAATTGTGTTTCCTGCCCTTGGAAAGTGTATTTTCACTGGGGAGGCGGTGCACATATGTACCTAACCCAAATGTGAGGAGCACTGCGATAAATACAGTAAAGCATTCCTGAAGTGGGAGAGAGGGATTAACATCTATTACACTGTGAGTGGAGGAGGTTTGTCTACATGGGAGACCCTGCTGGGCCTGGGCATCTGAAGTGTGGTGTAAGGGTCTTAAGAAGAGTGTGTTGGGGGCACAGTGTGTGTATTTCTTCAGCGGCTGCCTGTGTAATTCAGGAAGGTTTGTAGGAACTGAGGATGGTTTGCATTTCAAGTAACTGACACAAGCTGGATTTGTTTCTGCTTTAAGTATTTCTTAATACAGCGGTTGTCATCTAAATCTTTTAATAATAAAAAATAGTCACTCATAATTGGGATGCACATAGGATACATTTTAGAAAAGGAAGGGGGCTGTATAAAAGTCGGGTTTTGCTAATGCCTGCTGTTTTAGCAAATTATCAGCAATGCTTGTTGTGTTAGCAATACATGCAGTTGCGTGTGTTGGAAAACATACAAATTAAATAGGTTAGGGATCTCAGATATCTTTATTTCCTACGTTAAGATGTGAGACGCACAAAGAAAATATAAAACATTGAGCTATGCTTATACTTAATTATGGTGAAAAGTCAGGGACTCAACTAACCACGAGCACATTTGCATGCCTAATTACTTTAATTTTTATTGTTGCCGAAGACTACGCTACTTTTTCAACATAGGATGCTTATTTGTCTCATAACACAAAAATGCTTATTTGTCTCTGGTGATATACTGGAGCTGCTTAATAAAAAATAAGATACAGTACTCAGAAGTTTTGGCAGAAACTTTAGTATGTTTTTTGTTGTGTTTTTGTGTTCTGGTTTTTGCTTTCTGACTTGGAGGTTACTTGTGCATGTGGCAATCACTGTGATTAACTGGGACTAGATGCGCTTCAGAAGAAATTTTGTGACTTTAATGTTTGGTGTTCCTCCTCTGTTTAAACCTCCTGAATTGAGAACAGCAAATTTTTATACTCTTTGGCAAAGTCGAATTAATAACTCCTTGTTTCAGGATAAAAGTGGCTGGAAGGGTGGAAGTCGCCACTTCCGTTTTCATTGTTAAGGCAGTAGGCAAACTACGTGTGGGATTCACGTGGTTCAGATTTTATAATCTCCTCCAACTGCCTATTAACAATCATCATTGTCCACATTCTGGAGAGAGAAGTTGAAGCACAGTAAATAACACATATGTCCTAGATTTCCGGGTGGGAACTGGAAGGGAGTTTTGTGTTTGGCTGATCACCTCGTGAAGCTCTGGTGCCCTTCAGGGGAGAAGCCCTGTCTTCACTGATCTTAATTGGTCCGTATGCAATTCTATCTGCTAGAAAATTATCCACCAAATAAGTTACTGCTCTGTTGTACCAGATATTATTGGTGCAATACCTTAGGACATTGAAGATGTAGTACATCATGAGCAAGAGACCTTTTTTTTTGTTAACTTATCAATTTGGACCCTACAGATTGCTTTTTGGTTTTGAATTAAAAAGAAGAAAATATGGCTTGACTGTGCCTGTAGGAGTTTTTTTTATAGAAAACTGAAAACTCCTGAGAAAATCCTCAGCAGGGTAATATTTCTGTGAAGTGGCAGCTAGAACCCCTTTAGAAAAATATAGTAACTCACACTTTACTGCACATAATGTTGTGTCCCTCAGGGCAAGCTCTCTAGTGTCATAGAGTTTATGACTCATGAGTGCTGTACTTTGTGATATAATAAACAAGGAGAGGTGGTGGGAGAATTATATTGCTGCACAAAAAGCCACTTCACCTTTCATCGTATAGGAAAAAACCCTGGGGATATTAAATTTTAGTGGCATTTTCAAGTTGAGCATTATCTACGACTGAAATGCATGCATTGAAGAGTTAAGATATGTAAGAACAAAATAAAATAAAGGGAAGGAGCTGTTTCCATTTAGAGCTAAGTTACTGGCAAGTGTTTTGGAAGAATAACTTTCTCAGTACCCGCCCAGGATCTGATTTAGATATCCTTTTCTGTGTGTTTTCATAGCATGTACCTCCCCATTGAATTTGCCTTATACTACACTGATCAGCGTTTTATTTTTTTAGAGCAGTTTTAGGTTTGTGGCAAAATGGAGAGGAGGGTGCAAAGATTTCCTGTGTACCCCCTTCCCCGACTCAAACATAGCTTCTCCCCCTTTCTCAACATCCCCCAGCAGAATAGTACATTTATTTCAATTGATGAACCTACATGGTCACATGATTATCACCCAAAGTCCATAGTTTACCTTAAGGTCCACTCTTGGTGTTGTACATTCTATGGGTTTGGACAAATGTATAATGACATGTATTCACCATTACAGTATCATATAGAATCATTTCACTGCCCCCAAATGTGCTCTATGCGCTTCCTGTTCATCGCTCCTTCCCCCTAACCTCTGGTAACCATTGGTCTTTTTACTGTCGCCATAGTTTTGCCTTTTCCAGAATGTATTGTAGTTAGAATCATACATGTATTTTCACACTAGCTTCTTTCACTTAGTAATGGTCAACTAAGATTCCTCCATGTCTTTTCATGGTTTGATAGCTTCTTTCTTTTTAGTGCTAGGTAATCCATTGGATGTACCACAGTTTTTATTCATTCTCAGTGCCTGATTTTTTAATTGATTGACCTCGGGGTTGGGACAAGGGTGAGGCGGGTGAGGCAGGTGAGAGGTACAGAGAGAGAAGCTAAGATGAGGCAGGCAATCAGGAAGCAAGATAAATAATATTTTAATGCACTATTTTTAAAAAATATGGGCTTCCCTGGTGGCACAGTGGTTGAGGGTCTGCCTGCCAATGCAGGGGACACGGGTTCGAGCCCTGGTCTGGGAGGATCCCACATGCCGCGGAGCAGCTGGGCCCGTGAGCCACAGCTACTGAGCCTGCGTGTCTGGAGCCTGTGCTCCGCAACAAGAGAGGCCGCGATAGTGAGAGGCCCGCGCACCGCGATGAAGAGTGGCCCCCGCTTGCCGCAACTAGAGGAAGCCCTCGCACAGAAACGAAGACCCAACACAGCCAAAAGTACATAAATAAATAAAAAATAAATTAAAAAGAAATGTACCACAATTTAAAAAATATATATATAACCATTTTGTCTTTTATTTATTTATTGTTGGCTGTTTCACACGGCTTGCAGGATTTCCAGTTCCCCGCCCAAGGATTGAACCTGGGCCACGACAGTGAAAGCCCAGAATCCTAACCATTAGGCCACCAGGGAACTCCTTTAATGCACTAAAAAGTAAAAATTAATGCCCAAAACTCCACAGTGAACAAAATATCAACATTTCAAATAAAGACAGGATCATGGCATGTTCTCTTTGAATGTGACTGACAATCATAAGAAAAATTCCTTCTATCCATAACCCACATTGTGGACAGTATCTTCTTGCTCTGAAACTGGTTTTTCCCCAAAGGCACTGCTTCCCCTGTAGCCTCCTCAGGTAGTTCTTCCCTTGCAACCGTCATAGCATTGTGCCTAGAGGTAGGGATGTGTTCCTTCTCACTCATTTTCACTTCCAAACCATTTTTTCCTTCTCCCTAAAATGCCCCCACCCAAACTGTGAAATACATGCTCTTGGACTAATTTACCCCTCTCCTCCACCTGTTGGAGGCATCTGGAGAGCTCTTTCTACTACAGTGGCATCCTCCTCAATCTTTGAAGATTTTAGGTCCTGACCTTCTGTCATTCAGTCAACTGCATCTTTCGTAATTCTTAGGTGATTTTTAATTTATTTATTTTATTTGTATTTATTTTTGGCTGTGTGGGGTCTTCATTGCTGCGTGCGGGCTTTCTCTAGTTGCGGTGAGAGGGGGCTACTCTTCGTTGCGGCACACGGGCTTCTCATTGCGGTGGCTTCTCTTGCTGCGGAGCATGGGCTCTAGGCGCACGGGCTTCAGTAGTTGTGGCTTGCGGGCTCTAGAGCGCAGGCTCAGTAGTTGTGGCGCACAGGCTTAGTTGCTCCGCGGCATGTGGGATCTTCCCGGACCAGGGCCCGAACCCGTGTCCCCTGCATTGGCAGGCGGATTCTTAACCACTGTGCCACCAGGGAAGCCCCATTCCTAGGTGATTTTAATATCAACCTTGATGATCCAAGATTCCAGCTTCTGTTTTTTTTATTTTCATTCCTCCAGTGATCTTGCCTTTATCATTCTTCTTCAGCCATGCCCTCTGATACTCACGTTATACTCCTTGCAATTACCAATAACTGTTACTCCTCCAGAATCTTAATTTCAGCTCTCTGACTCTCCAAGTACTGCTTCTAACCACCCCATTTTCTTTGGTATCTTTAGGACAAAATTCTGTAGCGCACACCAGGACTCATTGATACTACAGCCTTTTAAACGTATATCTCAACCTTCATATTCCCACTTTAGATTTCATGGCCCATTATTATAACCATTCCCTTGCTTCTACCCTCAGTTCTCATATGCTTTTCTCTCTTCATTGTATTTAACTGGCAAAACAGCAACCCTGGTGAAATGCAAGGGAAATCCCATTTTAGAAATAAATTTTTATGTTTATATTTTTCCTTCAAATCTCTACTATTATTATTAATAAATAGAAGGGATTTGATATTTTCACAAATATATTTTAGTTCATCAAGTTTCACATTTCTTTCCAAGTGCTCAGTAAACACCGTGATTTGTTGAGAACAGTAATCAGAGCAAAGGGCTGTAATTATCAAGGGAAGAGATTCATCAATGCAATTCTTTATCTAAATGACAGTCATGATAACTGTTTGATAAATTATGCTTATGTAAATTACTTTGAATAAAGAGAAAGATTTTTATGTAGGAAGCTTGCTGTGTGTCATATCCTGTATGTGAAATATTTGCCTAATTGAGTAAGACATGGGCGGTTTGAATTTGTCATGGTAATATTCCCAGGTGTAGCTACTGTAACATTTATTTAGGGCATTACAGAGTATCTTCGTCACACCAGTTTGTTTTGCATTGAAATGACCCCATGCTTTTAAGAGGGCCCCCTTCTCCCTTTCTATTTTATCTCCCCTAGAAAATATGTGAAGCCGGAATGGGTGCAGTAAAATAAAGTAAAAGTTATATTGCTTAATGTTTTGAATGGAATGATGGGTTCTTGACCTTTTACTTTACCCTGAATTCCCCAAGCTAGATCACAATTAGAGCAGGCTTGAAAACCTTAGAATAACAGTGGTGGTTCAACGTGTGCTTGTGTGCCAGCCCTGCCTCAGGTAACGATTTACCCTTTTTGTGTGCTCTCCCAGGTCTACCCTGAACTGCAGATCACCAATGTGGTGGAAGCCAACCAACCAGTGACCATCCAGAACTGGTGCAAGAGAGGCCGGAAGCAGTGCAAGACCCATGCCCACATTGTGATTCCCTACCGCTGCTTAGGTGAGCTGACTGACCTTGGAGCTGGCGTTGATTGGCTATGGGCTTTGGGGATGAAAAGGATGGATGCTCTAATTATTAGATCAGATATGCAGGCTCTTCCTTCAGCATATTGCCACTCTGCGTTGGAGTATATTTTGGACTCTTAAAGTAGCCTGTGTCCTGACAATAAAGGAGCAGTATGTCCGAGCTTCCTGCCTCAGAATGAATTTACCGAGTGTGTTTATTATCATTAAAAATTTGTGGACCTAACCCATAACTGCTGAATGAAAATGCCTAGTCGTCGGGCCCAGGAATCTTAATTTTACCAATTTCTGTAGATGATTCTCATGCACACTAATTAACTGGACTTAGCAGAATTCAGACCTTGTGTGTTTCTTCAATAGACTTCATAGAAAAGAGAGCCTAATGTGCATTTTGCTAATTTCTTAAAAATCTCTTTCTACAACAACCCACTACACCTCCTGTTTGAAGATAATTGGGGAATTAGAGTTTAAGTTGTTTTGTTTTTTTTTCCTGCTTACATCAAACTAGAGGGAACAGTTTGATCACTAAGGTTTAAATGTGTGTTCCTTACTGACCTCAAACTTTACTTTAATTTGTTATTTTAAAAACTGAGTTGTTTTATGTGGTATCATATTTTTTCCTCTGGAAATACTCTCATACTCTATATTTAATCTGACTTGGTTCTGTCTCTTCCTAGTTGATTTTTTTATGTAACCAGGCATTGGGAAAATCAGCAGTCTTTGCTCTGATAGCTGGCATCTAGATGTTTTCCCGAAGTTTATTCATCGGTAGGATAGTTGTAAGTAAGGACATAGGGATTTATCTGTGGAGGTTGTGGATATTCATTCCAATGACATCTTGTAAAGACTAAAAGGGGTCTGTCTTTAAAAAAAAGTCCCAACAGCAAACTTAGAGGGTCAGGATGACAGATTCTGGAGATCTGGGTAATACTTGGGTCAGACATGAATGTCATAAGAACATATTGATTACTGTTCAAGCCTGCACACAGTTTGAGACATTAATAGAAAACTGGGCTCATGCCCAATGAATGAAGATTTCATCTGGTGGATTTATGATAAAGAAAATGTGGAAAACCAGATTCTTAAACATTTGGCAATTGAAGAGTTTCCTTGTTCCTCCTTATCCGTTGTTCCTAGATACTTTACAAGGCTTCTAAGCCATTTCTGTCTGACTGGTCAAGAAGTGAAGTTTTAATAAGGTGAAAATAAGTAATGTTTAAATACTAGGTACAGAACTCCAATGTCAAGAAATATTGAGGTCAGCTGTCTTCAGGAACTGTATATTTCAGTCTAATTTAGTTGTTAAACCTAAAAACCATTTCATTCAGTATAAGTTAGGAAGTCGATCGGGATCCAGTTAATTAGGTGGGCCAGGTCTTGTTAATGATTTGTTTCTTTTGGTTCTCACTTACCTATTCTATGAAATGTTTCAAATACATTTTCTTTATGATAGAAGCTCACTGGGAACAGGTACTAGGTCTCTGGATGCGTGTTATTGCTGATGACACCTGATATAACACTCACAACTGTAGCTGTGTTTCAGAAGTAAACTCATAACATTTTGCTTAGATCTCCCTGCTTCATAATTCTATTCTGAATTGTCAGAATTAACTAAAATGTGGAATCCACATTAAGATCGTGCTTCACGACCATAGTGCCACTCATTGTGGCAAATTTCTTTTGACCCCAGATGGATTGTATCCCCTCTGCCAGACACTCTCCCTGCTCCTACTCCATACACCTCCCCGTCTCTGGAAAGCTCTCTTCCTATGGCAGGAGTATTGAAACTCCAAGGGAAAAACCACTGTGAGAAGGAACAAAAGATACCTAGAATGTGTTCAGATCTAAATATGAAGCCAGGAGATTTTGTGATAATGCTATGATTACTATCAGATACATGTTTTTATCATGATCAGCTGAGTTATGTACCATTTGGGAAAACTCCATCCTAAGTAATTTCGTTTTTTTTTTTTTTTTTTCTTTCACACACATTGTATTTTATTTTTACAAGAGATAAATAGACTGACACCAAGCATTGTACATGGATGACCACAACAAAAGCAACAATGATTGCAATTACCAGACATGAAACACACTCATACTATGTCATAATATTGACATTAAGTCCAGTAATCCTCCACTGTAACAGCTCCTTTACTTTGCAGTGAAAATTGATTTGTATATTCTTTGCCTCTGAGTCCTTGTGGGATTTTTTCTTTTTTTAAATTCAAACAGAAAGTCACAAAAATTATACTCATCCTCACCAGTTCACTCAGTCCCATGTAATTAATTTTTTTTTTCATCTTGATCTTTTGTTAGCACTTTTATGAGCTCATCAGTTTTTCATTAGAGTTCTAAAAATGCTTATTCATTCAGTTCAGCAGTACAGTCAGGTACCAGAAACACTTTTTGATAATTAATCTCACCCAGAAAACACTTATTTGATAGTAATGTTAATGACCTCTCCTCACCGTATTTTGTTAACCACTGTGGAAAGAGGGCCACTTCAAAATGTGTCATTCCACTATATTTACAGAGCTATATTCCACAAATATTTACAGAGCTGTAATGTGCAGGGTGAAGATGGGCAAGAGGAAATGGAAAAGCTGATAAAATCTTTCTTTCCCTGAAAGGCTGTGTAAAAGGATGGGAAGGAGTTGATTCCTGCTGAGGCTTTGGCATCAGCATGTATCAGATTTCTTTTTCATCTTTTGAACAGATTGCATAATTGCAGAAGACATCTCTTGTGATGTGTTTAGCCAATTTCCCAGGTCTGGTATAGTAGCTGGTATTAAATTAACACATCGACACTACCGCTTCTTGACTGCAAGTGGGACTAGATAATCATAAGTATTTCCAGTAGGTACCTGGCCTGTATGAATCCCTGGTATTTTTCCACTGAACCAAAAATTAGACCCTAACATGACAAGTATCAATAGAACGTACAATGCTTTCTACTTTGTTACTGAGCTTAGATTAGAATTGAGGAATGTGGGTACTACTTGATTCCTAGGTGATACCAAATTTTCCAAAAGTCTTTTTTTCCTGCTTTTTTTTAATCAAATGAAAGATTCTTTAAATTCTGTAGTGCTTTACAATTTTCAGAAGTTTCACACACATGATTTCATATAATCCTGTAATAACCCCGTTTTTTCCCCTGCCCCTCCCCCCTTCCCTCTCCCTACCGGTAACCACTAGTTTGTTCTCTTTATCTGCTTCTTTTTTGTTTCATTCATTGGTTTGTTCTATTTTTTAGATTCCACATATAAGTGATATCATACAGTATTTGTCTTTCTCTGTCTGACTTACTTCATTTAGCATAATGCCCTCAAAGTCCATCCATGTTGCTGCAAATGGCAAAATTTCATTCTTTAACTAATAATATTACAAAAGGTGGTATATAATATAACCACAATGAATACAACAGTGTGTTGTTTTCAGGAAAAGGAGTGGGAAAACATAAGTGTGTAATTTATATATTATTTTAATTCCATTAATACTGCACAGTCCCAATAGTTTAAATATTGTTTTTCCTATTTTCTTCCTTTCCCTTTCCCTTTTGTTCCTTCCTTCTTTCCTCCCTTCCCTCTTTTTTCCTCCCTAGATTTTAACATCTGTTACACATAGCGCGGTCAAGCTCTTTATACTTGTATAGGGCACCCACTGAAAACTTCCTCTGTGGGGCAGGCGATGTTGGTTTTATTAGTCTCACTTCACAGGCACAAATAATGAGGGTCAGCGAGACTGAATTTCTTGCAGTAACTCACACAGCTATTTAGTGGTAGAATAAGGACCGAAGCCCAAGATCTTTCAATTCTCAATCCAGTGTTCCTTACAGTATGAGAAGAGAATTGTACTAGAGCCAATAACCACCTGATTTACAAAATCAAATCATTGAGGGAAGGCTATGAATTGGAGGCACTAAGTAACACTTTAAAAAAAAATCTCACTGTAAATGTGTCTCATAAAGGACACAGCCATGTCGCTGGAACCTCCGTGGTTCCAGGATAAATTTCTCTGCGTGATCAGGTTTCCACTTTATGGTAGTAATAGGCAACATTCTTATATATTACTTGCTGCTTGAACAAAAAATTACTGTTTAGCGTTACCATAAGTACCCTCTAAAATTTCTGGCTGTATCTAAATAAATACTTTAGACAAAAGAGATTATTTTACTAAAGTTAATTCTTAGAAAGGTGCTACCTAGAAAACAAATAAGATTGTCTTAAACATTAAGCATATTAAAATTCAAAGCAAGGCTTGAAGAGAGAAAAATGCCTGTTATGTTCGGCACGCAGCCTTCCTGACCTTTTTATCAGATGCAGGATCCGGTGCCACACTGGGTTATTTTTCTCTAAGCCATGTATTTGCCTTGGGCATCCCTGCTCTAAGGTGTCTTGCATTCCTTGTCTAGATGGAGAGAGTGTATTAGGTTGCTGTTGCCCCTTTCCTCCCATGGAGTGGATGATTTCCCTTGAGAGTGAGCTGGCTTTCTCATTTCACCCTTTGCTTTTTAGTTATGCCTCTGGCACCAGACGGTAAGATCTGTCTTAATCATTTGAACATTTTATTAATTATCTCATACGGGATTCAAGCACATCATTATTACTCAAGAATATTTCCTTTGCAAAGCATTCAACCCCTTTCCATTTGAAGTACTACTTTTCATGGTGTTATAGATCCGCTATTGAAACTGATGCTCTTCTGCATTCGCCACTGTCCAGTAAAGGCAAGGTACATTGCATAAGGAGAGTTACTGTTGATTTATGGGGGCAAAGTAGGGTTAATAGTTTAATCCAAAGGAATTAGAAATTAAGGAATTACTACCTTGAATCTCATTTTATTTCATTTTATACTCAAGGCTTTCCAAACTTACAAGTAGTAATGACAAGGAAGCTATTCAGATATGGTCAGATGAGAAATGAAAGTTACTCAGTTCATTTTAATTTTGAATTTTATTGTTTTAATAAAATTTTAGGGCAAGCAAACATTGTTTTCTAGGTGACTACTTTTGTGTCAATTATCTACAGCTATCTTGATCTTCTTTAGTGTGAAAAGCATGTATTTGGATACTTTGACAGATATTTTACCAGCGTCGTTTTTTGGATTTATCCTAAACAATTCTCTTGAGACACAGTAAACAGCAGAACAACATTCAAGATTGCTACATAGACTCCATCTAACTTTAAGAATGGGGATAGGCATGGGAGAACATTTTTATTGTGGACTCTAAGGACTTTTTAAAATGCCCAGATGCCCCAGTGCGATAATCGAGTAGGATAGCTAGTCAGTGCCTCTGGCTCCTCCAGTTCTATGACCTCTGAACTCTGTAGATCCGATCCCTTATGAAGTCCTGGAAGATGTGTGTGCTGGGGCTGTATAAATGTACAGTGGGAACGATGCTTGATGAGCCTGGCCTCTGCACATGAGATGGATACCAAACCCTTGAATATTCTATATTTTTAAGGATTGTCTACATTGTGCTCTCATAAGGAATGATCAGAATCCCTGGGCATTTCTTCATCAGGGAAGGCTAATCACCCACCTCGGAGAGACATCAGACTTCTTTTTATGTGATCTTCCACTTTGAATATTAGTCATACTCCAAAACCAGTTTATAAAGTCTGATTCTCAACTGCGTAAAAAAAATATGCATGGAAAAGAAATCTCACCAGTGTTTATCTCCAATCAGTGGGATTACAGGTTATTTTTATTTTATTTAAGGCTTTTTCTATTAATTTCTATAATAAACGAATAGTTTTTATGTTCAGAAAAAGCTGGGCCATGAAATCAGTACATAAAATTTTGTATCTACCTTCAATTTAGTGATGGTTAAAAAAGAGTCAAAAGGCTTGAAAGGACACACAGAATGATTCTTAATTTGTTTTATCTATTGGTAGATATGCTTTAGGAGTTTTATATAGTAGGAATAACTTTTTATGGGAAAATATATTTTAGAAACACCATGCTGCCGAAATAAAAGGATAATGTCTCCCTTCTTACCTTTACCCAATTTTAAGCAGCATTAATCATCTAAAATTCTTCAGAAAAGATCCTTTTCTAAATATTTATTTATTTTATTATTATTATTATTTTTATTTTCTTTTTTTAAAAAGATTTATTGATTGATTGATTGCTATGTTGTGTCTTCGTTTCTGTGCTAGGGCTTTCTCCAGTTGCGGCAAGCGGGGGCCACTCTTCATCGCGGTGCGTGGGCCTCTCACCATCGTGGCCTCTCCCGTTGCGGAGCACAGGCTCCAGACGCGCAGGCTCAGTAGTTGTGGCTCACGGGCCTAGTTGCTCCGCGGCATGTGGGATCCTCCCAGACCAGGGCTCGAACCCGTGTCCCCTGCATTAGCAGGCAGATTCTCAACCACTGCGCCACCACGGAAGCCCCTATTTTATTATTTTAATTTTGACTGTGTTGGGTCTTAGTTGCAGCACGTGGGATCTTTCATTGTGGCACAAGGGCCTCTCTCTAGTTGTGGGGCACAGGCTCCACAGCACGTGGGCTCTGTAGTTTGCAGCACGCGGGCTCTCTAGTTGAGGCGCATGCACTCTGTAGTTGTGGCGTGCCGGTTCCAGAGCAGGCTTTGTTGCCCCGTGGCATGTGGGATCTTAGTTCCCTGACCAGGGATCGAACCCGAGTCCCCTGCATTGAAAGTTGGATTCTTCACCACTGGACCACCAGAGAAGTCCCGAAAAGATCCTTGATCTTGCTTAATGTTTTTTTGTTTGTTTGTTTGTTTGTTTTCTCAAAAAATTGCATCTGGAAGCTACATTTGTTTCAGGGTGGATTGTTGAATAGGAAGACTACATTTATCCTATAGATTCCTTCTGGGTGGGGAAGGACTTAGAAGGTGAAGCCCCTCCCATTTGGTTAAGCAAGAAAACCCATAAAAATGTTTTCCTTCCATTTAGGCCATCTGCCAAGATCAGTGATCCATGTTGGTCCCAGTTATGCTGGCTCCAGCTTGATTTGCTTTCTGAAAGTTTGTGAAGGGGAATGAGTTGAAAGATTGATTTTTAAAATCAAACTTAGAAAAGAGAAATTTCGTGGTTTTTGTTGCCTCCAATGCCAATTTAGCTTCCTCTTCTCGTTTTAATTGTTGTATCTGCTATTATGTCCCTATTCTGGGACTTTTAACAACTTATGTTTTGTCGGGATAAGCGCTATGATAGCATGAATAATTTACTTAGTGAAATGTTTGATTTTGTCTTTTTTAACTGGAGGTATATTTAGGAGTTATTACATAATATGAGTCATTAAGAAAAAAACAACAACTTTCGAAAATTTGCCGTTATACTTTATGGGTGTGCTCCATTGTCAGTGTTGTACTAAAATACACAGTTATCTGCATGGGTCCTAGATGATAGGCAAGAAAAAGAAATCTCAGTTTATTTGACGTGATATTGTTCCAACACTTCTCAGTAATGCATTGAAAAGTATATATACTGAGGTTAATAGGCATCTCATTTGTAATACGTGCTGCAGGTTGCAGTTGTGTGCTTGAAATTCACTGATTACAGAAGTAGCACATGTTCATTGTATGAAGTTTAGAAAATGTGACCAAAAAATAATAACCAAAAAACCATCTGGCTTCCTTTCAGTCTATTTGTTGGCATATATGTTTTGTTTTTATTATTTTTAATAGTTATGTAATTCTGTTCCCCATTTTGTCACCAGCTTTTTTTTCACCTAACATTTTTATACTTTATTCGTGAAATTTAGTATTCTTTGAAAACACTCTTTTTAATCTAGCATTACACCGGGCACTACAATGGGTCTGTTCCTTATTTTTGGCAGTTAGGTTGCTTGTTTTGTTGTGATTGTTGTAAATAATGCTGTGACAAACATGGTGGTAGATATATTTGCTTTCATTTGATTTTTACAAACAGTTATTACCTGCAGGTGTTGCACATCTTATAGTTGCTTTTATAAAAGATATGTACTATTTAATTGTATGCGTTAAAATATGGAGGAAATTTTTTAATTGATATGTGATCCTGAGTATGCAGGTACCTCTATATTTAGCTCTGATATTTTTATTGATAATGAGTTAAAAACCATTCATAATTTCTATTATTTGTTAATAATAAAGAGACTATTTAAAATATTTTTTCTCTAAATTTCCAACTTGGGAAATAGTCAATTGACTATTCACAAAGAAATGAACCCTACAAAAGTGACTAGTAAGAGTTGTAATTTATATATTCATTGTGTAAGGTTTTATTGACCACCTGCATGTGCTTGACCCTGAAGATAGGTGAGATGTGGTCCCTCTTTCTGGGTTTATAATGTAGGAGTAGGGGGCTTCTGGCTAAGGACTTTGAGGAAGACTTGGCAAGAAGTAGCATTGTGCCAGGATTTCAAGGATGGGGGCAAGAATGGAGATATATTTTAGGTATTTAGACAATGATGAGCAAAGTCCTGAAGGTGGGACCTTAAAGGCTATGCATCATTTTCAGGAAGAGGGAGTAGTTGGTTATGATAGGGTATTAGTTTTTTAAAAGCATTAGTGTTTTCATTCATTTATAGTAAATACTATTATGTTATCATTTTAAATTTAAATTTATATCTAACTACTTATTTTCAGGCTGGCATCGAATATATACCTCTTTCCTTTTATGTATATGCACATGATACTTAACTGTTGTCTTTTGGCAACTGAGGTTAGAATTTTTGAGAGTAGAAAACATTTTTTTTTTAAGCTAATAATTCAATCATAGTAAAAAAGATGAGTAGAAACTCAGGAATCACCTGCTCTGGTTGCCATTTTTATATGAAATACCAGCACTATTTGAGTTGTATATATGTATTGTGGCTCTCTCCAAGAGATACTGGGATATGAATTTTTTTTTTAATTGAGATTATTATGGATTCTCCATACAAGTAAATTATGACCCCCATTATTTACTGTTTGCTTTTATAAACAGCAGTTAAATTCATGAAAAGTATATTCTGTGTTTAATTTCTTTTATTTTTTATATTGCTTTTAGATTGTTTCCATATATATAAAGAGACAGACAGATGCTGGCATCCAAGAAATTTTAAAAAATCACATGTAACTTAAACTTCATATGGTCACATTTTCACCTACTTTATTAAAAAAGGGCAAAAATGCCTTTAGATTTAGTAACACATCAGCTAGAGTGGACGTATGTTATTTTGAGTTTTTAATTTCTCTATGTATTTGGAATCGGTACTGTCATATCAGATCTGATGGTCTTGAAACATTTACTTTTCTGTGCCAACCAGTAAACAGCTGCTTCCTGGTTGCATCTGCATAATGTAACCATGGTAACCATTAGCTTGCTGTTTTAACATAAATTTAATATGAAGGACCATAATGTTTCCAGCTAACCTCAAGTTGTGTCTTTTGTCATGGACTTTTCTTTTTTCTGATGTGATTGAGTAGAAGTGATTATGGTAGGGAATCAAGAAAGAAATGGACTTCCATCAAAGTTCTCTTTTCACTCTGGGAACTTCTTTTTTAGGTGGTGTGTTGCTTGCCATCACTTCCTACCTGCAACAGAGAAAAGAAATTGATTTTCCCTTTTGTGTTTACAGCTCAATTCTCATCATGTTATTTCCCAAAACAAATAACACATTTGAGATCTTTTTTTGATTTTGCTTACTGTTTTGGCCAGTAAATAACTTTCCAAAGAACTATCGTAGAAAATATAATTTGTATGACAGTTGTATAAGATTTGGGGGGAATTAGGGTACCATGTTTTAATACCACATGAATAATCGTAACCAGAAAGAGAAGATAAAATGTAAGAAAATCTCTAGAGTGGTACAGACAACTATCATTATGGTTCCTAGGACGGGAAAGTGGCTTAAACCCAACATAACAATTGGAATTCAGTAAATTAACTCAGACTCTTACCACGAAATCCTAGTTTTCATTATATTTTAATTAGCAAACTACATTTTAAAAGTTATGTAAATAACATGTAAAATATATTAGACATAGACTTAATGCCATTACAAATTACAGGAAATTTTTGATGTATTTCTTCTGTAGGAAAAAGTACTGAGAAATGCTTTTTTGTGGACTTAAAAAAATTTAGTTTTGATCTTGTTTAATTAGGTACAGCATATCTTTATAATATCTCCAAACAGTACCCATTAAAGTATAACTGTATTTACTATGAAGGGAAGAGTTCATTACATCAAGCATACTACAGTGAAATTTGGGGAAATAATTTCTCTGAGGTATTTGAATGCATTTCAGAAAAGTAATTTGATGTTTGTATGTAATGAAAGAATTGACCAAAGAGCATTGAGGCAAAAAGTATGCACAAAAGAAAACATCATGAATGTAAGAAATGACATAAAGATGACAGCCAAGATGAAGCCCGAGTAAAGATGTATTTCAATGTTCAACTTTTAGTACTCGACACTGCGAGCGCTCAGTGTTGGTTTTACTCAGCAGTCCAGAGATAAATTCTGTTAGTTTTCTTTTTTATCGCGGTAGTCACTGAGTGGCTTCATTAAACTTTCTTTCTCTTCCACGTCCCTTGATAAATTTCAGCTCTTGCTGGTGATGTGATGTGTCCCAAGAATTTTTTTTTTTTTTTCTTCTGTCAGTGAGTCTCAGACTTTAGCTTTGAATCCTGGTGGTGAAGGGAAGTCCCAAGGCAACAGCTGTGCTGCAGTCTGGAGAGAAGCCAGTCCAGACTGGAGGAGAATGCGAAGGTTCCCAGGAGGGAGGTCTCCAGACCAAAAAATACCATAGCACTGATGCAGTACCTGATGGGCCTGCCTGTACTTAGTGTAGTTATAGAGTTCTGTTGCAGAGTTTGGGAAAGATGCAGTACTGATGGGTGCAAGAGAAGATGAAGCAAGTGTAAAAATGGGGCAGGTATTAACTTTAGAAAAAGAAAAACCAGAAGTTAAAAAATAACAAACAGCTGTAAGAGAAAAAGAAAGGATATGCCATTGCCAGGGTCTGAACAATACTGAGGCAGTCACGATACAGATGCTATTTACATGATAAAACTATACTGGAAGGAAGGTGGGAAGGGAAGGGCTTAGACTCACCTTCACATTAGGAAGACTGAAAGTGGAAAAAGCAAAGAAAATAGCTGTTTAAGTAGAGTTTAAAAATATGGGGGTATATAGCAGAGAGACAGCTAAATGAGATGGCAATAAATGACTTTTATTACCTCTTTTTGCTACAGAGAAATTTATCAAGTAGGTCTATGGCAGGAAGAGGTTGAGTTTAGGCTTCCAGGGATTTTTTTTAATCTAGAAATTTTCTTCTAAGATTAGAATTTGCGAGTGAAAGTAGTGTTAGAGGTGTCCGTATTTAGCTAACTTTGAGCTGGATAAAGTTAAACGGTGATTTCATAGAGGGGAGCTTGTTGTGTAGTGTGTATTTCCTTAGAAGATCTTTGCTTCTCCATGGGCATAATTTATGACTATATGTATATAAAATTATCCTTATACCTATTTTACAGAATTCAGGGCAGAATGTTACTGTTTTAGATGTTGTAGAGGTTTGTAGTTGTGATTGTTTTTACTCTGGAAACATGCTGATCTTCTCTGCTGATTTAGTGACAGGTGTTTGTTCAAGGGCCCAAACTCAACATGATCAAAACTCGACTCCTCTCCCCCGGAAGTTCTCTCCTAACCACAAATCTGTTGAAATCTCTAATCATTTTTACACTTGCTTCAAATTTGCTTTATGACCGGATGGTATGAACTTTTTCTGTGAGTAAGATGAGGGATTGCTGTAAGAATAGGAGATAAGGCTGGAGCATACAGTAGAAGTTTCTGGAAAGAGAATGAGGCATAGTATGGATCCTAAGGGATAAGTAGAGAAAATGAAGAGAGATGAATTAGAAAACATTTTCCGGGGACAACAGTTTGTGTCGGTAATATTGGTACATAATGTTGGAAAATTAGAACGGAACTAAGATGGTTGATTAAGTTTGGAATAGCACAGAAATCACATTTTTATTTGCAAAGACATTAAATTCATTTGATTGTTTCTTTTATGTGGTGTCTAGAAAAATATCTGAACAGTCAGTGCGGTTTTAAGCCTTTAATTATGTCAGTTCTTTTAATAGATAGTATATTGGATTAGAGAAAAAACTCCTTATACTTTGGAGTAATATTTCCATAAACTGTAGTAACCTGGCCACACAGCGCCTCAACATGTTTTGAATTTAAATAGCAGATCCATAATAGGGTAGTAAATTGGGAGAAAGTTTTACAATTAGTGGATTTGAGGGCCTATTGAGGGAAAAGAATAATCATAGAGCTATACTGGGAATAAACAGCACATGGTCCTGAAGACTAAGATGCCCTTCCTGCAATGCTTGTAAATTTGGAAATAATTGTTTTTTTTATCAGAAATGTAAGCTCTATGAAAATTGGGACTTTTGTTTCATTCACTGAAATATATTCCCAGAGCTTTAAGCATGTCATGGCACATAGTAGGTACTTAATAAGTGCATATTGAATGAATGAATTGAGGAGTTAGATGAATGTTTTAAAAGGAAGGAAATCTTAAAGAAGGAATAGCCTAAACACTGGGAAGGCAAAGGGCGTAAAGCAGTAATTTCACATGCCTAAAAGAATCTCCAAGATTATAGAAATAAATGTCATTTACTTATGCCAGTATTTATCAGTAGGGGAAAGGCAGGTTTTACTTAACAACCAAGAAGTAACGTAGGAATCTCAGATTAGGTAGAAACTAAGATTTTTTTGGACCTGGATAAAAGAACGTTAAATTCTTATCTCTGGGAAATTAGGGTCTAATCTATATGTGTCTAGTTTAAAGCCAGTGTAAAAATTAATAAAGAGAAACCTCATTTAAAATGGAATCAGGCATCCCTGAAGTGGGAGCTCTTATGTACACACCACCCATCGCAGCTTTACATTTCTGAGCAGCAAGGTCTCTACTACCCCAGCAGGAGGAAGGAAGATTTCCTCCTTGCCCAATAACAAGCCCAGCCAATGGGAAACTCTGCAACTCAGCCAATGAGAAGCCATCACTACCCTGAACTGTCCCTTTCCCTTCAATGGACTTTTGCTTAGATCAGCCCCGCCCAACTTCCTCCTCTTTCTCTATAAAGTAACCTTCCTCTCCTTCATTTGCTGGGCTTGCCTGTGATATTTGCTATAGCTTGATTGTCCCGAACTGCAATTCCTCTGCTATTCCTGAATAAACTCACTTTGCTGGTGAAATAACTGGCTGTTTTATTTTAAAGGTTGACACCAGTATTACCAGAGGCATCTGTATTCAGACATAAAACATACCATTAGATTAGTTTATGACAGTTTCATTATCTTTAGCTTTTAAGTCTAATAATAACAAAGGGTTGTTTTAACAGAAACCCACTTCTAAGTATCATTTATAATGGTAATGGAATCTACAAACTTATTTCAGATTTTTATGTTGTATCTTAAGAGTTAGGATAATATATGTGTATACTAACCATTAATTCCTATCATATTGAAATGCCTTTATTAGATGATGAGGTGAATGTGGTGCTTAGTAGGTAATTGATATGTAGATATTAATTACTCCCCTTCTAGAGGTTTAAATTTTCTCATGACATTAAAATTTGGGCCATCCTATTGATTTATTAATTTAGGTGTACATGTATTTTCAAAAATGTTATCCAGCTGGAGTTCCCCTAAATCTTCCCCTTTTAGTCTTAACTACTTTGAGAGAAATTTTGGTTTTTTTTTTTCCCCGCTGTCACTGAAGATCTCCTTCTTTATTGTGTATCTTCATCAGCTCCAGGTTGCTGGTTTCCTATGAGTTGGTCATGTGATTCTTTCCTCTTGCTTTATTGAAAACAGAATTAATTGTCAGTCAGGGGCTTATGATATTCTGCATTATCTAAGCATATTTAATATAGTAGGCTAATTTTCAGTATGCCAAGAAGTTATCCTGTTATGCCATTTAAAGAATTTTAGCTTCTTTTTCTATTTTTGTTCTCATTTTAAATTTTTAGCCAAAATTCTCAACTGAGTCATGGGTACCAGTGCATATATTTTCTTCAGTAGGTTCTTTAACTTCACTGTATCTGAGATTGACTTCATAATGACCTTTGGTCAGTAGACCCTTTATTTGATTTTATATATCAGCAATTTTTAGCCTTCTCATATTTTCCTGTTCATCAAAGACCCCTGGGTCCTGAGGTCAATCACTTAACCCCATATCTTTAATTTCCACCCTTGCTCTACCCATTCACAGCTGTGCTTCTTGATATGATAGTCAGCCATTCCTATCTTATCTTTGCAACATCTGCCCCCCTCCAGTTGGCCATTATTAGGTATCCATCCCTTCAACTCCAGTGAATGAGCTCTTTGCCCAGACATTTTTTTGTCCTTCTTGACGTCTCAGTGGTATCTAACCCTGCTGATCACTGCCTTCTCCCCACACTATTATTATGCTCTTGCCTTTGTTATTCTCTCTGCTGACTCCCATTCTTCCTCTGGCTCATTTTTCTGTAGCCTTCTCAATATTGGTGTTTATATGAGTCCTCCTGGGTTGTTTATTTTCTCACAATACACATACTAGGAAACCTCATCAGTGCATTGGTTTCCCAAAGGCCTGGCTTGATGAATCCTGAGTTATTAAATCCAGGCCAGGCCTCCAAGTACTTACTCGTCATCAGACTTCCTATGGCTCCCAGAGTCTTGATAATTAGCCTTGTCCCTGCAGGATAAGAGCAGGCAGCGTACTGCTAAGAGTGCAGAGTATTGGTTGGCTCTTAGCTTTCCTGGACATTTCATCTAAGATGTATGCCAGATTTCCTTACCAATAACTGGTGAATTTAGGAGTCTCAGATTAAACACAGAGCACATGAGCATGGGATATGCCTATCCTATTTTTCTCTGTTGGTTTATTGTATCATTTGGGATAAATGTTTTAGGCAAAAGGTAGGATTGTTTTCAACTTTTATTAATATCTCCTGGACCCTTGATTTCATGCAAAGGAATTAATTGCATTTGAATGAGCTTAATGCATCAGGCTATTGATGCAAAAATACACCTCATGCTGGGCTATCACCATCATCAAGGGCTTTTGTTGTTGCTTTGTTTTATTTTGCTTTTTCTGTGGGTTAATGACAACTAGTATGCAAGAATAAAATGAATCAAACTTAAGTCCCTAGTAAATATTCATGTATTCATTTTTCACATTTTTTAAAGAAATGAAGATATGCAATTAAGCATAATCCCCTCTTAAAATTTGACTTTAAAAAGCATTTTTAGCTATTTTAACTTATATATAAATTTCTTACAAAATATATATTTTCTATATAGATGTGATCTCAGTGTTGGATTTACCATCTTACGCTGTGAGGATATCTTCCATTCGTACTAAGATTTGTAACTGGAAGAAGAGAATTAAATCATTTGGAAGCAAAACATGGAAAACTGCCCCAGCGTAGGAATATTAATTAAACAGTTGCCTAAATGATTAAAGAACGATAAGATGGTCTTATCAAGTGCTCAGATTTCCAAGAAAGCACACATACCACCTATTACTTATTGTTATAGTTGATGAATGTTTATATGCACATGAGAACTGTTATCAAAGATGTCTTTTGTACTTACTTGGTGTGCAGTTGGCTTTTTCAATACCTCAGCCCTGTCTTCCCAAAGAGATGGCCTTCTATATATGGCCTTTGAAATGTGCATTTTCTAAGATTTATATTAAGTAGCCAACTTCTTCCCTGTTATAGAAATTTAAAAGCTAAGGCTTTGAGATATCCAGATAGTTTAAACATCAGTCAAAAATGAAACATCTAGAATCATCATGTAATGGCATGAGTGGGAAGGGTGTCAGGCCAAGAGGGGGAACTGACCTTATGCTTCTTTTGACTGGGAGAAAGGCGGACATGCCTGCCTTATGTAATGGTGACCTTGAGTAAACCCTATGTTAAGCCATTAAATGGGTCACCTTGAGCTTACATAATGTAGATCCTGTGACCTGTTAGCCTAATTGCGTTGTTAGAAAGTCTGCTTTGGGCCAGAAAATAGCAAATCACTTACACTTTTCTTAGATGATTCTGATAACCAAATATTCTTACCAAAATCAAAAGTTTTTCCTCAGCATTTTCCCAAAACCAGAACATTTCTAGGTTAAAACAACTGAGACTCTAAGTATGATTTTCCTTTGGTTTACATTTTAGTCATCTTTACAATTTTGAGTGAAAGACAGAAACTGTATTATTTGGAATGAGAGATACCTTGGAATTACCCCTGTATTTGAAAGCCTTAATCATATATAATTTCCTCATTTATAAATGTTAAATCTGAAATGAGAGATTTGCCTTCTTCAAACATGTTTTATGTGCCTTCTCTCTGCAACAGGGCCTTACTTTGAAAAACTAGCTCAGATTTAGTGTTTAAAGGCTGAGCTTCTGCATGCCTGGAATTCTTGCTCTTCAGAGTATTTGCTCCCTGGAAAAGTCAACTGAAGACGGAGTTGTCATGTGACTTTGGACTGTTGACCCGGAAGACGTTTGGGTAATGGAATGGGCTTTGGCAGAGTTCTGCTGCTTTCTGGTTGAGGAGAGCCAGGAGAGGAGGGCAGGGCTGCACAGGGCTGGCTGTGTTCAGATGGGAAAAACCAGTCTGAAAAGGTTTGAAGCCTGAATGTGCCTTCATTTGATCATTTACTTTATTGCTTAAGAGAATTTTAAACTGCCACATCCATAGTGGGCTGTAGCTTGTAGTGACACATATTTAAATGATCTTGCATCTAAACAAATGCATTTACTCTCTGCCTGCTGTGTAAAATCGGAATGACACCTGTACTCTGTTGGAAAGGAACAGACGTTTTCATTACAAACTTCAGTCAAGCAGAAAAGTAGCAAAGTGAGCAGAAATTTTCATTTACATCCATGATTGAAGCTGCAGTGATAAAAAGAAAATTGCTAGGTTCAAGAATAGCCTTGTTCTCATTCTGTTATACGACACGGGGGATTTGGTCAATACAGAAATAGTTTTTAATACTTACGTTGTTGAGGATGGCTCTGATCAATAGTTTCAAATTGTGCATATCTTTTAACTGACCTTAGATTTTTCTAGGGTTTTTGTAGTATCTTTAAACAGACTCTAGTATCCCCTTATTATCAAGTCCATTATTTATTTGTTAAAGTGTGGGCTTTATGTTCCATTACCACAGAGATTCACAGTAATTTCTTTGCTTGTAGTTGTGAGTTTCAGCAGGTGTAGACAGATAACTCAGTTGGGCCAAACTTAGAAACCATCATAAGACACTGGATTAGAGAGTAGGATCAGAATCTTCCAGGGGAAATTCTCCAAATAGTTCATGATATACCTTTTGGAATATATATATAAGCTTTAATGTAGTAATTTCCTGCCCCAAACCCTCTTCCTTGGAAGTCTAGAAATTCAGTTATTTCAGTTCTCTCAGGAGCAATAAGCCCTGGCAAACTGATTGACAGTAATGAAGCTAAGCCTTGTTTACAAATCTGAGTGGCAGTTCCTAAGTCCACCGTGGAGTGGTAACAGAGGGAGAGATTCTAATTTAGCCGGATCCATCCCCATGAAAAGATCACATGATATTTGAAACATGACTCAGTAGAACTGGGTAATTTCTTTCTTTTTTTAATAAATTTATTTATTTTATTTATTTATTTTTGGCTGCACTGGGTCTTTGTTGCTGCGCGCGGGCTTTCTCTAGTTGCGGCGAGCGGGGGCTACTCTTCGTTGCGGTGCACGGGCTTCTCATTGCAGTGGCTCTCTTGTTGCGGAGCACCGGCTCTAGGCACGCGGGCTTCAGTAGTTGTGGCACGTGGGCTCAGTAGTTGTGGCTCGCGGGCTGTAGAGCGCAGGTTCAGTAGTTGTGGCGCACGGACTTAGTTGCTCCGCGGCATGTGGGATCTTCCCGGACCAGGGCTCGAACCTGTGTCCCCTGCATTGGCAGGCGGATCCTTAACCACTGCGCCACCAAGGAAGCCCAGAACTGGGTAATTTCTTAAACATGTTTTTATTGAAGAGCTTGATGAATCATGTATACTTATATTTTCTTCTGTTAGATATTGTGTCCCTCTCCCCTCGATAGTGTTTCGGGTACAATGACAGAATTCTAATCCTTTTTTCTATGTTTTAACAAAGCCTTGGGAATTTAGAACAGTGTATTCATACCGTAAAAGGTTGTACTAATTCCAAATACCACATCCTAGATATTTCCTGGCTAGCTCTTTTGTTAAATGCCGTGCTTTTTTTCTGCATCATTCTCTCCTTATCTACTTCCTCTTGCCCTAAATAGTTTTGCATCTTTTAAGATATAATTTTTTGGGGGGGAAGTTGTGAATTAGAACATTCCTGAAATATAGAGCAACATTTACTGCTCTGAGTGTTAGGAGACAACTCCATCGTCTCCTAAAGCTAGACATTTCAAGTCTAGTCTGTACACAAGAGAATCCAGAAGGGACACTTAATAAGCTCTCAAGGAGCACCCTGTGGCAATTGGGTGTTAGGGGTCTCCCGCTTAGGAGAGAGGTGGGCTGGAACAACCGAGTCTGGGCATCATGAACATGCGGCATGGTAGCTGGTTGTAAGCACGGATGATGAATGAATGTGTTAAAGGTCCTAGGCCAGACCAGCAGGGAAACGGAATGAAGGTAGTGAAACTCCTCTGCTAACCTTAGCAAGTGATAAAGAGTCCGGGATGTGGGGTCATGAGTAGTAGCTGTAGAGGTGAAAAGGAGAGGGGAGAACTAGAAGGATATATTTTTTTTTTTCACTCAGAGAATGGTTTACTGGAGTTCAGAATTTCAGAACATTTTTACATCTGACATGATCTGAGCTCCATCTGCAGAAATATGGATAGTTTGAGTGGAGTAGAGGTACAGCCCGTGGGGATAGGGACTCAAATCGGTGATAAATATTCCTGGAGAAAATAGAAGCCTAGCTTAGTGGGAAAGGGGACCTGGGTTTTACAACCAAGTAGAATTTGTTCAGCCCCCATTTGGGGCTCCCTCAAAATGTTGAATGTTGTGGTATGATGCACAGTCTGAGAAATCCCCCCAAACCTTCACCAGAAAGCAGTAGAAAGGGAGCAGAGCAGATGTCAGTGGAGGGTAGGAACCTGGATGAAGATGAAGTGGTACAGAGTAATAGCTACTCGGAGGGGTGTGTTCCCTCCCCTACCCAGCTGGCCCAGGTCAACAAAGTGGATAAGGCCACCCAGTGTGACAGGAGCTGGCGGTACCAACGATGCACAGCTCTAGAAACCCCCTGGGCAGATGCCCTCCATGGGTGGAGCGTCCTCTCCGTACTGCAAAATAAAAGGATCATGGGAAAAACAAAAAGAAGAAGTAATCACAAATGATGAGATTGAGGAGGTGTATAATGAGAACTTCAAAAAGTGTGCAAAGGGCTTCCCTGGTGGCGCAGTGGTTGAGAGTCTGCCTGCTAATGCGGGGGACACGGGTTCGAGCCCTGGTCTGGGAAGATCCCACATGCCGCGGAGCAGCTGGGCCCGTGAGCCACAACTACTGAGCCTGCGCGTCTGGAGCCTGTGCTCCGCAACAAGAGAGGCCGTGATAGTGAGAGGCCCGCGCACCGCGATGAAGAGTGGCCCCCGCTCGCCGCAACTAGAGAAAGCCCTCGCACAGAAATGAAGACCCAACACAGCCAAAAAAAAAAAAAAAAAAAAGTGTGCAAAGATTAAGAAGACTGTGAAAGCAGGAAGCTGGAAGACCTGAGTAGCTGCTCAAACGTTAAGACAGTCTCTCAGTTGAGGAAAAACGCTGGCCTGAGCATTGTGCTTCCTGAGGATTCAGAAGACTCGAGTTGGAAGAGGAAGTTGTTAGAATGTATGAGGTAGACTGTCTCCTTGAAGAAGTTAGCCCACAGGGCCCTCTGACATCTTCCAAAGGAAGGTTTTATCTCAAGGCTGGTACGATAATCAGGGTGCCACCTGAGAGCTCTCTCCCTCCCCAACTTATTGTCCGACCCACCAGAAATAAGTACGATGAAAGCATGGTGGATACGAGCACATCCCTGTGGTTCACAAAGTGAAGGGACAGGATGACTGAGGAACCCCTCACAGCAGGCTCTGAAAGGAACATACCATGGCTGAGCAGGAGGCATTGGAGTTCAAGAGAGCCTCTCACAAATCACTGGAATGTAACTGTGAGAGATCGAAAACCAAGGTACCTTGCAAAGTAACAGAGATTCAAGGAAGATGCTATAAAGTTTAGGAAATATGCAGCAGGTACAGAGGAGACAAATTGCTGAGCTCCAGCTACAAGGAAGAGCTAAATATTGCATCGTCATGATGGGTTAGAATGTGTGATCTCCCTCTTGATTGGAACTACTAAAGTTGTTTTACCAATAAACAAGTTAAGAAAATGTATTATTGTAAAGCCTTTGGAATTACAAGTTGTAGAACAGCAAATAAATTGAATTGTATGTGAAAAGAAATGTTGAATGTTGGTTTTATTCCCTTATATTGCTTCCATATAAGATAGATTTTGACCCAGTGAGGAATTGCTTATTGTTCTTTGGGTACAGTTCCAGGAGTTGATGGTCAGTTGGTACTTGATTCTAACATGATTGCTAAAAGCAATGCTCTCCATGTGAGTGTCCAGCAAGGGAATGGAAATGTTGACTGAAAGGTCAACATTGAGAGTAGAGGAGGCTGTTGAATCCTTAGGCATGACTAAGGAGTGAGAAAGTACTAGCAGAGGGTCAAGGACAGAGTCTTACTTTATATTTATAATCAGAGTTACTCAAAGAGGAGTCAATGAGAGGGAAAGGATGACTAGCTTAAGATAGAGAACAGGAGGACAAGTGTTCCTAGAGAAGACAGAATTTAAGGAAGAAAGTGATATGGTAGAGAGCAGACAGCTGATTTGAGGGCTGAGAAGAGACTAATGCATTTGTTGCTGCTGACCTTGAAAGAAGACTTGCCGAAGATTGTTGGAGCAAGGTCAGATGGTGATGGGTTGGAAAGAGCAAGTCAGGGGCTTGAAAGTGACAGTCCATGACTCTGTTGAGAAGTTTATCTGTGAAAGCACCTCTTCCTGTTTTTGATTATAGCCTGCCTCACACATGGGTTTCTGAGTAAGGTATGTGGACAAAACCTTACTTATACCTTTACATTATACCTCTCTGTATAATTTAAGGTTTTGGTAATAACTGGTGGTTCTTTTGCCTCACTGTGCATCAGCCTGATTGGTATTTTGTTGGCAATTATGTGGCTTTTTAAAAGCCCCCATACATAACCCCAATTAATTGCATCTTTAAAACCCATCAGGCTATGAATTTTTTAATGTCAGAAAGCAAGAAAGTGTTAGGAGAAAGCAGCCAGTGAGGATACTTGCGTTTTCAAGAGATGAAAAAGAGAATTTAGCAGGATATCTCTATAATATCAGCTTTTTACCTCATCTCTCAAAATATAGAAGACTGAACTAGGCTAAAAATGAGTAGGTGTAAGGGAAACCTTATTTAAATTTCCGTATTTGAATTAATCGCATGATCATGAGTACAAATTATAATATGAGAAGTGCAAAAAGAGAAATGAGGGAAGAAAGGCAGTTTGCTGGTAAATAGGGTTAACAGTAGTAACAAATTGAATATCCCTTTCAGTGATTAAATATATGGTGTTGTGATGGCATATAGAACTGTGTATATAGTCTTCTCAGTGTATTCAATCTTATGTTTATTTCTGTTTAGACATGTATCCTTAGATTCAGTTTCCCTCAGAACCTCAACCTGTCCACGTTCAACTCATCACTCTTTGAAAGATATTCGTGATCTTTAAAATTTGAAGCTAAGCTAGTACTGACCACTAGCCACACGTGGCTATTGAGCACTTGGAATGTTCTAGTCCAAAGTGGTGTGTGCTATAAGTGGAACATACACATCAGATATCAGAGAGTTAGTCTGAGGGGTAAAAAAAAAAAAGAATGTAGACTGTCTTAGTAATAACTTTTTACATTGATTGCATGTTGAAATGATAAAATCGAGGGTATACTGGGTTAAAGAAAGTGTATTATAAAATTAATTTTACCCATTTCTTTTCCCTTTTGTAATGTGGCTACTAGAAATTAAAAACTACATATATGGCCCACATTACATTTCCATTGGACAGGGCTGGTCAAAGCTCTTCTGGTGCAGGATTATGTCTCAGTTCTTTTGTATCCTTCATGGAACTGAGCACAGAGGGGTATTCAGAATTACTCAGCGGTAATAGAGATGATCCATTAACGTTCAACCAAATCATGCTGGGTTTTCTACCCTATTTTGTGATAACTTCTGGGATTAAAGAAACAAAAGACAAAACAGGAGAGACTTGGCTCTTAGGGATGTGTGAAAAGGTGCTCAAGTCTTAAGATGGTGCCAATGTCACAAATCTATGGAACAGAACACAGGCTTATGGAAGGAAGGTGTAGAAGGTTTGATTATTTTTTTCAAAATAGGGACAGACCAAGCCAGTCACAAAAAGACAAATACAGTATGATTCCACTCATATGAGGTACCTAGAATAGTCAAATTCATAAAGACAGAAAGTATTGTAGAATGGTGGTTGCCAGGGGATTGGGAGAGAGGGAAATGGGGACTTGTTTAATGGGTATAGAGTTTCAGTTTTGCAAGATGAAAAGAGTTCTGGAGATTGGTTTCACAACAGTGTGAATGTACTTAACGCTGCTGAACTGTACACTTAAAAATGGTTAAGACGGTAAATTCTATGTTATGTGTATTTTACCACTATTAAAAAGAAAAAGAAAAGCCATTCTAAAAAGTGTTTCATAATGCAATAATCTGTAACTTAAAAAAAAAAAACACTTAATGAGTTAAAATGGATTATCTTAAGGAGACCCTTGCTATCTGAAGGAACAGCTGAATCCAGTCACTTGGGAGCTTGTTAGAAAAGCAGAATCAGTCCCACCCTGGACTTTTCCAATCAGAAACTGCATTTTAACAAGATCCCCAGGTGATTCAGGTACACGTTAAAGCTTGAGAAGCCCTGTTCCAAACATCATTTCTCAAAGTGTGGTCCATGGACCACCTGAATCTGAATCCCTCTGAGGAGGTGTGTTTTCACACCCATCCCAGACCAGGTCCAGGTCTTGGGGCCAGAAGGGGATGGATCTACTGTCTGATCAAGCATCCCAAGGTGACTCTGAAGCACGTTAAAGTTTGAGAACCCCCGACTTGGAAAGATTTAACAACCATTATTTTCATAATTCCATCTTTTAACTGATGTTGGGATAATTATAAATATGAGTAATAAAAAGGCCCATTATTAATAAAATCAAGAATATGAGTAATAAAGCAATAAAAAAGGGGCAACAGAAAAAGCACATGTAACTTAACGAATCTTGGGTGGTTTGATGAGGAAGGCATGATTCAGAATTTGTGGAATATTGTCATCTGCAGCAACATGGATGGACCTAGAGATTATCATACTAAGTGAAGTAAATCAGACAGAGAAAGACAAATATCATATGATATCAGTTATATGTGGAATCCAAAAAAAAATACAAATGAACTTATTTCCAAAACAGAAAGAGACTCACAGACACAGAAAACAAACTTATGGGTACCAAAGGGGAAAGGGGGGGGGCGGGGAAGGGGTAAATTAGGAGGCTGGGATTAACATATACACATGACTTTGTATAACATAGATAACCAACAAGGACCTAGTGTATAGCTCAGGGAACTATACTCAATATTATGTAATAACCTATAAGGGAAAAGTGTGAAAAAGAATATATATATCTGAACTGCTGTGCTGTTCACCTGAGACTTATACAATATTGTAAATCAACTATACTTCAATAAAAAAATTAAAAAGAAAACCAGAAAAAGAATTTGTGGGATACTGTAACACTTTGCTGAAATAGTGAGCATTCCAATAGATTTAGGGCCCGAAGTTGAACCTGGTTCTGTTATTAACTAGACAGAAACCAGATCAGGCCTAAGATTCCTAATCTGTAAAGAGGAATTGAATTCTGTGATCAGTGACTTTTACATTTCTAAGACAAGGTTAAACTTGAAAAGCAAAGAATTTCCTTTATTATTGATATATGTGTGAATATTCTGAAAATTTTTAAAAGAATTTAAATGCCACACATTACACAAATCATTGAAAAAGAGATTTGCTAAGAAAATCTAAAACTAAGCTTTGTCTAGTTATTTTAGATGCCATAGACGAGAAACCCAAGTTAGTAAAGATCTTTTTTAACACAAGTTCTTTTCAGTTGACAGTAATTTCATGGACAGTTTTTGAAGGCCACAATGTTGATATAGATGCAAATAGGTATGTCCGTATTAAAATTTGTTGCGGAAGCTTCAAATATTTTTAAGTAGGCATTACTTTAAGTTTTAGATTGACAGAAAAATTGAGAGGATAGCCCAGAGAGTTCCCATACACCCCCTCACCCAGTTTCCCCTAATATTAACATCTTACATTAATATGGTACATTCGTTACAGTTAATGAACCAATTGTGATACATTATTATTAATAAAGTCTGTCCTTTATTCATACTTTATTTATGTCCTTAGTTTTTACCTAAAGTCCTTTCTCTGTTCCAAGATCCCATCCAGAACACCACATGACATTTACTTGCCAGGTCTTCTCAGCCCCTTCTTGGCCATGACAGTTTCTCATACCTTCCTTTTTGATGACCTTGGCAGTTTTGAGGAGTACTGGTCAGGTATTTTGTTTGATGCCCTTCTGTTGCAATTTTCTCATGCTTAGGCTGGGGTTATGGGTTTTTGGAAGAAAGACTACAGAGGTAGAATGCCCTTTTCATCATATCACATCAAGGGCACCTATTATCAACATGATACGTAACTGTTGTTGACTTTGATCGCATGGCTGGGGTAGTGGTTGTCAGGTTTCTCCACTGTAAAGATGCTCTTTTCTCCCCATTGTGTATTAAACTCTTCAAAAGGAAATCACTAGGCATAGCCCACAATTAAGAGCATTATGCCTCACCTCCTCAAGGGCATAGATGATTTGGAATTCTGCACAGGCAGAATTTGCCTCTTTCCACCCATTTATTTATTCAGTTATTTTGACTCATAAATAAATATTTTATATTTTGTGTTATAATCTAATACTACTTTACTAATTATATATATATATATTATTGCTCAAATTGTTCCAGTTTTGGCCTTTGGGAGCTCATTCATTTAGCTCCTGTGCTTATTTGAAATACCCTCTTTTATTTTTTTCTCCACAAGATGCTCCAACTCATCTTGTATATTTTATGCCCCAATCCTAGAATCCATTATTCCTCTAAGGAGCTCTGGTTCCTTTTATTGGAGAATAATATTAAAAACTGAGATCTGGGCGTCAGGTGTGCTCATTGCTACTGGAACATCTTTGCTTTTAAGCCCTCTCAACTGACAGAGTGAGGCATTATATTTGTGTACAGTCCTCCTTGTATGAATATTTCTATAGCTAACCATCTGTATCTATATTAAGCTAAATATCAGTTCATCCTGATGTCTCCAACTCTAATCTATTATTATTATACGGATCCTTCTTCCTCCTCCCCTCGCTCATCTGTAAATTCTCACTCCAACAGTGGGAAACCTGGTCCCACCATCCACCTTCTATTTACACAATTGTTCAGTTGTGCACTTGCTGAGCAGTATCAGAATTGTTAACTCATACCTTTGTGAGGCTTTTAAAAAGCTGCAAAATTGCTAACAAATGTTTATTTTATTCTTGTCTTCTTAACATATGTCCTTTGCACTGTTTTCATCATCTTAAGACCAGTGTTATTCAGAGCCTGGGTCAAACACTATTTCTATCTAGTACAAGCTGCCGTTTGTGTATGTACGTGAGACGGGGCTCCATTCACTTGAAAAAATGAGAGGATTTAGGGGAAACTTTCAGTTTTCTCTTCTTTTGCCTTTTTCTTATCTTGATTCATGTAATTTCTGCCATCTGGCAAACAGTTCTGATCTGAAGACTGCCATCTGTCAGTTCTCACTGCTATCTGGTGATAGTTACTGTGAAATGTTGGTGATAGCAACAGTCACGGTTTCTGTTGTTGTTTTTTTAATTGAAGTATAGTTGATTTACAATGTTGTGTTAGTTTCAGGTGCACAGCACAATGATTCAGTTATACATACATGTGTGTGTATATATATAAATATGTATGCACATATATATGTATTCATTGGTTATCTATTTCATATATAGTAGTGTGTATATGTTAATCCCAACCTCCTAATTTATCCCTCCTCCTGCTTTCCCCTTTGGTAACCATAAGTTTGTTTTCTATGTCTGTGGGCGTATTTCTGTTTTGCAAATAAGTTCATTTGTATATTTTTTTTAGATTCCACATATAAGCGATATCATATGGTGTTTGTCTTTTTCTGTCTGCTTATTTCACTTAGTCTGGTAATCTCTAGGTCCATGCATGTTGCTGCAAATGGCATTATTTCCTTCTTTTTTATGGTTGAGTAATATTCCATTTTATATATATATATATATATACCACATCTTCTTTATCCATTCATTTGTTGATGGACATTTAGGTTGCTTCCATGTCTTGGCTATTGTAAATAGTGCTGCTATGAACTTTGGGGTGCATGTATCTTTTCAAATGGGTAATTCGCCCTTGTCCCACGTCCTCTTTGAGAACCCAGTAACTACCCATTCTCTGAAGCAAAAACCGTAACAGTTCTATCCCATGAAAAGTTTGTTGAAAAGTATTTTGGGTGCTTCTGTAACTATTCTTTCCATCTCTTGAACACAAATACCTTCCAGAAAAATGTCCCAGCCTATTTGTTAACATGTGAAAGTTACAAAATATCAATATATATTGAGCAAATTCAATAAAAATGTTAGCAGAGGAAGAGTCTGACATGGTAAAATTAAAAATCGCCTGAGTGAATGCTTGTTTACAGTTCTCACTTTGATGTGGATGGATGCAGTAGTGTAGGTTACTAAACACATGAATCTGGAATGTTCTACTCATCTGCACATGCCGGGGGAAAGGTTAGGAGAGTCTTGCCCAATCGTTTTCTGCTGTCTTCAGTATAAAGCATCTTCTAGCTCCTGGAATGGAACCAGTTAGATCCTTGACACTTTTTCTCTTATGCCCCTCAGTTAATCCTTTAGATTCTATCTTCACACTGTATCCAGACTCTTCCCACTGCCCACCATCTCTACTGCCATCATCCTGGTCCAAGCCATTGTCATCTCCCACCTGGATCATTGCCACAGCTCACTACCTGGTCTTCCTCCTTCCAATCCTGCCCCCTTGGGCAAGAATAAGTCGCTTAGAAAACCACGCCAGAGTCTTCCAGAGTACTGGCCAGAGTGTGGGCAATGTTTAAGGCCCCGTGCAGTCTGCTCCCACTCAGTGACCTCCTCTCTGTCATTCATCTGTGACGACACTGGTCCCCTTGCTATTCTGTAAACCCACCAGGCAGGCTCCTGCCTCAGGGCCTTTGTACTTGTCCCTCCCTCTGAGATCTGGTTGGTTTGTTACCTCACTTCCTCAGGTCTTCACTCACGTGTCGTATTTTTAGTGAGGCTTTCCCTGAACACCATTTAAAATTTTACCCACTCCTCCACCAAAGCCTCTATCCCTTCATCTGCCTTATCTCCGGAGTGTTCATTATCGTCTGACATTCTCTTTTACTTTTTTGCTTTATCTTTCCCTACCAGAATCCCATTTAGTTTCATCTCTTTAGTCGACTGCTGTATTCCCAGCACTAAGGACAAATAGAAGGTATGCCGTGAAGAGTTAGTGCAGGAAGGACGGGGAGCACCGGAGGGGGTTCAGGAAACGCCCTCACAGCCAGGGCGCGCGAGTCCGGTGCGAAAGGTGAAAGCACTGATGACTCGGACTCCCTACTGCTCCAGTCCTAGGGATTCCACCCCACCCTAGTGACCGCTGTTTCCTCCTCTCACATCATAAGCAACACTCAAATGTAACAGCATTTATCTATAGAACTATAACTTGGTAGAGATGGCGTAATGAAAATAAAACCCCATTGCCTTCAGTAGCTATTACTGTTCTAAGTAACTATAATTAGTATTAACATGAGAAGCCTTAGTGGTTGATGACATACTGGGGAAAAGGTATTAGTAATAATACTAATAAAATAATTTATTGAGCACCTTTACTGTGGGCACTGAGTTGAGTGCTTTATGAATATTAACTCATACTCCCAACTCCACCATTTACTACATGCGTGAGCTGGGCTGATTATGTAACATCTTAGTCTCACCTTCTTCTCTTATAAAGTGAGATCACTGTAGCTGCTTCGGTGTGTGGTTCTGAGTGTGATGTGAGATGATGTCCAGGAAGCATTTAGGCCAGTGCTGGGCACAGGGTCCAGAATTACTGGAACTATTGACATCTTACCTTTGAGAGCCAGGTCTGGGCCACATCTCATCTCTCATAGAAGAGTATAGCACAAGGAAGGAAACTAAGGCTTTGCCATTTTTCAGGAATTCCATTGCTAGAATGTTCTCCTGCCCCCTTTCCCTTAACTCTTGAGAGACAAGGAAGAGAGGTTACACCTTGGGCCAAAATACAAAGACTTCAGATGTTTCTAGCCAACACCATTTTAGTCTTTGTGAATTCATAGAAACACAGTTTATTCATCTGAGCTCTCTGTGTCTTGAAGAACATATGTGTGGTTCTGGAATCTTTTTTAATCAATCTGTTCAATCCCACTCTGACTCTCAAAAACTTAGTAGCCTCAGTTTTGAGAAATTCTGTTCTTTCCTCTGATATCCTTTCCCCCCTTTTCTCCCTGTGCCATGGATTCACAGTCTCTTTGGTTTTAGTTGTAATACTTTCTCACTCTATTCTGTCTTCTTCCTGGAATCATCCGTCTTTTGAAAAGGAACATAAAGAAATTGAAAAATACATTCCTGTCTTCAAATTTCATAGTACTTGCCTGCTTAATATTCATTTCCAATTCTTCTTTTCGAACAGAATTCCAGATTTTGTTTTATTCATGGTGACAGTGTGCTTAGCCAAAAATACTTTTTGCAGATTCCCTTGCAGCTTAGTGTGCCAGATAACATAGCTATGGTATATAGGATGTTCCTCCCATATAAGACAGCAAAGCTTTAATAGGGAAAAAAAACAAACAAAAAACCTCCATCCCTTGGCCTTTTCTTCCTGTTCTGCCTGCAACTTGGATATGAAGTCTTAAGATTCTGTGGCTATTTTGTGACCATAGGACATCATGACAAATGCCAACATGCTAAGGACAGCAGTGCAGAAGGATAGGAATAACCTAGTCCCTGAGGGCATCATTGAACATCTGCGGTAGCTTCAGCCTCAATGCCAGACTTCTTATGGGAGAGAAATAATCCCATTGTGTTTTTAAGCCGCTGTTTGTCATGCATTCTCTTCTGTGTTTATCCTGTGTTCTATTCTGTGCAGTGGAATGCATTTTCAGCTGTTTCACATGACTTGCTAGCTAATTTAAATCCAGTTTTATTGTCAAACTGACCACATGGTAGGTCACAACACTGAAGTATTTTGTAGTCCAAAAGTGAATCTACTTTTATGAAAGCCAAAGGGAATTAGCCAAATAACCCATTTCGAACAGACTTTAAATGGCAGCAAGTTGAGTTACCACACTTGGATGGAGAGTCCAGAGATTCAGATTTTCAGGCCAGTTCCACCGCCAGCTGGCTCTGTGGGCAGGCCACTTGACCTGGATTATTTTCCTCCCATCTGCAAAATGAGGTAATTTGAGTAAGCCAGTCCTCTCAAAGACCACCAAAGAGCCAGTGGATTGATGCCTGCAGAGTCCCAGCTGAATTTGGCATTATTGTTTACCTTGCCAAGACTTTTTAGCTAAGAAGCCAAGCACAGATCTTGTTCCTTAGCTGTGAAAATTCCCTTTCAATTGCAGTGTGTGTAATATAAATTGTGAATTTTTAAAACAAGAAACCAGGTTGTATGATTATCAGTAAATATGCACAGTGTACACTGAATTGAACCACTAGGATTAAATGGTGCCAAATTCCTAAAGTTCGGCATTAGCCGAAACATTATGATACTTAATTATCTCATTATGATACTTAATTTATTTTGGTCTCTTTCACTTGAATTCTGTTAAAATTTTTTTTTAACCTGAGGATCAAACCAAATAAACAGAAGGTTTGTTTTAAAAATTAAAGTGTGCATTGTTCTATATGGAAACTCCAGGTATATATACTATCAGATTTTTTTAAATTAAAAAACTATTTTTTAGAGCAATTTTAGGTTCACAGCAAAATTGAGTGGAAAGTACAGGTAGTTCCCACATAATCCCCTGTCATATCATAGGTTTTTTTTTTTTTTAACATCTTTATTGGAGTACAATTGCTTTACAATGGTGTGTTAGTTTCTGCTTTATAACAAAGTGAATCAGTTATACATATACATATGTTCCCATATCTCTTCCCTCTTGCGTCTCCCTCCCTCCCACATATCATAGGTTTTTAAGAATAAGGCTTTTAGAATTAAAAAGAGAGGAAACAAAAACCATGTTAAACTAAACCCGTTTCTGAAAAAGGATTTGTTATATTTTTACTACTTCTCTTTAATTCCTTATTAAAAAAATTTTAACAGATTTTTGTGGTTTAATTACTTTAAAATTTCTGATGTGTAACATTCTAGTATGTTTCATCAGTTGTGAAAGTAATATAAGCAAGGTTGTAAAATCCAGTCTTTGCTGAATTTTATTTTGACGTTCGAGTACAATGAGTTTTCTATTTTGCCATTAGTCCCGAGGGCCTATTAAATAACCAGTATTAGTCCTTTAAAAAAGCAATCTCATTTGAGGGACATACATTTCTTGGCTTATGTGCAATATTAGAAACCTAAGAGCATCTTTACACTACAAAATGAAGTGTCATTTTCCAAATTAAAAAAAAAAATCAAATATCCTTTTATAAATTAATGCTGTACGTGTCCTTTTGATGAACATTAGATTTTACCAAGGTAAGTATCTTTCAGTGACTTTGACTTTGCATTAAAATCTACTCCTCAGCAGATTGGCCTAAGGTCAAGTACAACAAGACACTTTGTTGTCTGGCAGCTTTTACCCAGTTTATGCCGCAAGAACTATTTCAGGACAAAGTTGGGAGTATCCGATATCTTCTCCTGATTGTCTCATAAACTGATTTAATAGCTTTGGGCCAGACATTGAATCTTTCCAGATAACTACTTGTAAAATAGAAAAACATTGCTTAGTATTTCGGACATTTGTAAATATGCCAGTATGGCTTGACAGACCAGAGCTGATAAATCAGGCAAGCATCTTCAGGCCACTGGTCACTTCTGGCCTCCTGTGGCCTTGAAAATTGGGATGCCTCAGATATAAAGTATTCTTGCTATGGTTGATTGCCTGCCCTGAGAACCCATGAAGAGTCCACTTGGAGAAAGGTATATTGGTTTTGGATGAGGATTTTTCTTCCATTCTCCCAACTCATCTGGGTTTTAGTTTGGTTTTTTTTGTTTGTTTGTTTTATTTGTTCTTTTGTTTTACAGTATTCTATGTAAAAGCAAAAGAAAAATGTGACATCACTTGCATTATGTCATTTCTTTCCATATAATTTATATCTTAATGTTTATCTCTGGGGCTAGGTTATAATCTCCTGAAGGTAGGCGACCTTAGACATGTTTCTGGGAAATGAGATTTATATTATAAGAGGTCCATCACACAGCTGTTGTGGAGCTGAGATGCAGTGATGCACATGGAGAGCTAGCCACTCCATGGACTCAAGGGTTCCTTCCTCACCAAGTACCAACTGCACACAGCCCTTGGGAGCACCGTGTCTCATTAATTCTTGCATTCTCTGTGACTCACAATACGATGCTGTGGGCACCATCGATTGTTTCAAAGATTTGAGGAATGACAAGATGTTTATCCCCTGTGATTTGCTTAGATTTTGATCTAAATATTATTTATTAAATATTATATTATATTATTTATTAAATATTTATTATTTATTTTATTTTATTTTATTATATTATTATATATTATAATATATATAATATATAATAATATAATAATATATAATATATATATTATAATATAATATATATATTATATTATATTATTATTTATTATATTATAATAATTATTTATTATTTTAATATTTATTAAATATTATTTATTAAAATAAATACTTAAATATCATGAGACGTGCATGTTTGAGCTAGAAACAGACTAAAATTTAAGCGCCTTTATAGAAAGAGAGTTTTAAAAAACCCTTTTAGGGAATTCCCCAGTGGTCCAGTGGTTAGGACTCTGCACTTTCACTGCCAAGGGCCCGGGTTCAATCCCTGGTCGGAACTAAGATCCCACAAGCCCCTTTTGTATAAAGTGAATGAAAAGTTTTTTTCTTCCCCTTCTTAGGACATTTATCTCTTTATGTAGCATTTCAGAAAATTTCACATAATGGACTATGAAAGTAAAAAAATTGTTCTTATCTTTGCTGATATGTGGACAACTTGTATTCCTTGCTCATTTGTAGTCGTTGCTTTAAATCTCTTCTTGCATGTCTTGAAGGATTGCAGTACCTTACTCAGTGGTCTCCCTGCTTTCATGGTCTCACAACGCTAGTCCATCCTTCACTTGATTAAAGAGTTTACCTGAAAGTCAAACTTGAGCACATCATTCTTGTTTAAAATATCCTTTGGCCTATGTTGCATCCAAAATGGCATCTAAAACCTTAGACTCTAAAACTGGAGTCCACCATATTTCTCCAGTCTTATTTATTTCTGGACATTTTTTCCCACTTACCATGTGTTCCAGCCACAGTGAACTTCTGCCTCTTCTACAGATATGCTTTGTCCTTTATTCTTTCTTTGCACAGAAGGTTTCTTTTTGCCATCCTTCCAACCATCCATCCATCCAATATGGTCATGTTTGCCAGCACTGGACCATGGATTGGGAATAGGATATTAAACAAGATAGATACTGTCCTTACATCTTGCAACTTCCCATTCATTTCCTACATGTCACACTCCTGCTCGTCCATTTAGACTCATCTCTAATGTTATTTCTATTTTGAGGTCTTTCCCAGGGCACCCAAGCAGATATGTTCACTATGTTGGCCCATCACTTTATCTCTATTACAGCATTTAATTTCTTCATTCATCAAGACATTTATTGCCTACTGTGTGCAGAATCTATGCTGAAAGCTGGGGATACTGTAGTGAACAAAGCAAATAAAAATTAAGCCCACAGCTTATACATTATGTTGTAATTATCCAACTTTCACCCTTATGAGAATGTGAATTCTTATAGGACTTTATGTATCAATAATATCTTTATATCTGAAGTACCAGCAATGCTAAAAATAGTTTGCATGATATACAATTTAAAATATATATATACAGCAAAAGTCTAAGGAGTTTTCATAATTTAATTGATTTAAACTTTCTGTGTATGTGTATATATGTGTATTGTATATAAACATATAATAAACATATGTGTATTTGCTTCAGATATTTTTTTAAGAAGTAACATTGTATAGATCTAGTTGAATTTCTCTGTTTTCCTCTGTGATTCCATACACTTGAAAAGTAACCATTACTTTAATTAAATTTCTTGATAATCAAAAAAATAAAATAAAAACACTAAGCATATATTAAAAATAATAATAATACACATATGTGTATATATAGATTTTGTTTGTTTAGGAAGTAGAAAAATGCTAAATTTTCTATTAGTTTATAAAGAGATTAAAATGTCCAAGAAAGAGGAGTGGACAATTATTTATTTTGATTCTTCTCAATGATTGCCTAGGCAGTGTCAATCTGTCATTTTTTAATCCTTGTTGCAATTGAATGGCAATTTTTTGTATGATTAATTTGCAGTCAGAGATTCATACTAGTTAAGTTAAAATTTCACTTAAGACACGGAGGAAGTATTTTATCCATCAAGGTAATGTGGCAAGGAACTTGGCTGTTTAAGGAAGCAGGACTGAACATTCTAAAGGTACTAGCCTTTCCTGGATTGATTACTTCATCATTCTAAAAGCTGTATAACCTCTCTGAAGTTCTTTCAGCCCATCTTTCCTTGTTACTGTCACTGGGATAAGACCCTTGGGATGCAGATGGGATGACATGAAGCTGTTTTCCTTTCTTGCAGTTGGTGAGTTTGTAAGCGATGCCCTCCTCGTTCCCGACAAGTGCAAATTCTTACACCAGGAGAGGATGGATGTTTGTGAAACCCACCTTCACTGGCACACCGTTGCCAAAGAGGTACCAACCCATTCATTCTTTCTACTTTTAAAGTGAAGACTTCCTAGGAACTATGCACAGTGACATTTTAGAGGGTATTTGGAGGCAACAGTTGTGTTGATAAATATGTTTTTTAAATTATTATTGTTAAAAATAAAAGACTTCATGAATATTTTAAGAGGATATCTTGAGGCAACAGCTGTGTTGATAAATAAGTTATTATTATTTAAAAAACCATCCAGGAGTATTTTATATTTAGTTAGATTTGTTATGTCTATGCCATGTTTTATAATTTAGAAACTACAATTTTATACTCCCTATAAACCTTAAAATATACCTTTAAAAATTTTTTAAATTTATCTCTTGTTTTCTTTTGTCATATACCAAGTTTTTATAATTTAACCTTTTTCTCTATTATCTGTTGGGGAATACAGTGGTAGAACAATAGCTTGTCCTGTACCAACCTGAAAGCTACAGTTAGAAAGCTCAGTTTCTAAGTTGTGCCACCCAATTTTGTGTTCACCATGCCATGCTACCACCTTCACTGATCCATAGTAGATGAGTCTATGGCACCAATTCTAAGCTTTGCTAACCCCTGCTTTTGACAAAGCTGATAAGAGACATAAAAAAATTAGCATAAAATGTCACCTTTTTTTTGGGGGGGCCGTGCCACATGGCTGGTGAGATTTTAGTTCCCCCACCAGGAGTCAAACCCGGGCCCTCAGCAGTGGAAGTGCAGAGTCCTAACCACTGGACCGCCAGGGAATTCCCCAAATGTCACTTTTTGATATTACTACCTTCAAAACTGCTTTGTCCCTTTGATATATTATGAGGTTTTTCCAGTAAATTTGTATACTTTTTTTGTAATGCGATCAGTCTCCTAGAATTAGCCTACTTTATCTAGCTCAGTGGTTCTCGAATGGGGTCAGTTTTACTCCACATCCCTTCCCAGAAACATGAGCCAATGTCTGGAGACATTATTGGCTTAAGGGGTGGTACTACTGGCATTGGTGGCCAGAGGCCAGAGCTTCTGCTAAACATTCTTCAGTGAACAGGACAGCTTTTCCTCTCCCCTTGCCCTGAAGAATGATCTGGTCCAAAATGTCAGTGATACTGAGGTTGAGAAACCCTGATCTACCTTCATTTAAACCTTGCGTCATAGCCTTAATGCTATTAGGCAGAAAACACCACTTAAGATTCAGCATTAATTTTGCCTTTTTTAAAATAATATGTTTTAATTTACTGGCAAATGACATTGTCTTTATATAAAAATGTTTAAGAGCAGATATTAAGAAAACAAACTAGGTAATTTAAAGCCCAGTACCCATCTGATAACCTCATTTTTCATTTCTTCTTGAGTTTAAAAAAATTTCTTTTTCGTTGCTAAGAAACAAAATGACTCTAATTCCTATGAGGTCAAAATACACTCTGTAAAATTTCATTGTTTACCTATGTGTGTTGAATTATCCTGTCACCGCTGGATGCTTTCAAAGCTTTATGTTAATCTAAATGTATGGGAATTTAGCAAATCCCAGGAAAGCAAAAGGATATTGAAAGAGAAATCTCTACTGACTTTAAGTTCTGATTCATAGCAGAGGATAATTTCTTCTCTTCCCAGGATTGTTATTTTGGAAGTGAGCCAAGAGAGTTAGAATTTCTAGAATACGATAGGTCTGAGTGAGAGAGGCTTGCATACATAAGGGAGGTAGAAGTGAGTTGGGGGGATATACGTGAAACTATCACTACTTCCTGATATGCTAATGAAGCCAGAAAGCACTGGTTCTCTGATAACTATTCACAGTGCAGCCTCTTCTACATCTTAGCTCCCAATTAGTTTCTATTCCTATTTTTTAATTAATTTCTATAGTATAACAACATATCCTTATTAAATAAGTAACAAAGTTAAACATTAAGGGTACCAAAAAAGCCTGTGCTAAAGAAACTCTGTTGTAAATCCCCTCAAAAAGCAAACGATTCTTTCCATTGTGAAACTGGTTCTGGATCTACTGGGCCTGTGTGTTGTTATAATTGGGATTTTCTTACAATGAAGCACATTGATTCCAGTACTCTCACTGTTTTCTCCTTACCTTTTGTAGACCTGTAGTGAGAAGAGTACCAACTTGCATGAGTATGGCATGCTGCTGCCCTGTGGAATTGACAAGTTCAGAGGGGTGGAGTTTGTTTGTTGCCCACTGGCTGACGAAAGTGACAGTATTGACTCAGCAGACGCAGAGGAGGATGACTCGGACGTCTGGTGGGGTGGAGCAGATGCAGACTATGCAGATGGGAGGTAAGGTGGCCTTTATGTTTGGTCTTTTGTAGGTGCCAGAACATCTAGCATATAGTTTTGTGTCTTCTATAAATCTATCTTTCTGTTTCTCATTTAAATAATCTCTGCCCACTCCTATCAGATTTCGGTTTTATGGGAAAAAAATCTAACCATGAGGTTCTCTTCTGGTTGTGGCCTACCATTTAATTTTAGTATAATTGATCAGCCATCACTGAGTTAATTTTAACTATTTTATTTTAATCTCAAGAGTTGGGATCAAAATTCCACTGATATTATAATAGGTCACTGGTAGTACTACAGAGAATTGAGATCTGGGTGAGGGACGTGGCATTTTGTTTTGGTGTGTAATTTAGAAATTTGCAGGGGGGATTTAGGGATCATTTCATCACTCATTAGCTAAATCTGAATTTTTGTTAAGAAAGGTTTGGTTTTGTTTCTGTTATTGTGGGGTTTTGTTTTTTGTTTTTGTGGGATTTTGTGTTTTGTCAACTTTTCCTATATAAATGAACTCAGAGGCAAACTTAAACATTTGCTAAAGTTCTTTAACTGGGAGGGACCTTCAAGATGGCAGAGGAGTAAGACGTGGAGATCACCTTCCTCCCCACAAATACATCAGAAATACATCTACATGTGGAACAACTCCTAGAGAACACCTACTGAATGCTGGCAGAAGACCTCAGACCTCCCAAAAGGCAAGAAACTCCCCATGTACCTGGGTAGGGCAAAAGAAAAAAGAAAAAACAGAGACAAAAGAATAGGGACAGGACCTGCATCTCAGGGAGGGAGCTGTGAAGGAGGAAAAGTTTCCACACACTAGGAAGCCCCTTCACTGGTGGAGACGGGGGGTGCGTGGTGGGGAAGCTTCAGAGCCACAGAGGAGAACGCAGCAACAGGGGTGTAGAGGGCAAAGCAGAGAGATTCCTGCACAGAGGATTGGTGCCGACCAGCACTCACCAGCCCGAGATGCTTGTCTGCCCAGGCGCCTGGGCAGGTGGGAGCTGGGAGCTGAAGCTTGGGCTTCGAAGGTCAGATCCCAGGGAGAGGACTGGGGTTGGCTGCGTGAACACACCCTGAAGGGGGAAAGTGCGCCACAGCTAGCCGGGAGGGAGCCCAGGAAAAAGTCTGGAACTGCCTAAGAGGCAAGAGACCATTGTTTCGGGGTGCACGAGGAGAGGGGATTCAGAGCACCGCCTAAACGAGCTCCACAGACGGGCGCAAGCCGCAGCTATCAGTGCGGACACCAGAAACGGGCATGAGATGCTAAGGCTGCTGCTGCAGCCACCAAGAAGCCTGTGTGCAAGCACAGGTCACTCTCCACAGCTCCCCTCCCGGGAGCCTGTGCAGCCCGCCACTGCCAGGGTCCCATGATCCAGGGACAACTTCCCCGGGAGAACACACGGCGTGCCTCGGGCTGCTACAACGTCACGCCAGCCTCTGCCACTGCAGGCTCGCCCCGCATTCCGTACCCCTCCCTCCCCCTGGCCTGAGTGAGACAGACCCACTAATCTGCTCCTGTAACCCCATCCTGTCTGGGCGGAGAACAGACGCCCTCGGGCGACCTACACGCAGAGGCGGGGCCAAATCCAAAGCTGAACCCCGGGAGCTGTGTGAACAAAGAAGAGAAAGGGAAATCTCTTCCAGCAGCCTCAGGAGCAGCGGATTAAATCTCCACAATCAAATTGATGTACCCTGCATCTGTGGAATACCTGAATAGACAACGAATCATCCCATAATTGAGGTGGTGGACTTTGGGAGCAACTGTAGACTTGGGGTTTACTTTCTGCATCTAATTTGTTTCTGGTTTTATGTTTATCTTAGTTTAGTATTTAGAGCTCATTATCACTGGTAGATTTGTCTATTGATTTGGTTGCCCTCTTCCTTTTTATTTTATATATATATATTTTTTTCCTTTTTCTCTTTTTGTGAGCGTGTATGTGTATGATTTTTTGTATGATTTTGTCTGTATACCTTTGCTTTTACCATTTGTCCTAGGATTCTGTCTGTCCGTTTTCTTTTTTTTTTTTTTTTAAGTATAGTTTTTAGCCCTTGTTATCATTGGTGGATTTGTTTCTTAGTTTGGTTGCTCTCTTCTTTCTTACCTGTTTTTTTAATTTTAATAATTTTTTTTATTTTTTATTTTAAGAACTGTATTTACTTTATTTTACTGTTTTCTTTCTTTCGTATTCTTTTTTCTCCCTTTTCTTCTGAGCCATGTGACTGACAGGGTCTTGGTGCTCTGGCTGGGTGTCAGACCTGAGCCTCTGAGGTGGGAGAGGCGAGTTCAGGACATTGGTCCACCAGAGACCTCCCGGCTGCATATAATATCAAACAGTGAGACCTCTCTCAGATATCTCCATCTCAGTGCTAAGACCCAGCTCCACTCAATGACCAGCAAGCTACAGTGCTCAACACCCTACGGCAAACAACTAGCAAGACAGAACACAACCCCACCCATTAGCAGAGAGGCTGCCTAAAATCATAATAAGGTCACAGACACCCCAAAACATACCACCGGATGCCATTCTGCCTGCCAGAAAGACACTATCCAGCCTCATCCACCAGAACACAGGCACCAGTCCCCTCCACCAGAAGGACAACACAACCCAATGAATCAACCTTACACACTGGGGGCAGACACCAAAAACAACGGGAACTACGAACCTGCAGTCTGCAAAAAGGAGACCCCGAACACAGTAAGTTAAGCAAAATGAGAAGACCGAGAAATACACAGCAGATGAAGGAGCAAGGTAAAAATCCACCAGACCAAAAAATGAAGAGGAAATAGGCAGCCTACCTGAAAAAGAATTCAGAGTAATGATAGTAAATGTGATCCAAAATCTTGGAAATAGAATGGAGAAAATACAAGAAACGTTTAACAAGGACCTAGAAGAACTAAAGACCAAACGAACAATCATGAACAACACAATAAATGAAATTAAAAATTCTCTAGAAGGAATCAATAGCAGAAAAACTGAGACAGAAAATGGACAAGTGACCTGGAGATAAAATAGTGGAAATAACTACTGCAGAGCAGAATAAAGAAAAAAGAATGAAAAGAGTTGAGGACAGTCTCAGAGACCTCTGGGACAACATTAAATGCACCAACATTCGAATTATAGGTGTCCCAGAAGAGGAAGAGAAAAAGAAAGGGACTGAGAAAATACTTGAAGAGATTATAGTTGAAAACTTCTCTCATATGGGAAAGGAAATAGTCAAGTCCAGGAAGTGTAGAGATTCCCATACAGGATAAATCCAAGGAGAAACACACCAAGACACATATTAATCAAACTATCAAAAATTAAATACAAAGAAAAAATATTAAAATCAGCAAGGGAAAAGCAACAAATAACATACAAGGGAATCCCCATAAGGTTAACAGCTGATCTTTCAGCAGAAACTCTGCAAGCCAGAAGGGAGTGGCAGGACATATTTAAAGTAATGAAAGGGAAAAACCTACAACCAAGATTATCTATCCAGCAAGGATCTCATTCAGATTCGATGGAGAAATTAAAACTTTTACAGACAAGCAAAAGCTAAGAGAATTCAGCACCACCAAACCAGCTTTACAACAAATGCTAAAGGAACTTCTCTACGCAGGAAATACAAGAGAAGGAAAAGCCCTACAATAATAAACCCAAAACAATTAAGAAAATGGTAATAGGAACATACATAGCGATAATTACCTTAAATGTAAATGGATTAAATGCTCCAACCAAAAGACACAGACTGGCTGAATGGACACAAAAACAAGACCCGTACATATGCTGTCTACAAGAGACCCACTCCAGACCGAGGGACACATGCAGACTGAAAGTGAGGGGATGGAAAAAGATATTCCATGCAAATGGAAATCAAAAGAAAGCTGGAGTAGCAATTCTCATATTAGACAAAATAGACTTTAAAATAAAGACTATTACAAGAGACAAAGAAGGACACTATATAATGATCAAGGGATCAATCCATGAAGAAGAAATAACAATTGTAAATATTCATGCACCCAACATAGGAGTACCTCAATACATAAGGCAAATGCTAACAGCCATAAAAGGGGAAATCGACAGTAACACAGTCATAGTAGGGGACTTTAACACCCCACTTTCACCAATGGACAGATCATCCAAAATGAAACTAAATAAGGAAACACAGGCTTTAGATAATACATTAAACAAGATGGACTTAATTGATATTTACTGGACATTCCATCCAAAAACAACAGAATACACTTTATTCTCAAGTGTTCATGGAACATTCTCCAGGACAGATCATATCTTGGGTTACAAATCAAGCCTTGGTAAATTTAAGAAAATTGAAATCATATCAAGTATCTTTTCCAACCACAATGCTGTGAGACTAGATATCAATTACAGGAAAAAAATCTCTAAAAAATACAAACACATGGAGGCTAAACAATACACTGTTAAATAACCAAGAGATCACTGAAGAAATCAAAGAGGAAATCAAAAAATACCTAGAAACAAATGACAATGAAAACATGACGACCCAAAACCTATGGGATGCAGCTAAAGCAGTTCTAAGAGGGACGTTTATAGCAATACAATCCTACCTCAAGAAACAAGAAACATCTCCAATAAACAACCTAACCTTACACCTAAAGCAATTGGAGAAAGAAGAAGAAAAAATCCCCAAAGTTAGCAGAAGGAAAGAAATCATGAAGATCAGCTCAGAAATAAATGAAAAAGAAATGAAGGAAATGATAGCAAAGATCAATAAAACTAAAAGCTGGTTCTTTGAGAAGATAAACAAAATTGATAAACCATTAGCCAGACTCATCAAGAAAAAAAGGGAGAACACTCAAATCAATAGAATTAGAAATGAAAAAGAAGAAGTAACAATGGACCCTGCAGAAATACAAAGGATCATGAGAGATTACTACAAGCAACTATATGCCAATAAAATGGACAACCTGGAGGAAATGGACAAATTCTTAGAAAAGCACAACCTTCCGAGACTGAACCAGGAAGAAATAGAACATATAAACAGACCAATCACAAACACTGAAATTGAGACTGTGATTAAAAATCTTCCAACAAACAAAAGCCCAGGACCAGATGGCTTCACAGGCGAATTCTATCAAACGTTTAGAGAAGAGCTAACACCTATCCTTCTCAAACTCTTGCAAAACATAGCAGAGGGAGGAACACTCCCAAACTCATTCTACGAGGCCACCATCACTCTGATACCAAAACCAGACAAAGATGTCGCAAAAAAAGAAAACTACAGGCCAATATCTGTGATGAACATAGACGCAAAAATCCTCAACAAAATGCTAGCAAACAGAATCCAAAAGCACATTAAAAGGATCATACACCATGATCAAGTGGGGTTTATCCCAGGAATGCAAGGATTCTTCAATATACGTAAATCAATCAATGTGATAAACCATATTAACTAACTGAAAGAGAAAAACCATATGATCATCTCAGTAGCTTCAGAAAAAGCTTTTGACAAAATTTCAACACCCATTTATGATAAAAATCCTCCAGAACGTATGCATAGAGGGAACTTACCTCAACATTATAAAGGCCATATATGACAAACCCATAGCCACATCCTTCTCAGTGGTGAAAAACTGAAACCATTTGCACTAAGATCAAGAACAAGACAAGGTTGCCCATTCTCACCACTATTATTCAACATAGTTTTGGAATTTTTAGCCACAGCAATCAGAGAAGAAAAAGAAATAAGAGAAATCCAAATCAGAAAAGAGGAAGTAAAACTGTCCCTGTTTGCAGATGACATGATACTATACATAGAGAATCCTAAAGACACTACCAGAAAACTACTAGAGCTAATCAATGAATTTGGTAGAGTAGCAGGATACAAAATTAATGCACAGAAATCTCTTGCATTCCTATACACTAATGATGAGAAATCTGATAGAGAAATTAAGGAAACACTCCCATTTACCATTGCAACAAAAAGGATAAAATACCTAGGAGTAAACCTACCTAAGGTTACAAAAGACCTGTATGCAGAAAACTATAAGACACTCATGAAAGAAATTACAAATGATACAAACAGAGGGAGAGTTATACCATGTTCTTGGATTGGAAGAATCAACATTGCGAAAATGACTCTACTACCCAAAGCAATCTACTGATTCAATGCAAGCCCTATCAAACTACCAATGGCGTTTTTCAGAGAACTAGAACAAAAAATTTCAAAATTTTTATGGAAACACAAATGACCCTGAATAGCCAAAGCAATCTTGAGAAAGAGAAACAGAGCTGGAGGAATCAGGCTCCCCGACTTCAGCCTCTACTACAAAGCTACAGTAATCAAGACAGTATGGTACTGGCACAAACACAGAAATATAGATCAATGGACCAGGATAGAAAGCCTAGAGATTAACCCACGCATGTATGGTCACCTTATTTTTGATAAAGGAGGCAAGAATAAACAATGGAGAAAAGACAGCCTCTTCAATAAATCGTGCTGGGAAAACTATACAGCTACGTGTAAAAGAATGAAAGTAGAACACTCCCTAACACCATACACAAAAATAAACTCAAAATGGATTAAAGGCCTAAATGTAAGGCGAGACACTATAAAACTCTTAGAGGAAAACATACGCAGAGCACTCTATGACCTAAATCACAGCAAGACCCTTTTTGACCCACCTCCTAGAGAAATGGAAAGAAAAACAAAAATAAGCAAATGGGACCTAATGAAACTTAAAAGCTTTTGCACAGGAAAGGAAACCATAAATAAGATGAAAAGACAACCCTCAGAATGGGAGAAAATATTTGCAAAGGAAGCAACTGACAAAGGATTAATCTCCACAATTTACAAACAGCTCACGCAGCTCAATACCAAAAAAACAAACAACCCAATCCAAAAATGGGCAGAAGACCTAAATAGACATTTCTTCAAAGAAGATATACAGATTGCCAACAAACACATGAAAGGATGCTCAACATCACTGATCATTAGATAAATGCAAATCAAAACTACAATGAGGTATCACCTCACACTGGTCAGAATGGCCAACATCAAAATATCTACAAACAATAAATGCTGGAGAGGGTGTGGAGAAAAGGGGACCCTCTTGCACTGTTGGTGGGAATGTAAACTGATACAGCCACTATGGAGAACAGTATGGAGGTTCCTTCAAAAACTAGAAATAGAACTACCATACGACCCAGCAATCCCACTACTGGGCATATACCCTGAGGAAACCATAATTCAAAAAGTCATGTACCACAGTGTTCATTGCAGCTCTATTTACAATAGGCAGGACATGGAAGCAACCTAAGTGTCCATCAACAGATGAATGGATAAAGAAGATGTGGCACATATATACAATGGACTATTACTCAGCCATAAAAAGAAACGAAATTGAGTTATTTGTAGTAAGGTGGATGGACCTAGAGTCTGTCATACAGAGTGAAGTAAGTCAGAAAGAGAAAAACAAATACCATATGCTCACACAAATATATATGGAATCTAAAAAAAAAATGGTTCTGAAGAACCTAGGGACAGGACAGGAATAAAGACGCAGATGTAGAGAATGCACTTGAGGACACGGGGAGGGGGAAAGTTAAGCTGGGACGAAGTGAGAAAGTGGCATGGACATATATACACGACCAAATATAAAATCGATAGCTAGTGGGAAGCAGCCGCATAGCACAGGTGCTTTGTGTCCACCTAGAGGGGTGGGATACGAGGGTGGGAGGTAGACACAAGAGGGAGGAGATACGGGGATATATGTATGTATATATATATATAGCTGATTCACTTTGTTATAAAGCAGAAACTATCATACCATTGTAAAGCAATTATACTCCAATAAAGATGTTTTAAAAAAAAGTTCTTTGTCTGGTTTTGTGATTTTTAAGAAATATATTTTCACCTCTTTTTCTTTGGAATCTTAATCCCATAACTTATAGATTTTTTTTCTTTTAATTAAAGGCAAACATTCATATTCAGATCATAAAATTATAAAATCAGCAACTTTTGGTTAGAAAGGCCATCTGGTTCAGCCATCAGTTTCATCCTATCTCATCCCCCAAAGGTGATGATGACATATCACTTCACTTTTTCCTTCAGTATTTTCTCAGATGTTCCCTAGTGTTACAGATTTCCAAATAAAACATTAAATATGAATTGTAAGACATAATAATTAATATAAAGTTTTCTGATTTTTATATAGTCAGGCACAGATTTTTTAATAACATTTTGTAGAATTTTAAAACTAATTTTACAGAAGTACAATCTATTTTACAAATATATAAGAATCTATGTACACGGAGGTACCCTAGTTGTCATTTCTTATCAGTTAATAATGTAGGCTTCTCTGGTGGCTCTTGCCCAATTTTATCATGACTCTCTTATTGTTTGTTAAGTTCTTTTGTGTTTCCTCTTTACGCGGTTTAGAAAAATTGAGTTTAATGTAGCAAACATAAAGCTAAACAAACAAATTCTAAAGATCGGGAGAAAGAAATAAGGGATAAGTTAACTGTATGCTTAGAATATTTCTTTATGTTTCTAAGAGATGAAAGTTAAATAGTATAAATTCTTCTTCTCCCGTGGCAGGAAACATCAGTGAGAGCAGGACTGGCCAGTGGGAAATCTTCTGAGCATTGCATTCTGGTCCATGGCTTGTCCCCTCACCTGTGTTCCCCGTGCCAGGTGTAGAAATGTCCATTGGTTTGGGTTTAATTGCCACTTTGTCTAAAAGTTGGAGTTGCTTACTTATTATTTTTATAGCTTTTTCATATTATTCCTCAGTCATATCTGGATTTGAAAGTTTAAGGGTGACTTCTTGTAATGATTCTTGTCTTGTCACCAGGGCTCTTACTATATGATGCCAATGCAATCAGTATTAAAAAGGAAATTTGAGGTTGTTCAGCCATTTTCTTTATTCCGGTCTGTTGGATACTTGATCATTTGTTACTGAATTGACTCCGTACTTAGTAAACAACCCAAATAATGGTGAGTAAACCAAGAAAGCTCCATGACTGCTGTTAAAATCATATGGAGCTAGCTGTGTACTTGTAACCCTGTATCAAGGTTAGTGACCCACCATTCATGATCATTTATATACGAGGGACTTGTATAATTAAAAATGGGTATTTGTGCTTTACCTGAGAGTGACAGACTTTTGTCAGGCCCTCCTCCGCAATTAACATATCTTTTGTGTCTTGTAAAACCTACTTTTTATTGGGAATAGATTTCAATGTGTCTTGATCTTTTCCTCCTACACTCCTTCCAACTTACTGACCTACTTGAAAGCATTACTAACATCATATCTTATGAAATCGTTCTCAGTGGCCCGCCCTTTTCCTACACCCCGTCTCACCATTCCTGGAAAGAGACCCACAGGGCTTCCCGTTCTGGCCTCAAGTCCCTCATTTATTTATTACCATCAGTCAGTAACTGTACCTTCTTTTATACCCATCTCTCTGGTTATGCGACTACTATATGCCTTCTTTGTTACAATCACCAAACTGTAGGACACTAGTATACTGTTCTTTAACATTTTTTTTTCTTTTAATTTATTGCATTACCTATTACTCGGGCAACTACACAATTTGTTATCCAAACCAAATTTGACAGTAGGACCACAGTCTTAACTAAAGGACTTAGACAAAATCAGGTCATATGGTCACCTTGCCTATTTCTGTTTTCAGTTATATCACTGTTCAAATTGACATTCAGTTGAAACGTAGCTGGCTTTTCCTAGTCACCTTCATTTATGTGCCATTTCTGCTGTCTGCAACAGTCATCCCTTGAACTCTGTCATCACTAAGAAATGCTGCACCTACAGGGTTTCCAGATTCGACAGTACTCTCTAAATTTGATCTTCTGATCTTAGACCTACAACGCTAATTATGTCCTACAGATTTCAACCTTCCCTCATAATAATCATCTCCCCAATTCAAGATTTTAGTCCATTGTCCTCTTTCTTTTTTTGGTTCTTTCTGACCAGGATGGACCCAGTGGATAACCGTTTTTACATATTCATTTGAATATCCTGGACTTATTGATACCCTGCACATTTTCTAAAGATATTTTCATCAGTCCTCCATATTTGGGAAAAATTAATTTCTCCCTTTAACTGCTTCTTAGTTTTCTAAGGTTGATGCATCATGTCATATAACCCCACCAGTTAACTCCATTTCTTATTCATGCTGTAACATCAGCTGGGATCTTAATGTTACTAGACACACCGAATTATCACTATTTGATGACCTATCACCTTCCACATAGCAATTGATCCAAGCCAACTCCATTCTCCTTGGTTCCTAGCATCACTCTCCTTCATGCTCCTCAAATGACCCCTTCACAGTCATCAGTCATCCATTGTGAACTTCTGCATCGTGGTACCTGCGATTGGGTAGGTGCTTGGTACATGTTTGTTGAATAAATTAATGAATTTTCTCCTCTACCTCAACATCTCTTTTTACCTTCCTCCATCTCTTGGTTCCCCATCGTCCCTTTTATGATTATGTTACATCTGCATACTTGATCACCTCCACTTCCTGTCTTGGATTTTTTTAAATTTATTCAAGATTATTTTTTAGAGTAATTTTAGGTTTACAGCAAAATTAAACAGAAGGTACAGAGATTTCCCATATACCCCCTGCCCCCACACGTGCATAGCCTCCCCCATCGTCAGTATCGCCACCAGAGTGGTACATGCGTTAACAATCAATGAACCTGCCTTGACCCATCATTATCACCCAAAGTCCATAGTTCACTTTAGGGTTCACTTGTGATATTGTACAAATGGGTTTGGACAAATGTGTGATGACATGCATCTATCATTATAAGTGTCACACGTGCATAGCCTCCCCCATCGTCAGTATCACCACCAGAGTGGTACATGTGTTAACAATCAGTGAACCTGCATTGACACATCATTATCACCCAAAGTCCATAGTTCACTTTAGGGTTCACTTCTGATATGTACAAATGGGTTTGGATAAATGTGTGATGACATGCATCTATCATTCTAAGTGTCATACAGAGTATTTTCACTAAAAATCCTGTGTTCCACCTATTCATTTCTCCCAACCTCCCAAACCCTGGCAACCACTGATTTTTTTTATTGTCTTCATAGTTTAACCTTTTGCAGAATATCAAATAGTTGAAATTGTACAGTATGTAGCCCTTTCTTGTTGTGTTCTTCCACTTACGAATAAGCATTTAAGGTTCCTCCATGTCTTTTCATGGCTTGATAGCTCATTTCTTTTTAGTGAGGAGTAATATTCCATTGTCTGGGTCTGCACAGTTTATTTATCCATTCACCTACTGAAGGACACCTTTGTTGCTTCCAAGTTTTGGCGATTATGAGTAAACATCTGTGTGCAGGTTTTTGTGTGACTCTAAGTTTTCAACTCCTTTGGGTAAATATTAAGGAGCTCAGTTGCTGGATCACATGGTAAGAGTCTGTTTCGTTTTATAAGAAACCAACAAACTGTCTAACATGTGGCTGTACCATTCTGCCTTCCCACCAACAATGAATGAGAGCTTCTGTTGCTTCACATCCTTGCCAGCATTTGCTGTCATCAGTGTGCTAGATTTTGGCCATTCTAATAGGTGTGTAGTGGTATCTCATTGTTTTAATTTGCATTTCCCTGGTGATATATGATGTGGAGTATCTTTTCATATGTTTATTTGCCATCCATATAGCCATTCTTTTATTTTCAGTCTCCCTTGTCATTTGCTCCTTCACCTCTACCTGCAACCGTGCTGTTTTCCTGAACTGCCACTTCCTGAGTTCAGACCATCATTTACCTCCTACTAGACTAACTTCCCTGATTACTCCTTACTACATCAGTGCCTTATTTTCTTCTGTTACCCTTGTACTTTCTTGTTTTCTTATAGGACCTTGACTTCTATTCCCATCCCATGGAATTCATTCTTCTTGCCCCACAAGCCTTTGTTTACTCTTTTCCCAGGAATACTCCATGCCTTAGTAATGTTTTCTATTCTGCATTTTCAATCCTATTGACACTTGCTGGGAAACAGTGATGGTTCCTGCTGTCTATAGAAAAGTCTAAATTCCCCAGAAGGGCATTTAGAACTCTTATTACTTGGCTCCAGCCTGCATTTTAGCCTTACACTAAAATTTGGGGGTTTCATTTGCCTTAAATGAAACCCCCAAGCCCTTGGCCATTTCTTTCTCTGAGGTTTTGTTTTCACTTCTCTGCCCCTTTTGAAAATGTATTTCTTTTTTGTCAAATGGTGTTAACATACCACAAAGACATTTGTCAATTCTAAGTTGCTGCATCTTATCAGGACGTGTAAAATCCTATGTATTTTTTTTTAATAGGCAGTGTATTAGAGTTACTGCTAAATAGCTTTGACTATTTTTTTTTTTTTTTGGCTGCGTTGGATCTTCGTTGCTGCATGCGGGCTTTCTCTAGTTGTGGTGAGCGGGGTCTACTCGTCATTGCGGTGCGTGAGCTTCTCATTGCAGTGGCTTCTCTTGTTGCGGAGCACAGGCTCTAGGCACGCGGGCTTCAGTAGTTGTGGCACTCGGGCTCAGTAGTTGTGGCACTCGGGCTCAGTAGTTGTGGCTCACGGGCTCTAGAGCGCAGGCTCAGTAGTTGTGGTTCATGGGCTTAGTTGCTCCGCTGCATGTGGGATCTTCCCAGACCAGGGCGCGAACCCGTGTCCCCTGCATTGACCAAGGCTTGAACCCGTGTCCACTCTGCCACCAGGGAAGCCCAAATCCTATGTATTTTTTAAGGCTCCCCCAAAAAGATACCTCCTTTACAAGTCTTCTCTGACTTCCCCTTGAAATACTCTTTCTTCTCCTACCCTTGCTCTTCCTTTGTATTCTTTTATTTATACTGCGATTTCTCTTCCAATTAATTGTCATCATTTCTCCTTTTATCTGCTAGAATTCAAACTGCAGATTATGTATGAGATATATTTTGCACATTGGTCTTTAAGAAATATTGGCCAAATTGAATTGTTTATTTTTTTTAATTTTTCATAGCTTTTGGTAATGATTTTGTGGTCCATAAATGGATGTTACAGAATCTCTTGTGTTTTAGCTCAGATCTATCCCATAGAAATATAATATGAGCCACATAATGTACTTTTTACACTTTCTAATAGCCACTGTCAAAATAGTAAAAAGAAACTGGTGAATTAATTTTAATAACATTTTATTTAATCCAATATATTCAAAATATTATTTCAACATGTAACCAATATGAAATAGTTATCTATGAGATACTTCACAATCTTTTTCGTTTGTTTCTTTCATACAAGGTCCTCAAAGTTAGCACATATTTTACACCTACAGACCATCTCATTGTCATTTGTCACATTTCATGTGCTCAGTAGTCACATGGAGCTAGTGGTATTGGTCATTTGGTCATTGTAGCTCTAGATACTTAAAATTTCTAATCACTCTTTATTTTCCATTCAGACGAAAGGTTTATACACCCAGTAATACATTCTAAGGTTGAACTAGGAATTTTTATTTTTTTTGTAACTATTGATTTTTTAAGATTCAAAGACATACAGAGGGCCAACAGGCACATGAAAAGACACTCAACATTGATAATTATCAGAGAAATGCAAATCAAAACTACAATAACGTATCACCTCACACCAGTCAGAATGGCCATCATTTAAAAGTCTACAAATAGTAAATGCTGGAGAGAGTGTGGATCAAAGGAAACCCTCCTACACTGTTGGTTGGAATGTAAACTGGTGCAGCCACTATGGAAAACAGTATGGAGGTTCCTTTAAAAACTAAAAATAAAACTACCATACGATCCAGCAGTCCCACTCCTGGGCATATATCCGGAGAAAACTCTAATTTGAAAAGATACATGCACCCCAGTGTTCACTGAAGCACTATTTACAATAGCCAAGACATGGAAGCAACCTAAATGTCCATCAACAGATGAATGGTTAAAGAAGATGTGGGGTGTGTGTGTGTGTGTGTATATATATATATCCACATATATATATATATGTGGATATATATGTACACATACATATATACACACAATAGAATTTTACTCAGTTATAAAAAAGAATGAAATAATGCCATTTGCAGCAACATGGGTGGACCCAGAGATTATCATACTAAGTGGACTAAGTTAGATAGAGAATGACAGATATCATATGATATCACTTACATGTGGAATCTAAAATATGTTACAAATAAACTTATTTACAAAACAGAAACAGACTCACAGACATAGAAAACAAACTTATGGTTACCAAAGGGGAAAGGGGAGAGAGGGATAAATTGGGATTAGCAAATACAAACAACTGTGTATAAAATATCAATAGATGTACAACAAGGTCCTACTGTATAGCACAGGGAATGATATTCAATATCTTGTAATAATGGAAAAGAATATGAAAAAGAATATACATATGTATAACTGAATCACTTTGCTGTACACTAGAAACTAACACAACATTGTAAATCAACTATATTTCAGTTTTCAAAATAAAATTTTTTTAAAAAAGAAAGATAAATTAGAACTGGAAAAAAAAGTAAAAGAATTGTTTTGAACTTAATGTAATTAAGATATCAGGTCACTTGCATCACTTCATTTTGGAACGTGTTTTTCTGTTAGCCCTGCGGGCATGTATGCCTTCTTTCTCATCTGGCAAAGCCAGTGGGCAGAGCGAGAGAGGTATTGCATCACTGACCCACACACAAGCTGGGCTCCTGCCGCTGGTGGTTGCCTGGTTCCAGGAGCAAGCCCGCCTTGTGACACTGGAAATGCAGAATCAGAGTAAGAATTTAACACATCCTGCTTGGGAGGTCCTTAGGGGACACTCTATGACACTTCTTGAAGAGGGGAAAAGAAAGGGGAACTCTGCTCCTCCAAAATGAAATTTGATCCACAGCTTAATGCACTTTGTTGGTTGGTAGGTAATGAGATTTCTTTTGGAAAGAGACGAGTGCTTTCCTATTGGTAATGAGGCATTTAGAGAAACATTCTTTATAGGATGAGCTCTGTTTTATGACCTCATTGAAAAAAAGGTAAGTCTTTTAAAAGCTTGAGTAGAAACAAATCAGTCACTGTTCCCAAAATTTATTTGTAAATAACTCAGTATTTATTTCTCCGGTATTGTAGTGATTAAGTTCTCAGGCCACCTCAAAATACCTAGTTATGTGATCAGTAATGCAGCTTACTTATGTTAATAGTATACAGATTCCAGCCACCTTGGGTAAGAATTTTTCCATGGGAAAATTCATTGGAAAACTAACGTGTAAAGACCAATCACATATCCAGTCTAACGTTGGGAGTGAGGGCCTGGAGGGTGAGTTCTCCCCCACCTGGAACTGCAAAATCTGACTGAAACCACATAATCCACAGAGGATGATGAATTTGTAGCGCAAATGACTTAAAGGAAGACCCTCTAATTCTTTTATAACAGCACATTGCCTCTAGGGAGTATGTCCTTACATTTTTTTCAAAACAATCTCTAAGGATACAGTTTCTTGTTTTTAGAGTTGCAGGCATTAGTGAGAATGTGCTGACAGGTAACCTGATATATCTTCCTGGATAATTAGATGATATATTTTTCTTTTTCCTTTTAATTAAAAAAAAAGTCATTAAGATAGATCCAGATGAGTGATTGCTTGTGACCACATCTCACCATGCCCTTCTTTAAGGCTGTATTTTGTAACTCAGGAGAGCTCTCTTTAGTTGATGAAGGTTTCCTCAGTAGTGTGTGCCCATGGGAACATGTAATACCTTACGATGCTCACTGAGCCCAGTCAGCTGAATCAGTTCTGGTGATTGCCTTGCCCTGCACTGTACTTGAAAAGCCAGTCCACCGTCATTGACTCTCTGGGTTCAGTGGGCCCTTTTTATTATTATAGTTTTTATATTTTTAAATTACTTTACAGATGATTTACAAAAACAAGAATAAAGGGATGGTGAGCAATAACTTCATTTAGAAATTTTAATAAGAATTAATATAGTAAATATCTTAATTTAAATTAAAATTTAAATACAGTTAAGCCAGGGACTTCCCTGGCAGTCCAGTGGTTAAGACTTCACCTTCCAATGCAGGGGGTGCGGGTTCGATCCCTGGTCAGGGAGCTAAGATCCCACATGCCTCGCGGCCAAAAAACCAAAACATAAAACAGAAGCAATATTGTAACAAATTCAATAAAGACTTTAAAAATGGTCCACATCAAACTAACTAAATAAATAAATAAATACAGTTAAGCCAGATTTTTATTTCATCTTTTCCTGGTTTTGAAGGTAAGGATTTCTGAAACGGGCAGTATCCTTTGAATAAAACTAGCAGCTAATCATCTGCCATGCATGAACCCAAACTGTAACCGTCTTACAAATACTGATTCCAGGTTCAAATACATCTCTGTTCAGTTCTGGCCTCGTACTTCTTGGTCGTTTTCTTGCACTTGCATTTTCCCTTGATAATTGTAAAAAAAAAAATTAATACTTCAAAAACTTTAAGAGCTCATAATTTTGTTGAAGAGAAAACAACTATCTTCTATCCATAATTGCAAAATATTTTCAAGTTTGGATTTATAAACACCCATGAGAATCATTAATCCAGTCCTTTTTTTATTCATTTTACATTTGTTCTTTACTTCTCATTGCTTTTTAGATACTCCTGCATTTGATATTTGTCTACTTCTTCTAAAGTATATCAAAAATATTCTGTTGCACAAACATCGTAAAATTTGTTGCACATACGTCACAAAGGAGGAAAGAATACTGTCACACATGTTTTTAGCAATTTTAGCAATAGTTTCTGCTTTTGTTGCAAAATACTGAATGATGTCATCCAATGACTAACTGGATGAGAATACCATATTTTCTTTTTGTTCTTAGAAATGCATTTCTCACTTTGCAGTTCTTGAGCTTGAGAAAATTCATCTAGGACATCATCATCTGAAGACTCATGGTCTGAGGTTTTGCTTATGTGATCAATTTTAGTCACCTTCTGATTTGTTTAATAATTGTGAAATATCTCCTGTCAATTTTCTCCTGTTTGCCAATGTGGAAAATGAAAATTTTTGATTTTCACTTGTATTCGGGGAATGTCTCTAGACTTATTTTATTCCGTCTTGAAAGATGATGCAGTATTTGGGGAACACAGTAATAAAACTGACAATTCCCCTCTTGCATCATCCTTCTAGGCAATTCCTTCATTCTTTTATTTTCATGTTGTTTGGTCTTCCTTAACACAGTGGGAAATAATTAGTGAGTAATGATGAAATAATTCTTGGGATGATAAAAATAAGAAAATTGCAGAAAAAAAAGTCTTAAGCATCAAAAAAAATTCCAGTTGAGTGATATGGTAATTACAAGATAGAATGAGTTTTATTCCATTTGAAAAAAAGTATTTTAAGAAAAAATATTTTAAGAAAGTGTAAAAGTTAGAATTATTGACCCTTAGAGGTAGATACAACTGCTCAAAATGAAACTTAAAATGTAAAATTGTGTCCAGTGGACCCTAGTGGTATTCCAAGGGTCATCAGGAGTTTACATTTATTATGAGACCTGTGTGACTTTATTAAACACTTGACCTAATTTTCTACAAGCTAGGTACTCAACAAATATTTGAGTTGAATTAAATTGACATTCAGGTTAAACGCATACACAGACATAATTGGTATCTCAAGGTTAAGGTAATGGGGCTTTAAAACAAAAGCTACCAAGGAATATCATTGCAGACATGCAAGAATTAAGTGAAATTGCATCAGGAGTCTCTAAAGCTAGAAATATTTGGGAAAAAAATACTAGGGCCTTTAGGAACATTTATTACAACCGCTTAGCACCCTTACTGTAGTTACTAATAGGATATCTTTCCATTGCTTCAAAAAGTAAAATAAAATAGAATAAAATGAAATTAAATTGGAGTTGTAAATGAAGGTAAGATTCATCTTTATTTGAACTTTTGGATAAAAGTCCATTCTTAAAGCGGCTTTCTTATTTGAACCAGCAAGCATTTTTTGTTCCCTCGTGTCAAATTGGAGCCCTTTATTAAAAACATGAGTAGGCAAAAATTTCAGGAAGTACAAGTTATAGTCATGAGACCATCTCACCTCCCTTAGCTGTTGGCAAGCATTGTGTGATTTTAAAAATGAGTAAACAAACATTGGTTTAGAGCAATGGTTGTCAACTGGGGGCAATTTTGATGCCCAAGGAACCTTTGGAAGTATCTGCGGACATTTTTAATTGTCTCAATTAGGGGGGTAGATGTTCCTGGCATTTGGTGGGTAGAGACCAGGGATACTGCTCAGCATCCCAAATACACAGGACAGCCCCACAGCAAAGAAATGTTCGTAGAGCTGAGGTTGAGAAACTGGTTTAGAGGTTTCTTTAGTACGGGAAAGCTAGGGATATTATTCTTTTAAAAAACAAAAAAACACAACTTCCATTCCAAGCTTTTGCCTCACCCTGATCTCCTATGGACAGAAAAGCAAACACCCCAGGAGTCTGCCTCTTGAATGCAGCTTTTGTGCACATGGGCATGTTTGAGATCAAAATAAACCTTTCAGACATAACTGCATCCAGAGCTTAAAATGTGCTCAAATACAGTGGATGTATTAAGTCTTCTTATTTGCACTCAGTTATTTCATTAATTCTAGTCATTATGTCAATTATTTTTTTCCTTTTATTAGTATCACTACTGTCCATTTTGACTATACTAATATCAGCATACTTTCTGGGACAAAGTGATCATGTTTTGGAATATTTGGTGTATTTAGAGTCCTGGAAAACTATCTCCACTTAAAATATTTTCCCTTACATCTAATTAGAAAAATGTTTAAAGTATGATAATTTTTCAAAAGGAGTTGCGTCAAGGAAAATCACCTATAATTTGACCTTATTGTAAGTTTTATGTTTCTATTTATTCTTGTTCTTATTTAGTTCTGTTTGAAGTATAAATTTTTCATTTTTAAAATAATATTTTTAAGTATTTTAAAATACATTTATAATTTTCACATTTACCCCCTTAATTATGTATATTCCTTCAAAATTTATTCATCCATATCTTTATTGTCAGACATTTTTTTGCTTCCTTTTTTTACATTATAGAAGCCAAGCTTTTGAATTCCTTAATGCGTCTAGATTTTCCTCCCATGTTATATAATATTATAATTGCTTTAAAGTCCTTTTCCAAAAATAGGACAACTGGGTTAAAAGATATGAATGTTTTGACAGGACTTAAAATTTATCTAAATATTTATGCCCATTTACAGTGAGATATGGACAGCAGGTGGATTTATTTTGTCATTGCATACTTACCAGTACTGGATTTTTACTGTTATTAATAACATGTTCCTTCCACATACTGTCAAGTTTTCAGGCTTTTCTAGACTATGAGTGTCATGAGGGCATGGACTAAATTTTATTGCCTTCTTATATCCTTGTCTGTGGGCAAGTAGTAATAATCGTAATAGATATTATGTAATCTTGCTATGTGCAAACCAGTGTTCTGAACACCTAGCATATATTAACCTGTCTAATGTTCACCGCTTTTTAATATCTGTTAGTTTCTTGTAGAATGATTTAATGAATGTTATTTGGGCTTTTCCAAAACTAGGAATAGATTTGTGCTGATTTATCTATTCTGGAGGATTTACATTTTTTTTTCTTCTGCCAAATAAACATTACAGGTATTTCAGGTGTAAAATTCAACAGTGCCCTTCTGTTGATTCTCATTCCATTAATTCCACATTAATGAAATATCATTAATAATCTGCACTTTTGTCATTCAACTAAATTTCTTCCATTCTACCTTGAGCACATATAAATTATAATTTTAAGAATGATTAACTTATTCACTTTTGATTAAAAAAGTTTCAGACTGATAAATAATTTTGATTGAATAATTCATACTTGAGAGAAGTTAAAAATGTTTGATGTTTACTGATAGTATAGGGTACATTGGTTCCATGTTTAATCTGCCCTAGTTTCGAGCCTTCCATGGGGGAAGCGGGGGCTGGGAGTATGTATAGTCTCAAGCTTTAGATTAGTTTAATATTTACGATGGGAAATGTGAAAAAACATATATACGTTGTGTCACACGCCTAGAAAAAGGCCAGAACCTGCAGAGGGCTAACTTAGGATACCTAAAATGAGCGAGCTGTTTCTCTTCAAGTTCTTGCCTTTTATTTATTTGTTTACGGGGGGGCGGGGGGGGAGGGTGAGATTAATGGAGGGACAGAGAATTTATAGACTCTACTTCTAGGTTAGTAGAGATCTCTTCAATCTGATTCCCTTTAAAAGGAGAAGCATCTTATTTCTATGTAAAATGTTCCACAGAGATATGTCTATTTTATAAAGAATGGGATTGTTATGAACAGAGAGAAATATACATTAAAATTACATCTCCCTTTGGTCAATAGCTAGGCCATTGTAATGTTGTTATTGATGTTTTCAGTTGATTTGGTCACATTATTAAAATCAAATAAGGTAGAGATGGAGCTGATAATACAGCTTGTGAGCCCATCATGTTAAAACTGACTATTTATGGAGGGGGAAATGATAGTCCAGTAACCCCAACCCAAGGTAACGTGTCAAAGTATAAAACATAATGACGGTAAGCTTACTTTGAATTGAGGGCAGTTGTGTCCATGGCTTCATTTGAAGCTGTTAATGGAGTTCTAGTGTAAATAACAGGAATATGATTTCATGGTGTCTTGATCTATCTTTCCTGTAAGAATATATGGCACATGAAATACGTTGACCTAGCCACAAGTATCGGGAGCGTTTTATTGTACCCGCTACATGAGCACGATTATGAGATTTTTTTAAAATCCATTTATTAAGCCCTCTAGGGACTTGAGACTCACTCACCTTTGCTCCAGAAGCAGAGAGAATTGCTAATAACACTGGGTACAGACCATTTCCAGTCATTTCCCAGAAACTTGAGCAGAGACCGACACAAGCTGATGCTCAACATAAGGGATAAAGTATTGATCATGGTCACTATTGCAGTCAGCATAAAAAGCTCTTATTAAGGCTTGATTTGTGGGTGGCACAGTGCTAGGTATAGTTGAAAGTCAGTTTAACTATGGTCTATGTACTCCAAGAACTTTTCTCAGAAAATAATCACCAGATGGTAGCGTGGAGGGTACATTTCACAAACATGTTATTTGTGGTTTGTGAAAAGTTGTCATTGAATCATGGAGTAAGTTATGCCCATGTTGTCTTCCAGTTACCTTGGGATGCGGAAACATTCATAGTCTTACCTGATCTCAGGCTGTTGTGAGAATGTGTCTGCTAGTGGATCAGTACTTTCTCTGTCTGTAAAATTGGTTCTGAGAGAGAGGGGGGGAGAGAGAGGCTTAATTTGGCTTTATATCTTATTTGGATGTCTAGAGTTAAAATTCTTTGAATATATAATCTTTCAGCTGCTTTTCTGCCTTGCATTTTGAGAAGGTGGTAGTAAGTGCTGACAGGGGGAATAAACTAACAACTTTGGAAGAGGGTCACAAAGTGAATCATGCAAATGATACATTACAGCCTTAAATCTTTGCCAGTGGATGAGTCAAGAAAGACTAGATTTGATGAAACAGTTTGTGGCTTTGAGAAATGACTGTCACAGTGATGGGTTGGCAGCATCTAGCACTGTTTGAGGCTGTAACTGTATCACTGAGTCTTGTACTGAAATATGGGAACTAATCTGAAAATGATGAATAGGAGAGAAGCAGAAGCTTGCATTTTCTCTTGAGGGAACTGGCTGCCAGCTCTGAGGTCTTAACTAAAAATGCTGAATTTCTGTATTGAATAATCTTGGACCGCATGTATGTCAAAAAGAAAAACAAAACCCTTTAATAACCTTAACCAGATTATAGATGTGTGGCCAGACCAGTGGGGTTTGTTTTGGTTTCTAAGCAGGTGATGGCTGGAAGAGAAGATGCCTTTGAAGTTCAGGGTTGGGTTGCTGCCATCCCAGCTACATCTGGCAGTGATCACCGTGCTTACTGGGACCTAATGGCGCAAGCTGCCCCAGTAACCAGATATCACTGAATGAGAAGTGCTGGGGAATGATTCATTTGTAAAAGTTATTTGGATAGTTGGATTATTCGGTGCTGAGAATTTTATGCCTTTGAGGCATGGACGGTCTCTCTTTATCCTCCCAATGTGTTTTTTTTAATTTTTAAAAAAAATTTTAAAATTTTTATACAAATTTTAAAGGTTACTTTCCATTTACAGTTATTACAAAATATTGGCTATATTCCTTGTATTGTACAATACATCCTTGCGCCTATCTTACACGCGATAGTTGGTGCCTCTCACTCCCCCAGCCCTATATTTCCCCTCCCCGCTTCCCTCTCTCCACTGGTAACCAGTAGTCTGTTCTCTATAGCTGTGCGTCTGCTTCCTTTTTCCTGTTGTATTTTTTAGATTCTCATGTCATACAGTATTTGTTTTTATCTGTCTGACTTATTTCACTTAGCATAATGCCCTCCAAGTCCATCCATATTGCTGCAGATGGCAAATTTTGTTCTTTTTATGGCTTAGTAGTATTCCATTGTTTGTGCGTGTGTATGTGTGTGTGTATACACATATATATCACATCTTCTTTATCCATTCACTGTTGATGGACACTTAGGTTGCTCCCATATCTTGGCAATTGTAAATAACGCTACTATGAACATTGGGGTAAGTGTATCCTTTTGAATTGGTAATCAAAACACTATGGTACTGGCACAGAAATAGACACATAGATCAGTGGAACAGGATAGAGAGCCCAGAAATAAACCCACACACTTATGGTCAAGTAATCTACAACAAAGGAGGCAAGAATACACCATGGAAAAAAGATAGTCTTTTTAATAAATGGTGCTGGGAAAACTGGATAGCTACATGTCAAAGAATGAAATTAGAACATTCTCTACCACCATTTACAAAAATAAACTCAAAATGGATTATAGACCTAAATGTAAGACTGGATACTATAAAACTCCTAGAGGTAAACATAGGCGGAACACTCTTTGACATAAATCACAGCAATATTTTTTTGGATCCATCTCCTAAAGCAAAAAATAAAAGCAAAAATAAACAAATGAGACCTAATTAAACTTAAAGGAAAGAAAACCGTAGACAAAACAAAAAGACAACCTACTGAATGGGAGAAAATATTTGCAAATGATATGACAAATTAAGGGATTAATATCCAACATATGTAAACAGCTCATACAACTCAAAAAACCAAACAACCTGATTAAAAAATGGGCAGAAGAACTGAATAGACATTTTTCCAAAGAAGAAATGCAGATGGTCAGCAGGCACATGAAAAGATGCTCAACATCACTAATCATCAGGGAAATGCAAATCAAAACCACAATGAGATATCATCTCACACCTGTCAGAATGGCTATCATCAAAAAGAACACAAAGAGCAAATGTTGGTGAGGATGTGGAGAAAAGGGAACCCGTGTTCACTGTTGGTGAGAATGTAAATTGATGCAGCCACTGTGGAAAACAGTATGGAGGTTTCTCAAAAAACTAAAAATAGAGCTACCATATGACCTAGCAGTTCCACTCCTGGGTATATATCCTCCCAATGTCTTTTAATTAAACTGTCCAGATTTCCTGGATTACAAAATCGTAGAAGAGGAAGAAAATACCAATCCTTATGATTATGACAGGTTTCTGGCAGTAGTAACCCCCAAACACTAATTCTTTGCTAAAACCAATATTTGGATTTTGTTATCTTCAATGTAGAACCCCTAGTTTAGATGGGATTCACCATTGTTCATGTCTAGGTGGCCCTTAAAGTTATGTATTTTTTTGTGTGTGTTTTCTTTTGGCCTCAAGATCCACATAACAGCATATTATGCCTAGAAATGTTTCCTTCACTTGAGCCATGTGGCTCATCAAATCCCTGGTAACTAACAATTGCATGTTGGAACTTTATCTTGAACTTAGTTACATGTAAGTCGGCTTCTGGGAGCCCTAAAATAGAAGTACATGAGGTTTCCCCCACTCCATCTAAACTGGTACCAAGACCCTATCACAAAGAACTCAGCAAAACTTTCATAATCCTGTGTTTGTTTTGGAAGGAAGTCAATCATATGGAAAGTAATTTCCAGATACAGTTGGCCCTCCATTTTCGCGATTCTGCATCTAATGCTTCAACCAACCATGAATCAGAAATATTCACACAAAGAAGTTTTTTTCAGGAAGTTCCCAAAAAACAAAACTTGAATTTGCTGTGCACCAGCAACTACTTACATAGCACTTACTTAGTACTTATAACTGTTTACATGGTATTAGGTATTAAAAGTAATCTGCAGATGACTTAAAGTATAATGGAGGATGTACGTAAGTTATATGCAAGTACAGTAGAACCATGAACAACTTGGGGGGGCGGGTAGAGGCTAGGGGCACAGACCCTATGCGCAGTGGAAAATCCCAGTATAACTTTACAGTCCGTTCCAACCAACCTGGGATCGTGTAGTATGCATTTAGTGAAAGAAACCCGCTTATTCGTGGACCCATGCAGTTCAAACCCCTGTTGTTCAAGGGCCAACCAGACAACATCATTTTATATAAGGGACTTGATCATCCACAGATTTTGGTATCCTGGTTGGGGGGCACCCTGGAACCGAACCCCTGCAGATACTGAGAGTTGACTGTACTCAAAACTATTTCCTTTGATTAGAGGTAAACAAAATCTATCCCAAGTAAGAACTAACTTCAGCTTCCTTTTTCACCTTCCATATTTACAAAGTAACATTTTCGGTGTTTTCTGTATGTAAATGGAAGAGGGTAGCATTATTCCATTTAGTTGAAGCCAGTGTTCACCTGAAGTATATGTGTGTGTGTTCAATGTTCATGATTTATTGATGCTTCATTTGTTTTGAAATGATCCTAAAGGAATAGTATCCTTTCCTTCCTTCAAAAATAGCCTCACTTAGACACAGGCATAGAGAACAAATGTATGGATTCCAAGGGGGGGGAAGGCGGGGTGGGATGAACTGGGAGATTGGAATCGACATATATACACTACTATGTATAAAATAGATAACTAATGAGAACCTGCTGTATAGTACAGGGAACTCTACTCGGTGCTCTGTGGTGACCTAAATGGGAAGGAAATCTAAAAAGAGGGGATATATGTATACGTATGGCTGATTCACTTTGCTGTACAGCAGAAACGGACACAGCAGTGTAAAGCAATTATACTCCAATTAAAAAAAAAATAGCCTCACTTATCTGAAAATGAAATTGTCTCCTCAGTTAACCTGTAGCAAATTTCCTGTATGGAGTGGGACATTAGAAGAACAGTCTTCACTAGTTAAAATTTTAGAATGTACAATATTTGAAAGCAATGAATTTATTACTACCAGATAAATATAGTAGCTCAAACTAATGATTTTGTATTCACATTATGAGTAGTAATATTTTCATCTACCATTTGTATTATTTTGTATATGTATGTGTTCTATATTATATATATTTATTTATACAAATAAATTATTATTTGTTGTAATTGACCCAAATAGTGTGAGCACATTATACATATCCTTAGTGTTGATAACATTATTTACTTAAAAAACACACATGTCACATAAAGATAGGCATATTTTTATCTCTTTTAAAACTGTATCACTGATCATATTTAAGCAACTTTAAATGGGTATGATTTTACTTGCATCAGATGTTATGGTTATCTTTAATCAATAAGATTCCTGTAGGAAATAAAAACATTATACCTGTAATACTTTATTGACTCCAGCTGGTTTCCCAGTTTCTTAATTGTATACATAATCTAGTATCATAGAATTTTATAGCATCTTCATAAACTTTTTGAAGGTAGCTAAAGTGCAAATTATGAATGTTTATATGTTTTAAAATAATCCTAGCAGTAGTGGTTTCTTTAGCTCTACATTTTATTAATCTCTATTCATTTGTCATCAAATTAAAAAATAAGAACACACAGACCATCGATCTGGTTATACTATCTTTAAACACTTGAAGATACCACAGATGGATATTCACTGTTGTAATTTATGTCCTCTTTTACAAAACACGTTGTGCCATATAAATAGTTGTAAAGAGAACTGAACACTGAGCACATAATGGGCTATAAATGCTTGTGTATTGACTAAATTGTTTTAGTAAAGTATAATGTATAATTCTGGAAAAGATTTGCCAGTGGATATCCCAAAATAGAGCATTATATTAGAAGTTACTTGAAAAAATATTTATAGGAGAGCACCATTTTATTGAGAGCAATAGTAACTCAAATTATATAAATGAGTTGCTATCGTATCTCCTTGTAGCATATAATGAAGTTTTCTTTTGCATTTGAGACCATTGTTTACTGTTAGTTGAACTTGTCTTCCAATGTGTTCTGCTTAGAAACCTGTTGCCAGGACTATGTGAAGAGCTCTTACTGTGGTTATAGAGGTTGCAGTGGAAATTTGCTATCTTGTTATGTCAGCTGTTCCAATACAAGTAGTCGTGAGATTAATGTGTTAGATACTAAAAATGCTAACACATGTTAGCTACCAACCTGGAAAAGAGATAATCATCACGAAGGAAAGGGCAATATTGCATTTATGGTCATTTAATGATGGTAGAACTAATCCGCATTTTAAAAAAAAGGAAAAAAAACATTTTGTGTGGAGACAGAAATCTAATGTAATAGATGCGCGCAGGTAGTTTAGGAAAGAAAGGACTTGTTAGTGAATAAGATGATCTTTGCTTCAGAAGTGTCTTTGAAGGTTTAAAGTGTGCTTTGAACCTAATAAAACTTTCTTGGGCCTGTTTCTTTACATCTAACATGGGAAAAATTAGAATAACCTGTATCAGAGTACTTGGCTTTCAGAACTGAGTTAAAGAATAGGTATCGATGCATGTTGAACTGCAAAATGTACAGCTGACTTGTTTGTAATGCATGGCTTGGAATTGTAAGGGCAGGCCAGTGTGGGCCTGGTGTTTCCTTAATCAATTCACTCTCACACTGTCAAAGAGAAAAGCTCTCCTTAGGGTGTAATGACTAATCTGCTACCTCTGGTTTGATAATCATGGCTATTATAACATGTCCCTTTTTAATTAGGTCTTTAGAAAGTAGTGTAGGCCTTGTAATTATTATAATCAAAAATAATAGATAATGACTTAGGTACTTTCTGTCCTAGATGAGATTGAGAACATTGTTAAAATAAATTTTGGTAGTAAACAACTAATGATATTTTATGACTTGAAATATGCAGGAGTCCTTTTCATTATAGGGAAGCAAAAAATATTAGAAAATATGATTTCCTAGGATTGGAAAATGACTAAAAATTAATGTAGATTAATTTGGGCTCTTTTGTACATTTTAAATAAAAATTCAATAGATGTTCAAATAGCAGTAAATCATTTTGCTTTCAACTTCTGTATATTTGAAGACCTTCAATTTTATATTTAAGTTATGTTTCAGAAACAGTTTCAGAAGAATTATGGTATCTTAAACTTTACTGATAAATAAGGGAAAATATATATCAAAGTTTTAATCTTTTTCTTCCTGGAACATGCTGTTCATTTTTTTCCATTTAAGTGTTTGTACCTCCTTTGAGTGTTAGGTGGTTCACCTCGAGTAGTTCTCAGGAGAATTTTCTAGTTAAAAATTATTAGAAAATTGGAACCAAGGAGTCATACACATGTTGAAGTGGTAATGAAGCACTTTGGTTTTATGAATTGTTTATAAAGTAGTCACAGGCAGCAACGTTGCATTTGAAGTAATTTAATGATGGTAGAACCAATCACAGAGGAGCAGGATGCCAAGACCACACTTTCATAGCATCTATATGTACCTAATCCACTTAGCGTCCAACCTCAAATACAACGCATTATCGGTGCTGAAACACACTTAGCAATTCTTATGCCCAGGCCGTTCTTAACAAGATAGGCTTTCGCACTTCCTTCCATTTGGAAATGTTCTTCCCCAACATGCATGTTGACAAATTGACTCTGTAGGTCCAATTTCTGTCTTGAATACTATATCTAGAACATCTGTGATCTTTGACCATGACTCCTAAATAGGACACTATGTTTTTGTTCTGTCGTTGGTATTAGTTGACAAAGTAGTACTTCTCCTCCTTCATCTGCCTAATCAAGGTACCAGTACAAACAGGCCCAGATGGCCTCTGGGTGCAGGAATCTAAATATTCATAGGATAGAAATTTCCATATAAAGCTCCTTAGCATAAATAAGCTTTTAAAACCAATTATCTTTGCTATTTCTCAGAAGCCCTTTTTCTTACATAACTTGTCTGTCATTGTCATTTCCAACCAGTCTTTCCTATACATTCTTTGCACAAGGCTTTGGAGGTTTTTTGTTCTTTTGTCGTCAACTATCCTGCCATCACTGTTTTTGTTGCTGTTGTTGTTTTAATGTTGTTCTTTAAATTCCTGACTCTGGTTATTTCTTTTTGATCATTATAGTATCTCCCTTAATGGCCCTTTGTTCCTGCTTGCTGCAATCCTACACCCTTGACTTTAAATACCAGTCCTAACTCCAGTTAGGCCAAGGTTTATTTCTCCAGCCCAAACTCTACTTGGATATTTCAAAGACATTTGAATTCTAATATGTCCAAAAGAGAGTTCATGATTCCCACCCTCCCTGCCCCTCCCGTGGTTCTCTCAAAGCTGTTTTAACTCAGTAGTGACCCCACACCCTCTCCTAGGAATTAGAGCTAAGACCCTGGGGCTCCTATTGTGCCTTCCACAAATCCCGTCGGTTCTGGATTCATGTACTTCTTTCCATCTTTTCCAATACAGTCCTAGTCTAAACTACCATTATTTCTGGAGTTACTGCAGTGTCCTATTCATTTACTGCTGCAGTTACTGCCGTATCCTATTCATTTCTGTTCCCATTGTCTCTCCCCTATGCACCCCACCCTTTTCCACTCACATACACCCTAAGCCATTCTCTATATGGCAGCCGGGATGTGGAGTGTATAGATAGATACATAGAGCCGATGATGGAACTTCCAAGATTAAGTTGTGTTAGTGGCTTTCCTTAAAAAACACCAATACACAGAGAAAATACAAGGAAGCCCTTTGTGGGAGGCTGAGGATGATGTTAACAATTACTGAACATGTTCTTTGTGCCAAGCCCTCATCCACGTTCTTGTTAGCATTAACCTCTCACCCAGCTTCTCCCTACCTCTCTCCCCACTGCTGACTCCACAGCACACAAGTCAACGTGGCAGGCTTTCCCCACCCCAAGGCTGATGAATCTCTCGATAATGTTTTCTTCCCCAGCTTTCTGGGTTTCTGTTGATCCTCAGCCTCAGCTTCTCAAAATGAATTCCCCTGACCGTTCCTTTCAAAACGCCCTCCTCCAATAGTCTCAGTCTTAGCAGCCTATTTATTGGGTCCTGACACTGATTTTACACCTTCTCTGTTTTATTTGCTTATTGCCTGTCTCTCCTCAATAGAATGGAAGCTTCCTGAGGGCAGGGACCTTATCCTTTTCTCATTTAGAGCCTCAGATGTAGCAGAGTATCTGGTCCACAGTCTCTATCCACTAACAGTTTTGACTGAACTTTTCTTATACTGTTGTTTTGAACATAGTAGAATGTCCTGATTAGGCTCTTTAATCGATACAAGAGAATACCGTCTCAGGGAATTTTTCACATCGATCTCTGAACTGGGAAGCAGCTTGAATTATGCTTGTAGGGTGTGAGGGGAAGCAGAGAGGAATGGCGTAATTAGACCTCAGAAGGCTAGATTCTATTTCTGGTTACATATGGTATCAAAGCAGAACCTATTAGCAATGCAGAAAGTAAGTGGCCATCTAGTCAGTTATCTGTGATCTTTCAAGAAGGGTAGCTCTTCAGTTTAAAAAAAAAAATATGTGCAGCACTGTTTACTTAATGGAATTATAAATATAGTGCCTCCCAAGTTTGTGTATTTGTGTCCCGAATATCTAGTCCTTTATTTCCAGCTGTCTGCTGGAGGTCTCTGCAATAGATTCTTATAGCATCTGAAATCCATCATGGTCAAAGCTGAACCCATTCGTTTGCATTCCTGGCCATCCATTCTTTCTGCTGTATCCTCTGTTACCATGAGTAACTGTTCTCCACCCAGTCTCTCCCTCTGGAGACATCAGCCTCATCTTCTCACTAACCCCCTCCATCCAGACGGTCACGAATTCTGTCGTGTTATTTTTTCACTTCCTGAGTGGTCCTCAGCTAGAATCCTCAAGAGCCTTCCCCCCCCACCACCTATTTGTCCAGCTCATACCTGTTGAAATGAAACTAATCTTGCCACTCTTCTGCTTAAAGCTTTTCTACTAAGCTCTGCATCACTGGTAGAATAAGGGCAAATTCCTTAGTCTGTAAAACGAGGTCCTTCCTAGTATATCCGAAGCCTGCATTCTGCTCACTTCCCGGTGTCCACTCCCAACCTTCAGCCCCACTGAGCCATTTACAGTTACTGCAGACACTTCATGTGTTTACAGCTGACATTCCCTGTTTCTGCAGTGCCCCTCTGCCATCGTCTTCTCTGCAGACACTTATTCATTCATCAGTTCCCAGTTCACCTGTAACCTCTTCAACCCATCCCTCCCAGGTCCCCTTAGCAGATAATCCATTACAGTTTATGTGCGCATCTCTTACAGCAGCACTTTATGCATTTTTACGTGTCCACCTCTGCAGGACTCTGAGCTGTGGTCAGCGATTGGAACTCTACAGGCATAATGCCTGAGAAAAATAGGTCTTCACAGATTTTTCTCTTAAATAATAAACCCCAAGGAAAAAATATATGAAAAGCAAATGATAATTTTAATTAAAGCATTTTCAAAACCTAATAGCAGGGCTTCCCTGGTGGCGCAGTGGTTGAGAACCTGCCTGCCAATGCAGGGAACACGGGATCGAGCCCTGGTCTGGGAAGATCCCACATGCCGCGGAGCAACTGGGCCCGTGAGCCGCAATTACTGAGCCTGCGCGTCTGGAGCCTGTGCTCCGCAACAAGAGAGGCCGCGACAGTGAGAGACCCGCGCACCGCGATGAAGAGTGGCTCCCGCTTGACACAACTGAGAAAGCCCTCGCACAGAAGCGAAGACCCAACACAGCCATAAATAAATTAAAATTAAAATTAAAATTAAAAAAAAAACTAATAGCATTAAAAAGGGAAAAAATATATATTATAAATATAAATTTAAGCCATAGTCTAATTAAGAGCAAATAGGTACAATATTTGGCTCCTACCATGTACTTGACATACATTAACTGGTCACAGCATCTCCTAAGATAGAGAATGGTATTATTCCATTTTAAAGGTGAAAAGACTAAGTCACAGCAGGGTAAGTCACTTGGCCACAGTCACACCAGAGTGATAGGTGGCTTCCAAAAATAATTACCATGCTGTACCTCCTCTCTACGACCCAGAGAACTAGAATATTCAGTTGACTGCAGTATGGTGCAGAATAATTTTTCCTTGAGAAAAGGAAAAATATTCACAAAAATGTTCTCAGCAGTTCAACCTAAAATATAATGCACTTACACATTAATTTCCTTGCGCTGTACCTTCTGCATATGTCATATTGTACAAGGAGTGGTGATACTTGATAGTTTGACTCTACAAATTTCTCAGATGTCAACTACAGATAATCTTTAAAGATATACTTACCAAGGCAAGGACGTGGGCTTGTTTGTTGGAAGAGGAAGAGAGTGGGCTCATTAACGGAAAATGAACTAAAAGTTTCATCTCTCCAAAACATGCTTTTCCTAAATATTCTGGCTCATCAAGGCTTTCATAATAGTGAAAAGTGAAAGCCAGGCTATACTTGGCTCTACCTTTTGTCTTTCCCCTATAATTTAAAATACTTATTTCAATAAATAAGTGCTAAGGATGTAATAATGAACAGTGCCGTCTGTTATACAGGAAAGGTGTTAAGAGAGTACACCCTGAGAGTTCTCATCACAAAGAAAAATTTTTTTTTCTATTTGATTTTGTATCTATATGAGAGGATGGGCGTGAATTGAATTTACTGTGGTCAGCACTTCAAAAATAAAATGAACACTTATTTCAAGCCCTCAGAACAAAGAGGCAAGGGAGCCTTGTGGCTTGTTTTCCCTTAGGCGTAAATGGCACTTTGTACCACCTGAGGATTGGTGTTAGATGTACAGGCAGACCTCAGAGGCATTGTGGGTTTGGTTTCAGACCACCACAGTAAAGCAAGTATAACAATAAAAGGAAGCACACAAATTTTTTGGTTCCCTGGTGCATATAAAAGTTATGTTTACACGATGCCGTAGTCTCTTAAGTGTGCAATCGCACTGTCTTAAAAAAATGTGCATACCTTAATTTAAAAATTCTTTATTGCTAAAAATGCTAACCGTCATCTGAATCTTCCACAAGCCATAATCTTTTTGCAATAGTAACATCAGAGATCACTGATCACCATTCACCATCACAAATATAATAATAATGAAAAGATTTTAAAAATTGTGAGAATTACCAAAATGTGACACAGAGACGTGAATTGAGCCAATGCTGTTGGAAAAATGGCACCGAGAGACTCGCTGCCACAAACCTTCAATTTGTGAAAAAATGCATTATCTACGAAGCACAATAAAACGAGGTATGCCTGCGTCTCTTTCTTCCTGGGAATCCCCCCCCTCCACCCAGCCCCAGGAATCTGGGGGCAGGACGAGGGATCCAGGCAGTTTCTGCTTGTGCTGGAGGGAGGAGGAGAGTTGCTTGTTATTGCTTCCCAAGTAGAACCGCTTATTTTTTCACAGGAGAGATGGTGGGGGGAGCCACAGAATCGGGGAGCTTCTCTCCTTTCTAAGGAGCAGGTACTTAACAAGGTGTCCCCAAAAGAAAGCTTAGGCTGGTGTCTTGCTCTGTGGCTTTTCTAAAGGGCTTTGTGGCCATTTTGTGCAGAAACCATCTATAGCTTTATATCAGTGCCCATGTATGTAGATCCAGTGGAAAAGGATGCTAGGCACGTTGCCTTTGCTGAAAGGGCACCTGTTCAGGGCATGTTCTCTTACTACTCTCTTTATTTATTTTTATTTCCTTTATTGAGGTATAGTTAATTTACATTGTTGTGTTAGTTTCAGGTGTGTAGTGAAGTGATTCAGTTATACATACACACGTATATATTCTTCTTAAGATTCCTTTCCATTATAGGTTATTACAAGATACTGAGTAGAATTCCCTGTGCTATACAGTAGGTCCTTGTTGTTTTTCTGTTTTATATATAGTAGTGTGTATATATTAATCCCAAACTCCTCATTTATCTCTCCCCGCCCCCATCCCCTTTGGTAATCAGAAGTTTGTTTTCCACGTCCGTGAGTCTATTTCTGTTTTTCTTACTACTCTCTTTAAAAATGTTAACAGTCCTCCAACTACCGACTCCAGTGTACCTTACCTAGCCTTCCTGTGTTCATTTTCTCCATAGCGGTTGTCACCTGGCATGTGCTGGGATAACATTTTTGCTTTGGTTTCTTATATTTCTACCTCTCGCCCCAGTAGAATATAAGTACCAGGAGGACAGGGAAGTTTATGTTCTATTCCCAGCAATAACTTCAGTGTCTGGAACAGACCCTGTGGAACCTAGTACCCACTCAAGTATGTTAGATGGCTAAAGATCATATATTTCCAACTCTTCACCCAAAATGTACACAGATCACCTATACTTACCAGCAACCTTAATCTTTGGATATGAGGAATTTGCTCATTCAAAGTTTTCTGGCATAGCATCTGAATAACCAAGATTTTGTTTCAGGTATCAAGATTTTAAAATGACTCTGAAAGTTTTTATCACCTTACGTGCTTCTCTTTAATCCTACTTGGTTCATGAAGCTGTCAGGAAAAGAACCTGCTTTTGATTATATATGGCTTTTCTTGCCTCCAAGATAGTCTTTTAAAAAGCGATTTAGCTTCTTACTATAATTATATTCCAAACTTAATATTTCTTAAGTCTTGCCAGAATAACATTTTCTCCCTTGCAACATATTTTTTATGATTTAAAGGTAAGACAGCAAGTGTACTAATAAGTACTTTAGACTATATCTTGAAAATCTAAGAACATTTTTCTACAGAGCCCAAATGATACCATCTCACCCACAAAATTAACAATACTTTTAAAATATCATCAGGTAGTCATATTTTCCCTAAACCTGAGGAATGACCTTCCCTGCTTGTTTTTCCACACCGTATCCCATGCAGGACCAGGCCTAGCATCTTACATCCTTAAATCTTAGGATTCAGAACAGCCCTGTTTATATCATGACATCGATGTACTAAAGAAGCTGTACCCGTCTTCCTAGAAACTGCCCATCCTTTGACTTGCCTTAGGTCCTAGAGGTATTATTTAGATTGTTTCTCTATTCCTGGAATATTTTTCTTTTGATGAGTGTGTACTGAGAAAATGAAGAAAAGATCAATTCCTTTTCAAATGTTCTAAACAAGTGCTGCTAGCTACACCAGACCTTGCTTTAATGCTTCTCTTATCTCTTTGCTGTTCTTGTTTTTTTAGACATTCACTAAATTAAGCAGGGTAACATTTAAAAGCTGGTATAAAGAAAAGTTGATTTTATGCTAAACTATCATTTTTATGGTCTTTCTTCCATTTTCTTTCATGTCTAGCATCTTACAGTGAATACCATTAGTTTTATTCTTGGAATTGGCAAGAACCTGAGTAGTTAATACACCCATGAATTTAACACTGGATTCTATAATCTTCTATTCATATCAGTGTGCCAAGTGATAATAGAATTCTGAAAATATAATCTGTAGCATAAGCGTTTTTTTAACTTTAAAGATTAAGTACTTTTGTATTCCCTCCCTTAAGATCTTTCCTAGAACTGCCTAACATCTGACTCTTTTACGTTTTCTTATAAAGAAAGTCAAACTCTTCATGTAATTGTCATAGATTATTTCAGTTCTGAGTGTTTTGGAGGACTATCTCCTTGGGATTTAGTCATGACATCATTCATTCATTTATACGCTTGAGCCACGTGCCATGCCAAGCACTGTGCCTGTGGCCTTGGCTTTATTTGTCTCTTATGTGATACTTGCTGTGGGTCAGGTGCTCTTCTAAGTGCATTGCAAGTTTTAACCCATTTGTTCCTCATCATACCCTATGAAGCTACCTGTTATAAGTTTGCCATTTACAGATGAGGATAAGGAGGCACAGAGGTTAAGTAATTTGCTCCTGGTCACAGAGCTGAGATTCAGATCCAGGCAGTCTGGCCCCAGAGTTCATACTTTGAACCACTCTGCCGTGCTGAAGAGCCTCGTCTCCTTGGAGCCTGCATTCTGCCCTCTCTGAAGAAGGCGAGAGGCAGGGATCACGTTGCTTCTGCTGTAGAATTTTAGAACTTGGACACCCTAGAGCCCGTGAGGCCTCTCTCTTTGTTTCCTTGTATCTCCTTTGTCCTCAGATCAGGACATAGCACAGCCTCCCACTCTTCCCATCTCCACCCCACCCCAGCCCACCCTCTATGCCAGGGGTCAGCAATATTTCTGTAAAGAGCCAGATAATAAATATTTGAGGCTCTGCAGGCCACATATGGTCTCTGTCACATATTTTTCTTTCTGTGTGTGTTTTTTTTTTTCCTTTTCATCTTATAACACTTTAAAAATGTGATAATCACCCTTAGCTCACAAGATGTCCAGGAACAAGTCACGGGCCGTAGTTTGCCACCCCCTGCTCCACGCCACAGCTCATTTGTCCTTCTTTGAGCACTCTGTGTTCTTGTCAGCTGATCTGTTTCAGGCACTCAGGTTTTCCTCTCCCCTCCACCACAGGACCTTTGCACATGTTCTACCCACTCTGCCTTTCGACAGCTGTCTTTAGCCTCTGGACTTCATTAATTTGGGGCTTTTTTTAGGCCACATTTCAGAGCCCTTCCTCGTGGATGCCTTGTTATACACCCCCAGATCTGTTCAGGTCTCATTTGTTTGGGTCTCCTAGCCCTCCATAATTGTTATCACAGTAGCAATTTTACGTTTATACAGGTGATGATATCATTGTCCTTTTGGCTGTTAGCCCACGTGAATTACCCTCGCGCCCCAGGGTATCTCTAGCTCCCAGCACGTGTCCCTAAGCAGGCCCCCAGCTCTGCTCTCATCTCCCTAGAGCCCACTCTCCACCCAGCAACCAGAGTCATCTTTAAAACAAATCAGATTTAGTCATTCCCATTGCATATAAATAAACGTGCTATTTCTGACCATAACCAGCATGGCCTTGATGGGTCATGCCCCACCTGTCTGTCCCTACCACCCTAACGTACGCTTCTTGCCCCTGCCTCACTCCCCGCAAGCTCACTGGCTCTTTGTTGTATTTTTTTTCATGATCGTGCTAAGCTTGCCCTTGCGTTCAGGGCCTTTGCACATTGTCTTACTCCTATCTTAGCCATCTGCCCACCTTGACTTTCAGCATTCCAAGTCTCGGTGCCCACGACCCTTTCTCAGTGGCCTTCCCCTGATCGTCCTATTTGAAATGCTCCCCCTACAGCCCCGCCCACACACACACATCTGTTATAGCCACTGGTTAACACATTAGCCTTTCTTTTCTCAATCAACTTCTTTGCATTTTTTTTTTTGTTATTTATTTGCTCATATTGTGCCTCCCCCGCTAAAATATGTTCCGAGAAAGCAGAGGCTTTGTCATGTTCACCCATCTACCCCCGGTGCCTGGAATAGCACCTGGCACTTGGTAAAACACAGTCAGCGCTGTTGATTGAATCACTGGTGTGTGGCATTGAGAGGCACTTAATGGAATGGTCGGATGGAGGGGCGAATTAGTGCATTACCCTTTTTTTTTTGCTGATTATCAATCGGTGCACATCTCTCTCAACTCAAATACTCAACTGTTCACTGACTAAAGAAAAAATACCTGAATACCTGGTCTCTGCAGTTGAGTATCCATCGCTGTTAAAACCCAAAGCCTGTGTGAAATTCCGTTGTGGTCAGGCTTAGGTACTTGTTATTCCTGGTTGTGCATTATTAGGATATCTCTCCTTCATCCTCACACCCACTTTTCACGTCCTACCAGCTCCAACACCTCTAGCTCACAAGAATCACTTTCCCCTTCGAATTTCTAAAGCATTTAGAATGAAGTACGTCTATTACTCAGTAATTAGTGTAGATTCTCTCTCCTGGAATAGGGATTCATTAAATGTGTAAGAATGATGATACATCCTAGTTTAGACTAAGGTTGTGACCTATCTAGCTCACCCCTAATGCCTGAATCATGAAGTTTTGGTGTCTCAATTTGGTCCTTATCTTCCTAAAGCAGGAGTCTGTGACCTGGGGTCCAGAGTAAGCTAGTGAATGGTCTGCAAGGAATGCCTTTAGCTGCAAGTAACAGAAACCCAGTCATTGGTGGTAGGAGCGCTGGGCTGGTGCAGTGATACAAAGGTGCCACCTTTTTGTATCTTTCCACCCCACCATCCTAAATCAGCTTCTGCATCCTAATGTTTATCACCTAACAATTGACAGCTGGCTGTTGCCCCTCCAGGCGGAGACCAAGTAGAAGAGCAGGGGGTAAAGGAACAAAAGTGCTCTGACCATCAGTAGGAATCTTCTCATCTGGAAAGTAAGAACCGTCCTGAAACCCCACCTAAAAGTCCAAGCAGGTGTCCTCTGGCATCTGATTATCCAGAAATATCTCGGTCACATGGCCTTCCCTGTCCCCAAGGGCATGGAGTGTTTGGTTTCTTACTTTCTCTGGTCAAAAAAGGGATGGAGAAAGGAGTTAAGAGTGGCTTTGGGGTAGCTTTCAAACAGTTTCTGCTGCAGAGCATTTTTCAGGAGAGATGAGTCAGATTCTCAGAGATCCTTTCATTGACAAATTAATAATACCCACTACCTAAGGAATGCCATCAAAACAACTATACTGAAATTCAGTAGACTGCTAAAATGGGGGTCAGTTTTAGATATTACCTATAGGTAACAGAGATTCTGACAGTACATTAAAGGTAGATAATTTTTTTTTTGTAATCATCAACATATGATGGATTGAATCCTATGAGCATCAAATTCATTTACGAAATATCTAAACTGATGAATTCATTTAGAGAATTAGTTACTTAACTAATTCAGTGAGGCCATGACTGAAGGAGCCATAGATTTGTAAGTATCATAATCTTCCCCTTTTTTGTGTGTTCAGCTCCTTATAATTTGTGCCCATAGGGGGTTGGGGGCTTGGAGTGGAGGTATATTTTTTCAGATTTGGAGGCCCGGAAGATAACAGTTTTATTAATTAACGAGCTCTTATTCTAGGCCAGTCGTGAGAGTATTTAAGAAGAGTGAGGCATTACAATAGCAGTGTCCTCTCCTTTTTAACCCTTTTTGCTGAACTGTAATGTACATAAAGAGAAGTATGCGTAACACAGGTGCACAGCTTGATGAATTTTCAAAACTGAACACAGCCAGATAGCTGACGCCCAGATCAAAACACAGCCTTGCCAGCCCCCAGAAGCCTCTCTCCTGTTTCCTCCTAGTCACTAAACTTCCCCTTGCCAACGTGTAACAACTCCTCTGAGTTCTATCAGTGGCGAGGAGTAACTGTTTTCATAGTTTATATAAATGGAATCAGGCGGTGTGTCTTGTGTCTTATATGTTTGGCTTCTAATGGTGCCTTTAGGTGGGAGAGAGAGTGGCTTTTTCTTACTTAGCTGTCCCCCGTCTTGAAACATTTACTCAGAACCAGGAAGAATATGCTTCCTACTTTCTCACATTTTCTGGCAGCTTCTAATTTTCCTAATTTAACAGCAATAATTTCAGAGATTGCTTTCCTCTGGGACAAACTGACTTATCCAGCCATTGTACCTTCCAGGCTAAACTGGCAGCACTAAGACCTAGGGAGGAATGGGTGGGAAAGAACTGTTTCCTTTTTTTAAAATTTTGCTTTATTTTCTTTCTCTATTTCCAACCCTGGGAGACTCTTTCTTCCCCGTTCTAGATCAACACGGAAGTGTCTGAGTGTCTTCCTGTTGAGACTTGCCCTTCTGGTCCTTACATTCTGGGAGCTGACAGCTGTTCTGTTTTCACTCTCCCCTCATCACTGCCGTAGTTCAGGTCTCGTGATTGTCCAATTCACATAAACCATGGGAATCAGCTGTCTCTCTGCCATTTCCTCTCCTTTGTCCTACAAAGCAGAAAAAACATCAGTCTTAACAGAGACGATGAAAGAATAAATATAGCTTTTTTAGAAAATGCAAATGGTGAATTGTTTTGCATACTTAAACAAAAAGGAATTAAAATGTGAATAAAAATCTTTGACTATCTCAAGGGACTATCAGGGAGGCAATGGCAAGTGGAATCAAGGTCATCCTTTACTTAGAAATACAAGAAGAGCTACCGTTGTGATGCAGTATAATCTTCACCAAACTAAAGTCTTGTGTGCTGACACATAAAATTTTATCATCAGTGATTTATTTCCTCAAAATAATGTCCCTTTGACCCTTTAACCTTCTTATTTAATTCAGATACTCCTGAGATGATGAGCATTTTCAGATAAGTTCCCTCATGCTTTAGAAGTATTTTTTATTATTGGAATTTAAAAGCTGTAAAAGCTGTCTGCTTTAAATTGACAGATGCTAAAATGTATGAGTGAATGAATATTCCACCGTGTTCTCAAGGGACTATTTTATTGTGACTTGTTTGTTTATAAGGAAATTGCTTTATGACGTTCAGCCTCACATCTCCATAAACTAGCCCTTCCTTGCATTTTCTTGCACTGTGATCACCTCTCTAAAACCGGCTCACCTTGGCCACATCACAGAACAAAGCTGTCCAGCAGTTGAAAAAAAGGTGGAAAATATTTTTTCCCCTTTCTGTGTTTCCAGTTATTTATGAAAACTGCAGCTGGAAGTTGTAATGTTGGCATGTTGCGCCTTCTTTGGGAAGATGCCACATCTTTAAGACATAACCGTGTGCTACTGTTTTAGTGGTGTCCAAATAGATAATTGAATTCGTGGACATCTAAATTTAATTCCAGAAATCAAAGCTATGGTAATAAGAACTGGACGCGAGTTCTCTTAGGCCAAGTAATTTAATTCCTCAGCCAGCTGAAATATTATGTGTCTCTGTTCCTTGTTATGATGCCAGTAAATTGCTCAGACAGATGCAGTGAGGGATGGTGGGCATCTATTTCACTCTTTTTCATGGCTCCACGCATACTAGAATGCAGATCACTTTAAACACAGCTGTTTTTATACACATGTTTTCTGTTTGGAGTTTTAAATGTAACATTCAAGTCATAAGAGAGATGTTTGGGGCCTAGGGTCGTGTTTTCACCATCCCACCTGGAAGCACAGTGCTGTCTTAACCCTGGCTCACATACCTGGACCCTGTCACTCCATCCGTGCTTCAGGACAGCATGCACGTGTCATGATTTAAGGAGAAGACTCATTGAATTTGATTTCTCTCCCTATTTTTACCTGAATTGTCCACTTAATTTGGATAGCTAAAGAATGTTGGTGTCTATGATTTGATTGAACACAGAAGAGAGCTCAAACACAAGAAATTGGCTGATGGCATGCACTAGGTCATCTTTATTTTATTCACTAGCAGTACAACATCAAGATTCTGTAGAAAAATAAAGAGGCAGTATCCTGGGTAAAATTGGCATCTAAGCAACTGTTGAGTTTAGGATTCTTTTGAGATGTTGCCTTAAGTGGTAGACTTTTGTGCAGGAATTCAGGCAATCAAGAAATCAATGATCGTACCCCATTTATCTCTAAGCAGATGAAGGCTTATACCATCTGATTATCAGTGCGAATGTTTCTCTTCCTCTTCTTACCTATTTTTCACGGTCTCATGGAAGTGTTAAAATAACTGGTTAGGGTTTTCTCTGTATTAACACTTCATTTGTTCAATTAATAATAATTTATCTATAAATAAGTTATTATTGATTTTACTCTGCCAAATAAGTTTCTCCTTATTCTCTTATTTAACCACATATTTCAACTGCTTTTGATGTGTCCATTTATTATCTGTAAGTCATATTTAGTCAGAATTTAAAAGGCATTCCACTTGGGGGATGGGGGGTTATACACAATTTTTTAGAACTTATAAAAGTCCTTTAAATTCTGAGTTAATCAGGGAATTCCTTTTTTTTTTAATACATCTTTATTGGAGTATAATTGCTTCACAATACTGTGTTAGTTTCTGTTGTACAACAAAGTGAATCAGCCATATGCATACGTATATCCCCATATCCCCTCCCTCTTGAGCCTCCCTCCCACCCTCCCTATCCCACCTCTCTAGGTCGTCGTAAAGGGAATTCTTTCTAGTGCTATATTCATCTTTTTACATATCTTTCTCTTTCTCACCCTCAGTACTTGTGGCTCTCCTGCCAGACTTTCAGTCTTTGAAAGCCTTTTGCCATCTTCCTTTCTGTCCCCGTACACCACGGAATCCTACCATTTTCTTTCCCTAACAGGTTTGAAATCTGATTTTCTGTACAATGCCGAACTCACACTAGCGTCCCAAGGCTCCAGGTTGTGGCTGACACAAACTCTCCAGATTCCTGTCATGTCTCCCAAACAATGAGCTTCTCCTTGTGGGCAAGAATCAACTCTGGGGTAAAATTTAAATGTCAACATGGCAGTTCTCAATCCTATCCTGTAGTGCTTCTTGTGAAATAGAACTGTGGCAGATGCTCTGGGGAGGTGAAGTCCTCCACCACATCTAGATCTTTTTCCCGTATTGATTCTGTGATCTGATCAAGAATGAAATATCTATTTCTCCTCTCCAGCCAGATGGCACATGAGATACTGTCACTGTTTTTTTTTGTTTTTTTTTTTAAAACATCTTTATTGAAGTATAATTGCTTTACAATGGTGTGTTAGCTTCTGCTTTATAACAAAGTGAATCAGTTATACATATACATATGTTCCCATATCTCGTCCCTCTTGCATCTCCCTCCCTCCCACCCTCCCTATCCCACCCCTCTAGGTGGTCACAAAGCGCCGAGCTGATCTCTCTGTGCTATGCGGCTGCTTCCCACTAGCTATCTATTTTACATTTGGTAGTGTATATATGTCCATGACACTCTCTCACCCTGTCACATCTCACCCCTCCCCCTCCCCATATCCTCAAGTCCATTCTCTAGTAGGTCTGTGTCTTTATTCCCATCTTGCCACTAGGTTCTTCATGACCTTTTTTTTTTTTTTTTTCCCTTAGATTCCATATATATGTGTTAGCATACTGTATTTCTTTTTCTCTTTCTGACTTACTTCACTCTGTATGACAGACTCTAACTCCATCCACCTCATTACAAATACCTCCATTTCATTTCTTTTTATGGCGAGTAATATTCCATTGTATATATGTGCCACATCTTCTTTATCCATTCATGCGTTGATGGACACCTAGGTTGCTTCCATGTCCTGGCTATTGTAAACAGAGCTGCAATGAATATTTTGGTACATGACTCTTTCTGAATTATGGTTTTCTCAGGGTATATGCCCAGTAGTGGGATTGCTGGGTCGTATGGTAGTTCTATTTTTAGTTTTTTAAGGAACCTCTATACTGTTCTCCATAGTGGCTGTATCAATTTACATTCCCACCAACAGTGCAAGAGTGTTCCCTTTTCTCCACACCCTCTCCAGCATTTATTGTTTCTAGATTTTTTGATGATGGCCATTCTGACCAGTGTGAGATGATACCTCATTGTAGTTTTGATTTGCATTTCTCTAATGATTAATGATGTTGAGCATTCTTTCATGTGTCTGTTGGCAATCTGTATATCTTCTTTGGAGAAATGTCTATTTAGGTCTTCTGCCCATTTTTGGATTGGGTTGTTCGTTTTTTTGTTATTGAGCTGCATGAGCTGCTTGTAAATCTTGGAGATTAATCCTTTGTCAGTTGCTTCATTTGCAAATATTTTCTCCCATTCTGAGGGTTGTCTTTTGGTCTTGTTTATGGTTTCCTTTGCTGTGCAAAAGCTTTTCAGTTTCATTAGGTTCCATTTGTTTATTTGTGTTTTTATTTCCATTTCTCTAGGACCTGGGTCAAAAAGGATCTTGCTGTCATTTATGTCATAGAGTGTTCTGCCTATGTTTTCCTCTAAGAGTTTGATAGTGTCTGGCCTTACACTTAGGTCTTTAATCCATTTTGAGTTTATTTTTGTGTATGGTGTCAGGGAGTGTTCTAATTTCATACTTTTACATGTACCTGTCCAATTTTCCCAGCACCACTTATTGAAGAGGCTGTCTTTTCTCCACTGTATATGCTTGCCTCCTTTATCAAAGATAAGGTGACCATATGTGCATGGGCTTATCTCTGGGCTTTCTATCCTGTTCCATTGATCTATATTTCTGTTTTTGTGCCAGTACCAAACTGTCTTGATTACTGTAGCTTTGTAATATAGTCTGAAGTGAGGGAGCCTGATTCCTCCAGCTCCATTTTTCGTTCTCAAGATTGCTTTGGCTATTCGGGGTCTTTTGTGTTTCCATACAAATTGTGAAATTTTTTGTTCTAGTTCTGTGAAAAATGCCAGTGGTAGTTTGATAGGGATTGCATTGAATCTGTAGATTGCTTTGGGTAGCAGAGTCATTTTCACAATGTTGATTCTTCCAATCCAAGAACATGGTATATCTCTCCATCTATTTGTATCATCTTTAATTTCTTTCATCAGTGTCCTATAATTTTCTGCATACAGGTCTTTTGTCTCCTTAGGTAGGTTTATTCCTAGATATTTTATTCTTTTTGTTGCAGTGGTAAACGGGAGTGTTTTCTTAATTTCACTTTCAGATTTTTCATCATTAGTATACAGGAATGCAAGAGATTTCTGTGCATTAATTTTGTATCCTGCTACTTTACCAAATTCATTGATTAGCTCTAGTAGTTTTCTGGTAGCATCTTTAGGATTCTCTATGTATAGTATCATGTCATCTGCAAACAGTGACAGCTTTACTTCTTCTTTCCCGATTTGGATTCCTTTTATTTCTTTTTCTTCTCTGATTGCTGTGGCTAACACTTCCAAAACCATGTTGAATAATAGTGGTGAGAGTGGGCAACCTTGTCTTGTTCCTGATCTTAGTGGAAATGGTTTCAGTTTTTCACCATTGAGGACAATGTTGGCTGTGGGTTTGTCATATACAGCCTTTATTATGTTGAGGAAAGTTCCCTCTATGCCTACTTTCTGCAGGACTTTTATCATAAATGGGTGTTGAATTTTGTCGAAAGCTTTCTCTGCATCTATTGAGATGATCATATGGTTTTTCTCCTTCAATTTGTTAATATGATGTATCACGTTGATTGATTTGCGTATATTGAAGAATCCTTGCATTCCTGGAATAAACCCCACTTGATCATGGTGTATAATCCTTTTAATGTGCTGTTGGATTCTGTTTGCTAGTATTTTGTTGAGGATTTTTGCATCTATGTTCATCAGTGATATTGGCCTGTAGTTTTCTTTCTTTGTGACATCTTTGTCTGGTTTTGGTATCAGGGTGATGGTGGCCTCGTAGAATGAGTTGGGGAGTGTTCCTCCCTCTGCAATATTTTGGAAGAGTTTGAGAAGGATAGGTGTTAGCTCGTCTCTAAATGTTTGATAGAATTCGCCTGTGAAGCCATCTGGTCCTGGGCTTTTGTGTGTTGGAAGATTTTTAATCACAGTTTCAATTTCAGTGCTTGTGATTGGTCTGTTCATATGTTCTATTTCTTCCTGGTTCAGTCTCGGCAGGTTGTGCATTTCTAAGAATCTGTCCATTTCTTCCAGGTTGTCCATTTTATTGGCATAGAGTTGTTTGTAGTAATCTCTCATGATCGTTTGTATTTCTGCAGTGTCAGTTGTTACTTCTCCTTTTTCACTTCTAATTCTATTAATTTGAGTCTTCTCCCTTTTTCTCTTGATGAGTCTGGCTAATGGTTTATCAATTTTGTTTATCTTCTCAAAGAACCAGCTTTTAGTTTTATTGATGTTTGCTATTGTTTCCTTCATTTCTTTTTCATTTATTTCTGATCTGATCTTTATGATTTCTTTCCTTCTGCTAGCTTTGGGGTTTTTTTGTTCTTCTTTCTCTAATTGCTTTAGGTGCAAGGTTAGGTTGTTTATTCGAGATGTTTCCTGTTTCTTGAGGTAGGATTGTATTGCTATAAACTTCCCTCTTAGAACTGCTTTTGCTGCATCCCATAGGTTTTGGATCGTCGTGTCTCCATTGTCATTTGTTTCTAGGTATTTTTTGATTTCCCCTTTGATTTCTTCAGTGATCACTTCGTTATTAAGTAGTGTATTGTGTAGCCTCCATGTGTTTGTATTTTTTACAGATCTTTTCCTGTAATTGATATCTAGTCTCATAGCGTTGTGGTCGGAAAAGATACTTGATACGATTTCAGTTTTTTTAAATTTACCAAGGCTTGATTTGTGACCCAAGATATGATCTGTCCTGGAGAATGTTCCATGAGCACTTGAGAAAAATGTGTATTCTGTTGTTTTTGGGTGGAATGTCCTATAAATATCAATTAAGTCCATCTTGTTTAATGTATCATTTAAAGCTTGTGTTTCCTTATTTATTTTCATTTTGGATGATCTGTCCATTGGTGAAAGTGGGGTGTTAAAGTCCCCTACTATGATTGTGTTACTGTTGATTTCCCCTTTTATGGCTGTTAGTATTTGCCTTATGTATTGAGGTGCTCCTATGCTGGGTGCATAAATATTTACAGTTGTTATACCTTCCTCTTGGATCGATCCCTTGATCATTATATAGTGTCCTTCTTTGTCTCTTGTAATAGTCTTTATTTTAAAGTCTATTTTGTCTGATATGAGAATTGCTACTCCAGCTTTCTTGGGATTTCCATTTGCATGGAATATCTTTTTCCATCCCCTCACTTTCAGTCTGTATGTGTCTCTAGGTCTGAAGTGGGTCTCTTGTAGACAGCATATATATGGGTCTTGTTTTTGTATCCATTCAGCCAGTCTGTGTCTTTTGGTGGGAGCATTTAATCCATTTACATTTAAGGTAATTATCGATATGTATGTTCCTATTCCCATTTTCTTAAATGTTTTGGGTTTGTTATTGTAGGTGCTTTCCTTCTCTTGTGTTTCTTGCCTAGAGAAGTTCCTTTAGCATTTGTTGTAAAGCTGGTTTGGTGGTGCTGAACTCTCTCAGCTTTTGCTTGTCTGTAAAGGTTTTAATTTCTCCATCAAATCTGAATGAGATCCTTGCTGGGTAGAGTAATCTTGGTTGTAGGTTTTTCTCCTTCATCACTTTAAGTATATCCTGCCACTCCCTTCTGGCTTGCAGAGTTTCTGCTGAAAGATCAGCTGTTAACCTTATGGGGATGCCCTTGTGTGTTATTTGTTGTTTTTCCCTTGCTGCTTTTAATATGTTTTCTTTATATTTAATTTTTGATAGTTTGATTAATATGTGTCTTGGTGTGTTTCTCCTTGGATTTATCCTGTATGGGACTCTCTGTGCTTCCAGGACTTGATTAACTATTTCCTTTCCCATATTAGGGAAGTTTTCAACTATAATCTCTTCAAATATTTTCTCAGTCCCTTTCTTTTTCTCTTCTTCTTCTGGGACCCCTATAATTCGAATGTTGGTGTGTTTAATGTTGTCCCAGAGGTTTCTGAGACTGTCCTCAGTTCTTTTCATTCTTTTTTCTTTATTCTGCTCTGCAGTAGTTATTTCCACCATTTTATCTTCCAGGTCACTTATCCGTTCTTCTGCCTCAGTTATTCTGCTATTGATCCCATCTAGAGTATTTTTAATTTCATTTATTGTGCTTGTCATCGTTGCTTGGTTCCTCTTTAGTTCTTCTACGTCCTTGTTAAATGTCTCTTGCATTTTGTGTATTCTGTTTCCAAGATTTTGGATCATCCTTACTATCATTATTCTGAATTCTTTTTCAGGTAGACTACCTATTTCCTCTTCATTTGTTAGGTCTGGTGTGTTTTGACCCTGCTCCTTCATCTGCTGTGTGTTTTTCTGTCTTCTCATTTTGCTTATCTTACTGTGTTTGGGGTCTCCTTTTCACAGGCTGCAGGTTCGTAGTTCCCGTTGTTTTTGGTATCTGTCCCCAGTGGCTAAGGTTGGTTCAGTGGGTTGTGTAGGTTTCCTGGTGGAGGGAACTAGTCCCTGTGTTCTGGTGGATGAGGCTGGATGTTGTCTTTCTGGTGGGCTCGTCCACATCTGGTGGTGTGTTTTGGGGTGTCTGTGGCCTTATTCTGATTTTAGGCAGCCTCTCTGTTAATGGATGGGGCTGTGTTCCTGTCTTGCTAGTTGTTTGGCATAGGGTGTCCAGCACTGTAGCTTGCTGGTCGTTGAGTGAAGCTGGGTCTTGATGGTGAGATGGAGATCTCTGAGAGATTTTCGCTGTTTGGTATTACGTGAAGCTGGGAGGTCTCTTGTGGACCAGTGTCCTGAAGTTGGCTCTCCCACCTCAGAGGCACAGCCCTGATGCCTGGCTGGAGCACCAAGAGCCTTTCATCCACACGGCTCAGAATAAAAGGGAGAGAAAATGGAAAGAAAGAAAGAAAGAGGATAAAATAAAATAAAATAAAGCAATTATAATAAAAAATAAGAAAAAAAATTATTAAGAATAAATTTATTGAGAAAAAATTTTTTTTAATTTTTAAAAATAGATTTATTATTTTTTATAATAAAAATAAGAAAAAAATTATTTAAAAATTTATTAAGAAAAAAATTTTTTTAAATAAAAAATATGAAAAAACTTATTTTAAAAAATTTTTTTTAATTTTTTAAAAATAGAAAATAAGGAAAAAATTATTAAGAAAACATTTATTAGGGAAAAAGAAATTTTTTAAGTAAAAAAAAAAAAAAAAAAAAGGACGGACCTAACCCTAGGACTAACGGTGAGAGCAAAGCTATACAGACAAAATCTCACCCAGAAGCATACACATATACACTCACAAAAAAAGGAAAAGGGGAAAAGTTAATATATCCTGCTCCCAAAGTCCACCTCCTAAATTTGGGATGATTCGTTGTCTATTCAGGTATTCAGCAGATGCAGGCACATCAAGTTGTTTGTGGAGCTTTAATCCGCTGCTTCTGAGGCTGCTGGGAGAGATTTCCCTTTCTCTTCTTTGTTCGCACAGCTCCCGGGGTTCAGCTTTGGATTTGGACCCGCCTCTACATGTAGGTCGCCTGAGGGCGTGTGTTCCCCGCCCAGACAGAACGGGGTTAAAGGAGCAGCTGATTCGGGGGCTCTGGCTCAGTCAGGCCGGGGGGAGGGAGCGGTACGGAGGAGGCGGGGCGAGCCTGCGGCGGCAGAGGCCGGCGTGACGTTGCAGCAGCCTGAGGCGCGCCGTGCGCTCTCCCGGGGAAGTTGTCCCCGGATTACGGGAGCCTGGCCGTGGCGGGCTGCACAGGCTCCCGGGAGGGGCGGCGTGGAGAATGACCTGTGCTCGCCCACAGGCTTTTTGGTGGCGGCAGCAGCAGCCTTAGCGTCTCATGCCTGTCTCTGGTGTCCGCGCTGATAGCCGCGGCTCGCGCCCGTCTCTGGAGTTCGTTTAAACGGCGCTCTGAATCCCCTCTCCTTGCGCGCCGCGAAACAAAGAGGCAAGAAAAAGTCTCTTGCCTCTTCGGCAGCTGCAGACTTTTTCTTGGGCTCCCTCCCGGCCAGCTGTGGTGCGCTAGCCCCTTCAGGCTGTGTTCACGCAGCCAACCCCAGTCCTCTCCCCGGGATCCAACCGAAGCCTGAGCCTCAGCTCCCAGCCCCCGCCCGCCCCGGCGGCTGAGCAGACAAGCCTCTCGGGCTGGTGAGTGCTGCTCGGCGCCGAACCTCTGTGCGGGAATCTCTCCGTTTTTCCCTCTGCGTCCCTGTTGCTGTGGAATCCGCGCTGATAGCTACGGCTCGCGCCCGTCTCTGGAGCTCGTTTAGGCGGCGCTCTGAATCCCCTCTCCTTGCGCGCCGCGAAACAAAGAGGCAAGAAAAAGTCTCTTGCCTCTTCGGCAGCTGCAGTCTTTTTCCCGGACTCCCTCCCGGCTAGCACCGAAGCCCGAGCCTCAGCTCCCAGCCCCCGCCCGCCCCGGCGGGTGAGCAGACAAGCCTCTCGGGCTGGTGAGTGCTGGTCGGCACCGCTCCTCTGTGCGGGAATCTCTCCGCTTTACCCTCCACACCCCTGTGGCTGCGCTCTCCTCCGTGGCTCCGAAGCTTCCCCCCTCTGCCACCCGCAGTCTCTGCCCGCGAAGGGGCTTCCTAGTGTGTGGAAACCTTTCCTCCTTCACAGCTCCCTCCCACTGGTGCAGGTCCCGTTCCTATTCTTTTGTCTCTGTTATTTCTTTTTTCTTTTGCCCTACCCAAGTACGTGGGGATTTTCTTGCCTTTTGGGAGGTCTGACGTCTTCTGCCAGCGTTCAGTGGGTGTTCTGTAGGAGCAGTTCCACGTGTAGATGTATTTCTCATGTATCTGTGGGAAGGAAGGTGATCTCCGCGTCTTACTCTTCCGCCATCTTCACTGTCACTGTTTAACACTTAGGTTCCTGTCTTCATTTGTCATCTTCCAGATGCTCTTGACCATGTCTGTACTGGCAGGTATATGACTGCCACAAGGATATCTTACTTGGACTTTCTGATTTTGTTCTAGACATACTCTTCTTTGGCCATCCAAATTTGCTGATTTATTACTTACCACTGATTAAGTATATACATGTTTAATGCCATAAATATTATTTCTGATCCCCTTCCCAATTATACTGTGACTTACTGCCTATCTGTTACCACTATTCTCAGTGTTGCATATTTCAGTGGTTCTCAGAATATTGTCCCCCAACCATCAGTATCAGCATCACCGGGGAAATTGTTAGAAAGGCAAATTCTCAGGCCCTGTCCCACCACTGATTCAGAAATCTGGGGGTGGCACCTGGTGATCTGTGTTTTCATAAGCCTTTCAGGTGCATCCTTTTGATGCTCACTGAAATTTGGGAACCAAAGAGATATCTGATATTCTAGAAAGCTTACACAACTAGCAAAAGGGAGCATAGGTGTAGTTTCAGTAGGCATCCCTGACCATTGAGCTTACAGGCTTATTTAAGCCAATTACTTCTTCCCCTTTCATTTCCAGTTTAAACTTTCAATAGTAATTTTGAACGAATTTCCACCTCCCCTTATTGAATATCTACTCTGCAGGTGCTGTGGGGTATTTTCACCTACAGGAGGAGAAGTAATCCCAGTAACACAGTAAACTTTGTTTTGGTCTCCCCCACCCCAGCCTTTTTAATAGACTTTATTTTTTAGAGCAGTTTTAGGGTTAGAAAAAATTTGAACAGGAAGTACAGAGAGCTCTCCCCACCGCATTATTAACATTTTGCATTAGCATTGCATGCTTGAACCAATATTGATACATTATTATTAAAGTAAAGTAAAGTTTACATTAGAGCTCACTCTTTGTATTGTACAGTTCTTAGGGTTTCGACAAATGCATGATGTTGTATATGCACTGTATCAGTGGATATCCACTGATGCAGTATCTTACAGAATAGTTTCACTGCCCTAAAAATCCCCTGGGCTCTGCCTATTCATCCCTTCCTTCCTACCCCGAACTCCTAGCAACCACTGGTCTTTTTATGGTCTCCATAACTTTGCCTTTTCCAGAATGTCATACAGTTGGAAGCCGGGTATCCTCTTCTTTGCAACTGCAGAAACTAAGAAGAGCTGTGCTCAGGGGTAAAAAGTTGCAGATATACTGAGCTGGAATTCATTTCTGACCTGCTGGCTTCAAACCTTGTGTGTGTTTTTATTCAATGTCAGGTTTCCTCTCAGATGTCCAAAATTCCTCGTCATTGATTTTTTTTTTTTTTTCCTCTCCTGAAATTTGTTTAAATGACTATCATTGTTATTTCTCTTTCCTGCTCCAGTGAAGACAAAGTCGTGGAAGTAGCAGAGGAGGAAGAAGTGGCTGATATTGAGGAAGAGGAAGCCGAGGATGATGAGGATGAAGAGGATGGTGATGAGGTAGAGGAAGAGGCTGAGGAACCCTATGAAGAGGCCACAGAGAGGACCACCAGCATCGCCACCACCACGACCACCACCACGGAGTCTGTGGAAGAGGTGGTCCGAGGTAATCCACTGTTTACTTGGATTTTCTTTCTCGGGGAAAAGGAAAGCATCACACCAGAGTTTGAAATTACTATCCACCCTACCACCATTGCGTCCCCCAGCCAAAAAATAAAAATTCATGATAACAAGTTGTCTTGTGCTTGTTGAACTCTTTTTGATTGAACAAGCAGTCTAACAATTTCAAATTAACGTGACATCCTGATTTTACAGTCTGTTCTGTGCCTTGTGTATGCTACTTGGTACACTGTTCTGTAAAACTCCACCTAACTGGGGGCCATGTCATTTGACAAAGGCTGAGTTAGGCAACCTCCTTGGTATTCTCCTGACAGTGGGTGTTTATTACACTCCATTGTATGTTGCCTCTTTCACATCTAGAGTGTGAGGTCCTTGATGTCAAAGACTGGATTTTACTTAATATGATGCAGAGTGCCTGCCTTATAGAAACTTTTCAGTAAATCTTGGTTGAATGAGTAGTTGCAATTAGATTTCGTTAAAGCAAAAGAAGGCTATTTGGTGAGTATCACATTATGTTTTGCTGTGAAATTTAACTTGGATGACTTGTGTTGCCTTTACAGTATTTTACTGGGGGAAGTGACAGTGAGAGGTAGATGCAGTGTTACTATCTTAGGCTTTCTTTTTCTGTTTCATTAATGCTCCTATTGGAAATGTTGTAAACAGAATGAACTAAAAGACTTCCTTTTTGTCTCCATGAAATAAAAGCAAGCATTCAGTTTACATTAAACAACCAAAGCTAGTGAATTGTTGAGTTGCCTTTCTTAAAGCGTATGCATTTGTTTTGCAAATAGTAAAAGATGGTCCTAGTATTAGATTGAATGAGTGTGGATAGAATTATTGTTTTAATGTGTTGCAAATACTTTTAAAGTCCATCCACAAATGCTACAACATTGTAGGTCTTTTTCTCACTTTTATTAAAGTAAAATGATTTCTGCTCTGCTGTTAAATTGGAGTTTAAAATGGGCTACTTTTTTGCCTCAAGTAGGTTCCTGATGATCATTGTAGTATCTTCTTCCCTTCACTGCATTTTTTATAACTTTATTGAGGTATAATTTACATATAAAATTCATTCACTTTAAGTGTATAGGTGTATAATTCAATGGCATTAATAAATTTACCAAATTGTGAAACCATCACCATAATCCAATCTTAGAACATCTTCGTCATCCCAGTACGAGCCCTCACACCCATTCACAGTTAATCCTTGCTCTCTCTGCCAGCCCCCAGCGACCATTAATCTACTTTATGTCTCTACAGATTTGCCTTTTCTAGGCATTTCATATAAGTGGGGTCATACATAGTTATTTGTGTCTGGCTTCTTTCAGTTACACAGTAGTTTCGAAGTTCTGCATTTCTTTAACTTGTAGCTTTTTTTTTTTTTTAAATAAATTTATTTATTTATTTTTGGCTGCATTGGGTCTTCACTGCTGTGCGTGAGCTTTCTTTAGTTGCAGTGAGCGGGGGCCACTCTTCGTTGCATTGTGCGGGCTTCAGTAGTTGTGGCACGTGGGCCCAGCAGTTGTGGCTTGCACGCTCTAGAGCGCAGGCTCAGCAGTTGTGGCGCACGGGCTTAGCTGCTCTGCGGCACGTGGGATCTTCCCGGACCAGGGCTTGAACCCGTGTCCCCTGCCTTGGCAGGCGGATTCCCAACCACTGTGCCACCAGGGAAGCCCTAACTTGCAGCTTTTAAAACTGAGATTATTCTGAGTTGAACACTCACGGTTAGCTTAAAATCCACTGAAGGTATCACATATTCTTTTAAAATATACATATAGTACCAGATAGATTGTTTAACTTTATCATTCCCTACGTAATGACAACTTCTTATCCAATTTAGCATGTAGAGTAGATACACATTTAAGTAAATGCACATTTTGTTGGAGGCACTGTTTTTCAGGGTGTTTTTCGTGTACCTCTTAGGACCATTTGTGGCAGATCTGGCTACATGAACTTGTTAGTTTCTATTTTCCTAGCAGGGAAAGACGTATTTTACAGGGCTGCTGCTTCTTGAAACCTAAAAGTTGTGTGACTACAAATTACAGCAGCTAGTGTTCTGCTGTGGGACTCAAGTTCTTATGCTCTCCATCAAGATAGCTGTTTGCATAATAATTGTTGTCCACTTGTTCAACATCCATTTCTGGAGTACCTCTTTGGAATGAGCCATTTTGCTGGGCTCAGTGGATCAATCATACGATGAGAATACACAGGATCGCTGACCCTCATGGATGTTAAAGTCTAGTAGGAAACATAAGTCAAAGAAATACAAAGTGTGCTGTAAAAACACTACGAGCCCAGAGCCTACTTCAAAGAATAGGAGATTGATCAGGGAAGGGTCTATGAAAAAGATGGCATTTGAAGGGGAAGTGGAAGGGCTGGTGGTAGAGCTACCGGTGGATTTTCTTGTAGCCTACTTTAGAGTCAGTAGGAATAACAAAACCAATATGGTGCCTTGGGAGGGTACGTGGCATGCTTGGGAGACAAGGTTAGTCCAGTTTAAACTAGAGCAGGTAAATCTTCCATAAGAGGGTTACAGGAAATTAGGTCGGGCCTACAATATGGAGACCTTTAATGCCAGGCTGGCAAGTATGGGTATTAACTGAGGGTGATCAATTCAGGACCTGCTATGCGGTAAGGATTTTTCTAGTAGAAACAATGAAGAGATTTTGTTTTTATGTTACCGCGATTGAGGGGATGGGTGAACAGGGAGTGACATAATTTATTCAGTATGTGAGAGAATGCCACATAAACTTATGCCTGTATTCCAAACCAAGACAGAACTCTCTTGAGATAATATGGTCTTGTTACATTCTGAATAAATCCAGTTCTTTTTGCTTCAGTTTTTCTCTACACATTCTGAATAAGTCCAGTTCTTTTTGCTTCAGTTTTTCTCTACACATTCTGAATAAGTCCAGTTCTTTTTGCTTCAGTTTTTCTCTACATGTAGCATTATTAGGTATTAAGAGAGAACATAGAGGGACATATATGTTTTGGTATTTTTGTAGAAAGACAAAGGCACGTAAAAGAGAATTTAGAAAAAAATCTCCAGGCTAAAGATTAAAAAAATAAAAGAAACTAGCCTTAAAAGATAAGTTAATAATGCTGATGTCAAGAAGAACATTAAAAGTGACCTACGAAAGCAAATACCTGATCATTTAGAGGTACCAACTGTTATTGCTAGAGATAGAAGAGGCTTTACTGGGAATCCATGCATCCATCTAAGACTCCTGAAATGGACAAAAGCTATGATTGAAGCAAGTCTTTCTGGGAAAGGAGACCTAAGAGGAGAAACATGTTGTGGTATATTGCATCCATGTCAGAGAGTTTTCTGTGTTCCCAGCTAATTCTGATAAAGGAGTAGAAGAAGTTCTGATAAAGGAGTAGTAGAAGATGGTAGCATTAAAGCGACCAGTCATCTAGAGCCCTTTCCCTCCACACCATGGGTGTAGGAGGTAAGTTACAGCTCTTCCCTGATGAAGAACAATGTCAATGCCAATAGGTGATTGCTAACTTTGTAAAACTCTAATCATGAGTAGCCTGCTCCTGTGCTGAGAATAAAAGTTGGAAATGACTTGCAAAGCAGAGAGATTGAAAAGAGGCTTACCCTCTAGTGTCCAGTGTTAATGTTTCAGTGCCCGAGAGAAAATGTGATTTACAACCATACTTAATAATGAACATTCTTCATTACCAACATACTGCCACTGATAGGAGTCTTCCATGTGCTTCATAAAAAAACTCAATAGTTTTGTAACCCATTAAAATTTGAAAGAAATAGGCAGAGGGAAGAAAAATATAGGACATTTCAGCATGCCATATTGTGTCAGAATCATTGATACCAAAGTAGAAGATGTCAGTTCTGACTATGTTACTGATTCCAGAAGAGAAAGATTGGATCTGTTGTTTTGACCTAGTGGAATAAGCCAATACCAATTTGAGTACAATAATAGTATATTTAGACACTTGCTCCTAATTTTCTGTGTTTTGAGAAGGGATTGCACTTCCTAAACCTAAGACATCAAGGTAATCTGTGACTCAATCGTGAATTTTAAACTCCGATTAAACATGAGTATTGTAATAAATGACATAGTCTGTGAGTTAAGCTAGCCAGTTTTGTCCATCCAGAGTAACACTGTTTTTTCCCGTATGTTCATTGATTCAGCAAATACATATTCATTTCACCTCTGCTGATGGCTCAGCACTTTGCTGCTGTGGAAGGTGTGATGAGGAGTTGGCTGTTACCGTATTGTGGCAGGTCAGCCTGGAATTTCTTGTGTTTGCACAACTCCCCTTGCCCTTTAGGGCAGTGATTTTATCTGTTAATCCTTGATTAGTTTGTGCTGACTGGTAGAAATTTTACTTGCCCATTTAAAGCCAAGGCAACTAAAGCTGAGAGAAATTTTTTAAAAATTGTCCACGGTCACAAAGCTGGTAAGTGGTGAAGCCACGATTTGAACCCAGATGGACCAGAGTATTTCTGCCACCCTAATGTCAATTTTTTCTTTTTCCTTTTATATTTAAATACATACTAGTTCAGTTTCACCTGTGTTCCCTTGTAAATGTGTATTCCTTTGCTATAGCATATATTCATCTTACTATTATTTCACTCTGAGCAGTTCCTACATTTTAGAATTCTTATTTAAATAATAATGATATTATTATTATTTCAAGCTATGGCCATGGCCCATATATCGGCAAACTATGGCCATGGGCTGAAAATGGGCTGTCACCTATTTTCTAATCAAAAGGTTTTATTGGACACAACCAATCCCATTTGTTTACATATTATCGATGGCTGCTTTCACGCTACGGAGGTGAAGTTGAGTAGTTGCAAAAGACACCATGTGGCCTGCAAAGCTGAAAATATTTACTTTTCAAGCCTTTATAGGAAACCTCTGATACTGATCATTAGAAACATTCTAAGAAGTTTTTATATTTCAGATTTTACCATACCAAGTAAATTTCATTAAGGTAGTTTTCATATGGTTAGAGACAGACTAGTAAAGTGTTAAAAAGAGAATTTTTAATAGTTTTTTGGCTTTGGGCCAGTTACATAACCTTGGTAAGTCTGTTTTTTTCATGTGTGTTTGATAGATGCTGATATGATGTTGCATGTTTTTTATATGAATTACTTTAGATGATTCCTGTTAAGTATTTACCATATAATGCCTGGCACATTCTAAGTGTTCAGTTCGTTTTACAAGGACAGGCTGCTCAGAGTCAAATCCTGGCTTTACAACCTACTAACTTAGTATATTTGTATCAGTGAAATAACCTTTATGCCTCATTGCTTCCCTGTTGAAAATGGGATTTAATAACACCTACCTAATTTTAACCATGTTGTGAGCCATATATGAAGTAATCCACAGGAAACACTTGGCACTGTTCCTGCTGGACAGTAAGTGCTCAATTAACCTAAGCTACTATAGTTGCCCTGGTTATACACATCATTCTGAGCCTCCAGAGAACTAATGTTTACTACTAATTAGGAATGCCAAAGGTAAGCCAACAGACTGTCTTTTTTAATTATAAAAAGCATAAATGTGATGTATCCATTTCTACTGGTATCATAGAGCTGATATTTATGGACATATGTTAAGGAAAAAACCAGCTTAAACTTGGTTTCTTGATTGAAATATCTTTTTGTGAATATATTGTATATTTAAATATCTGCAGTTAAATTTCATATCTGGCTGAAAATTGAACCAAGGTAGTATTAAATGCCACTGCATTTCAAGATGGAGTTTCATTTCTTGAGGGTATTTTAAACCTCTTGGAAGTTCATCTATTAAATGGACAGAGACACCGAGAGAGGTGGCACTTGAAGCATACCATATGATGATGAAGTTCAAAAGTTTGATCTAAATGTTGCTTGCCTTGGGCAGGGTGACTGACCTCACAGAATTAAATTATTGTTCTTCTCCCTTTGGTTACCATTAATCTTTAAGAAGCATCATGTGATTTGTTGCTGTACATTCCACCAACGTGGACCAGGCACTCCTAGGTACTGGGCGTTGCACCGGTTCCTGAGGGCACAGGGATATGAAGAGGGTGGTTCACTCAGGTTGCTTCCAGACATAGCTGTACACTCAGTCTTGGGGAGAAATCAGTCTCTCTGACCTGTCTGGGGAAGAACTGTGGCACACAGGGAAAGGAAAGTGCTCATCCAGGGACAGAAGTTTCCACTAAGCATTGCCGAGAAGTTGTCGTTTGAGTGATTTTTAAAGGAGAATAGGGATTTGCCAGTTAATGGAGCACCAAATAGAACGAATCCGAGAAGTGCCATAAATAAATCAGAACAGCTTGCATTGATCCTCAAAGGCAGAGCAAACAGAGCTTAGCTTAATTCTTACGTCTCTGGTGTGACCTGTCTGTAATGAATGTGCCTCTTGCAAGGTATCCCATAATTCACAAATAGGATCCTTGCTTATCATTCATATTTAACTTTTCACAAAGTTTGGAGAAAACTGTGAGCTTGACTTGCTGCAAGCATGGAAGTGTACTCACATACTTTTGTTGGGTGCCTCATAGGAGCGCACTGGCCCAAAATGAAAATTAAGCTCCATTTTGGGCTTGGGAACAGGGCAAAGGGATAATGGCTGCTCCCTTTTGAGGAAGTCTTTACCTCTCTGTGTTATGACCACAGGCAAGTAAGATCCACTCCTGTTCCTGGACCAGAATGTAGCATCCTTTCTAATGACTTTGAGAGAACTAGTATCAACACTGGGCATAGATGTGACAGGTGGCAGCCTTATTATTTTGTGCCCCATGGCACCACAGCCATTGATTTTGAGCTGTTTGATATACGCTTTGGTAGAGGCAGAGTGAAACGTGGCATTAACAAGCTTCTTTCCATGTCATTTAATGGTCCCAATTTAGAAAGCCCACTCAAATCGTTTGCTTAAAATGCGAGAGTGAGAAACAGAGCCATAGAAAAAACTGTGTGTGGTGTGTATATATATATAATTTTCTGTTTTTAGTAACAAGTTTATTGAAATATAGGTTGCATACCATGGAGTAGAGAAGTCAATGGTTTAGTATATTCACAAAGATCTGCATTGCCACCTAGAAAATTATATTTTTGAACTTAATTTTGTTTGAAATTTTACATGGCTAGTAGTGCTTAGTTAGTTTTACCTTCTACACTTTTATTTGTGTCAAGATTCTTTAATTCAATGTTAGAAAAGGAAATAATCAGCTAAAGGTATTTTAATACAATTATGTCTAAATTTATTAAAAGTAAAAATAAAATTTCCAGCCCAATTCAATTAAAGTCCAGAAACCAGGTTTTTAAAAATTCTAGTCTTTTTTATGCTTTTCCCCAAATCAGTTGCTGTTCAAAAAAATATGCAAATGTTGACAATTGTATGTATTTCCACAACACAGAGTTTGCAATTAAGAAAAACATCAAACCTAGTAAAAGAAATCCAGCAAATGGAAGAACAGTTCATTTAAACATGCATGTCATTTTCAGCTAATTTTTAGCTAATCCATATGTCCGATTGAGTAGGGGCTCTGATTCCTTGGGCAGGTAACAGTTGTGTGTCTTAATGGAAATATTTAGTTGCCTTGTAGAAAAATGCTTTCTGGAGTTTTTAAGCAAGGTGAATTTCAACCTAAACACCTTTTTCTCTCAGCCTTGGATCATTTTGCCCCCCTAAAAACTTATCACCTCTTCCAACATCTGACCTTTTGGGATTCTGTTAGTGGAAGAGTAAGAAGTCAGGAGGAAGCAAGACTGAACGAATCTCATACAAAAATGATGTTCAGTGGTATATCTGTACAACGGAATATTAGTCAGCCACAAAAAAGAATGAAATAATGCCATTTGCAGCAACATGGATGGCCCTAGAGATTGTCATACTAAGTGAAATAAATGAGACAAAGACAAATATCATATCACCTATATGTGGAATCTAAAAAAAAGATAGAAATGAACTTATATACAAAACAGAAACAGACTCACAGACATAGAAAGCAAACTTACCGCTACCAAAGGCAAAAGGCGGGAGTGGGGATAAATTAGGAGTTTGAGATTAACATATACACACTACATACATAAAATGGATAACCAATAAGGACATACTGTATAGCACAGGGAACTCTACTCAATATTTTGCAATAACTATAAGGGAAAAGAATCTGAAAAAAATAGATATATATATGTATGTATAACTGAGTCACTTTGCTGTACACCTGAGACTAACACAGCATTGTAAATCAGCTACACTTGAATAAAAACACATTTTTTAAACGATGTTCAGGAAAACCCCTTGGCCTTCAAGACAGCAGTGCAAATTTTCAAAACTAGGAGACTCTTGAAACAGTAAAAGGAGTTTAGAATAGTTCACTTTGTTAAAAGTGCACTATATTGAGTGAATAGTGCTAAGACAGTTCCAGTGTTAACTGTGAGGGTGGGGTTGTCTCTGTCCCTTAAATTTACTTATGTTCTTGTTGGGTATAATTTCAGAGAACAGAATATGGACAGGAATTTCATGCTGCTTGCATGTGACTTTAAGTTCCTGATGTTTCGTGATAGAAGAAACGAACAACCTTGTTGGCTAACTCTTATGATTCTATCTCTTCTGGAGTTTCATAGCATTTGTTACCCAGGATTTCTGACGTGCTGGTGACTGCTGCACAGTAGCTTTGGTCGAGTGATTGGGCGAAATTACAAAAACGCAGCATGAATCCTGGTGTTTACTTGGACTATGGCAGGGTTCCTTGACCTCAGCATTATCGATGTTTTAAGCTGGACAATTCTCTGTTGTGGGGACTGTCCTGTCCATTGTAGGATGTTTTGCAGGATCCCTGGCTCTACCCACTAGATGTCTGTAGCACCCCCCAGGTGTGACGACCAAAAACGTCTTTAGTCATTGATGCGTGTCCCTTGGGAGGGGATAGGGGGCAGGATCTCTCTGGTTGCAAACCACTGGGCTATGACATTGAGGTCGACAGTGATATCTGGCTTTAAATATAGAAGCAGAGAAATACCCCTACAATACTGTCTCGTGTTACTGTCAGTCGTAACACCTCATTCCATGCTTTGCACATTGTAGGTAGCAGTGAACATTTTTTTTATTTGAGAAGAAAAAGTAAAACAAAACATATGCTAAAAAAGTTGATAAGTACTCATTTAGTAAGATTCAGAACAGATATTTGATGTGTCATGTACAATCTCATAGTTTATATTTACAGACAAATCAACATACAGTTATTATTTTTAAAATATTACATATGCAGGGGGCTTCCCTGGTGGCGCAGTGGTTGAGAGTCTGCCTGCCAATGCATGGGACACGGGTTCGAGCCCTGGTCTGGGAGGATCCCACATGCCGGGGAGCAACTAGGCCCGTGCGCCACAACTACTGAGCCTGCGCCTCTGGAGCCTGAGCTCCACAACAAGAGAGGCCGCGATAGTGAGATGCCCGCGCACCGCGATGAAGAGTGGCCCCCTGCTTGCCACAACTAGAGAAAGCCCTCGCACAGAAACGAAGACCCAACACAGCCAAAAATAAATAAATAAATAAAATAAAATAAGGTACCGCTTACTTTAAAAAAAAAAAAAATATTACGTATGCATATTTGCCATGTAGGCAATGAGAGATAGAGGAAAACTGCCTTCCGGGTTTCGTTTTTTATTCTTCCACAAGAAATTCACTCTCGCCTGGTCCCTTGTCATAAAATAGCAAATGGTGGTTACCATCCATAGAGCAAGCAGGGATACTGCTGTTTTCAGCTGGAAGCCACCCATTCTTTTCTGCTGGGTACCATGACAGGGACGAGTTTAACATGGTGAGGCGGACATGCTTGGTGAACCCCAGAAAAGGACCATCTTTCCAATCCTTGACTCTCATATCTAGAAACATCGTTTTCTTGCGGTAACAGAAATGCCATGTAATTCTTTCTTACAGAGAAGTGCTGCAAAGGAAGCAAATTCCAAGCTCAGTGATCTATCCTCGATCTTATGTCAGCTTTCTTAATTATTTTTCCCCAATAAAAATAAAAGCTTTGATATTTCTAATGTTCTGACAAGTTACAAGAACAATATCACTTAAATTTGGGTTTCTGAGAAGTCTGAGTTTTCATAGACTTAAATATGAGTAAGAAAAATATTGTGTTGGTGTTAAATTTAAGGCAGAAGTATCAAAGCTGCTTTGATTTTGCATGAGACAGCACTTCAGAGTAAAAGAAATATGTATAGATAATCTCTTAAAATTAAGATTTTGGTATAGGTATACATTTGAATCTTTCAGCTCTATTAAAATATGTTGTACCCCTCATTTCCCAAATATGTGTACCTTCTTTTAATAAGCTAAAACCTATGCAACTTTTTACTAATCTTTTCCCGCTGGTCTTTTTAGAAAGTGGTTGAATCTTATATATAGATACATACTTTTGACGTTTTAACTGCATGTAAAAGATGTGGTTGATCATGGTGCTTCTCGAACATTAATGCCCATACAAGGGACCTGAAGTGCTTCCTAAACACAGATTCTAAGACAGTAGGTCTGGGGTAGGTCCTGAGTCCCAGGTGATGCGGATCCTACTGGTCCACTGGCTGGCTACACTTTGAGGAATGGTCTCTAGTAGCATTACCTGCCCCGATACTGTGCAGATTTAGATTGAGACAGAGTAAGAAACTGAAAAGGAAAATTATTCTTATTTATGGTGGTGAAACCATCATTATCTATGGTGTCATTGCTCTTACTATAGTATCAAACGTCACCAAGTATGAGAGAATCCTGATAGGTCTACTTACTGAGTAATGTCGTTAAAACTCAACTCTCACGACTGAGCAAATTAGAAAACCCTTACAATTTCCCGAACTATATAACTAGTTTCGCCCGTGCCCCTATTTCCTCTCATAGATATGGTATAGCTGACTCCTGCTAGCCTGTAAAAGCTGATTATTCAAGTATTGAGGAATTTTGTGAGCCACTACCATTGGTAGCTTGAAATACCAATGGTGGGAGTATTTACACCATGGAAGTCGACAAACAGTATAAATCAGAGAGTTTTATTTTTGTGGTTTTCCGGACACAGTCAGATTTCCCAGCATACCTCACCTATCAGTCAAGAAGAAAAATCTCTTCCTCTTATTTCCAGCAAAGGACATGATATCTTGTCTTATCAGAGTTTAGAGCTTCTTGTAATATTGTGTTGTGCTTCAGACTAACCACACAGCTTGATGACAAATAAGTTTATTCCTGTAACAAACAGAAAACAAAGGTATTAGGAAAAATAGCAGTGCCCTTTCGTGAATGCTCACCAGCATCACCAACACAAGAGTATGGTTAGTCTAAACACTTTACAAGTACTTTTTCAGGTGGCGTTTTTATAAGTAATCTTTCATCATTGAGAGAAGTGAGAATCGGGCCAGGTGTAACTCGAATGACACATGTACTGGATAGCCTTAGAGAATCAGCACAATTCAGTAAAAGGCAAGCCAACTGCAGATATCTTCTAGAGACTTCCGTGACAAATTAGCACCCGTCATTTCATTCTGAGTCAGTGATTTCATTACCATGCACAGCTGTTCCCATCATTTGTTTATATATTTCAACCCATATTTGGGGCTTAAGTGAGATTTGTCATAAGACTTTAGTTCAAATTTGCTTGCCTAATTTTACATGCCTCTATTTAGTAAAATAGGATTAGTAGGTAATAAATATCTGATCACTATTGTTCAATTAGGGGAATTTTCTATTGGACATGTGTTTTTTATTACTGTTTGCTATTATTTGCAAGCACATTATAAATACTCTTACCCATTAAAAGTACATGCATCTATTGTTGCAAAAAATACATTCTTAAAAAATAACTGGTTTTCTAGCATGTTGGAATGATTTAATCAGGCTGAAAAGTGAAGTTGTTATAAAATGGCATTGAGATCAGCCATTTTCATTATTAACAGATTGAATGATTAGGCAGGTAAATCAACATTTATTTTAAATATTAAAGATAAGCATATTTAGTAGGTTTCTATACTTCTGTCATTGTTTTCATTTTATTTTACTGTTAATATTAAACAAGTGATTTGTCACAAGACCAAATCATATTTGTCTTCATACATTTGCCCTTTCTACTCTAGTTTAAAACTACGAGATACGTCATTTTTAACTTAAATGAACCTTAATTGTGTACATATTCTTGTATCATAGGAGGAATTATGCTACTTTTTTTGTTTTTTTAAACAATATCAGAATATATAATTCCTAGGTTTCTATAAGTAACTCTCTAGTTTGATTGGTTTGATTATTCAAGTGGTTACTTTCTCAAAATTTGTAAATTTAAACTTTATGCATTCCATATAATGCATGGTTTTATTTCACATACATTCCTATAGTCTTAGAATAATTGAAATTCAGTTATTTAAATGAAATAATAATAATAAAAAGCTTTACATTATGAGATTATTCTTTAGTTAGTGCTTTATTTAAAGCTATTACTTGCTACTCTGTTAGCCCTGCTTTTTAAGAAGGCATTATAATAACTGTACTCTTGAAAATGGGGATTTTCTCCTTATCCTAGTTGCCACTTTCACAGCTGTCTTTATGTTGAATTTTTTTTTTAAGTGTAAAATTAGCTTTCTAAATTTGGTTGTCCAAAAAGAATTTTGCTCCAATTTGACATCTATTCAGAGTTAATTTTTTGTGGTTAAGCATCACATTTTGAACAGTGAATTGCATAATCATTTTATATAATGTAGGAAATATTATATATTTTAATAAAATATTAATATTAATATTTTAATAAAATACTAAATATTGTATCCATATTAAATACTATATTTGTATACTATTGATTTTTAGATAATGGAATTTAGTGTTGAAACCAGCACAAATCTCAGCAAGGACCTACCTTAAAAGATATAAAATGCTTAATGCTTTTTTTTTTAAGCGCATGAACACTTTCATACTGTTGTGTGTACACTAGCATTTCAGTTTATTAAATGGTCTTTGTCTTGAAAGGTGAATAGAGCTGTTATAAAAGAAGAGATAAGCCTTCCTTGCCAGAAGAATTCAGCTAGGTGAATATTAGGAAACCTATTTGTGATCTTAAAAGTCTAAGAATTAAATATGAATAAGCAAAGATCATAGTTCCTTAGATGTTTAAGTCTTGCCTGTGTTTCTATCTAACTTGAAACATTTCTCTTTGAGAAGTATCCCTACTTCAATTCTGGGCAAATTTTCTCCTTCATTATTATATGTAACATTTACTTTGAATAGAAACAAAGGTGGATTGGAATTCAAAAAATAAAGTTAGCAAATAATTTTTAAATGTTCATCTTTTCATTTATTATTTTAGATTTTGAGAAGAGAATGAAGATGAGAAAAGGAAGCTGCAGTTTTAATTTTCAGATGAATTCTGTTTGAAGTTACAATTATATAAGGTCTAATTTTACATGCTCTACATTTAGTGGATGATTTTGTAAATAATTTTGCACTGGCTGATTATAGTAATGAATATGAAACATGTTTTTCACTGAATTTTTTCAGTGTTTCCGAAAGATTAGGAAGGAAAAAGTTTCTCTATTCAGAAAAATAATAATGTAAACATAAGCATTTAAAATGTCTTGAAAAAATAATAAAATGTCTCGAGATTTCTTTTTCTCTGAATCTAGTCATGGAGCTTTCAAATTATATATTTCAGGCTTAATTCTTTAAAATTGTTTTACTTTGTTAGGATCTTGATTGGATAGATTTCCCGGTAATTTCTCAGTGCTAGAAAGGAATTTAAAGGAATGTTTCTCAAACTGAAATTTGTAGCCCTTCAGGGAAATTACTCTGAAACGATAAATGATGCAGGGAAATAGACAAGATAGAATTCCAAGGCAAACTGAACTACCAACGTTCCTCTTATATGTTTCTTAATGTGAGATTTTTCTCTTTTACATTTTCTGCAGATAATTGTAGATTTACATGCAGTGAAGGAATTAATAGAAAGATATCCTGAATAGTCTTCACCCAGTTTTCCCCAGTTATAGCATAATATCACAGCTATGAACTTGACATTGACCGCTTAACACTTCTTCAGCCCAAGTGTGTGCTCCTCCTTCCCACTCTCTTGGGAGAGTCGTTGGCCATCTCCTTTATACTTATTAATACCGTGTGTAAAGGCATTAACATAATACTTCCCCAGTGCTGACCCCATGACTACCCCTCACCCTCTCCCACACTAATGAAAGGTTCTCTTTTCAATTACATGGACCATGCTTTTGTAAAGAGAAGGGTTAGAGAAAAGGTCAGAGAGATCAAACACTTGTGTGCTCTACAGTAGAGTAGAAATACAGTTATGAGCGAGAGATGAAAAGTGATCCATCCCACTCAAGAATTCCCTCTGAAATCAGCTTTACTGCTCTAGGACGTTGATGTTCTAGTCATTGCCAGAAAGAAAGTGCTAGGAAAGGCGAGGTTGATGGCTGATCAGCAATGCTGATCATTGGAGGGTTGACAATGAGATACCCTTTATCACTTGTCCGTGCTTGCTCTGGTACAGAGCATCTGGTGCACAATCCTCCATGTCAGCAGATCAGAGGTTCCAAAGTGACAGGTGCATTCTCACTCCTGTTCCGCTAGGCTCACATGTGTCTGTTGCTCCATATATCATATATTTGACATTTGATTATCATATGCTATCATACCAACTCCTGACCACGTTATCTCCAGTATCCTCTCGTATGTGAGTACCGTGGGATTGATTCTGATTCCCCACTATGTCCACACACACCAAAGTCATGAAAGTATTTGGGCCCATTTAAAGTCAGGAGTGCCAACAAGCCATGATAATGTCAGGGAGAACCAACAAAATGCTCCAAATGGAGATTATTTGCCTTTAGGGATTGATGAGTCAAGGGTCTTATAACTGGAAACTCCAGCAAGAATTGTAGGCTCCTCAGGTAGTTTATTTCTTTTATTTGCTTAGTTGACATATAAATGAATTTTGAGTCCTGAATGCTTTTTCTTCTTGACTGGGGCTCTACCAATTAGCTGTAACAGAGAGTTTCATAGCCATTTAGAATGAGGCAGAAGAAAAACAAAAATGAATGAAATAAAAATGAATGTTTCACCCGTAGTATAGGAAAATGACAATATATTGTAACATCACCTGGGTTCTAGACCCGGAAGTTTTTCTTTCGTGAAAAGTAAGAAATCGTATCAGGTCACATACAAGGGCAGATATCTATCATGGATTAACTCCTTTGAGATCCCGTTACTTAACTTGCACCCACCCAAAATTCTACCAGTTTTATTCAGTACATTGGATGTAGCATAAAGACGTATTCTGCCCCTGCACAGCTGTGATGTATAAATGGACCTGTGGCAGGCAAGTATCAGAAGATACGTATTTGGTGCTGTAAGAGGTATAAAACGTGAGGAGCAGCATGAATTGTTGAGACACAGTGAGGTTTGTTGCCCACCCTCCTGTGACTTAGGTTCGTGTTTCTGTGCCTCTCTTTGTAGCAGAAGCCACTTGCAACTTCAGTCTGACTTCAACCACAGTGTAGGCTCAGAAGACACGGTTGCCTGGCAGTCTTTTTGGAATTGGTACAAGGATGAGTATCATTATGTGTTAGAAACAGGAAAGCACATCACATGAACATGTACAGATTGGTGAGGGAGGTATAGAAAAGGAGGGTAAAGCCAACCTGTACATGTTTCTTACAACAGAGAGAGAGAGAAAGAGAGAGAGAAGATAACATCCAGGAGTGGAGACAACTGATAGCTGTGGTTTGCAGGGACCCCACATGTGGGCACGCATGGTTTCTAGCTCTGCCGCCCAGAAGCTGCTTTGTCAGTATCTCAGAGGTGATCAGACCCCCCTACACACACACCAAAACTAACTTAATCCTTTGTAAGTTAGAATACTAGTCGTTTAATCTGGGGAATAAATCAAATTACCAGCTGGATGGGATACTGTGTCAACAGTTTGGCAGATTTTTATCATACAGGAAAATTCCATAAAGAAAACTAACTAGAAACACATCATGGCTTGGCAAGCATGGACTTTGAAAGTAACTATCAAATGAGATGACCAGAATGATGGGTGATGTTGAGCTTGATGCTCTTGGAACCAGTTGTTTCCATCCTAAAACCAACCAAAGAGAGCCAGAGTCATCTTAGACCTCTATTACACGGGACACTTCTCCTGCAGAGAGCTTGACACTCGCCTTCTGGGCTCAGGGCTGACTGTCCCTCCCTACTCTGTTGACATCATCATGATGGCAGCAGCTTCTGGTTTTGCCATCACCTCTTTACCTTGAGTGGAAAGAACAATGAGTGGTATGTGTAGAGAAAAGCAAAACAGTAGTTCCTTTTATGTCAACATTGTGGATCTTTGTCTTTGAGTGATTGATTGATGAGACTCTTCCTAGAGCAGTCTGTTGAATACTCCTAATGGGAAGCTCTGAGTTATGCATGGATTTTTGTCTTTTAGAAGAAGGATGCTTTTCCCTGGCATGTTAGCAAAACTAAGAATAAGCAAGACATCTGAGCGTGCTGAGGTATCAGAGGGATCTCTATAAGCCTAGCTAGGGTGGGACGCAAACCGAGTAGGAAAATCGTTTTGACTTCTAACAAACATGGAATATACATGGGAGGTAGAGTTCTAATTCTAATTGCAATAACTTTACGAATGGAATCCTACAGGTTGCTACACTTTCAGTCAATCAGGGATTATGAACCTGATTTTGGTGAGGGTGGCAAGGCATGTTGACAGGTAAGCTGTGTTATAATGTAAAACAATGTATGGTATGTATTAACAAATGGGAGTTGTTTGACTGTGTTTTGTTATTTGAAACATTTTTGGCCAAGGGACAGACCAATATTCAAAGAAAAATTTGTCTTTAATTAGAGTTAACGTAATCGACTTGAAGTCACTTTCACAGGTTTTATGTATGTTTTCAAATACAGTCAGTGGACAGACTGGGTCTCTCTGAAAACTGGATCACATTCAGAATATGTACAATTAGTTTATACTTTAAGTCAAGGCAGTCATTTATTCAAGGAAAACAATCAGGTGTTTGTGAGGGGTTAAACTTTTCGCATCATAACCAGACATAATCCTTTTACCTTTAAAGTTGCCTTGAAATTATTTAAAAGAGAAGTTTATTTTTTATAGGGAAGAAATATTTTGATGTGCGCACATCTTCAGGCATTTAATATTAACCTGAAAGCACCGAAAAGGTCTGTTCACCTCTAGCTGGAATCCTTTTATTACTACTGAGAGCTACACTCATTAAACCAGACGAGCATGCACTGCTTTGTTGCAGAAGTAATTCTAAAGTCCTGGTAGATAATTAAATTCCTCAGTACATGTCTGGCAGCTGCTGCTGGATAAACCCAGCCCAATTACCACTGGGAGGCCTAACGCGTTAAGAATAGTGAACATGTGTACATGAACAGCCAGCCGTACCTTTTCATGCTAAATGTGGTTCCCCACATCTCCTCTGATTAGAGGTGTGCTCTGAACAAGCCGAGACGGGGCCATGCCGAGCAATGATCTCCCGCTGGTACTTTGATGTGACCGAAGGGAAGTGCGCCCCGTTCTTTTACGGCGGATGTGGCGGCAACCGAAACAACTTTGACACAGAGGAGTACTGCATGGCCGTGTGTGGCAGCGTCAGTAAGTGGACCTTCCTCCAGCCTGGCCACCTTTTCATCCTTCTCGCCACTGACTCTGCTCTTTATAACAGACTGGTTTTCCTGGTTCTCGGGAATGGGTCTGTTGCTACCACTAACCACGTTTCTGTCAATGTCTCTAATTGCCGGGCATCTCCTCCAGGACGTTCAGTCATGAGCACACATCTCCGTCTTTCTCTAATAAAGCATGGCCGTGGATGTGTTCCTGTACTAGCTGTGGTGCATCCGTCTTGCGGTCTCGAGGGACTTTTGAGGGCTTCCCTTTAAGCCAAGCTGGAGTTGCTGTTTTGTCTTCTCAGCTGTTTCTGCAAATGTATACTTACGTGTTTGTCCGTGTACCTCTGTGTTCGGGCCTCTGCATGTGCACTCCACGTGCAAATAAGGGTTACCACCGGAAGCCTGGCTGATGACGCTTCCGTGCCACTGGCAAGACGTACTGCCGTGATGAGTATCATTTCATAACACGAGACGTTTATTGTGGTGGCGAGGGAATGGGCTTGAGCTGAGCACCTGCACTTCAGATGCCAGAGGATAGAAATGCCCCGGTGGCACCTGAGCTCACACAGGGACGTTTGCAATGGCGAGTTTTCGTGTCTTATCTTGGAATGGACAGAAGAAAACTCCTCACTTAGCGTTAGAAGCCTTCAGTGACTAAGGCTCAGGGAATATAATTTTCCAAGCCTTTTTTTCTTCCACTTTAAGTTTTTCATAACTCAGGGGGAATAAATAAATGAAGTCATGATGACTTAAATGCAAGTTGAAACTATTTCCACAGAGATAGTTCTCCAGAGGTAACACACCAAACATTTGGGACCTCTGTTCTTCTTAACAGCCTTTCACATTAAATCCCCTATCTATCTATCTATCTATCTATCTATCTATCTATCTATCTATCTATCTATCTATCTATCTGCCTACCTGTCTATCTATCTACCTGCCTACCTATGTATCTATCTATCTATTCCACTAGAAGGAAGTGTGATCTACTCAAGGAATAGTTACTCAACTTGATAAATTAAAGGTTAAACTCAATAATTACGCGTTTCTCTTTTTGAGAGACTCCTGCCTATTTCCCATTGTTCTGGTGAGAGTGACAGCCACCATTTCCTGCCTAGGATTCCCAGGGATTATATAAATTGTTTCCCAGTGTAATCATAAGATTAAGCTAAACAACAAAGGGTCTGCAATATCAACGCCTTCTACTGTGAAGCCCAGTATCTAAGTGGAATCTACTGGAAAAGTTCCTGTTGGTCTCTTGGGTGAGAGATGACTCCCCTTCTACCCTGTGTGAGAACAGGTTTAGGAACTGGTAACCCCAAGGGCTTCTTTTCTGGCTCTGACAGGAAGATTGTGGCTTCCAGCTCAAAAGACTCCTTTCTTGAGTTTCAAACAAAAATGTTAATTAGGTCGGGTAACTTGGAGGACAGTGGTGGATTCTGTTGCCTGGAGCCTCTTAAACAAAGGGCTTTAGTTATAATGATTCTCGCTGGTTTCGCTGCTGGGGGAGATTTCCTGGCAGATTTCCAACTTTTTTCTCCCTTTCCCTGGGGTGGATTTATGTTTTGAAATATAAATATGTATGTGTGGGTATGTATACAAATATATACATATATATAATAAGAAAGAGGGTTTTAAAAGTTATTAGCAGTGATGAATTTGCATCAAGAATTAGAAATTATCAGGAATTCCCTGGCGGTCCAGTGGTTAGGCCGCAGCGCTTCCACTGCAGGGGGCGCAGGTTCAATCCCTAGTCAGAGAACTAAGATCCTGCATGCCCCGCAGTGCCGCCAAAAAAAAAAAAAATTAAAAATGATCCTCCGCCCCCCCCAAAAAATCTCACTATTACCCTCACTGCTCATCCTCTCCATTTGATTAGTTTGATTTGACTCAGACTGGGAGCAAGAGCCATGGGCACCACAGGTCTCTGGAGGTGCTCTGGATGGCACACCCTTTGCCAAGAAATTTGCAAAAGATAGATGCTCCCAACAAAGGTGTAATGGACAAACAGTCAGTACTTAGTTTCAGGGGAGGTGGGTTATAGAATAACGTATCCAGAGAGCAAACACGGGAGGCTGAAGGCCAGTTAGAAGAGTGGACAGATGTAAGTGGAGAGTAAAAGCTTCAATCAGTAGCCAGAGCCGACGGCCAGGGCTGCCCTTGGAATGGGTGAAAAGAATAGAGATACCATGAAGATGGGACAGATGGGAATTGGTGATCCTGGCACTAAGGAGGGAGAAGGGAGCAAGAAATCCTTCCACGGGGTACTGGGATGTACTATCAGAGACAGAATATCCACAATCCAAGATGTTTTTGTGGAAAAATATCTTTTGTTTGTGTGTTTACCGTGGTTCCATGCTGGGGCCCAAGCTCAGGATATTTGTTTAGTTTTTGTTTTTAATTCAATGTTTTCATTTTTGTTATTTCCTTTGGTCAGTAGAATTGTGTGAGTGAGTTTCATCCATCATTCCCATGTTTCCATTTTTGTTTTTAGTTATGTTCTCTTATTTTCTCCATAGTGTCCCAAAGTTTACTCAAGACCACCCAGGAACCTCTTCCCCAAGATCCTGTTAAACGTATGTTGTCATTCACTCAAGGGAGGGGAGGAGGGAGGGGTACATTGCATGGCTGGATTGTAGCTCCAGCCTCCTCACCTTTGCATGGTTTTGTGTTTCTTGAACACCTGTCTTTTAACAAAATGTTTATTTCTATTGCCTTGCTTGTAATTGCGTCTAGTTTTGCCAGATAACTTCCACTGTTGGGCTAAGAGCTTTGACTAAGCTTCTTCTATTTCTGATCAGTTTCCTTTTTATTTCATGTGGTTCTATAAAATATTGTATATACAATGTTACTTTGTGTTTTATTTGGCATCAATATTTTATTTCCTAAAGCTCACAAGATGGCACGATTTAGCAAAAAGCCTGTGTGTCTAAGTGACTTGTTTCCCAGAAAAATATTTAATAAGCATGCATTGTACTAACTTTATGGACTAATAACATATGCGAAGGCTTCAGTTGGGTGTGTTTCAAGACAGCTGTTATGCTTTAGGAAGTAAACGGCTGCTTTTAGAAGTCAAGACCTCTCCGTCCCCTCCCTGAAGGCACACTAGTGGGACAGAAGTGCCCATCTTCTGATTTCATCATTAAGATGTAGGGAAAGAGCTTCCTATAAAGAAATATTATATCAACCTACCTTATAATGTCTGTGCATTGTGATGATTTCAGTTGGCCTATCAGTCTAGCTTTGTTTAAAAATGTGTTGTCAAACACACAAATACTCGTGTTGAAATGTGGATTATATCCCAGAATAGATTCCTCCAGCATTAGGTTAGGGATGATATATGCTATGGATGCTTATGGTTGCTGGGGGAAGAGACACAATTTCGGTTGTGGCTTAGGTATAGTGAAAATTAGCATTTATCTATATCATCCTGGAAAAAAAAAACCTAGTCTCACAATTGATGAAGCTAACGATCTTTTCTTAAAAAAGATAAACTATAGTTGAAAGTATGGCAAGTGGGCAGACATAGAAGAACTAAGGAGAACTCTAGATTTTATACTGTGGGCTTGATAGTACATTGAGCTGCATGGCGTGTTACATTTTTACGAGGCATTTTTCATAGATCATTTCTTTTTCTCAAGAATATTTTGAGGCCATTTTCCTCATTTCCTTTGTGCATACGAGAAAATGAGGCTTCAAGAGCTTGGTGACTTGTCCCCAGCCAACAAATGTGGCAGGACCAGGTTTGAAACTTAAATGACATGTGTGGCTATGCCCTGCACTCCAAATGGCCAACTATTTGGTTCTGATATTGTTTTCCCGGTTAGAAAAATTACATTTGAGCTTCAGAAGCACATTTTAAGAATACAGAAAATCATGGGAAGTGGATGACAGATATTAAAAACATTTTTTCCTAAATGCCATGAATACAGCGTGTATCAGTAAATTAAATCTTTTCCACCCTTTTACAAAACAGTCATTATTTTTACTTTGTTTCATTTTATATCATTTGTAAGCATATGAAAGAATTGTCTTTTTCTGTTTTTATTAATTACTGGGAATGAACGTCATCATTCGATAAATTTATTTTCGTGAGGTACTGTACTTGTGTCCTCAGCTCTTCAAAACAGACATTGACAATCTCTTGTAATTTTCTCTTTCCCAGTAATTTTCTCTACTTGTAGTGTGTGTGGGATCATGACACCTTTCCATTATAGGAGGGTGAGGGTGATTTTTGGCAGCTGTATTTTCTTGTCTTCCTACAGAGACTGTTCAATCACAGAAAGTGAAGGGTTTTGCAACGCTAGTCCAAACAGACTAGAGAAAGCATATAATTTCTAGTTATTTATAGCCTGTGCAGCTATGCTCTCTTATTTATAGCAAAGCTGTACATTTGAATTGAAAAAGTCATAGTCATCTGGAGGTCAAATGCAGATAGCAGACTGGCGTGGGAGAAAATGAGCCAAACTGAGAAAGGTAAGCAAGCCCGTTTGATGAGACAGCTGGGGCTTGCCCTTGGCTGCTTTACCAACCTAGGGCTAATCGGAGGACATCTTTTTTCACAAAGGTGGGTGGTCTTCTAGGTTTCTCAGTCTGAGTTGCTTCTGGTGAAATAATGTGAAATGAGCTAGACAAAGCTCTTCAGTTAAACTGATAATAAGATTGCTTGAAAAAAAAAAAGATTGCTTGTGTGGAGAAAATGTGTGATGGTCTGCATTATAAATACAGTAATTTTCCTGTCAAGACTTCTTATTATAATTAGGCACTTCTAGATTTTAAATCTTTGTCATAAAAACTGATTTTGAGCATTGCAATTTTAAGGGACACTTGATTTTTTTGGTTTTGTTATCATAGGTAAGAATCTAAACTACAGGTAGAGAGGGTAGAGACATGAGGCTAAGAGCTTTCATTTTACTCATAAATTTATGGATTTGAGTCCTTTAAAAAAATCCCTTTCCCATTTGGAATTAAAAATCTTATGAAACTTGAGTTGCTTCTGACATGAATTTTGTGTCTGCCCATTTGGGTTAGGATGATACAAAGGTTTCACATTCACTTGGGCCAGTGCAGTATTTGTGAACAATAAAATTACTACAGAAATATTTATTGATAAGTTTATGTTTAAAACGTAAACATCATGAGAGTATGATCTTTTTTCCCCCTAGTGTTCTTCCCATCAGATTGCATCTCCAAAGGCAAACGGATGCTTTTAATCTCAAAGAGCATCATGCCAATTTCAAGTCAGCCAACTGCACCAAGGGGTCTGGCCAAAGAGAATGACCAATGGCTTTGACCCCTTTACCTGCAGTGAGTTGTGGCACTGTGAATAACGTACTGTGTGTCCTTTGAATGGAATGTGCCACCTTAGTCCCAGAGTTGCAGTGTCCTGTCATAATACCAAGGCCATCTAGTCTTTGGGCAGACTTGAACCATTGTTCTTAACTCTACTTGTTCTTCTGATTGTGAAAGAGCGAATATTAGTTCCCGTTAGCACATTCTCTGATACTAATAGAACTCATATTTTTATGAAACTGCCAAGCATTATTAAAAACAATTAAAAGACACGGTGGTGCATTAAATTACATGTCACATCAGTGCCAATACAATCTATTGCATTGACAAGTATGAGAAGCCTCATCTTTTGTATCCAGAAATTGTCAGGATAAAAAGAATGGTTTTTTTTCCACCAAGCTACCATAGTGAAAACCCCTAAGATTGAAAAGAATTGATTTGCTCAGCAAACCAGCATTTAACAAAAAAGAAAAAAAGTTCATTTACTAAGAACAGTAAAAACTGCTCGTTATGTATGTGCTGTGTTCTTTAGCTACAATATTTCCAAAGAAGAGTAACTAGATAGTTAAATAAAAGAGTCGGCAAAAATTTTCTGTAAAAGACCAAAGAGTCAATATTTTAGGTTCCACAGCCCAAATGCTCTCTGTTATAAGTACTCAACTCGTCAGCTGTAGTGTGAAAGCAGCCTCAGACAATAGGTAAATGAATAGATACAGCTGTGTTCCAATAAAACATTATTTACCAAAAGAGACCAGCAGTCCAACCCCTGGTTTAATAAAGCTGTTACTTTTGAGCCTGGGACATGCTGGTACTAAGCTAGGTATTTCAAGGGACACCAGCAAACTAAACCAGATACCCTACTTTCAATAACTTGACAGTTTTATCAATGTGATGAGACTCAAGTATGTGCTGGAATTAAATAACAATATAAACTAAAATGCACAAGTGGAGGGAAACATGGCTGTGGAAGTCTGGAGTAGAATGAAATTGGTTTTATCCTTAAGACCTCCACAGAGGTTAACAGTTCCATGTGGCTTTTACGGCTACAGTTTCTATGAAAGTGGACAATACTGAAGACTTTGACTTTTTGAACTCATCTGTTGAGCATCAAGTGACGGTGGCAGGTCATCCTTTTATGACCCACCATTAATGAAATAGAGCATAGCTCTGACAAATTGACAAAAAACAATAGCTGAAGCTTAAGACATCCTAGATGCCAGTGGTTGTCACCATGGCCTCACATATGGTTTTTAGATTCAGATTTGAAGTCGCTCTTACATTTTGGTGCATTGTGCTAAATAGGATATAGACATTAATAAAAAATAACACCAGCATTGATTCGTTCATGCTCATTTCACATATTTGACAAAATTCCCACATCAGTACATGTCCATAAGACATAAAAAAGAAATGTAGCATGACTAGAGTAAACGCAGCATAGATTACATTCTTATTACCTTACGTCCACAGGATGCATTGATAGTCTGCCAACTATGACTGCACTGACTATAAAATAAGTGTGTTACAAGGGCATGTCAGGGGAAAGTGCCTTTGTTCTTTTTTTTGTAGAGTCTGGTACCACATGTAAGGATCACAGACTATTTTCACATTATAAATGTCTCATCTAACTGGGACTTGATAAATACTTGAGTTTAGAATGCATTAGGGATCTTAGTTATTTTGCAATTAGAGAAATGGAGAGACTTTTTTTCTCTTTTTTAAAGTTGGGGTGTCAGTCTATAAGCTCTGCCATGTGGAGAGATGAAATTTTCGCATCAAATCTTCCTTTACAGGTTTGTATTTCCTGTATATAAATTATCCTCATTGCCACCCATCATATAAAGCACAGCCATTTCATGTGACAGCATTGCCAGCTCTGTATAAAATAGGATTTTCAATGATGAGGCAATGACTGTATGGGTCTTAATTTACTTTTATCTTCTGTTGTCAATGCTATAGAGATAAATTGCCTTTTTGCTGATGAAAGGAGACCAACCAAATTTTCTTGTTAGACTCTAACATTAGTATATTGACTACATGCCATTCATGGCCTCTGTTTAGAGAGGTAGTCATAGTTGTTACTGTTTGAAGATGCGGTTATTTCTCTTTTTGCATCCTGAGCCCGTTACGACCTTAAAATTATATGTCACCCTAGAGATTGAGGAAACAAACGGATATCAAAATGATAGCGGCAATTTTTCACCGTGTCCCTACTTTTGACGCCCCGTTCTTGCTGTCTTTAATATGAATAGGAAAGGGGCACTATGCAGTGATTACAGAATCAGAACTAAATGGAACTAGATGGTTCTCCATCTGTGCCAAAAAAGTGCTCTCTACCAATTCTAAGACCATAGCCGTCTTTACCTTATTTGGTGTAACCCCCCTTACAATCATTAAATTTTCTGGGGGAAACACAGGAATGAAAAGGTTTCATTGGCCCCATGTCGCCAATGATGGTGGTATATTTTGTGGCAGGAACATTGGGTGCAGCTCGGGTTCGCTAACAAATTGAAAGCAAATCTGCTCCCCTCTCCCACCATCCTCACCCCACCAAAAATAGAGCTCTGCCTGACACTAAGAGAGGAGATTATAGTGTGAAGTGGAAATGTTGTGACAGGCATTGATGCATCATTATCAAAACTGAAATGAACCTTCACCAACATGTGAAAACAATGTCTCCCTTAGTATCTGGTTACCCTATGGTTTAGGAAACAGCATTTTGGGGTGAGAAAAAAAAGTAAATCTGTGCTCTTTCTCATGTCTCTTTGTGTGGGTATTGGGGGGTACCTTCCATGAGAACCCCTTACCAACTTCCTGCTACTTTTCCAAGCCATCCTCATCTTCATCTTTTACTCTTAAAAGATCACCTTCTGCTTTGTCGCTTAGCAGACAGAACGATCCTTTTAAAACACATCACATCACATTTTTCTCTCCTCAAAACAACCCACATGGGCTCCTCAGAGTCCTTACCATGGCTTCAAGGCCCTTCATGATCTGTCCCCATTTCCTTTCTGCCTGTCTCACTACTCTCTCCCTTGCTTCCTCTGCTCTGGTCACACAGACCTTGCTCATCTTGGAATTTTCCAGTTTCCAGGCATACTCACTTCCAAAGGCCTTTGTGCTAGTTTCTTCATCTGCCTGTTCTTCCAGCAGGTAACTGGGAAGTAAGGCTTCAGTTCAGCTCTTTGTCTAAACGTCACCTTCTCAATTAGACCGAGCCTGGCCACCTACTTACTGCTGCAGTGTCCCTCCTCCTTCCCCGGCACTCTTGTTTCTTCTTAACCCTGCTCTTTCTTTTTCTCCACAATACAAATCACATTCTAACAATGTGATTTATTGTTGTCTTCGTGTGCGTGTGTGTGTGTGTGTGTGTGTGTGTGTGTGTGCGCTGTTCGTTTCTCTCACTAGAATATAATTCCACCAGGACAAGGGTCTTTGTTTCACTCATTGGTTTCTGCCATATACCTCACAGGTACTAGGGGCTGTAATATCTGTTGATTTGGTGAAAGGAGGAATAAAGAAATGAACAAGCACACTCGAGGCATCAGCGTCTACATCCAAGCTGCTATGCAGCTCCTCAGATACCTCTGACCTCCCAGGATTGCAAAAGAGACAAAAGAGAGGAGGCTTATATCAAAAGCATTAGTCATCCAGTTAACATTGAGGCAGTAACGTGCTATGAATTGGAACTGCGTTTCTGTTGCGTGTTTTCATTTGGTATTACATTAGACACCCATTCTCAGTATTAAGAGGTCTCTGTCTTACTATATTCTATAAGGCTGTTATGAGACTAGACTAAGAACATCAATATGAAGGTCATTTAAAAGTTAAAAGCCCAGGCACGTGATGGTGAGAGTGCTGCTAATTATTTGCCAGCTGTAGAGGTCAAAACATAGAGCTGAAGATGTTTAAGTCCGGTTTTCTGCGGAAGGGTGAATAGACCCAGTGAGCCTGCTTGCAGGAGGTACAAAGGAGCATGTTTGAGCTGAGACCAAAGGCCAAAAGATCATTCAGATTCAGGCTCAGTGGGCTCTCGCTCCTGACCTGCTTCATAACCCTACTTCTGCTGCTGAAACGTTGGTTGGTGGTCATTTACCAGATAGCATTCAGGGCAGGAAACTGTTTGATAGAAAATAGCCTGGCAGTTATCATAACAAAGCATATCTTTTGCCTGTACAGGTTGGTCATCAACAAACCAAACCCGTTGCAGTACCCCAGACATGTCGATGGATTAGCCCCTTTCTGCTCCAAGTGTTAACTTTATAGCCTCTTCATAGTTTAGTAATCCTAAATTCAGACTTACTTGTGTGTGTCTGGGGATGTGAGTATGTTAAGTGACAGTATTTCCTTACTACACAGTGAATGTATATAACAGGGTAATGTTTTCTCCTCCCCACCTGTTAAATGAGAACACATGTAAAGTGCCTAGCGCAGTAGACGCTGATGAATGGAGGGTATTATGATTTGGCCAACCTGGAAATCTGAGCCTGTATCACAGTTTCTAAGGAACCTCAAAGGTCTCTGAACAGGATAACTGCTTTGTGCTTTTTGTTTAAAAAACACAACAAAAATAAACCCTCCTAAAAGTCAATTTGTTTCTGCTTTCTAAGCGGTTTAAGTGACTCGTGATATACAGCTTCCTGTTCCTTTGTGCCCTGGAACATTCCTGACATTCCTTGAGCTGCTCCTTTCCCGAAAGGATGCACCTTGAAAGAGTAAGGGCATTAGGGCACAGGTTTTCCTGCCCCTACCCACCATCCTTGTTATCATGTCTCTGGCCTGCCATGGTCATGATCACAAAATGGCAGCCAGTCCTGGTATGACCATGTCTTTAGGATGTAGGAAAATTAGGGGAAATAGAAGCTGAGCTCCCTGTACAAACTTAAAACGTTTTCCCCTTTCTCCTCACCAGCTGCAAGGTAGTGATAATATACTACATTCATTTTAAAGTATTAAGAAATACCATCATTCTTCTCTCCTTGACTGGTCAGTGATCTAATTTGCTGATTGGTATGAATACAGGAAATTTTCAATTACTTACACCAATTGAGATGGAGGGCTAGTATGAATGACTACAAAGTTTGAATTAAAAATTAAAAGAGAGGATAGCTTCTCTTAAAGTCCTTAACTAAAGAAAGTATCAGGGGCCACTAACAAGGATTTACTGAGAAATATTTCTCAATTAAATGGAATAAATCTGTAATACAGGATTTGTATTTATTTCCTTGTTCCTAAAATATAAGTTTTAATACTTAAAATATTCTTCATCCTGTTAAGTATACCTCGCTTGCTCAGTTCTTTCTTATTCTTTTATTCTTAATATTGCAAAGCTGCATTTCAACTTAGACTAATGACGTTACAGTGACTAGGATTTTAGTGTTTCTCTCCATAAAACAGTAGATTTGCAAATCATAAGAGTTGGAGAAAACCATAAGAGTTGGAGAATCTTTCTACTTATATGGTAACTTTTACAATTTCAGTTTTCCAAAGAGGGTGCCATGCTATGGTTACAGCAACTTACAGCAGATAGTTATCTTGATCTGTAAATATGACCCCAAACATTTATACATTTTCATTTGTTCAAAATGTGAAATATAGTTTGCCTAATTATATCATTCTGCCAGATTGTACTATGCCAAAAGAACTTGAACTTGTTCTCATTTGCTACCAGAAAAGATGAGAAAATGTTTAAAATCATGGGGAAAAATGCTAAATACCACTTCCATTTCAAGTGGGGACATGGTTAGGCTAAAAATACATGCATATTGAGTTGCTTAAGCTGATGCAGAAAAACATTTACCTTTGTTTTTTTAACAGAAAAATTTAATTGAAAATTACTTTTCAGTCTTAAAAATTAGGATACATTTTCAATAATTTCAGCCTTTTATGCAGGTCATACCAAATTTTTTTAGAAAAGTACCTATTACTTTTCCTATCCATGGTACTTCATGATCCTGTGTGTAATTCATTTTCAGTGGATGTGAAATAAAAGTAGCTGGTTTTTCCTATGGTTAGGATAAGTGCTAAGATTTGAATTAGGATGTAATAATGAGCAAAGGAGGAGGGAAGGGCACTAACATGAATGAAGTGCCATGGGTGCACCCTTTCTGCAGGGTGACTACCACATGGTATAGCATCTCATTTTCCCAGCACTCCTAGTATGTTGGCCTGTTGTCACCACTTGATAGATGAATAAACTGGAACATAGAGTGCTTAAGTTCCTTGCTCTGGGTCACAACTAACCTAAGATCAAGATGTTATTGAAATCAAGGTGTGCCTGATTACACAGTTCATGTTCTTTGCTTCTTTCTTTCTTTGTGCTGCTGAAATACACCTCCCCCTTGTCTATTACACAGAAGACAGGGACAGTTGTCTTTCAATAGGTATGCCCTGTGCCAATCCCAGACCAGTTGACTCAAAATCCCCTGGTATTTTGAAAACAATTCCAGGAATATGCCCTGAAGTGAAGTATCCTTCCACTTCAGAACAACATCTGCATTGACAACTAAACTGCTTTTATTTTTTAAAGAAAGAATTATTAAACAGTGATTGAAGTAGAAGGGAAGAAATCCGAATGAATAGTTCTCTTTAAATTTATTATTTAATTGTATAACAAGAAGAAAGCTTTCTCGTTTTGGTTCAAATCTTGGAGCCTTCAGATTGGGAATTTTCAGATGTTTTCTTGAAACATGCTTAAGAGACACTTATCTTATGGTTTAGTTTCAAAATGACCTAGCAATTAATTCTTCTCATTTAAGTTCTTTTGGGGTTATTGTATCTCAGATATCTTAGATAAGATTAGGGAAGAAGAATACTTAGAACACTGGAGATAGTTGAGTAATCTTTTGAATAAAACACATAAATTGATTCGACCTGAGAACATAGTGAAAACACCTAATTTCATTTTTCTGGTTGAACATGCTTTTTTTTTTTCTGGCTGCGTTGGGTCTTCGTTGCTGCTGCGCACGGGCTTTCTCTAATTGTGGCAAACGGGGGCTGCTCTTTGTTGTGATGTGCAGGCTTCTCATTGCGGTGGCTTCTCTTGTTGTGGAGCATGGGCTCTAGGGCGTGCAGGCTTCAGTAGTTGTGGCTCGCAGGCTCAGTAGTTGTGGCGCACGGGCTTAGTTGCTCCGCAGCACGTGGGATCTTCCCGGACCAGGGATCAAACTCATGTCCCCTGCATTGGCAGGCAGATTCTTAACCACTGCGCCACCAGCGAAGTCCCCAGGCTTTCTTCTTTAAATCAAAATCTTGTTTTCTTTTCATGTTGGGTTTTTTTTTTTAATAAGCTGATAAATGCTCTGAATTCTCACTAGTCATTACTGATCTTTTGTAAAACTGCTGGTATAAGCATTATAAATCACTTGGCTCATGAGTTTCAGACATTTTTGCTTTATAGTACACTCTTCAGTTTTATGGGTGTTTATTTTTCCGCATAACATAGCAGTATATGCTGCAATTCAGTGATATTGCTCAGCAGTATTAGTGGAATTCAAAATAGAAATCACTTTCCTTTTGACAACTAGTATAATGAATTGGTTGACTATTGCCAAATTTGTGAAGGCAGAAAGATCCTTTCGTAATTTCAAAAATGAATTTGACATTTATGAGTTTTTTGGTACTGTTTCAAATACTGCTCACCAGCTATCTAAAATATATAGTGTAGGATTTATCTTTTCTCTAAGGTGCAGTTATTCTGCATAGGCTAATTTCGAGATTTCTTTGGGTTTTTCAGGAATCTTAAGGTGTGATATTGATACCACCATTTACTTTCAAGGTTACAAACATTAATCTAGCAAGGCATAGGGATTTGGTGCAACATGTGTGTATTAAACACCAACTGTTTTTACTCTATGCATGCTTGTTTCGCAAAGAATTTTAAATATAATACTGTAATCGCGAAATGGACTGTTTTCAAGATTTTCCTTCACCCTATCCTTGAAAGGGGGGAAAGACATCCTTGCTGTGCTGCAAAATGTCTCGTGGTCTCTTAAACAGCATTAACATCTTGTATGTGCTTCTTTACTAAATTCTTTGTTCTGGAATAAACGGAAAATAGGGCTTTCTTTGAAATGACTGGATATTCTGTCACTCTCCTCAAGCCTTCTTTCCTTCTGCTTTATAGTTCCCACAACAGCAGCCAGCACCCCTGACGCCGTTGACAAGTATCTCGAGACACCTGGAGATGAGAATGAACACGCCCATTTCCAGAAAGCCAAAGAGAGGCTCGAGGCCAAGCACCGCGAGAGGATGTCCCAGGTACATGTGACTTTCCATCCTTCAGTCATACAATACTGGGGAAATCTGGATTTGCCTCTGCCTCAGAGTCTCCCCAGGGGCCCTATGGTTGATGAATGCCTAGGGGTGGGTAAGGCTCTTTAATTTTATCCAGATCTTAAAGACATAACATTTTTAATTGTAAATGTTTGCTATAAGGGCACCGATTTGGGGCTTTTTGTATTCTCCTTGAACTTGCCACCTAGGAAAGACACAGGTATAGTAAGTATCGTAAGATTTTATAAGCACAAATTAAGTTGTGTCTACACCTTTCTCGATGGTTTTGTCACTCTGTGTTTAGCGTAGTCCTGTAATGGTGTTGTAAATTAAAATCACTTAAAATGTTCGTTAGCAAAGATGAATATTTTTGTATGGAATACCAAATTATGAAAACTTTGAACCTAACATTTCTTACCGAGTTAATTCATAGGACTGTAGGAGCTTAAAACCAAAGTGAACCATAATGATCATTTTATCTAGTCCCATAAATGACAGATAATGCAGTAAACTTTCAAGCGTTTGGCTTCCCACTCTAGAACAAAGCAGTATAAGTAACACAGAGAGGCATTTGGAACCCAAGCCTTTCTTGTTCCTAGTACAATGCTCTTTTCACTACGTTGTGCTACAAACCCTGTTTTTTTTAATCATGTTCTTTATGAAACAAAAAATTGTTTCCAAAACAACTAATTTACATGTAATAATACCAACTACAATTTAAGTTATGCCTGCTACCAGGTGCTAGATGTTGTATTAGAGATAGATAATACTGAGGGTTTTAGTCCTTTGTCAGATTCAGATTCTTTTTTTTTTTTAAGGTTTTTTTTTTTTTTTTAATGTGGACCATTTTTAAAGTCTTTATTGAATTTGTTACAATACTGCTTCTGTTTTGGTTTTTTGGCCCTGAGGCATGTGGGATCTTAGCTCCCCAACCAGGGATCAAACCCGCACCCACTGCATTGGAAGACGAAGTCTTAACCACTGGACCGCCAGGGAAGTTCCCTTTCTCAGATTCTTTACTCATTCATTCAGTCATTCAACAAATACGTATTTATCACTTACTTGCCAATCACTGTTCCAACTCATAGTCTATACCCTGAAGAGTGAACATGAAGAAATAATAGGAAAAGTCAGATTTAAGGAAACATAAATGAGTGAATGAAGAAAGAAAAATAGGGTTTTTCTTTAGGAAAGATACACACAATATGTAATCACTGTTAAGAAGGAATAGGACGACCATCAGCTGCCGTACTTATTGCCACTGAAAAGACATCTTTTAAACTTAAATCCTGTCTCACTACTTGTTTCTGAAGCTCTCAGAACCTTGTTATTGCCCACAAAATCCATTTGTGGGACAATGAAGGCCCCAAAAAGAAAAATAACAAAATAAACACTGAACGCTCAGCTTGGCATTTCCAGTGCCTTCCCCCGCACCCAACCTCCTGCACCCCAAATCCAGTCATCTTACTTCCTCTCCCACCTCAACTGCTACCATTGTCATGTGGGCAGCCTTAAACCACTCTGCTCAACGTATGCTAAACTCATCACGGACTCTCTTTGCTCTCAGCATTGATCTCTGGAAAGGTGTCCCACTCTTCTTCACGCTGGCACATCTCAGCCATTCCTTACACTCACGTAGTCCTCAGAGTGAGACAAGCAGTCATTGCTCTTTTGCATTTAACTAAATATTTGCTCACCAGTTTTGTTCCTCCAGCTGGATTGTAAACGTTTAGTCCCTATACATTTATATAAGTACCTTCCTAACCTTGCATTTCTATCTTGAACCCACTTAGTCATTATTTTTTCTAAAAAATACAGATTCTGAATTTTTTCCAGTATTTATTGGTCATTTTGAGCCTGTTAATAGCACTGATTTCAAATACTCTTTCAGATATTATAGATCTCTCCTAGAATAGTAACTTTATTTTAGCACACCTATTTAAGCCATGACTTAGTTCATATATGTTTTGATGGACTTTCTTCATCTTTTAGATACTACCTATATCTGAGATAATTTAAAGAATGTTATCCTGGAGCAGAGAATGTTGTCTCTTAGATTCCAGTGATCATAGGAGTATGAGATGCTTGAGATCAACATTTATCATCATAATCTATGATACTGAATTCTGGAGACTGTTTGACTTTGAACTTGCCTGCCTCTTAAATCTCTCTGTATTAGTTGTCATTTTCTCTGCATGAAACAGCAAAGTCTTTGAAGATCCATTAATCCGGATGATACTGATACTTTCGTGCATGCAGTGGTAAATTGCTTTATAAGACTACATGGCGCCACTGTGAAGTCTAGATCCTGAGAATTTTTAGTTTAAAAAATTTCATCTTTTAAAATGATTTTTATTACAGTTTTTGTTATTATTTGTTTTCTTACAATGCAGAGAATTTGGGGGCTTTTGTTGTTGCTGGGGCTCATGATAACTCTGAACTTACAGATTTCTGTTGTTCTATGTTATGAATAGTATCTAGCAAATATAAGAAGGCACACGATCATTTATTCCATATGATTTTAACAGTTTTACTATATCCTTAAAGTAAGGTTCTTCAAAATGGAAGTTGACCTTTCTCTACATTTATTATTTTTATGATAGAAGCATCAACATCTTAGGAACGGCCTTTTCTCCTGTCCCCAAATATAAATAAACTTAGCTCACCTGTTGGATTTGCCATTTTATAATGGCTAATTGGGCCACAGGGGACAAAAGCATGGTCTTTAGAGCCACAAAGATCTCGGTTTATATCCTTCCTTCTCCATTTTTTTCCTGCATAACTTTGAGCAGGTAACTTAACCTGATCCATAAAAATGGGGATGGCCAAGGCTAATCTCATGTGAGAAATCAATTAAACGAGAGAGATTTTGGAAAGCTCTTAACGCTGGATCTGGTATTTAGCAGGTCAGGAGTGATGCACTCTATTATCAGTGGACCTCAGTGGAAGCCACTGTTCAAAGGGAGATGTTGAGCCCACGGTGTGTGTTTATCTTTGAGTAAGTAGGCCTAGTGTGATGGTGTCGGTGAATTGTTTTATTTGGAAGGATGGAGGATATTATTAAATTGCTCTGAAAATCAAAATTTTATTTCATTTCTATAAGAATGCTTATTTTCAATGCATTAGCTAAATAAATCTCCTTAATTATTCCATGGATTCCCCTGCTCAAAGCTGAAAGTTCTGAATATACAAAGGAAGATGGTAAAGATTTAAATGTAATGCAGGAAATCAGTTTTTCACATTCCAATTAGACATCTGACTTCTCTCTCAAACTAATTTTGAGATTCCTTACCTGAAGAATTTGTGGTAGAATACCGCCACTATGAACATTTTCGAAGCAGGAAATTCAAATATTTTTATTTCAAGGCTTATCTCATCTGTAAAGCAAAAGTAGTCTTCAGTAGCCCCCATCTCAAAGGTGGTCTTCATTAACTCTTGGACCCACCAAAGCATCTGGGGCAATATGTTTCTTTTCCTTCTATATTCTGTTCTTGTTCATAGCAGCTGCACATTTTCCCCAATTTTGCTGTGAATGTGTTAGGTTATTTCATATATGCTCTTCACTTGTAACAGAGAATTCATTCCATTCTTTTTTCTCCATAATTTCATGTGAACAACATGGGGAAGCTTGTCTTGTACTTTATACAATGGATCGATGCTAACTGACAATGAAGTATCTAATTAAAAACTGACATGATGATGTGATGTGATATTCTCACAGAACTTCTCTGTCAGTAGTTACTTATGCCAAGCTTCAAGGATGTCTGAAAAAAATCAATTCCTTAGGAATAAATACCTGTAAATAACAGGCTCTTATAATACAGAAATCAGGGTTTCTTGTGCTTTGTATGTCTACAAAGTATGCAAGTACACAGCTGTCAACAGACCATTATTTTGCTTACTGGATCTTTATATTCTTTATATTACCTTGCTCAGGTATGCTTTACACTTAAAAAAAAACTACTTGATCATGAGTAGTACACTTGAAAAGGAAAAGGAAGCTGTAAGTGGTAAGAATCAAATATCGTTTCCTTTCAGCAGCATCCACAGCTGCAGACTTTTCCTCTTTGCATTCAGATCAGTGAGTGAACTTCTCTCAGAGAAATCCTGAGTGAACATCATGGATGAGAAGAGGAAGTCTTATTTTCCTACAAAACAGATTAGCCTGGTTACCAAATTAGTGTTACTTACCAAGAATACTTTTTGCTACATTCAGAACATTATAATGTGTACTGTCTTGGAATTTCTGGAGGAATTTAGAGTATTCTTTGCTGTTCGTGAGGCAAGTTGGCAAGCAAAATGTTCTAATTGCCCATCAGTTCTTCAGTGGGGTGGATCTTAGGATTTCTGACAACTGAAATCTTCTTTTAGTTCCTCTATTATATACTTCTTTGTACTGTGCTCATGGCATGTGTACACATGCATAAAGTTTTATATATGCTTTTTCCCCCTTCGTACTGTTTGAATGTTTATAACTTGCTTTCACAAAAGACTAAAACCAACGTGTTCAATTTAATGTTGGAAGACCTTGTACTGGTAATATATGCCTTTTATGAATCGTTGACATTTGTGCACATCAAATAAAACGACTTTCAGCTATTTCTGAAAGTAATAGAAAAGAAAAAAGACCAACTTTGTTTCAAAGGGCCATATAAAGGTGAACATTTATGTTTACTGTACTGCTGTGATAGATTATATACATCTTAGTGGGAGGTCAAATATTATGGAGCTAGGAATGGAACGTGATCATTTTTTTCATGTTTAAAGTGTCAAATGTAGAAGAGAAAAAAAAACAGTGATCTAGCTCATTAAATCTATATTTGAAAAAAGAACTGATGGTTTTAAATGATTTCCTCCTTTTGTAGGTCATGAGAGAGTGGGAAGAGGCAGAACGTCAAGCAAAGAACTTGCCTAAAGCTGATAAGAAAGCAGTGATCCAGGTAAACCCTGAGTCCATCCTCCACCAGGCATCATAGCCTTGTTGATGTAGTGCCTGCACCTTTGCAAGCATCTGCTGGAACCTCATGCACGATTGTTCATATTTCCCTCAACTTGGACTACTGCTAATCATTGTCTAATAATTCAGTTGCTTAAACCCTGCCTTACTTTTGCTCCCAATTGGCTCATTATAATTCATTTCTTTAAAACTCATACTGTTACTTAAAGTCTAACTTGTATCAATAATACATCTTTCTGGTTGCCATAATCTTCTGCTACTTCTTCCCCGTGGCAAATATACATGATAATTTGAATTTTTGACTGGAACCCCTCTCAGAATTACCTTCAGTAAACCATGAGGTTATCATGATCATTTTCTTAAAGTTCTTTGAGTAAGAGAGGACTTTCATAAATATGCATGTAATTTAGAGTTTCAAGAATATATACATTTATTCTACCTTACGGTTAGTCAAATCAGTTTTCAGTGACCATGTAAAATAATGATTTACATTGAGAAATTAGGTCTGGGGATGAAAAGCAGGGAAATGGAGGGGAACCCATAAGACATGCTGAATTAGTCAAAATGTTGGAATGACTGAAGTCTTTGAATAAAACAAAGTATGATATCCCTTTTAAAAGACTTGAATTTGCTGCCCCATCCTATTTGTCTGGTTCCCGATTGTCACGTGCCTGTGTTTGTGACGGCAGCATTTCCAGGAAAAGGTGGAGTCTCTGGAGCAGGAAGCAGCCAACGAGAGGCAGCAGTTGGTGGAGACGCACATGGCCAGAGTGGAAGCCATGCTCAACGACCGCCGCCGCCTGGCCCTGGAGAATTACATCACCGCTCTGCAGGCTGTGCCCCCTCGGGTAGGCTTCCCTTCACAGCTCAGGGCACAGCAGCCAGTAGGCATGGGGACACTGGGGACTGAAGGCCCTAAGAAAGAAATTGGGAGAAGTTTCTAAGAGCACCGTTATTCACAGGTTCAACCTCAGTCTGTTTTATCTTGAAGGTTAAAGGGTCACAGGGCAGCTGCCTCCATAGGACCATCTCTGCACAGTAGACACACCTTTCCACCGAGGAGTCAGACAGGCTTCCCGGGCACTCACAGTGCAAGACCTGATTTGAGTTGATATCCCTGGATGGTGACAGTTCATGGTATAGTTGAAGTCAGGGAACCACAAGAGCTGGAAGGAATGTAGACGTAACCTAGCCCAGCCCCCTTATGATGTAAATGAGATCTTTAAAAGCTGAGATTTGGCTGGGTTATAAGGATTTTTAGTGGAATAATAGGAACTAGAACTGAAATTTCCTGCTGAGAGCAGCAGCCATATTCTCTGGGGATAGGAGCCCTATTTGGTCATGACGTCCACAGCAAAGGGGTTTATTTGTGGTATTCAGGGATAAATGCCCAGAAAGGGTTACCAAGCACTGCAAGCATAGGCTTCATGGGAGAGCTTACTTTGGATGTAACGAACATTCTGAGCATGAGTGTGTGTACATCATGTCAGCTTGTTCTATCCATTACTGAGTGAGGAATACTGAAATCTCCAACTTTAATTGTGGATTGGACTCTTTCTCATGTGATACCCTCAGGTTTTGCCTTGTGTATTTTGAGGCTCTGTTCTTAGGTGCATAAACATTCAGTGTTGTTATGTCCTCTCTACCCCCCTTATCATTATCAAATGTCCTTCTTTATCCGTAGTAATATGTTTTGCTCTAAAATTACTGTGTCTGATATTAATTAAGCTACTCTAGCTTTCTTTTAATGTATCATAGTGTATCATTTTTCCATCCTTGTGTTTTTGTTTAACCTATTTGTTTATATTTGAAGTACATTTCTTGTAGGCAGCATATACTTGGGTCTTGCCCTTTAATTAAGAAGATCATTTAATGAAGTTATTGATATGATTATGCCTAAATCCATCATCATGCTATTTGTTTTCTAGTTGTCCCATCTGTTCCTTGTTCCCCCTTTTTTTTTTGCTACCTTTTGGATTAATTGAATATATTTTATGATTCTATTTTGTGTCCTTTCTTGCCTTTTACCTTTAACTCTTTATTAATTATTTTAGTGTTTGCTTTAGTGTTTGTAGAAAACATCTTTAACTTTTCACAATGGTATTATACCAGTACAAATGATGTTATACCACTTCCCTTATATTACAAGAACCTTACAATAAGGTACTCCCATTTCCCGTTTCCTACTCTTTGGGCTGTTGTTGTCGTACTTTTTCCATACTACATTATTGTTATTTTTTAAACAGTCAATTATCTTTTAAAGAGTTAAATAATAAGAAAAATATTTATTTACCTATATAGTTACCATTTCTGGTGTTCTTTGTTCCTTGTGTATGTCCATCTGGAATCATTTTTCTTCTACCCAGAGGACTTCCTTTAAAATTTATTTTAATGCATTTAGATTTGTAAAGAATTCTTTTTGCTTGGGTATGCCTGACAATATCCTTATTTCACCTCTCCTTTAAAAGACATTTTTACTGGGATAGAATTCTGGGTTGAAGTTTTTCATCAATTGCCTTAATGTTGATGCTCCATTGTCTTCTTATTTGCATTGTTTGCAACAAGAATACTTACATCATCCTTTACTTTATGTCTCTGTAAATAATGTATCTTTTTTTATCTGATTGCTTTTAGGGATTTTTCCTTTATCACTAGTTTTGAGCAATTTGATTATGATGTGTCCTGGTATATTTCAACCTGCCATTAACCCCCTCTGGCTAGTTTTCATATCATACATTATAGTTTTCATGTCTAGAATTTTAATCTGGATTTTTGTGTGTTTGTTTCATATTTTCCATATCTTTACTTAATTTTTGAACCTTTGGAATTTTTTTATTGGCTTTCTGGCATTGTGAAGTTCACCTTGTTGAGTGCTGGGTATTTTTGGATACCTATGACTATTCCTGAGCTTTGTTCTGTAATGCAGTAAATTACTTGGAAACAGAGTAGTTATCAACCTGTGGCTAGTGATTCCTCAATCCTGAAGCAAGACCCTTCTGAGTAATCTACCACGAATGTTGAGTTTTTCCATCTAGATGATGGAAACAAGTACTATTTCTGACCCTGTGTGAACACCAGACACTGTTACCTCTAATCCTTTTGGGAGATTTTTTTCCCATGGCCTCATGTTTCTTTCATGTGCGTGCATTGATCATTAGTCAGCTGCATTCTCATAGGGCATCATCTCCAGGTTCTCTCTCTGAGCAACTCCTTCCTCTCCAGTATTTTTTCCTGTGACTGCCAGCCACCTCCGTCTCTTTAGACTCTCACCCCATATCTTCAGCTCTCTGGAATCTCCCAGGCTCTGCCTGGGTTCCCACGCCTGGAGCCACAGCCTGGAAACTCAAGGCAGTAAGCTTGGGCAATTGTAGAGCTCACAATATTTGTTTCTTATTTCTCAGTGGTCTCTGTCCTTCACCTGGTGTCTAATATCTTACAGAAATATAGTCCTATATAGTTTGTCCATTTTTTGGTTGTTACTGGCAGCAGGGTAAATCTAGTTTCCACTACTTATCTTGGCTGGAAGTGGCAGTCTGTGTGTACACTATGTAACTAAACCAAAAAACCACCCACTTGCACTGATTCTCCTCATCATTTTGATTTTTCTTTCTGTACTAAGGTTCAGTGCAGAAAGCTCTGAGGAACCATAAGAGAGCTCTGGTACGCTTCCAGATAGCAAAATAGTATTGACCCTGTTTTACCAATGACGTCACTGAGACTGAGTGGCTAGTTCAGGGTGACACCACTAGTAATGGACAGGGTAGAGCTGTGAGTCACAGGTGACCACTGCAGGGCCTCCTACCAGACCAGGCTTCCTCTCGGAACAGAAAGCTTTTGAAAAAGAATATTCACATTAGCATTTTCATTTTCTCTTCAGAAAAAAATCTGTCCTGGCACTGTTCAGTAAAATTATGTTTATGTATCTGGAGAATGAGTTCGTTGGTTACTCTCTTTTTTTTAACAGGACTTTATTTTGGGGTGCGGGGCCATCAGCATCATTTGCCAGAGCAAGGCAGGGTGGTGGGTGTTGAGACCAGAATCTTAATAGCTGACATTTAGTGAAGCGTTCCAGCTAAAGGTCCGATTTCTGAAGTAAGATCTTTGCTAAATGGTCATTGATAGAGCTAAAAGTAAGATGAGGACTGAATGGAGTCTTCAACAAATGCACATTTCAGATCTTTCAGTTCAGTCCCATCAGCCATCACAGGAAAGACAGTGACAAGAATAATGTTTGCCAAAGCTTCTTGTGTTATCAAAGGAGATAATTTCAGATTTGGTCATAATCATGCTTGCCCTGAGTCAGTTGATCACTCCGTGTAGAATTAGACAACATGTTTATTTGAAATAAAAATTAAAAATTGGATTATGAAGAACTATTTTACTGTCAAAAAATCAGATTGTTGTTGATTGATCCAAGGATTCATGTTGAATTCTTACCTAGAAATGCATAAAACTCTCCCATCTAATAAAAACTGGGACTGGGTAGTTACAGGCATGCAACCTTGGCATTACCTGCCATTTTTGTTAAGTTATTGTCTTTGTCTGTGGGTTTTATTTGAATTTTAATGTATAGCTTGACATGGCACTTAGCTCCACACTTTGGAAAATGCGAGAAAATTCTAAATCCCTTCTTGAGGGCTTTTATATATTGCTGTTGAAAGACATAAATCAGAAGCTTGCCAGTAACTCTCTGAGAAAGGTCATGTCTTGTATTGGACCCATAAATAAGTATTTCTGAAATCTCCCTCATACTTACACAGTGCCTGGAAAATACAAAATATCTACTCAATGTTAGCTGAATATAAGAAAATGAATTAGTCAAGTGTTTTTTCTGTAGATTCTGTAGCTGATAATCACGTCAGAATAACTATCCCCTTAACCCTGACCACTTTTGCCAGATAGTCCCTAACTTCACAAACAGGAATCTGGAGCAACATGGATTGTTTATACAGTCTCTTTGAAGCTTAGGTTTAATCCATGCTTTCATTTTTTTTTTAAACCCAAGCTTGGAAGTATGACGTAATGATGTTTTTGTGCAGCTGGAATTCCTTGCTCTACCACGAATTTCATTTGTGAGTCCCTGTGTCTGTGTGTGCTTTATGTTCCAAATTTCCTTTTTGATTAATTACATTCCTACTGGCTGATACACTGAATGGCCAACCTAGAAGTGCATTGTTTGAATCATATTTAGAATTTTTATATACATATATACTTCACATATGACAGTTGTTAAAACAGTCTCTCCATGTCTGTCCATCCTCTTTCCCCCTCTCCCAACCCCCAGGAATAAAAAAATTAGAATGCAGTTGTGTCTTTGCACTAGGATGAACTCTTAATCTGTAGAGGGCTAGTAACTCTTCTAAGGACCAGCTCTTCAAATTTTTCACTTCTCTAGAAGTTTCCTTGGAAAAATAAAGGAGTTACGCTTTTTTCTCCAGAAAAGTTAAAGTCTTCTCCAAAGTGGCATCACACATGGTTAAACTTCTATCACCCTTGGAGGCCTTTAAACTACTAAACATAAGTACTGCTTTAAACTAAATTATCATCACAAAACACAGGACTTTGGCTTCTTACTTTCACAGAGCTCAAATTGATGCAACTCATGAAATAATGAGTTAAATACTATCTGAGCTTTCCCTCCTGTAACTGGCAGGGTCTACTTCATAGATGGAGAAAAGATTATGATATTGCCTGACTGTTCAACATTCTCTGTAATCTGAAGAGAAACTAGACTTAAGTGGGATCCCATATAGATAAACCAAAGGCTGCATAGGAATTTCTGTTTACAATAAACTTTCCATTGTAGGCTTAGGTCTGGAAAAACTTAGGAGCTGGAGTAAGAACTGAAATGTTTTAAAGATAAGAGACAAAAAGCCAAAGCTTTCTATGTAATTCTTGGATTTTTGGTGTCTTTACAGATGCTCAGTCTAAATCTCCATTAGACAACATCCTAATTATTATCCTGACTTCAACAACTTTTAAGAATTTTCTATGTGAAAGAAAGAATTAAGAAACATTTTCATGTATGTCTGTGTGTCTGTGTGCCAGTAGTGTTGTTTTGGTTTTTTTCCAGTGTCTCATGAGATATCCTATCCATACTAAATTTGGATACTAAATACTGCATTGCAGCCATCTTATCCATACTAAAATTAATTTCATGCTTGTATCTGATGCTTCACACTCAGACTCTCAACATTTAATTGAGCAAAAAAATTGGGGGGCAGTTTCTTTAGCACCTGCACTCTTTCCTTTCTCATTTCTTTTCTTTTTTTTTTCTCTAATTGAAGTATAGTTGACTTACAGTATTATATTAGGTTAAGGTGTAAAACATAGTGATTCTATATTTTTATAGATTGCATACCATACAAAATTATTATATAATATTATTGACTATATTCCCCATGCTGTACATTACATCCCTGTGACATGTTTGTTTTACAAATAGAGGTTTCTACCTCTTAATCCCCTTCACCAATTTCACCCATTATTCCCCTCTTCCCCTGCTGGTGACCATCAGTTTGTTCTCTGTATCTGTGAGTCTGTTTCTGTTTTTTTATATTTGTTCATTTGTTTTATTTTTTGGATTCCCCATATAAGTGAAAACATACAGTATTTGTCTTTGTCTGATTTATTTCACTAATTATAATACTCTCCAGATTCATCCATGCTATTGCAAGTGTATACCACATCTTCTTTACACATTCATCTGGCAGTTGGCACTTAGGTTGCTTCTATATCTTGGCTATTGTAAATAAACCTGCTATGAACATTGGGGTGCATACATCTTTCCAAATTAGTGTCTTCATTCTCTTTGGGTAAATACCAAGGAATGGAATTGCTAGATTGTATGGTAGTTCTATTTTTAATTTTTTGAGGAATTTCCATGCTGCTTTCCATAATAGCTCTACCAATTTACACTCCCACCAACAGTATACTAGATTAGCTCAGCCAAATGTTAAATTTTCTTGAGATTCCTGAAAGTGTCTTCATACAATTCTTTAGTAGAATGATTTGTGAGATTTACCATTAAGGAGCACGGTTTTTTCCCTAAATTGAGATTTTGCTCACTGCGGTTAGGTGTATTTTAACAGCAGGGCAATACGTGTTCAATAAAAAGTAGCAATCATTGGAGAAAATAAAGGACAGCAATTAGTTGGTATGCCGTGGCAGGCAAACTAGTGACAGCATGAGGAGGTACCAACTAAATCAGTCTTTAGCCAACATGAATGTTGGTGTAACTATATGTTTTATAACGTAAACAGAAACTGAGGTGCTAAACTTGACTGTTTTCATTTTTATATAATTGCTAACTGCCCTTCTCCCCGCAGTTCTTCATTTTCTGCTAATCACTTTTGGTTGCAAAAGAAATAGGAAGCATTGATAGAATATATGTAGATAATATATATCTCCAAGGTAAATATACTGCATCTACACCTCAATATAATGGATGGTAAATAAATTAAAAATTATTTGCTGACATCTTAATATGTGAAGGCACTGAGGGAGATGAGTACTAAGAAGTTTCAAACATCCTACCCTCAAGTTTTTTGGGTTTTTAAAATTTATTTATTTTATTTGTTTTTGGCTGCCTTGGATCTTCATTGCTGCGCGTGGGCTTTCTCTAGTTGTGGTGAGCAGGGGCTACTCTTCGTTGCGGTGCGTGGGCTCTCATTGAGGTGGCTTCTCCTGTTGCAGAGCATGGGCTCTAGGCACATGGGCTTCAGTAGTTGTGGCACACCCACTCAGTAGTTGTGGCTCACAGGCTCTAGAGCGCAGGCTCAGTAGTTGTGGTGCACAGGCTTAGTTGCTCCGCGGCATGTGGGATCTTCCCAGACCAGGGCTTGAAGCCGTGTCCCCTGCATTGGCAGGCGGATTCTTAACCACTGCGCCGCCAGGGAAGCCCTCAAGTTTTGAATATAATCAAAATTTTGTAAAGCTGATCAGAATGTACTTAAAAGACTACTGGCTTGAAAATCATCTTTGAGAAATATAATTATCCTGTACCTTATATATTTATTATTCATTCATTCATCATTCATTTATTTTTAGTTGAGGTTTGTAAAAATTGGTGAGCACAAGGGGACTTGTTAACTTGAGAGCTTTTAAGGACAGACCCCGTATCAAATGGTGGGTGGAAAGACAAATGGGAGAATTCGCATTTATTAAACAAAGTCCTATAAACTATGCTGTGTGGTTTGCATGCTATTCCGGAAAAGCTTCTCAGTATTACCTCTTACCTTGCTTTGAATCTTTACCAAGCTGAATAGACAGATCTTACTAAAGACCAGCAGGAAGTGTGTAACGAGAGACACTAGTGTTTTCTGTTTTTAATTGAATTAAGTTAAATAGAAAATTAAGACGTATGTAGGCAAGGCATCGGCTTGAAAGCTGTCCTGTGCCTCTGAGACCCTATTCCTCACCCAGATTCCCTCCACAGCAGAGCCCCACTTAGTCACTGTCTTCAAAGTCGAAATAGCTCTTCATCTGATGCTGTCAAACATACAGCACTGGGATGTCATATTTTGTTCTAGCAGAGGTTGCACATACATATTTATATGTCAATATCTATTTTCATTCATTCTTGAAAATGAAAACCCATTATGAAAACATATTTTTTTTTTTAGACAAATGCATAACACATTATTTAATAATCCAGTGGTTACTTAACTGTCTGGCATTACAGATATCTGCCCTACAGAACAGATAGCAACAAGGGATCTTCCCCCTAGAAACGTATGTGTGTGCACACAAAATTACATGTAGGTTTCAAGGAGTTCACTCATTTTGTGCAGCTCGTCCACAGATCAGTTTAAAGATCCTAGGTTATATTTGTGTAGGGTAGCAAAATTTGCCACCCCAAAAATGTGTCTCTTTGGCATGAGGATTAATTTAGGCTGATTATTTTTAAGGCCCCAAAGACTCAGGAAGAACCTTTGACCTTCCTTCCCCCTAACTGCCTAAAAGAATGTAGACAGAGGACCTGTTCCAGGGAAGGAGCTGTCACCATAGATCACTATAGTATGAGCTAGGTGTGTAGACAGGGAGGAAAATCTGTTAAAGTTCTTCTCTATGTCCCATTGTCTCTGCAAGGCCCAGCAGACGTTTGTTTACCAAACATTTGATTTTTTTCCCTTTCCATGTCAATTGCCTTCCTCCCCTTTGAAGTCCCAACCCACTGCCCCCAACATCCTCTTTTGTCTTTAGCTGAAGATGGTATTTAAGGTGAGGGTTTCAGCCGTTTTGGTGAGTTACTCAATTTTCCTGGGTCTCTCCCATGTTATTCAACTTTCGTTTGATTTTTCTCCTCTTAATCTGTATCATGTCAATTTAATTCTTAAACCAGTCAGAAGGCTAGAGGAAAATTTCTTCTTTCCCGGCATAAGCTTTATCTTGAATTTCCTTATATTGTTTCTAGTAGGTCAAGGCACTGTGGTTAGGTAGAGTATGAGAAGAGAGTGAAATTGAAAGAAATATAAATGTGCATATCTTTGAACATGGTATAGCCACTTAGGGGATTTGTGAAGCAAAAAATGCCAAAATCTAAGTATGAATATACAAAATTGAAGCATATTGTAATTCTCTCTTAAGAAGTCAAGAGTATGGCATGGTTGGCATTTGTCAGATGATCAGACCATTTGACAAATCTTTCTGAAGGTCTGTGGTATCTTAAAACATCTTTTGTTTACGATTTCTTCCTCAACTCTGTGGACTTTGCCGTCTGGGTTGCGTTAATAATCCTGTTCATCACTGAGGGCTTCAGCATGTTTCACTGTGTGACTAAACGAGAGTTGAAGACATACAAGTCCAAACACTTTCTGGCACTTCTTTGCTCGCAGGTCAGCAGATCCAAGCTCTGTATCCAATGGATGCTAAGCTGGTCCAAAAGCATAAATCATGGGGTTTGGGCCAGATCCTAAATTTCAGTTGTGTATGCTGTCTTCACTAATGTATAGCTGGGGTCTGTGTAACTGAAGGAAGAAACGTTTCCTCTGCACTTAGTACTCTGATACCAAATATGTGTGGGGTTTTCCCTCACATAAAATAATTCTGACACTAACTACCTGTAGTTAGCATAGATCGCCACGGGTTAAGGTTTCAGTCCCACAAGGCTGCCTCACTTCAGAAGCCAGTCGCAAAATCCTAGATTTTCACCTTGTATTTCTGATGAACCAGCTGTAAATCAGGGGTCCCCATGACCTGCTCCTCAGGTTTGATAATTCACTAGAACAACTCAGAGAATAAGTGCTTTATTTACTGTTAGCAATGTATTATAAAGGATAGAACTCAGTAAGAGCCAGATGGAAAAGACTGTAGGGCACGGTATGGGGGAAGGGGTGTGCAGCTTGCATGCCCTCTCCAGCCATGGTACCCTTCTGGCATCCCAATGTGTTCCCCAGCTGGAAAGCTCTCTCAATTCCATTGCTTAGGGGTTTTCTTGGGCAGGTTCCATTAAGTAGCCATGAATGATTAAATCATTGGCTATTGGTGATTCAACTCAGTCTCCAGCCCCTCTCCCTTCCCTGGAGATCAGAAAACGGGGCTGAAAGCGCCAACCCTCTAATCATTCGGTTCGTTCTCTTGTGTCTGGAACCAAGGACCTAAGACCAAATATTATGACAAAAGATGCTCCTGCCACCAAATTTTATAAGAGTTTTAGGAGCTCTGTGTCAGGAACTGGGGGCAGAGACCAAACATGTATTTCTTATGTCACGGTAACCAAAATAAATTATTGCTGAGAACTAGCAAAATATCCCAGAAACAAACTAAAACCTACCAGATTTGACAAACTGTCCAAAGGTCCGTAATTTGTGAGCGACAGGATTAAAACCACCCTTATTTTCCATATTTTATAGTACAGTATAAACACCTATTTTTTTTTTTAAAGTGGGAATTATTTATTTATTTATTTTTGGCTGTGTTGGGTCTTCGTTTCTGTGCGAGGGCTTTCTCTAGTTGTGGCAAGCGGGGGCCACTCTTCATCGCGGTGCGCGGGCCTCTCACTGTCGCGGCCTCTCTTGTTGCGGAGCACAGGCTCCAGACGCGCAGGCTCAGTAGTTGTGGCTCACGGGCCCAGTTGCTCCGCAGCATGTGGGATCTTCCCAGACCAGGGCTCGAACCCGTGTCCCCTGCATTGGCAGGCAGATTCTCAACCACTGCGCCACCAGGGAAGTCCTAAACACCTATTTTTAATTCCCAAGTTTGCCATCTTATAACTTGGAACAAGTGACTTAATGAGAAGGATTCTTCCTCCTCTATTTGCAGATTGGGGTTAATCATTCTACTTTTTTTGTAATTAACATTGTCTAGCTTTTTGTTAGCCATGATTAGAAAAACAAAAGGATTAATCGAAGGTTGAGATGAGACTGTGAAGTAGCAAGATATCTTCCTCCCTAAGAAGAGAACGATTGTTAGGACAGACGATGTGGAGGCTTTGGTGCCTTGTCCCTATTAGGAAGTCGTCTGCCTCCTTGTGGAGGAGGGATGGGATGGGAGATGGCTTTGCCTGTGTACTGCTGTGCTGTGTTACAGCACAAGCCAGAGCCAAATAGTAATCTGGATATGCTGGGAAGGGATGTGTCTAATGCCTCCATATTACCAAAACTGAGGAACACTGAATGGAGCCGGGCATGAGAATCTACTCCCATGTCCTCTGTGGCTTCTTCAAGACTTCTATGTTCAACCTGACATAGAATTGTCATTTGCCTTCTTACACTCATGTTAAACTATTACAAAAATCATTTATGTGCTCTTCTGAAGAAAGGAATATGCATGAATTTTGCAGTGGACTTTAAAAATTTAGCTCAACTCCTAGCTTTGTGATCAAACCTTTGTGATCAAAGGTTCCCATGGAAGCTTCCCCAAATGGTTTTTTTTTTTCAGATTTTTCTTGCCACAGTGAGAGTGCATGTGAAATGCTGAGGAGGGTCTACCGTGGCAAAATAAACTCATCCAAGAGACCATCTCAAGCCGAAAGAGGTTTAACTCTCATAAGGGAGTTTTTTAAACCTGCACACAGAGATTTTGTACATTGTACATTTATGTGCTCAAGATATCTCAGAATCCAAGATGTAGAACTGTGAAAATAATGGCCCTGAACCTACTTATGAAAACAGGAGACAATTGCATTTTCTTGGTAGGTGATTAACTTCCCCAGTCACAGGGTTGGAAACCACTAGGGTGCAATTTAATGCTTCAGGAAAGGGTTTTCTGAATATGTCCCTTGTGAACTAGAAAGGTTAGGGTGCTTTCCCATAAAGTGACTCATTTACTTCCTTCTTCTTGACAAGATTATGCTTAGGGCTTTTAAAGGCTCTTGACAGATCATTCCCTCCCATCAGGAGATGGTTTCAGGCACAAGTGTCTGTTATGATAAGATGCCAGATTTCTACATCAAGCATAACGCTGCAAAGAGGCACAGTGGAGCTGAACAATCATGTTTTAATATACCATAGTTCCAAGTGAACTGTGGAATAGAAAGCTACCCACTCAGACGTGATTGGCATTGAGTCAGTCAAATGTGTCTGATTGATCCAAAGTCCATGGACACCAAATTTATGAAATTGCATAAAAGGACCAAGTGAAAAAGACAATACATCTGAGAAGTGGGAACATTAATTTCTTAAAGTTACCTATTAGAGGGAAAGGCTGTGAAATTTCTTTCATAATTCCATGCATCAGCCTGACATCAAAACCCAAGCCACAAGAAGACAAACTATAACATCTTTTGAAATTAAGGATATGAATCTTGTGGACACTGGGGTTTGAACATTCTGTAGAGCCTATGAAATATTTTCTGGGAAGAGTTCCCCATTAAAACAGCTCCCTAAAGGACCCCAACACACTGGGTGGATAGACCAATATGTACCAAAAAATTGGGAATGCATCTCTTCTTGGTTGAGAGATGGTTATTTTCAACTCAGATGCCATGAAGGATGTATTTTGCCACTGGAACTACTTGTGCAAGTTATATTTAGCTCTAGGTTATTCATTAATTTAATTAACATTTTTTGACAACCAAATTATGCCAGGAACTGAGCCAGGAGCTAGCGATATGTTACACTCTTGTTCCAAGAGAGGGAAATGGTTAATGTTCCAAAATGTAAATCTTCTATTTTCATGTTAAGTATAATACATTTTAGAAGGGCCTACTCTTAATCCTTTACGAAATTTCTTTTTGAAATGATTTTTTTTTAATGCAGTGTGATTGTGAAGTGAATTTAATGTGTACTGAAAAGTGCTACATCTGATGCAAATAGGTACTTCGTAATTATGGGCTAAACACTCAGAAACAATAATGACAATAAAAAAAGGATTGGATATAATTAGTCCCCCTGGGGCAGATCTTTTCCTTTTATTATCTCTGTTCTTTGCTATAAATTTTAATAATAAGATTAGCCATTCAATGGCAATATAACCAGATTTCAGTATTAATGCATAGAATATTGTGAAATGAGGGGAATTTGGCAGAAAAACATGTTATTACTAGTTACAGAAGATGTTAAAGACTTGAGAAAGGTTGAAATTATATGCGTAGAGGTTAAAATGTTTCCTAATCTCTGCTTACCATCAATATCCCTACAATGAGCCACTGAATTCTTAAGCTTGTTTTTCTAATCACCTGAATAATCCTGTCTTAAATGTAAAGATCATGACGATAGAATAGCAGTTACTTTAAGAGAATATATTTCTATAGAGATACCAGGTATTTTTTCCTATCATTTCTATATGAATGTTCTGAGTTTTTAATGAAAATTTTAAGAAATTCATCTTTGTTCTAACATAATGAAATAAAATTCCCGAAACAATGGAGGTTCCCTGTTACTCTGTGATACGTGAAATAGCTCTAGAAATAGTTTTAAGCCTTAGAAATTCTGCGTTCTGGCTAAAAATTGTAAAGGCAGTTATTTCTGTATTTGAATGAAACACGCATGAATCACATGCCAAAGGCAGAACTCTTTTTTTTTTTTTAAACTAAAGCAAATGAATATACAAAAGTACAAAGGAACGTTATTGATTTTTCTTTCTTAACTAAAATAGCATTTGTTTATGAGGTATCGTCTGCCATTTTATTTGACATGATTTATCTGACTACTCCAACATAAAAACTAATCTGATTTTTATATTTTTCATTTCTAAGCACGATCGTTAGAAATATGTTTACATGAATAAATCAACCAAACAGAACCTTGTAACTCATTTAATGAGGGACGTCAGAGTGTCTTTCTGAATGTCTTCCTGAATTCTCGTGTCCTGAGGTGTAGGCAGCGGGAAGGAAAGGCTGGTGTATGTATAGATGCACACGCAGTGTGTATCTGAGCTCACATAAACAGTGATGAGGTCATGGCTTACACTGGGCTCTTAGGGCTCATTATCCTACAGGAGCTTTGTTCCCCAGCAGAGAGAGGCCTGGGCCATCATGGGAGCCCGGTGTGCTACTCTTTCATTGTCAAGCTCTAGGGATTTGGGGGGGAAAGTTTGGAATATATTTCTGAATATACTTCTGAAACATAATGTCGGTATTAAAGGAGATAAGCAATTTTCAACATGCGAACACATTCAGCATTTAATTATCCATCTTAGTAGAAGATAAGGATGGATTTAGAACTAGAATCCATGAATGTCACAAAAGCCTAACTTTTTATTAATACCTATAATCTTTTTCCAGTAATCCTAAACAGATTGACAGAGGACCTTCCTATCTTGCTATTTCTCCTCCCTACATCCGAGGCATTAGCTAAAGCACAGCGGAATGCCAAAAACCAAGGACAGTATTTCCAAGATTGAACAAATCTGGATGATTTTCAGCACAATTAAAAGAGCGGATATTAGCGTGTCCCAAAATAATATTATCTGAGCTTATAAAAACTAGAAATACAGGCAAGGACTTCTAGAACAGGCTCTCATTTCTAACTATTCAGCGATTTCTTTCAGTTTCCAGTTCTGTAGGTTACTTTGTGGAACATGTCTTTGGTGTGGTCCATTTTAGAGTTTTCCTTGAAAGGCAGGATCACATAGTGATCAGGAGAACGGGCTGCGGAGCCAATGTTGGGCTGCCTGTTCTTGCTGTGCCCCTGGCTAGCTCTGTAACTAAATGGAACCAGCTTCATAGTCCTAAACCTCCTTTGTGCCTTGTTCGCTTCATCAATGTAGTGAGGCAAGCAGCTGTACCTCTGTCACAGGGTTGATAGGAAGATTTAAGGAGTTACTATGAATAAAGCACTTGAAACACCGTCTCATTCATATAAGCAGTCAATAAGTGCTGAACTGTTATTGCTTAGAAGAAAGGGAAAGGGGGAGGGGATGGAGGTAGGGACTGAGTAGCAGCTGTGGATGCAGCATTGTGTGGGAAACTAACACACAACATTTTTAATTCCCACATACACCGTATGAAAGATCGTTATCTGAATGGTACGGATGAGGAAGATGAGGCTTAGATATTTTGTGACTTGTGTTTATTTTTAAATTAATGTTAACATTAATAATAGCAAGTGGGAATCGATACTGTTTGTGGTGATAGTGGAAAAAAGCGGTGGGGAGGGCTTCCCTGGTGGCGCAGTGGTTGAGAGTCTGCCTGCCAATGCAGGGGACACGGGTTCGAGCCCTGGTCTGGGAAGATCCCACATGCCATGGAGCAACTAGGCCCGTGAGCCACAACTACTGAGCCTGCGCGTCTGGAGCCTGTGTTCCCAACAAGAGAGGCCGTGATAGTGAGAGGTCCACGCACCGCGATGAAGAGTGGCCCCCACTTGCCACAACTAGAGAAAGCCCTCGGACAGAAACGAAGACCCAACACAACCAAAAATAAATTTAAAAATAAATTAATTAAAAAAAAAAAAAGAGTAGATTCTAGGAGAGCTTATCATAAGGAAAAAATATTTAAAAAAAAAAAAAAAAGCGGTGGGGAGAGACCCAAGTGTCATTTGGCAGAATTCAGCTTAGAGCATCAATGCCAAGACCAGTTTGGAGCAGTTATATCCTAGTGCCCATGCTTGGAGGTGACGGTCCTCTGAGGACAACATGCCTTGTAGAAACATTTATAGGTGACTAACTACAAAAAAAAAAAAAAAAGAAGAAGAAAAGAAAGTTATGATGAAGAACAATCTTTATGTTCAGTTGAAGTATTTTTTCTTATTTGAGCTCTTAAAGAAAAAAAATTCCATTTTCTTTAAAACAACAAAGCCTTTTCAAGAGGAAAGAAATGAAATAGAGCACCTGAGAAAGCACATTCAGCCAGTCGGCTGGGACACCTTTGATGAATGCAATTAGTTGCAGTCTCCAATTTTGGAAGCATAATTGCAGTAGAACTAGAGGGACTTTTTTAGGACTTGGTGTTGAATAAGGAACAAGCATGTATGTAATATCCTGATTGCACAGTCCTGCATATAAAATATCCATTGCATTCAACAATACTCGGCCTTTGATTTCTGACCCCCAAATCAGCTTTTTAAATATATATATTTAAAACCTATTGTCTTTTAAATATGTATATTATCGATGAAGTTTGTCAGTTTTTATCTCTTTTACTACTTTTCACCTTTTCAGATTTAAAAGGCCATTCCTTGATTTGTAGGGTCAACCAGATTTCAGAGTACCAATGAAAATTGTAATGATGTGCTGCCCCAAACTGTTTCAAGCTGTGATGTCTGCCTATTTTGGAGATTATGGAGAAGCACATTAGGATAAAAGGATAAAAGAAAGAAATAAGGCAGATGATAAAAGAAATAAATAAGGCAGATGAACTCAGGCTTACTTTCTTTTCATTGTATTTCTTTGTTTGTTTTTCTTAAGTATAGGAATGTGGCCTGTGGAAGGAATAGTACAGAGCACCCTCTCTGAGTCAGGCACTGTATATTGTGTGATTCTTGATAAAGAAAGACAAAATCTAGCCCTTAAGAATCTCACAGTTGAAGAGAGCAGTCAGAAATGCAATAATGGGGGTTTGCATAGCATTTCATGGGAGCACAGAGAAAGGGTACCGCCTCCACCTGGCATGTCAGGGAGGTGGCCCTAAGTTAAGCAACAGGAGAAGGGGAGGCACGTTCCATAAAGTATTGGAAAACACACACACCATCTCTGTGAATAAATTCTCTACCTTCCAACTGAGTTTTCAAGGTGCCCATGACTCACAGGTTAATAATAACTAGATAGACTCAAATGGCCAAAATTCTATTTCTGATATGAACTTGCATAGGTAATTTTTCTTTGTTTGTTTTAATGAAGAAGAAACATGTATCTTTGGAAATCATTTCAACAAATCACATAGTAGAATGCATGTAGCAAGAGAATTGTTAAAGATAGAGAAAGCAGACCTTGTCCCTTTTTTTTATGAGGATGAATGCTTTCAAGTAAGACTGGAATAAAAATGAAATGGAATAGTTAGAAAAAAAATAGAAACACTTAAGAAGAAACTTAATTGTTGCTGAAAGAATTAGAATCTGATGGCATGGAAAGCATTTAATTAAACTCCAAAGTAAAATAATACATTGGCCTTTCTCCCAGAAAAATATGATGTCTCTTAGAGCTTATCAGCTATTTCTTGGCCTGCAAATTAGTAGTGGCTATCTATTATTTTTCTCATTTTGATTATTACATGCTACTGATGGTGGGATTATTTGTGCAACAGTTACTGCTGAGACAACAATTAAGACTGTGCAGATAGAATTGTAGTCTCATATGCCCCTGTATATTTGGGTGGGAAAATGGAAAGTACCTAACTTAAATCTGACAGATCCAAAATCAACTCTCCTTCAATAGCAGAAGGCACTATTTTAAAAGAAAATGTTAACAAGGATAGCCATCATCATATGTGTCAAATGCTAAATGCTGTTACAGAATTGAAAAGTGACCAATCAAATAAGAATTACCTAGTAAGAAGGGAATGGAGAATTGCAAAAACGTGACTCACAGTGCTTTCACATCATGAATGAATTAGCGGGACCTCTGACCCAAAGCCATTGGAAGAAGCAATATTTTGGACAAACCTGAACTTTTTTTTCCCCCTACAGCCTCGTCATGTGTTCAACATGCTAAAGAAGTATGTCCGTGCCGAACAGAAAGACAGACAGCATACCTTAAAGCATTTTGAACATGTTCGCATGGTGGATCCAAAGAAAGCTGCTCAGATCCGGTCCCAGGTAAGCACAGAATGTGGTAATCATGCAACTTGGACAATTCAGTGTTCTTGCCCTTTGAGTTGGATCTTTAGGTATTCCCAGAATAGCCATGGGTGTTGGACCTCTATAGCAAGAGTTCTTTAATACCTGGTAAATTCTAAAGGCTTGTCCTAGGGCAACATGTGGTTTGGCACTTTCTGAGTTATGAAAATAACAAAGAATATAAAAATCTTGAGTGTCTACTGCTACTGATTCTTAAGGAACCATCAAACTCTGATGACTAAAATGAAAACAAAATTGTATAAACCAAAACCGCTAAAATTTGGTTCAACTAAATTATAGAAGACAATCATAAACTCCATTTCTACTGTAATGCTTGGAGATAATGCGAGACTAAATGAAGCTTGGTAGTGATAAGTTTTATACTCTGCCATTTTCAAAACTTGACAACTGGGATCTACCTCTGGAAATCTGAAATTTTACATTTCCTTAAACAGAAGAATTTTTTGAAATCTATATTTCATGTGAAATATCCATATGATCCCATCTATTGGAAACTTTGCAAAGACATATATATATGGAGCATCAGAGCTTATTTAGGAATCTCAATATTAGGAATCAGAATTGGGCAGAAATGGTCTTTTCAATTGGCTTTATATTTTATGGTTACAAGCATATAATATAATGGAAAGTTTAAAGCAGCTTCAAAGTTAGAGAACAAAAAATGAGGGAACAAGAAAAATAAAGATGCCCTTTCAGGTTCAAAGTTCCAGCAGCATTTTGTCAGTTTTATTTGGGAAGTTTGTATCTCTCTGCGGTGCTTGGTAAGGAAAATAACTCTTCCTTACTCCAGAGATGGTTTACCTGGAGCTATCATCCTTTGCTGCAGGTTATGACACACCTCCGCGTGATTTACGAGCGCATGAATCAGTCTCTCTCCCTGCTCTACAATGTTCCTGCTGTGGCCGAGGAAATTCAGGATGAAGTTGGTGAGTGAGCTGTTTTTTTTTGGTGCTGTGCGTATTAAACATATTTTCCTCCTGTAGGAGAAAATCAGGGAAATGAGTTCATCTGCATCAGGAATCATCAGTGTTTTAATATGTGGAAGGAAAAAGGGCAGATTCCCTTCTACAGTGAAACTCTTGGGGAGTGGAAGTTGCTCTCATCTTAGCAATTGCATCAGGTCTTAACTGCATACTGACAAAAGCCAAGGGGGATGTAATTTGACTTTGGTCTATTTGTGTGATAATGAGCCACTTGTTGTTGGATTTGACTTGTCAACAGTTTTCTAATTTAGTCAATCTTATAAATATCACCTTATGATGCTTTGGTACTTTACAGTTTAATAGAAACAACCCTTCATCTCTTAATTCTTTATTATCATAATCTTATGAGTGCCATGATATCCTCATTTTTCAGATGAAGGAGCCCAAACTTACAATTTAAGAAACTTGCCTATGTCACGGATATCCCAAGGAGCACAGCAAAACCACAAAACTCTGACTTTTGACTTTGAGGTTATTGTTATATTCAGTAACGCATCTTTCTTTGATGCACGCCCCGCCCCCTGCATAGCCATGAGTGTTCTCTGGGCCACGTTGTTGTTTAAACTTAATTAACTATATGCCCACTATCTTTCATTAAACTTTTAAAATAATCATACACTCATAAGAAGTTGGAAAAATAATACAGAGTAGTCCAAGGTAGACATCACCCACCTTCCTCAGTAGTAACATTTTACGTAACATCATGCATTATCAAAACCAGGAAACCGACCTTGTGTGCTCACTGTCTCCTATGGCCATAGTTTTCCTAATGACATGTTTAATATTTCGTATGAGTAAGTTCTCCCTTTTCTGTTTTTCTTGGAAAGGGAGTAAAGTATCGCATAACGTAATTCTCCACAAACCCCCAAAATGCCCATATTTGTTTAACTTTACCTCACAAAAGTACTTAGATGCAATTACCCTAGTTCATCTTTCAACATAAAGCAGATGTATGAATCCAGGCGATATGGTGCATAAACCGTCTGTAAATAAGCAATATGTGTGTGGTGGATCCCTCTCCATAATGAGTCCTGTTCTTTGTTAATTGGGTTGGAAATAGATGCTTAATTTGGTTTAAACAGATGCAGGTTATCTGAAAACAGAACACCCAGGATGTTGTAGATGGTGTACCGGTTGCAGGAATTCCTGCTTTGAAGTGCCCAAAACACGGCTTGGCTCGATTTTTACATTTCATACCAGTGCTGTTCTACTCTCTTTTTTTCTAACTTAGTAATACCTTGCAAGTGTTGTTTGTATTACTACCAAGTATTTGGCACTTATCAGGTGATAATGGTCTGTTCAGTGTTGTGTATTAACACACAGGATCCTTTCTTTAAGAAACGAATATTCTTGTTATATGTTAGGATAGACATGTGTAAGGAACCTTTAAAATACTGTATATTAAATAAGTATAAGAAAGTCCTCCAATAAGTTGTAGAAGGGACAAAATCAAAGAAAAATCACGTTCTTAATGAACTGAAGCTCAAATCTTCTAGATGAATGTATTTTGGCCTTATAGCCATCTTATCAAGCTTATTTTCATAAGCAACTTCAACTGAGGTGTTGCCAGTAATACCAAACTATAGAGGAATAAGCCATTGCAAAGGACTAGAATATTTCACTCTCAGCCAGTAATTATGGTTGACTCTTTCTAATTAAATTACCAGACGTTTTCATTCAGCAAAATACTACTGAAAGCAGTGACCACTAATAAGTCACAGTTCCACAGAACAGATGGTGATTCAGCTGTCTTGAGTGTTGCAAAATGCCCAAGAATAGAACCACACACTAAACTTCAAATCTCAGTGGCAGGGAGAATATTCCATAGAATCATGGAATTTTTTTCTTTAAAAAAAAAACTGTTAAGTAGGATTAAGAGCATGTCATTTTTAAAAATAGTTTTGTCATTCTGAGTATACCGAACACCGAATCCTGAAAGATAATCATTTAAAAAATCTTTCTTGCCTCCATTTTTAAATAGCTGTTCCCTGTGGGAAGAGAAGCTTGCATTAATGAACTTCCATTAAATAGAGCTGTGTACCATTTGAGGTCCTAACACCAAAGCCAAAGAAGAGAGCTCCCTGGGGAGAACGGCTTTTCTGGGTTAAGCTTAGCTGTCTTATAGAAATGTTCTTCACTTGAAGGAACATTTAAACATAACTTACTTTTAAAGTAGGACCATGGATGAAACAAGATGGGCTGTGAGTTCTCATTGTTTAAGCTGAGTGCTGTTTAAGCTGAGTGGGAGTTCTTTGTAGTATTCTCTTTACTTTTATATACGCTTGAAATTTTCCATAATAGAAGTTGGTTTTTAGCTTCCTTTCCAAATAGAATCTGCACAGATTTCTTCCAGTGTATGTCTTGTACATTTAATAGTTTCTAATTAAATACTTTGTCATTAGTCTGATATGCATGCATCTGCCTTTTCTGTGTGTCATCAAATTTTAGATTTGGAGTCAGTTCAGTGTAAGTAAGAAGCATACTAAAATTCAGAGCTGCTGGGAAAGGGAGAAGATCCAAAAGAACCTACAAATGCATGTTGTTTATATAAAAGTTTGTGCTTATAAATGCAGGCAGTTAGAAGATGTTTAATACAGTAAACCATCTGGAGAGAAATACAATAGTTTTGTTAAATAAGGGTAATAGTTGCTCTGGAGATGAAGGGTTTTCACCAGTCCTGAGGGACTGCTAGTATCTTTCGTGACATAGGTTTATCTGCTTCAGGTAGTTTATGCTCCCACGAGGGTAGAATTCTCTATTATGGGTGAAAATGAGGAAGAAGCTAGTCACACCAGAAAGAAAAGGGTGAAAGTGGGAACTGGCATCAAATTTGCGAGAACAGTAAAGTGTGACTGACTAAAGCCTAGAATTTATCAGGCCCCTGAGTTCCAGCCCTGGCCGTTTTCACCCACTGTGCTTTCCTAAGAAAACCATCTGTTTATGTTGCTCTACTGTTAACTCCAGTAAATCCCACATCCATAGCAACAACCTGTCTGCTGAGTCCCAGTGACATATTCCAGACTCAGAATACAGGCATACCTCGTTTATTGCGCTTTGCAGATATTGCATTTTTCACAGATGGAAGGTGTGTGGCAACCCTGTGTCGAGTGAGTCTGTCAGCACCATTTTCCAACAGCATTTTTTCACTTCATGTCTCCGTGTCACATTTTGGTAATTATTGTGATATCTCAACCTATTTCATTATTATTACATTTGTGATGGTGATCCGTGATGAGTGATCTTTGATGTGACTATTGCAAAAATATAGTGACTCGCTGGAGGCTCAGATGATGGTTAGCATTTTTTAGCAATAAAATATTTTTTAATTAAGGTATGTTCATCGTTTTTTTAGATGTAATGCTATTGCGCAGTTAATAGACTACAGTATAGGGTAAACGTAACTTTTACATGCACTGGGAAACCAAAAAATTCATGTGACTTGCTTTGTTGAGATACTTGCTTTATCGCAGTGGTCTGGAACCGAGCCTGCAGTGTCTCCGAGGTATGCCTATATTTCACCCGTTTCTCAAACTCCAAACTATGTGTGTAAGGAAGAAATCATTGTGTCCCTTGTGAAATTGACCCATTTTACAATCTCAGTTATGGGTTCTCCCAGTTGTCCTATACATATGCATGATGCCTTCCTCTCCTCCACCCATGGTTGCTTATCAATCTGAAATCCTATATATTCTACCCCCTATATTCATGTGGAATCCCTGCTCTGTAAATCCACGTTGTTAGCTCAGATCCTTATCCTCTCACATGAGTTTCACTGGACTCTCAACTAGTCATCCTGCCTCTTGCCTTACCTTGGTCCCCTCCTACCCAACTTCTTCCTCTTCAGGGCTGAGTTCCCTGCTAAAATGAAAATACAACCTGCACATGGTTCTTCCTTGCTTGAAAAGCAGCATCCTTCAGTACTCACCTGAAATGTCCACACTCCCATAAGCCCTTGACTAATTTGCATAGGGAGCCAGAGGGAAGAGCTGGTGTTTGAGTGACAGTTATATAGCGAACTGATGAGAATCTCTTACTGATGATGTTGCTGGCCTGAGTTCTTTATGAAAGTTCACCCTTGTTGAGGTTCAGGGCCACCACATATAGATGTGGCAGGTGGTTTAGGGGAAAAGCGTAGACTGACATTCATTCCACATCCCACTGACGAAGTCAAGCCCTCTGGTATGGGGCCACATCCATGTGAAGCGGAGCTTTCTTATAATTCACACAAATGCAACAAATGCGCTAGTGACAACACTGGTGAATTCAGTGACAGCACCTCCAACTAACTGGCCCTTAACAGATAGTAAAGTGATGAAAGTGGAATTGGAGCCAAGGTCTGCATGAGTCCGAAATTCATACTCTCTCTGCTACCCACTTTCCTACTCTCAATTCAGTAGAATTTTCTTCTACTAAACCTCAGTGTCTAAAGCACCGTGTATCCACCTCTAATACCGTACTCTACTTTGTATTTAATTGTTTATTGACATGTCCACCAGCCCCCAATCCTGTGAGATCTTCCAGGACGTGTCTTGGTCATGTCTGTATCCTTGGGATCCAGCAGAGGACCTGGTACTCTGTAGTATTAGTCATCATAGCCTAGGTTGAAGCAAATCCCTTAGGCTGCAAAGTAGATGCTCCTTAACTTAGGTGGATCAGGTGGTCTCCTCCATAACCCTAAAGACCCACCCTGAGCTCCTTCCTTAGCACCTAGCATAGCTAGTGCTACACAAAACAAATCTCTTTCCTCGGCCACAGCATTCTCTAAAGCTATGATTGATCAAGCCAACAAAATGGGTGCGTTGGCAAAGGTATCAAAATAAAGAATAAAGCAGAGTTCTCAGGACTGTAATTAATAACATTTTACAATATTGTACTATATCATATCCATGACCCTCTGCTATTTGGCTTTCTGCCCAATTCATATACTTTGACACTTGATTTATTAAATATGTTGTCTGGTTTGACTTTTCCATCAACCAGAGTCTGAGGCTATTTATTTGCTTTGCTTCACCAATAAGTATGAATTATCAAAACTACTCTATTAGTTTTATAAAAGCTTGCTGTTTATTCTTTTATAATAATTTTTCAGTTCAGTTTGAATTATATTATGTGCAAGTTCCCAGGCACATCATTTATTACTTAATGTTTTCCTTTTTTAAAAAAATGTATTTGCATACAAATTATGAAGTTTTCTGTAAAGAAAGGCATAAGGCGTTTGTAGAGGGGGAAAGAATCCCTTCCTCGTTTAAAGTAGCTGTTTAGGACATTTTTTTTTTTTATTCAGCAAATGATAGAATCATTAATTTAAGGAAAAGATGCCTCTTTTCAATGTCCATATTCTGTCTTAATCATCTTTTAACCCTTCAAAAAAGCAGAATTCCTTCGTCTCTACTATTGTTCATCTCGGCTTTGCTTTGTCGATTTGCTGTTTCAAAATGAGTGGATTTTTTTACCCTTTGTAATCTTCCTTAAATCTGTGCTAAACGGATTCTATTCTTCTATCAGCACTCACCAGAGTACTTCATTTTACAGCTTCCTCAAGGCTAAAAACATTGCAGCTCTCAACTCAGGGCTGGCTGTTTCACAGAATGCTGTAATGATCAATTTATGAGAAAGATAGGAGGAAGGAAAGGGGGAAGGAAGGCCTAATTGTTTCATACCCTGGGTTTTTTGGTTTTTTTTTTTCTTTTAGCATTCAAAATTAGTAAAAACATGAATTATTGTAAACCAGATGTTGGAAGGATCTCTGGCGGAACAAATCCATAGTGAATGGGGTGGGATTGAAATACGTGGCAGGAGATCAAGAAACTCAAGTTAATGAAAGAAGGCTTATAATTTTTTATTACAATTTGACTGTGGCCTCCTGATAAACTTTTCTGCTCTTTGGGAAAAATACAGCGTGTTTATTTCAAGGACAGTGTTTCCATTCTCTGTTCCTAGTAAACCTATTGATTTTTGGATTTAATGAATCCAAAGTAGTCTAGACTTAAAATAGAATATTTATGGCACTTGCCAGACCAACAAAATGGAACATTCATTACTACTGAGAATTTTAAGTATCCCTGTGTATAATTGTTAGTCAAGGGAGGGCATCAGGAAGAAAAAAAAATCATAAAAGTAAATAAAGTGAGAGAACTATTAACTTACTCCACTCTTATTTGTTTTCCATAGGAAATGACTTTTAAGTATAAGTAAATTTTATATTTTAGAACTGATTTAAGTATTTGGCAACAAGAACATTTATTTCTATCATAAATTGCCAAAGACATGTTCTTCCTTTAGTTTTACAGTAGTCTCAGAGCTCCTTATTAGTATTTTTTCCAGTATTATTACCTGAATTACAGGTTTGACCAGTGTTTATTTGCCTACCCTCTAAATGTATATCTTTGTCCCCCTCTTAAGCAAGACAGTTACTCTTCCAAAATAGTACAACTCATTTTATAAATGAGAAAATGAAACTGCGTTGTCAAGTGACCTACATATAAGCATATTCATCTTCAAAACGGAAAAGTATACTATGACAACAACAACCCAGTTTTCTGATGCTTTGCCTGCCATGTTGAAATGTCTCTAAACAACAAAATATAGATGTGTCAATGCCAATGAGTTCATACCTCAAACCCAGCTGGTCTGTAAATAGTCTTAGGAGGTTACAGCCCTTAAGCATTTAACTCACCCATAGTGGCTAGTTTAGCGCTTTGCAGACATTTAGTTCTTTATACCTTTTTTGGATATGATATGTAAGCTGTCTTTTTCTTAGGAGTTTAATTACTGAATCTATAAATATAGTGTATGTCATTCAGATGATCTGTGGAAGTCAGTCATAGGGTCCTTTTGACGTATGTAGGGACTTGCCTGGTTGTCCAGTGGCTAAAACTCCACGCTCCTGATGCAGGGGGCCTTGGGTCAATCCCTGGTCAGGGAACTAGATCCCACATGCTGCAATGGGAAGATTCCTGCATGCCACAAATAAAGATCCTCGCATGCCACAACGAAGATCCCACACGCGGCAATGAAGATCTCACGTGCCGCAACTAAGACCCAATGCAGACAAATAAATTAATTAATTAATTTTAAAAAATATTTTTAAATGCTGACTAATATTAAAAAAAAAAAGTTGATATATGTAACTTGACATATGTAAATTATTGACATGGAAATTATTCAGGGAAACAACATCAGTTTCCCTGAGTAATTTTTATAATATTCCCTTCTGGCAAACAGATGTGTTTTTTTCTGTATTTTCTGATCCATAATTTTAAAGGAAAAGTCAATCCTTTAGCATTATTTAAAAAGAATACACTTTCTAGGAAGAATGAATGTCAAAAAGTTTAATTTAAAACAAATAAGCATAATCTCTGCCATTCTGGCAGATAGATTGTAGACATTAATATGTATAATTCAGAGTGGTATATTGATCTTATTTCTTGTGATCCCAGTGTACCCTGGCAGTCATTAGATGACTTACATATAAACCACATTGTTTATTTCATGCCATTGCAGTGGCTCTCTGGATTATGTTTTCAGTCTTCATAAGTAGGTGGTATCTATTAAAATCTTTTGCATGTTTTTTAATAGGGCTCTTTGCGTTTTTATTATTGAGTTGTAAAAGGTCTTTATATATTCTGGATGCTAAACTCTCATTAAATATATGATTTGAAAATATTTTCTCCCTTTTTGTAGGTTTTCTTTTCACTTTCTTGACATCCTTTGAACACACAAAATTGTAAAACTTTGATGAAGTCCAGTTTATCAATTTGTTTTCGCTGTTGCTTATGCTTTAGTATTATATCTAAGAACCCTTGCTCAATCCAAGGTCAAATATATTTATACCTGTGTTTCTTTCCAAGAGTCTTATAGTTTAGCTCTTATAGTTAAATCTTTGATTCATTTTGAGTTAATTTTTATATGTAGTGTGAGATAAGGATCCCCCTTCATTCTTTTACATGTGGATATCCAGGGTCCCATCACCATCTGTTGAAAAAAACTATTCTTTCCACTTTAAATGGTCTCGGAACCCTTGTCAAAAATCAGTTGACCAGGGATATATGGGTTTATTTCTTGACTCTCAATTCTATTCCTTCTATATATACATTCTTATTACAATACCACACTATTTTGATTACTGTAGCTCTGTAGTAAGTTTTGAAATCAGGCAATGTGAGTCTTCCTCCTTTGTTCTTTTTCAAGATTGTTTTGACTATTTGGGGTCCCTTGCTTTTCCATATGAATTTTAAAGTCTTTTTTTCCTCATTTCTGCAAAAAAAGTAGTCAGAATTTTAATGGGGATTACCTTGAATCTATAGATCAATTCAGGGAGTATTTCTATTGTAATTTTTTTAATGAACTTTTAAAACACTATCACTACTTGAAGAGATATCCACTATGAGATGATTCCGCTTTGACCCCATTCAGGAGGGTAAATGTTTAGAAGTCGCAGGAAAATTGATTTAGCACACTGTCACCCTTTACTCCAAATTTTGGTGAGATTCAAGGAAATTTCTTTGTGAACTCTTCCTTAAATCATGACAACTGTGACACAGTGGTGGGTTTTGTCTATTTTCATGCCATTCTCTGATGTGTGTGTGTGTGTGTGTGTGTGTGTGTGTGTGTGTGTGCACCTTGACCAAATGGGTGAAGCCTGAGGCAGTGCCTCTCACCCCGAGCTCTGCTGGTACCTGTGATGATCCAGTGCAGTTCCAGAGTTTTTCCTTAACTCACCAGCTCTTACACGTGGCCCTATAATTTGAATCAAAATCCAAAAAGAAATCCTAACTAAAATGATTGGGGGGTGAAGTCAGACCACAGTGGGGACTCCTAAACTACTTCTGGCAGGGAATCCTGCCACAGATGTATCCTGATTTTTTTTGGTGGAATCTGGGGAGCAACCAATGATTTTACAATGGGGAAGAAGGCCTGGTTATTTTGTTTTTCACAACCAGCTGCCTTCAAGGTTCATATTTTTAAAGAGAAGAAAAAAATTGTAGTGATATTTCCCACCCTGAAAATAGAGATGCATTCAAATTGAGATTAATTTTGAAATCTGTTTCCACAAAGTCTAACTGGGAGAGAGATGAATGTATTTGCATGTGAGAAAGACTTTGGAAGGAATGTTAATTTGCCTCTTGCTCTTCAACTCAGAAACAAATTTTGCAATGTCCTCCCTGAGTAAGTTCTGTTACTCTTTGTTAACTATTCTCCTGCCATCTATACCATGGCCTGCTTTAGAAAATCAGTCATAGACACTGGGGTATAATGTCTCATCAAAAACAGGAGATCAATCTATTAACCCATTCCAGATTATGAGGCATGTGTCCAAAGGAATGTTTACATCATATGAATCAAAACACTATTCAGAAACAATCTTTTGGACTTAGAGTGAAAAACAGGTGGTCAAAAGGCCAAAGTTAGGGTGTTACTTAATTTCAACTACTGTTGCTAGATCCATTGACCTGAGACAGTGAATTTAAAATAGCCTATTTAATGTGTTTAATTTTTTACAAATATATTTATTTACATGTGCTCATAAAAGCATGAGTTAAATCTTATTATTTCTGTGGAACGGCAAATGGTGACTACTTGGATTGTCTTATGCACGTCTCAGTATCTTTGCTTTTGGTCTGGGTGGTAGTTAGAAGAGTCTGCCCATCCCATGAGAGCAGATAGAGGAACTGTGTGTTCAGCTTCCTCTTTAACATTAAACTTGATAAAGCTTCTCCTGAGGCCAGTAGAGACCAGAGGCATTGTCATCTGAGAGCAGGAGGAAGGGCCAGCTGCAAGTGTCATGCCTCTCAGAAGAAAGAGCCTGAATCAGCCTGGCCTTGGCAAATGATGCATTTCTTCTCTTTCACAGGCTAGCATAGTGAAGGGAAGCTCTGGGGCTGTAGTGAGTTGCTTCTGAAGCTTTGCCAAGTTATGAAGGAACTTCCTGGGACCTGAACAGTGGAGAGCTGGGAATGCAAAAGGGAACATATCATATTAATATGATTATATTTATTAACGTCTTATACTATTTTTATTTAGGAAACTCTAGAAACAAAGCAAATATCATATTCTAGGTTTTGGGCAGAGGGCAGGAGATGTGGAGAGAGAAATTGGTGTTTGAAATTCTAAATTAGTGACTCTTTTGCAAAAACCTGCCTTCGTTTTGTTGATGATTACTGAGGCTTGAAATAATTAAAATGGGTTTACTCTCAAATGATAGTCAACATATTTGATAGAAAGAAAAGTTGCCAAAATGCCCTTTTTGATGTGGCATACACAATAAGAAGAGTATCATGTATGGAGCTGGACTTGAAAGCATAATCATTCATAATGTGACCTTTCTTTATTACACTAAAACTTTTTCTTTAGTCATGACTGTGACTGGATAACATAAGCTTCTTGCTGTTTATAAGTTTTCCATGATACCAAAAAGCAGTTTTCTAAAATTTTTGTATATGAAACTTTGTTAATAGTTATACTTTTCTAATCAAACAGCTTTAGTCAAATTAAAAAAAAATTAACTTTATCATTGCCACTGAGATACCACTAGGTAAATGCCTTAATTCTCAGTCACCACTCTAATAATATCAAGGGAATATTAGAGGGTTTCAAAAGTATATATGTAGGGCTTCCCTGGTGGTGCGGTGGTTAAGAATCCACTAGCACGATAGCTAGTGCTTCCCACTAGCTATCTATTTTACATTTGGTACTGCATATATGTCCATGCTACTCTCTCACTTCATCCCAGCTTGCCCTTCCCCCTTCCCGTGTCATCAAGTCCATTCTCTATGTCTGTGTCTTTATTCCTGTCCTGCCCCTACGTTCATCAAAACCATTTTTTTTTTTTTAGATTCCATATATATGTGTTAGCATACGGTATTTGTTTTTCTCTTTCTCACTTCACTCTGTATGACAGACTCTAGGTCCATCCAACTCACTACAAATAACTCAATTTTGTTTCTGTTTATGGCTGAGTAATATTCCTTTGTATATATGCACCACATCTTCTTTATCCATTCATCTGTCAGTGGACACGTAGGTCGCTTCCATGTCCTGGCTACTGTAAATAGTGATGCAATGAACATTGTGGTACATGACTCTTTTTGAATTATGGTTTTCTCAGGGTATATGCCCAGTGGTGGGGTTGCTGGGTCATATGGTAGTTCTATTTTTACTTTTTTAAGGAACCTCCATACTGTTCTCTACAGTAGCTGCATCAATTTACATTCCAACCAACAGTGCAAGAGGGTTCCCTTTTCTCCACACCTTCTCCAGCAGTTATTGTTTGTAGATTTTTGGGTGATGGCCATTCTGCCCGGTGTGAGGTGATACCTCACTGTAGTTTTGATTTGCATTTCTCTAATTATTAGTGATGTTGAGCATCTTTTCATGTGTTTCTTGGCAATCTGTATATCTGCTTTGGAGAAATGTCTATTTAGGTCTTCCACCCATTTTTGGATTGGGTTGTTTGTTTTTTTGATATTGAGCTGCATGAGCTGCTTGTAAATTTTGGAGATTAATCCTTTGTCAGTTGCTTCGTTTGCAAATATTTTCTTCCATTCTGAGGGTTGTCTTTTCATGTTGTTTATAGTTTCCTTTGCTGTGCAAAACCTTTTAAGTTTCATTAGGTCCCATTTGTTTACTTTTGTTTTTATTTCCATTTCTCTAGGAAGTGGGTCAAAAAGGATCTTGCTGTGATTTATGTCACAGAGTGTTCTGCCTATGTTTTCCTCTAAGAGTTTGATAGTGTCTGGCCTTACATTTAGGTCTTTAATCCATTTTGAGTTTATTTTTGTGTATGGTGTGAGGAAGTATTCTACCAATTTCATTCTTTTACATGTAGCTGTCCAGTTTTCCCAGCACCACTTACTGAAGAGGCTGTCTTTTCTCCATTGTATACTCTTGCCTCCTTTATCAAAGATAAGGTGACCATGTGTGCGTGGGCTTATCTCTGGGCTTTCTATCCTGTTCCATTGATCTATATTTCTGTTTTTGTGCCAGTACCATACTGTCTTGATTACTGTAGCTTTGTAGTATAGTCTGAAGTCAGGGAGCCTGATTCCTCCAGCTCCGTTTTTCTTTCTCAAGATTGTTTTGGCTATTCAGGGTCTTTTGCGTTTCCATACAAATTGTGAAATTTTTTGTTCTAGTTCTGTGAAAAATGCCATTGGTAGTTTGATAAGGATTGCATTGAATCTGTAGATTGCTTTGGGTAGTATAGTCATTTTCGCAATGTTGATTCTTCCAATCCAAGAACATGGTATATCTCTCCATCTGTTTGTATCATCTTTAATTTCTTTCATCAGTGTCTTGTAGTTTTCTGCATACAGGTCTTTTGTCTCCTTAGGTAGGTTTATTCCTAGGTATTTTATTCTTTTTGTTGCGATGGTAAATGGGAGTATTTCCTTAATTTCTCTTTCAGATTTTTCATCATTAGGGTATAGGAATGCAAGAGATTTCTGTGCATTAATTTTGTATCCTGCTACTCTACCAAATTCATTGATTAGCTCTAGTCGTTTTCTGGTAGCATCTTTAGGATTCTCTATGTATAGTATCATGTCATCTGCAAATAGTGGCAGTTTTACTTTTTTTTTTTTTTGGTTTGGATTCCTTTTATTTCTTTTTCTTTTCTGATTGCTGTGGCTTAAACTTCCAAAACAGTGTTGAATAATAGTGGTGAGAGTGGGCAACCTTGTCTTGTTCCTGATCTTAGTGGAGATGGTTTCAGTTTTTCACCATTGAGAACAATGTTGGCTGTGGGTTTGTCATATATGGCCTTCATTATGCTGAGAAAAGTTCCCTCTATGCCTACTTTCTGGAGGGTTTTTATCATAAATGGGTGTTGAATTTTGTCAAAAGCTTTTTCTGCATCTATTGAGATGATCATATGGCTTTTATTCTTCCGTTTGGTAATATGGTGTATCTTATTGATTGATTTGCATATACTGAAGAATCCTTGCATTCCTGGGATAAACCCCACTTGATCATGGTGTATGATCCTTTTAATGTGCTGTTGGATTCTGTTTGCTAGTATTTTGTTGAGGATTTTTGCATCCATGTTCATCAGTGATATTGGCCTGTAGTTTTCTTTCTTTGTGACATCTTTGTCTGGTTTTGGTATCAGGGTGATGGTGGCCTCGTAGAATGAGTTTGGGAGTGTTCCTGCCTCTGCTATATTTTGGAAGAGTTTGAGAAGGACGGGTGTTAGCTCTTCTCTAAAGTTTGATAGAATTCGCCTGTGAAGCCATCTGGTCCTGGGCTTTTGTGTGTTGGAAGATTTTTAATCACAGTTTCAATTTCAGTCCTTGTGATTGGTCTGTTTATATTTTCTATTTCTTCCTGGTTCAGTCTCAGAAGGTTGTGCTTTTCTAAGAATTTGTCCATTTCTTCGAAGTTGTCCATTTTATTGGCATATAGTTGCTTGTAGTAATCTCTCATGATCCTTTGTATTTCTGCAGTGTCAATTGTTACTTCTCCTTCATTTCTAATTCTGTTGATCTGAGTCTTCTTTTTTTTCTTGAAGAGGCTGGCTGATGGTTTATCAATCTTGTTTATCTTCTCAGAGAACCAGCTTTTAGTTTTATTCATCTTTGGTATTGTTTCCTTCATTTCTTCTTCATTGACTTCTGATCTGATCTTTATGATTTCTTTCCTTCTAACTTTGGGGGTTTTTTTGTACCTCTTTCTCTATTTGCTTTAAGTGTAAGGTTAGGTTGTTTATTTGAGATGTTTCTTGTTTCTTGAGGTAGGATTGTATTTCTATAAACTTCCCTCTTAGAACTGCTTTTGCTGCATCCCATACGTTTTGGGTCATCGTGTTTTCATTGTCATTTGTCTCTAGGTATTTTTTGATTTCCTCTTTGATTTCTTCAGTGATCTCTTGGTTATTTAGTAGCATATTGTTTTTAACCTCCATGTGTTTGTACTTTTTACAGTTTTTTTCTGTAATTGATATCTAGTCTCATAGTGTTGTGGTCAGAAAAGATACTTGATACGATTTCAATTTTCTTAAATTTACCAAGGCTTGATTTGTGACCCAAGATATGGTCTATCCTGGAGAATATTCCATGAGCACTTGAGAAGAAAGTACATTCTGTTGTTTTTGGATGGAATGTCCTATAAATATCAATTAAGTCCATCTTTTTCAATGTGTCATTTAAAGCTTGTGTTTCCTTATTTATTTGCATTTTGAATGATCTGTCCATTGGTGAAAGTGGGGTGTTAAAGTCCCCTACTATGATTGTGTTACTGTCAATTTCCCCTTTTATGGCTGTTAGTATTTGCCTTATGTACTGAGGTGCTCCTATGTTGGGTGCATAAATACTTACAATTGTTATATCTTCTTCTTGGTTTGATCCCTTGATCATTATGTAGTGTCCTTCTTTGTCTCTTGTAATAGTCTTTATTTTAAAGTCTATTTTGTCTGATATGAGAATTGCTACTCCAGCTTTCTTTTGATTTCCATTTTCATGGAATATCTTTTTCCATCCCCTCACTTTCAGTCTGTATGTGTCCCTCGGTCTGAAGTGGGTTTCTTGTAGACAGCATATGTACAGGTCTTGTTTTTGTGTCCATTCAGCCAGTCTGTGTCTTTTGGTTGGAGCATTTAATCCATTTATATTTAAGGTAGTTATCGATATGTATGTTCCTGTTACCATTTTCTTAATTGTTTTGGGTTTGTTATTGTAGGTCTTTTCCTTCTCTTGTGTATCCTGCCTAGAGAAGTTCCTTTAACATTTGTTGTAAAGCTGGTTTGGTGGTGCTGACTTCTCTTAACTTTTGCTTATCTGTAAAGGTCTCAATTTCTCTATCGAATCTAAATGAGATCCTTGCTGGGTAGAGTAATCTTGGTTGTAGGTTTTTCCCTTTCATCACTTTAAATATGTTCTGTCACTCCCTTCTGGCTTGCAGAGTCCTGCTGAAAAATCAGCTGTTAATCTTTTGGGGATTCCTTTGTATGTTATTTTGTTGCTTTTCCCTTGCTGCTTTTAATATTTTTTCTTTGTATTTAATTTTTGATAGTTTGATTAATATGTGTCTCGGAGTGTTTCTCTTTGGGTTTATCCTGTATGGTACTCTCCGTGCTTCCCGTACTTGACTGACTATTTCTTTTCCCATGTTATGGAAGTTTTCTACTACAATCTCTTCAAATATTTTCTCAGACCCTTTCTTTTTCTCCTCTTCTTCTGGGACCCCTGTAATTCGAATGTTGGTGCATTTAATGTTGTCCCAGAGGTCTCTGAGACTTTCCTCAATTCTTTTCATTGTTTTTTGTTTATTCTGCTCCCTGGCAGTTATTTCCACCATTTTATCTTCCAGGTCACTTATCCGTTCTTCTGCTTCAGTTATTCTGTTATTGATTCCTTCTAGAGTATTTTTAATTTTTGTAATTGTGTTGTTCATCACTGTTTGTTTGCTCTTTAGTTCTTCTAGATTCTTGTGAAATGTTTCTTGTATTTTCTCCATTCTGTTTCTGAGATTTTGGATCATCTTTACTATCATTACTCTGAACTCTTTTTCAGGTAGGTTGCCTATTTTGTCTTCATTTATTTGGTCTTATAGGTTTTTACCTTGCTCCTTCGTCTGTAACATATTTTTTTTTTCGTTTCTTTTTTTTTTGTTATGGGTGGTGCTTTATTAGTGCCAAATTGGTTGTTTGGCCTGAGACGTCCAGCACTGGAGTTTGCAGGCAGTTATATAGAGCTGGGTCTTGGTACTGAGATGAGGAGGCCTCACTCTGATTGATATTCCCTCAGGTCTGAGTTTCTCTGTTAGTCCAGCGGTTTGGACTCTGAGTTCCCATCGCAGGAGCTCGGGCCCGACCTCCGGCTTGGGAACCAAGATCCCTCAAGCTTCATGGCATGGAAAAAAAAAAAGGAAGTAAGAAAGAAAAAAAGGAGCAGTACAAAGAATAAAAAGAAAATAAAAAAAAAAAGAAAAACCTTGGCTATGGGTGCGGAGTTTAGGCAGGGGCTGAACTTAGGCAGGGGCGGGGTTTAGGGTGGGGCGGGACCTAGGCAGGTGGGAGCGTGACGTTTGAGCATGGGGCGGGGCCTCTGCTTAGGACCTGCACAGAAGGGGATGGGCAGCATGTCCAAGGGGGGGGCCTCTGGAGTGTGCAGTTCTGGAGTTTGGAGGTAGGGCCCTGGGTGAGGGTGTGTGGGTGGGGTTTAGGCCCAGTGCGGTTGGAGGGGATCTCAGAGGGGGTCTCCGAATGTAGAGCCGGGGCCCTGGGGGGGGCATGGTGGGGGGGCTTGGGCTCTGCACTGCGGGAGGGAGGCTCCGAGGGCAGAGGATTAGGCCCGGGAGCCCAGCAGGCTTCCCGGTGCCAAAATGGACAGGGAAAGCACTGGCCACGTTCCTTTCCGTTCCTTCACACCCCTCCCGCACCATCTCCCCCAGGGTCTCCCATATCCCCACTGGACCCCTAACCATGTGTGGGTACCGCTGGATGTAGGACATCCTCCTCTCCGCCAGCCGCCCCTCAGGGGTGCTGGTCCCGGAGGTCCAGCCTTTGCTTTTGCTCCCCTTCCCTCCCTCCCACTCCCTCAGGACCCGCACGGCTGGAGGGGGCCTCGGTGGGCAGAGGATCAGGCCCGGGATCTCAGCAGGCTCCCGGGGGCCCAAGTGGGCAGCGGAAACCTGACCACCCTCCCTTTGGATCCTCTGCCCTCCCAATGGTTCCCCAATTTCCCCCTTCGGGCGTGGGATCCCTTGCCCTCCCCCAGCCGCCCCTCAGGGGCACCAGTCCATCCCACCTCCCCTTCTCCTCCCCCTTCACTCACCCCACGTCCTACCCGGTCACTGGGGGCTCCTCCCGTCCCCTTAGGTGTCCATGGTACCGCACCAGTGCTTGGTAGGTGCGCTCTTTTCTTCAAGACTCATTTGATTCTCAAAATAACCCTGAACAGGCAAAGCAAATAGTGGGAAAAGAATCTGAAGAAGAATATATATATATATATCTGAATCACTGTGCTGTACACCTGAAACTAACATGACATTGTAAATCAACTACGCTTCAATTTTTTAAAATAATAATAAAATAACCCTGGACAGGCAAAGCAAATAGTTGTTCCCTTTATTCTCCTTCATGAGCCTAGCTTTCCAAGAAGGCTGATCTTATGTCCACAGCCCTGGATACATTGACATACGCTTCTCCATCTGCCTGCAATACCCCTGCCCAGTTTTGGCCTATTGAGATCTTTTTGAGCTTCCAAAACCCCAACTCTAGTGTCACCTCTCCCTTTAATTCTTTAATGAACAGAAAGCATCTGTACTCTGATCATATAGTTTATATATTACACGTGTCTGCTGTTGTTTTGATGTGTACATGTCAACTAATTGTCCTGTACTAATTATAATCTCTTTGAGGGTGTGAATCAAATTTCTTGTGCATTCATTTCTCCTGAAACAAATTATTAGGTACAAGCCAGTATTACAAATACGTGTTTTCAAGGAATTCTTCAGTAAGAAGATTTGTGATTCTTGGAACAGCATCATGAGCATCCCCTGGGGACTTTTGCTAGAAATTCACATTCTCTGGTCCCACCCCAGACTTTCTGAATCAGCAATGCTGGGTTGAGGAATTAGCAATCTAGCTTTTAACAAGCTGTCCAGGTGACTGTGATGCATGCAGAACTTTGAGAATTACTGATTTAGAGTGTATTCAACTTACGAAAAGTTAATAAACAGGTGAGGATCTATTCTAGCCCACCAATAAGCCATTTAGATTTACCCATACTGTTGTGTCCTAAATCCACATGATAAAAAACCATATGCCACAAAAAGTGCTTAAGGTGAAAACCTAAATGAAGTTAATGTATTTGATTAATTCATAAATACAACAGCTCCATTTATAGAAAAAGATACATAATTGCTGAGTAGTCTTAGATGAAAAGATGCACTTCTCATGATTAAATACTAAAACTCAAAACATAATTTTTTAAAATTATCAAATTGGTAATTTTTAAATCTGTCATACCCTGTCATAACGAGGGTAAGTGAAAAGGAACTTCATAAGCTATTGATCATTAGATGGGTATAACCTTTTTCTGGAACTGCTTGCCTCTCCCTAATAAATTAAAACGTACAGTCTTCTCTAATTTGACACCATATTCCTCCAGATATCCTGGCCCACCTGTGGAGAAGAGAGGGACATTTCTACTGTCACTTGAAACCCCTCAGGACTATTTATATTTTTTGATAAGCATCACTGCCTTTAAAATAACTATAAAGAAGGGACAAATGACATGCAGCAGACTTGTATCCCCCTTCTCAGACTCCTCTTCAGTTTATATTTCTCTCAGTTTGGAGTTCAGTGCCCCTAAAATTGTAGGGGAATTGCAATACGTGATGTTGGCTGGAAATGTAGCATTTCAAGAAACTTAGGTGGAAATGGTTTTAAGTCCCGAGTCTAAATGATCAGTGAAAGTGTTAGACCATCTCTGTTTTTTTTTCTTCCAAGGTTTTGTAGTCTACTGTAACCCTAGAGATCTCAATTTCTATGCTATTCTGTAAAAAAAGAACGGAGATGCTTCCTAATGCACTATTGCTGCCCTCCTCCTGTTTTGTAGGGTGTTGTCGTCTGTCAAAACAAGTTCTTGGCAATTTTTTTTAATACTGAGAATGAACACTTGAAGCAAACCAACCAAATTTAAGTGTTTCGAGGATAATAATAATAATTTCAGGAATAGCCTCTCGGTTTTCTGCTAAGAATCAATCTGAACAGTTTCCAAATTGCTGTTGGCAATGGAAGTTATCAGGAGGAAAACAGAAAAAAGAAGCTGTTTCAAGAAAAGTAGGAATAGACACGGTCTGGGGGAAGTACCTTTTTAATCTAGTACTCAGGCCTTGCCAGAATGGATTTCAAGTTTATAGGCTAAGTCTCTGCTTTATTTCTCTTGCCTTCCTTTTGGCAGAAAACCAATTTTCAACACTTCAGTGCCTTCTTTCCATCTTGATGGAGAAACTTTCTTATACCTGAAATACCTCTTTTGGGTATAAGAGAGGAATTAAGTTGAGACTGTCTGCAGAGTTACTAAAACAAAGTTATCCAAAAAAAAAAAAAAAGGCCTAATTTCCTGTCCAGTAAGTCAAATATTGTATGAATGTATGAGAGAGACCTTGCTTGCTTTCTAGATCTCTTTGATGTAAAATAAAGAGATGGGTCCACACTAGCAGAGCAGGCTAGTGTGATGAGCGTATTGACTCAACAGCTCATAGCTTAGGCTTCCTTCACTGCCCTGTGTGATTTCTGCACCTTTGTACATCAGCCATGGACAGAGGAAACTATCTGGCATTTGCTGGTTTGGTTGCTGTTAAGTCCTTGGATGTGAAAAGCACCTGAGAACTCATCCAGTGCACTCTGTGTGGAAGTTGTTATTCTGGAAGCCATCTGCTCTTGGGGCCAAGTGATGCCCAACAATGTTGGGGCATTCTTGTTAAAAATGCAGGTCTCTGGGCTCCACCTCTGATTTACAAAAATCTTCATTTTCCTTACCCTTCCCAGATGATCCTTAAATATCCAAAAGTTTTAGAACTCATGTTTATATGAAGTACCAAAAATACAAGGATTCTTACAGGCTTAGATTATGTTTCTGTTGGTCTTAAACATCGAAGAATAGCAGTTGCTGTCATTGAAAATTAGCCATGTGGATTTCTAGTGGTGCTTATTTCCAAAGCAGTGACTATCTAAAATATTAAAGTGAAGCATTATTAACCTTGAAGTTCAAATTCATTGAGAATTTGTTTAGTTGTGACAGGGTTGGTGGCTAATGTTTTCTTTATCCACGTTAAGACTTCTTATTAGCTATGAAAAGGGATTGGCATAAACAGCTTATTAACTTTGATTAACTATGTCTAAAAGAAATGAACACGCATAGGGCAGGCTCCAGTCAGCAAATGCTGTCTCTCTTAATGTTTTCCCCATTTGCTCTTTTATTTGCTTTCAGAAATTGTGAATTTACTCCTCTACCTACCAGAATCTTTTCTTCCCTCTTTAGATTCTTCACTTTCTATTATTGATACTGACATTTTACTCAAAGAAATTACTCATTTAGGCTCTCTTCAAATCGAAAGTGATATTATTTTAATAAGGGATAAAAGGGAAAATTGACAAAATGCACCTGGAGTTGTCAGCATTGTAAATGACAAACGGTAACAGCTTAATCTTGGAGGATTGTCAGAGAGCCTAACATTAGCTCAGGAAGTGTGTGTCTCCTTAGAGAATTGACAAAAAAAAATTACCAAGACAAGGCACGCTGGGTACCAACTTCAGGTGCCAGACCTGAGAGCATCTCATTCTGTTAAGCAACAGTGTATGTACTGTTTTGATAATGCAGGAATGCAAATTATATTCCTTTGCTACTTAAAGTATCTCCTGTGGAGACTTGGCATAAAAGTCAAACACCATCTATTTTTTTCCCCCAAAGCAAGTAGACCACGTAACTGGAAATGTCCCAGACGTGTGAGGAAATTGTCCTTTGGCATTTTCCCTCTGCCTGTAGTGAAGGCAGGTAGCAGAGCAGCTAGCACTTGAGAACTTTCTTGGCAAATGGCCAGAAAAAGTAAGGAAAATGAAAAGCCCCAAAGGTCAAGTATACGTTCCAACCTTGGACTGTGTCACATTTGAAAGAAATCACTTCCTTGTCATTTTTATGAAAGGGGCAGGACATAAAATTCACTGCACATCCCTGGTGACCCACTGGTAATGTACACTCCTTTTCTCATCTTCAGCCATTACCTTTCCAAAAAAAAAAAAGAAGAAAGCAACAAAATCCCTTTGAAAAAGCTGTTCTGACCTTTGATCTTCCTTTGATCTGGGTATGACTAGGTGGGCATTCTAGTCAACTCAGCCTGCCATAATAAAATACCATAGATTGGGTGGCTTAAGCAACAGAATTTTTTTTTCTCACAGTTCTGGAAGCTGGAAGTCCAAGATCAAAGTCTCAGCAAGTTTGGTTTCTCCTGAGGCCTCTCTCCTTAGCTTGCATATGGCTGCTTTCTTGCTGTGTCCTCACGTGGCGTTTTCTCTGTACACAGCTGAGAGAGATCTTCCAGGCTTGTTGAAATAGGGCTCCACCCTATGACCTCATTTTACCTTAATTACCTCCTTAAATCTCCTGTCTCCCAATACAGTCACATTAGGGCTTAAGGCTTTAACATATGAATTTGGGGGAGGGGGGGACACAATCCAGTCCATAATAGTTGGCTACACCATGTTTTTGGATAGATCCAGTGTACCCCGTCTTCAGTATTCCTCAACCATCATCTATTTAGTGCATGTGGGTTCTTTCATCCTCAGACGTCAAGGGAGGCCATGAAAGACATTTTTCCTGCTTCTCTACCCTAAGTCATTGAAACCAGTTTTCATGTCAGCAGCCTTCCACTCTCTCTTTGTGAACTTCAAATACAGGCCTCTTTGATATATAAAAAGCATACACTTGACATGGAGAGATTTGATGGATTTTTAATTTTTTTAATTTATTTATTTATTTATGGCTGTATTGGGTCTTCGTTTCTGTGCGAGGGCTTTCTCCAGTTGCGGCAAGCGGGGGCCACCCTTCATCGCGGTGCGCGGGCCTCCCACCATCGCGGCCTCTCCTGTTGCGGAGCACAGGCTCCAGACGTGCAGGCTCAGTAATTGTGGCTCACGGGCCTAGTTGCTCCGCGGCATGTGGGATCTTCCCAGACCAGGGCTCGAACCCGCGTCCCCTGCATTAGCAGGCAGACTCTCAACCACTGCGCCACCAGGGAAGCCCTGGATTTTTAAATGTTGTTCTTTTACTAATTTCTCCATATTCTTCTCTTCATCTCTAAGTGACTAAAGCCAAGCATTCCCAGTGTTGGGGCATAAGGACAGACCAGATAGGATAACAAAGTAGAGCAGGATAAACCCACAACCAGGTATTGGTAGCCATCTTTTCTTATGTCTTGAGCCAAAAGTCACAAATAACCTAGTTGTAGTAAACATTCATTCTGTAAAATATTCTATTCCAATCATCCATATCTCATACAAGAATAAAAGTAAAACTTTAGGCCCCTGGAGAAGTTTCATTAAGTTCCAGCTTGTTGAATGGACTCTAAGTTAAAATTGATATGCTGAATGTTACAGATGACTCCAGCTATTCGAGCATCACTCCATTTAGCTGCTGAATGGAGGTATGACCTACGTCGTACTGGCATATGCAGACTTAGTTCTGGCATGAGAGCTGGTTATGCTTTCATCACCCTAGAGTTAATAAAACCTGAAACCTGCCAGGCATTTGCCATGCGTTGTGCTGCCAAGGACAATTCAGCTTCCAGCTTCTTAGAAAGGACATAACGTAACCTCTGTGTTTACAAGGTTTTTGAAACTGAAGCCCTTCCACTTCCTTGCTGAGCTTGTGTTGACATTGGTACCCAGAATTCCTGTGCAGCCAGTGAGGGTCCAGAAAAGGAAGTGGATGGTTTCCCTGTAGAAGGGAAGAGAGATGCTGAGAGCTGAAACAGAGAAACCTTTTGGTCTCCATTGAAGCACTTTCTGGTGTTCAGAGGGAAAACATCTCTGCACTGATGGGGCCAAATTAGACTATTCAATTATAGAGCTCTTCACTCCTCTCCAATCCACTTATCCCAGCCTTGAATAAAGGGCCCACTAAAAATCTACATTCTACTCTTGTATGTTTATTTATAGTCAGAAATGGCTATCTCATTAGCAGATGGTTAATATTCACTTATATGGGTAGTGTAATAGTTTCCTAGGACTGCCAGAACAAATGACCATAAACTGGATGGCCTAAAACAACAGAAATTTATTCTTTCACCATTCTGGAGGTTAAAAGTCTAAAATGAAGGTGTCCACAGGACCATGCTCCCTCTGAAGAGCCATGGGGAGTATCTGTTTCATTCCTTTTTCTTGCATCTGCTGTGGCTGACAATCACTGACGTTTCTTTGGCTTGTAGATACATCACTCCAACCTCTGCCTGTGTGTCTTTTCCAATACGACCAAGAGCCCACCTTACTCCTGTAGGGTCCATATGGGATTGAGGGCCTTATTCTAGTATGATCTCGACTTGATATATCTGCAGAGACCCCATTTCCAAATAAGGTGATATTCAGAGGCACTGGCGGTTAGGACATCGGTATATTTTGGAGGGGGAACACAATTCAACCCATACCAGGCAGGTTTTTTTGATTTTTTATATATTTTTTGGCCACACCGCACGGGCATGGGGGATCTTAGTTCCCCAACCAGCGATGGAACCCGCGCCCCCTGCAGTGGAAGCGCAGTCTTAACCACTGGACCGCCAGGGAAGTCCCAGGCAGTTTTATTTTTAATTTCCTTTGACTTCTACAAATCCAAAAAATTGTCCAAGTTTCTTTCTAAAGCACTATCAAATTTAAGTCAAAGGACTGCATGTTTTTTTATGACCTCTTCATTTAAAAAAAATAATTTCCATATTTAATTGGTTCAAATTGTGAAAGGCTTTAAATCCTTTGCATTTGCTTGAGGCTGATTAATGAGTAAATTTGTAAACCATGACTGTTTTAATTAGCCACGGTTAATTAATGTTTACTGCACTTGGAAGATGAAAAGACATGGATAAATGCACCGTAATGTGAATCATTTTTTAATTTGTTGTTGAAGCTTATAGTATGTTCGAATAAAGAATGCTTATATCACAAACACACACACAAAAGGTTGTTGGAGCCCTGTGGTAATTAGTGTAGAGGGCTCTAAATTTTGAGGTTAATTATTTACATATTATTGAAGATGATCATGTTTTGATACTGTATATTCAGAGAAAGCTAGTTATATTTTTAATCTGTGTAAAAGGGGGAAAGAATAGAAATCTGAGACCAAACTGATAACTCTTTATATAGTATATCATAGTTTAAGATGAAGTCTGTTTTTTGTTTTTTTATTTCTGAGTTGAGACTTTTTCAGAGCAGGGTGGAGGAGAGAAAAGGTTAACTCTGCTGAGATGAAAATAACATTTTTAAGCAACTTTTTTGAAGAAGGGAAATTACTAGAATTCCAGGTAAGTTTTCAACAGGAAAAGCATCAGCGGCTTGGACGAGGTCTAGTGCTGAGATTGGAAAGTGCGGAGATTAGAAACAGTTTAGAAGGAAAGACTAGGGCAAGATCCCTGTTACAAGGCAGCAAGGAGTATATCGTGGAAACAGTTGTCTCAGGCAGCAAAATGGGTTCTCCATTCTTGGTGAGGACGTGGTCATCTGGGGTAATTTTCCACCATGTTCAATGGAACACACCTCTGGCACCAGGATTCGTGGCTTATAGGGAACTTGAAGCAGAGCTGGCTGGCCTCAATGACAGCACCCCCATTTCATTTCATCATTGTCTGAAGGGAGAGCTTGTTCAAAGGTAAATTAGCAAAAGGGTTGGGTCTACTTTATTTTTTATCTCCTACACAGTTTTCTCATTTTTTTCTTTGCAGAATAAAAAAAATAAGGTTGCTTTTTTTTTTTTTTACCATCTCATGGGTGCTCATACTGAAATGATTGGATTTAAGGGGGGGTGAGGAGAAGACCTGTGACGCTTTCTGGATGCAAAATACTTAGCTCCCTGTCGTTCTTAACAGTAATCACCAATCTGATGTTACTGTTAAGCACAGCAGTTCAACACTGTAAAGAATTTTTAGTGAGGATGCGACACTTCACTGTGGATGGAACTGTTCATTATCTAGCAGAATTCAACGTACGATAAAATCCCTCTGGGGGGAATCTAATGTGGGCTTTTTTACTAAAATACCTGGGAAAGTGGGAAAACTCCCATTTTCATCCCAGTGCCTCCCAGTAGGCCGGTTTCAGTCTTTCCATGAGCTCTCCAGGCCCATATTTCCAGGGGCTCCAGACCTCTCCAACATGATGTGTTGGAATATCACAAACTCAACATGTCTAAATAGAACCTGTCTTTCTCCCCCCATATTTGCTCTTCTGATGGACAAAACTGAGGTCAAGAATAAAAATATTACCAGCCACCCGATAGCACCTCCACCCTATCCCAGTTACAACCTCCCCTGTGCACCTCCCACCACCTCCAAAGTAACACTGTTGTTCTTTGTATCACTTCCTTAAATGTCTTTCAATTTTTATCACTAGTGTACATCCTTACCCACTATCTTCTTCCCCTTTTTTTTAATGTTGACATGTCTCTTTAGGATTTTATAATCCTCAGGTTTCCCCTCTCTCCTTTTCTTTTCTTTATAATTTACTTATTACTGAACTGCGGGCCACTCAACCCATGGAATAACCATAGTCTGGATTTTGCTAATGGCATACTCTTCGTGCAGGTCAGTATATTCCTTCGCCCTGTGTATAGCCCACAAATGTAAAGCCCCTAGCTTCTGTCTAAGCTGCTTCCCTTTTCACCTCCCTTGTGTCCCAGGAACCAGAAGAGTCCCAACTCTTGGGCAGCCCATCCTCTGTGCCTTGATCCATGCACTTGTATCTACTAGAACAGTAGTCTGTCTTCCTTAGCAAACCTGTAATATCACTATCTCCCCCACCCCAAAGTCCCAGTTTGTTTCTTTCTCGCTCTGTCTATACCCCTTACCGTAGCATTTGTATAGGAATTAACTTTTATGTCCATCTTGCCTCTGAAGCCGTGAGCTTTGCGTAAAAAGAAACTGCCTTAGTTATTTCCTGCACTGGCCTGGAAGATGTAGGATTGCTGAACAGCTGAATAAATGAATGAATAAATGAATGAGCTCATTAATTAATAATAAAATGATTCTAATTTTCTTGACTCCAGATTAATTTTCTTAAAGTGAGTCCTTTCAGCCTCTCCACATCTGCTCTATTAATGCTTCCCCAAAGACAGACACTTTGCATCCATCTCCAAGCTTCAGATGCCAAGCACTTCCCATCGCCGGGCTTGGTTCCCCCTATATTGTTAAGGGATCCGTGAGTCTGCTACTGCAGAAGAGAAAGGACCATTGCTGTTCTAAAAATGTTCACTGCAGAACCATTTTGTGTTAAAGAAAACAAAAATAGGCCAGTGTGCAGAAGAGCATAGAGGGCTGATGTGGTTTTTTTCAACCTGCATAAATGAACCTTTCAGATGCACCACCACGTATACAAACATGCTACGCTGTCTACAGGAACAGGAGCCTCCCCCCTTGTGATTTGCGCTGATCTTATCCACCCTTGCCTGCACCCCTTCTGCTTACCAGCATAAATCTTAGGCTCTTTGCGTGAAATCACCTATGTATGCATGTTGAAAATGTTACTTTCTACCATGAGCTAGCCAGCCTTGGTAACCGATACCTTACATCCTTCAAATACGGGCATACCTAAGAGATAATTGCAAACTCGGTTCCAGACCACCAGAATAAAGCGAATATCTCAATAAAGCTAGTCATGTGAATTTTTTGGTTTCCCAAGTGCATGTCCAAGTTATGTTTAAACTATGCTGTAGTCTTCTGTATGCAACAGCACTGTGTCTAAAAAACAACGTACTTACTTAAGCTAGAAAATACCTTATCGCTTAAAATGCTAACCATTATCTGAGCCTTTATCAAGCTGTAATCTTTTTGCATTGGTAACATCAAAAATCACTGATCACAGATCACCATCCAAATATAATAATAATGAAAAAGTTTGAAATATTGCAACAATTACCAAAATGGGATCCAGGGACAAAAAGTGAGCAAATGCTGTTGGGAAAATGGCACCAGTAGACTTGCTTGACACAGGGTGGCCAGAAAGCTTCAATCCGTAAAAAAATGCAAAGCACGATAAAGCGACGTATTGCCTTTATTGTATGCCTGTATAGAGTTCTGTCAATTAGGCGTTTTTCAGATATGAATCAATTAGCGTGCACTGTTCTCATAGCATAGCAGAGAATGATTACTAGCTGTTGAGAGGGGCACTGTTGCCCATAGGGTGTCTCTTACCCAGGTGAGAAAGACTCTCTCACAAGTTTGGGAGGAGGTGCCAATCAGACAGGACCACTGCTTACAGTGTGCAGGTTGGGCAGGACGCACTGGTAGGGGCATCGCTCAGACTCCCTCCCTTGTCACGTGCAGCTGGGGGTACAGGGTGGGGCTGAAATCCAGTCTGCACGGAGCTTGACAAGCCAGGTGCCCCATATGTGACTCACATCCTGTGGGCTGGTGAGGGCCTGGCCTTTATCAGAAGTAAAGGTGATGTTTTAATCTCCAGCTGCTCTCTCTTAGTTGGTTTAGAGCTGAGGTGGAGCAAAAGTGGGGATATTGTGGGTTGGTACCCAGAATGCCCCAGCATCCATGGCGAAGGCTCCAGGGGAGTATGTGCTCAGATTGTATACGGCTGCCAGAATGACTTTGCATTTATAAAAATGTATGCAAGAGCAGTTACACAGTCATTTGAGTACTTTTTAAAAATAATCTTCCTCATTATCCTTTCTTGTGCTCACTAAAAGCATGAGAAATTTTTTAAAAATGAAATGTGATACTGACCCAGATAGAGCAAACCTCAGGTTTTATTTCATGTTTCCAATTTACTGTATAGCAGAGAACTTATAAGTACAAAGAAACAAACAGTAAACTGTACCAACTATGCAGAACAACCTACCAGAGAACAAAGAAATACATACTCTGGAATGGAACTGGAGAAATACGGATTCTTGTGATTGCGTCTCTCTATGTCCTCAAATCTGATAACTCCAATTCCAGGGGCCTTCTTCAGTAATCTCACAAAATTCTGTGTCCTTGACCACAGTCGTAACAACTAGATAATAAAGTGATGAGGGGACGAGATGAAATAATTGATTCCGTAAAGGGTAAAACTATGTTAAAAATTATTTTTGGTGGGATGGCAAGTGAATTTTTGTTTCTTTTGTTTTCTTTGCACTGAATGTATGTGACTCATAATTAGCACCAAACTACATTTTTATATAAGGAGGACTCACAGTGAAGTGATGCTGCAGGGGTTAGGCTCTTAAAGACAATTTTGAAGAGAAAATTCTACATAATCATAATTACTTTGAAACTCCTTGAGCTTAGCCATAAAAGTATATATCTCTCAACTACCCCAAGACAGCCAGTTTTTCCTCTAGCATGTGAAGAGACAAATGCTAGGTTTGTCTAGCATTTAGACATTTAGTCTAACAAATGCTAGGTTGAAGGCCATAAGAAATAATTGACTTTTGTTTAAGGGATATAAGGCATAAAAATCACATTTATTTTAATTTAGTTTGCAGAGGACATTTAGTCTGCATCTGCTTACATTCATGGACATATATGCATTTTCACTATATGTATTAACCAGAGGAAAACATCCATACAGATACAGGCTAAAGCTGGCACTACAGATTAGCCCTTTACACTGAAATTCTTCACTATGTGTTGTTTCTTCAAAACTAGGACACATTTATATATGTGAATTATGCCCTCAACACAGCATGCTTTGAGATTCTTTCTGTAATATGTAAACTTGGTTTTTAGCTTAAACTTTAGAAGATTCTTCCCCTCAGGATTGCTTAGGCTCCTGACTACCCAGGCGGGACCAAGACTCCTACTGTGGTTGGAAATAAGATCAGGTCATTGGCTCAAGTTCCACAAGTAAACATGAAGTAGGAACTCTACTCTGTTTTTAGAAACCAGGGAGCCTGACTGACTTTTATCTTGATTTCTGATGGCCATTGGTAGGTCTAAGTTGTTTGATCTGCGTTGTTTGAAAGTCAAAAGGAAATTTGTCTTGAAAAGGAACAACTTCTGTACGCTCCACTTGAAGCGAGACAAGTGATGCTTCAGGAAAATGTCACTTGCAACAAGGAATGTTCTCACAAGTGACATGTAGCCATGTTTGTATCACCTTCAGGGATAGTTTGTTGCCATGAGTGGACAAAGCATGCTCCATTTAAAATCTCTGCCCAAGAAACTACTAAAGAAAAATAAACCCAGATTCAGTCATGGAGTCTGAATTTTGAGACTGTGAGAGATTTTCAGGGTTGATAGTGTAGCTAAAAATAAGAGGACTGACCCAGTTTTCTGGGAGGTCAAAATAAAAACTAGATTTGTGGAACAGTTTTGCTTTGTGATAATATATCTCATTTTTTCCTCAGGTTGGAAAATATGGCAGCCTTGTAAATTTAAATCGCTCAAAATCCAAAGCAGTCTAAATTATCTTAAATTTGACTCAGAATCGGTGAAACCTAATGACAGTTCATGTAGCCATCATACTTATACCAGTCTACCAGAGAAAGGGAAATCTAAAGAAGTGGGAGGGGTGGGATAGGGAGGGTGGGAGGGAGGGAGATGCAAGAGGGAAGAGATATGGGAACATATGTATATGTATAACTGATTCACTTTGTTATAAAGCAGAAACTAACACACCATTGTAAAGCAATTATACTCCAATAAAGATGTTAAAAAAAAAAGAAGTGGGAGATGGGTGAGAGGAGAAACTGCTGCTGAGGGTGGACCATCAAAACAGGAGTGGCAGGTAAGCCTCACTTAGAGAAGGGAGCAGTTCATGGCTGTGCAGCTGGGAACCACCTGGCCTTTCAGCTCTGCCCCACCATCAAGAAGCTCTGTGACCTTGGACTCTGGCTCTGTGATTACCTTGGTTTCTTCACGTGTAAAAAAGATATCATTAAATTCATCACTTTCCAAATCGATCAAAAATAATGTATGCAAAACAGGATGCTTGTGATGATAGATGTGGATGTATTTTTATAATATTAGTTACTAATCAAAGTGAAATAGCCATGTCCTCCATAAAATGGGTTTTTTTCAATGGAATAGTGAGAAGGTTGCACTAGGAATCGGGATACTTGTGTTCAGGTCCCAGTTCTGCTACTTGATAACTTTAAATGTATTTCTCGAGGTTGGTGTCACAGTTTGCTCAACTGTCATTGGGGGTAGTAATCCCATTATGAAGGTTGATGTGGGTATCCAATGAGCTAACAGCTATGTAAAGGCCACAGGCATGGAAGGCGTCATTGGTGCCGTTGATCTCATGCCATCAAGATGTCATAGCGTGACACAATTCCATCACAGTATTGCTGTCCCACCAGTCACACGCGGATCGAAACATCCCAGCCGTGTGCAGTAATCACTTGAAGACCACATAGGTTCTCCCCCAAATCAGCATTTCAAACAACTTCTGCTCCATTGAACTCTAAGTCAGTCCACGCTTAGACGTAAATTCAGTCTTTATAGGGGAGAGCACAGCAGTGAAGTATGTCCTCTGGTGCCCTCTACTTTTTCAAGTACATTCTTTTTCTCAGGGTCTGAATAACAATGACCTGTTTGTTTCCTGAACACTTTCCTGCTCTGGCTCCTATGTAATTTCCTGCCTGACAAATAGTCTGGCAAAACAAAGGAAATTCATAACTAGTCTTTCCTTTCCTGTGGCTTTCTGGTTCAGAAAAATGTTATCGTGAATGACAGCTTCAAGGCAATAGGGTGGGTTGGGTTTATGAACATGCCTTTGAGGTGTTTTGCAGCAAGGTTTCTTCAGGCAATATTGTTTCTTGGCCATACTCACCTTTCACACCTTGTTTTGTTTTGAGGCTTGTCTTGTAGGAAGGGGATAACTGAGGCCATTTTGTAGGGATGCCTTTGTAGACCTCGTGGCAGTGGTCAGACTGTAATGTGCTGAAGACTCGCCTGGGATCAGATGTATTATGCTAAGTGAAATAAGTCAGATAGAGAAAGACAAATACTGTATGATATCACTTATATGTGGAATCTAAAACATACAACAAACTAATGAATATAACAAAAAAGAAGCAGACTCACAGATAGAGAGAACAAACTAGTGGTTACCTGTGGGGAGAGGGAAGGGGGGAGGGGCAGTATAGGGGTAGGGGATTAAGAGGTAATACGTATAAAATAAGCTGCAAGGATATATTGTACAACACAGGGCATATAGCCAATATTTTATAATAACTATAAATGGAGTATAACCTTTAAAAATTGTGAATCACTATATTGTACACCTGTAACTTATATAATATTGTACATCAACTATACTTCAGTTTTTTAAAAATTGCCTGGGGATCATGTTAAATGTGCAGATTGTTTCCCTAGCTTTGGGTGGAACCCGAGATTATGCATTTCGGCAAGCTCTCAGGGGATGCCCACACAACAAGATTACAGATAACAGGATTCAAAGTGAAGAAACTACAAAGACCATCCATCCAACTTCCCCTAATTTTATGGATGAGGAACCAAGGCTTAGGGAGTTTCAGAGGCCATGGTGATGTTAAGTATAATGAACAGCGTGGCAGTTATATGCTAAGCCATGTATCAGACATGCACAGACTGTGATTGGAAAATTAAATCTGATCTCATCGTCCTGGTGTGGGCAAAATGCCTAGAATGGATGACAGCAGATTTATCGTAGAGCTTCTTGATGGGGAAAAAATTACATCCCTTTTATAAATACGTCCAGTGCAGCTGTGGCAGTTGCAGGGGTGGCATGGTGGAGGGATGCATTGTACAGAGGTGTAATCCTCAGTCCTTTTAAATGCATAAGTAATCATTTGTTAAAATATAAGAATTGATCATGTGAGACTCTCCTGTTAGACAAGGTTGATAGGAAATTTCCATTGGGGAAGAGGCTGCAGATAAATGTGTATTTTTCCACTAGGAACCAGAAGAATCAGAAAATTGGGGAAAAATGAAGATAGCGATGCAGGGTCAATTCTATACAGTAGAAAAACCAGCAAGCCTGAGCATGTTCACCGGTCTCCAAATCAGACCTTTAATAGCCGTGTTTCACAGGGGAAAAGACTGAGGTTGGACCTCCTCTATGTGAAGGACGTTTCCCACCCACCCCAAATGTGTTTAAAGGATGGAAAAGGTAGTTCAATAATTACAACTGAAGCTTGTAGAAGAACTGATTTAATGTTTATAAACTTCATTTTCTTGAAACCTAAAATACGGCAGTTAAACTTTTAGAAGGACTTTGGCTAGTGGATTAATAATTAAAAGAAGATCATTAGATGAATTATCTAGGATTCATCTGTTTCCCATTCATAGTCCTTTATGAGGCCATTTCTCTCAAAATGAATTATCCTGGAAGGCTATTGCTTCTACAAAAACAAAATATGTTAGTCATTTGAAGTTGAAATCACTACTGGGGATCTCTTTTGATGTTGCTTTCTTTTTTTTTTTAAATAAATTTATTTATTTATTTGGCCGCGTTGGGTCTTCGTTGCCGTGCACGGGCTTTCTCTAGTTGCGGCGATGCACGGGCTTCTCATTGCGGTGGCTTCTCTTGTTGCGGAGCGCAGGCTCTAGGTGCGTGGGCTTCAGTAGTTGTGGCTGTGGGCTCTAGAGAGCAGGCTCAGTAGTTTTGATGCACGGGCTTAGTTGTTCCGCGGCATGTGGGGTCTTCCCGGACCAGGGCTCGAACCTGTGTCCCCTGCATTGGCAGGCGGATTTTTAACCACTGTGCCACCAGGGAAGCCCTGATGTTGCTTTCTTTAAAATATTTTAAATATTTTCAATGATAGCTAAGTGGTGGTGTTTCGTTTTCTTTCTCTTATCTACTATAAGTATGCCTGATATACATCCTCAAAACATTTTTAAGAGGGCAACATACAGTGGGGTTCATTGCATGTTTAATATTTGAAATTAAACATCTTTTTATTGTTTAAACTGTAGGTTAAATATTACCACCATTGAATTCAGTTAAATATTTCCACTTTTAACTGCAAGGCTCATATGCTTGGGTATTACAGAAGATATTTAACTACAGAGGTAACTGCTGCAATTTTGGGCAGTATCAGTTAGCCTTTAAGAAAATAAAGAGTCTTGGGGGGGAATGTGCCTTTTAGTTTAATACAGCAGTTGGCAAATGTAGATGCTTAAAAGCTTTGACATCCCAATATATGCCATCAAAGCATTGTAATAAAATATTAAATTAATTCAGATAAAAAGATAATCCATCGGGGCCACCAACGTAGTAGAAGTGTGGTTTCTGTGTAATTAGTCTGACCACAAAATTCAAAGATAAAGTCCCGCTCAGAATGAACAATGAAATGATCATATTTGGCTTTGAATTTTTTTTTTTTTTATCATAAGAGGAATTGCCTGGTGCCAATTGTGTTAACAGTTGGTAAAATCCTGAGCCCTTAATAATGTCAAGAAGTAGGTGGCCGTCTTAGACATTTTATGGTCACAAAATTGAATCCTACTGCAGCTAACAGTAATCCATCATTTCCACCCTCTTTTCTTCCCTTAAACCCAACACTGACCTCATTGTTCCAAGTGAGATGACCAAAGGTGGTTGTTTCTAAATCTCCTATGTTAAATAGAGATAGGAAAGTGGATTTCTGCTTTGGTACCAAAAGTTTTTTTAAAGCTTAAGTGCTTCTCAGTCTGCCAAAAATGTAATGTTTGTTGAATATTTTGTTCTTTCATTTTCTGAAAATGAATATAATAAACCAGGAAAATTAACCACCATGGGGCTCTACATTTTAGCAGCCATTTGGAGGAAATTTCCTGCCAACAGTATAAAAGAGAAAAGGGGGCACACCATGATTTGCTGCAATATAAAATGCTGTGCCTATTTTATGAAGCACAGATGTAAGATTTTCTACTGTGACAGTTCCCTACACTATCTTTTTTACTGCCATGGCTGAGATGGGTGCAGGACTGCCCCCAGCTCCCATGCCTGGGAAATGCCTATTTGAGGGGACAAAAGCAGTAACCATTCCATAGGGCTCATGGTGTTTAGGTCAGCTTACAACGTAAACGTGGAAGACATTATGGAACAGTCATGCTTATAATGCCTGGTTTCTCCATTTACTCTGTCAATGAACAGTCCAGTGATGAGAATAAGAGTGACCCTGGATAGGTAGGGGTTAAATCAGGGAGGTTGGTGTTATGTAGCCCAGGACTTGGATTTCAGCACTGATGCTTACTGGCCATGGAATCTTGAAGAATCCATTCACCTCTCCCGGCCTCAGATTCATGTTCTGTAAAGGTAATGATGCCTGCCTCATAAAGTTATTGGGAGGAGAGCTGTAGAAGAGGGGGCATTGGAGCTGGGCCCAATACAATGAACTCTATAAGAGTTCATTATAGTTTATATAAGCAGAGATGGGCTTCCCAGGTAGCAGGAACAGAGAGCAAAGGTGTCCTGAGGGGAATGCATGGTCCCATCTGAGAGTAATCCAGACCGTTCAGATGTGGTATTATGATTCTGACACCAATTGCAATGTGTGGAGTTCTCCCCACACCAACAAGTGATTCTCCAGCGTTAGCTGAGTGTCCTACAGTTCAACCCAATGCTGATACTACTACCTGGAAGGTAACGTCAGAGTCCACAGGTCAAGCAAGGGCTGAGTCCCACAAGACTGCCCACCCCGCTCCCCTCCACAGCCAGTCTCGAGTCCTGGTTGTCACCTGGCCTTCTGATGGCCATCTGTGAATCAGAGACTCCAGCCACCTCCTCCTCAGGTTCTATTAATTTCCTAGAATGGCTCACAGAACACAGATAAATGTTTTACTTACTGGATTTTTAATAAACCAGCAGGTTTATTAAAAAAGGATTTAACTCAGGAACAAGAGAAGGATAGGGCGGAGTATGTGGGAAGGAGCTCAGAGCTCTCCTGCCCCCTCCCAGCCCAGCAAGCTCCCACATCTCCACGTCACGTGTTCACCAACGCTGAAGCTCTCCAAACCCTACTCTTTTTTTTACATAGCATATCTTTTAAATGTTTACTTTCTAATTGTTGTGAGTATATAATACAGCTGAGTTTTTATATTGACCATGTATTCCACAGCCTTGCTAAATTCGCTTATTAATTTTTTTCTTCCCTTTTTTTATTGAGGTATACGTGATTTATAATATAAGTTTCAGGTGTACAGCATAGTGATTCACAATTTTGAAAGCTTATACCCCATTTATAGTTATTATAAAATGTTGGCTATATTCCCTGTGCTGTACAATATATCCTTGTAGCTTATTTATTTTATACATAGTAGTTTGTACCTCTTAAACCCTTATCCATATCTTGTCCCTTCCCTCTCCCCACTGGTAACCAGTTTGTTCTCTTTATCTGTGAGTCTGTTTCTTTTTTGTTATATTCACTAGTTGTATTTTTCAGATTCCTCATATAAGTGATATTATACAGTATTTGTCTTTCTCTGTCTGACTTATTTCTCTAAGCATAATACTCTATAGGTCCATCCATGTTGTTGCCAGTGGCAAAATTTCATTCTTTTTTATGGCTGAGTAATACTCCATTGTATGTATATGTACCACATCTTCTTTATCGATTCACCTGTGCTGGACACTTAGGTTGCTTCCATATTTTGGCTATTGTAAATAATGCGAACCCTATTCTTTGGGGTTTTTACAGAGGCTTCATTACATAGGTATGTTTGATTAAATCATTGACCATTGGGGGTGAGGCTGAAAGTTCTAACCTTCTAAGCATGTTGTTAGTTCCCCTGGTGACAAGCCCCCATCCTTAGGTGACCTAGGGGCTTTCAGAAGTCACCTCATTAATGTAACAAGACACCTTTATAGGTCTCATCACCTAAGAAGTTCCAAGGGTTTTAGTACCTCTGTGCCTATAAAGACCAAATAAATATTTCTTATTATAAATCACAATATCACAGGTGTATACAGCAAAGAGCTGTGAGCCTCCTGGCTAAAAAGATGAGGTGGGCCCAGATCCCAGAGGGCCTTTAACATTTGGCAGAGGAGTTTGGGATTAAGTCATTAGAAACTGAGAAGCCATTGAAATGGGGTGGAGCCATTCCTTAATATCAGGAAAAGATCTGGCAAACAGAGGGATAAAATTAGAGGAGGGAGAGCACTGAGGAGAGAATTATCACAATTATCCAGGCAAAAAGTAATGATGGCTCAAGGGAGGTGGGTAATGGAAAAGGCGAGTGAGAAATGAATAAGAGAGAATCCAAAAATGGAATTAAAAAGGAGCCGTCAGTAATTCAAGTATGGGACACAAAAATATAGAGTCACAGATGGTTCTGAAGGTTTCAAGCCTGTGGCTGGGAGAATAGTTCTGCCATGATTAGAAAATGGGAAGGCAGGAGGAGAGCCTTGAGCTCAGTTTTGTACATACTAAGTTCATGGAAGATCTAAGTTAATAGTTCCAGCAAACTGTTAGAAATATATACACTAGTGTGGGAGGGAGAAGTCAGAGCTGGGGAAATACATTTCAGATTCAACCAAAAGTAGGGGGTCCTTAGCATTTTAAGAGTGGTTGGGATTTCCAAATGAAGAACTGAAGAAAGAGATGGAAAGAGATACAAGAAGAAAATGACAGAGACGAAGAGATTAGAAAAAATGAGCAGAGAGTTACTCAGAGAAATCACAGGAAGTAAGCTCAGTACTGTGTATACAAGACAAAGAGAAAAAACTTCCAGATGGAGGAAGAGGTTAAGTGATGGTAAATGCCACAAAGACACCAAGAACACCATGGCGCCAGGTGGGGCCAGGAGCGGATCCCGCTGGCAAAGGTTATTCATTCCCTCACAAGATGAACATGTAAGCACCAATAATTATTCCAGAAGATCCTCTCTTTATATTTTAACTACTTAACAGTCACAAGCATAAGATTTATATAAAAGACCCATTTAATTTATTAAAGTAGACATTGGCTAAGTTATTAGCCATTACCTATGACTCTGTAAGACATGAAAAAATTGGAAGAAATGTAATGCGGGCCTTTTATCTGTATGGGAAAGGTCATTGCAAGCATCAAATATTGAATTTTAGAATGGTACCCCAGCAAACAGATATATATTATAACTCAAATTAGACTTCAAGAGGACCGATTTGCTTGAGATTTTATCATTTAAAATATCTTGCAATAAAACTGACTTCATAGAAGGACATTAATCTCATACTTTCATGCTAGTCCGTCAAACTGTTTTAATAGATATATTTGAACAGAATTTTAATTTTTCAGATAAATTTTTTGTGAATTTAGAAGAGAATGTGAAGGATAATAGTAAGATGTTACAAATCAAATTTAAATCCTGATTTTACTTTTTTCACTTTCTACATCAATAATACTAACCAATGATTGGTTTGAAATATATAATACAGTAAACTCTTGACAGAGGTATGATTGGAAAGTGAAAAGTTCTGATTAATGTTATTGTTGATAGCACACATGCTATTTATAAGTCTCTAATGTTAAAAATATGTCACACAGAAAAACCTGGTGAATCTTTGGCAACATAATAGGAGAATCACAGATCTTGTGATACTCAGTTTTTAAAACTGCAATTGCACTCAATACAGGGTTATGTTCCCAGCTCTTTTTTACGGTAAAAATGCAGTTCAATAATGAAATGTGTAATTTGGGAATTTTCACTGGTCTACAAGAACTTCAGATAGGTTGATTATGTTCCATAGAGTTGATTTTGTTTAGTCAGTTTTGAAAAGGGGTAACTGATAGTATTTTTTGAAACGAGACGCAAACAAGACGCAGCAGAGAAAGACAGGATATTTGGTTTGAGAGCCCATGAGAAATGCTGGCAGGCGGGGCTGTTTATCCCACAGAAGAGAAGGCTGGAGCAGAGCTTCACGTCTGCAAGGCCAAAACTGGCCTTCTTTGTTGCCTCAGCACATATATCGTGCAGCACCTGGGAGCCTTTGAGAAAGACAGATTTTTTTTCAAGGCAAAACAATGAGAACTGTTGAAGAATGGAGCAGGCAGGCGGCCCATCACTTACGCTTTTCTTGTCCTTACACATGTTCACGGAAAGACTAGGGATTCGCTGGATATGTCCTCTGGCTTGAAAGAAACTGTACCTTGCATACTGCCGCCACTCCACTGCAAACACCCCGCCAAAGCATGCTCTCCATTCCTCTGTGATCACAGTAGACTAGGAGAGAATGGCCGTTTACCTCTCAAGGTTTTTCACCACTAGGGGGAGTGGTGCAGCGGGTCAGAGCATCAGCCTTGGTCTAAGCCACTCTACCTGGGCTCAAATCCCACCTTGGGCATTGCTAGCTATGATTTTGTGTAAGTGGCTTAACTACCGTGTGCCTCAGCTTTCACATCTGTAGGATGGAGATGATAATGGTACCCACCTCGTGGCTGTAAATAAGATCATGCATGTCAAGTAGTTACAGTCGTGCCTGGCAGACAGCAGATGGTAGCCGCCGCTGCTCCTCTGTTGTGATTGTTGCGTTACTCACCAAAGACGTGGCTTTGTTTTGTTTAGATGAGCTGCTTCAGAAAGAGCAGAACTACTCAGACGATGTCTTGGCCAACATGATCAGCGAACCAAGGATCAGTTATGGCAATGATGCTCTCATGCCATCTTTGACTGAAACCAAAACCACTGTGGAGCTTCTTCCTGTGAATGGCGAGTTCAGCCTGGACGATCTCCAGCCCTGGCATCCTTTTGGGGTCGACTCTGTGCCCGCCAACACAGAAAATGAAGGTAAGAAGCCCAGGAGGGAACAAGAACAGTCTGGTATGTATAATCTCTCTCGTGTTCTTAAGGGGTGACTTTTGATATGAATTTTTTAAAGTGCTTTCTCACTGAGAGGTATTTTGTTGCTTCTGGAATGAAAGCACAATATTCAATTAGTGTATATGAGACAGTGGCCTAGAATGCACACCTTTGAAGAAAACAGACATGTGATAAAACTATGGAAATCACAGCTCACTCAGTGGAGAGAGAATTTTTTTTTTTTCTTTTTTGGCCACACTACGAGGCTTGCGGGATCTTAGTTCCCCGACCAGGGATTGAACCTGCGCCCTCGGCAGTGAAAGCACAGAATCCTAACCACTGGACCACCAGGGAATTCCCAGAGAGAGAAATTTTGATGGGGCCTGCATAAATGGAGATTTGAAAGCCACCAAAATAGTCTTCATTGGTTATGTATTCTAGTGCATTACATTTCAGATCACGTTAAATGTTAAAGGCAAAGATAAAGAACCACTTATGTCATGAAATGTAATTTTGCTTAAGAGTTACACAATTCTGTGTTTGGAAAGTTAAATATAGGCAGCTGTCAAAATTAAGAAGCACACTGACCTAAACATTTCTTCCTGTGATAATTCAGAAAAGCAGGATTTTCTCTGTCAACAAATTTACACAATGGATTATGTACTTTTCATTCACAGGGATTTCTTAGCAGAAATTTTCAAATAATATCTATTTAGGAGAGAGAATTTTTTAGTTCTTATTCCATATCATTTTACATGTTCAGAAGTATAAAATTTTGAACATAGGAACACCTTGATTTCAAGATACTAATAGCTTGTTTTTCAAGAACACATAGGATTTTTTTTTTAATAAATTTATTTTATTTTTATTTATTTTTGGCTGCGTTGGGTCTTTGTTGCTGCACGCGGGCTCTCTCCAGTTGCAGCGAGTGGGGGCCATTCTTCATTGTGGTGCGCGGGCCTCTCATTGCGGTGGCTTCTCTTGTTTCAGAGCACGGGCTCTAGGCACGCAGGCTTCAGTAGTTGCAGCACACGGGCTCAGTAGTTGTGGCTCGTGGGCTCTAGAGCGCAGGCTCAGTAGTTGTGGCGCACGGGCTTAGTTGCTCCGCGGCATGTGGGATCTTCCCGGACCAGGGCTTGAACCCGTGTCCCCTGCATTGGCAGGTGGATTCTTAACCACTGCGCCACCAGGGAAGCCCGAGAACACACAGGATTCTATCTGTGATTTTTCTTTGTTAAAGAAGCAACTTTTGATGGTAATATTTTGACAGTAATAAATATGGATATATGTAGTATGGATACCTCAAAATACAATCACTTACTCCTCAGACTAAATATAAATCTAATATTAGACTATAAGTGCACTGGAGAAGCTTTTTTTTAAAGAACCATTGCAGAAAATCTTTATATGGACTGTTTTCATAACATGAGTAATCACCCCAAATGTGTTTCATTAATTTGGAAAAAGGTACCTTCTAGTAATAATATCAGACCATAAACAGCAGTGTTATTTATAATATAAAAATAATTAAGACTACCATTTTTAAAAATAGTTCTAACACAGAGGAAAAGAATTTAAGGATATTCAGTTATCAAAGAGCTGGGTGACTTCCCTATTAAATTGTATTATTACTAGAATGCTAGTTTTGTCATTTTTTAAGATAAATACATTTTGGTCATTTAAAATCCTCATCAGTCAGTCTCTAATGAGAATTTTTTGTGAAAAATGTCCAATCTCATTTTGTAAACTGAACACACACAAGATTTCTTCTTTTCCTTTAGGATACTGGGTTGTTTAATTGATAGAGAAATAGGTAACATGTATGGAGTCTAACAAACTTTGTTTGGTAGAAAATTGCAGTCCTTAATGCCCTTTTTATACCAAATAATGTTAAATGTGTAGTTTGTCATTTATGTCCAAGTTTTAGCTTTTTATGGAAAAATTTAAATACATAGATTATTCTCTATTTTTATTAAAAATTGCCTCTGCCATTGAGAACTTATTCATCTCCCATGTGATTCTAAAATTATAATTTATAAAGAATTAAATATCAATTTCTTATAATTTAAGACCTTTTCACATGTCTTTTAAATATATATTTTCCATAAATGAAATGTTCCCATTTAATATTTTCCATTATTTATTGATTTTGGAAAAGTAGGATAAAACATACTTTAGAGTTTACCGTAATCATTTTTATGAACACACACACACAAATAATAGAGACTACAAATTGTAATTTATTTATGGTAAAATTTATGGAAAGAGATTTAGAAAGCTAACAACGTAAGCTAAGTTAGCAGCAGAGTAAAATTAATTTACAGACATTAATGTGGATGTTTGTTGTAATATTTGGTATTTCCTTTAGAAATGTGAACTGTGCAAAGTTTAATGAAGATAAAAGACACTCCATCCCCTGTTTTATGTTAACTCTTCAAATTTAGTGAATACAGTGAAATGCAATGAGCTTGGTACCACAGACCACAATAGAGAATAGCAAAACATTATAAACATCCCAGAAGGTGCTTCACTTCCTGAATTTCAGAATTTCCCTTTCTCTATCAAATCTTGAGAGCTCAACTGCTTTATATATGGATATCGGCCTACATGTTTTCTTGGTGTCTTTAATGACGTAAATTTAGCTTTGCATTTATCATATTAATAGTATAAGTAATACCGCAGTTAAATAAATCTGCTCTTATATGCCCTAAGCATTTTATCTTGACTTTATGTGTACTCAGAGGCATATATATGATCTCCACTAAAAATTATATGCATTCTATCAATATTTAAACATGCTTCTTATGTTAAAATTTTTAAATAGTAGCCAAACTGATCCATTTGGTTTAGGAAAAAAAAATGGGATGAATACTGACTGTTCCTTTTACGTAGAAATATAAAAAGGAACTATTTCATTTCACTAAAGCCACTTCCTGAAGTCCCACCCCTGATGCCATTGTCAGCACTCTCAGCTGTTTTCCTGTTCTTCTGCCCCTTAACAATTCCCTCAAATCAAACAAGAAACAAAGAAGTGTTGGTACAAGTTAGAAAGCAAGCTGTGATTTTTTTTTCTCCTCCTCTTGCCAAATAATCCAAAAAAAAACTGGATTTATCCTGGGTTTCCCCAAAGTGATCAGTTTCCCCAAGGTGATCAGTTTTTGGAAGGTCAAGAACAAAAATGGTTTGGAGATACCCCAGAACAGCAATGGACTGAACACACACCCCAGGGCCCTTGAGTATTGCCAAGATAGATGCCCAGTTGGACATAGTCCGTGACTGAGTGCCTCTGGATCCCTGACCAAGATACAGCTGTTACATTGCCTAGGCCTCATCAAAAGAGCTAATAGTCTTGTTAAATAAGGATGTTATTGACAAACAGCAAAATCTTACATGAGAGTATTGGAGGCAATAATATTTAAGATCTCAGAGCTTGAGTTCTGGTTTTCACCATCATCAGACCACCACTCCTTTTATAACATTTTGAAAAGTCTCTCTAACAATGAATCTTAAACCGAACTGACAGAGTTTGGTAGGGGAGTCAATACAATGGATGTAATTTATAGTAAGTGTTTCAACAAGTGTTCAGGCTTGACTACCAATGGAAACAATGGCAGTCAGGCGTTTGCCCCCTTATGGATGTGACAAATACAGACGCAGACTGATAGGGGGGCCCTGAATTAGTTTTTCTTTCTTCATTTTATCCAATGGTGAGCTCCAGGAAGATCTACAGTAAGAACTGTGCAGAAATGCATTGTGTTTATATATAAAGCTGAATTAGGTTTTGGACTCACATAATCGTAAATACATAAATGTCCAGCAGGAATTTAGGAAGCTGTGTAGGGTGCAGGACAATTTTTATTTGTGTGGGATTGCCCTGTGCATGCCATCTAGCATCCCCGGTCCCCAGTCACTAAAAGCCAATAATGTCCACCCTCCTTCTCCCATCATAGTGACAACCAAAAACACCTCCACATTCCCCACCATCCCACGCTACAGAATGATGTGCATCAGCGTTTAAATTCCAGCGCTGCTACATTTGGGGCAAGTCACAGAGCCTCTTGGGCTGCTTCCTAGTCTGTAAAATAGAGTTGGTAATAATTGCTAACTCAGAGACAGGGTGTGAGCATTAAATGAGATGGTATGGAAAACTCTTAGCAAAGTGCCTAGAATGTAGTAAATGTTCAGTGGTAGTTTTTTGTTTGTTGGTTGGTTTTATTTTGTTTGTTTGCTTGTTTGTTTTTAAATAGAACCAGGATCATATTAGAGAGGTTTTACCAGCTTGTCTCAGAGAGTCACCCTATCACCCAAACAGTATATCCTTAAAATTAATGAATATAACAAGCCGTATAATAGTCCTAAAATCCTACCCTTTCTCCCCATCTTCCTCTTCTCCCTCTCCCCAGAGTCTGTTCCTTGTTAATCTTACAGACATGTGCTTGCACACAAAGCTATTGAAAATATCTAAAATTCTCAAAGGATTTCCTTTCATTGTTCATGCAATCCTTATCATCATCAGAGCTTCGAACGCTTACCAAAAATTTGTTATTTTTCTCAAGAACAATCAGTCAAGTCCACAGAGAGGGTCAGACACCCAGGCATTCTGTTAATTTATATTGAAAAAATAAGCATATCACAAACACAGTTTTCCAATATTTTAGGCTCTTTGACCAGCTGTGATTTGCCTTCAGGGATTTTTATTCTGTGGTTTTCTGAGCCACAAAACTGAAATGGCTAAACCGAAGTGAAGCTGTTGTTTATAAAACAGTTGTTCTCATGGATTGTGAAATCATCTGGCTGAAAGCTTTTGTGCTAATAGCATTTGTGTTTGCTCTGCATTTTCATGACTGCCTGACCAAGCCAGTCTGAAGATGAGGAAGAATGCAGTGGCCACCAGAAAGTTTTTGTGGCCAGCAGTCAGCTTGTCTGTGTATAATACATACACAAAACACTATAATATTCTTCAAGAGGCACACTAGGTCTTGTAAGATTGTATTGTGTAATTGCATCGTGAATTTGCCCTCTGGTACATTTTCATTTAGCCATAAAGCAGCAATGAACAAAGCACTTTAAATGGGGAAATTGAGATTAAATAATGTCTTTCATCAAACCTGCAAGCCAGGGCTTTTCAGGCCCCTCTTATCTATGAGTAAAACTGATTTCCTGCTGATTCCTCCATCACCTTAGGCCTGATGGGGAGGGGAGGTTGTGCTGGGCAGCATTTAGCTTACAACTGGTCTATTACAAGGAATGCCAGAGCTAACAAACTCAAAAGTCCTAGCGCTTCCATCATTCTATTTCTTTTTATAGGGGACTGTTTGATTCAGAGCTGCTGATGGCAGTAGAATAACATATTTCTGCCTAAGTTTTATTTTAACTCTTTAAGACAATCTGTTTCTAGTGTTTAATTTACTAAACAGCCAAAGTAACATGTTTTGAACACTATATTGAAGTTACTTGCTGGTTCAACGAGTAATGGTCCATTTGAAAAATTAGAAAGTATTTATTTTGGATTGGGAAGTAATGCACTCCTTTTTCTCGTCAATGTATATTCTTTTTTGCAGTGATGAAATTATCGTTTAATTATTGATGTCTGATCACTGAACACGAGTTACTTATTTTTTGAATATTTACTCATATTAAATCAGCCTCACACTGTTAAAGCAGACTAAAGTTTAAGTCACTAAAATTATTATTGTTTATCTTCCTAAAAAATATAGTTTTATTACTGTTTTCAAATAATACATGCACCTTGAAACAGAAAGGCGGAGAAATTTATAGGAATGATCTCCTCACCCAGAATAAACTAATGACAGCTTTTTGTGGTAATATCTTTCAGACCTAATGTCTTTCAGACATTTGATGCGTTTCCATATTCCCTTGAGTAATTATGGAATAGGGCTTTATCATTTGTAAGGGTCTTTGGCATATGTGTGCACGTTTGAGCCCTGGAAAAACCCAGCTTCCTTGTGACAAAACAGAAGCTCAGAAAGAAGGAGGTTTGCCCAACAGCGCAGAGAAAACAAGTGGTGGCATTAAAATGGACCCTGAGACTAGACTGACTACCACATCTTCAGTCCAAATTTAAACCACAAACTCAACTGCTTTCCCCTGAGTGGAATACAGTTTCTAATGATTGAACCATTGATGAAGGTAATCACTTTAAGTTACTTTTTTGCTCTGTGAGTTTGCTTTGGTACATTCTTACCTTCAACTGAAGCACCATTTGGGGCTCTTGTCATCAGGAAGCTCTCAAAAAGTACAATAATCCTTCAGTTAACACCATTTTATAAGGAGTAATAAAGTCCCTCACTATACGTTGTTGCAGATGGGAAAAAGGATGAAATACAGAGAAACAGTATTGTTCAGATGTATTTGTGAGTTGCAGAAGGAAGTATGTCTTAATCTGATACATGAATAGAGTGTTAGTCATCCTCACAACAGTTGTCGTAGAATATTTCATAAATAGGATATCTAATAAATGCAGTTTTATAGTATTTGAGAGTTTTTGAAATGGATTTTTAAAATTTTTGGTTCCTCATTACAATTAGAAGATAACAGTTATTATTTCTATTTTACTTATGAAGAAACAGCCTCAGACGTGATCACTTGCCCCAAGTCGCCTGCATTGTAAATGTTGGGTTTGGATGCCTCCGCCCTCCTTTTCTCCTCTGTGGTGCTGCCAGGCTGCATGATAAAGGACCAAACCACCTTTTTCTTTGGATACATCCAAATGTCTTGGTATTCTCAGCAACATTGTTTTCTCCTATTTTGAAGACTTGGCTTGCTGCCACTTTCTTCTCACTTACTGTTCCCTGCTAACGTATGGCATTCAAAATCGACTTGGGCTTATAATCCCATTTTTGAATGCCCGGGCTGCGTGCATCAGTAAGCTGTATGGTCTTACTGAAATTTTTGATCCAATGCCATCCCATCGAGCACACCTTCTCTTCCCATGGGCACCTCTGCTCACTTTTCCTTACCTTCTTACTTTTATATTTCCCAGGCCTTACCCAAGAGGCTTTATCCTCCCTCATGGCTTCACTGGCCCCTTGTCCACTATTTATCCTAAAAGCTTTGTTTCTTTCCCTTGCCTGTTTCTTCAAAGACCAGGGTAAGTTCAAGTTAATATTTTCTGAGAATCAGAAGTACTTTGGAAATACCAGCTAATGGTCAACAACAGTGGGCACTATTGTGCTGACTGCAATGTTTTCTTTGGGTCAGACCCAGAATGCTCGCAAAGAAAAAATTGTGAAAGTCGACAAATATGAAAGGAAGTATTTGCACTTCACACATTTCAACTCTATGTCATCTATGAAATAGAAACCAGTCTTTAAAAATACAGAGAGAGGGGGAGGAAACTCTGGTTTACCTCTTCTACCCTCAAACTGGGAACAAATTTGCTTCGCTAAATGGCAGATTATGTGGTGAAACGTTCCTCTCCTGATAAATTCCTATTTGCCTTTCTCCTGGCGATTTAACGGAGTCCTTTTGTAGTTCATTAACTGTAAAATAAAATAAGATTTAAAAAAAAAAGATAAGATTGGATAGTTGTAAAAGGAGGTATCTTTAAGATTTTCCACTGCGCTGGGTATAATGTATTCTATTTCTAATCAAAAGCCAAGAAACTATTTCTAAATTCGCTGAGAGGAAAACCCACACTCCCAGCCCGTCTTCTTTGATGTTGCCGCGTATCTTATCCTGGTGAGCGCATTTATTAGAAAACTAAGGAGTAGGATTGGCACATCAATAGCGATAAGCCTTTTGAAGTGGTACCCCTCCCATCCTTGATGCTCAGGATTAACTCACTGGGGTTCTTTTCTAGCTGCTCCTCTTTTTTTTTTTTTTTTTTTTTTATAACTTGTGTATTGCACATGCTTTTCCTTGCGCTGTGTTCAGGAGCCACGACTTACCATCTCGATTTGTCTTGTTTGCTTTCCGTGTATCTTGCTTCCTGTGCCCAGTCGAGCCTGTTGACGCCCGCCCTGCCGCCGACCGAGGACTGACCACTCGACCAGGTATATCCCGGTGACCCTCCGCCCCTCCGCATCTCGCGCTTGCGCAGACGCAGCCCCTTTCTTGGGGGTTAGCCTCTCTGAATTGCAGATATGGAGAAGCAGGGTTTGAAATGACCATGGAAACCAAACTTTTTTAAACTCCCCTTTGCTTTTCCTTACACTTCATTTCCCAAGTTCCTAATTAGGTGATCAATTTTTTTTCTTTCTGAGCGTTCCTTTTGAAGCAATAAAAAGGAGCCCTTCCAACGTTTGGTTTTTTCTTTTGATTTTCTGGTGGAGAGGGTTCTGTAGAGCCTGTCAGTCCTCAAAAATGGAAACCTACACAGATGCAGAGTCTAGCTGGTGACGACCTGGTTACTGCTGGAACATCTCATTCTTTCTTTCTTGTTTGGTATCCGGATGGTCCGTTTCTAACTGAACTGGGCTCAAACTTGGCTCAGTTCCTCAAGTAGACATGAGTTCCTAACAATATCAGAATTGGAATATCTTTAGAGCCCAGAAATATTTCCATTTTATCTTTTGTGGGTTGTATATACTTATTCTTGATGAGTGTCTAAAACACAGCAGAGGTACGTGCCTAATTTTCCATACAAGTTCTTTATTTTTTATACTACTTAAAATCCCCATTAACACTGATATGGACACTTTTTTTGGTAGTTTCCCAAGCATTAAGAGGAAACACACTTTCACCTTCCTATGTCTCAAATTTAGCGTTAAGAATAATGTCACACACAACAAAAGCACATACATGCCTGGTTTTGACCCCGTGCACTACCTCGCCCATCTGATAAGTACCCATTGCTTTCAATGAATCAAAAAGAGAAGTTACTGAATTGACAAATCTATATATATTCTGGGGAGATTTTACTCCCCCAACAGTGCAAACCTACCCATAAATGTTTTCTTCTGTATCTTCGTAATGTCCCCACGCGGTAATCGAGGAACAGGGCATTAACCTCTTATGGAGATGTTAACACAAGGAGGTGGACCTTTGCTCCCAGGTTGAGATGCAGTCAGCAGCGGGGCCAGGAGCAGCCCCTGCCCCTCTCTGCCAGCACAGACTCAGATTCCATCTGCTTCCCACCGCAATCACTGACGAGAAATTCAGAGTCTGCCTTGTGGCACCTTCATGCCTCTGCGCTATAATTAACAGGGCAGCGGGGGCAGTGGAGTGACACATCTTGACAGCCAATCTCCTTGATTTTATGAATCTCTTTCTGTAGGGCTTTTCAGAGAAATTTAAATTATAGTAAGTCAGACCCAGTTTCAGCTCTTCTAACTTCTTCCTTATTGCCAGTGTCACACAAGTAAATGTCAAGGAACCAGCAGTTGACACATCCCCAGCCTGCTCAGCCCACTGGTAGGGCCCAAGGCTGAGTGAGGGTCCGTTCCATTCTAACTGCAACTGATACCAGCTTAGGTTGGTCCTTTGCCTTGGGCCTTTTTTTATGGCACTTCCTACTTTATTTTTAAAGGAAGAGATGCTTTTCATCTACAAACATGAAATGTGAATTAGAAGCGCTCATTCAACCAATTTTATTAAGTTGCTACATTGGGCACACTGGGCAATTATGTTCCTATTGAAATACCCAGGAAGAGGTAACACCACTGAAGTAGATTTTTTTCCTTTTTTAAAAAAATCTGAAATGAGAAGGACTTTTCCATACATTCTGAAACAAAAACAATTTGTTTTAAGGGAAGAGCTTGAGAATACTTAGAGGTAATATACAGATGGGAAGAAGCTCCTTCTAAAGTCTTTGTTGTAACAATAGCAATAGCTCATTTTGATATTTCACAAAGACTCTCCAACTGCTTTGGAGGGTCGAAAGAAATTAAGTAATAAGGCCCCTGTTCTCAGGAGCTTGAATAGAAAGACCACACTTTGTGTATTTAGAAAGATGAGATGGAATTAGAAAGGCACGGAAATACAAAGTAACATAAAGTGTAAACCACCTTGTGATGTTTGTTTGAGATGTGAGCACATGCGGTGTTAACCAAGGGGTGCGTTAATCAGGGCACTTGCTGGAGATGAGCTTTGAGATAGGTTTTGAAAGGTTTTGGGCACATCCCTTGTCAAAGAAGAGGGGAATGTTCTCTACAGATAGAAGAGATAATGGCCTGGGCCAAGCTTCCTTTCTTATACTATTGTAAGGCTTGGGTTCCCCAGTAGAAGAGGGCCATAGTGGGGAAAGAATGCTCAGATAGGAAGTGAGGGAGATTCTAGCTAAGGTATGTTTATGAACAGTCCTATTTGCTGCATATGTCTTAAGACATACGTATGCTCTATATTTTTGTGCTTGTAGTGAGTCTTTCAAGCATTTGGACCAGTTTCCCCCTGTGTTTTCTAGCATTACTTCTGGTTCTTCATCATCACACTTTATGAGACCACGTGTTTGAGTCTAATGTGCTCAATTATATCATTAGATTTTCCAAACTTAGAAACCCTTTCCAGGATTGTCACATCATGTTATTCAATTGATGTCATTGTTTTTTAAATAATCACTGCTGTCACTCTGAAACAAGTAAAGAAAGGGCTTTTGTATAATCACAACTGAGGAAAATGACTTCTCCTTGACTTCTATATCTGAAATAACAGGGTACAGTAACTTCTAGAATGTAGTGTCAAGGAGGGAACACCATAATATCAGTGGTGATTTCTAGGAACGGTGACCATTACAGCTACTCCTCTGGGCTTATTTCCAGAGAGAAATAGACTCTGAAGGACAAGTAATGCCATTTGACCAGAATAAAGGAGACAAATACAGGCATACCTCGTTTTATTGCTCTTCACAGATATTGCATTTTTTACAAACTGAAGGTTTGTGGCAACACTGAAGTGAGCAAGTCTATTGGCGCCATTTTCCCAAAAGCATTTGCTCTCTTCATGTCTCTGTGTCACATTTTGGTAATTGCGCGTTATTTCAAACTTCTTTGTTATTATTATATTATGGTGATCTGTGATAGTCATCTTTGATGTTACTATTGCAAGAAGATTACAACTAGCTGAAGGCTTAGATGATGGTTAGCATTTTTTAGCAATAAAGTATTTTTAATTAAGGTACACGCATTGTTTTTCAGAATAGACTACAGTATAGTACAAACATAGCTTTTATATGCACTGGGAACCCCCCAAAAATATTATGACTCACGTTATTGCAATATTCACTTTATTGCGATAGTCTGAAACTAAACTGCAATATCTCTGAGCTACGTCTGTACATTAGCAGGCTCTTCACAGGGTGGAAAGCTTACCCTTCCCACTATAATTTTAACCACACTACTCCAGTCCTAATAAAGGAAACCAGATCCTTTGAGAAAGGTTTCCTGAAGGACATGCTTCCCTTCTTCAAGTGAACATGCTTCCCTTCTTGCTGAGAGCCTGGTGTCAGAGCTTAGAGAACGAGAGTCTGGTGTCAGAGCTTAGAGTGGAATCAGGACAACTCAGAAAATGCATGTGGTAAAACTGTAAGTGAAGGTCCCTGCGATTTACTTAAAACTTCTCATCACATATCACTGTATGCAGTTTCAGCTTATTATCAGTGACATTTTCCTGGTGCAAGCTTATTAATTTTTTCCCCTTTTAATGACATTTGCTTAATGTATGGAAAGGCTTTTCAGTGAATGACTATACATGCTGTACAAAAATGAACTAGGGAGAGCTCTTTCCGCGGAGAGTCCTGCAAACTATTGTGCTATAATTAATTATCTGTTGTTCTGACTTGCTACATGAATTTGAAATTTTTTTGACTATGAAAAGTAATCTTCGTGTCCTTTCAGAAAGGGTGTGGGTTTTTCTAGAAGGAAAGACTATTCAAGAGAGTTTTCTTAAAATCTCAGAAATATAATTTTAACTCTTGCACTGTTAGATCCTGATGACAGAAAGAGGGTAAGGTATAAAGAAATCACTTTGGTTCTAAAGGGACCTCAGATTTAAAAGGGTTTGTAGAAAGATAAAAGTATACAACTAATGAGAAATAAAAGAGCATTAGTGTCACAGCCCAATAAACATTTGTATCAGGAAGATTAGCGGTCAGAATAAGATGAAACTTATTAGAAAATGCTAATCATTTTAAAGCAAGAACATAAATAAGAATAGAGAGCCCTACAGCTCTTGGGATGGGGTTAGGGATCAGGGGGCAGTCAGTGAATGGACCAGTTAAAAGATGAGAGAGGATGGGAAACTGTCCCACTTCGATTGTGCTTCTGTCTTTCATGTGTATATTAAACAGGATGGTCTTTTGTTAAAGGAAAGTCAAGTCCAAGACAGGTGAAGATGAGAAAACAAGGCACTAGCCCTTTGTAATAGTTATCTATTACTATGTAATAAATAACCCCATAACTTAGCAACTTAAAAACAAACATTTACCTTCTTATAATGAATTTCAAGGATTTCAAACATGGTTTAGCTGGGTGCTTCAGGCTCAGGGTCTCTCAGGAGGTTGCAAGCAAGACATCTGCCACAGCTGCAATCATCTGAGGGCTTGAAGTTTGGCTGGGGCTGGTGGGTCTTCTTCCAAGATGGCTTGCTCACATGGCTGTTGGCAGGAGACCTCAGTACCTCACCATGTGAACTTTTGAGTGTCCTCACAACATGGCAGCTGGCTTTCCCCAGACCAAGTGATCCAAGAGAGAGAATACAAAGGAAACTGCCTTGTATGACCCAGTCTCAGAAGTCATACCCCATCACTTTTGCCATATTCTAACAGTGGAAGCAAGTCACTATATCAGGTCTACACCTGAGGAGAAAGGAATTAAATCCTACCTCTTGCTGGGAGGAGCATCCACAAATTTGTGGATATATTTTTAAACTACCACACTTCTCTACTCAAGTCCAAGTTCCTATAAATCATGGGCTAGAAGAACTTGAGGGCAAGATCGTAGAACCACTCTCCCTGATGTTTGTGGACTAGGAAGAGCTGGGAAGATAGGGATAAGAAAACGTAGTTGTGACAAGCAGAAGGGAGAAAAGACAGCATCACAATCTACATGCCGGGTGGAGACTGACATTGATCTTGGGTCCATTTTCAAATAGGTTATTAAATGGAAGCTTTCTGAGCAGTTGGCCAAGAATCAGTGATATGTCACAACCACTATGGGTTCCCTGGATCTTGTAAAATTATCCTCTTTTCTCTTTGTGTAGACTGTGCTGTTAGACTGGCACGTCATACGCTGTGGACATTGCTTTTCAATTTCAGCAAGATGTGTGACAAGGTTCACAGCACCTTGTAGACAAGACGTAAGAGTTGATAGACCAAAAGCAGGAAATCAGGTCCCATGGGAGCTGAAGGAACTTGCTAATGTGTAGCCCAAGTAAGAGAAGAATCAGCAGGAACATGGTGCCTCTCCTTGGGTATCTGATCTGTTCAAGGCTATAGGGCAGAAGGGAGATTTAGGTTTGCTCTGTGTTGAACAGAGTGGAAGTTATAAGGAAACTGATTTTGGCTTAATGTAAGAAAGGCCATTCTAGTAGACAAAGCTGTCCAAAAATGGAGGCAAACTGATAATTGCTCTCTGTTTAAGGAGAGCTGAGAGTTTACCCCTGGGTGGGAACACCAGAGAAGAGATGATTTTAGAAGCCATTCTCATCCTAAAATTCTGACTTTTGATATTTAATTGCTACAACGTGGAAACGATATTTATACTTTGTAATTTCACTTTTTGTTTTAAAAATTACTTTGCGTTTTGATTTTAAGCTTCAAATTACTATCTGAAAAATTAAATTCATTATAACAATTAGTGTAAGAATCATATAGCAATTTATAGAGAAAGAAGAGTTAGTACGTTAGAAATTCTGTTAGTCCCACAGAAGCATTTTTCAAAAATTATGTACTGCAGTTCTTTATTCAGCAGATGAACCATTTACATTATGTATCTATAACTAAATCACTTAACTAAATAAATATGATTTTTACAGTTCTTCACTGCATAGATGCACGAACATAATTTATTTGTAATTGGAACAAAGTCCTAAAGTAGCAGTTTTGTTCTGCCAGGTAATTAATACTCATTTTTAAAGCCTTTTATTATTTTTTCTGAAGGAAGGAGAGCACATGGAAAAAGACATATAATAGGCTAAACAATAAGCACCTAAACCAAGCGAGCGTATTCTAGGAGCAAATCCTTTCCAGCCTCCCAACTAGCATTTAACTTCTGTTTTTTTCCCCATTAAAAAAAAAAAAAAAAATTATAGCCTGTGTTTAAAGACAATAGAAGCCTGAAGCGCAGATTTCTTTAATCTTTAATTTCTTTTTGTTTAAAATAGGTAGTGGTTAAGGATTTAAATATAGGGTGTCATTTTTCTTGAAGAAAGTCATTCATCTATTTTCCTCTAACTTCAGGCCTAGAAAGAAGTTTCTGGTAGGCTTTGTGTTGTAATGTTATTGTTTATAGATAAAACAAATGGACTGACCTGCGTATTTTGATTATGGTGTAATGCTTATGGTATCATGCAGGTTCGGGGTTGACAAATATCAAGACGGAAGAGATTTCGGAAGTGAAGATGGATGCAGAGTTCCGACATGATTCAGGATATGAAGTTCGTCATCAAAAACTGGTACGTGACATAATCTACCTCTTCCGACCACTCTGTCTTGCCAAATGACTTTCGTTCCTCTTGGGTCAGAAATCCAGTTAAGGAAAAGATTAAAACAAAAATAAAACACTTGCCTATAGGATCATCATGAAAACGTGAAGAAAAGAAAAAGAGGCTCTTTATATAGTAGTTCTTTAGGTCTAGAAAGCAGCTGAGCCCACGTTGGGCTTAAAGTGGAATTACTTTGTATTCTACCAGCCATTTTAATTAACTTCGTGTCTGTTTTCTAGGAAATCGGGTTTAGAATAGGTTTGTGTGAAGGATCGAAATCTCAAATAAACACGTACAAACACTACTTGGGTTCACAGAACAGCTTCACGGCCGTTGGCTTAATTTCACATTTGTAACTCTTCCCCTGGGCTTCGTCGCCTCTCTCTCACCCCTCCTGTCTGTCCCCTCCCCACATTTTAAATTCTTTCTCCGGGGTGGGATGTTTGGGACTCTCTGGCGGTAGGTAGAGGGGTAGGTGAGCCAGACTGCATTATGTTCCCAGCAGTGTGTTTGTTCAGCCGAAGGCTTGGGCAAGAAAGACTGGGGCTTCGTTTTCAGACAAAATTGCCCTTTTTCCCCCGTCAAATGTTAGAATTGGAGTAAATCAACAGGCACCCATCTCCCTTAAGGTTACATAAAAACCTTTACCGAAAGCTTCAGATAAATCAATCCTGCATTATGCTAGGGGTCCTCCCATCTTAAGAGTAAACAAGCCCAGTAAGTGGCTTAAATTAATAAAGAAGACAATGTTGTTGCACATTCAGTAGTGAACAAAAGTGGTAATCAAATTCTGAAAGCAGTAATAATACTTGAGAAGGACTCTCTCAGGCACTTACTTTGTTTTTGTTTGTGTGTGTGTGTATACATGTGTTTTTCCCTTTCAAGGGGAAACTGTCTTTCCATTATTCATAAACAAAATTTATAAATCCAAGTATTAAACTCCAACAGAAACCCGTATAAAGTATAGTGTATGCCTCTCTTCACTCTAAACAATTGAGGCAAGTTCAAAATTGACTTGAGATTCAGATTTGCATTTTAACTCCCATAATCTTTTTGATAAAAGCACAGGGAACTTTTGGAAGCACGGTTTTCTTTGGCAAGTTAATCCAGTGTCAGTTATTATAGAATCAGGGGCACTCTTGATCTGGCTGATGCTGAAGAGGTTAATAAAAACTTGTGGAATCTGTTGAGGATTTGGGAGCTGGTGGGGCAGAGAGCTGAAGATTAACGTGTGGATTTGCGTTTTCTGGTGCCTGCGTCATAAAAGCCCATCTCCGCAATTACACTAAGTCCTGTAATACGACCGTGGCTAATGGCAGGAGCAGCAGTTAAGAGAATCAGCTCCCTCTGCTGAGCTAGTTGACGAAATAATGTACTATAATTAGTGCAATGAATAGTACAAAATTACAGTATTTTCTTAAAGACATAGGACGATGTCCAGACTTGCATTCATTCCTGATTACCTCATACTTTTATCGTTAGCTAATTAATGATTTGCTCTTTATAAATATGTTGAGTGAGCATATTTGTTTAGAAAGGGGCATAATTATGAACAGTTTATAATTTCGTTGCAGATATACCGTAAGTAAAACTCTTTTAGAAATTCGCTTTATTTGCTGTATTTCATGTTGCCTTTTCAGACTGCTAGGATGTTAGTTCTAGCCATGCCAGTCCGTCATTTTACTATCTTGAGATTATACTAAAAGAATTATTTAGGGAGCTGTTTTTCTTAATTGACATAGCAAATGTGGTATATGTTCAGTAGTAGTTGGGCCAGATGATCTGTCATAAGAGCATGTCCTTACATAAAAAATGATAAAAGTTGCAGTGTGTTTTTATAATTCCATTCAAGTAAAGTTGAAAAATAATGACTTGTGTTTATAAACAGTATGAAGGAATGTAGTGTAATAAATTTATCACTGAATAAATTTCTTCTTTACAGTATTCTCTAAATTCTTTTCATGTTTAACACAAATAAACATCAAGAATAAAACAACATTTTTAGTTGAGTTGCCAGAGACAACATAGTAAGAAAGCATGTGTTAATGTGTGGCTATTAAAATTCCTATCTTGTTGCCTACTACTTCTCTTTGAAATAAGTGCCTTTTAAGCATGATGCTTCTCAAGGTTAATTAGTGTCTTGCTGAATTATTGTGGCTGAAAGTAGGTAACAAGATGGCCTTTTTTCTTCTGTTTAATGTCTTTGTTTCAGAATGCTTGTTCCTATGTATTAAAAATGTCCCTCTAAGGAAATGAGGGCATCTATAGTTTGGAAAAGCACCTAAGGCATAGCGGTCATGCGTCAGGTCTCCCAGTTTAAACCTGCTGTGACTGGGAAAATACTGACCTCCTTTCATAATCACGATCCGTGCCTTTCCAGTTTTTGATAGATCCGAGAGCTGCCGTCCCCCTCTTACAGAATGTTCCATCTGTCAAAGGGTTTCAGGTCCCTGCAGGCTTCTGTTTTGCCTTTCTAGAGACATGTGGGGGATGGAGGGAAGTGGACTTTCTAGGACTGGGGCAGCCACATGTTGTACATCATTCTATAGACTACAGATATCATTCTTAGTAATAGAATGTGGGGTTTTTCTTCAAGTACGCACCAAATAATTGAGTGACCAACAACTCAAACTTACGGCATAAAATATATACCGAATATACTGAAACTTTTCACATACCTCATCCAGATATCTCCCACAATTACAATCCTTTCTCTTGCATTTGTTTTCAAGGTGTTCTTTGCAGAAGATGTGGGTTCAAACAAAGGTGCAATCATTGGACTCATGGTGGGCGGTGTTGTCATAGCAACAGTGATTGTCATCACCCTGGTGATGCTAAAGAAGAAACAGTACACGTCCATCCATCATGGTGTGGTGGAGGTAGGTAAACGTGTCTGCATGTTTGCAAGTGGGAGTTAAAGATTATGAAGAAAATCTTGCCGGGTGTTAGACTAAGAATCATCCAAGTATCTCTTCTTTGAACAAACAATCCATATTGCTGCTCAAGTTGCAGCTATTTTCTTGCTTCTGGTTTTTATTCATTCCAACTTATAACTACTGTGATCAAGACATTGGGGATATATGCTGCTATCTCAACTTCTTATAACTTGTATTGAAATATCAAAATAATACTAATGGTAATGCCTGGCTTACGGATATTGTGATTACGGATATTGTGATTACAAACATTTAAAAGAAAAAATAACAGCAGAAGTTACAAATGAAAAAGGAAGTGGAAGGCTGCTTTAAAAAAAATTTTTTTTTAAGCACATTTATTGCTGGATTTTTTTATCTTAAATAATTTGATTTCTAACTCAAGCCAGGTAATAGTAAATAATTTTCAGTAAAGAGTCTTACCTTTAAAGTTTCACAGAAAATCACATTGTACCAAAAGGCTGAGTGAAACATACAAGGTTGTTCAAGATCTTTAACCTGTCACCCTGCACATCCACCTGAAATATCTTAGTTTCAAGGTGTTAGTGCAGTGGCACTGGAGGTGGAGAGAAGACCCACAAAGTGACAATTACATTTACTTGAGACTCTCCAAACACCCCAACCTGTGAGAAACAGGAGTATGTACAACACAGAGGTAGCGAGTTACACCAACAAAATAGAGTAAGCTGCGGGATTCAAATATGATGCCTTAAACACATGATACAAAATATTTTAAAATAAAATTAAATGTGCAAATAAGTTCTTTATATGCATTTAAAATGCAGGGTTTAGGGGAGGAACCTCACAGTATACGTATTTTTTTAGGAAACTGTTAGAGAAAGTGAATTAATACATCTTGAGAAGTTTAGAATTTTTAGAGCTGAAAGAGATCTCAATGATCAATTAATTGATCTTCTCATTTTCTAGATGAGAAAACAGACCCAGACAGAAGACATGTCCTTTCAATGTCAAACTCCGTAGAGCCAAGTTCACAGTACAGATTTCCCCACATCCTGTCCATTGCTTTTTCCATCAGAGCAAAGTTCAGATATTTCCAGTGAGTTAAACTTCTCACTAACCCCAAGGAAATGTGCTCCAAACCATTCTTGATTACAGGAGGGTAGGAACGGTTTAAATAAATTAAGTTTGTGGCAAAGCCAGAAACCTCATTTAGTTCAGCACTTGGAACATCCAAGCTCCTTGTTTACAGGAGCTGCTGGTGGAAATTGGCTTTGAGTCTTGTTTTCCATGCCCATCCTGGTGTGGATGTGCTAAAGAACAGTGAAATGAATGAATCCAGGAAACAGGTGGCAAGATGTATAAGAACGGAATGATTGACGGATAGGAGGGTAAGCACATAAATAAGCGATGACAGCGTCATGAAGTATGGGGTGCTGCTCTTCATAATAGTATTTCTGAGCTTCTGTCCTTTGAAACAGTATAAGATGTATTATTAGTAGTGTTATTAGCATCAGTAATCTCATTTCTACTCAAAACAATTTTTTTCAAAAAAAAAACAATTTTTTTTCATTTTTCATTTTAATTCCATGTTTGAGCAAAAAAAAAAAAACTGTTTTCATACTTGAATAATTCAAAAGCCCATTTAAATTTTTTTAATATAATCATACATTTTAATGGCCTTGAACTGATGAATCTACCCAAGAGGTGGCTTCCTTTTTATCAAAGTGCCCGTCTTTGGTGCCGAAGGACAAAGAGCCTATATTGGTTTGCTCAGGCTGCCATAGCAAAGCCACAGACTGGGTGGCTTAAACAACAGAAATGTATTTCCTCACAATTCCTGAGGCCTCTCTCCTGGGCTCATACGTGGCCTCCCTGTGCCTTTATATCATCTTCCCCTGTGCAGGTCTGTGTCCTAATCTCCTCTTCTTGTAAGGACACCAGTATTAACTGCAAAAGGTCCACACTAATGACCTCATTTAACCTTAATTTCGTCTTTAAAGACCCTCCAAATACAGTTACATTGTGAGGTATTAAGGATTAGGTTTTTAGCATCGGAATTTGGGGAGGACACAGTTCCGCCCATAACAGAGGCCAGTGATGCTGGGCGGTAAAACAAGGCCTCTCAGGGGCTCTTTGCCATGATTGCCATGGTTGTGCATGAGACTTACCAGGTACTGATTTCAAAGGACACATTCCCCAGGTCCCACCTCAGACCTAGGGAAACAGAATTTCTAAATAAGAGGCTGGAAATCTGAGTGTAGAAAATGTTCGCAGCTGAATCAGACATGCAGTCAGTTTTGAGAATCACTGATGTATATAGAGTGTTACCGCTCCTGCCTCTTTGTTGTCTAAGCAAACCTTAGGGAGCAGAAAATGGTATCTCCTTGTCTCCAAGCTCACTAGTCTCTCACTAGTCGCCTTTTAAGCCTTCTTACAGCTGCCTAGGTTAAATGTTTCTTTTGGTTAGTTAGCAAGAAAAGTCTCCTTGGTTTTGGAATATTAGAGCAGTTGATGCTTTAACATGAGTTCTGAAAAAAAATAAATTAATTTTTAAACCAGAAGGCATCCTTGTAGGGAGGGCAGTCGATCAGCCCTTCTCTTGGTATTTATTTTGTTAGCTACTTGAGAGCAACTAGGAACCTCTAGAGTGACTGCCCCACCTCCTTTTGTGTTTCTTTTCTTCATTTCCTCTCACTTCCTTCTTCCTTAAAGTAACAATGTTGTCAAGAGCCGGGAAACCATCCCTTTTTCCCTGGAAAGGCCTTCCTTTCTCTCCATTCCTTAGGTAACCCTTCCTCAAGCTACGTGTTGAGCCAGTGTTCAACACGGAGCTTGAGGAGCTTCAGGCTAACTTCATCTAAGGTGCTTGTCACCATCCCTGCCCTCAGGAAGGTGATAGTCTAGCTGTGGTGGTTGAACTTGGACACAGAGAGCTGCAACCCAGCCTAGACACCTAGGCTGCCTCACGTGGCCTGGGTGATGCAGGGTGCTGGGGGGTTTCAACCTCACTGCTCTCAGAGTCTACACCGAATGAAGTGATCCTCCCACACACGTGTCTCTGCCTGTCTTAGCAGGCTGTCACCCTCAAGGACATGGAAATAAGTTTATTGCCAGCTCTGGTTAACCTATTTCATTAATGAGTAACCTTATTTCACTAAGAACAAAAATGAGTAAATGGGTATTCCCAGATGGATGGGTCTAAGTCTGTCAGAACAGAATACAGTCACACCTCACGCCATCCGTGCATGAAGGAGAAATCACAACAAAAGCTTTGGTGTCCAGGAAATCGCTCCTTATTAGAGGAAAAGATTGCTGCAGAAGATCACAGAGGTGTGGAAGTGAAAGCAAGCCCAGTACTTTTATTAATAGAATCGTTACCCGGTAGAAATGAGCAGTTGCTAGTTTTGGTTTTGAAAAACTAAGCAATAAATATTGATTTAATGACTTGCTTAGTCATAAGGCCAGAGATTCAGTCTGTAAGTCATTAGCCACGTTTTCCCAAGGAGATGACAGTGCTTCATTTGTGCTTCAAGCAGTGACAAGATAGCCCTCTGTTATTCTGTTTCCCAAATGCGCGCACCATCTCTGGTGGCTGAGTATCCCACGCCTGCTGAATTACCCACTGTTGTCCTGCTGTAATCAGGTTCTGCAAAGCCCATTGACCCCAGGTTCTGTTTAGTAACAGATGGGCCTTTTCTACACTGATGTCAGTTGACACTGAATATTTTAAAATATATATTGGAGTAGTATGTCCACTACTCCTCATCTTTAATAAGAAGCGGGGGGCACAAATTCTCTCTATTGAAGGACATAAAAAAATTTTTCTTTCACAGATCTGATAACTAGAACACCAGAAGTCTCCCATCCCCGCCCCCAGTCATCTCATGAATGATCTAAAGAAGAGAGTTGCTTCTTTAGCTTTTTATAGAGATATGGCATATGACTCTTTCTAATGAATGTTCTATCAGATTGGTGACATTATAAAAATAGGTCCTTATGGGTCCTTTCTTCCTGGCAAAAAGTCAACTTTTAGCGGAGGCACCTAGCAACCGCTATAGCAGTCAGACAGATTGGTCAGGTTAAATTGGAAGCAATGGTAAGAAAAAGTGAGAGTGGACTCCAAATCTTCAGGTGGCTGGAAGTGAACAGCAGGAGGAGAAATTGGAAGGTCAAAGGAAATCCTCAGCATAGCGGGAGAGTTCCAGGGCATGCCTGAAGAATTACTTGATGTAGGCACTAAATATAACTGAACTACTTGTAAAGAGCTGGAAATATAATTAAGAAAATGAACATGTATACTGTAGAGTAGAAAACCAACACTGCGAGGTTACTAGAAGGGATAAACCATTAGCTTGAAAACGTCATTGCTGTTCTCTTTGCTTGTACTTTCCTTCCCGTGTTCCTGGGGGTTTTGATGTTCTTGCACTCTCTGGTTACTTTGCATGTTTAGTTTATCTTAGCCTCCATTCTTTGTCCACCTAGATGACCTGATATGGAAAGTCTTAGGGGCCGGGATTCTGTTGTTGGGCCATGCATAAAGGGACACCCATCAACACACATCCTGCTGATTACTATACGTAATAAAATTAAAATACAGTGTCCACTGGCCCTCCTCCAAGCTTAAAGTACGTACATGAGAAACGGGATGGCAGGGGTATCTAGAAATTAAGGAGAGACCCAAATAGATTTTATGTCTACAGTCTAGTGGTTGAGCTATAAATCTTCTGGATATAGTGAAGGAATAAATAGCTCCAAAGAGTCAAGTTCAGGGAGAAAGGGGTAGGAAGAGGGCATTAGCCAAACAGTAGTCAAAAGTTCTACTCAAGGTCGTGTTAGGACCAGATGAGTCAGGCTCTTCGGGCTCAGTTCTCAGTGTGTGTCAGCAGCAGTGACCCGTGGAAGTCCAAGCTGGGGTGCAGCGCAGGGGCCCCGGGGTCTCTAACAAAGATGAAGATTTCAGATCAGTCATTTCTCCCATCAAGTCCAGAAAGTCCAGAGAGGGGACGCTCAGAGGTGCTGTGCCAGGTGGGTTTTCATCTCAGCAAGTGACACATGTTCCTGCCCCGGGGAGCAGATGGGGATTCTGTCCCCCACTCCCTTGTTCTATGGTTTCTTCCAGAATAAGCACCACTGGCTACATCTTCCCCCAGCTCCCTTTGAAGGGAAATAGTGAGTGACAGATGGCTGAGCCTTGCTGGGGAGGAAGGCTCCCCCTTACCTGCCACCCTTCCTTCCGTGGTAGGTTTATCCATGGACATGAGTACTGTTTCACTTTTAGCTCTCGAGAGGTTGGGAATAAAAAGATGCAATCCACACTCCTTGGCTGCCATGTTGTAAAAGCTCCTGTAGCTCCTGAGCCCTCTGAGGCCTGAGGGCCAAGCCGCCACACTGCAGGACCGGCAGAACAGCTGCCCTCCCAGCGGCAAAGGGTCTTGAGGATTAGCAAGTAGAAAAGAGGCCAAGGAAAGACAGGAAAGTTAGCTGCCTGACTTGCATACCAGCCTCTGAGCCTGGCATTTACTGGCAGGGCTCTCTTAAAGATTTGGGCTTTGGCCTTTGAAGAGAAGATCAACTATTAAGTTGCCAGGTGTTCCCCTGCCCTTGATGAATGCAGCCAGTATGAGGGTTGACGTGGCTCCAGGGGGAGATACAAGTTTAATACTCCAACAATCAAGCAGCGCTATGTTTTCTTCTACACTCAGAAACATAGCAGCTTTGTGCTTGATCTCCTCGGCAAGATTTTTCTTTAATCTCCACATTCTTTGAAATCTCAGTTAAGAGGTGGCACAGCGTGAAAAGAAGCCCAAGTTCAAATGGCATAGGGCTGCAGACAGGCTGTTTCCTGCAAGCAGATTTGGAGAATGAATGAACTTGTTATTGGTGCTGACCTTTAATGATGGCGTTTTAACTTACAAGTCAGTGGCTAATGACACAATTGCCAGTTAAAGCAAGGTGACCTCATTTGTTGACAACAGAGCAGATCAAAGGAAGAGAAAGGGATGGGAAAACACCAGTGATTATTCCCCCAGGGCCAGCGATGGTGAGCCTCCATTTGAGCCGTGTCCTCTGAGGGGAATTTTATGACTTTTTATTCCAGCTGCCTTGAGATTAGCCAAGGTGATCATTCCAACTCATGACCAGACTGAAAGGCGTCAATTGGTCCATGAGGTGGAGTCATACAAAGTAACCTTGGGGGAACCAGATTATTCCAGTTTTATTGCGATATATTGACATATAACACTGTATTAGTTTTAAGTTTGCAGCATGATAATTTGATATATGTATATATTGTGAAATGATTACCAAAATAAGTTTAGTTAACAACTATCACTTCACATAATTACAATTTTTTTCTTGTTATGAGAACTTTGAAGATCTGTTCTCTTAACAACTTTCAAATATACAATGCAGTATTGTTGACTATAGTTACCATGCTCTACATAACATCCCCAGAACTTATAACTGGAAGTTTGTATCTTTTGACCATCTTCACCCATTTCACCAACTCTGCAACCACCAGTCTGCTCCCTGTATCTATGATTTGGGTTGTTTTAGATTCCACATATAAGTGAAGTCCTATAGTATTTGTCTTTTTCTCTGTCTGACTTATTTTGCTTAGCATAATGCCCTCAAGGTTCATCCCTGTTGTCACAAACTGCAGAATTTCCTTCTTTATTATGGCTGAATAATATTCCGTCATGTGTGTATCACATTTTCTTTATCCATTCATCCATTAATGGGCACTTAGGTTGTGTCCATGTCTTGGCTATTGTAAATAATACTGCACTGAACATTGGGGTGCAGGTATCTTTTCAAGATAGTGATATCATTTCCTTTGGATACATACTCAGAAGTGGAATTGCTGGGTCATATGGTAGTTCTATGTTTGGTTTACTGAGGAGCCTCCATAATGTGTTCCACAGTGACTGCACCATGCTTTCGGTCTAAATTATTCATTAGCCGGTGTGGTTTAGTCATGGTGTATCAATCGCCCTCCATCCCTAGACCTAGTGTCCTAGCACCAACACACCCACTCTCTGGTGTTTGTCCTTCATTGGGTTCATGGGGAAAAGCTGCTTCAGGAGCTAGATGTCACTTTGCAGCACGGGACAGTGGAGAACAGGCCTGCGGCATTCTCCTGGAAATGATGAAGGGAGCCCGATCTCATCGTGTACAGAATAGAAAACACCCCTTTGAAAGAAAAACCAACTTCTGGACAGCATATCTTACCCTTTCCTGTGGAAGACATGCTTCTTCACTCTGATTAAATTTGTGTTGATTTTCTCCATCTTCCAGTGGTTTTACAGAAGTTTTAAAGTAATCATAACAAAACTAATCTTTCATTTATTCAGCAAAGAGTTAAGTATTTGCCTCCTCTCTTCTGTGGACTATTTGAGGTACAGCAAATATACTAGAAACCTAAACATCCCCCCACACACCCCATCCCACACCTGGCCCAGCCTGCAGAGAGTAAGTAAGTGTAGCTCGGGCCTAACAGTGACACTGAGGGGAGGAACACTAGTTTACAACTGCTGGCCTGATCTTGGAGGGGAGCCACCATATCACAGAGGGAATCTCTTTAAACCTTCGGATGACATACTTTTAGAATCTTAGTGCTAGGTTAAAAAATAATAATAATCTGGAACAGCATGTTCTTTCTGTGTTTTTTAATATCTTTTGATATACCTATATCATTATTTTAATTAAAAGAGTCTTTCTTTAACATTTTGAATTTAGTGAACACGGGGACAAACTAAAACGAGCTCGGGGAGATATTCAGCAGTCTTCCTTTCTACTTTGCTGAATCTCTCTCCGTAATACTGTTGGCTTTTTTTTCTAGCTTAACACCACACTTTTCAAGTAAGGGAGTCTTTCCTGGAAGCCTTTTGTCTTTTTTCGAGCCAACAGGAGAAGAAAAAAATATTTATTGCCCTAGATGTATCCAGTTACTATTCAGTTGGGGAAGCAACCAGTGAGCGCTTCACAAGCCAAGCCAGCAGGTCAAGGTTTTAAGCGCCACCTAGTGGTAGATGGAGCATCTGCATAACTGGTGGGCACAGGCGTTCTGCTCTATGTCAAAGTGGTGAAGAAAGAGGGAACATTGTGGGTGTTCCGCAATCTTGGCAAGAGAAGAGTGCAGTGCACCTTATCTTTTTACTGCTTCTCCGTGTGCACTCTTAAAAGATTGCTTTTCTTAACGCATTTGTCCTCGTTCTTGCTTTGCAGGTTGACGCTGCTGTGACCCCAGAGGAGCGCCACCTCTCCAAGATGCAGCAGAACGGCTACGAAAACCCAACTTACAAGTTCTTTGAGCAGATGCAGAACTAGACCACCACCGCAGGAGCCTCTGAAGTTGGACAGCAAAACCATTGCTTCACAACCCATCGGTGTTCATTTCGAGAATAATGTGGAAAGAAACAAACCCTTCTGTTTTATTATTTACTCATTATCACCTTTCAACAGCTGTGCTGTAACACAAGTAGATGCCTGAACTTGAATTAATATACAAATCAGTAATGTATTCTCTCTCTTCACATTTCGGTCTCTCCACTACATTATTAATGGATTTTGTGTACTGTAAAGAATTTAGCTGTATCTAACTAGTGCATGAATAGATTCCCTCCTGATTATTTATCACATAGCCCCTTAGCCAGTTGTATATTATTCTTGTGGTTTGTGACCCAGTTAAGTCCTACTTTGAAATATGCTTTAAGAATCGATGGGAGATGCTTCATGTGAACGTGGGAGTTTAGCTGCTTCTCTTGCCTAAGTATTCTTTTCCTGATCACTATGCATTTTAAAGTTAAACATTTTTATGTACTCCAAATGAGTTAGAGGATTTTCTTTCCACGATGGCATTTTACTGTACAGATTGCTGCTTCTGCTATATTTGTGATATAGGAATTATGAGGATACACGTGTATTTCTTTGTGCCTGTTTTATGTGCACACATTAGGCATTGAGAATTGAAACTTTTTTTGTCCACGTATCTTCGGATCTTTGATAAATAAAAGAATCCCTGTTCATTGTAAGCACTTTTACAGGTGGGGGAGGGTGGGATGGGATTGCCCTGCTGGTCTCCAATTACCAAGAATTCTCCCCAAAAATTTTCTGCAGGATGATTGTACAGAATCATTGCTTATGACCATGATAGCTTTCTACACTGTATTACATAAATAAATTAAATAAAATGATGCTGGGCAAGAGTTTTCTTTGAAGGATGACTATGGATGTTAAATATTCAAAGTAATTTTGGGTGGGGAAGAAGAGGTAGATTCAGTTTCTTTCACCCAGTCTGAAACACTTTATTTATGATACCAAAAAAAAAAAAAAAAAAATGAAAGTGGAAGGGACAAAATCAGGGAATGCGGAAGGCAAGCCTGGACAAACCCTTTGAGATTTGTCTTCAATTTGTATAAAACGGTGTTTTCATGTAAATAAATACATTATTGGAGGAGCGCCATTGTGCGGTGTGAATGATTCCATGGTAACAACCTTCTGATCCTTAAGTCATCGGAAGATTGCTAAGAACATTCTAATCCTTGGCATCCACACCTGTGGTGTCTTAGCTGTAAGTCTGAGCAGGAAATCGGGGCCAACAGGCAACTCCCAGTGCTAGTAAAATACTTCATAGACCTAATTCAGTTTTTACTTGGTCCAAACTATTTTGTTGCCATATCTTCGTCCTCAAGTTTGTCCCTGTCTTAACCCATTCAGGCTACTATAATAAAATTATAAGCTACTGAGTAGCTACTGGGTTTCTCACAGTTCTGGAGGCTGGATGTCTGAGATCTGGGTGCCAGCATGGTCAGGTGAGGGCCCTCTTCCAGGTCGCAGACTTCTTGTGTCCTCACGTGGAAGGGGCTAGGGCCTCTCTGGAGCCTCCTTTACAAGGGCACATATCCCATTCATGAGGACTCCACCGTCATGACCTAATCACTTCCCAAAGGCCCCACCTCCTAATGCCATCACATTGGGCATTAGGACTTCAGTGTGAAGTTTGGGGGAACACAAACATACAGACAGATTGTAACAGCCCCTAATAAGATATGAAGAGAAAAGTTTTAGGGAAATAAAAGTTAAGACCAGCTGATAGTTATCGATAAAGCAGGATTTCTCAACCGTGGCACTTTTGATATTTTGTAGGGAGTAATTCCTTGTTTTGAACCTTGTAAGATGTTCAGCAGCATTCCTGGTCTCTACCCACTTCATGCCAGTAGTGTTCCCCAGTTATGATCATCAAAAATGTCTCCAGATGTTGCCAGATGTCCCTTATGGGGGCAAAATCATCCCCATTTGAGAACCTCTGCTCTATATCTATTTTAAAACAATGTCATGTGTACTGTACATGATTTTTAATTGGAGAAGCCTGGGCAACTTCTATTCCAAAGGTCTAAGAACACGTTGACCCTGGTGTTTTTGCTGTGCTATGCTTGATAATGGGAACATGAGAACCAGCCAGCACCTTTTAGCCTTAAATAGCAACCTTTTAAACACTAACCACAGAAAATTAATCAAAATTGTTTCATCATGTCACTATGCAGTATGAACAGACTCAATTAAAACTCATCTGACTGTGTCTTATTTTGAGGAGAACAAAATACTATCTCCCTCTTGCTGTTCAGGGCAATTAGACATGACTGCTATATGAAGATGCTTAACTTGACAGTTTACATGTATAAGCAACAGTTCCCTTTTGCCTGACCCAAAGAGAGGTAGCTAATGGGGGGAAATTAGTCCTAATATAACAGTAATGAAATGACAGTAATGAAATGAAACCAAACCTTCTCAAACATATACGATGTTACTGCCAAGCCAGCCTTTAATGCCAGTAGTTGCAACCTTTAGCTTTGATCATTTCGGAGCTAATGAAAAGAAATTAAGTATATACATACATATATATGTATATATATACACACAATTATGTATACATATACTGTATATAATTATGGAGGAAAAGAATAATGCCGTATAATCTTATTCTCAAATTAAGGTATAATGAGAGAATTCTCCAGATGGTCCGGGGATTAATCAATAGATAATTTACACAAAACTAAAGTGTTACAAAATAAAATTATAGTAGTAGTTGCCCAGGCCAAATTTCAATGATTTTGAGGGAGTTTGGCCTGGCAAGCCTGATGGATGAAGAACGGCATCTCAATGTAGTTTTTTTTTTCTTTGGTTTTTTTATTTTTTATTATTTATTTATTTATTTTGTTTTTAATAACGGGGTCTTCGTTGAGGCATGTGGGATCTTCTTATTGGGCTTCTCTCTAGTTGTGGCGTGCGGGTTTTGTCTCTCTCGTTGAGGCGCGCGGGTTCAGTAGTTGCGGCACGCGGACTTAGTTGCCCCACAGCATGTGGGATCTTAGTTCCCCAACCAGGGATCGAACCCGAGTCCCCTGCATTGGAAGACAGATTCTTTACCACTGGACCACCAGGGAAATCCCTTAATATAATTTTAATTCATATGTATTTATTATGAGTGAAGTTAGAAATTCTTTCATATGTTCAATGGCCGTTTAATAACTCTGAATTTTCTGTTTATCTCTTTTGTTTTGGGCTTAAGGTCTACTTGGCTATCAGGATTGCAACCCCTTCTGTCTTACTGTTTCCATTTGCCCAGTAAACTTTTGCCCAAGCTTTTATTTTTAGCTTTTTCAATTGCTGCACTTAAGTGTGTGTCTTGTATACAGCACAGGGTTGGGTTTTTGCTCTGTGAGCCAGTTTGAAAATCTTTTAAGACACAAGTTAGGCCCATTCAGTTTTATGATATGCCTGCTATGTTTGCTTTCAATTCTTTCATATCTCCTATAGTTACTGAGTGTATTATATTTACTTCTATGAGGGAAGGACTCTTGGCCTGTCGGGGGAGGGGAGTTATAGGAAGCTTTGTATTTTTATTCTAGTAGTTACTGTTACATTAGTATTTTTTCCAATGCTCTTAATCCCTTTTTTCTTAACCTTTTGCTACCTGTCTTTTCTAAATGACATTCTTTGCCTCCCACTTATCTATACAACAATCAGTGGTCTTACTCTCCTTTCCCCCTTTTCTCTCTCTTCTCCCATTTTCTTGGTTGTGTTTGTTCTACTTTATCGGTACATAAGTGTTAACATGTTTTTTTTCAGCCCATGACCTCCGCCCCCCATTTTAGTCTTAGCCCTGCAGTTGAGTATGTGGGATCTCTCCATCAGTCTTTTATTCCCAGACATCTTTAGGTCGACGGAGCTCACCCTCCAGTCAGTTCCTCAGCAAGAGCACATGGAAACAGTGTCCTGGAGTTCTAGCAGGTTCAAAACCGATTTTCTAGGACCTTGAAATTTGAAGTGCAGCTTGTTTATCCTTAAGTTTCTTGAGAATGCTGCACCACTGTTTCCTTGCTTTGTATGTTATTTTTAGAAATCTGAGGCCAAATTAAGATCATGCATTTTGCATGATCACTCCCTCCCCTACAGTGACTACACAAGTCAGGAAAGATCATAAAAATCACTGCTTTGGTTGCTGGTGGACCCCAAGGCTCTGCCTTCAGGTTTCTCTTCTATACACTCTCTCTGAGTAATCTCAGCCACCTGGAAAGTATTGGTAATAACTCACGTGCAAAGCAATAGCTTAAACCTAGACTCCTTTCCTGAGTCCCAGGCCCAGATTCCTACTTTTTGTTTCGATAACATGCATTGTGATTATAAACACAAGGCATGTGAATTGCAGAAAATACAGAATATAGGAAGAGGAAGGATTCACTCATAATCCCACCATCCAGAGGAAAGTATTGTTAATACCTTTGCATATATGCTTTTAGTAATTTTAAATCACGTGCATTTACCTCACTTGCCATTTTTTTGTCACAGCTTATAGCCCATATCCTATTTTTTCTTGCCTTAATATGTGCATGTTCTCATGTCATTTTAAAACCCTTGAAATAACCATTATAATGACTGCATAAGGATATTTAATTCATCTTCTTCTGGAAATTTTTTACTATTCTAAATAATGTTTGAACCAATATCTTTGACCACAGGTCAATGTTTTACTTAGTTTTTGGGTTTTTTTAATAAAAGCCAGATTAGCAACTGATTCAAGAATGCAGACTTGAGCCAGGCTCTGCCTTCGTTTCCTCATTTGTAAAATAAGATAATAATAGTACTTCATAGAGTGGTCTTGAGGATTCAACTTGTTAATAAATGTAAAGTGTTTGGAACATTGTCTGATATACTGTAAATGGATGTAAGTATTAGCTACTCAGGAATGTCCAACAAGTAGAAGGGTATTTTTGTTTTACTGAAGTATAGTTGGTTTATAATGTTGTGTTAATTTCTGCTGTATAGCAAAGTGACTCAGTTATACACATGTATACATTCTTTTTAATATTCTTTTCCATTATGGTTTATCCCAGGAGATTGGATATAGTTCCCTGTGCTATACAGTAGGACCTTGTTGTTTATCCATTCTAAATGTAATAGCTTGTATCTACTAACCCCAAACTCCCAATCCATTCCCTCCCTCTCTCCCTCCCCAGTAGAAGGGTATTTTTAATTCTTATCTCTTTAGTCATAATACCAAATTGCTTTCCAAAAAAAAGGAAGTCCCCCTCCCATCAATAGAGTATGTGAGTGCCTTCTCAAAATACCACAAGACTAAGAGATTTGGGTAATGTCATGTATCGCCAAGTTGAAATGAAAAAAGAGAGACTAATTTTGGCCACATCATACATACCATTTCCCTATTAGGCTGGTCACTCAGGGATAATTCTCTTGTGGAGAATTCTTGAAAGTTCCCTGAGGCCATTCTCTTATTCTCTGTCCCCTAACTCACAAGCATAAGGGCCCTATAGTAGTAAGATTTTCTACATATAGGAAAAATTGGAGCAGAAATCACTTATTAAATCCCTTGCTTTGATTATATATATATTTACTTTGTAGAATCAAATTCATTTGCAGATCAGATCAGAATATGACGCTCCACTGTGGTTATATAAGCAACAAAAGCTGTTCTCCACCTCTTCCTGCAACCAGCACACAGCTTCTCATTTCTATCATCACTCAGGTTTTAATTTCCAAAGTAAATCACTTTAATTGTCAATGAGTTTTCTTAGATAATGAAGTATTCTTGGATAACGTGTTTTATACGCCTCAGAGCATACTACAATTCTTAACCACCCTGAACTGGGTTTTTCTGAAACTGAACTTTGTTTCTCCAAACTAGGAATCTTTCAAAGTGATCTCTAACTTCCCTCTTTTCGTTTGTGAGACGGCCACAGCTGCTTCATTTGGGTCATTCATTCATGTAAAACAGTTATTGAGTGCCTACTGTATGCACTCAGACAATGCCAGAGATGGGGGATGCAATGCTTTAAAAAAAAAGTAGTCCCACTCTTAAGTCTGCAACCATTATCACCCCAAACGATGGCTTGTACGCTAACAATTTTTACTTTGCCACAGATCAGCAATTCGGGTAGGGCCCAGCAGGAAGGCTCGGGTCTGCTCCGCACAGCATCAACTGGGCAGCTCAGCTGAAGGCTGGAGGATCCATTTCCAAGATGACGCATTCACATGGTTGGTGAGCTCGTGCTGGCTCCCAGGTTGGAGTTGGGCTGGGAGCCTCAGTTCCGCTCCACCGGTGCCTCTTCATACGGCCTGGGCTTCCTCATAGCATGGTGGCAGGGTTTCCAGGGTGAACAACCCAAATAGGAGGGCAGAAACTGTATTGCCTTTTATGCCCTAGTCTCTCAGAAGTTCCATGACATTGCGTCTGTCATTCCCAATTCATGAAGGCAGTCACAGGGCCTGCCCAGATCAAGGGGAGGGGACATAGATTCCATCTCTTGATAAGAAGCATATCAAAGAATGTGTGGACATGTTTTAAAACCACTACATTAGAAAAAATATATTCTATTGGAATAAGTAGAGGTGACAGCCATTCCCCTTTCTTGATCTGCAGAGTGTAATTAACTAGAGACAAAAGACTGATTGGGGCAGAATAGGATGTGGCTTAATTCCCTTGGGTAGGGTGATTTCTTTTTATATTTTCCATTTTGGACCTGTCCGCTCAACTCCAGAATCCTTGCTGCCCTCTGGTCTCTCCATTTGAATATTTAACAGACGTGTCACCCTTGATGCATTCAATGTCAAACTCCAGATATCTGGCTCCTCATTTAGCATTTCCCTTCTCAACAAATGACAACTCCATTCTTCCAGTTGCTCAGGTCAAAAGCCACTGGTTAACGATTCATCTTATTTCCTTGTCTCCTTTAGGTCTTTGATCAAATGTTATTGTTTGGATGATGTTGTACCTGACCATGCCAGTTAAAACTACACTCCTTCCCTGCCCCCAGCATTTCCTACACCCCTTCCCGCCACCATTTTTCTTCTTGGTACTGACTCATATGTTTTACTCTTTTATTTGCTATTGCCCTTGTCTCATTCCGATAGAAACTCCACAAAGGCGGGATTTTTTTGTCCGTCTTGTTCACTGATGAATCCTTAGTGCCTAGAACAGGGTCTCACTTGTGATGATTGTTCAATGAGTATTTATTTTAAAAATGCATGAATTTGAGTTGACACACTTTGGCAACTAGCACAGAGGAAGGAGCAAGGAGGAGGAGAAATGAGAGGAAGGGGGAAAACTTACTCAAATATTATATAAAAACTAGAGAGAAACAGCAGAGCTGTATATCTTGTTTTGCTTTCTCAAGATCCGCTCAGAGACTAAATAGTTTTAAATATTATTCATAGTACGTTGGCTGGGTCTAAATAAAATGTCTATGTTTGTGTCCATTTCCTATGGTAGTTTCTTCCATGTCAGAAATGGGCTGGGAGGGTCTGGCAGAGAAAATAGGCTTCTCATCAGCTTGTGTGTCAAAAAACAAGCTCCTAAATTGCTTCCATCGTTTTTATTCATTTTTCCAAACCAGAGGGTTTTATCTCCGGCCAGCAATCTTTTCACATCAAGTGATACAGCTCCAACAATAAGAAAAGGAAAGCAATTGTTTGATGAAAATTACACCTATTATTGAAGAATTTTACTTCAGCTTAGAAGTTATGATAAAAGCTTTAGTGAACTGCACCATGAAATATAGATAGTTAATAGGAGAGAGGAAAACAACAAACTCAGAGAAATAGAAACACCTTGGGAGGATCCAACCAAAGGCAATATTCAGTATAGAACCTTTTTTTTTTCTGCTAAAATAATAACTTTGACGGAAAATATAAGACAAAAAAATTAGATAAGATTTGGTACAGTATAAGACGCTAGCAGGGTACAGTGCCAAATTAAGAACAGAAAAAAGGTCTTTAGAACATAGCAGATTCTAACATGTATATGTATAACTGTTTCAATAGAATCTTTAATAAGCTTTAGGAATTGAGGAAGCAAAACTGTCTACAAGGAAATGGGCCAAAAAAGATGAGTTACTGGAGATCACACCTAGCCAATTTCAATGGAGATTTATAATCACATGTCTGGTCTCTCTTGGCTCATTTCAAACTTAGGTCATAAAAGGTCTGCATATATGGAAGGAGAATCTTCTTCCAGCCAAAAGATAATCCAAAAAACAGTAGACTCTCAGCAGAGACATCAGCACCATACTCTGTGAGCATCCCTTGACCGAGGCCAACGTGCATGAAGGGCCTGGCCCTGGGACTCTTCTACGAGTCTCTAAAAATGTTTCCAGCTAAAGATTTTGCATCTTTATCTCCGAGAGAAGAGGAGTGCATTCCACTTGATTTTATGGCTGTCTTTAAAAAATAAATGGAGAACAACAGAGTTTTATATATGGCTATTGTGCTTTTTTTTGTTTTGCTTTGTTAAATAAAACATCTGTGTTCTGTTACTTTTTTGTTCTGGTTTTTTGGGTTTTTTGTTTTTTTGGGGTTTTTTGGCTTTTGCTCAGTTTTCTGATGTTAGAATTTTGTCTACCGTCTACTACAGGGTAAAGAAAAAATTCCCCCTAGCTCTCTTTTGAGTGAGTGAGAGAATTCTCATTGTTTCTCCTAGGAAAACACAGGCTGCCAGGAAAAGATCACCCACCAGAGGCGTTATTCTACACAACTGCAAATGTTGGACTGCCAAAGCCAATTTCATCTTAAATCACAGCAAAATGGCATTAAATACATTATTTATTGTTTTCAAATTATGTCAGAAAAAGACCAACGTCAAGTTGCTAATAAGTTAAAAAGTCATCTCTCAATAGGCCACACAGATAGGGACTGAGATATCTATCTTACATTATCTTCATGTTGCGAAATTCCCTACCCCAATCCCAATATGATTTTGTTGAGCCAAAAGAATGAGGTTTTGTTCCTAGTTTTCACTATGATGTACAGCAGAGCGTACGATTGTTGAAAGGGGCAAAGAGGTCAGCTTGAGACTAAAAATCACTAATGATGCTTTACTAGAAGAAATTTTTAAAAAATTATCTGGTTCTAACCATTTTATTGTCTAAAAGGCAAAAACTCAAGAAAAAGTAAGTAAGGAAAGAAACTACATATCGTGGTGGGATTCTCCCCTACTTTTTTAAAGGAAGAACTTTGTTGTCTCACGTCGACTGAAAAAAATTGCACAACGTGAGAGTCGTGAGTTAAGTTTTATTTGGGGCAAAATGAGGACTAGAGCCCAGGAGACAGCATTTCTGATAGCTCTGAGAAACTGCTCCAGAGAGGTAGGGGGGAAGGTCAGGATATATGTGATTGTGGTGAATGGGGAGTACATGCAATCAAGCACATATTTTTTGCAGAAGTTTCTGCTACTCTAGTAAAAGTCCCTGCTAGTCAAGAGGAGCGGACATCACCATGAAGGATTTTAGTTCTTTTCTAGATATGAGGAGATGCAAGAATTGGGGTCATAAAATCTTCTCCTGAAAGTATCTAACTATCTGAAGACCTCTTCTGCCAGTTTTTCCCAGAGCACAGAGTGCCTCATTTCTGCTCTCCACCCTGAACTCCTTTCAGGGGGTGTTGAAGGTCAGGCTCAGAATTTAATCCTTGTAGAGGTAGATGGCAAGTACCAATAGCAAGTGCCAATTTGTAGGTGACAGTTAAAGCTGCAGCTGCACCATGGGTCTCAGCTGCTGTGGGTCGCTGCCCTGCTGGGAGGTGCTTACCTTCTTGGTCTGGCCTTTCAGATGTCAAGACTGGAAGGGCTCGGTTCTCAGCAGTTATCTAGAAAGTCAGAGGCAAAGCCACAGTGACAGACGGCCTAACGCCTGTGCTTTCCTAGAAAAAGCAATGAGAATTCTCTCATTCACTCAAAAGAGAGCTAGAGGGAATTTTTTCTTTACCCTGTAATAAACAGTAGACAAAACTCTAACATCAGAAATCTTTGAGGAAAAGAAAAAAAACCCCACAGAACAAAAAACTAACAGAACACAGATGTTTTACTTAAAAAAAAAAAAAAAAAGCACAATAGCCATATATAAAAGAACCCAGAATTAAAGTCCAAAACAGTTCATTCCATTATGATGCAAACCGCTCTGACACCAGTAGTCTCATTATATCTACATTTTATTAAACTAATTTCAATGCTATCACTGAGTCATCTGACCATTCATTTTTTATTGCTTATGCTAATGGATTTTGTGGGTGGTGGATTAGTCGCATTTTAATGCCCAGTGGCAAAAGATGAAAATATTTCGATGACAGTAATGGATGGAAAAGCATCCTGCTGCTAGCTTCAGACACAGAACTACATGATTTTTTGTTTTAATGTATGTTGCCTTTGCTGGTTTAACCACTTTGGCAATAACGACCTCAGTTGCACAGAGACTTTTCCCAAACAATCCAATGTCTCTTGCATAATATTTTTCTCTGTACCATTCCCTAAATCTTTCCTAAAATTTCCTAAAAATTACAGAGAAGTCTGGCAAATGTATATGGTTCACTGCACATAAATCTATTTAACTTTCATATATGAGTGGATTCACTTGAAGGAAAGAAAATAACAACACTGATCAAAATAATTCTTGGTTAAAAGTGGCAAAAGTTTGAGGGGAATAGAATGAACATTCTGGGCTTGCTTACAGACCAGCCAAGGCTGGAGAATATTTTCTCTGGCTGCCCAGCAGGTAAGTCTCCCCACCTTAGTGTGATAAAATATTGGATCTTACCCACGACCAGTATAACGTTTCCTGTCGTGGAAAGAAAGGAAAGCTTGGCAGGCACAATGGCCTGGGTAGATCTTGTCTTTTCTCTCCCTGTGGCAGAGTGGAGTCCTCAGAAAGCAATGCAAGTGCTGTAGACCTTCCAGAAGTTAATGAAGTAATTATCCATTCTCAACTACCAGCGTGGAGCCCTTTCAGATTAAATTCCGCTGGGCCAGAGGCTCAGACGGCTCCGGCCATACAGAACCCAGCTATTTCTAATCATTTCACTGGCTGTGAGGGTCCAATGGGTACTTAAACAACCCAGACAATGGCCCGCAAAGGGTTTGTTTTTTTTTTTTTTTGGAGTGAGGAGGGAGCAATATGGTAAGGTAAGTAGAGAGAGTTTAGAGACACCATAAGTGACTCTTGTAAATAAATCTTTTCCAACCTGAATAGCAAACTGATCCATGAACTTTTCACCTTTGGCTTTTTCCTTCATTTCTTCAGCCAAGAAAATCAAGGCATTTTCTGCCAACAAACCTCTGTAAGCAAGAAAGTTCAACACAAAACTTCTAATGGATTTTTCTTGTACTCCCCAGGGAAGAACATCCCAGGAAGGATTTGTCTATTGTCATGAAGAACACGAAACCACTCCTGTGTTTGCCACTGATTTGGGAGACAGCAGGGATGGATGGCACTGACCCCAAACCAACAGCTCCCTGTAAGATGCCACACCCATTTTACACACACACACACACACACACACACACACACACACACAGCAAAACAAAGCTGGAGACATACACCGACAAGAACCCATGAGCTAGAAATGAGACCCTTCAAATGAATCTTCTCGGATTTTTTTATAAAGAAATATTTATATTTCTCTCTGCCTTCAGTTTGAAATAGTCACCATATCTAAGCATTGTGAAAATCACTATAACAAACCAGAGGCTAGAGTTTGGAACCACCTTGAAATAAATGTCCAAGCTGAACATATTATCTCCATTATATAATGTATGTTATAATGTAATGTATACATATATATGTATATATATATAATGTACATGTAATGTATATATATATATGGGTTTTTTTAATAAAGGAATGGTATTAACTAAAAAGGAGCTATACCTCTTATTAAGTAGAACATATGCATGGGCATGTGATAGATTTAGGTGATTAATATAAGCCCCCATGAGAAGATTTTGAGAGTTCTTAATACAGAAACAACAAGCCAAGATTCTGAGCTCCAGGCTACAACAGTGGCATTTAACATCACAGAGGCCCATGCTAATGAGAAGGTAGAATCCAGCTAAAAGAAGCACAGGGTTAGAGAACGAGTCTATTTCCCAGGACTGCCTATTATAAGTGGATCCCTCTCCAGAATTTGGTTTTACCTTTTCTGAGGTGCCAAAGTGGAAATCTAATGCGATGAGAAAGAAAAGAGTAACAATGGCACCATCACCTAGGATACGTTATTTTAAATCTGAAACAGCACTATATTCCTGATTTTTATAATTGTGCTATGATTACATGTAAGATGTTAGCATTAGGGGAAGCTGGGTGAAGGGTATATGGTGTGCTCTTTCTTATTTTTGCAGCTTTCTGTAAGCCTAAAATTATTTCAAGGTAAAAGATTTTTAAAAAAACAGTATTACATGGTACAAGATTTTTAAAAAGAAGTTAGTAGAGGTGTATCAAAGTCCAGAGTCTTTATGAGGTGGTCTCTCTTTTGGATGATTATCATAGTAAACCTTGTGGCCACTATTTATAAAAAGTTAAATACTCTCATGGGGACTCAATAGCTATTGCCAATGAAAACCTCAAAGTGTCCCAGTTTGAATCAATTTAAACTGAAATGACACAAAACATAAAGTAAGAAAGAAGCAGTTGATGGAGAACAACGAAATTTATCAGATAACCCAGAGACTGAGAAAGAAAAGTTAGATTCACTGTTAGCATGTATTTTATTAGCAGCTTGTAAGAGTAAATTAATTTGGCAAAAATGGAAAGAAATAGACATCTTTGGTCCCCTGTACTTTAGACAACTAAAAAAAAGTTGCTCTCCATCTGGTTCTATTGATACAAGAATGAAATCACTAGCCACTGCAGTCGACCTTCAACACACCCTGAAAGGAGTTCAGGGCGGAGCTCAGGAATGAAGCACTCTGTACTCTGGGAAAACTGAGTGTTAGATATCTCAAGAGAAAATTTCAGTGTTAGATATTTCAGAGTGTTAGATATTTCAGAGTGTTAGATATTTCAAGAGAAAATTTTATGAACCCCAATTCTTGCATCTTCCCATACTTAGAAAAGCACTAGAACCGTTAACTAAGATGTCTGTTCCTCATGACTAGCAGCAGTCTTCCAGAGGTGTGCTTGGTTGTATTACCCCCTTGACTAAAATCATATAAACGGACCTGCCCCCCTTACCTCTTTGGAACAGTTTCTCAGCACTGAGAGGCTGTCTCCCGGGCTATAGTCCTCAGTAAGACAATGAATAAACTTGACTCACAGCTTTTACACTGTACTTTTTTTTTAAGTCCACACTTTTTACATGGTCTTTGTAATATGCTTCTTACCAGTTTGCTTACTTTTAACTACCCCTTCATTTCCCCTCAACACACTGATTTTGAACTTTCATTAATGTCTACCATCTCTACAGCATGGCAATAACATTAAAAAATTTGCATGGAGTACTTTAACATAAACTTTTTAATTTTCTATACTACTAATCTTTTATCATCTCTACTATTATATCTTTTATCATTTGATTTTTAAAATAAAAAATCAATAAATTGTATTTGTTAAGAAAACAAATACATTTTATTCTAAATACTCTTATATAGACATACCATATACCTTGGCATTCTCAATTATTCCCTAATTATTAAAATTTATAACTAACCCTAAATGCATGTTCTGTTACCCAAAACTGTGGTACCAAAACTCATCTGGGAACCAGAAAAGAAGTGGAGGCAGAGGTTGGAGAAAAAAGCAAAAATTTTCTTTTATAACATTTCCAAATCCTTGAACAGCAGAGGGATCATTACATTCTTGTTGACACCTTTGCAGGTAATATATGAATAAATGGATGAATGAGTGAAATTTCAAAAGGTTTGCCACGTGAATGGAAAATGTTGCCCACCATATCAGTAAACAAAGGATGTTGCAGCCATCAAGCCAGTACAGCCGTCCCTACAGTGAGCCCTGAAGGAACTCAGGATGGGAAAGAAGAGGGTACTGGCCATAGATAGCTAAGGTGCATATCAAAGGAATGATTTCAGTGAGCCCAGACTCTTGCATCTTCCCATAGGTAGAAAAGCAGTACATTCCTTAACTGAGATACCTGGTTTTCTTTAATGAACAGTAATATTTTGATGTTTTGATTACCTGGTCATTGTTGCAAAAACTCCTATCTATCCTGGCTCCTCTCTGACCTCTTTGGAGCTGTCCCTCAGAGCTATCTGAGAAGCTGTCCCCCCGGGCTTGAAGTCCTCAGAAAGTCTGCCAAATAAAACATCATTCTCAACTTTTCGGTTGTGCGTTTTTTTTCAGTCGACAGCCACAAGGAGGCACTCTAAGGGCGATGGGAAAGGGAAGGGCTGACTGAACTGCTTAGCCTTGACTTGCAGAAAAGTGACAAATGAGCAGGTAATTATAAAGGAAAAAAATACAGATTTTCTTAGACAACATGAGCCAACGAATGAATGAAAAGTGGAGAAACTGCCAATTAGCCAAATATTTTCAAAATGAGAGTTTCCAGCTATTTGAATATTCTGCTTAATCGACCTTAATCAGATTTGGATCACCCATTTAAAAAAAAAAAAAAAAAGGCAATCAACAACATTTGATTCTTATTGAATAAAATTTGGTCTTTGTTTAGTTATTTAATAGAACACTGAGATCTTACAATGCTTTTGTGTGATTTGTTCCTTTATTTAACACATATTTATTGAGTACCTACTATGTTCCAGGTACTGGGGAGAGAGCAGTGAACAAAACTGACAAAACGCCTGCCCTCGTGGACTTTACATTCCGGTGTTAGAATGGTAAATATCAGTTATCACACAGATGCTCAGAGAGGTAGCTCTAAATTTCTTTTAGTTCATGGGCTACTTGAGAATGTGTTGAAAACTGTGGGCCTTCTCTCTTTAAAAAATAACTAAATAAAAAGAAAGAAAGAAACATGTATGAACATATATATACAATTCAGTTTATTTCAATATCAGCTGGCGACTATTGTTGCCACGACCTCTGAGATTTCAGAGATTTTGCTCTTTTTTTTGAACCTATAATTCATTGATTTATTAGAACAAGAGACAGACAGATAAAAATTGGGCTATGTTTGCTAATTCCAGATTATTTCAAAGAACCACTGAGCTGTCTTCTGGAATGCTAGTGTTTACATATGATTTATAAAGACAGAAACCCTCTGGCCTTTGTTTTCTTTGAGTCATATTGTTGAATCATTCGGTATATCCCATTGATTGTCCATGCCTTGGCATATTAAACTGGGTTAAGTTCTATTCTAATAAACATTGTCCATACCTTGGCATATTAAACTGGGTTAAGTTCTATTCTAATAAACAAAGTCATGCTTTTTAGCAGAAAACAATTACGAATTGCCATGAGAGAACGCTGGCTTCAGCCAGAAGAAGAAAAAGCATCATTAAGTTATTTAGCTTTCGGGACACCCACATTTAGAAGGTCTATCTTGGGGTTACTAGATATGTCATTTTTAGCATAAGAAATTAGGGCAGGCAACATTCAGATGAAAGGATAATAAAGAAACATACTTGGTTGCTGAGTTGTTTTGTCACGAAAGTAGGCACTCAGATTTCCTTAACCCAGGCAAAAGAAATTTATTTACCACTAAATCAAATTTATTCACCACTAAAAAGTCATTTACATTTTTAAAGTAATGTAAAGAAAAGCTGGTGATCCAGAAAGACCATGTAACTTAGTCCTGAGTCAGGTTCCCTTGATGAGAATACAAGTCAATCCCAGGTGCCAAGGGGAGGTGGTGGGAGGAGGTGGAGAGGGTGAAGATCATCAAAGACTAAGCTATTGGATTTTAAACTAGTCCACATCCCCTTTTACTACACTAATTGCAAGATTTTAAACTAGTCCACATCCCCTTTTACTACACTAATTTTGTCATGCTCAAAAAAAAAAGGCATTGCCAAAAAGCTAACCACCTCAATCTCCATTTCTCAGTGGGGTCACTAACATAAAAGCTACTGCTAGTTAGGTCAAGTTTTGAACAGAGTAAGTAAGGCTTTAGAAAGTGTTGACTAAGTATGTCTTTGAGACCAAGTTATTGTCTAAACTGAGCTGGTCTCAAAAATAAAGAAAAAGAAGAAAAATTAGAAGAAAGGAAGGTAAGTAAGGAGGAAAGGAGGGAGGGAGGGTGCTTCCTGATGTATGTATACTGTAAATTATAACTTTTTCTCTCCTGAATAAAGAAAGGAAGGGACCAGCCGACTAAGCCGCGAATTCTATTACTTTTATAGAAGTTGTCACCTTAATTTATGATCCTTACAACCAAAACCAGGTCCTTTCGTGTTATTTTTTAGAAACTCCCTAACAGTCAATCTATCACACTCCTCATTAGACTCACCCACCCTTGTTTTTGGAGTCTAGTTTCTTTGGCTTGGGTGGATCTTTCACCTCTTAGGAGATTCCTAATCGGCGCAACGCCAAACTCTTTTGTCTGATCAAATTGTAATGAGTTAATGACTTCACAAAAATTTATTTTGATCCAAGCTTTCCCAGGCACACAGACTTTTTAAAAGAATAATATTTTCATACTTGGAGAAGAACAACAACAGAGCTTTTAAAATATTTGATTTCCTTCCTTGTCATCCTAGCTGAAAGCTTTCTTCATTCTCCATAGAGGTTGGTTTTAAAGGATGTAAGCAAGTATAAGTCACCTGCCTGACTAAACTTAACCTTCACACACTTAGTGGACTATAGGTGATGGGCATTTCTGATTTACACTCTACATTTCCCCTGAGGGGTTAGTGAGTCATGAGCCAGTGGGGGAGAGGCAGAAAGCCCAACTGCGATCCCTGCTAGGTGACCTTGATTAAGCCCTATTTTTTGGTTGCAGGTTCTTTATCTTTCAAGTAAGAAAGCTAAACTCCTAGGACTTTTCTGAGAAAAGAGGCAGAGAGGTGACTGGGGCAGAAGCACAGAATGTCTGCTGAGGTCATTAGAGGCAGGAAGTTGAAGTTCAGGAGTCACTGCTCACAAGCTAGTGCCAGGCAGAACTACGGGGGCTCAAAAACATTCGGTCTTTTCCAACATGGGATGTGGTAAGTGAAAGACTGTTGGAAAAAAAAAAAAAAGAAAGTTCTGTAGTCAAGGTCTATGTAAATTCCAGTTATGGCTTATCATTGTGCATGTGAAATATAAATTATAAACCTAGCAAGTGTGACATTGTTTTTCAAAATAAAGTTATCAATCTTGATTTAAAACAGGAAAAAAAATGAATTTTTATGGCTGTATTGGTTAAAAAGACAGTTTTTACAACAGCATTGCAGACATTTTGGGCCAGATGATTCTACGCTGGAGGTACTGTCCTAGGCGTTGCAGCATGTTTAGCAGCATTCCTGGTCTCTACTCACTAGATGCTAATAGCACCCCTTTCCCAGTCCAGAAAATCAAAATGTCTCCATATGTTGAAAAATGTGCCCTGAAGGGCAAAATCACACCTGGTTGAAACCACTGTTGTTTTTGGCTTTTTTTTTTTTTTTTTAAGATAAGGAGCCACTTAAAACACCTTTAGTTTTTGCATGAAACTCTCAGGTCCAAATTTTTGATGTTTTGACTTAGCTCATGGAGAAAATCTAAAGCTTCTCATTTGAGGGCCTATCACTTTAAGAGAGTCTTCCAAACATCTGGGAATATGTTAATTACACCAGGCTTGAAGGTTTGGAGAGGGAGGGCAGAGATTATGTATTTCCTATCTGTGCTACTTACCAGTTCTTGGCATGATGTTAGCATTATAGTATGCTCTGGTAAGTACTTTAATGGATGGATGGATGGATGAATGGATGGATGGATGGACGAATGGATAGATGAATGAACGAATGGATAGATGAATGAAAAAGTGAAATAAGAAAGAAATCAACGTAGGGAGATACGGATTTATTTTCTTTGGTTGTCTTTACCTACACTACACCAGGGTACACAAGGAGCATCTTAGTGATGAAGGAAGGTTAAAGTGTTTGACTCTAAGAGAAAATCCCAGTGAGCTTCTGAAGTTGTAATTTAAAGGGCCAGGAACACACTGTGTTACTTCGGGTCTCTCATCCATTCTGCAATAAATAATGCTGCCAGGTTAAGAATTAAATCAGCCATGGCCCTCGTCAGGGAGAGTAATGCACAACAGTAGGTACATAAATACACCAAGGTGTTAGAGTCTCTTCCACCATTTGTATTACTCTGGTTCCTCCCTCCACCTTTCAGGGACAAAGAGCTTAAAGTGGGTCAGCAGATAGTATGATGAAGATGCAAGCTTCTCAGGGCAAGCTCTCAGTTCAAACTACATCTGAGGTTCCAGGCCTGCCTGAGGTCTATAAATGCAAATTCCTTTTCCACAGCAGTAATTTAATATGCCATCTTCTATTGTGGTTGGCCAAGTTTGTCTAAATTACCCCTTCTGTGACTCTGAAACTTGACCTTGTGGATTTGTTTTTGGAAAATTCTTTTTGTAGTCTGAAATCAGTCAGTTTCCAGTTTGAAGATCTCATCTTTAGGCTATATAAACAAACAAAGTTCTGACATGATACCCCCAGTCTCAGTGGGCTCTGACTTTTCTAAAAGAACAAAACTGGGGCCTGTAGAAGGCTGGGGATGGACAGATGCTAATGTTTCGATTTTGTGGGAGGTATTTTTATTGCTATAGAAGTGAGCAGACTATCCCCACCGGCCCCTTCATTAATAAGTCTGGCCAACACCCCATCTCTGCTGTGAGGAAAATGACCTGTTCATAATGCATTTATGGCAGGACTGTTTGGCTCCCATAGATAAATGTCGCATAGGGATCTTCTACTTCCTAGAAATCACTCTCTTCCTAACTCCGGAGAGAGATTATTCCTGACTTTTAAATGGCACTCTCTGCTCAGCAGGCCAAGCAAAGAAGAGGAGTTAATCACCCCTTTTAAGGATCAAAATTGAGCACCGAGACAGAGATGGCAAAAAAAGGGAAGAAAGCTTTTAGAGCACTGGGAATGTTAAAAAAAAAAAAAAAAAAATTAAACATCTAATAGTTGTCAACGAGAAAGAAATTTTCCTCTACCCTTCTAGGTTTTTCTGGCTGGTCTAAGAATTAAATTAACATGATACAGATTAACAGGAGAAAATCAAACAAAAGTTTAGTAACATGTATACATGGGAGAGACCCAGGAAAACTGAGTATCTTGCCAGAATGACTGAACCCTCCCCTTAAATACCATTGTCAGCTAAAGACAAATGAGCATGTTGGAGTAGTGGTTTGGGACTTGAAGGGGGGGAAGGCAATTCACATGGAGAGGAAAAAGCAAATGTTTGGTAAACAAATGTTCGCTGGGCCATGCAAAGACAACAGACACAGAGAGGAATTTTAGCAAACAAATTTGCTAGGTTCCTCCCTGTCTACATACCTAGTTCATATTATAGTTATCTAACAGGTTTTCTATCCACATTCTTTTAGGCAGTTAGGGGGAAGGTCAAAGGTTCTTCCTGAGTCTGTTGGACCTTAAAAATAATCCGCCTCAGAGGGAGGGGATATATGTATATGTATAGCTGATTCACTTTGTTATAAAGCAGAAACTAACGCACCCCTGTAAAGCAATTATACTCCAATCAAGATGTTAAAAAAAAAGAAACAGTCTCTGGGAATTCCCTGGTGGTCCAGTGGTTAGGACTCGGCACTTTCACTGCCGAGGGCCCTGGTCGATCCCTGGTTGGGGAGCTAAGATCCCGCAAGCCACGCGGCCAAAAACACAAAAACAAAAACAAAAGAGAGAAAAAGAAATAATCAGCCTCAATTAATCTTCGTGCCAAAGAGACACATTTCGGGGTGGCAAATTTTGCTCCCCTTCGTAATGTTGCCTCCCACCACTGTGCAGAAGCCCAGCATCTCATGACCCAGCTATGTCTCCCACTCTTTTTGTGCATAGTGCCCCAAAGCTCAGAATGAATAAGACCAGAAGGAGATCAGCCCTTGATCCTCAAAGATTTAAAATCCAGATGTGCGGTGGCAGAGAAACAAGAAATATGCACAAATAACAACAAGACAAGGCAGAATGTGATGGCATGAACGCCCAAACGGCTCTAAGATCCAACAGAATGAGAAAACATATTCATTTTGTGGGGGATGAAGAATGACTTCATGACATGTGAACGGATCTTGAAGAATGGATTGAATTTGGACAGGAAGAGATGAATGTATGTGGAGGAGAGGGAGGACTGTATTTCATGTGATGCAGAAAGTGAGCAAAGTACAAACGTGGAAAAGTGCTCAGAAGGGAGAAAGAGAACAGGAAGAAGTCATTTCACACTTGGAGGTTGCATCATTCAGGGACATTCAGGAGAGAGAAATCACATCAGCTATTTTAACAGAGAGAAGTTAATATAAAGAATATCTAACTAACATAAAATTCTGAACTAGATAAGTGAAAAAGTAGTATTAGTCATATTCAGTATGAACCATATTGAAGCCTGAGGCAAAAGGAAAGGAAAACTTGTGTACCCCAATATACATGCTTTTATGTATTTTTTAAATGGTGAATTTTTCCAGAACATTAAAGTACTTTGAAAAAATAATGAAAAATTGAAAAGTTGGTGTATTAAAATTCACAATATTATTTTTAATTTAAATGCTGTATTTATACTCAGACCTAATTTATTAAAATTTTACATCAGCTTAGGCTAATTCAAAATTATTCAAAATTATCCTTTGGACAGGAGAAACGGTCAAACATGGTAATTCTCTCAATAAAAATTGAAATAAGCGGACTTCCCTGGTGGCACAGTGGTTAAGAATCCACCTGCCAATGCAGGGGACATGGATTTGAGCCCTGGTCCGGGAAGATCCCACATGCCACGGAGCAACTAAGCCCGTGCACCACAACTACTGAGCCTGCGCTCTAGAGCCCGCGAGCCACAACTACTGAGCCCACGAGCCACAACTACTGAAGCCCACGTGCCTAGAGCAGGTGCTCCGTAACAAAAGAAGCCACCACGATGAGATGCCCGCACACCATAACAAAGAGTAGCCCCCGCTGGCCGCAACTGGAGAAAGCCCACGCACAGCAATGAAGACCCAACCCAGCCAAAAATAAATAAATAAAATAAATAAATTTTTTTAAAAAATTGAAATAAGCAAAAAGGTATATTTTAAAGATACTATTGATGAGTTTGTGTCTATTAAAGCCAGTGGAGCCCATTTTTTCCTTTAGCCTCAGGCTCTAAGACGCCTCAGCATGGCACTGATCTCTAAAATTTTGATATTTTGTTCATCATGGTTTGTGCATTTAATTTTGATTTTTGAAAAGTATTGCATTCAAATATAGTTTACCTGGATTCCTGAGAATTTTGATGCCCCCTTGAATTCTATGCCTGAGGCAGCTGACTCACTGACCTCACCCTGGTCTCTGCCCTGTGAAAATGTAGAAGAGAACTCTAATCGCCACATGATCCTGCAATCCCACTCCTGGGCATATATCCAGACAAAACTATAATTCAAAAAGATACATGCACCCCTATGTTCATAGCAGTACTATTTACAATAGCCAAAACATGGAAGCAACCTAAATGTCCATTGACAGATGAATGGATAAAGAAGATGTGGTACATATATACAATGCAATACTAGTCAGCCATAAAAAAGAATGAAATAGTGCCATTTGCAGCAACATGGATGGACCTAGAGATTATCATTACTAAGTGAAACAAGCCAGACAGAGAAAGACAAATGCCATATGATATCATTTATATGTGGAATCTAAAATATGACACAAATGAACTTATTTATGAAACAGAAACAGACTCACAGACTTAAAGAAGAGACTTGTGGTTGCCAAGGGGGAGAGGGAGTGAGGGAGGGATGGATTGGAAGTTTGGGAATAGCAGATTCAAACTATTATACATAGGATGGATAAACAACAAGGTCCTACTGTATAGCACAGAAAACTATATTCAATATCCTATAATAAACCATAATGGAAAAGAATATGAAATACATATATGTGTATAACTGAATCACTTTGCTGTACAACAGAAATTAAACACAGTATTGTAAATCAACTATATTTCAATAAAAAATAAATTAAAAGAAAAAGAGAACTCTAAGGTATCACAGCTAGGTGAATAAGTGTTTCTGGCTCCTAGGAGCAGACAGCCTGAGGGAAGCATCCAGAAAACAAACAGGAAGAATCAGTCCCTTCTTCCTCCTCCAGCCCTGCAGTCTCCTCTCCCATGCCCTAGAGGAAGAGTCTAACAGGGAGCCTGCAGGCAAAGCAGTGTCCTGGTCCAGCATCACAAAGCCAACCACAGAAGTGTGAGTTGGGAGCTAAAAGAAATAGCCAAATAACTGGCACATGGATGATTTCCCTTGAGTTGGATCTTGAAGGACAAGTAAGATAATAATCATTTTTCGAGCACCATGCTAAGCTCTTTACAACGTCACACAATACACAAAAGTGTCCTAAATCCAAACCTAGTTCAATGTCGTCCCAAAGCCTCTCCTCTAAATCACTATGCCATAGGTGAAGAAGGAGAGGACATTTCAGGCAAAGGAAACAGAACAGAGCAAGGCAAAGGGTTGAAAAATAACATGACGTATGATGGAAACAAGTGGTCCAGTTATAGAACATCTCTTATGTGCCAGACACCTTACAGAATGTTTTATTAAAAATATTTTATTTGGGGGACTTCCCTGGTGGTCCAGTGGTAAAGAATCTGCCTTCCAATGCAGGGGACGCGGGTTCCATCCCTGGTCAGGGAACTAAGATCCCACACGCTGCGGGGCAACTAAGCCCGCACGCCACAACTACTGAGCCCGTGTGCCTCAATGAGAAAGCCCACATGCCACAAACTACAGAGCCCAGGCGCCACAACTAGAGAGAGAAAACCCACACGCCACAACTAGAGAGAAGCCCGCAGCCGCAATGAGGACCCGACACAGCCAAAAAAAAGAAAAAGAAAATTTTATTTTTTACATGTATGTGCTCCTTTTAGTCCCATTTTACAGATGGGAAACTAGATTATAGAGCATTAGTTAAATTTGCCCAGGGTCACTCAGCTCATAGATGAAGCAACCAGAATACAACTTCAACTCCAGAGCCCTTGCTCTTACTCACTAGCCATACTGCCCTGACAGAACATAAAATGATCATGAGGCCAAAGATATGATAGAGTCAGGTCATGGAGGCCATCCAAAGGTACAGGACTCAATTCTCTGTAGTAGGGAGCCTGCTAAAGCATTTTAAACGGCATTAGTTTTGTGTTTTGTATGGATCACAATGGTCTGAGCCCAGTTTGGAGGATGGATTTTAAATATACAAACAGGAATTGGAGAAACCAATTAAGAAACTATTGCAATAATTCAATGAGTAGAGCTCTGATGGAGTTCAGAATAGGGAACATATTTAAGAGACTAGAGATATTTATAACACTAATGATTGGATGTGGATGATAACGAACAGGAAAGACTGACAGACTACCAGGGTTTGGGGGGATGGCCAGTAGGTTAGCATGTCATCCACTGATAGAAATATTAGTCTGGTGCAGTAGATTAGTTACTTTCAACATTTGAGTTTTCTGGAGCTTTGAGCATACGTAGAAGTATAAGGTAAGCCAAATCTGTATTTTCTTGGTTACTGAATGCCAGCGAAGGAATTTTAATTTTACTGGAAACCAAAATCTCAAAAAAAAGTTTTTAATAAGATGCCATGACCATAATTGCACTGAAAGAACCGCAAATTTGCTCTTCCTTTGGTAGAAACTCATGTGGTATCTCAGGCCTCTAAAATCTCTAACATGTTCCTTAAAAGAAATGTATCTTCAGACCAGTTTTAAGTATGTTCCAACACACATATCTCCTAAATTAATGAGCATCAAGCTACTAAGATCCTCACTAGAGCTGCAAAGGGTCTGATATTTCACCCCACTTTCCAGCCAAGTTATCCTGCCACAATTTCATAGATGCAGGCAATAGACCCAAGGGTCCTGGGTCAGAGACAAAGGACTACTACACAGAGCAATGGCAGTAGCCAAACTATCAGCATTTGCATCAGTTCCTGGAGACCCAGTTCCCACAGGACAATGTGAAGAGAGCCAGGTGGTACCTATATAAGCAACAGAGTGTGTTAAAGAAGAACCCCAAACAAAGGAAACCCATATATTTTACAACGAGCATTAAGCAAACCTTCCTTAAAGGAAGATACTATCTTTAGCTTCCAAGACAAATATTCTTGAAAAGATAGCCTGGAACAAAGGCAGCTCTGCTCACAAGACATGTAGAAATGTGAGAGATCTATGAAGATTTGTCTCCCAACAGTTCAATGTTTTTATAATTTTCACGTGACTTTATAGAACTCTTGGCTTTGGCTTGGCAAGTGCACAACACAAAGGTTTTAAAAGCATGCAACATAAGGAGAAAGAATTAATGTGACTCAACAAGTAGAATGTGTAGTAATAGCTAAAATAAGCCAACTAGCTAGATGAAACTCATTGGGAAATAGAGGGGCGATCACAAATACAGATTCCAACAATCAATTTTGCAGTGCTTTGGGAAGTGAGAAACAGGGGGCCAAGAACAGGCCGAAAAACAGATGCTACTTATGTCTAGGAGAAAGAACAAAAGAATTTAGGGAGCGGTTCATTTGCTTGTTGGGGCTGACATTTGCAGTTCTGTCTGCAGCAGAAGAATATACCAGAAATTGGAGACCTATGATTAATATCCTGGCTGCAAAGATACTGCACTAAGGAGTTGGGGATTAGAATGGGTTTTAATGAGAGATAATAATCCAAATTTGTATTCACATTTGACTGTCTGAAAGGATTTTTACATATATCATCTTATATGCTTTCAATCAGCCAGAGATCAGCATAATAAGAGAAAACAAGAGGCTCACAGGGAGCTGAGAGAGAAAGGAAGTTCCTCTTTCTCCTCTGCTTAGAAAGCCACAAACTTGTGCTGGGAATGATGTTGCCAGGCAACCACCAACTTCTATAAGCTTTGAGACTAGACGTTCTTACTCTCCAGTAGAATGAAATATCAGATTGAAGGCACAGGAGAGAGAGGAATGATTTGCTTGTTGATGGTGGTGAACTTGCCTGCATCCTGAGGGTCATTGCTCACTGGGTCAGCTCCAAGGAAAGTCATGGGTCCAAGACAGGCCTTACATGTATCAAATTTTAGAGGGTTTTTTTTTTAAGCTTATCTAAACAGCTGAAAAAATTATTTTGCCTTTCAGAAATTATCAACCAATCAAACATAATTACAGCATGCCTCTGGAGAAACTTGTGTGGCAACGTTGAAGTGATACAAGATAAAAGAGTTCAGCTTCCTTTCATGCTGCCCAAGTTTTTTTTTATTACAGTAGAGAAGAACAGGGAGAGAGGGAAAACAAAACGTCAAAGCCCCCGGTCCATGGATTATTTAAGAAAATAAGAAGAGTGAATATTAAAGCAACGCAGATCTCCATCCACAAATACTAAATTTAGAACAGTTACATGTTTGGGTTTTTTTTCCCAGTAATATTCAGCATCATGTATGCAGGCAAGGAAAAAGGGAATGGTTTTCTAGGGCTGCAGATTTATGAAATTGGCTGTACTGGATGGAGAGGGGAATAAGTCATTTGAGTGTAGATTCAAAAAAGTGATTACAATGATGAATTCAAACATATAAGCTGGTAAGGAGGAAAGTGAAACCAAGAAGTGATAAAAAGAGAGTCAGTGAATTAAAAGATCCTAATGTTACATAGGAAAATTGGTCACAATGTTTTGCATTTCTTTCTATCAAGAGGTGGAATTTATTTTCTCACTCCTTAAATCTGAGCTAGCGTTATGACTTGCTTTGATCCAGAGAGTATGGCAGACGTGATGAGCAAGTGAGTTCCAAGCCTAGACCTCAAGAGCTTTGAATGCTTCTTCTTGTTTTGCTTTTGGAACTCTTCAAATTACACATGAACAAGCCCAAGCTAGCCCATTGCTGGAGGAGAGACCACATGGAGAGAGACTTCAGTCATCCCAGTAGTCCCAGTCTTCCCAGTTGAGACCATAATAAATCAGCCAGCATAGTCATCACAACTGCTGACCACAGATGCATGAGAAAGTATAGGCAAGAGGTCATCTGAGCCTGGCCAAGAACTGAAGAACTTCCCAGCTGAACCCAGCCCAGGCTGTCAGCATAGAGAATCATGAGCTGGAGAACGGGCTCTTGTTCAAATCCACTACGTTTTGCGATAGTTGGTTATGTAGCAAAAACTAACTTTTACATCCTAATGAGAGAAAATAATTGTTTCCATGGGGTATTTTAAGCAAGTGAGCTATAAATATAAGCAGTTATAGTTGGAGAACAGGATGTTCAAACTTGTAATGTTCACAGTAATGTTTCTGTTGAAGACAAGGTCCAAATCATGACCATTCCTAGCCATGTGGCTAAGAAAGAGTGGATGAAAACGTCCTAGGAAGGGGGAGGTAAAGACACTGAGAAGTTGGAGTAATTAATGGCATGTTGACATCACGAAGGATGATGACAGACATAGCATTAGAGAAGAAGTTTTGGTGTCAAGTGTAGAAAAATTAACAAACAACCAAAGTGAGAGCAAAGTGTGGGTAAATGGCAGAAAAGCCAGATGCCACAGGCCGAAAAGGAGCTAGGATTTTATAAATGGGCAGAGGAGTAGAGGACTGAGTTAGGCATTGGAAAGCAAGAAGCAAGTGACTTGGCACTCTAGCCTGAAGTGTGAGGTGTGAATAAATAAATATCCTGTACCTGAGAGGGATGCAAATAAAGCAATATCCTTAGAGCACACAGTTCATGCTTGGGAGAGGAAATGAAGGATATGTAGTAGATGAGAATGAGATAAGAGAGGTGCAAAGGAGAAAGAGATGAAGGCAAAAAGAGTTTGAGAATAAACAGTGGCTGTCACCCTCTAAGATGGAGTTCCCAAGGACTTAATAAATAGGTTCAGGGAGTTGTATCTGGTGGTGAGGAGATGGTGTAGTAAACAAAGCAGAATAGAGTAAGATTTGGGGAGATAATATATGACTAACCAGATAGAGTTTAACAGAGGTGTGGGGTTTGGTGGAGTTAGTCTTTGGAGTCTGAAGCAGCATGGTGAGCACATGGGCCTAGCAGGGAGGTCGTATAAGTGTAGGTAAGTCCATGGTTTGGTGCTGAAGGAGTTGAGATGGTTTATCCTGTGAGAGAAGCAGACAGCTATTCCAGCAGGCCTCAGCAGGAAGGTGGCCTGTGTGGAGTGTTTTGGGTAAAGCTTCCCTGTTTGAGAAGAAGATACAAACTGGTTATGAGGATTCAGCTCAGCTGCAGGAAGAACTAGCCCCACAGGAGGGGTTGACAAAGGCTTCCCCTTTGTCATTTGAGGAGATGACAAGTGTGTGGTCCAAACAGGGCTATGTCACATGGCCCCATAGCCAGACAAGTGATCCCAGAGGGCGGGGGTATGGGCTGCGGATGCAAGGCCATGGGGACCATATTGCATAGTGAAAATGTGAGGCCTACGGCCCAGTGGAGTATAGATGGGGCCAACAGAGGATGAGATCTGTCTGCTGTGTTTCAGAGATGGGGGTCCATGAGCCAACTGAAGACAGAGTATAGGATTTTCAGGACTTCAGTACCAACTACTGTGATAGAAGCTTAATGTGAAAAATACAGGTTTGAAGAATTAAAGGATAAAATATATCACATAAATGAGATTTTTATCCAGAGAGAGATTAAGTGAGCCATGAGACCTCTTCTAGGATTTTAATCTATAAGGGGCACTGAAACATGATTCAGGAAATGAAAACCTTACCAGATGTGAACTGAGATGGAGAAAGGGGTTGCTAAATAGTATACATCTCAGAGGATGTTCCATGTGATGAGGAAGAATAATTTGAAGAGCTGCTGTTGATGGGGTGAGGGATGAGACAAGGCCCAGAAACCACCTTCTCAGGAGGGTGAATTCTGTAATCTTCAGTTTGTTGAGTGATGTGGGTTACACAAGTTTGGGGCCAAAGTTGAGATATTTGGAGCAAGAGCAAAGAAACTGAGCACAGGGAGATTGGGACTGACATGTATACACTAATATGTATAAAATGGATAACTAATAAGAACCTGCTGTGTAAAAAAATAAATAAAATTAAATTAAAAAAAAAAAAAAAGAAACTGAGCACAGACTTCCATGAGTCCTCCCCCGCCACCACCTTTTCCTTCACAGCTCTTGGACTCTCCTCTTTACCCATGTTGGAAAATATTTAGAGAATTTTAGTTTACAAAGGTGCCTGATTTATTATTCTGCCTATAGTACACATATCTGCATCTGATTCTGACTTGTGGTAGCTTGCTTTCCTAGACAAATGGCATTTTTAAGTCCATTATGGGTTACTCCAACACAGAGCTGGGTAAACTCTGAAGAGTTTATCTCTTTCCTGGCCCTTTACAGTCTGAAACAGAGATCATCAATGCACTGCATTCATAGGAGATACAAAGTGACTCTTTTGATGAAACATGCATAACAGGTTGGGGAAGCAAACATCACAGAGGCAAAGGCCACTTTTTACATTATGTCTGCCTCAACCAAGAACAGATTCTGACAGTGAACAGTCCAGTGTTCTCCAAAACTGTTCTCCAAAACTAGCTCAGGGAGCAAGTAAATAATCCCTGATCCATGTATATAGGGATATTCAACTGGTTGATCTAAATTAGTCCTTATTATAACTAATCTCATCAGAGGGATCCTAAGCTGAACTGAAGAAAGGAGATATAAGTAGAGCACTGAAAGATAATTCTCCAGGGGAAACAAGACTGATTAACCAATTCGTTTAGGGCAGGTTTCATTGCCTTTCATCATCTATATCTAAATAAAGATGTTTACACTCCAGAGCAAGAATTTTGAAATAATGAGCATATTTCTTAATAGAACATAATAATCAGTTTATGCAAATAGATAAATGCAAACAAAGGCTTATTTAGTAATACCAAATGACCACCACCATCACCAGCCACAGAGAGCCAGGAGTCTCAGTTGCCTGCCTACAGCATCTGAACAGCAGGTGACAAAACACATGTTGAGAAATAAAACACGTAAGCAAAAGCTAATAAACAAATTCAGTAAAGTTGCAGGATACAAAATCAATACATTAAAATCTGCTGCATTGCTATACTCAAGTAAACAAACTAGAAAAATAAAGAAAGAGAAATAAAGAAAATAATCCCACTTACAACTGCATCAAAAAGAATAAAATACCTAGGAATACATTTAATCAAGGAAGTAAAAAATACGTATACTGAAAACTACAGATATTAAAGAAATAAACTGAAGAAGACACAAATAAATAGATACTCTGTGCTCATGAACTCTTTGTGAAGAGCTGAAGTGGGGAGCTCAAATTACAGCTCTTGATAAATGTGGCACATATGACATAGCCAGAGACTCCAGGAAAAACTAATCATCTCAGCACTCAGAGGATAGAAGAGGAGTGATGCCTTGAGCCAAGCCAGACCTTGACGGTCAGGTAAAAACATCAAAATTAAAACCTGATCATCCTCTCAGACATTTACTTCTGTTTGGCCCGCCATCCAAAGAATATACCTGTTTACTTATTGTCTGTTTCCTCCATGAGAACACAAGGCCTATGAAGGCAGAGATCACTGAGGTGTCCCCCAGAAGTAGACCAGCATGTGGCATTTAAGAGGTTCTCAAAAAATATTTGTTGAATGAATGAGTAGAAGCACAAATGAATAAAACATGAAGCAAGGTTTTGAATGTCTTTATCTGTAAGATACCCACAAACAAGTTTAGTGAAGACACTGAGATGACTCATGTAAAGCTAGTTCTACTACATAGAAATCACTCAACGTTAACTATTATTTTCAAGAGTACTATTTTCAGCAACACCTTCATCTATAACATGCCAGGCACTGAGCTAAGTACTTTCCAGTCATTATACCTTATTCTATTCCTAAGACTTTCAAGAATGCTGGGAAGAGTAAGTAGGTAGTATTGTTTTCATTTTAGAGGTCAGAAATTGGGATTTAGAGAGGTTCGCAAATTTGCTTGAGGTCACTGAGAGAATTGAAGAACCAGGATGGTGACCCCGTGTCCAACGCCCACTGTCTCATCTGCCATACTGTGTCACCTTCCAGGGTCTACTTTACCTTTAAAAGCAACTATCAAGTTGTGTGACAGCTAGTTCTGCATTAAGTACATAATATTTCCCCACTCAACTGTGAGCTCCCAAAGGGAAGGCGGTGTGTAGTCTGTTCATCATTGTGGCAACTTTCAAAGTGGGTTTCCAGCTGAATTCTACAAGTCCAAGAGGCTGTCTTGGTGAGCCCGAGGGACACCCACAGGGAAGGAGAGAAGTGGAGTGCTCTGAGCCCCTTTCTCCCACCTCAGTTATTTGGTTTTCCTCTTAGGTTTCTATACCATTTCCACTGAAGAAAGAATTCTGCTGGAAGAAAAAAAAAAAAGTCGAGTTCTAGAATCTGCCAATGCCCGAACACTCAATGACGTTAATTAAATAAAGACTAGTTAGAAGAAGAAGCAGAGGACAGCCTCTAAATGTGAGGAGTATGGAAGGAACCAGTGATCTTCAAACACTGGTTGTTTCGGTGTTACTTATTTGAATCAGTCTAAGATTGGCGTGTCATCTTTCCACATAAAAGGCAGCACAGTACAGTCAGTGTGGACACAAGAGAGAAATTAGGACTTGTACCTCAACCACAGATGTGAGGCCACCTGTTATACTGGACGACAAAAGCAGGACATGAAAACTGATAAAAATAAAACCCAAAAAAAAGCACAATTAAGTTTGCTTATATAATTGAGAGACAGTAGACTTCTTTTAGGGAGAGCAAATTTAGTGTCACCCTAAGATTTCAGACTAGGAACATGCCCAAGTATAATACAGCAATGAGAAAACACACTTTCTCCATAGCAACGATCTGAAAACTCAGCTATATTCGCATTACCAGAGACCATTTGACAGGGAAATCTTGAGAAGCAGTTTTTCTCCAGAGATTTATCAGGTGGCAGAAAGGGAACGTGGAAGAGAACTTGAAGAAGAACCAGTGCCAGAAGACGAAGTTACCAAGGTGTAGGAGGTGCTAAATGGGAGAGAAGCAGGGAACAATCCACAAAAATTATTTCAAAAATTCAAAAACATTGATACCATGTAGAATGGTTGATTAACCAAATGCTGACTCAATCACCCACAAATCCAAATCACTCTGTACCAAAGCAGGGAAGCTGAAAAGCAAATTACTCACTCTTGACAAGGAGGCAACAGCCCGACCTTCAAAAAGGGACAGTGACATCAGACTAATCTGTTCCCTAGATAGACCCAACATTGACTCCTACAGATGGGCCCTTGCCAAGGAGGATCTGGGCCACAAAGCTACTTGGGGCTCTGTGCAGAGATGCATTAACTTTCAAGAAGCACCTCCAAAAAAGAAAAGAAAAAAGAAGCACCTCCAGCACAAGAAAAGACACCAAAATGCCCAGATGATCACTTTTGAGGCCAGTCTTAGCCACTCAGTCAGAGCTGGGGTCAAAATTCATTCATTCATTCAGTCAACAATTATTTAAGAAGCATTTATTGAACAGCTAGGCACTGAGATAGATAATACAGGTGCAAAGATGAATAACATTGTCTAGGTGCTCAAGGACCCCATTTGGGAAGGCAATGGTTAGTACTATGATGGAGGGTTGAACAGAGAATGGGCAATAGGTCCCTGCAGTCAGAGAGACCTCGGTTCGAGTTCTAGGTCTGCCACTTCCCAACTGGATGTACATTGTTTAATCTTCCCTTGCTTCCATTTGGAAAGAGATTATTCCTCCTTTGCAGGATTGTTTTCTGGACTTTTGTGCTAGCGTAGAGAAGATTCTCAACACTGACCTGAAAGCACTGTGATTGCTTTAAAAAAAAAAAAGTGAGATTTTATTCAAATTTACTATTATGTACAGTGCGTTGAGAACACAGAAAATGGTCATGTAAGTTGTTTCTCTCTCTACCCTTGGAGATTCTGTTCTTAGTCTGCAGTTAGCAGCTGCCAAGATACACGTAGTGAAAAGGGGTTAAACTACCTCCATGGATTTGAACAGCAAATACACAGTAGCCATCACAAGCGAGAACACCACAGCATAAAACAAAACGCAAACGTCCCCCCCAGGGTAACGCTAGAATAATTGGCCACCACTCACCGCATGCATTCTTTCTAACAAGTCTCCGATGTGTGTTAACGTGTCTTTTGCCACACTGTCCAATTGTAACTTAAATCTGGGGCTTCAGGAGCCTACAATTGAAATCTGCTTACATTAAGGCTGTTTACTTCCTTTGTCATATCAAAGTGTGAAAGAAACTTCCCGGAGGGAAAGTCTCAAAAAATACCCTCATTGCAAAGCACTCTAGTAGAAGGTAGGTGAGGGTCTCAATAAGCAACCGTAATGAACAGCCGCCTCTGGACATACTGTCAAAAGTGTCATCTTATGACACTTACCCCTGTTCACTCTAAATGCATTATTCTCAGTCTCCGAAGGCGACAGGATTGAATTTCAAGGGCTCCCTGAACGAGTAACTTGGGTAGGGATTAAGTAATGAGACCCCAAGGCACTGGCTCTCTCGGGAGGTGCCAACCCCACTGGGAAGAGACAGAAGGGACCCCTGGGCTGAGGGGCGGAGAAGCGGGCTCCGGGGGAGACAACTACGTGCCTTGGGCCAGTCCCCACTTTGCCTTCTGCCTCAGTTGGGCTACTGACAAAATGGAGCCACTTCCAACCTCCTTTTCCCCTCCTCCCAGGGGATACTGGGTCTGCTGCTTGGTTGGTTCCAACACGCTAACTTAAACCAGAAAGCACGAGTTGTTGGTAGCAAATCTCGGTCTCATTAGAGGATGAAACGTAGACAGGGAAGTGAGGAGCTCATGCGCTTTCTCTCCATCTCTCAGGGAGGCTGGTCTCTGCCTCTCTCTCCATCCCGTCCTCCCTCTCCAGGCCTCCTTTCTTTGCCGCCACCTCTCCTACCCCACACCCCCGGCCACACACACAAGCCAAGGAAGGTTAATCATAACGTTCGGGAAGCTTAAGCTGCAGGATCTCTCACTTGCAGGGCCTCTTCCAAATAGATATTCTATTTCACACTCCATTTTGGCTTAGTTGGTTTGTTTTTCCTGAAGAGGACCCTACGTCGTATGTGCTTCAGAAATCGGGATCTGTTCCTGCCCTTGAAGCATGTGTTGCTATAGCTGACAGCTTTCGTGCTCCCTATACCTTCCATTTATGTCACGTAGCCCCAATTTAAGTCATCCCCATACCTGGAGCCTCAAAGAAGCTGGCTATACAGTGCTTTTTGATTTTTCAATGAATGGATTTTATTTTTTTTAGAGCAGTTTTAGGTTTACAGAGGAATTGGGCAGGAAGTACAGAGAGTTCCCGGGTCTCCTCCTCCCTGCCTACCCACACACAGGTGCCCCCATTACTAACAGCTTGCATTACTGTGGTACATTTGTTACAACTGATGAGCCAATATTTATACGTTATTATTAACCAAAGTCCATAGATTAAGACACTCTTTGTGTTGGATAGACAGAGTGTTTGAATCTCAATTTTAAGTTCCTAGATGAGCAAATCTAATGGGCTTCGTGGAGTAGGTGTTCACCCTCCCAGGGGGTGAGACCATGGGGGTCTGTTGCCCACTCAGCAGGGCTGAGAACAGATTCTGTGAAGTGGGACTGTGGCCACGGCTGTGTACGTGATAGGTAGGGTGGTTGCTGGGCAGGTATTTCTACAGAAGATCTACTGCAGAAAGATAAACCAAATTATATATAAGAAAACAACTGGAGATCTTCATAAAAATGGTATTACATATATAGAGGATGTCATTACCGCATCATATTTTCTTGCAATACGTTTGAAAGAACTTTTTTCCACTGTCCATTTCCATCCAAATGGGTCAACTATTTCTAAGAATTAATCAGATTTCCACTTGAAATATACCCCTTCTTCAAATTTTTAGTTTTGCTAGGTAAAAATAAAAGATTGACCAACTAAAGGAAAAGACTACACCATTCCATGCGCAGATGGAGGGGAGGATGGAGGAGATAGATAATAAGGCAAAAACAGGGCATAGTTTGAGATTTGCGTTGTCTCTCACTCCACCCAGCGCCAGAATGACTCAGGAAAATATATTTACTAAGCAGCACAGTTCTGGACAAAGCCTCCTATCTTTTTGATCAGAAGAGGACACATAACTGACCTTTGCTCCTTGTGGTAGGCTAAAGAATGGTCCCCTAAACATGTCCATGTCCTATTCCCCATAACCTACAGATGTGTTAGCTTAACGTACAAAGGGGAATTAAGATTATAGACGAAATTAAGGTTGCTTATCTGCTGCCCTTAAAATAAAGCTATCCTGGATTACTTGGGTGGGCCGAATGTAATCACAAAAGTTGTTAAAGTGGAAGTAGGAGACAGAAAAAGTCAGTGTCCGTGATGAGACATGAGAAAGACTTGACCAGCCTTTGCCGGCTTTGAAGACAGAAGTGGGACATGGGCTAAGGAATGTGAACAGTCTTCAGAAGCTGGAAAAGGCAAGAGCCTTCCAGAAAGAATCCAGCCATGCCAACACACTGATTTAGACCCCATGAGTCCCATATCAGACTTCTCACCTCCAGAACTGTAAGATAATAATTTTTTTAATCCACCAAATTTGTGGTATTTTTTTTACAGCAGCAAAAGGAAACTAACACACTCCCCAACATTCTGCTGTTCTTACCATTGGTTTACTCTTGGGAATTGAGGCAATCAGGTCCCTGAGGGCAGGGATCCTCTGTCAGTTCCACAGTTTCCAGTGCATTGCTCTGCACATACCGAGTCTTAAGGAAATAAGGACTGAGTCCTAACTTCCATCTAAATGCAGATCAAATTGAAAGGGGAATGTGGGAAGCACTATCTAATTCCATTACTTGCCAATTTTTTCTGCTTCCCAAAATGTTTTAATTGGAATTTCTGAACACTGATATAAAGGGAAAAGATTGATATTGAAAAGTCTTCTTTCAAGTGACTGCTCACCCATTCTGCCAATGTATTGGAATTTAGGAGACTGAATTATTTGTGACAGCTGGTATGGTGAAAATTATTAGTCCTAGACAGCTGCAAAATACATGCAGGTCCCTAGTGACAGAAATTCAGTTCAGGAAAGAGTTCTGTCTGCTGTGACATCTTTGAACTCAAGGAAAATAATAGCACAGATGCACAATATTGTAAAGAATTTTAAAAATTATGAAATGAAATGCAGCCAAAGGAAACTAATGTAATGCATAACTCTGAGAGCCAAATCATTCTAACTGTAAGGAAAGAAATATTTGGTTGATTTTGAAAGACCTTAATACTCAGAATACTATTCATCATGTAAGTGGCACAAATGCAAAAGGCTGAGGCCTAGCATATTTCCTAAAATAAGCTATACAAACTCTGAAGAGTTTCAGGCACCATGGAGGATGGGGGTCATCAGGAACATGCTTTGTAACCTCAGTGCACATAAAAAGGCAATCTGAGAGTTGGATATTCTGATTCAGAAGATGTTATTCTCCCAAGGTACGGTGTATTGAAAATGGCTACAATTTTGACTAATTTGAAGAATTTTGTGAAATTCTAAGAGTGGTTTCCACTGGTCTTTCCAGTTTCCAAGCCAGACTTACCCAATTTGAAAAGAAAAGAAAGTGCTATTGGTGCCAGACAGAGTGGACAAATCTGTTTTCCACTACCCACAATTTTAGGATATAAGAAATTTGTGGGATTTTTAATTTTCCCAGACAGATCCCAGCTTTGACCAAAGCTTGAATGCGCAAAAGTCATAATTTGTTACTTAGTATACAAAGTTCATTCCTTTCACACTAAGTGTGGACTCTTCTGCTGAGCTCATCTAAATACCTATTTCTTGATAGCCTTCTGTGGTTGGTGGAATTGAGTCTCCCCCACAAAAGATATGCTGAAGTCCTAACCTCTGGTAAAAGTGGATGCAAATTATCTTTGGAAATAGAGTACATCTTTGCAGATGTAATCAAGTTGAGATAAGGTCATACTGCATTAGGATGGGCCCTAATTTCAATAACTGCTGTCCTTATAAGAAAGCCATGTGAAGACACAGGAACACAGAGACACACAGGGAGAAAACTATGAGATGATGGAGGCAGAGAATGCAGTGATCAAGTTGCACCCCAAGGAACACCAAAGATTGTTGGCCACCACCAGAAGCTGGGAGACAGGCAAGGGACGGATTGTCCTTCAGAGCCTCCAAAAAGGACCAACCTTGCTGACATCTTGATTTGGGACTTCCGGCCTCCATAACTGTAAGAGAACACATTTCTGTTGCTTCAAGCCACCCCATTTGTAGTAATTTGTTCTGGCAGCCCTAGGAAACTAATACACCTTCTACTAGGGATGGCTTGAAAATTAGATCTCTGGGGGGCAGGGGGTTTGTTTTTGTTTGTTTGTTTTGTTTTGGCTTTAAGCTGGTTTTCACTTCCAGCGAAGTCCTCAGAAGGAATTGTTATGACTCTCATGAAAAGCAGAGCTCTCTTATGTGATTGCTGACGAACCAGTAAGATCATAGATGCACACAGCCTGTTCTTATGCCAACGCACACAGGGTGCAGTCGCAAGGGCCCAAGGAAAAAAGTGTGGGCCAACCACTCTGACTGATTTTTACCACACTTCGGCCTCAAATCAGCAGTGAACAATACATTATGCAGAGATATTTCTCACCACTATAGATTTGTGAAATTATTATACACTCATGGTGTACTGTCTATCAAGGCATATCATCAATATTCACAAAAAAGGGTTAAGACGGTTATCAAGTCTCAAATTGGATGAGTATCTAACAGTTTAAAACAAAACAAGGTTCACTCGTTTAACAATTTTTATTAACCACCACTCTGGAAATTACTTGAACTTGGTTTGCATATTTATCTTGGGGGATTCTGGTTTTACCAATCTGTCCGTTCCAAGGTTATTTGAATATGCGACCTGGAGCTCGTACGGAGGACATAAAAAAGAGGAAACTATGAGTCTTTGCAAGTTCTTTAGACACCATATCTGCAAAATTGGAAGGAGGGACGGTTTCCACCCAGTAACAAGGGTGTCAGGGGACAGCCCTGTCTCGGAGAACAGCGGGAAAGTCCAAAGGCTCTCTGAACAGGTATCTCAAAAGGGCACTTCCTCAAAAGGCTTCTTCTGTCATCACTGGTGCCAAAGACTCAGCAAAGATTCCTCTGTGGACCCAGATTTGCTCAACATTGAGCCTGGAAATGGTCCCCATGCATAGTGCAGAGGCATCCTAAGTTGGCCCTGACCTCTGCTCTTAGCGACACTTGCTCATTTCCAATGCTGTGTGACATGTCCATACATCTCTCATCTTTAAAAAAAAAAAGTGCAATTTTCTATTGGCTCAGTCTCTCCCTCACTTAGAAAACCTCCCTCTCCTTTCAAAGAGATTCTTCTTGAAAGAGAAGCCCATAGTTCCCCATCTCTTGTTTATTCCTCAATCCACGGCAATCTGGCTCTCTAAAAACTCTCATTTGATTATTCCACAAAAGCTCCCACCCAGCATTGACACCCAGCATCTTTAGATACCAGACCAAAAGGGCAGTTTTAGTTGGGATCTCTTCTTGATATCACTGAGGCATTTCATCACTCTCCCCTGGACAATTTCTCCTCTCGTGGTTTCTGAGTCACCACTTCTCTCCATCTGAATCTGACCTTCATTCATAATCTCCTTGCAAAGTCCCTCTTTGTATCTCTCTTTGATATTTGTGTCTTGTGCAATTTTGTCCTGGCTCCCCTCTCTTTCTATAAACACTTCTTGGATGTTTTCTAAACCCATGGCTTTAATCAAATCTAATTCAACTAACTTCATCTCTCCTATTAGCTCCAGACTCATATGTCCCCGGCTGTCAGCAGGGCATGTCCACAGGAATATCCAGCAGGCAACCGGAAAATCACCACATCCAAATTTAACATTATCTCCACTTTCCACCTGATCCTTTTCCTGTGATTCCTGTCTCAGGAACTGTTCCAGATAATAGGGATAAAGCAGCTAATGAAATAGTCAAACCTCCTAACATTACAGACTTTTGTTCTAGTTGGGGGAGATGAATAATAAACTATTAAGCATGGAAAACATCAGAGTGGGGGGAAGTGCTGGAGGAAAAAAATGGAGCAGGTGAGCAGATCAAGAGTGACAGGTTTGTCTGATATGGATGCTGAAGGAAGTCCTTGCCAATAAGATGGTATTTGAGCAGAGAGCTGAAGCGAGTGAGAGGTACAGCCAGGTGAGGATCTGGGAGAAGACAATTCCAGGCAGACGGAAAAGCCAGTGCAGAGCTGGTGAGGGCAGCGTGTGTCAGGATGGCTTGACTTAAGGACTAAGGAGTTCTGAGTGATTGGACTGAGAAAGTAAGGGGAAGAATGGTAGCGTGAAATGTCAGGGATGGAGCACAAAGGCACATGATGCAGGACCTCGTAGGCTAGAGCAGGGACTTTGGATTTTATTTTTATTGATACTAGAAGCCATTGTAAATATGATCTGACTTATGTTTTTAAATTATTATTCCTCTTGCCAAATGGAGAAGAGACTGCAAGGGGTTTATTCATTCAGGAAATAGAAACCACCCTAGGTATTTCAGGGTGATCCTAATTGGAGCAAAAAAAAAAAAAAAAAGGAGTCTTTTTTCCTTCCCCTTACTTCTCAGCCTCTTTCTAGTGCCCCTCATTATCAGAACTAGTGGGAAGCCAGGGGCAAAGAAGGGCAGTTTGTGCAAAGCAGGATCCAGAGAGCAGTTTGTATCACTTAGGGATGAAATAAGATGCACATCAAAGAGAAATCTATGAACAGTGGCTTCAATAAGTAAGGATTGATTTTTTTTCAGTAGAAAGAAACAGGGTGGGGATGGGGTGGCTGTGAGCATTGGTTCAGTTATTTAATGGTGTCCGGGCATGTGTCTTGGAGATTCTCTGGGATGTTACAGTTCCAGGCACGGCATTCAGAGCATCTAGAAGGAAGGAACAGTACCAGCTCCCAGAGACCCTTGATCATAATTCTTCTGACCTCTCATTGACCTGAATAGTCAAATGGCCACTTCCAGCTGCAAAGAAGACTAAGGAAGTGAGTGCTTGTCTTCCTGTTTCTCTAGTGGATATTGGCAGGGGAGAAAGCTGTGGGACATCCGTGTTGAAACAGACAGTAGTGACCACCATATGATCTAAGGGGGTCAAGCTTTGAATCGGAGGAAGAGTAGGGAATGCTATGAAGACTCAATGAACAAGCTTACTCAAAGATGCTTCTTAAATGAAAGAAGCTTCTACTTGGCTCTGTCCAGTGTGGTAGACTCTATCTAGCAGCTACATGCAGCTGGTGAGCACTTGAATGTAGCTAGTCTGAATTCAGGTGTGCGATACATGTAAAGCACACAGCAGATCCCAAATTTCTCATATAAAAAAAAATTTTTTTAATCTCATCAGTAATTTCCTATGTTGATTACATGTTGAAATGATATTTTGGGTATATAATAAAAAATTTAACCTATTCCTTTTTACTGTGTTTAATATAGCTGTTAAAGAGTCTTAAGTTACATATGTGCTTGCACTATATTTCTGTTGGATTGTGTTGCTCTAGATTATTGAATGACCCTTTCTTTCTCTAAAGAGAGTCCTTAATTTCCTGCCTCTAAGTCAACTTTTCCTCTCCTGAGGATGCTGGTTGTCGTGGTTTTCTAAATCTGGGAAGAACTTACCAGAAGTGCTTCTTCCCTGATCTTTGTTGGTCTGAGAGCTCAAAAGGTATCTTCCAGTGACAGGTTGAAAAAACAACCCAAATCCTCCTCACAAGACACTAGCCATGGCTATTGTATATATTTCAAGCTGAAGTAGAAAAGAACAATTATAAAAGTGATTAATTCAAGGAAAAGATTTAAATGAGGAATCAAATTATTCAACATCAGTAATACCCCAAGCTATCTGATGAGATGATTTGAATAACTGGTGAAAGGGAAATCCCAATTTAACTTAATCCTTTACTTAATCCCTAATTTTTTTTTTCCCCACTGGATGCAAGGAATCATGAAATTCTAATTTGCTACAAGCCTGTCCATGGCTTCGCATTAAAAATTTCTTCAGTGACTTTGGTGGGAAGGCGGATGAGATGGACGATGAAATCTATGGCCAACTTGTGGTAGGCAGAATAACTACCCCCCTCCCACCAAAGATGTCAACTTTCTAATTCCCAGAACCTGTTAATATGTTACTGTATATGGCAGAGGAACCTTCCGGGTATGATTACCTTAATGGTTTTGAGGTGAAGAGATTATCCTGGATTATTTGGGTAAACCCAATCTAATCTCTCTTAGGTCCTTACAGCAGAGAATCTTTCCCAGCTGGAATCAGAGGGAGATGTGACTACAGAAAAAAAGGACCAAGTGATGCAAAGCACTGCTGGCTTTGAAGATGGAGGAAGGGGCCATAAGCCAAGGAATGTGTGCGGCCTCTTGAATCTGGAAAAATTAAAGGAAATAGATTCTTTCTGAGAGCCTCCAGAAAGGAACACAGCCCTCTTGACACCTTGATTTTGGCCCAGTGTGACCCTTCTAACCTCCAGAACTATAAAATAATAAATTTATGTTGTTTTAAGACACTGAGTTTGTGGTGATTTGTTCCAGCAGCAATAGGAAACTAATATAAAACCCAAAGAGATAAACATTAAAACAATAAAATGAAAACATTAAATTTTGAGAATATTGTTGTTTTCTGTCAAACTTCTAGCCTCGCAAAATTCTCACCAGCTTCCCTGTCAGCTATTAGAGACTAAAAGTAATAAGGCAACCAGTTTATGAGACGTTATTCTAATGTGATATTCTCCTTTATTCATTATCCCTTCTCCCCACATACACACAAAAATGCACAAACATTTCCCAAAGGATTAAAAACAAATTTCCCTCTCCTGCTACTTACTCTTTTCAAATAATACATAGCACTATAGGTTTAGGGGAAGAAGTATCTTTTCATTTCCATGTTTATATCTTATTTTTGCTAGCTGATAGATCGGTTTCTTTTGCCTTACCCTTTATCTTAGTTTCTTACTTACATTACAGAAGTCATTGTATCCATCCCTCTCAACTGTGAGGATACTTAGACTACCAGGCCTTGCTCAACACCGTTTGTCTGTATCAGGAAATAGGTTCGTGCAAGAGAATTTTGCTGTCAGCAATAGAAAAAATAAATTCTATCCACTTTGCATTTAGACCAGATGAAATTGAACAAAATCATATATGATGAAATACTATCCACTTCATGAGCAAGAGTTTATTTGAAAATTTAGCGCTGGGTTGACAATAAAAATCGCAGAGAACTAAGCAAATATAATCTGAGGGAAAAACTGGTAAGGAGATATCCATCTGTTACCAAAGTTTCCTTCAAGAGTCCTCTTTCAGATCTGCAGGGAAACTAGGGAATCTTTAGGGTATCTCTTACTCATATAACTGAAAGACCTTCAGTCTTCCAGTCATTAAATGGGTCCAGATCAAAGAACTCCAAGCCCATACATACATGTGGGTGTTACAGCACACCCAGAATCCTGCTTCATCGTCTCCTCCATCATGGCTGGCTCTCTGAATCTACCTCCTGATGCTGCTTTAGGTCTCTCTGATCTGGCCTGTTCCTGAGGCCCAGAAGGTGACCTACTAACATGAGGCTCTAGGGCATGAAGGATTAGGATTGTTAAAAACAAGATAACAGGCACAAAACAGAGCCATTTATGCTCAGCTCCATGTCACGAAATCAAGACTTAATTACAATTTCAGCTCTCTCAGAAATGGAATCTTAAGCCAGTTCATCTGGAATCTCCTGATCAGAACTGCTGAGGTCACCTGCCTGATAGACCCTGCCATCCTCTAAAGGAAAGTGACCTTGCAATAACCCACACGCTTTTTTGTCTAGTCTAACTTCCTTGATCTCTCCCCCCTTCTGCCAATAAGTCTCTCATTTTGTACAGCTTCTCAGAGCTCCTTTCTATCTGCTGGATTGGATGCTGTCCAATTTGAATTGACTTTTGCTCAAACTCTTACAACTTTTCTTATGCTTCAGTTTATCTTTTCTCAAAAGAGAATAATTTGCAGCAGGTAGAATCAGCAGCCCTGATGCTAAAGTTGATTTACCTTTCCCCGCCCCAGGGAATCTCTCGATGACTTTTTCTCCTCTAACCTCCCATTCTTCCATCATGTCATTTCAGCTGGTTCCCTCCCCGTCTTCCCTAAGTTCCAGGGATATGACATCTACTGCTTCTGGAAGCCCACATAGCAGCTGCCATCCTAGGTCACTCTCTCCATCCCCAGGGAGGACGCCATTTTAGCTGGTCTGTTACTTCCTCTCTAGCCCAGACTGGTTCAGGCCTTTTCGTTTTATAACCAAAGGGCCCACTAAGTAGTTTTTCTAAACTAAAGCATATGATTTTCCATGAGGTGAATTCTGCTATCCCCACAGAATAAAAATGTGGCTAGTCAGTTGAGGTTTTTCTTTAATAATAATATTTTTCTTCCCACTGAAATATAGGATGTATTTCTTCATCTATTTTTGCTGTGTAAGCCCACAAATAGTTGCATTAACATAGGACGTTGGTTTTAACAAAATGCTATCGCAGCACGTTGTAAAGTGGTTCTGCCCATCCAGCGGGGGTACAAAAGTGCTTTAAGGAGGGGGAAAGCACTGGGTTAGATGCTAATTGCATGTTATGCCCTGGGGTGATGCCAAAAAGGGCAACTCAAAATGAAATTTTCCTCTATTCCAGCATCACATAAATGGAAATGGCAATTTCTGAGTATATCCAGAATTTCTTAATTTCCCTTTACAGTGTAGGTCTATTTTCTCAAAGTGTATGTAGTCTAGAGACCACTGTATTAAAATAACCTCTGTTTGTTAAAAATGTGGGTTCCTGCCCAAGGTCTCCCTGTCCAAATGAATCAGAGTTTTCAGGAGTAGGACTCGGGAATGTGCATTTTTTAAAATGGCAATGCGGGGAATTCCCTGGCGGTCTAGTGTTTAGGGCTCCGGGCTGCCCTGCAGGGGACAAGGGTTCCAGCCCTGGTTGGGGAACTGAGATCTTGCATGCTGCATGGCACGGCCAAAGAAAATTAAAAAAAAAAAAAAAACGGCAATGCAACTTTTATGGCCAGCTAAGCTTAAGAGCCATATCCAGAGTAAAGTGGCTTTAATACATGGATTAAGCCATTGAGCATTCCAGGAAACGTATCTTATCCTTTGTAGTCATCGTTTCCCAGAATAAAAAATAAGGGTCAAAATAAGGAGTAACTTTACAATAGAGAAACCTGACAAATACTTCTCAGCCAGGGGATCAAATTCAATAACTACAGTGATAAATTGTGTTGATAGTAGGTACCTTGATGTGATATGATGAAAATGGTACTTTACCTCTGTGGTCTTCCCCTCAAAGCCCATAACCCCCGTCAAATCATAAGAAAAACAGCTGATAAATTGCAACTGAGGGATATTCTACAAAATCCTAACCAGTACCCCTCAAAACTGTCAAGGTCAACAAAAACAAGGGAAATTTGAGAACTGTCAAAGCCCAGAGGCGCCTCAGGAGACACGATGACTGAAAGTAATGTGGTTTCCTGGATGGAGTCCTGGAAGAGAAGAAAGACATTAGGGAAAAATGAAAGAAATCTAAAGAAAGTATGGACTTCAGTTAATAATAATATATTAACATTGGTTCACCAATTGTGACAAATGTACTATATTAAGGTAAAATGCTAATAACAGGGGAAGCTGGGTGGAGGATAGACAAAAACTCTCTTTACTACCTTCACAGCTTTTCTGTAAATCCAAACCTCTACTACAATTAAAAATTCATTTAAAGTTTTTTAAAAATGGGAGTCAAGACAGAGGAGATTGATCTACACTATTGTTCTTTGCACTGACTACCTAGTCCATTAATCAAAGCTCTATTCCACACGGGTTAACATCACTAAGATAAAAAAGTTGATCAAATAACTGACATCATGGTATATGGAACCGATAGGTTTAATTCTTCTATGTTGTTTACACACAGGGCTCCCATGATGTACAAGTCCAGAAGGTTCTAGTCACACAAGGTGAGAGTGAAAGAAAACCATTTCTGTAGAACTGTAGGGGAGGAAAGACTTTCCCTACCTTCCTAGGTCCAAAAGCTGAGCCTATAAAATAAATTGACAATGGTACATTAACAAGAGAAATTGTTTATAAATTTATTAACTTAGTACTACATGTATGGAGGCATCACAGAAAAAAAAAATAGTCCAAAAAAGAGTGATATATGAGAGCTTATATATTGTCTTAACAGGTGGAGTGGTGATGTAGACCATTTAAAGGAAAGTAAATGATTTTTAGGAAAGATGAATGAGCCCTTAGAAAAACAGATGGGAGACCTGATAATTTGTCATAAAGTTTGTCTGAGTGTGGTTTCCACTTCTACTCTCCTCTCCTGTGATTAGAGCAGATCTTCCCTGGTTGAAGAAATTCCCAGAGAGGAGATTTATAACTGCATTCCTTTTGAAGGATCTGTCTTTAGGCAGATAAGGGGAGTTCAGAGAAAGTCTCTCCCTGCATTTGCTGTTTCTCAAGTGCCTATAGCTCAAAATAATCAATATACCAAAGTGGCATATTTGGGGGCAACAGGTCCTGAACTCCTTCAGAATACAATATGAGTATATCTGGAATTGTTCTAACTTCTGGCCTATTTACATACCACGAGTAGAAATTATCAACCCATTTAAGCTTCTAGTGGGTAAAATGTACAAGTAGGATATAAGTAAGGAGGCTTTGGTGTGCCATGTTTATTTCTCAAGTAAGTCTACCAAGAATTAAAAAAAAGGCCATCCCCCAATGTATCTGCTCCTGCCACCACTAATCTTTTCTTATGAATGAATACTCTATTCACCTTCTCAACTGGCAGGACATTGCTTCTCTCCATCAGTAGTTATCTGCTGTGCTCATTTCTCCTCACTCCTTTTTAGATAACTTAGTCTCCTCCAACTGAGAACCCACTTCTCACCACTCACGTCAAAATGTGAAGGGAAGAGTGAAAAGGGAGAAAAGTCCTAAGGGTCTTTCCCCAACCGCTTGTTCATGTGTGTTACCCTAGAGCAAGTGCTTATTGGCTTGCTTGCAAGAATCTGTTGTTAAATCTACAGCAATTCTGTAAATTGGTTGTTAAAGTATTAATAGCTTTAAATCATCGTGATCGGAGTATTTTATACTCCAAAATTGGCAAACACTACAAATCGGGGCTTTTTTCCCCCTCCAGTACCCACCACGCCTTATTTCATATACGGATCTACAGACCTCAGAGCCCTGTTCTCTTCCCCATTTCCTGTAAAAGTTCCTCTGACCTGTAGAAGATGGGTTTTGGGTTTTTTTTTTCCTTTTTTGTTTTTATCTTTAAACACCTAGCTCCATTGTCTTGGTCAAACTGTTTTGGTCTCAAGAAACTGAGTCCCAGTCATCATAACTCAAAAAAAGAGATAAGAGTTGTGATAGTAACTGAAGAGATACAAAAGAATCTCAGATAAACCAAGACAGAAAGTACACAGTCTGATGTTAGGGTACATGAACCCAACAGGTCCCCACCACTGAGAGTCACCCAATTAGCTGGTTTATGGTACAATCAGCCACAGGCTGGGGAATCTCTCAGTAAATTCGGCTGCCTCTCTGCTTACAGGGCCAAGGTTCACACAAGGCTAACACAGTGAAACATGGCCAGCACATCTTCCTATAAGAGTTAGGACTTGTCTTTCCCTACAGGATCTGGGTGGAAATCGATGCCTTATTTTTATTTAACTGTTTGCAATGAAACTCACAAGACGCGTCCAAAAAGCTGAGTTCTTACCTGAGTTGACAGTAGAACTTGAGTTCTATGTAAGAGGCAGGAGAGAAACTATCAAAGTATACAATCCTCCTTAACAGATCAGGAATGGTTAGAAACTGGAGGGATTTCATTTCAACGATGATATAGCCCCTCATATGTGACAGGAAATGTGGTTAGACAGTCATGATAAAGGATTTGTCAAGGATCAATCTTTCCAGGAACTCATCTTTTAATAAGAAGCTCATGATCTAATTGGAAATAAAGGATGGTAACAGCAGAGTTTGTAGCATGTTGTAGATCAAGTCTTGGGGGTTTCAAAAAAGTCAGACTGAGTTCAGAGGTTACCCTGCAGGTGGTTCATGTCTTCCAGGTCCTTGTTTCCTCCTAACTTCTCATTGTCTGTTTGGTCCAGAGGAGACACCTCCTGCTTAGGTGGACAGTGGAAGCATCATTACTTTCAAAGACAGCAAGTAGAGGGTGGAGAGAAGTGTGGTCCCTAATTTTACTTTTAAGAAAGATACATTTCTGGCTCCCTAAATGGAGAGTCTGAAACATCCCATACCTCAATCATTACAAATGATGGCTGGATTTTCTAGCATTATTCATATCGAATTCCCCTCCTGAGTAAGACTAATAGGATTCCTTAATCTGGTTGTGAAACCTAACATTGTTACTCTAGGGAAATTCACTGCAAATTAAACCATCGAATTGCAGCTGGACTTTTGGAACCAAGGGCATCCCTCCCAGCCAGCAGAAGTAAGACTGTTGATCTGGGTGAGAGTTCAACGCCACTGACCTCCCTTTCCTCACCTTGCAAGTGTGCCTGCAATTTAGGAGAAGCAGGAAGTTAACCCTGAGAAGGGAATCATAAGTTATTTTAACAAATTAATTGAATTCTTGATTGGAGACTTCTCAAATGCAAGGGCTTCCTATACACATACGGATATTTTCCTGTTTTTCTTTTCATTCTTCAGTTTTAAGAGTAAAGGAAATTTTGAAGAGCATGGCTGTGAAAATTATGGATTTCCAGTCAATCTTTTCAGTGTCTAACACTCCAAAAATAATGTTCTAAGCAATTTTCATTGATGAAAACAGCTAATGTGGAAATAAACTTCCACCCTCTAAGCTATGTGGTTATAAGACATTGCGGCCCTCCCTCTAAGACCTGCTGAGTTCTTTTTGTGTTTGGGCTATGAACATAAGCAACCAGCTGTTCCTAATCCCTAAATTACAGAGTTTGGGGAAAACAAGAAATAAAGAGGGCAAGAAGGCAAAACAAGAGCTTTGTCAGTCCCTCCATGTATATATTTTGTTGCTATTAAGTCATTCACAAACATGTATTGAGCCCCACTATTTGCCAGACACTGTAGTTTGGCACCAGGGATATATTGGTGCACAAAAAAGATATTTTCCCTGCCAACAGTGCTAAAGAAGTAAAAGCTAGAGAATTCCCTGTCAGTTCAGTGATTGGGACTCCACGCTTTCACTGCTGAGGGCCGGAGTTCAATCCCTGGTCAGAGAACTAAGATCCCACAAGCTGTGCGGCGTGCTCAAAAAAAAAAAAAAAAAAAGGTAATAGCTAACATTTACATAGTGCTTATAGTTTCAGACTTGTTCTAAGCATTTTCTTATATTAAACTCATTTAATTTAATTTATGAAGTAGGTACTGCTATCATCTCCAATTTAGAGATGAGGAAACTGAGAAGCAATTATACTCCAATAAAGATGTTAAAAAAGAGAGAGAGAGATGAGGAAACTGAGGCATAGAGAGTTTTAAATGATAATCACATAAATTCACTAGTAAATATATAATTTCAAAGCAATCTAAGGTCTCTGATGGAAAGTTATACCAGTGGCTCATTTCAAGCAGTGGCTCCTGGGATCATACATCATTCCTTGGTAAAGGGCAGATCCAAAAGATGTGTTATTAGGCAAGTGGCTTTAGTCCTCAAAAAAAGAGCAGTTAAATATAGAGCAATTGTCTCTCTAGAATCTCTCTCTAGAGTTAGAATGTTAAAACTCCATTCTGTATCTCTTTCTGCCATTGTCCTGTGAGGAAATGTCGTAAGTCTTGGTCTTCCTGTTTTGGGGAAAAACATCTCCTACAAGATTGATGTCGGAATAAAGTTTCAGCCATTTTCAGGTATTATTGTAAAAAATGTTCTCTGTAGGAAAATGAATTTCATATCATCAGAGATGCAAACTAATACACTGAGTTTTATCCTGGAACAATAGTGAATGGGTGTGTCTAAACCTGGTAACCCAATGGCATGCATTGGAAACATGCTAAGTGGATCAAGAGTTCTAATCTGGTTGAGGGGAGACAGTTTTTTCATTAGAGCTATGCTGTACCTTTGTCTCATCAGCACTGTGTTCTCATCAACCAAGCTTTCTGGACCAGCTCAAATGCTGTTAGTTTCAGTGGTAGAGTCTACCTCTCCTAGGAAATGTGCATAGTGTTAGGTTAACAATTAGCATCAAACAATTAGCATTAAATTAGGACACAATCATTTGGAAATTTATGTATTCAAAAAAATGATAATAGAAAACTACATAGAAATGCTACCATTAAAATGATAATATAAAGACTACATAGAAATATAATTTGTGACTTGAATTCATTGGGAAAAAATAGGATATAAAACTGCATGAATTATATTTATAATTAAATGAATTATCAAAGACTAGAAAGTCACAAAAAATAAAAAGAGGTTAAGATTGTATCAGAGTGAAGAAATTATGATACTTCTTATACCTTTCTAGCTTTCTATAATGGGCTATGTCTTTTTAAATTGAAAGGAAGAAAATGTAATGTTTTATGTGCTATTTTAAGATGTCAAGGGCCTTGGTTTACTACTAACTGCTCTTGTCAAAGTTCAGAAATGGGAGCCATACCATGACTAGAGGTATAAATCCACAGACTTACTGTGTCCTCCTTCACCAAAATAGAAATCTTGAAAAGAAGAGAACAAAATCTATCTGCGTAGCTCCAGAGCACAGAAAGATCACATGGTGACTTTACTTAATAGGACACACAAAACCATTTTTTAGTAGGGTTCTGGAATAACGCATATTTGTCTCCAGTCTTAAATACTTGTGATGCTCTGTTGTTTAAAAAAAGATCTTGGAAATTCTCTGGCAGTCCAGTGGTTGGGACTCCATGCTCCCGCTGCAGGGGGCCAGATTCCATTCCTGGCTGGGGAACTAAGATCCTGCAAGCCACTGCTCAGTGCAGCCAAAAAAAAAAAAAAGATCTTGTGCACATGTCTCTGTCCTCCCAGCTCCCAGGCAGCTTCTCCTTGCCAAGCCTGTGATTCAAGGCTATCTGTGTTAGAGCGTGGATACGGGCTCATCCCCAGTCCATATCTCACCTGCCTGGGAAGGGGCTGAAGGGACCAGCAATTCTGAGTCTCTGTCGCACCCATATTTATTTACTTGAAGCAGATAGTTAATGTTCTTTCAGTGGTTCTCAAAGTGTGGTTCCCCAGACCAACAGTGTCAGCATCACCTGGTATCTGGTTAGAAATGCACATGTTTCAGGCCCCACCCCAGACCTACTGAATCAGAATTTCTGGGTGAAGCCCAGTAACCTGTTTAAACAAGGCCTCCAGGTGACTGTGACACTCACTACTGAGAACCACTGTCCTGTTCCATAAGCCTAATTATAATATATTTCTACTTAGATACCAACACAAGCAGCAAGAATATATTACTTTAAATTCTAATTTGCTATTGTAATCACAAATTATCTTAACATCTTATTTTTGAAATAATTATAGAAGTATAGAAGAAATGCAAAAAAAAAAAAAATGGTACAGAGATATTTCTATACCCTCCACCTAGCTTCCCCTAATGCTAACATCTCACATAATGAAGGAACATGAATCAAAACCGGGAAATTAATTTTGGTACAAGACTCTTAGCTAAACTACATTTTCCACTTGGATTTCACCAGTTTTCCCACCAACGTTTCTTTACTGTTCCAGGATCCAATCCAGGACTTCACATTGCATTTAATTGTCATGTCTCCTTGGTCTCTTCTCATCTGTGACAGTTCCTTGGTCTTCCCTTGCTTTCCATGACCTTGACATTTTTGACGAGTACTAGTCAGATAGTTGCAGAGTATCCCTCAGTTTGAGTTTGTCTGATATTTTCTCATGATGAGATTGAAGTTTTATGTTCTGAGGAAGTAAAACACAGTGGTGATGTGCCTTTTTATTGCATCACATCAGCTGGTATCGTATGTTGATAATATATCTTATTAAAGGTGATCCACTTGGTTAAGCTGGTATCTGCCAGGTCTCTCTACCATAAAGTTATTATTTTTCCCATTATTATTAATAATTGAGGCTATGCAAATATTCAGCATCTCTTTAAACGTCCATCTACTGACCTTAGCATTTATTGGATAATCACATATTTTAAAAAAGATAGCTCAGGCTTCCCTGGTGGCACAGTGGTTAAGAATCCGCCTGCCAATGCAGGGGACGTGGGTTCGAGCCCTGGTCTGGGAAGATCCCACATGCTGCAGAGCAACAAAGCACGTGCGCCACAACTACTGAGCCTGCGCTCTAGAGCCCGCGAGCCACAACTACTGAAGCCCGCGTGCCTAGAGCCCGTGCTCCGCAACAAGAGAAACCACCACAATGAGAAGCCCGCGCAACGGCAATGTAGAGTAACCCCCGCTCGCTGCAACTAGAGAAAGCCCGTGCACAGCAACAAAGACCCAACGCAGCCAAAAATAAATAAAATAAAATAAATTTAAAAAATAATAATATATAAATATAAATATAAATAAAAATATATATATATTATATATATATATATCTAATCCACATCACCATAGTTTAGGTGGCTCTGGCTAAGATTGGCTGAGCAGGGCACACAGGTCTCGTCTGTGACAGTGATGTTTGAGGCATAGTTGCTTGGGACGGAGACAGAAGACCTGAGGAGACAGAGGGCAACAGGATCACACACTCTTTGCCAGTCCCAGGGATATGTCTGATCCCATATAGAACACTCCTGAAGGGAATGATTTCCAGCAGGGATTTTAAGAGCAGCTTATAGTACTGCTCTGGGTCTCAGATGATAAAATGGAGCCCTGAAGTGGGAAGAGAGGCATACTGATTTCTGCATGGAATGCCAGCAAAAGAGTGACAACTGACAAGAAAACATAAGGAACTTTCTAGTAGGAGAATCATGTTCTTCCTTAGGGCAGGGGTGAACTACAGCCTCTGGGGAAGCCACCTTCAGTAAGGATGCCAGAGCTAAAGAAAAGAGTGGTCTTTTTCCAGAGGAAGGGGAGATTTTGTGAGGAGGCAGTGAGAATTGTGAGGTGGTGAGTTGCCAGGGGAGTGACTAAGCCAGAAAACTGAGGTGAATAATGTGACAGCACTCCATTTGTACCAAAAGACTCTGGTGGAGGCAGAAAAGAAGGGTCTGGGCATATAATTATGCAATCATACATTCAATTCATCACATGACCAACCAAAACTCTATTTTTTTTTTTTAGGGGTTGCAAATATTTATTTCACAGTTGACACCTTTCTTTTCACTTCGTATAAAGCATTTCTTACCTTACAGAAATGAGTTGTTTTTTTTTAACATCTTTATTGGAGTATAATTCCTTTACAATGGTGTGTTAGTTTCTGCTTTATAACAGAGTGAATCAGCTATACATATACATATATCCCCATATCTCCTCCCTCTTGCATCTCCCTCAAACCCTCCCTATCCCACCCCTCTAGGTGGACACAAAGCACTGAGCTAATCTCCCTGCGCTATGTGGCTGCTTCCCACTGGCTATCTATTTTACATTTGGTAGTGTATGTATGTCCATGCCACTCTCTCACTTCGTCTCAGCTTACCCTTCCCCCTCTCGTGCCCTCAAGTCCATTCTCTACGTCTGCCTCTTTATTGCTGTCCTGCCCCTAGGTTCTTCAGAACCTTTTTTTTTCTTCTTTAGATTCCATATGTATGTGTTAGCATATGGTATTTGTTTTTCTCTTTCTGACTTACTTCACTCAATATGACAATTTCTAGGTCCATCCACCTCACTGCAAATAACTCAGTTTCATTTCTTTTTATGGCTGAGTAATATTCCATTGTATATATGTGCCACATCTTCATTATCCATTCATCCGTTGATGGACACTTAGGTTGCTTCCATGTCCTGGCTATTGTAAATAGAGCTGCAATGAAAATTGTGGTACATGACCCTTTTTGTATTACTGTTTTCTCAGGGTATATGCCCAGTAGTGGGATTGCTGGGTCGTACAGTAGTCCTATTTTTAGTTTTTTAAGGAACCTCCATACTGTTCTCCATAGTGGCTATATCAATTTACATTCCCACCAACAGTGCAAGAGGGTTCCCTTTTCTCCACACTGTCTCCAGCGTTTATTGTTTGTAGATATTTTGATGATGGCCATTCTGACCAGTGTGAGGTGACACCTCATTGTAGTTTTGATTTGCATTTCTCTAATTATTAGTGATGTTGAGCATTCTTTCATGTGTTTGTTGGCAATCTGTATATCTTCCTTGGAGGAATGTCTATTTAGGTCTTCTGCCCATTTTTGGACTGGGTTGTTTGTTTTTTTGATATTGAGCTGCATGAGCTACATGTAAATTTGGGGGATTAATCCTTTGTCAGTTGCTTTGTTTGCAAATATTTTCTTCCATCCTGAGGGTTGTCTTTTCATCTTGTTTATGGTTTCCTTTGCTGTGCAAAAGTTTTAAGTTTCATTAGGTCCCATTTGTTTATTTTTGTTTTTATTTCCATTTCTCTAGAAGGTGGGTCAAAAAGGATCTTGCTGTGATTTATGTCATAGACTGTTCTGCCTATGTTTTCCTCTAAGAGTTTGATAGTGTCTGGCCTTACATTGAGGTCTTTAATCCATTTTGAGTTTATTTTTGTGTATGGTGTTAGGGAGTGTTCTAATTTCATTCTTTTACATGTAGCTGTCCAGTTTTTCCAGCACCACTTATTGAAGAGGCTGTCTTTTCTCCATTGTATATTCTTGCCTCCTTTATCAAAAATAAGGTGACCATATGTGCGTGGGTTTACCTCTGAGCTTTCTTTCCTGTTCCATTGATCTATATTTCTGTTTTTGTGCCAGTACCATACTGTCTTGATTACTGTAGCTTTGTAGTATAGTCTGAAGTCAGGGAGCCTGATTCCTCCAGCTGTGCTTTTCTTTCTCAAGATTGCTTTGGCTATTCGGGGTCTTTTGTGTTTCCATACAAATTGTGAAATTTTTTGTTCTAGTTCTATGAAAATGATGTTGGTATTTTGGTAGGGATTGCATTGAATCTGTAGATTGCTTTGAGTAGTATAATCATTTTCAAAATATTGATTCTTCCAGCCCAAAACACAGTATACCTCTCCATCTGTTTGTATCATCTTTAATTTCTTTCATCAGTGTCTTATAGTTTTCTGCATACAGGTCTTTTGTCTCCCTAGGTAGGTTTATTCCTAGGTATTTTATTCTTTTTGTTGCAATGGTAAATGGGAGTGTTTCCTTAATTTCACTTTCAGATTTTTCATCATTAGTGTATAGGAATGCAAGAGATTTCCTGCATTAATTTTATATCCTGCAACTTTACCAAATTCATTGATTAGCTCTAATAGTTTTCTGGTAGCATCTTTAGGATTCTCTATGTATAGTATCATGTCATCTGCAAACAGTGACAGTTTTACTTCTCCTTTTCTGATGTGGATTCCTTTTATTTCTTTTTCTTCTCTGATTGCTATGGCTTAAACTTCCAAAACTATGTTGAATAATAGTGGTGAGAGTGGGCAACCTTGTCTTGTTCCTGATCTTAGTGGAAATGGTTTCAGTTTTTCACCATTGAGAGCAATGTTGGCTGTGGGTTTGTCATATATGGCCTTTATTATGTTGAGGTAAGTTCCCTCTATGCCCACTTTCTGGAGAGTTTTTATCATAAATGGGTGTTGAATTTTGTCAAAAGCTTTCTCTGCGTCTATTGAGATGATCATATGGTTTTTCTCCTTCAATGTGTTAATATGGTGTATCACACTGATTGATTTGCATATATTGAAGAATCCTTGCATTCCTGGGATAAACTCCACTTGATCATGTTGTATGATCCTTTTAATGTGCTGTTGGATTCTGTTTGCTAGCATTTTGTTGAGGATTTTTGCATCTATGTTCATCAGTGATATTGGTCTGTAGTTTTCTTTTTTTGAGATATCTTTGTCTGGTTTTGGTATCAGGGTGATGGTGGCCTCATAGAATGAGCTTGGGAGTGTTCCTCCCTCTGCTATATTTTGGAAGAGTTTGAGAAGGTTGGGTGTTAGCTCTTCTCTAAATGTTTGATAGAATTCCCCTTGAAGCCATCTGGTCCTGGGCTTTTGTTTGTTGGAAGATTTTTAATCACAGTTTCAATTTCAGTGCTTGAGATTGGTCTGTTTATATTTTCTATTTCTTCCTGGTTCAGTCTTAAAGTCCCCTACTATGATTGTGTTATTGTCGATTTCCCCTTTTATGGCTGTTAGCATTTGCCTTATGTATTGAGGTGCTCCTATGTTGGGTGCATAAATATTTACAATTGTTATATCTTCTTCTTGGGTTGGTCCCTTTATCATTATGTAGTGTCCTTCTTTGTGTCTTGTAATAGTCTTTATTTTAAAGTCTACTTTATCTGATATGAGAATTGCTACTCCAGCTTTCTTTTGATTTCCATTTACGTGGAATATCTTTTTCCATCCCCTCACTTTCAATCTGTATGTGTCCCTAGGTCTGAAGTGGGTCTCTTTTAGACAGCGTATGTACAGGTCTTGTTTTTGTGTCCATTCAGCCAGTCTATGTCTTTTGGTGGGAGCATTTAATCCATTTACATTTGAGGTAGTTATCGATATGTGTGTTCCTATTATGATTTTCTTAATTGTTTTGGCTTTGTTATTGTAGGTCTTTTCCTTCTCTTGTGTTTCCTTCACTCTAGATTAGTTCTGTAGCATCCGCTAAAGCTTATTGCTCCTGAACATTTTCTAATGCTTTTCTTTTCAAGTGGCACTAGAACGATGTTAGGAGTTGAGGCCATATTATCCAACAAGGCCATGAGGGAATATCCAATATCCAATTAGATGTCATTTTAGTATCTAGTAGGAGTTGGGACCTTACAAGATAAGGAAATTAGGAAGAGGGTGAGGAATTCCCTCAAGTTCAAAGTGTTTTGGATCTAGCTGGGAAAACATTTAAGTATATTATGCACCAAAGAAATGTAAAATTCAATTAAGTAAAGTACTGTCCTGGGTCTGAGCTGCAATCTTTTATTCGTAGTTGGAAGGAAAAGATAAGGATATCAGGCAATCTCAGGTGTCATCTTTCACTTTATGGCAACTTGACTGGATCAGGGATGCTCAGAGAATTGACTAAACATTTTTTCTGGGTCTGTCTGTGAGGGTGTTTCCAGATGAGCTAAGCATTTGAATCTGTAAAGTATATTGCCCTTCTTGGTATGGGTGGCCATCTTCCAATCCAGTAGCATCTGAATAGACAAAAGACAGAGGAAGGGAGAATTTACCCCTTTTCGGCCGGAGTGCTTGAGCTCAGACATCAGTCTTCTCTGCCTTGGACTGAGACTTAACACCATTGGCTCTCCTGGTACTCAGGCCTTTGGATGTAAATTGAACTATAGCATCAGCTCTTCTCATTCTCCGGTTTACATATGGTGAATTCTGAGACTTACCCTTCATAATTGCATGAGCCAATTCCTCATAATAAATATATATATAATACATGTTTATAGATATAGATATATAGGTATATGCTATTGGTTCTTTTCCTCTGGAGAACCCTAATACACCAGGGAAATGATAACTATCTTCTCTAACTTTGGAACCATGATACAGTGACTGTGCTTGGCTTAGCAGTTGGGATGGGGAAGAATCAATCCAGTTGTCATCCTAGGCAACATTTCCACTTGTTATGCCACCTCAACCAGCTGTTTTCTGGAAAACTTTAGAATTAGGTCTAGAGATGTTTCAGAGAATCAAGCGCATAATATTAACGTTCTTTGTATTGTGCTTATGAAAAATACATATAAGACTGCTGTTAGTAATAAAAAAAAAAAGAAAAATACATATAATATTTGGTACTTAAAACCTGTCATGCTTAAGAGAACTTGGCCTATTACAAAAACAACTCAGCCTATGATATCAACTTAAAATATATCATTGATTAATTGATCTTAACTCATGATTTTAATAGAAAGGAATGAGAAAAATTCTTACTGAACTTATGACATTGAAGTTATACAAAGATTTAGGATATACCATATTAATAAACTTTATTTTTTATTGAAGGATAGTTGATGTACAACAATATAATATGTTACAAGTGTACAATATAGTAATTCACAATTTTTAAAAGTTTTACTCCATTTATAGTTATAAATTAATGGCTATATTCCCCATGTTGTACAATATATTCTTGTCGCTTTATTTATTTTTTTTTTTATTTATTTACTTTTATTTTTGGCTGCATTGGGTCTTCGTGTGCGGGCTTTCTCTAGTTGCAGTGAGCGGGGGCTACTCTTCGTTGTGGTGCGCGGGCTTCTCATCGTGGTGGCTTCTCTTGTTGCGGAGCACGGGCTGTAGGCGTGCGGGCTTTAGTAGTCACAGCACATGAGTTCAGTAGCTGTGGTTCTTGGGCTCAGTCTCAGTAGTTGTGGTGCACGGGCTTAGTTGCTCTGCGGCATGTGGGATCTTCCCAGACCAGGGCTCAAACCTGTGTCCCTGCATTGGCAGGCAGATTCTTAACCACTGCGCCACCGAGGAAGACCCCCTTGTAGCTTATTTTATACTTAATAGTTTGTACCTCTTAATCCCCTACCCCTATGTTGCCGCTCCCCCCTTCCCTCTCCCCACTGGTAACCACTAGTTTGTTCTTCATATCCGTGAGTCTGCTACTTTTTTGTTACATTCACTAGTTTGTTGTATTTTTTAGATTCCACATGTAAGTGATAACATACAGTATTTGTCTTTCTCTGTCTGATTTATTTCACTTAACATAATGCCCTCCAAGTCCATTATGAGAGTTATAAGAATTTAAGTACGTTTGAGGTTTATTTGATAATTGAAGTATCTTAAAAGGTAATCAAATATGTAAACTGTGGTTTAAGCTGCTGAAAAGAGTTTAAGTTTGTAAATGAAACCAAGGATCAAACCCCTATATTAGTTTCTATGGCTTCTGTAACAAATGACCACACATTATATGGCATAAAACAACAGAAATTTATTGTTTTCCAGTTCTGAGGGCTAGAAGCCTGAGATTAAGATATCAGCAGGGCCACATTCCTTCCAAAGTTTCTAGGAAATAATCCTTCCTGCCTCTTTAAGCTTCTGGTGGCTCCTGGCTTTCCCCGGCTTGTGGCAGCATCCCTCCAATCTCTGCCTCCGTCTTCATATGACCTTATTCTCTGTGTATTTTCTGTCTGTAATAAGGACACTCTCATTGTATTTAGGGCCAGCCCTAATCCAGTATGACCTCATCTTGATCCTTACCTAAATGTCAACTGCAAAAATCCTATTTCCCAAATCAAGTCACATTCTGAGGTTCTGAGTGGACATGAATTTGGAGGGGACACTATCCTACCCACTACACGTTTTAAGAGTGATTGTTAGAGTTTGCTAGACTTATAAGTAGAATAATGAGATTTGTAATCTAAAGATTACTAAGAGCAAGGGTTTTGAGTATGTTTCTTTAACTAACTGATTATTAATTTGAAAACCAAGGTCACCTCTGAATAATCTATTCTGCACTCAGTTCTCTCTCAAGGTCACCCAGCAACTCACAGTCACACAAAAGAATACTTTTATTAAAAAGGCTCTGGCAAAGTGGCTTTCCTCCTTCTCATTCCGCTCTAATATTTCTCTTTGAAGACAGCAGCATTTCTGCCTGTTATTCACTTAAACTGACTAAACCTGGGCAAAATGAACACCTGTCATGATAAAGCAGTTTAAGAATAGGATTCGTATCAAAGGCCAGAAGAATATCCCAAACACCAGGATGAAACAGCTCTAGAGAACAAAGCTGCAAAGCTACAGTCTCAGGTGAAGCCCAAAATATTCTATAGCTGATTAAAAGAAAGTAGACCACAGCAAAAACATAATTTGTCAGTGTTTGCTATTTTTAGAGTCTTCAGGAAGCAGAATTATAAGACAGAAAGGATTTTCAGATAAAAACATCTTAGCTAACTCTAGCAAATCTTGCAAAAGTCAAATGATCCCGAGTACAGATGGACTCCTTCCAGATTTCTTGAAGAATGGCTTCTACTCCACTGCCAGCTGCTGAGGGCTCAAGGCAAGGGGCTGCAGGTCTGGAGCCTGCCCACTGAGAACATTCAGGAATTTCATTACTTCCTAGAGACAACCTACAGCAAGAGCTTAGAAGAAATGGTGTATGATATGTCTGTCTCCAGGCGCTGGTCTGCAACAGGGCCAGGGAGGTAATGAGGAAGCTCCTATCAGACAGATAAGACATCACACAGAAGCTCCACTCAACTCAGCTTTACAAATGGTAAGAGAAGCAAAGGCACCAAGAGCAACAACTCCTAGAGGCTGATTTCCCCAAAGAAGTTTACATAAAGCAGTATTTGATCATAGGAAGTAGGCTTCTTTTTTAACATTCATTGTATGTGGCTTTTTAAATGTATGTATTTTTCAGACAATTATGGTACTTCTCTAGTAATAGCCTCATCTTTAAGGAGACTAGATAACAAATTCTTTGATTTACAGGTGTAGTTCCAAGTTCTCTCTTTAGAAACATTACCGTTATTTGTTAATCCCAAAACCAAGTAATGAGCACTCTTCAGACTGCTACCCTCCTCCAAAGAGCTGAAAGCACTTTATATTAGTTGCCGAAATAGAGTTCAGATTGGAGGTGGGGAAAAGAAGAAAATACAGAAAGTAAAAACTTTGATATAATAAAGAGAAAGAATTTTCTAGGCATAGAAGAAAATAAGATATAAGATGCAATAAACAAATTGATAGGCAAATAGCAGACTGAAAAGAAGTTTTCAAATAATAAAACAAAGAAAAATACAAACAGTTAAGAGTCTTAGTTCATCAAGAGCTTAAAATCAATGAGAAAATATTGATGGGCCGTTACAATTTGGCAAAGGATTGAACAGGCATTTCCTAAAAGAAAAAAATATGACAAAAAAACATGTGAATATATATTCAACATTATTAATTGTCAAAGACATCCACAACAGAAATCACTGGGCACAGATTTAATGTGTGAATGTAGCACTTATTAGACAGTATTATATAGCTTTGCATCTGACAATCACTTAATTCTTGCAATAATTCAATATTAGTAGTACTATTATTATCCTCATTTTACAGTTGAAGAAACTGAGACACAGAAATGTAAGTAATTTAACCAAGGTCATGTGGCTAGTAATTGGCTTAGCCAGACTCCATGCCCAATAGTTGGGCTCCCTGCCCAGGCTCTTACCACCAGGCTTTACTGTCTTTCTGAATACTTACAATGAGCCGAATGTTTGTGTCCCCCTGAAATTAATATGTTGAAATCCTAACCCCCAATATGATGATATTAGGAGAAGGGGTATTTGGGAGGTATTTAGATCGCGAGGGTGGAGCCCTCATGAATGGGATTAGTGCTCTTATAAAAGGGACCCCAGAGAGCTTTCTTGCCTTCTTTCTGACGTATGAGGACACAGTGAGAAGTCAGGCAGGGGTATTTGGGAGGTATTTAGATCGTGAGGGTGAGCCCTCACGAATGGGATTAGTGCTCTTATAAAAGGGACCCCGGAGAGCTTTCTTGCCTTCTTTCTGACATATGAGGACACAGTGAGAAGTCAGGCAGTCTGCAACCCTAAAGAGGGTTCTTACCAGAGCCTGACAATGCTGGCATCCTGACCTTGGACTTCCAGCCTCCAGAACTGTGAGAAATAAATTTCTGTTGTTTATAAGCCACCCAGTCTATGCTAGTCTGTTACAGCAGCCTGAATGGACTAATATAGCACTGCTGGGTGCAGTGAGACTCCCTCTCACATATTGTTGGTGGGCAGGAAAACTGGCGCAATTGTTGTGGTAATAGGTACAATTGGTAAATGAAGCAGTGGCTTTGTGTAAAAGTTCTGAAATATCTTTGTATGGAATAAGATTTTTTAAAAAGGAATAAAAACCTTGATGACAATGAATAGCATAAATGTGGAATGGATCCCACTGACAGCTATGGTGCCATGAGTGAATACAGAGAAAGGGGTCTCTACCTAGGGCTAGGTTGCTGGCAAAGCTGGAACTGCAGAGGCAAAAAAGGGGAGGATTGAACACGTGTAACCGAGGGAGTCCCATTTGGTGGCCTCATCTTCTCAGTAACACTGGAAGCAAAGTCACTGGCAGAAAGCTTTGAGAAGCGGGAGAGAAAGGATGCCTGGCACAATCACTGCATGGATTGTGGTAAGGAATCAGAAGAGATGAATTAAAATTTTTCTGAGCCGCGGAAGGATGAACTTTAAGCAAGACAATGGGAATTTTCAACGGACTTGGATTTGGTAATGAGTTATGTCAGCCTTGGTGTCACTCTGGACTAAGAAGCTCAATTGAAGATAGGGGCAGGAATCCAAGGTTTGGAGTGGATGAGAAGACAAGGGGAAAAGGACATAAGGATTACTGAGAACATGGGCATCGTGCTGGACCATTACAACATGATTCAGGGTAAATGACAGCAAAAAATACCCAGGAAAACAGTACACAAACCCTGAAGCTTCACATTTGTGAATTGCTTCCTTGGGAGGTCTTCAAGCACCTCACTGAAAATGTCAGGGAACAAATCAATATTCTTACAAAACGCCAAGCATTTAAGAGAAAATGGAAGAAAATTTCTTACACTCTCTCATTGACTTTATCAGAATCTGGGGAACTGACTTTCACTTACTTGACGGAGAAAGAGCGTTACCTGCTTCCTCCAATACTAATTGCACATATGGCCACCAACACAATTAAGATATAGGACGTTTTTTTTTTTTTTTTTTTTTTTTTTTTTTTTTTTTTAAACTTTGGGTTTATTTATTTATTTATGGCTGTGTTGGGTCTTCGTTTCTGTGCGAGGGCTTTCTCCAGTTGCGGCAAGCGGGGGCCACTCCTCATCGCGGTGCACGGGCCTCCCACCATCACGGCCTCTCGTGTTGCGGAGCACAGGCTCCAGACGCGCAGGCTCAGCAATCGTGGCTCACGGGCCCAGCTGCTCCGCGGCACGCGGGATCCTCCCAGACCAGGGCTCGAACCCATGTCCCCTGCATTGGCAGGCAGACCCTCAACCACTGCGCCACCAGGGAAGCCCGGACGTTTTCATAGAGAACAGACTTGTGGTTGCCAAGAGGGAGGGGGTGGGGGAGGGGTGGATTGGGAGTTTGGGATTAGCCGATTCAAACTATTATATATAGAATGGATAAACAACATGTCCTACTGTATAGCACAGGAAACGATATTCAATATACTGTGATAAACCATAATGGAAAAGAATATGAAAAAGCATATATACATATATGTATAACTGAATCACTTTGCTGTACAGTAGAAATTAACATAACATTGTAAATCAACTATACTTCAATAAAATAAATTTTTTTAAAAAGATACTGGACATTTCCATCACCCTGAACAGTTTTCTTGTGTCCCTTTGCAATCAATTTTCTGTCCCTTCCCTCTGGTCTGATCTGCTTCCCACTACTATACATTAGTCTTGTCTGTTCTAGAAATTCATATAAATGAACCATATAGTAAGTACTCTCTTGGTCTGGCTTCTTTGGCTCAGCCTAGTGTTTTAAAAATTCATCCAAATTATGTGTATCAATAATTCAGTCCTTTTTATTACTAATAAGTATCTCATTGTGAATTTCACAATTTGTTGATCTAGTTACTTGTTGACGGATACCTGGGCCTTTTCCAGTTTGGGGCTATTAATGAAGCTGCTGTGAACATTCCTGTACAAGTCATCTTAAGGACATGTTTTCATTTCTCTTGGGTAAAGTGTACCAGTGGAATTGCCAGGTCTTATGTAAAGAGTATGTCTATCTTAATATGAAAGTGCCAAATTGTTTTCAAAGTCGTTGTACCATACTATATTTAAAATTTTTCTTTTCTTTAATTATGGTAAAATACACATAACCTACAATTTACCATATTAATCATCGTTAGGTGTATAAAGTTCTGGAGTGTCAAGTACATTCACATTGTTGTACAACCAGTTTCCAGAAGTCTATTCACTTTGCAAAACTGAAACTCCATATCCATTAAATAACAACTCTTCATTCCCCCCTCCCCCAGCCCCTGGCAACCACCATTCTACTTTCTGTCTCTATGAATTTGACTATTCTAGGTACCCCTTATAAGTGGAATCATACAGTATTTGTCTTTTTGTGACGGGCTTATTTCACTTAGCATAAAGTCCCCAAGTTTCATCCATGTTCCTTTCATTTTTAAGGCTGAATAATATTCCATTGTATTTATATAACACATTTTGTTTATCTATTCATCTGTTGATTAAGTTGCTTCTACTTTTTTGCTATTGTGATGATGTTACTAAGAACATGGAGTACAAATATCTCTTCAAAACCCTGATTTCAATTCTTTTGGCTATATACCCAGTAACGGAACTGCTAGGATCATACGGTAAACATATTTTTAATTTTTTGATGAGCCACCGTGCTGTTTTCCATATTGGCTGTACCATTTTACATTCCCACCAACATTGCACAAGAGTTTCAATTTCTTCACATCCTCATCAATACTTGTTATTTTCTGGTTTTTTGATAGTAGCCACCCTAATGCGTGTGAGGTGGTATCTCATTTTGATTTTGATTTATTTGCATTTCCTTTATGATTAGTGATGTTGAGCAACTTTTCATGTGCTTGTTGATCATTTGTATATCTTTTTTAGAGAAATATCTATTCAAGTCCTTTGCCCATTTTTAATTGGGTTATATTTGTTGTTGTTGTTGAATTGTAGTTATTTATATATTCTGGATATTAATCCCTTATCAGATACATGATTTGAAAATATTTTCTTCCATCCTATGGGTTGCTTTCTTCACACTGTTGATTGTGTCCTTTGATATAAAGAAGTTTTTTAAATTTTGATTTAGTTCAATGTATCCATTTTTACTTTTTTGCCTATGCTTTTAGTGTCATATACAAGAAATCATTGCCAAATCCAAAGTCGTCAAACTTTTCCCTTGTTTTCTTCTAAATGTTTTATAGTTTTAGCTCTTATGCTTATGCTTTGATCCATTTTTAGTTAATTTTGTATATGGTGTGAGGTAATATCCCAACTATATACATTTGCATGTGGATATCCAGTTTTCCCAGCACCGTTTGTTGAAGACTGCCTTTCCCTATTGAACAGTCTTGACACCCTTGCTGAAAAATCATTTGACTATCTATGTGAAGGTTTATTTCTGAATTTTCCATTCAATTCCATTGTTCTATATGTCTGTGTTTATGCCAGTACCACATTGTTTTGATTACTGGAGATTTGTGTACCACGCTATTTTATATTTCCACCAATAATGTATAAAAGTTCCAGGTGCTCCATATCCTCATCAAAATTTGGTATTGTCACTCTTTTTCATTTTAGCCATCACAGTGGAGATACAGTAGTATCTCAACATGGCTTTAATTTCCATTTATCTTGTGACTAATGAGACTGAGCATCTTCTCATGTGCATATTAGCCATTTTTATATCTTTAGTGGAATGTTTGTTCAAATCTTTTGTCCATTTTTCACTGAGTTGTATGAGTTTTTTGCATATTCTGGATACAAGTTCTCCATCAGAAAAATGTATGGCAATTCCCGCCCCACCTCTGACTGTGGCTTGCCTTTTTCATTTCTTATAACACAGTTGTTCAAAGAACAGACACTTTTAATTTTTATTTTCACTTTATCATTTTTTTTTTTTTTTGGTTAGCAATTTTTGTATCCTAGTAAATCTTTACCTCCACTTCAAGATTGTTTTAGAAGTTTTATTTTCTTTTCAAAGTGTTTTTAGTTTTAACTTTTATATTCAGTTAATCAATTATTTAGAGTTAATTTTCATGTGTGGTGTGTTGTAAGGGTTGAGGATCAGTTTTGTTCACACAGATACCCAATTGTTCCAGAACAATTTGTTAAAAAGACTCTCCTTTCCTCAAATATTATTTTAGCAACTTTGTCAAAAATTAATTGACTGGGCTTCCCTGGTGGCACAGTGGTTAAGAATCCGCCTGCCAACGCAGGGGACATGGGTTCGCGCCCTGGTCCGGGAAGATCCCACATGCTGCGGAGCAACTAAGCCCTTGCGCCACAACTACTGAGCCTGCACTGTAGAGCCCACAAACCACAACTGCTGAGCCCACGCACCACAACTACTGAAGCCTGCACGCCTAGAGCCTATGCTCTGCAACAAGAGAAGGCACTGCAATGAGAAGTCTGCACAGCACAATGAAGAGTAGCCCCCTCTCGCCGCAACTAGAGAAAGCCTGCACGCAGCAATGAAGACCCAACGCAGCCAAAAATAAATAAATTAAATAAATAAAAAAATTTTTTAATTAAAAAAAATTAATTGACCACATAAGTTAGTGGTCTATTTTTGGACTTTCTATTTTACTTCATTGATCCTTACTCCAACACTATATTGTTGTGAATATTTTATTTTATGTCAGGAAATTGGGTAGTGTAAATCTTCCAACTTTGTTCAAAATGGTCCTGGCTATTCCAGGTATTTTGTAATGACGTTTCACATAAATTCACAATTCACATAAATTGTAGAATCAGTTCATCAATTTCTACAAAAAAGCCTAAGGGATTTTGATTAAGGATGCATTGAATCTACAGATAAATTTGGGAAGAATTGTTATCTTAACAACATTGAATCTTCCAATCCAGTGACATGGTGTACCGCTCCATTTACTTCTGTCTTCTTCCAGCAGTACTTTGTAGTCTTTGGTACACAGATAAATCTTGCACAAAGTTTTTTTCAACTTACCCTTTAGGATAATAATGTTCTGGGTGCTGTTATAAATGGCATTCTTCATTTTAACTTCATTTTCCAATTATTTTCCACTAGTCTTTAAAAATTCAATTGATTTTTGTTCATTGACTTCTTTCCTACAAACTTGCAAAATTTGCATAGGTATCAGTCAGGTGCAATAAGTCAACAAAAAGAAAATTAGAAAACAGAAAGATTGGAAAAGAATGTGTATTTCTAATCCATTAATTATTTTTAAATCTTTCTTTCTGAAAAAGTCTGATAGTCTATGAACTATGATATAAAGTAAACTGCAATTTGAAGTCCATGAGTTTATTTTTTAAAAATTTAAAGGTGATACTAGAAGAATAATGGCTGTCTACTGGAGCAGGATTTATAGAATCCAGGGTTTGAAGGAATCTTAAATTACCTAGTCCAACCAATCTTCTACATCTTCTCAGCCAAACACTTTTACTACCTGGGATTAAACCCCTTCAGAGATAAGAATTTCCTTTTTGCTCCACCCACTTCATCTTTGGTTGACATTATAAGAATGTTCTTAATTTGAGCTCAAAGCTGTCTCTCTGATGGTTCTATTCATTTCTTTTAAAATGTATGATATGACATAAGGGTGGGCATTCAGCTGGTACATACTGGTGCAATGTACTAGTTGCTAAAATATTCAAGTACCAGTTATTTAAAAACCACACTACCTTAAGTCCACACTACTGCCACTGGACAGTTCTGGACCACTTCATAATCTGATAACTAAATGACCCAGCAGAGGGCCCTGGGGCCCTGCTCCAGAAATATGACCTATACCCCTTCTGCTGTACTTGGTATTTTTAACATCATCCTTGCTTATACCTCTACCACATAGAAGCTTGTTACTTGGCTTCTAAAAAGCTCGAAAGCCTTGCTAGTCAAAGAATGATGCATCACCTTGGAGTTTTTGAGATATGCAAAATTGCAGGCACCACCTCAGACCTACTAAATCATAATCTACATTTTAATGAGACCTCCAGATGATTCATATGCAAATTTTGTTTGATTTGTGCTAGCTTAGTTCTTGCTTCTAGGTTGGGGCTTGAAACCTAGTGGAAACAAAGCCATGGCAGTAGTGAGGGCTCAAAGCAGTGGTTATTTAACAACCACTACATGAATATTTTAACAACTAGTACATTATACCAATATGTACCAGCTGAGTGCCAACTCTTGGGTTGTATGATAGATTTTCAGAGAAATGAATAGAATCTTCAGAGAGACAGCTTTGAACTGGTAGATTAATAATGTAGAGAGAGGAGAGTTCATCAAAGGATCTAAATCCTTGAGAAGGCAAAATGTTCTAAGTGCATTGGGCCAAACTGGCCTTTGAAAGGAAGAAGAAATAGGTAGGAAGAGGAAGCCAATGCAGAAGTAGGAGTTTTGAAGATTTGGTAATGAGAAGGTAAGGACATTTCTCTCAGATGGATTTTGTCATTTCAGTGAAACTTGAGGGAGTTTGTCAGCTGAAATGGGTGGGCAGGAGAATATGGAGGTTTAATCAAAGAGGAGAGGCTGTTGAATTAGTCATTTCAGTGAGTAGACAGCCTTATTAGAAAAATGTTGGTAGATTCCTGGACAGCGTTAAGTGTGTTTGAATGTTGTAAACATGAATTTAAAGAGAAATCAGTCAGCCCATTTGGGGCTGACCTTGCTCAAGTGCTAGCCCAAGGATGACAGATGACAGATGGTAGACTGCAGCCAGTGTTAGGATTTTGTTAGCCAGATAAGTCAGAAAGCTGAAAAAGCAAGGAGTTGAGGACATTGCAAGGATTTTCCATAATGTCATTCAAGATAGACAAGGAGGGAAGTGAATGCAGAAATGGGCTGGGAGATAAGTGAGAAAGTTGCTGTCATGTCAATGGATGGAGATCTTAATGAGACTGAGAATGCTGGAATGCTAGAATAAGTGGGCTTGAAATACAGGCATTTGTAGTGTGAGGGTGAAAGGCTAGAAATGATCTTGGAGGTGGTAATGTACCAGAAAACTGGGTTTACTTCTTGGTGCGTGGCGAGCCAAAAGGCACAACCAAGCCAAAGATCAGGAGAAGGATTTATTACTTTCATCAAGTAAGGAGAACATCAGGGATCTTTCTCAAAGCAGTGCCTCTCCGAAAGCAAAATTGGTAAAATTTTAAGCCAAGGGTACATGCATATTCATGACGGGGCTTCAAATGGAGAAGTCAGCATAGAATTAGGGCAAAGGTCAACAGAGTCCAAGCTTTAGCTGACTGAAGTCACGAGGGTCAGAAAAGGTCAACATCATCATTCCTTAGGTTCCAGTTGATCTGATGGTAGAGCACTTCAGGCTAATCTTTACCACCGAACAGGGAGTCTTTACAACTGATTTATTATCTTTGCTGTTGTTATTTTTCTTGCCTGGTAACAGTTGGCTTCTGCATTCTCTTGTTCCCTTAAGATCATTAATTACTGAGACCTGTTAGAGGACAAACATTGTAGCCAGGCTTAGATCACAAGATGGCTTAGGACCAAAATGGTTTCTCTTATTTCAAGAAAGCCACGCCTGGTTCTCTTTCTCTGGGGACCCCTACCCTATCTGCTTACAGTAATTTGTGTTGGCAAGATTAAGTATGACCAGGACACTGAGTGGTTCAAGTGGAGTAGAAGTCAAGGACCTGAGAGACCATGGTGTTGGCTGGGACACTTACAGATATTTTATTTAATGTTTTATTATGGAAAACTTTCAACATATACAAACACAAAGAGAAGGGTATAATAAACCTCCATGTATACATCACCCACCTTCAACAATTATCAACTCATGGCCAATCTTCTTTTATCATTGGAAGCGAGTCCAAACACCACATCTTGATATCTGTAAATATATCAGAATGCATCTGTAAAAAATAAGGACTCTTTAAAAACATATCCACTCTACATCATCACATTTAAAACAACTAACAATAAGTACATAATATCATCAAATACCAGATCAGTCACGTTGATGTTTGAAGTTCCTTGTCATTATGACAGGAATTGATTTGGAGATTAAAGTTGACAGCCAGGAACTGATTCCCAAAGTAGGAGGAGGAGGGGCAGAGATGTTACCAGGTGACAGCAATAAAGAGGGAAGAGATTTCCAAGTCAGGTAGCCTAAGCCTCAAAAGTGTGGGTGAAACCCCCCTGCTTCCAAGAAAGGTGGAGAAATGGCTTGGAAGTGGCAGTGAGAAGCAAAAAGGAAAGCTTTGAGTCTCAGAGTCTCACCTTGAGAAGCAAGGAGTATTAGAGCAAAACTAGTCTCCACTTGAGAGATTTGAAGGGCGAAGACATTTCACAGGGAGGAGCCAGGTTTCAGGTGAATTCAGGAAGTGAAAAAACGTTTATCAAAGAGATGGAATGTATGAGGATCTGCTGATTGCAGACCTGGAGCGCATCGTGAATAATATGGCCGTGGGTGAGGATGAGGGTACAGAGAATCAAGTTAGATTTATGGGGAGATGTTCTGGACAGTATAGGTCATGATTAGGGTGATGATACATCCCATTTTCCCAAGACTGTTCCCATTTATATGTGTCATCCTGACATGCAATTTACTATATGTCCAGGTTCAGATAATAAATTATGTGATCTCCCTAGACGGAAAGGTTGACTGAAGTCTGTTCTCCAGGCAATGACTGAGTGAGCAAGGAAGCCCAGCACGGTGAGATTGGTCCTGAGAACCAGTCTGTTCTAGCTCCGTGCAACCTTGCGGTGACCATCACCCTGCAGTGCTGGGAGCTGGTGCCTAGGATGGTCTTTTCTACACCAGTGAGTGCTTTTGGGGTGAAGAATGCGAAACTTTAGATCCAGATATTCCAAAGCTGAGAGTCTCTCCCTAAGGAGATAATCAATACTGCAGACAAAGATTACTTACCAAAAAATTCTTGCTTCCATATTATTTATAAGAAGCTAGACTCCCCAGGATAAACAGAGACTATAATTAACCATCTTTAAATGAATAGCTCTACTTCTCTCCTGGGGAATAAACTACACAGAATTATCCATGTGTGAAATGTCTGAATCTCAAATAACTACCTACAATTCTCAGCATCTGCCATCATGACCTTGGATTTGAAACTCATATATGACACCACTAAGGGAGGCACTGATATCAGCGCATTTAAAATGCTTATCAATTTTTTGAGTTTTTCTCTTTTTCTTGAGCTAATTTTAATGCATATCATTTTTGAGATAATTACAAATGTGTAATTTTTCAAATTTATTGGTATGAAATTCCTCAAAATACCTACTCATGATTTCTAAATTCCTTATGTTTTTCTTTGTTCTCTTTCTTTTACTTGATCCAGTTCTAGTTTTTTGACACTATCATTTCTTGTTTTATATCTCATTCATTTCTACTCCTGCCTTTATTTCTCTTCTTATACTTACGTTGTTTATTTATCTAGCTCTTGAGATAACCTCTTACTTTTCAATCTTTCTTCTTTTTTTAATGAATGTATTTCAGAATATAAATTTACTTCTACATGTAGATATTTGAATTCCACAAGTTTTGATATACCATACTTTAATTATTATTCAGTTCTAAATATTTTCTAATCTTCTCTTGGGAATTCTTTTGGAGGAAGTTTTTAGGATTGCAGCTTTTTAATGCAGTTTTTAGGATTGGGTATTTTAAAAAGTGATTTTATTGTTGATTTCTCACGTTACTGAGTTACAATGAGAGCACACCATATCATATTAACTGACATCTGCTGAAAATTCTCAGTGATCCAGTGAGTGGTTAATTTTTGAAATGTCCTGTATAATTTTTGTTGGAGGCAGAGTTCTAGATATCTATTAGATAACGCTAGTTTATTTTGTATATGTTCTTTTTTTATATATATAAATTTATTTATTTTTGGCTGCATTGGGTCTTCGCTGCTGCACGCAGGTTTTCTCTAGTTGCAGTGAGCGGGGTCTACTCTTCGTTGTGGTGCATGGGCTTCTCCTTGCGGTGGCTTCTCTTGTTGCAGAGCATGGGCTCTAGGTACTCGGCTTCAGTCGTTGTGGCAAGCGGGCTCAGTAGTTGTGGCGCACAGGCTTAGTTGCTCTGCGGCATGTGGAATCTTCCCAGACCAGCGTTTGAATCCATGTCCCCTGCATTGGCAGGTGGATTCTTAACCACTGCACCACCAGGGAAGTCCTGTATATCTTCTGATCCTTACTAATTTTTGATCTAATTTATTGGCTTCTGATAGAGATACATTAAAATCATAGACATTAAAATCTATGACTATGGCTGTGGTTTTGTCCAGGTAATTCTATCAGACTTCCCTTCATAGAAGTTTGGGTTTTGTTATAGGTATAATCAAACTCATAAGTATTATATTTGCTCAATGGATTTTTCCTTCAGTTATTAGCAATTGATCCTTATCAATCCCTATTATTTTTTGCCCTATATTTGATTTTGCATGGTATTAATATTGTTACACTTTTCTTTTTTTAAATTTTATTGAAGGATAGTTGATTTACAATGTTGTGTTAATTTCTGCTGTACAGCAAAGTGATTTAGTTATACATATATATATTCTTTTTTATATTCTTTTCCATTATGGTTTATCACAGGATATTGAATATAGTTCCCTGTGCTCTACAGTAGGACCTTATTGTTTATTCATCCTCTATATAATAGTTTGCCTCTGCTAATCCCAAACTCCCAGTCTACTGCTCCCTACCAACCACAACTCTGTTCTCTATGTCTGTGAGTCTGTTTCTGCTTCATAGGTAAGTTCATTTGTTATACTTCTTTCTTTAGGTTTCTGTTTGAATGGTATATCTTTTCTCCATCCTTTTTTTTAATAGTATATAACTCTTTGAAATAATTACATATTCACAGAAATTTGCAACAACACACAAAAAATATACAGGGAGGTCCCATACACTCCAATCAGCCTCCCCCGGTATTCACATCTTGCATAACTATACATCCCTTTGTTTGAAATTTCTGAAGTATGCTTTTTGTAAGCAAAATACAGCTAGATTTTGTTTCTTTATCCAATCTGATCACTTCAGCCATTTTAAAAGGTGAGTTTAATCTGCTTACCTTTGGAGTTATTTATGTAGCTGCAATTGTTTCTACTTTCTTATTTTCTATCTTTGCCTCGTTTTTCTGCTCACCACCCTTTTTATTTGCTTCTTTATTTCCTCTTTCCTGCCCTTTCATTTTCTTGTTGCTTAGAGATATAATTTTATTTTTATAGTCAGTAATACTCTCACCAAAATATTATATCTGTTTCCATACTTACAGTTATTCCTTGTCTTCCAATGCCTTTTCTCTGGGTTCAATGTTCTTCATGCTGAAGTACATTTTTTTATAGTTTTTTTGTTTTTTTAGTTGAGAGGATGTGTGTCGTAAATTCTTTTTTTTAATTTAATTTAATTTTATTTATTTATTTTTGTCTGCATTGGGTCTTTGTTGTTGTGCGTGGGTTTTCTCTAGCTGCGGCAAGCGGGGTCTACTCTTTGTTGAGGTGCGCAGGCTTCTCATTGTGGTGGCCTCTCCTGTTACAGAGCATGGGCTCTAGGCACGTGGGCTTCAGTAGTTGTGGCACACAGGCTCAGTAGTTGTGGTGCACGGGCTTAGTTGCTTCACGGCATGTGGGATCTTCCTGGACCAGGGCTCGAACCCGTGTCCCCTGCATTGGTAGGCGGATTCTTAACCACTGCGCCACCAGGGAAGCCCTGTAGTAAATTCTTAATCTTAGTATATCCATCATTCTCTTAGTATAAAAGTCTAGGCTGATAATTATTTGCCTTTAGGACATTTAAGATACTATTCTCCTGTCTCTATGCATCTATCTTTGCTGATAAACTGATAATAATAATAATCATGAACATGTGATAATCTTTCTCCCCAGTAATTTTTAAATTTGCTTAGAGAGTTTTACTATAATAGATCTTGTTTCAATCTGTTTTTATTCATCATCCTTGGTACTTAGAATACCCTTTTCATTTAAAAACTTAGGTTTACTTTCAATTCTGGGAAAGCCTTAGCTAATCTCTTTAAATATAATTTCTCCACCATCCCCTGATTTTCTTTCTCTGTACCTTCCAATAAGGATATGGGGGTGCTTTTCAAGTTAATCGCTATTTCTGGGTGAATATTTCCACTAAATAAGTTTTTTCTTCCATTATGTTCAGTAGTTTATCCCATTTCTTAAGGTATATTTATGACTACATTTTTCATTTCTAATCTTTTTATTTAGTTATATTTCATAGCCATCCATTCTTGGTTCACGTATGCTTACTTTGTTTCATAATATTTTACTTTTACTTCTACTTTTTCATTCTGAGCAATATGTTTCCTTTTATTTTCTCTTTAAGTATCTTAAAATATTTATTTTAAAGTCTTCTTTTCAGAAAGTTCTATTATTTTTAATTTATTCTAACCACTTTTACCTCATGATTTTGCCAGTTGTCTTTCTTGGCATTATATTTCTAGATGCATTCTGAATATTTCGTTTGTAGGCTTTTTGGATGTTGCTTTTGTTTCTGTTTTCACTCTCTCAGTGGGCTCACCTCACACTGTCTGGTGGTTTGGCCATTGCTGGGCCCCAAGGCAGAACCAGTTCATCGCAAGGAGGTGCCACTGGAGAGAAGACAGTTCAGTCACTGAGCAGCTGGGCGGCTTTAAGCAGCTCCTACACGTGAGTGTGTGTATATCCTCTCTCTCTAGGTCTGCAGTGGCACAGAAACCCTAGTGTCAAGTAACAGTCAGCAGCAGAAATTCTGAATTATATTTCAGAGGCAGGGGATCCACATCAGCCTTTGCTTCAGCAATGAACTAACTCTGCCCTCTGTCTTCTATGGATCAATTTACTTTATCAGAGTCAAACTGCCCTTCTCTCTGCCAGGTTCCAGAGCCACAGACCTGGGTCTTCAGCTCTCCCACCTCTTGCTGGTTCCCAGTCTACATCAATTTTTTTTTTTTTTTGAGTATAATAACTATGTCTTTTTACTTTTCCATTTTATACTTTATCTACTAGTGCTGTATGTTGGAACAGAAGGAATATCCCAAAGAGTGAAGTTAAGGCCCTCCTGAATGGAGATTCTGTATTAATTCCAGGTCAAGGGACTAAAAGGAAAAATATAGTTTTAATGGTTGGAATATTTTATTTTAGTTGTTCAAAAGAGTTGCAAAGCATAGTAACTATGCTCTGATACATAAGAGTTTGTAACAATGCTGTTCAGGGGCTATTAGGTGGTATTTTAGAATACTCTACATGCAAACAACCCACTAAGCATTTTATTAAGTGTCTCGTGATTTTTTCTTTGTGAAGACTGGGACTTTTTCCAAATTTGTGTCCAGGCTCACAGTCTTTTCACTTTCTTGAGAATTGCAACAACCAATAAGGAAAATTAAAACCTCAAAGGGAGAATATTTTGCCAAACTAGTAATGGCAGGTACAGAAAGCAGCAGAAAAATAGAATATCAGAAGTCAGAGTGACTTTATCTTTCCTAGTTCCATTCACTGTTGGAAGGATGATCTTATTCCTTGGGGATTGCTAGAATGGAAGGGAATCTAATTTCCATATAGCAATTGGTTATAGGGAGAAAAAAAATCTATGCCACAGGGAATAAACTTTTTCTAAAAACCTATTTTTAGTTTCAGCTTCACGCTGTTTATAATTCCCTCTGAGTATGACGCCTCTGACATTTTCTTCAACGAAATTCATGCCAAAGTGGAAGCTTTTCTTAAAGTATGCATTTCTTACATTGAATTTAATGAAATGTTAATGTTCTAAGTTTTAAAACATTAATACAATAGAAAATGTATTATTGTGCATAACTCAAAGTGCATTAACTTGTGCATAACTCAAAGTCTTATATTTGAGGACTTGTCAGGCTGGAGCTCATCATATTGATTTCTAGCTTGTTAGCGTATGGTGATGGTGTGTGAGTTTAGTCTAACTATATTAGACAAGTTACTATTTAAATAACAGGAGACATGGAATGGTGAATAAAATCATTGCATGGCTATTGGTTGCAATTATGAAAAGGTTGGAATTATCTTAAACTCTTTCCATTTTCCTGTAGTGGGTTTAAGAGTTTTATTTCTTTTATAAGCAATAAGCTGTATATTTCTATATGTTGTCAATTAAAAAGCACTTTGGTACTTTTTTGAAAGGGAGTTTTGTGGATGTTGTGTACATGCATGTGTGTCTAAATATACAAATAAACACATACATACATAACACATATGTTGGCTGAGAGAGCCTTGTAAATGAACATCTTACGCCCCATTCTCTTAGGAAAACCTTTATAGATTTTTTTAACATCCCTGTTTTTAGCTATCAAATTGCTAATTGTGCAAAGAATGCTATAAAGTTGCTAGCTTATCATAAAGAGAAACATAAGCCCCTCATATTGAAAGCCAAAATACAGCAGCACTTTGGGAAGGAAGTTGTTGTGAGAGAGAAAGCACCAGCTTTGGAGTCAGGTAGATCTAGACTGGACCCTGTCTCTGCCACTGACTCACAGTATAAACTTGACTTTGAACTTCTTTCCATGCATTTCCTTACCTGTAAAGTGAAGATGATCTCTGGCCTGAACACTTGTGCGATGTCAACGCTTTTTGACCAATGACACATCCAGAAACTAGGACAGGGATACTACTAGAAGAAGAAAATCAAAGATGTATGAATATGAAAATAATGTTTCAAAGCAAGTGGCATGCAATGTAAATGAGATATCTGAAGACACATGGGCTGTTATCTTCCTAAGAAAAGCAATCCCATCTGATGTAGCTTAGCTTTAGCTGGTGGATACTGGTCATGAAATTTTGTTTCCTGAACTCTTCCATTGTTTCCCACTTCTCAAGACCCCCTGGATGTAATCTACTAAAACTCCTACAGATTATTAGTTCTCTATTCAAATGCTCTCTGACTTGGCATCAGGAAAGGAGCACTTATTCCAATGTTTGCTGGAAGATTAAGAAACATAGCACATCAACAGATTTTACAGTGTTAGGAGCCCTTTAACAACTACAGCAGGGCATCCTTTTAGGGGCTATAAAAATGAACCTCAAATTGAAATGGGCATCCGGAGAGCAACTCCTAGTGCAGTTACTGCAAAAGTTTTCATTAAAAAATCTCTGCAAACACTGACATCGGTAAAAACTCGTAATACACTGAAAACCAAGACTGACATACAGCCAGTGGCCTGAATCTCAAAGATATACCACAAATTGTAAGAAAGATGAAGCCGAAATAGGAAAATTAATCAGTGGTCTGCCCTCTACCTTAGAGCTGCGGGCACTTGTGGTACCTTCCTGAGTCACCTCCCCAAACTATCGTACTCATCCCTTAACCAGTATCCCAGGGCAGAATGGGGTATAAATCCAGTCCTGCTGAGAGTTAAGTTCTGTCCCAGGTCTTAAAACTTGCTTTTGTCCCTCACATTTATGTCCAATCTATTCCCCATTCAAAGTCTGGGTAATAGTTAAAATGATGATGATAATAATCATTAAACAGCCCAAGAACCAGGTACTGTTATCATCAATTTTACAAATGAGGAAATCAAGCCCTGGTCAATCTGCCTCCAAATTTGATAAGAGAATGAAATAAGCTTTCTATCTTGTTTAAGTTCCTGTTCATTGGGGTGTTCCTATTCCTTAAACCAAAATTAGAAGAAATATCAATATAATACCTCATTTTTTCTAAGGCTGATTTTATGAGGTCCGTGTTCCTCTTATCTTTCTTTCAAAATTACTTAGAAAAAAGCCAGCAGTTAACCTAAGAAGTTTTTGCAAGTCTACGGTCATGCTGAACTTTCACTTTTTAAATACTATTTCCAGAGATAACCTTTCTGTCTTTTCTCTATGTCCTTGCTTTTGTATCCTTTTACACCGTATCTTTTAAATGCTACCGACTTATTTACACCCTGCTGCATTTGGAAATGGATGGGAGGTGACTGCTTAGAGATCTTACACAATTTCATACTCAAGAAACCCCAAATATGCCTTGCCTGAGAGCCTTGGCCGGGTCTGAGCTGCACCATCCCAAATATATGTGTTTTCTTACAGCTCTTCAAAAAAGCAGGTTCTGCCAGCTTGCTTGGTAATGAGGTCACCTTCTCAAGCTAGTTATTTAATTTTTTAAAGAAACAATTTTTGTAACAGTTTTGGATTTACAGAAAAATTACAAAGAAAGTAAAAAGTATTCAGAGATACACATGCCCCATGCCCAGTTTCTTCTATTCTTAACATATTACATTTGTCACAACTATTGAACAAATAACGATACAATTTTATTAACTGACGGTCAGCTTTTCGTTCATTTCATTCACTCATTTTGCCTATTGATTTCCTGTTTTCAATTTCAATGATTCCTACTCAAAATTTTATTTTATTTTTTCTGCTTGCTTTAGCCTTAAAGTTGCTCTTCTTTCTCTCGTTTTCTAAGGTGGGAGCTTATATAATAGATTTTAGATCTTTATTCTTTTCTAATATATGCACTTAATGTTATAAATTTCCCTCTAAGCACTGCTTTCACTGCATCCCAAGAATTTTGATAAGTTGTATTTTCGTTTTCATTTAGTTCAAAACATTTTTAGTATCTCTTGAGACTTCATCCTTGACCCATGAGTTATTTAGGATTGTGTTGCTTCATTTCCAAACACTTGGGGGTTTTCCAGCCATCTTTCTGTTCTTTATTTCTACTTTACTGCCTTTGTGATCGAGAACATACTTTGTATGATATATATTTTTTAATTTGTTCAGGTGTGCTCCATGTCTCTATGTTCCATGTAAGCTTGAGAAAAATGTGTATTCTGCTATTTTGGATGAAGACTTCTATAACTGTCAATTAGATCCAATTGATTGATGGAGCTGTTCAATCAACTATATTCTTATATATATCCTTACTGTTTTTCTGCCTGCTTAAACCATCAATTACTCAGAGGGGAATGTTGAAGTCTCCAGTTATAATCGTGGATTTGTCTATTTCTCCTCTCAGTTCTATTTGTTCTTGCCACATGTATTTTGACACTCCATTGCTAGGTGCGTAAATGTTGAAGATGATTTGTTTTCTTGGAAAATTGACACATTTATTTTTATGTAACACCCTTCTTTATCCCTGATAATTTTTCTTACTCTGAAGAGTCTCTTTGTCTGAAATTAATATAGCTACTCCATCTTTTTTTAAATTAATGGTATCATGGAGTACCTTTCTCCACCCTTTTACTTTTAATTTGAGTCTTTATGTGTAAAGTGGGTTTCTTATAGACAACATATAATTGAGTCTGGTTTTTTAATCTACTTTGACAATCTTTGTCTTTTAATTCATATATTTAGACCATTTCTTTGACAATCTTTGTCTTTTAATTCATATATTTAGACCATTTCCATTTAAAGTAACTATTTAAATACTTGGATTAATATCTACCATGTTTGTAAATGTTGTCTATTTTTTTCCTATCTTTTTCTGCCTTCTTTGGTTTTAATTGGGTATATGACTTCATTTTATCTCCTTTCTTAGCATATCAATTAAACTTCTAATTTTTTAGTGATTGGTCTAGAGTTTGCAACATACATTTGTAACTAATCTGTCAACCTTCAGATAACATTATATACCACTTAACATACAGCACAGATACTTTATAACAGAGTATTCCCAATTCCTCCTTCTCATCCCTTATGATATTTCTGTCATTCATTTCACTTATCCATATAATCGCTCACAACATTGTTACTATTGTTACTTAAATAATTTCTTTTAGCTCAATGAGAATAAGAAAAATAAAAATTTTATTTTACTTTATTCCTTCTCCAACAGTCTTCCTTGCTTTATGTAGATCTGAGTTTCTGACCTATATCATTTTCCTTCTCCTTGAAGAACTTCTTTAAACATTTTTTATAGGACATGTCTGCTGGCAATGAAGCCACTCAATTTGTGTTCATCTCAGAAAGACTATTTCTCCTTTATTTTTAAAGATAATTTTGTGGGATATAGAATTCTAGGTTGGTGGGGTTTTTTTCTTTCAATGCTTTAAGTATTTCACTCCACTCTCTTCTTGCTTGCATGTTTTCTGATGAGATGTTCATTGTAATTCTTGTTCTTGTTTCCCTACATGTAAGGATTTTTTTTTCTACTCCCAAACTTCTTTTAAGATTTTCTCTCTGTCTTTGATTTTCTGCAGTTTGGAATATGATATGCCTATGTATAGATTTTTTGGTATTTATCTAGCTGGTGTTCTCTGAGCTTTCTTGATCTATAGTTTTGTGCCTGTCATTAATTTGGGGAAATTCTCAGCTATAAATACTTCAAATATTTCTCCTGCTTTATCCTCATTCTTCTCCTGTTATTCTAATTATGGGTAAGTTATAACTTTTGAAATTGTTCCACCTTTGCTGGATGTTCTGTTCCATTTTATTCATTCTTTTTTTCTCTGTGTATTTCAGTTTGGGAAGTTTTTATTGACAAATCTTCAAGCTCACTGATTCTTTCCTCAGCCATGTCCAGCCTACTGATGAGCATATCAAAAGCACTGTGCATTTCTGTTACAGTGCTTTCGATTTCTAACATTTCCTATTGACTCATTCTTAAAGTTTCCATCTCTCTGCCTATATTTCCCATCTGTTATTGCATTAGATCCTTTAACATATTAGCCATGGTTATTTTAAATTCCCTCTCTGATAATTCCAAAAGTTGTATCATATCTGAGTCTAGTTTTGATGTTTGCTTTCTCTTTCAGACTTTGTGGTTTTCTTTCTTTTCTTTTCTTTCTTTCTTTCCTTTTTTTCAATTTTTTTTTTTTTTTTTTTTTGCCTTTACCATGTCTGGAAATTTTTCTGTTGAAAGCCGGACATGATGTATCAGGTAACATGAGCTGAGGGTATAGGGTTTTGGAGTGAGTTTGTATGTTAATCTGACTAGGAATTGTGCTGTGTGTAACTGTCCGTGCCAAAGACTTCAGATTCCTCTAGTGTCCTTGTTTTTGTCTCTCCTGTTGACTTTGTGTTTCCTTAAGAACTCCTCAGAGACAGTCTGCAGCTTGCAGCTTATGTATTTTCTAAGAAAGGAATCAAAAGGAAATTCTAGGAATGAAAATCATTGTGACAGGAATCCACTGCTATTATAGTGGAGCACTGTTGGTGTGGTGGTAAGGTGTGAGGGATAATAAATTTTCTATACTCTTAGAATAAATCCCAGTACTTCTGTGGAGCCTATGTCCCTGGGCTATGACTTTCTTGTCTTCCCTCTTAAGTGAGAAGGGGAGAGGGGGGCTGGAGTGGGAGAAATGCCCTGTCTCAGTTGAGATAAAGTCTTGTCCACTAAAGAGTCTCCTCTGTTATGGAGAATGCCTTGGGCATGTTTCCTAACAGTTACTCTTTCTCTCTACCAGAGCCAGGAAGGGATCTTTCTTGGATCTTCATCATGAGAACCTGATGAGATTCTTGGAAAAACCTTTGAAAGGATGGAGTTCCCCTTAGACTGGACCCTAGGAGTTTTTAACTCTCAAGCTCATCCAAATGAAGTCTCCAGCAGTTCATGAAAATTACCAGTTAAGTGTGTTCCTACCACTTTATAGCTCTACTAACTTCTATTTGAGTGGAACTGAGCAGATATTGGCTCTCTGAATTCACTTGTTTTGCCAGGTTTCAGATGGCACTTCATCCTGTAATTTCAACTGTCTGATGGGTCCAAGAAAAGTCATAGATTTTCAATTTGTTCAGCTTTTTCTTATTGTGAGGACAGGAGTGATAACTTCCAACTGCTCTACATTTTGGAGCTAGAATCAGAAGTCTTCCAGATATTTAATTGTAATGCTTACATTTTTCTAAACTCAAGAAAGTGCTGTGAATGTGACATAACAGTTCCACAGTAATGATTTATTCCAAGTGTGGGTAGAAATATTTTCAACTTGCCCTCATACCATATCCAAAAATAAACATAAACACATCATATCAGAATGTACAGTTTCAGGCCAAGAATCTTATGCTACCAGTGATCTCTGTGTGATTGTCATATTTAGACTTGCCATCGCCACCCCAAGGCTGTAGTTTTTCCCTTCCTCTCTCTTCTTTCTTCCAGACTCCCTGTTAATTACCATTTACTGAGAAAGTTTTTAATATATATGCCGACAGCTCTTACAGTCATGAAATACTTTGATGTGCTTTGTTAAGCTTTTTCCTACTGTGATATAAAACATTACTGTTGTACCCCTTGTTCCATTTTCTGTGAACTTGGAAACTTAAAACTCCTTGTCTCATTGTAAAACAGACTCTGGAATTTTAGAGTTGAAAGAATTCAGAACTGATACTAAGGTGCAAAATTTACCAAAGCACCAAAAAACGCAGTGATTGGGGTAAATAATACTTTAATGCAATACTTTTTTAAATGTATGCCAAAAAAAATCCATGATGAACAAAATATAGGTTTTAAATTACATCAGGAACGGTATATTATCTCGTCTAAACATTGCAAATCCTTCACACCTGGGCCAAACATGGAACCAACTCTTTACTTGCTCAAAGCACACATGAGACAGAGCACACTCTTTAATAAGACTTTTTACTCAGGACTCAAAGGTTACAGAAAGTAATTTCAAAGTAATAGACAAGCAGTTTTATTTTTGCTATCAACGGATACTGCTGCTCTCAGAGCTCTTCAGACAAGAGTCATCCTGACCGGGTACCTTGGCCTAAACTGCATGAGGATAGAGGGTACTTTACCCTCCAATGAGAGTACCCTTGAGCTTGTCTCCTGACATTACTGTCCTATCCTACCAGCAGAAGATCTACACAACAGAATCAGGATCCATCCACCTCCTTCTAAGCTAATCTAAGGACTGTATGATCACTCTTAATTTCCTTTTTTAGAAAGCATTTCTTCCTGGGATAATTGATGGTAGGAATATCCCCTTTGTTCAACAAAAGACTTGCCTACAGGGTTTTGAATTTGTCATAGGGCCTCCGTAGGAAACTACATCAGAACACATTAGTAAAATACCAGAACCTTTCTCCAAATATGGATGATTCTGTTTTAATAGCTCCACAAGCAGGAAATCAACAGCACAGTCCGGGCTGAATTCCATCTGAGAGGTCTAGTTCCCTCTTCGTGTGAGATGAAGATCGGGCTTCACATGATTTCCAACAACATCAAGTCTCAGCTCCTGATCCCTTATGAACAACTTCTCAAACAACAGGAGCAACAATAAGAACAGCAACAACACACACACACACACACACACACACACACACACATACCATCTCCATAAAAGAGAGTGGCAGATCAAAGGCATAGGGCAGTTTAAATTCATACAGAGAAATATGATACACTCTACAAATGCCACCCTGCCTTCACTCCTCTCTTTCTCTCTCTCTCTTTTTCTTTCATTATTACATAGACCCTTCTACCTCTTTAGGATCTCCTCTTCAGGTTTAAGGAATCTGCTTAATATATGCATCGCCAAATAATCTCTTCTGGTGGTTTCCCCAAAACAAGAGGCCTCGGGATATATTCAGGTCTTCACTTCCTGCAAGGTTTTCACCAGGATGATTAAGGTTTTGAAAATGCTGGAACCAAATTTCAGTTCGGGCATCAAGTTACAATAATATTGTCCTCGTATTTCAGCAGAACAGCCCCAGTCACTAATAAAGACTTCAAGATTTCACTCGTTCTAAAAACAAGGACAAATCTATAAGACGTTTAAAAGGTTAAACGCATTTAGTTTACAGGATATTCCTTTGTTCCTTGATTATAGCCTTATTACTTCTTGTTTTCTGTTAATAAATCATTTCTTTTATTAAATTATGATGGCTTCATATGTTGCTTTTTTTAACTTCTGATTTGGCAAAATAAAAAGTTTGAAACTATGTGTCATCCACTTAGGGTTGCTGGTTTGTTGCTGTTGGTTTTTGCTATGAGCTGAATTGGGCCCCTCCCAAATTCATATGTTGAAGTACTAACCTCTAGTACCTCAGCATAGGGTCTTTAAAGAGGTAATTAAGTCAAAATGAGGTCATTAAGGTGGACTCTAAGGCAATGTGGCTGGTGTCCTTATAGAGGAGATTGCGGCACAGACACACACAGAGTGAAGATCACATGAGGACACACGGAGAAGAAGGACAAAGAGAGAGGCCTCTGAAAGAACCAACACTGTTAACCCCTTGATCTTGGACTGTTAGCGTCCAGAGCTGTAAGAAAATAAATTTCTGTTTTTTAAGCCATCCAGTCTGTGGTACCTTGTTGTGGCAGCCCTAGGAAAATAATATATTCTTGCTTGTATTGTCTATGTAATTTTACCCTTCCATGAAATCCCCAAATCTTAGGAATCTCATCTCAATTTATTTGCCTTACAAAGGGATGACAAATGCTTCTTTTGTATCTCTCAGTATAGAGTAGACATTTAATCAATATTTGTTGAAACCTTGGGATACAGAAAAAATTCCCAGAAAGATCACTGGGGAAATTCTAGATGAAGAAAATGCTTCAACACACACTTACCAGACAAACCGGCAACTGTCTTGCTGTTAATTCTAAACCCAAACTTGAAAAACAAGATGTATTTTGACAGAATTTGCTTCACAAAGACCATTTTCCTTTCTAGATTTTATTCTGTGAACGGGAATCAACATTTCCTCTCTCTCTTTTATCTGTGCTCCGTTTTACCCTGGTCATTATTAGTGTTCCACTCCAAGGGGTTTCTCTCTCTGCCTCCGCTGTGGGATGAAGGTATTTCTCAGATACTTTCTAGGAACCAGCTGTGTCTTCCTAGCCACCTAGCCCAGGAATCCCATTCCAGGCCCATTTGTAACCAAGTCCTGGTCAAGGCCACGGAAACCCAGGTCCTCTCTGTATCTTTAAAACTCATTTCATGGTTTCAGTGCCTGTTTCTGAAACACGAGAGCATCAGGAGACTGATCTTGCCCATTTTTCCATCTTGGGCCTGATACCTTCCCCATAGAACCCGGCCTGAGGCCCCTCTCTGGGTACCATGACCCTCACTGATGGAGTACTTCAGCAGCTAAAGCTGTGGATGGCCATGTGAGAGTCAGGCTGCACAATTCTGACTTTCTCCAGCAGAATTCCAAATCAATGTCCTCCATGCTCATCACTATTACCGGTTCATAGGTCTAAAACAGAAACAGCAATTCTTAGTTGACGTGCTTAGTTACAGCTTTAACACTGATGACGTCGCACGGTCTTGCCTTGAATTTCCTTCGACTTCACAAAGACTTTTTCTTCACCGGGAGCATTCAGTATCTTGATGTGGAAAATTGAATTTTAAACAGGTTTGGTTTCCTACTTTTAGGCAGAGGAAAAACAAAACCCAAAAACCAAGAGTAGTTGTTCTTTGAAACAAGGTAAAAGCAGCTTATTAGTATCTTAATTAGAAACATCACCTTTCACATCGAGTGTGACAAGAGGAAACGGTCCGAAATGAGATTCTCCTTGAAAATCGTGTTCCCATAGAGTCAAGGTTTCATAACAGAAAACATTTGTGTAGCCTCAGCTTGAGCACTTCCCACTTGTATCACGATATGCTCTGTGGAGAGTGCTAATGAACTCGTCTCTTTGCGTCCCTGCACAGCTGAGTACTATCTGAAAACGGATCAATTTTCCCATTTCAGAGAAACACCCAGTATATGCTTGTGGGTGAAGTGTTTTAGTTACGTTAAGTTCCTTTACCTTGCCATTTAAACGAACGCTACAAGATAGAGGAAGCCCTAAACAGCTGCTGAGACTCAAGGACTTATTATTTACTTTGGAGCCCAACGTGCCCAAGTGGATGTTTTAATTTCAGCTTCTGTTAATTTTCAGATACTCTGAGCCATTACCACTCCTTTAGATAAACAACGTTGTCCTTGCTTTGGACTTCCTCTGTTATCTGTCCTGACTTCCAACAGGGAGAGAGACAGTACACCTGCCCATTGCCAGAAATTTAGCCTCAAAGGGTCCATTTACTACTTTCTTTTTTTTTTTTTTTTGAATATTTATTCATATTTTAATAATTATTTTGGAATGGAATCTAATATTTCTTTTTTTTTTTTTAAACATCTTTATTGAAGTATAATTGCTTTACAATGGTGTGCTAGCTTCTGCTTTACAACAAAGTGAATCAGTTACACATATACATATGTTCCCATATCTCTTCCCTCTTGCATCTCCCTCCCTCCCACCCTCCCTATCCCACCCCTCTAGGTCGTCACAAAGCACCGAGCTGATCTCCCTGTGCTATGCGGCTGCTTCCCACTAGTTATCTATTTTACATTTGGTAGTGTATATATGTCCATGACACTCTCTCACCCTGTCACATCTCACCCCTCCCCCTCCCCATATCCTCAAGTCCATTCTCTAGTAGGTCTGTGTCTTTATTCCCATCTTGCCACTAGGTTCTTCATGACCTCTTTTTTTTTTTTTTCCCTTAGATTCCATATATATGTGTTAGCATACTGTATTTGTTTTTCTCTTTCTGACTTACTTCACTCTGTATGACAGACTCTAACTCCATCCACCTCATTACAAACACCTCCATTTCATTTCTTTTTATGGCTGAGTAATATTCCATTGTATATATGTGCCACATCTTCTTTATCCATTCATCCGATGATGGACACCTAGGTTGCTTCCATGTCCTGGCTATTGTAAACAGAGCTGCAATGAATATTTTGGTACATGACTCTTTCTGAATTATGGTTTTCTCTACTACTTTCTAAAGAGGCTAGAAGCCAGGCTAAGGCTGTAATCGGCTCCCTCAATGCATCATGGCAGTTCAGATCACCGGGAGATTTACCTGCTGTGTCTTTGCAAAGAGCAGCAATTTCAGCAGCTTCCAAACTCATTATAGATTTGTTTGTTTACTTTTTTACTGACTCTTATAAGATCAGATAAATGCATTCACGTAGCCACTGATTCCCAAGAATTGAATTCTGATGTTTTGCCTTGTTCCCCATCCACATTTTAGCAACATCCCCCAAAACACGTTTCCTCCTGATTCAGCCATATTATTAGATTTGTATCTCCTCTCTCTACTGCTTTATGCCAGATGTTTGAGATACCTTTGCCATAGTGACATCAACTGGAAAAAGTTGGAACTGGAACCTCTAAGCATCACAGAAACCCCCAAATTCATCACTTTCTACACTACTAGCCTTTACATTTTTTAAAAAGTAGATTTCTAAATAAATTCATCATACAAATTAACAGCCAATTAATACTTAATACTTTTGGATAAATTTATTGGAGTAGTCATTCATTTACTAGGAAAATAAGTCTTTTGAAATCAGATTATATGTAAGGCATCAACAATGAAAGATAGTTACAAATATGCATAATTCTTGGGTGCTCTGCCTCCTGGGAATTTACAGTACAACTAGACAAAACCCACTTACAATAAAATTGGACAAAACCCATAAAATATAGGGTGTGTCAATTGCCATAAAAGAATGCTCTAAGAGTTTAGAAGAAGAAAATCAGCATCTTAGTTGGAATTTGAAGAATAAGAGTTTTTTTTTAATAATGCAAATAAGAAATACTATATTATTTTTTATTTTTTTATTTTATAAGGACTTTGAAGCTTTGTTCTGGGACTAAGCTTGTTTTTTAAAATTTGTTAGGTGGGACCAAAGCAGCTTTTAGTCCCTAGTCTTCTGAGTACCCTAGTCAATGCCTTATGAATTGCAAAGTTTTCTTCTTTGGCTGGTGGAAACAGCTCTTCCAGCCCTGGGGGAGCTCTGAGCATTGGTCCCTGTTCTCCTGTCAGGTGGCTCTTTCCTCAGCCTTGGGTAGTGTCCTCACTTATCGGTACAGATCAGCACTCAGCAGAAGACTCCCAGGGAACCCCTTACGCGTCTCCAGCTCTGGCTCTACGTAGCCCTCTTCCCTCCGGGACCCCGTTCTGCAAACCCTACCTGTCTTGGCCTCCCAGTGGCGTCTCCCCAGTTCCCTCGCCCCCATGCTGCACGCTGGAATCTCATTCCAGGCCGTATGCTGGGGCAGTCACAGGGCTTACCTCATTTGTTTCCCCCTCTTATGATTGCCATCCGGTGCTGCTTGATGTCCAAGGTCTGGAAAATGTTGTCTCATATTTTTTTATGGTTTTACATTTGTTTAAGGAAGGAGGGTAAATCCAGTCCCCATGTCTTAGCCCATTCAGGCTACCATAACACTACCACAGCCTGGGGAGCTTATAAGCAACAGATATTTACTCTCACAGTTCTGGAGGCTCGAAATCCAAGATCAGGGTGCCAGTGTGGCCGAGGGAGGACCCTCTTCTGAGCTGCAGACTTCTTACCATACCTCATGTGGTGGAAGGGGCAGGGAGCTCTCTCAGGCCTCTTTTATTATAAAGGGATGAATCTCATTCATGAGGGCTCTGCCCTCATGACCCACTCACCTCCCTAAGGCCCCACCTCCTAACACTATCACATTAGGCATTAGAATTTCAACATATGAATTTTGGGGGGACACAATCATTCAGACCATAGCACCCTGTTATTCCCCCTTGACCGTAAGTGGAAGTATCACTACAGCTATATGGTTTTATTATAGAAAATTTGGAATATACAGTTAAAAAAAAAAAACCCAAATCATAATTCTAGTATCTGGAGATAGATAACAAACATTTATATTTTAGTGAATTACCTTCTAATTCTTTAAAAGTCATATACAATATACTCAAATGTATGCACACACAAACACAATGTCAGCCCAGAGGCTTTTTACCCCTCAGATTTAGTCATGTTTCTCAGTTAATTGCTTCCAAATCTACTATTCAATTCATTTGTATGTGAAGCAGAGATTGTGCAGGTGCAGGAAGGCGATAGAGGGGGATATATATACATATAGACAGAGAGATCTAGATTTACATCTCTATCTCTATCATCTATTTATCTATCTATCTATTATAGCAATGCCAATATCTCAAAATTCCATATGTGGTATTACTTTTGCTAAAAGATTCTGCAACTCAGGTCTTACAGACACGTTTGTCAGCTCTCCTCTTTTCTCTTAATTTCTGGGTCAAAAACAATGGCAAGAAAATCTTATTTTCTTGTATAGAACAACTTAGGCCTCCCCAAACCCTACCTTTAAATTCAGTTCTGGGCTTTCCTTCATGTACCCAAAGTCATGAAGATTCTGAAGAGAATAAAAAGGTCTGTTAAGGAACAGCATCCACATTTCTTATAAGTTAGCTGTGGTGTAAATGCCACATAAATACATGCAATTTACATGTATAGATATAGATGTATGTATACCTCAAAGTGAAATTTTGAATACTATGTCATAACCTGTTTTTCCCTTAATAAAACGTTGTTTATATGCTCTGTGGCTTAATATGCAATATCATTTTTAATAGATTGAATTTTTATGGGTTTCCATAATAAACTCAAATGATACCCTCTTGTGAGAAATTTAGGTTATTCCTAACTTTTTACAATTATAAAAACACTGTGATTAATATTTGAAATTAAACAACATATTTTGAAATAATTCAAGGGTGCAAAACAGGAGATCATAAGAGCATTTAAAATATATTTGAAGTATAATGAAAATACAACATTCTAAAATTTGTGTGATGCAGCTAAAGCTGTGTTTAGAAGAAATGCACAGCTTTAAATATTTACAGTAAGAAATTTTAAATGTGTAAAATCAATAACATAAGTTTTCTCCTTAAGAAGCCAGAAAATTATGATTATATTAAACTCAAACAAGAAGGAGAGCAATAAAGATAAGAGCATAAATCAATAAAGTAGAAAACAAATAGTAGAAAAAATTAACCAAGACAAAAATTGAGTCTTTGAAAAGATTAACAAATTGATAGATTCCTAGCAAGACCAATCAAGAAAGACAAGAAAAAAGCAAGTTATCAATATCAAGAATGAAAGCAAGGTATTGCTATAGATTCTATGGACAACTTTATGTCAGCAAATGACAGCTTAGGTGAAATGGACAAATTTCTTGGGGAAAAAAATCAACTTATCCAAACTGACCTAAAATGATATTTAAAAATCTTAATTTTCCTGTATCTATTTAGGAAAATTGAATTTGTTATTAAAAAAAAGTCTTCTCACAAAGAAAACTCCAGACCTAGATGGTTTCAGTGGTGAATTCTACCAAATATTTAAGGAAGAGATAATACCAATATTATCCAGAAACTTTATGGGCTCAGCATAAGCCCAATATCAAAGCCTGATAACAAAAGAACAGTACAGGCCAATATCCCTAAGAAAACAGAAAGAAAAACCAAACAAACCCTCAGCAGAATACTAGTAAACAAAATACAGCAATATGTTAAAGCAATAATACATCAGGACCAAGCAGGGCTAATTCTAAGAAAGCCAGGTCAGTTTAACATTTTAAAATTAGTCAATATAACTCACCATATTAAAAGAGGCTCTTCCAGAAATCCTCATGAGTACTCTGGGCTTGACAATGGGTTAGTAGTAGTGGAGATGGAGGTGAGGGGATGGATTAATGACAGATATTAGTGATAGAATATTTACTGATAGATTGGATGTAAGGATGAGGAAAATGGAGGAATCAAGGAAAATTTTAAGTCCTTTCTCTTGAGCAGTTGGGTGGGTGGGGAGCCATTTACTGAGAAGGGAAATCTAGGAAGAGCAAAAGTGGGTTAGAAACTTAAAAGTACCACCTTCTACATATTTAGAAATGTCTTATTATGTATCCTTATAAGCAGTTGTCTTGGATATTGTTATATTATTATGGATATATTATTCTTGGATTCTGGGTGAAGTCAAGGCTAGATATTAAGATTTGCAATCAATCGCATGGATGGTTTGTAAAGTTATAGTCACCTAATGTGAAGTTGGAGGAAGAAAGGGGGCCCAGTACTGAGCCCAGAAAGTAGGTGCCATTGAGGTGGGAAGATCAGGTTTGTGTAATGTCAAGGAAAGTGTGTGTGTTCAAGAAGGAAGGGATACTTGATTCAGGACAATAAAGGATGATAAGATTTTTGACAGGCAGAGAAGTGGGAGGAAAAGGAAGAATGAGAAGAAGCATTTCAATCAGAGGGAATAGGGTGAAATATAGTCCCTATTCATACTTCACCACAATGAGACACCAAGCTGACATTTTAGCTATCAACTTTTGGGAAATGGAGAAAATACAGAAAGATTTACTTCAGGAACCCAGTATACTGTGTCTGGAGTAGAGATGTCCGAAGCACAACTCCCTCAGATTTCTAGGACGCTATTTAGAAAGCTGAGATAATCACTGACTTTCAGAAAGAGTACATCCAGCTTCCAGGATGTATCTAATTTACTCTCAGTAGGTCCCACAGGCTGATTCAAGTTCAACTATTTCTCATCTGAGAAAGAACACCTGGGATGATCCTGTTTCAAAGATATTGCCAATGACTTGAAAATCAAATAGCCACAGGAAACTCTGGTATCTTCACAGATGAAGTGAAAATGTAGAAAACCACCTTACTTTGATTTACCTTTGCAAAGATACATAGCATTGTTTCTCAACAGGGCTGAAATAAGCTAATTTTCTTCACAAGAAATAAATATGAGGAAGAATTTTTTTCCCCCCAGCAGCACAGAAGTTTATCAAATACATATCATGGAAAGTTTCAGCTCTAAATCCACCCAGGTGAATGATTTCACCTCTGCAAGATTTTGACTTCCTGTTTGCTAAATTCTTTCGAAGCTTACTGCTCTTCAGTAGTTCATTGCTCTGCTTCAGTACTGAGAATGTGACAAGAACTTCTCATGAGAATTCTGCCTGGCAGCTGCTTTTATTCAGCTTATAGAACAAGAAAGGTTAGTATGAATTTTGAATCCTTGAATAATATCTTAACTGGAGGGTAATTCCACCATTCCTGGAATTCTGCACCAAAAATCTTCACTTAAAAAATAAAATGCAATGGACAGATCATCCAAAATGAAAATAACTAAGGAAACACAAGCTTTAAATGATACATCAAAGAAGATGGACTTAATTGATATTTATAGGACATTCCATCCAAAAACAACAGAATACACTTTCTTCTCAAGTGTTCATGGAACACTCTCCAGGATAGATCATATCTTGAGTCACAAATCAAGCCTTGAAAAATTTAAGAATATTGAAATCGTATCAGGTATCTTTTCCGACCACAATTCTATGAGACTAGGTATCAATTACAGGAAAAAATCTGTTAAAAATACAAACACATGGAGGCTAAACAATACAGTACTGAAGAAATCAAAAGAAAGAATCAAATCAAAAGAAATCAAAAGAAATCAAAGAGGAAATCAAAAAATACCTAGAAACAAATGACAATGAAAACACAACGACCCAAAACCTATGGGATGCAGCAAAAGAAGTTCTAAGAGGGAAGTTTATAGAAATACAATCCTACCTTAAGAAACAAGAAACATCTCAAATAAACAACCTAACCTTACACTTAAAGCAATTAGAGAAAGAAGAACAAAAAAACCCCCAAAGTTAGCAGAAGGAAAGAAATCATAAAGATCAGATAAGAAATAAATGAAGAAGAAATGAAGGAAACAATAGCAAAGATGAATAAAACTAAAAGCTGGTTCTTTGAGAAGATAAACAAAATTGATAAACCATTAGCCAGCCTCTTCAAGAAAAAAAAGAAGACTCAAATCAACAGAATTAGAAATGAAGAAGGAGAAGTAACAACTGACACTGCAGAAATACAAAGGATCATGAGAGATTACTACAAGCAACTCTATGCCAATAAAATGGACAACCTGGAAGAAATGGACAAATTCTTAGAAAAGCACAACCTTCCGAGACTGAACCAGGAAGAAATAGAAAATATAAACAGACCAATCACAAGCACTGAAATTGAAACTGTGATTAAAGATTTTCCAATAAACAAAAGCCCAGGACCAGATGGCTTCACAGGTGAATTCTATCAAGCATTTAGAGACAAGCTAACAACCATCGTTCTCAAACTCTTCCAAAATATAGCAGAGGGAGGAACACTCCCCAACTCATTCTATGAGGCCACCATCACCCTGATACCAAAACCAGACAAAGATGTCACAAAGAAAGAAAACTACAGGCCAATATCACTGATGAACATAGATGCAAAAATCCTCAACAAAATACTAGCAAACAGAACCCAACAGCACATTAAAAGGATCATACACCATGATCAAGTGGGGTTTATCCCAGGAATGCAAGGATTCTTCAATATATGCAAATCAATCAATAAGATACACCATATTGCCAAACTGAAGAATAAAAACCATATAATCATCTCAATAGATGCAGAAAGAGCTTTTGACAAAATTCAACACCCATTTATGATAAAAACCCTCCAGAAAGTAGGCATAGAGGGAACTTACCTCAACATAATAAAGGCCATATATGACAAACCCACAGCCAACATTGTTCTCAATGGTGAAAAACTGAAACCATTTCCACTAAGATCAGGAACAAGACAAGGTTGCCCACTCTCACCACTATTATTCAACACTGTTTTGGAAGTTTTAGCCACAGCAATCAGAGAAGAAAAAGAAATAAGAGGAATCCAAATTGGAAGAGAAGAAGTAAAGCTACCACTGTTTGCAGATGACATGATACTATACATAGAGAATCCTAAAGATATTACCAGAAAACTACTAGAGCTAATCAATGAATTTGGTAAAGTAGCAGGACACAAAATTAACGCACAGAAATCTCTTGCATTCCTATACACCAATGATGAAAAATCTGAAAGTGAAATTAAGGAAACACTCCCATTTACCATTGCAACAAAAAGAATAAAATACCTAGGAATAAACCTATCTAAGGAGACAAAAGACCTGTATGCAGAAAATTATAAGACACTGATGAAAGAAATTAAAGATGTTACAAACAGATGGAGAGATATACCATGTTCTTGGATTGGAAGAATCAACATTGTGAAAATGACTATACTTCCCATAGCAATCTACAGATTCCATGCAATCCCTATGAAACTACCACTGGCATTTTTCACAGAACTAGAACAAAAAATTTCACAATTTGTATGGAAACACAAAAGACCCCGAATAGCCAAAGCAATCTTGAGAAAGAAAAGCAGAGCTGGAGGAATCAGGCTTCCTGACTTCAGAGTATACTACAAAGCTACAGTAATCAAGACAGTATGGTACTCGCACAAAAACAGAAATATAGATCAATGGAACAGGAAAGAAAGCTCAGAGATAAACCCATGCACATATGGTCACCTTATTTTTGATAAAGGAGGCAAGAATATACAACAGAGAAAAGACAGCCTCTTCAATAAGTGGTGCTGGGAAAACTGGACAGGTACATGTAAAAGTATGAAATTAGAACACTCCCTAACACCATACACAAAAATAAACTCAAAATGGAGTAAAGTCCTAAATGTCAGGTCAGACACTATAAAACTGTTAGAGGAAAACATAGGCAGAACACTCTATGACATAAATCACAGCAAGATCCTTTTTGACCCACATCCTAGAGAAATGGAAACAAAAACAAAAATAAACAAATGGGACCTAATGAAACTTAAAAGCTTTTGCACAGCAAAGGAAACCATAAACAAGATGAAAAGACAACCCTCAGAATGGGAGAAAATATTTGCAAATGAAGCAATAGACAAAGGATTAATCTCCAAAATATACAAGCAGCACATGCAGCTCATGCAGCTCAATATCAAAAAAACAAACAACCCAATCCAAACATGGGCAGAAGACCCAAACAGACATTTGTCCAAAGAAGATAGACAGATTGCCAACAAACACATGAAAGGATGCTCAACATCACTAATCATTAGAGAAATGCAAATCAAAGCTACAATGAGGTATCACCTCACACCGGTCAGAATGGCCATCACCCAAAAATCTACAAACAATAAACACTGGAGACGGTGTGGAGAAAAGGGAACACTTTTGCACTGTTGGTGGGAATGTAAATTGATACAGCCACTATGGAGAACAGTACGGAGGTTCCTTAAAAAACTAAAAATAGAAATACCACGCGACCCAGCAACACCACTACTGGGTATATACCCTGAGAAAACCATAATTCTAAAAGAGTCATGTACCAAAATGTTCATTGCAGCTCTATTTACAATAGCCAGGACATGGAAGCAACCTAAGTGTCCATTGACAGATGAATGGATAATGAAGATGTGGCACATATATACAATGGAATATTACTCAGCCATAAAAAGAAACGAAATCGAGTTATTTGTAGTGAGGTGGATGGACCTAGAGTCTGTCATACAGAGTGAAGTAAGTCAGAAAGAGAAAAACAAATACTGTATGCTAACACATATATATGGAATCTAAGAAAAAAAAATGGTTATGACGAACCTAGGGGCCAGATGGGAATAAAGACGCAGACCTACTAGAGAATGGACTTGAGGACAGGGGGATGGGGAAGGGTAAGCTGGGACAAAGTGAGAGAGTGGCATAGACATATATACACTACCAAATGTAAAATCGATATCTAGTGGGAAGCAGCCGCATTGCACAGGGAGATCAGCTTAGTGCTTGTGACCACCTAGAGGGGTGGGATAGGGAGGGTGGGAGGGAGGGAGATGCAAGAGGGATGAGATATGGGGATATGTGTATATGTATAGCTGAGTCACTTTGTTATAAAGCAGAAACTAACACACCATTGTAAAGCAATTATACTCCAATAAAGATGTTAAAAAAAAAAAATAATTGAAGCCAGTGAAAACAGAGAAATCTAAACACATTCATTGTTAATTTCGTTCTGGATATTTTCTATTCTTTACAGCCTTGTTACACTGAGCAGTCATCCCAGACAAGTAGCATTAGCATCCTCTGGGAGCTTGTCAGAAATGCAGAATCTCAGGTCCCACCCCAGACCTAATGAATCAGAATCTATATTTTAACAGGATCACCAGGTGGCTCATTCACAAATTAAAAGCTGAGAACAAATGAACAGAGCATTGCACACTGTTGAGTTTGATGCTTTCAATAAATGAAGAAGTGTTTATAATACATTAGTTCTATTGAAAAGAGCATTTCATTTGTATAGACAAGTCCTGTAGTCAAGAAGTAACTTAAATGTATCCATGTATTACACACTAACTGGTTCTAGATTCCTTAAATAAAATAATTTACTAATATTCAGTGCCCTAAACTGATAGATTTATTAAAAGCTTATTTATGTTAGGTATTAGTTTTTAGCAATTTTGAAAATATCTGCAAAGTTGCATTTGATTAGTTTTCATTTTGTCTTAATAATATGTATTAAGTGTTTTCCTTGAAGAACAATAAAAAATATCAATGGATGTTTAATATTAAGGATCACAGGGTATTTAGTCTTATATTCAGAAAATTACATTTTATCATTTTCTCACATTTCAGCATTTCATGTGGGAATTTTTCTGTTTATACTAATTTCTTTCAAACATCTTTAAATTTTTTTTGTTATTTTAAATTTTCAGCATTTTTAGGATTTCAATGAATTCTAAAGTAGGTATAGTTTAGTTTGTCATATTTAATAACTTGGAGTCAAAATTTAGTATGTGACACAGCTGATTTCTGTCATTTCTGGGGTCATTTTAAATCAAATTTTATGGTTAAGGTATATCAATCTAGAGTAGTAACATGGTACATTTAGTAATGCCTTCTGAGAATGCTCACTTCGTTTCTTCTACTTTGAAAAGTTCTTCCCTAGCATGTTAAAATTTTTTGCAAATTATTGAGTCATTCATTTATCTAAACTGCTCTTTGTTAGAAACAAAAGAAGTATCAATATTTCATAAAATGTCTACATCATATAAAGTTTACAGCAAAATGTATTATATGTGATAGCTTCAACAGAAAAATAAATAAAATAAAATAAAATGCCACAGATCATCTTATGCTCTTCACTTTTTCAAACCTAAACCATTGGTATCAGCTGCTGTGTGTTCATAATGAGATTTGGAGTCAATCAGTGCAACAACCTAAGTTTTCCATTTAGGAGAAAATACTTGAATGCAAAATAGTTTCTACAATGTTAGTTCTCAGATTGATTTTAGAAGGCATATAAAAATCAAATATATTATGGAAAAGAATTAAGCATTGAAGTGGCGAAAAACTGTTTTCCCTGTGTCTCCTATTTACCCAAATATGAGCACGCACTTTACTACCATGGCATGTTTCTTAAAAAAGAAAAAAGAAATTCCACACAAATTTTATTGTCTTCATGTCAGAAAGAGAAAATATTTCAATATAAATATATTTTTAGAATCAACAAATGGACATAATTACCCTATCAAGTGGATAAAAATATGTGATCAATGAGATATTTCTAATATTTTTTATAAGGAATGTGGTGTGAGATCAATTTTTCTTTTTCTTTTTTTAATATTTATTTATTTACTTATTTATTTGGTTGTGCAGGGTCTTAGTTGCGGCAGGCAGGCTCCTTAGTTGCGGCATGCATGTGGGATCTAATTCCCTGTCTGGGGATCAAACCCGGGCCCCCTGCATTGGGAGCATGGAGTCTTAACCAGTGTGCCACCAGGGAAGTCCCTCTGATATTTTTAATCAATTTCTTTTTTATCTATTTCCCTATGCAATATTGATGCTGACAATAATGTGTTTCAGCAGATCCAAATTTCAATTATATCCTAAAAAACCATAGGAAAAAAAGCAGTTCTCAAATATAATACTTATTCTTTATCTATAAAATAAGTGATATAAGATGCCATTCACGATGAATGCAAATCAAAACCACAATGAGGTATCACCTCACACCTATCAGAATGGCAGTTATCTAAAAGACAACAGATAACAGGTGTCGGTGAGGATGTGAAAAAAAGGGAACCCTCGATACACTGTTAGTGGGAATGTAAATTGCTGCAGCCACTGTGGAAAACATTAAGGATGTTCCTTAAAAAATTAAAAATAGAACTACCATACAACCCAGAAATTCCACTTCTGGGTATTTTTCTGAAGAAAACAAAAGCACTAATTCTAAAAGATATCTGCACTCCATGTTCATTGCAGCATTATTTACAATAGTCAAGATGAAGAAGATACACAGTGGAATATTATTCAGCCATAACAAAGAATAAAATCTTGTCATTTGCAACATCATGGATGGACCTAGAAGGTATTGTGCTAAGTGATCAGAATTAGCCATTATTCATTTAGTCATTCATTCAGCCATTCAACAATATTTTACCATTTTTACAGCATTTTGTCATTTTACAATATTGTATCATTTTATCATTAAATGAGATAAGCACTAATTTCAACAATAGAAAACAGTATTCTTTGGAGGGTAATTTTCTTTTCCAGACCTTTGTGCTTGTTTAGTGTTACATAATTGTAAGATGCAATGCTTTCACCTACATGATTCCATTTAATCCTCTCCGTACACCTGCACTGTAGACAAATGTATCAACTATCCTAGCTTAGACAGGAGGATATAGAAAAGCAGAGAGGCTAAACGACTTGCCCTCAGTTTCGTATCTAGTCAGTGGCAAACCTGGGGCTATAACCTAGTTCTTCTGGCTCTTTCCTTGACATGCTGCCTTATATATTCTGTACAGTTAGGTACTCTGTATTTGTTTAATCACTTAATAAATTTCAGACCAACAGGGTAGATATTCACAGTTATAGAATTTTCTTTAAAATGAAGATCCTCTCCATTTTATAATCTGAGAGCTGAAGACAAGAATCCTACTATGGGGTTCTTAATGCGTAACTTTTTCCTTTAATCACTAAGCCAAGCGAACATTCTGGTTCAACTACACAGTAATGTTGATGGATGTACTAATAAAACGTGTACCATATCCTTTTATCCATAAAGTAAAACCAACCTTAGAGATAGAAGCCTTCACTTTTCCTTTAGTATGGAGACAATAAGAACAATTTTTTTGCATAGATTTCTAAGCAAGTGAATTGAAGAGTTGCTCATAGATACACTCAATAGTTTATTATCTTTAAGTGTTGTTCTATTCCACTCATATCTAGTTACTGTTACACCTAAAAATAGCATAGGTGTTAATTGGGTGTTAGTTGTGTCATGAAGTACAGACCCCAAGATCAATTACCTTGTTAGCAGATATCAGAAAATGCTTTCCTCAGATTACAGAGACATTTTCATACACTAGTGACATTGCCATAATCATTCAGTTAAAACTGATGCTCAGGGCTTCCCTGGTGGTGCAGTGGTTGAGAATCTGCCTGCCAATGCAGGGGACACGGGTTCGAGCCCTGGTCTGGGAAGATCCCACATGCCGCGGAGCAACTAGGCCCGTGAGCCACAATTACTGAGCCTGCGCGTCTGGAGCCTGTGCTCCGCAACAAGAGAGGCCGCGATAATGAGAGGCCGCGATAATGAGAGGCCCGCGCACCGCGATGAAGAGTGGCCCCCACTTGCCGCAACTAGAGAAAGCCCTCACACAGAAACGAAGACCCAACACAGCCATAAATAAATAAATAAATAAATTAATTTTTAAAAAATGATCTTTATAAAAAAAAACAAAACTGATGCTCATCACCTAATGACAAAATATTCTAAAAATCAGTGTGGTCTGCAGATGAGTATCAGTCAGTCAACTCTTGTTATCTGTCCACAGGGAGATAAGGACAGACATTGAAACAATTACAGCAATTTGACAGAGTAATCTATGTCTGTTGAACTTGATAAATTTTAAAAAGTGGGTATTTTCGTCTTTCTCATTTCATCATTCTAGTAATTCAGTTTTTAACTTTATTGAGGTGCAATTTACATAGCCTCATGCTCCCAGTTTACAAGTACATTTAACTTTAGCAAATTTGTCCACCCATGTAATTGTAGCATAACGTAGAATGGGCTCATCACCCCTCAAAATTTTATTGTGCCCAATGCAGAAAATCATCCCCCATCCCCAGCCCTAGGTGACCAGGGATCTGCATTCTGTTCTTACACATTAGATGTGCCTTTTCTAGGGTTCTTGGTGAAGCAGTTGCTCACTATTTTTTGTTGCTGAGTGGTATTTCCATTGCATGAGTATTCCACAGTTTGTTTGTTCAGTCACCTGCTGATGAACATTTGTATTGTTTACAGTTTGGGGCTATTATGAATAAAGCTGTTATAAACGTTAGTGTACAAGTCTTTCAGTAGATATGTTTTATTTCTCTTGGGTAAAAGCCTTGGATTGGAATTGCTGGGTTGTGACAAAAATGTGTTTAACTTTACCAAAGTAGCGTGCTATTATTTTACATTTTCACCAGTGACATGAATGATTTCCATTTGGTCCATGTCATCACCAACATCACCAGGTGTTGTGAGGCATTTAACTTTTAGCAGTTATAAGGAATATTTAGTGGTACTGAATTGTGATTTTGTGTTTCCCGATGACGGATAATGCTGAGCAGTTTTCCATAGACTTATTGACTATTTGTACATCTTTTGTGAAATATCTGTTCAAATACTTTGACCGTGTATTACTGAATGGTCTTATTAAGAGATCCATATATATCTTTGAAATAAGAACTTTGTAAGATAAGTGTATTGCAAGCATTTTTCCCCAACCTGTGTTTTGCCTTTTAATTTTAGTGTCTTTCAAAGAACAGAGTTTTCAAAAGATTTGAAGTCTATTTTACTGATTTTTTTCTTTATGATTCTGCTTTATTATCTAAGAAGTCTTTGACTATCTCAAGGTCATGAAAATTTTCTTGTTTTATAAGTTTGAGAGGTTTTAAATTTTTTATTTTTAGATTGAGGTATAGTTGATTGACAATATTATATTAGTTTCAAGAAGTTTGAGACTTTTTATGTTTAGATTTTATGTTTAGGCTGATGATCCATTTTTAGCCATCCAATTTTTACGTGTGATATGAGGTAAGGATTGAGGTTCACTTTTCTCCATAAATATATCCAGTTTTCATAACATTTGTTGAAAAGACTATCCTTTCCCTATTCAGGTACCTTGTCACCATTGTCAAAACCCAATTAGCTATATATGTGTGAGTCTATCTCTGGACTATTCTGTTCACTAGTCCATATCTATCCTTATCGCAATACATCTTGCTGTATAAGAACAGCAAAGCTTTATATAGACAGTGCAAGTTCTCTAATTTTTTTTTCAAATTATTTTGGCTATTCTCGGTCATTTGCATTTACATACAGATTTTATAATCAGCTTGTTTACAAAAAAGACTGCCAGAACTTTGAGTTGATTATGGATTTAGAGACAATCAACATTTACAAAACTGAGTCTTCCAATTGACCATTATGGTATATATCTTCCTTTTTTTTTTTTTTCACATTTCTTAGCAATTTCTGTGGTTTTCATTGGACCAGTCTTACACAAATTTTGCTGCATTTTCCCCTAATTACTTCATGCTTTTTAATACTATTGTAAATGGTAGCTTTAAATTTCAATACCCAATTATTTGTTGCTAGCATGTAGAAATAACATTGAGTTCTGTATACTGACCTTGTGTCTTATCTCCCTAAACTCACTAATTCTAGCAGGTTTTTTTTAAAAAAAAACTATTCTTTAGGATTTTCAATGTATTTGCTGTATTCTTAAGTTTTATTTCCTACAATACCTATGCTTCTTTTTTTCTTGCCTTGTTTCCAGGTAGTCTTCAGTATAGTGTTGACTAGAAATGGTGACAGCAGGTATTTCTTTGCCTTTCCCCAAATCTTAAGATGGAAAACAAACCATTGTGCATGATGCTAGCTGTAGGTTTTTCATACTCTTTATCAAGTTACGGAAGTTCCCTTCTAATTCTAGTCTGCTCAGAGATTTCATCATGAATGGATGTTGAATTTTACTGTATACTTTTCCTGCACCTACTGAGATGATGCTTTTTTCCCTCTGTATTGTTAATTTGGTGAGTTAATTGAATTTTTAAATTCTCCTGGTAACTGATTTTTTTTTAAAAAAGCTTTGTGGTAAAATACACATACCATAAAATTTATCATCTTACCCATGCCTAAGTGTACAATTCAGTAGTGTTAAGTATATTCATTGCTGTGTGACCAATCTCCAGAACTTTTTCATCTTGTAAAACTGAAACTTTCTACCCACTAAACAACTCCCCATTTCCCCCTCCCCACATTAATTCACTTTTTATTTTATAAAAGTTTTAGTCTGACAAATTGGAAATAAAAAAGTCATCCTTCACACCACAGAAAATTTTAAAAGTCGTGTTCTAAATCAGTTTGCCAGTAGTAAAAAGTCTTTTAAACATGTGCTTATTAGCTTGCAAATTAAGCTTTAAAGTTGTACACAAAAAACGTGTCTTGGGAGAACAAATATACCTCACTAATTTCCTAACTGATGATTTTCATCACTTCAAACTAGATAAAATTAGACAGTGTGAAAAGCAGTTTATTTCACTCAAACTGTTTCTTTTTAAAGCATGTCAGTCAAAATGTGATCACTGCTTGACCATAAACAAAAGCTAAGTCAGGTTTTTCTCCTGTCCCCTTTGACCCCTCTATACTCTGGTCCTGGTTTCTCAGCCAACATGGAGAGGTCATTTTTCATAATTAAAAACAAAACAAACCAAAAAAACCCACAAACTTTACTAAGAATTTCTATTTTAACGATCATTGACTTCCCTTTTGACAAGTACTCAGTGTTACCATTTCTTCTGTTGCTATTCTGAAACAGTTCGGCTTTGTGGATGGGGTTTTCATTTATTTTCTTAAAAAGACTAAACTCTCTAACACCTAATTTTAGTTCAGTGGAATTTGTTCTTCCCAAATTGATAGTTTTTAAGTAAAGTATATGGGAATTATATGCATAATATACTAGATGTGAACTGTCATATTTTCATCTAACCTAATATCCCAGGAATTTGAGACTATCTGTATGATGGGGAAAAAACTTCTAAAAAACACAGAAATATACCGTATAATAGTTTTATTTTTCTCATTTTACTATTTTTACATTTTATGCACAAATATTTTTTATCTGAGTAAAAATAGAAAATAACTGTCTTATGTAAAATTACAAAAAAAAAAGCCACAAAGAAATACATAATTGTTATGACAGTACAAGTGTCTTTATTTAAAGAGTAAAAATGTATGCAAAAATCCTCTTCCCTCTTACAAAAGATTGAGAATATTTTTTTCTGGCAGCAAGTGAAATATCACTGAAATATCAATATTTTTATACCCTCTAGATATGAAGACATTAAGTTAGTCACATGTTGTTTTGAAATTATGAATTTTAAAACATTTTTGTGCTATTTCAAAGATACATTAGTTCTTTTTAAAAGGCAGTAGCATAAAATGATGAATATGTAAAACAGCAGACCTCACCAAAAATATTCGGAGGCACAATCCTTTAAAGAAATATCATAGTTGAATTTCACCATTTATTCAGGGGAGAAAAACAACTAAACAATTTTTCCTAATTAACTGACGTAGACTGACACAAAAATAAATGTGATGAGTCGATTCATGTGACAATCAACCACAGAGCAATTCTGCCTAATTTGTTTGATTTTCTGATGCCAACACAAATTTCTAAACTTAAGGTCAGCAAGATATGTATGAAAGTTGGCTCAATGAGAATCTCATGTGGAAAAAAAGTTTTAAAACAAAAATGAACACACTTCATTATTTTTGTACTTACATGGTATGGAAGATGGCCAATAATTTTATCTTTCTCCCTTTTGAGTATATTGTAAATTCTTCTATGGAAATTTCATTCATAAAAGCAGAGCAAATTGTATTATATTTTCTTTCAGAACACAAGCTATCTTTCAACAAAAGAAAAGACTACTTGGCTTCTGATAACTGCAACCTCAATAAGGACAATGGAAATAGTTTATTTATAAGTTGAGACAAAGTAACAGAAGTTTCTTGAGTCAACTGGGGAAATTAGTCTCATTACTTATGTTATGGTGCATAAAACAATGGTGAGAGGCAAAGAAGAAAAAAGAAACAGCACCTGATCATGTATGAGAACTGTCTCTGTTCAAATGATAATGAGGAATAAAATAAAAACTGCAAAAGGAAGAAAATGGATAGAATGTGGTTTAAAAAAAAAAAAGTATCTGAGGAACACATAAGGAAATAAAGAAATAATAGTTTGATTTTAGGGATCTAGAAGAAATATGGGTGTTCCTTGTCTTAAAAATATATATACATACAGTTGAGACATAACGGAAACCTGTCATCTTGGCTAAAACTTTAACATGTCTCCCCCAAAGCATTTTAAATCAAAAAGTCAATATTTTTAAGCTCTTGATAATATACCAGAAGAGTAAACTTTATTATTATTATTTTAAGACTGTAAGTGACTTGTCAACTTCCCAGGCTGTAAGAGGATGGTGTAAACCTTCTTTTTAGCTATCTGTTATCTGAACTAGAGCTTCTATATATTATTTCATATTGCTATTCTATTCAGATATTCTTGCAATCACAGCATCCAAATTAAACTAATAATTTGTCAGTCTATTCTGTATGTGTTTATAAAAAGGTAAAAATGGAAATTACAAATTTTATTCTTTTTAGATTCTACTGCAGGGTCTTAGAGGACTTAGACACAATAAAAATATAAATGACCTGACATTACACGTTGCAGTCCTACAGCGTAACACTTAGTAGTATGATCTGAGGTTCCCAGAAAAGGAGGTCAGACGCCTTCCTCTACTCGTTGCTCCTAAGATCCCTGACCTTATGGCTCTCTCCAAACCACCATTTAGCACTAGTGGCAGCCACTGCTAACAGTGCCTCTCTGACCGCATTAGCATGGCACTTTCCTCCTAGTTAGTCAGAAGTACTGAGCTCTTATTAAGCTGTTTAGAGGGATGGATTTAAAGGCGATGATGAGGGAGAAGGTACATAAAGTAATATTTGAGAATCAATCTTCTGCTATAAGAGGATTATTTGCCAGTATCTCATATCATGATTCGTGCATAATACCTTAAAACAAAAAGAAAAAAAGCAAGGAAACCAAGCACAGCAAGCAAGAAAAAAAGAAAGACATTTCTAGCCATTTCTGTTTAGTGTTGGCTTGTGGTAAGTAAAGAGTTTTACATATGTAAGAATTATTTAATTTTTAAAGAATTTTTTAAATGAGTCATCACCTTTTTTTTTGAGTTATCACCTTTTGAAGTATCTTTGCTTTGAATATTATGTCTTCATTTATATGTGTGTACATGTATATATATATAAGATGGTCAACTGGACATGTATATAGATATCTGTACACTCATATATAATATTCAAAGGAAAAAATTAAATAAATGGGAAATTTTGTTTTAAGAAAAGACTGCCTACACTGGAGTTCAAAACTTCCTTTTAAAACTATTTGCAAGTAATTTACTAATGTCTTGAAAGGTAAAGCACTACTGACTGATTTAAAGTCTTCACTTCATCAGAAACTCAGGACTATATAAGCTGCTTTGTATAATAAACCAGCACTACAGGGTAATTAAAAAAAAAAAAAAAGCCATACCAAACCAAACTAAACCAAACTTTTATTTTCGGGTTGAGGTATACTTTTTCAGTTTTTTAAATCTCTGATAGGGAAAGCAGAGATCATTTGAGAATTTTTTGTAATAGTTGGTTTATTAGAATTTAATGCCTCTCTTATAATAACTTAAATTCTTGGCCTGACATTATGAAATACCTATACAGTAAATCCTAAAAATTGGCTTGACTAAAGCCAGATTTAAACCTGGATCTCTTTCTTCAGCACTGTTCCTCTGCCAGTCTTTTTACTGTCCTTTGCTTGCAAATATATAAATTACTTTAATAACGTGATGCTCTTAGTTTAGTAATTTATCAATATTATAATTTTATTTGATATGACTATTTTAGCTCTGCTTGATTAGATGAAACAGGCATACATGCTTCAGCTGTGAAAAATTCCATTTTCTGGTTCTATGTAAAGCAACATCTAAAGCAGCAGAGAGGGGAAACAGTTATATTTTCAAAAATAGTTAAGCCAGACTGTTTCCTGGAGATACTTTCATTTATTTTTCATCAATAGCTACTGGCTATTTTTGGTTGGGCTAGACATTAATACTGACCAGTTTAGCTTTCTTGACTGTTAACAAACTATCCCACAATGAACCTGCCTAAAGACATTGTGGTGATCGTTTAACATACACATTTTCTAAAATATATGCTCAAAGTAAAAAGATCCAAATTCACAAGAGTATGAAATATTTATAAAAAAATCATGCAACAGATTGTACAGTCTAGAAATAAAAGAAGATTCAAATTCAGTAATAAAGGTAAGAGCAATACTTGCTCTAACATTTAAGAAAGACCTTGGACTCCCAAAAGGTCCTGGGCTCAATTATCCTTTTCTGTTTGCAGAGACGCAGTAGCCAGGGCTACTGCTGTGACTGGCTGGGCAATTCCATGGAGTTGCATCTTTGCAAGTTTCTTCTGTTCACATTCTGTGACCAAACGGTTCAACTCTGCTGCACTGTATCCAATAAGAGTCTTCAAGTCACAGACAAACTTGTATACAAATCTCTTGCCTTGAACTTTACAAATCATGTCCCCATCATAATAATACCTTTAAAAAAGAGAAAACAAATTAGGACTATATAAAAAAATTTTAAATTTGGACTTCTTGGGAATTCCCTGGTGGTCCATTGATTAGGATGTGGGCTTTCACTTCCGTGGACCGGGGTTCGATCCCTGGTTGCGGAACTAAGATCCCACAGGCCATGTGGTGCGACCAAAAACAAAACAAACAAAATAGAAAATAAAATTTGAAATAGAATTACCATATGACCCAGCAACCCCACTACTGGGCATATACCCTGAGAAAACCATAATTCAAAAAGAGTCATGTGCCACAGTGTTCACTGCAGCTCTATTTACAATAGCCAGGACATGGAAGCAACCTAAGTGTCCATCAACAGATGAATGGATAAAGAAGATGTGGCACATATATACAATGGAATATTACTCAGCCATAAAAAGAAATTGAGTTATTTGTAGTGAGGTGGATAGACCTAGAGACTGTCATACAGAGTGAAGTAAGTCAGAAAGAGAAAAACAAATACCGTATGCTAACACATGTATATGGAATCTAAAAAAAATGGTTCTGAAGAACCTAGGGGCAGGACAGGAGTAAAGATGCAGACGTAGAGAATGGACTTGAGGACACGGGGAGGGGAAAGGGTAAGCTGGGACGAAGTGAGAGAGTGACATGGACTTATATATACTACCAAATGTAAAATAGCTAGCTAGTGGGAAGCAGCCGCATTGCACAGGGAGATGAGCTTAGTGCTTTGTGACCACCTAGAGGGGTGGGATAGGGAGGGTAGGAGGGAGACGCAAGAGGGAGGAGATATGGGGATATATGTTTATGTATGGCTGATTCACTTTGTTATACAGCAGAAACTAACACACCATTGTAAAGCAATTATACTCCAATAAAGATGTAAATAAATAAATAAATAGAATTTAAAAATTTGGACTTCTTACAATATTTCACAGATTATTCCATAAGAAGAAGCCTAGTATTGTATCTATCACAATAGCAATTAACACTGAGTTTATATAAAATATTTAATGTTATTATCCAAGGAAACTTCAGAACATTATTAACTAAAATTTCAAGGCTAAGCACTCTAAAATTTTATGTACTAAATCTTCAAAACATATTTTCAAAAATTACGATGAAACACTGATTTAAAAATAAACATTACTAAGCAAAACAAGAAACCTTGGGAGCAGTAATAGAGCCTAAGAATAAGGGCTCTGAATCAGAACACCGAGATTCAAAACCTAACATCTCAACTTATTACCCTTTGTGACCACAGGAAAGGCACATTTTCTCTAAGCTTTTATTCCTCATTTATAAAATGATATTAAAAACAGTATTAACACTAATAGAATTGTTGAAGATTAAAAGGATTATCTTTGTAAAGTGCTTAGCACACAATGACTGCCACATATAGCCCTCTAGAAAATAGAAGCTATATTGATATATAGCTTTATTCATATAATATGAATAAAAATTTAATACACGTATTCTTTGGATTGTTGCAATGTCCATTTCCTCTCTGTCTTGTACAAAATCCTTTTTTATGTAGCTATGCTTTCATCTTTATCATTTTAATATGTAAAGGCTCTCCCCTTTCAGAGAAATTCTCCAAACCAATAGGGAGCCTCAAAAGAGTAAGCAAAAGGGCTTAAAAAAAAAAAAAAAGAAAGGATACAGAAAAACATAAAAGAGGACATCATAAAGAAACAATGTTTCTTGGGCTTCCCTGGTGGCACAGTGGTTGAGAATCTGCCTGCCAATGCAGGGGACACGGGTTTGAGCCCTGGTCTGGGAAGATCCCACATGCCGCGGAGCAACTGGGCCCGTGAGCCACAATTACTGAGCTTGCACGTATGGAGCCTGTGCTCCGCAACAAGAGAGGCCGCGATAGTGAGAGGCCCGCGCACCGCGATGAAGAGTGGCGCCCGCTTGCCGCAACTAGAGAAAGCCCTCGCACAGAAACGAAGACCCAACACAGCCAAAAATAAATAAATAAAAATAAATTAAAAAAAAAAAAAAGAAACAATGTTTCTAAACCTACACAGGTACATTTGGGTAAATCACTCTAGAAGTCTGGTTTACTGCTGTTTTCTATGGATAAAAAACAGAGTTGGATTTATACTTACTTTGGAAAACAGACTTTATTTACCCCAAATGCACTGCCAATTCCAATAATAGGAAAAAAAGGTAAGTCGAAACTTTTCTGGGCTGGCAGATTTTGGAGCCTTTACTTTAAAACTGCACTGCCCATTTGCGCCATTTGACGAAGAGCTGTTACAAAAGAAACAACTATTTGCAAAAGGACCAGTGGTACCAACGATCACATTTAGCAGGATTTTATTATAAAAATCACTCAGTTTAACCAAAAATCCATTAATGAAAAGACTACATGCAGGAAATTATGTCATCTTTCCCTAATTCTAGAACAGCTGAAGTATAATGGTTATGTTCACTTTCCCAGTAAGAGATATAACACAGTGGGCATAGTCTCCTGTCTCCTTTTTTGTCAATTACATTAATACAGAATTTAGATCTCAGCCCACAAACCACCAATGCTCGTCATCCAGTTAAAATGCTGTAGGCATTTCAATTTCTTAAGAAAATTTCTACATAATATTTAAGGCTGTAACAAATAAGACACCTGGGAAAAAAGGAAAATGAAGAGGGAAAGTGGTTTTACGTTTCTAAAACAAAAATGGAGTTGGTATGATCGTATGTTTCTTGGTAAGAGGTTATGAAATGTCATACACATACGTTCTCATTTAAATTAACACTTAATGTTACTTAATACTTCCTCCAATCTAGTAGATGCGTCATACGACCACATATAACAGCACTCACTGCATTTGTTTCCTCCCTAAAATGAAGAAAGTAGAAAGGTACACAATGCCTGTATTTTCTTTCATTCATTCATTCATTCATTCATTTATGGCTGCGTTGGGTCTTTGTTACTGTGCACAGGCTTTCTTTTTAGTTGCAGCGAGCGGGAGCTACTCTTCATTGCGGTGCGCAGGCCTCTCATTAAGGTGGCTTCTCTTGTTGCGGAGCACGGGGCTCTAGGCGTGCAGGCTTCAGTAGTTGTGGCACATGGGCTCAGCAGTTGTGGCTCGCGGGCTCTAGAGCACAGGCTCAGTAGTTGTGGCACACAGACTTAGTTGCTCCGCGGCATGTGAGATCTTCCCGGACCAGGGCTCAAACCCGTGTCCCCTGCATTGGCAGGCGGATACTTAACCACTGTGCCACCAGGGAAGCCTTGATGCCTGTATTTTCATGGATATGATTTTTCTCCCCACCCCTTTTTTTTAGCTTAAATTTTTAAAAAACTTTTAAATTGGGAAATATATTACACAAACAGAAAGGACACAAAAGCGAACAGCTCAGTGATTTATTACAAAGTGATCAGTCCCCTGTTAACTATGACTCAGGTCAGGACACAGAACACTGTCAGCACCCTAGAGCTCCTCTGCGGCGCCTCCCCATCATCACCCCTCCCTTGCTCTAAAAGGTTACACAATCCTGTTTCATGATAATAATTCCGTTGCTTCTTTTTATAGTCTTATTACCCAAACATGCATCCATAAATGCTGTAATTTAGTTTTGCTGTTTTTTTTTAACTCTACTATATAAATCCAGTATACACTCTTTTGGGTCTGGATTTTTTTCACTGAACATTATGTTTGTGACATTCACCCACATCAGTGCATTTTTAATGGATACACAGTACTCCCTTGTATATTATAGTTTATTTATTCACTCTACTGTTGATAGATATTTGGGTGGTTTCTGGTTTGGGGATGTTATAAATAATGCTGCTATAAGCATGCATGTGAACATATATGTATATTTTTGTCTGGTACATCCTTAGAAGACAAACTGCTGGGTTACTGGCCACAGTTTACATTCCTACCAAAAGTGTAGAAGCATTCCCACTGCTCCATATCCTCATCAACACTTGGTACAAGCAATTATTTTAATTTTAGCCACTCTGGGATGTGCACTGTACCATTTTATTGTGGTTTTAAAATACATTTCCCTGGGCTTCCCCGGTGGCGCAGTGGTTAAGAATCCGCCTGCCAACGCAGGGGACACGGGTTCAAGCCCTGGTCTGGGAAGATCCCACATGCCACGGAGCAACTAAGCCGGTGCGCCGCAACTACTGAGCCTGCGCTCTAGAGCCTGTGAGCCACAACTACTGAGCCCACGTGCCACAACTACTGAAGCCTGCGCGCCTAGAGCCCGTGCTCCGCAACGAGAAGCCACCTCAATGAGAAGCCCGCGCACCGCAACGAAGAGTAGCCCCTGCTCGCCGCAACTAGAGAAAGCCTGCGCAGCAACAAAGACCCAATGCAGCCAATAAATAAATAAATATAAATAAATAAAATACATTTCCCTGATTACTAATGAGGTTGTGCACCACTGCACATGTTCATTGGCCATTTGGACAATCTCTAGTCTAATGTGTCTGCTTAAGTTTCTTGCCCATTTTTCCTAATTTTCCTATGGATTTGTAAGAGTTCTTTAGATATTCCAGGTAAGAGTCTTACGTCAGATATGTGTGGCTTGACTTTCACCCTCCTAATGATGGTTTCTGATGACCGGAAGTTTTAAATTTAAATGTAGTCCAATTTATTGATCTTTTCCATTATGTTAGTGCTTTTGGCTCTGTTAATGTCTTTCCTCATCTACTGAAGTCAAGTAGGTATTTCTAGATGCCTCCCTATTTTACTTTCACATTTAGAACTACAAGCGACATAGAATTGATTTTTAGTATGCTATGAGGAAGGGGTCAATATGGATAGTCAACTGTCCCAGCACTACTGATTGAAAAGTAGGTCTTTTCCCCACTGCCATCTTTAAATCAAATGTTCCTATATTCTTGGTTCTATTCGGGCTATCTACTCTAATCCTTGGTCTGTTTGTCTATCCTAAGCAAATAGCACACTGTCTTACTGTTGTTGTAGCTTTACAGTGAGTCTCAATATCCTGTAGAGCAAGTCTTCCCACTTTGTTAACTAATCTTCTTCAGGTGTCCTGGTTATCATGATACCTTATATTCCTATATAAATTTTACAATTATCTTGTCAAGTTCTATGAAAACATTTATTCAGGCGGTTACTGCATTGAAAGTTAGACCAGTCTGGGGAGAAGTGACATCTTAATTATTAATTCTAATAATTCATCTGTAATTTTGAGGGGACTTGTATGTACACAATCACATCAACTGTCAAAACTGATTATACAGAAAGGATCTTTAGATAGTTGGCAAAGTGTTTGAGACTGAATAAGTGATAAGTACATTGAAAATAAAGCACTGTAGTTACTTATGTATGCTAAGGAAAACAAATGGTCATTCTGGAAAAGAAAAATAATCATGATAAACTATGTAATAGTACTTACATGCCATGATCCTGTACCAATGAATACTGATCTAACCAACACTTCCACATAATTATATAATTACACTTGGATGAAGGGATGGGAAGGGTGTGTGTGTTAATGATGAGAGGTAAATCGTAATCTCTGTGTGCAATTCACAAACAATGCTCCAGTGAAACATGAAGTAGCAGTAAAAGCATGTTATTTAGGAATACAGAGGTAAACTGCAGAACTGCTTTACCAAATTCACTCTTCCAAAAAAATAGACATAATTCCTATATATCCTACTTCTCAGATACTTAAGTGCACATACTGAATTTCTATCGCTGTAGTAAGCATAATTTATGACAGTAATTATGTCAAAAACTTTCATACCACTTACGAGAAATTATAAATAATTATTCTACTCCAACTCAACTGATGTAAAGTTTGGATATTCAGATTTAGGCAGATTGTGTGGGAAGGAAAAACAGGGAAATGGGTTGACATTTTGCATCTAATTATAAAAATGGACAATATCTATGTATTTGCTAGAATTTACACTCATTCAGTTCACCTATACCAAACGATAGCATCTCTGTTATGTAAACAGCAGAAACCTCAAAGATTAGATATGCTGGTTTTAAACATAGTACATGCTTTTAAATCAGATAAAAACAAATAATCTTAGAATCATCTTTTAAAAAACTCTATGTACCTCAAATTATTACTAAAAATCTTTTTAAGAAGTAATTTTTAACATAAATGTGAAAAATTTTAGTTATTTATATAAAGAAAACAACATTTTATAAACAAGTATTTTAACATCATTACATAACAGTGTTTACACTAGAATAAGAAGCTATTTTTTAGAAAGAAAAGTAATAAAGTAATAAAGTAATAGTAATAAAGTAAAAGTAATAAAGAAAAGTAATAAATTCTTACCTTAACGCACGACTAAGTTTCTCATAGTTCATTGTAGGTTTATTTTTACGTTGTCCCCATTTTTGTGCAACCAGTTCGGGCTGATTTAGCTTAAATTCTCCTTCATCACCAACCCAAGAAATGCAGTCTCGAGCATCCTTGTCAGTAAGAAGTTCTAGCAAAAACTGCCACAGTTGGATTTGGCCGTTGTTTCCTAAAAATTGACAAGAATGACAAACATTGACCACAATGCTATGGATTAACAGAGGGCAAAAGACAACACACAGGTCTTCTGGTGCATACCTCAGCCACACTAAAAACACAAATTTTTTTTTACAAATGCTGTCTAAGTATCGCCAGAGAAACAGTCCATATTCACATTTTCATACTGTGAAATAAAACGAAATATACATAATTCCACAAATTTTATAAATATCAGATGATAATGCAAAAATACCTGTTCTGTTCCCAGGTGAACTTCTATCTTCTCCTGAAATCCTTGGAGCTCTTTGTACTTTAGCTGCCTTTGCACTACTATTTATAGCTTTAATGGCTGTTGGTGTAGCAGACTGCACTGATGCTGGAATAATTTGCACAGCTGCAAAAGCAAGACAAGGGAAAACATTTTTTTTCTCCTTCCAATACAAACAGTGAAAAAAATTACTGAAAGAAATAAAACGCAATTAGTTTAACTAACGCCCCTCTAATTACCTCAGCACAAGTTCAGAGGATAAGGTGTAATGTCGGTATTACAGTTTGTGAATCTTAACATAGCAAATAAAAGTTGGTCTCCTTATTTTGGAAAAACTTATTGATGTGATAAATCTAGTGATACATTAAAGTTATTTAAAAAATCTGTTTTTTAAAATATTTGTTCATAAAAAATGGTTTATCAAATTTTGGAGAATGTGGACAAATGAGAATTCACGTTCCACCGCTGATAAAGAGTACAAACATACCCTCTTTGAGAAAAACTTTGGTCTTACCTAGTAAGGTTGAAAGGGTAGAAACCCCATGATATTACAATCAGAGAATCTCACACGCATTCTTACAATATTCATTCAATGATGTTCACAAAGTTTTAAAAATAATATATAGCAGTGAAAATAAAATTGAACTACATGTATCAACATGGGTCTCATAAATGTTAAACAAAAAAGCAAGTTACAAAAGGATATGCACAGTATATCACCATTTTTCCCCAAAAGTTTAGACATGTATACAACAATGCCCTAAAGTGTTTATGGTTATGTAAGTTTGTAAAAAGATAAAATATGCATAGAATAATAAACATCAAGTTCAGGATAGTCATTTAAAATGGGATCTACAACAGGTAAACCTGATATATAAAGTTTTATCTCTTATGGCATATACAGATGTTGGTTATACTTTATTATTTCTTTGTATATCTAAAATACTTCATATGAAATTTAAAAATTAGTTTTTCTTTTTACTACCTTGCAGTACTAAATAAAGAAAACATTTCTTATTGATAAATGGGCCACATATTATGGGCACATGAATACTCACGTTGATCAATTGTAACTATCTCATTCATCTGTTGTTCTTGGCTTGCCAATACATCTGAAGAACACACATAAAAATTTTTTGTTTTCACTTAAACCAGAAATGCAAACTCCAATCCAGTAAAATTCAACTTAATAAAACAAAAACAAAAACAAAAAAACTCCACAACTAAAACAAAAACCAAGCAAACAAAAAAGCAAAACATCAAACAATTGAAACTTATTGGCATAATAACCTAAAACAATCCTTGATAGTCATTTTACAGGGAAAAGATATTTTTAAGAGAAGTAGCAGAAGGAAAGTTCCAAATTCTTGTCATGTTCAGAAAAGTTATTCAGAGAACCAGGGTTTTCTAAATGTAAATACCTATTCTAAATCTATTTATCTATGTTTTATGTAAAATAGGAAATCTTCAAGATCAGATCAAAGATGAGAATATACATCACAATGAAATTATTTAGATACACTTTCTTCATCAAAAAGCCTCTTTCTCTTCAAGATGATCTGAGAGAGCGTCATAATTTACTTATCTAACATCCATTTTTTAATAAAACGGCCTTAACTTTAGAATGCTTCTTCTTAAAGACAGCCAAATTTTCAGTGGAATTGTAGCTGTCCTCAGTGTCACAACTGAACTAAATAATTTAACATGTCTACAAATACAGCTCTCAACATGAGTTACAGTGTAAAAGGTCCTAGTAACCCTTTGGAGAACCATTCATTACTCATCTGTTACTATTCCCTACTTAAATGCTATTCTTTACCTCTCAGACAAGAGTTACACTTCCCAGTCTATATTCCTTCAGCCTATTTAGTGCCCGTCATAGACTGGATGCTTCTCTCTTGAACTGAAATTGCACCTACCAGCAGTCATCTGTGTACTGAGTGAGTCCTGGGGCCTGGGCTCCCAACACAGTTCTACTTAGGATGCCATGCCAGGATCCAACTAAAGACACAGAGCTGGAGAGGACTGGGAAACTAAAAAGAGATCTGAATCCTACCTGTCAGATGGCAGCTTTCTTTGGGGGTCCTGAGTTTGGGAGTTTAAACAATTACATGGAACTAGCCTCAGATCTGGGTTCTGATCTTAGCACTCATTTACTGGCTGTGTGACTATGGTAAACTATTCAACCAACTTCACCACTGATTTCTTCATATTGAAATGAGATACCCCCACCTACCACTTTATGAGGTGCTTGTAAGGATTAAAGGAAAATATTTTTAAGAAGCACAATGCCTGAAACATAGTTAACTTTTCAGTAAATTGAAGACACTATTCTTTTATCCACATTCCTAGTTCTGAGCATTCTCCCCAAGAACCACTGTCCCTCTTGAAGAAAAATGCATGCTTTATATCTGTGGTATATTTTCCCTCATATTTTGTAAAAGTAACTTGAAAAGGCAAAGTGCTATTGCAATGAAATTGTTCCATTCGTGACTGTAAATGAACACAGTGCCCTAGACCAAAAAGAGGCGAAAGAGAGTCACCACCACACAGCACAGGCATTACTGATCTGTAAGATCAGCTTCTCAGCCCTGATTTTCATAGTGGAGTTTGGTTTGTTTCCTGGGGAACTCTCAAGATAACAAGGCAGAACACAGAAAGAGAGGGGCTTTGGAAAGGCTGGTCCAAGACCATACAGGCACTCTAATTATCATATTCCTCTACAGCCCTCAAATCCTGGTCATGCATGAAGGAAGCAGAGCCCGAAGGGGCAAAGCTCTGAGTGTACGGAGCCATTTTATGAAGAAACTTTGGACACTAAAGGTATAAGGCAATTCTTTTTTCTAAAGAAGACCCTCAGCAAACTGAGAGCTTTGTGCCTTTGGTGACAGAAGACATATTCACACGAAGAAGGACATCATAGAGCTGGTACTACTGGAACATTTCCTAATTATCTTCCCCATGTATTGTAGGACTTCGATGAAGTTTCACCAGAAGGGAAGCTGCAGGAAGCTGGTGGCTCGGGTGGGAAAACTAACACAAATATGTAAAGATGGAGCTCTATCTGTCCAGTACTGCGTCTCCTTGGTAGATCATTGAGGAAAAGATAATAAATGCTGGGTTAATAAATGTCTTTCAGAAATATGCTGTAGACTTCACTCTACAGGAGGGGCCAGAGAACTAGACCCAAAGGAGCCTGTTCTGAGAGGTAAGGCTTGTGAATTATAGAAAGTCTGCCAGAAATAGCCTTACACATCACCCTATCCATTCCCAGATTCTGAGAATTAGATTCCCAAACCAGATGGGATTTCCTCACCAGGCAAAGAACCACAGCCAGATAAGCAAGGAATTCCCTAAGATACTCATCTAGGCTCTGGGGCTTTGTTACTTATGAAAACAAAACAATTCCAGAGCAGAGCTCTTCTGAAGAAGACCCATTCTACTACTGACTGCAAGGAGATGGAAAGATACACAAGATTTCTCTGCCCCCTGTACTAGGAAAAGTCTCCGAATGAGCTTTAACATTTGAGAAGCACTGGGAGAACCAGAGAGAAACAACCAAAAAGTGCTGACCCAGGAGACAGAGCGAAAACCATGAATTTGAGAAAAACTAAACTGTAGTCTAAACACTGTCCTTGTTCTATTCTCGAGAATCCCTACAAGAAAATGTTTCTGTAAACATAACTTACATGTTAAAAACCTGAAACAATTCAGAATTTACCTTACTCAGCTGAAAAGCTCTGCAGAGGAGAAAACCTGTGAAGCCAAGGATAAACTTTCAACCAGAACATTCAACTTATTTATCTAATAGGAACTGAAACTGGAAATAAACCCTGTAAATATAATGAATGTAATAAGTCTTTTAAATATTTTTTTCCTCCTAATATTTAAGAGAACCAACACAAGAGAGATACTACCAATAAAAACAATGAAGGAAAGCCTCTTTACAGAGCTCATTTCTTACTCAACAGCAGATGAAAACCCTAAGCATTAAATGACTGTGAAAAATCCCTCTACCAGATCTGTCCCCTTACTGGGTACACAGTAGGATGAAATGCTACCAGTTACATTTTCATCCATAACCATTATAAAACAAAGTCAGAGTGTCCTACTCACACATTCTGAAAACTATATGGGTTTGGCTAGCATTCCTGATTTATTTAACAGTGTCAGGAAATGGGTTACTGTTAAGATATTTTAACAGTCACTGAAATATAAAAAATGGATTAAAATTCAAGCAAAATAATTTACATCTATTTGAGCTCTTTTTGTTGGACAGCCATAATCATAATAATAATGTCTGTCAAGCAACATGGTAACACTATAACCAGTGTCTTCCAATTCAAGATGGTGGGTTGCATACTTACACTTCCCCTTTCTCCCTTAAGATCCCATTCAATTAAAAGACATTTTAAAAGATTTAATCCCAATAATGAAGGGAATGAGAGGGAAGCCATCTGTGAACAAATAATCTTAAATTTCTAGAAGATGAGCATAAAGGACAGAACTGACTGATGAAACAAAAGTCAACAACTAGAATATATCAACAGAGCTAAATGCAGGGCATAGAATCTTACTTCAGAACTTGGATTCTAGTGTTAGTCTGCCTGGGTTTAGATCCTGGCTCTGCCTCACCCTAGGTTCTATAACCTTGTAGGGGCTCTCTAAGCCTCAGATTCCTATCTATCTGAAGAGATAAGGAAAGTAATGATCTGTGGCATTAGTACAAGATCAAATGAGATAATACATATAAAACTCTCAGCACAGCCTTAGACAATTAATAAATGTTAATTATTATTGCTATTATCAATGAACAATTTAGATGAAAACAAAGTTATAAAGAAATAAAACTAAACTTAAGCTACAATGTAAATAGACAATAATTTCAATTTTATACATTTTCGAAGAAGTTCCAGATGACTCCAGAGAATTTCTCCCCGAGGAACCCGCTGAAAAAAATCTTCTTGGTTGAGACTACAGAGTTCTCTTCCGGAAATATTCAGCGTAGTGAGGTCTATATCGGTCATGCTGAATTCCTTCATTACCCAAACCACCCAATGCAGGACTTGGTCTGTGGACCACTGTATGGGATCTAAAGAGAAAAACATTAGCATTGGCCTAGTTGCATCTTAGATATTATATAAATTTACAGTTAACTTGTCAACACACACACACACAAACACGCAGATAAAATCCAGACAGGTTTTTTTTTTTTTTTCAAGTAAGTGAAGTAAATAAACTCATTATACGAAATAAAAAAGATTCTTATGCTCTATTTTCTCCTTAGCTCCTTTTCAATTTCTTAATCTAAATTTTTGATGGATTCACTTATTTCTACATCAGTTAGTCTGGAATTTTACCAAGAAAAACAAAATGCAAAACTGCTCTCCAGTGGGCCAAATGGAAGAATAAAATACATGATTACCTTGTAGGAAATGGAGTAAATTAAACAAGTTTTTAAGAATTATTTTGTAGTAGTGTATGATTTGATGCACTGAAAAAAAAAAACTATAAGGGGTTTCTGGGGAGACGTATTCTCCAAAATATGAACGTAATCTTTCCTCACTTTTACTTCTTTTTTTTTTTTTTACTTTTACTTCTTGTAAAAAGCTAGTTGCTCCTGCACTTACCCTTATGGTAGCACTTACAATACAACACGCTAATTGCATGTCTACGCAGCTGTCTCCCCCTATAAAACCTTGAGGTCTTAAATATAAGGACTGTGTCTTGTAAACCACTGAATCGTCAGAGCTTACCACGGCGCTTTGTGCATACATTTGTTAAATCTATAAAAGGTGAATCCAAATACTTTCATTTTCTTCATCATTTTTTACTATTGAATGAATTCACAAATAAAAAAGATGGCCAACATGTGTAAATAGTTCATGATTGTATCCCTGGCACATAACGGAATTTCTACTCACAGAATTTTAATAAATACTAGCTGAATTAATTTTGGTATAGGTATTTCTGCACGGAGAAGGTAATCTATCCAAATGGTATTGACTATATGCCCCCAAGATGCATGCTATTCAATAAGAAAATAAGTGAGGAAAAATAACACTTAGGTACTTATCAAGAGCCAATTTACAGTAAAAATGAATCAAACATAATACAGGATTGAAAGCCACAGAATTGATTTTTTATTTGATTTTTTTCACAAAGAAGTTAAGGAAGGAAGATTCTAAGAAGATGGCAGCAAAGTTTTAAAATTCCTCTGAATGCACACATAAAACAAAACAAAACCCACCACTAAAAGCAACTAGAGCGCAAAACCAAAAATCCATGGACATTTACAATTAAACCAGGTGACATGATATCCCCATGGAACCCAAAATACATGCAGGTGAAGACAAAGCAGTAACAGTCACAAGACCTGTATGGTATCAGCATCTGTGCAGGAGAAAGCAGAGGGAAGCAAAGGAACATCTCACTCTCCATCCTGAGCATGCGAAAAACTGAACACAGCCAGGAAGTATTCTTTGAAAGCACAGTTTTGCCCAACCCAATAGCAGAGGAATACAAAGGTCCATGGTCAGCTTTAAAGGGGATGGAGCAGTGAGGCACCTGTGAAATTTTCAAACTAAGCCAAGGATCACTTCCAGAAGAGAAGACCACAATAAGGAGAAACTGGTGGGAGTGGAACTGAAATTGAGTAGTATCGAAACACGAAGGAAAGGGAAAGGGAAAGAGGAGGTCCAGATAAAAGTGAAGTCAAGGAACAGACAGGAACTGAGAAAGCAAGAGGCTCTATTTTTTAATACTACTCAAAAACAACAAACAGAAGGAGTTCTGGAAAGTTAGAAAAGCTATCCTGAAACACACTTCAAAGTTCAAGTAAGCACATTTTATGTAAACATGAACAAAAAAGTATCAAGATCAAAAAGTTAGGGGAAAATAGTTAGTCCGCCTTGTTTTCTTAAATAATATCAGGTCTTCTAGTTTAACATAACTAATTGCCATGCATGTTCTCCCTGCCTCTTTTCTCTAAGTCCTTAGTAAAATGACAGTAAAGAAACTTCTGAAAGATGTAAACTCACAGGAACATGAGTGGGAAATGACAGAAATGAAAGCATCTCCCCACCACGTAGGCACCAGGAACACTTTAGACCGGTCTACAAACCGAAGAGTGAGACCCTCTCCACCCACTCCACTTCCCTTTCCACTTCCAGAATGCAACATTCACACACACACACATCAACCCTAAATCCTCACCCCAACCTTCTACTCCTGACAGGTGTTTGGCCAATTTTCCAGAGAAGTTGGGAGACCCAGGAAAAAGATCTATACATGCTGACACTTGAAAATCTTTTAATAAAATGACCAACACCCCATTTTACCAGCATAGTCAACAAACCCCTTCCAGACTTCAAACTAATTAGCTTAGTTTGACCATATGACCATATGAACAGATGGTCAAAAATAATCAGATATTTGAGAGACTAAAAGGAAACCACTAGACGACCAAAAATAAACAGAAAAACAGAACCCAGAGGAAGCAGAAATAATGCAATAACAAACTGAAAACAACAAAAAAATAATAATAAACCCCCACTTCACTGTAATCAACATAGAGAGGAGAGAAAACATGATATCTGTAATATAAGATCAGAATGCTATCGAAAGGGAACAACCAAAATAAATAGCCCTTGTAAATTGAAAATAAAAATCAGGTTGCAATATAAAGACAAGAAAGGGACTTCCTTGGTGGCGCAGTGGTTAAGAATCCTCCTGCCAATGCAGGGGACACGGGTTCGAGCCCTGGTCCGGGAAGATCCCACATGCCGCAGAGCAACTAAAGCCATGCGCCACAATTACTGAGCCCGCGAGCCACAACTACTGAGCCTGTGTGCCACAACTAATTGAAGCCCACGTGCCTAGAGCCTGTGCTCCACCAACAAGAGAAGCCACTGCAATGAGAAGCCCGCGCACCGCAACGAAGAGTGGCCCCCACTCGCCACAACTAGAGAAAAGCCCACGCACAGCAACGAAGACCCAACGCAGCCATAAATAAATAAATAATATATATATAATTAAAAAAAAAAAAAGACAAGAAAATTTGGCAGAAAGTAGTACAAATAGATATGAAGATGAAAAATAAGGAAGAAAAAAGATGTAGATGATCAACCTAGGAGATTCGATAGGAGTTCTAGAAAAAGAACAGAGAAACACAGAAGGTTATTATCAAAATAATAATGAAGGAAAACTCCCCAGCACTGAAGGCTGAAATTGTCTAGATCAGCACTGTCCAACATAATGCAGGCCACTATGTAACTTTAAAATTTTCTAATGGCTACATTAAAAAGGTAAAGAAACAGATGAAATTCGTTTTGATAATAATTTCACTTAATACATCTGAATGTTTTCATTTCAACATGTAATCTAGGTAAAAAATTTATAAGATTTTTACATTCTTTTCCTTTTGTACTGGGTGTTTTACTCTTACAGCATATCTCAATTCAGACCAGGCATATTTCAAGTGCTCGCATGGGACTGGTGACTATGGCCCTGGGCAGCACAGGGCCAGACTGAGATGCTACACAAAAAACCTGAAATTGACAGCAAATGAAAAGATCCACACTGCCACTAGACTTGGTCTTAACAGCTTTCTTATTCTTTGAGGAATGGCTTAGGTCTCATCCTTCAAACTGGACTCTTTTATCTTGTTATGCTCCAGTGAATAACTCCTATCCTTGCTTCTTTAATCTTTCCTTCTCCCACTAGTTCCACACCATTTATCTACAGATACACTCAGGTCACCACCAACTCTTGAACCTTCAATATTATTTATTTATTCCCCCAGCATTCTTCCCACCTGCCCCCCCAAATTAATACTCAATTTTCTCCATTTCTACAATGTTTATTTAGTTTTTATAATTCAGCTTTGTCGCTCCAACTCAGCAGCTGCTTTTATCTAAATCTACCAATGAGCCTCTAATGACCAGATGTAATAGATATTACTCAGTCAGCATTCTTTGACTTTCTCAGCAGTGTCGAGACTTGCGACCATCTAAAACTCTTTCCCAATTTCATCGGCACTATATACAGTTCTTATTTTCCTTCTATCTGTTAAGCTTTCCATGTCTCCCCCCCTTCCTGTTCCTCAACCCTAAATGTTGACAAGGTCCAACATTATGTTCTCTTCCATTTTATCTCTCTCCGGCAGAGACTGCATCTACTTGTAGGACTTTAACACAAATTCAATGTGACTGAGTCCCAGATAACATCTTTATCTCCAGTCCAAATTTTGTGCACCTGAAACTACTTTCTGGTGACCTCCAGTTGAATTTGTACTACTACTTGAAAATCAAGTACAATCAACACTTTCCCTTGAAAAATCTTTCCAATACCAGACTTTCCTACCTTCCCCACTAAGGTTTAGAAGGCATGGACTATCTTTCCTGTGCACTACTGAAAGCCCAGAATTTAACATGGTGCCTGGCTCAGGAAATATGTAATGAAGATGTAACCAATTCTTATATTATTATTGCCTAGTCACCCAAGCTTGAGAAGTTAGATCAATACTTGAATCTCCCCTCTCTACCCTCACACAATCCATCAATCAGTTGCTCAGTCCCATCACTATTTTGATTCATCTCCTGCTTTCTGCTCCCACAGAAATCACCTGGTCTAGGCTAACCTAAATATTATCACCTAGTCACACCCAAACTACCTGCTCCAACTTATGCCATATACCACTGCCACATTCATTTTCAACTGTCACTTCCATCAATCAAAAACAGGTCTACAATGCTACAGAATAACTCCTTACCCACTGCACCTTCTCACTACTCACACATACTCCCACTTCTCAGCTTTGCACAAACATTTCCTGTCGGCAATGTCTAGCAGGTTCCTTGTCTATAATAAACTCTTTCCCAATTTTCCCCCAGACCACTATCATCCTTTTGAGATTCTAATAGTATGTTTCTTTATACCAGTTATTGACAGCTTAAAAACATGTTACCTTTATAGCAATTATCTTTTTTCATTTATATTCTCCCTCTTCAACTACATTGTGAATGCCCTAAGGGCAGATTTTTTCCTTGTATCTTTGTATTCCCAGCACCGTCATATGTTACAGTCCAAAAAAAAGAAAACAAAAACAAAGAAAATCAATATATTTCCTAAAATTTCTACATTTTAGATAATTTACTCACCCTACTGTCTTCCACGTCAAGCTTAATTCTTATTATTCTACCTAACATAATTATTATGTATTTTATTACCATAGGGTATCCCAAGACGTTCTTGCTCTTTCCTATAACCTTCCAGAGCAGCAGCCCATCTCGTCACTTGTTCTGAGGTTTCATCTGAAATGGTTGTAATGTGTTTTGTGCCATCAAGAGTTATCACTTGAGCTTCCTCAACAAGATGTGCTTCTGCTTCGGCATGGTGGGCATCTGGATCAATAACTACTTCAACTGTTTCCGCAGGTTTAACAATTTCCAGGATGTTTAGCTTTGGTTCAATTCCTTACCAGTGATTAAAAAAAAAAAAAGGTATATCTAAGCAAAAACACGAAAGTCTCTAACAAATTAAAATTTAGTTTAGTTTATATGTTCTCAAATGGTAGAGCAAGGCTCCATTTTAAATATTTTTAGCATTATGTCTAGAACACTTAAACAGATTTCTATTAAATAATAAAAACAACAACAATTCAACAGAACTTTGATAGATTAGATAACAGTATTGTACCAATATTAATTTCCTCATTTTGATAACTGAACTGTGGTCATGCAAAAGAATTTCTTGTTTTCGGAAAACACATTAACGTATTTAGAGATAGGAAGGAATAATGTCTACATCTCATTCTTAACCAGGTCAAAAAAATAATGTGGGGATGAGGGAGAGAGAGAATAAAGCAAACGTAGTAAAAGTTAATATTTGGAGAATCTAGGTGAAGGATATCCAGGAATTCTTTTACTACACTTGCAACTCTTCTATAAGTCTAAAATAATTTTAAGAATAATACCACCACCACCATGCATATATACACACACGCGTGCACGCAAGCACACACACACCCCACCTACAAACATTAGGAAAAAAAGTACCAATATGGAATAGAAAATTAAAACTACACTATGGAGAGTATAAATGAGTAGCTACTTATCCTCAGAAGTTGAAAAAATTAAAATTATTTACTGACTCCTTTTCTTTTTAGAAGACAAAGTACATGTATTAAAAATGAACAGACACTAAGTTTGTTACATTAAATTCACATCATTAAATTCTGATTTTCATTTTCAATTGAATGAAGAAAAACCCAAATACTTAAGATATTCAAAATAGAATAAACTAGCCCTTTATGAAATAATCTCAGATACTTATGTTAAAATAACAGCTCTAAAAAACTATACTACTTAACAGCTACTGTTTGCTCACTGATTCGGTTACAATCTATATCAAAATTTAATCAAAGTGTATTTGAAAGGAAAAACAAAACTCAATTTCAATATTCTGAAGTTCAATCAGGAAAATCATTATTACAAGAAAATATACAGCTATCACTCATCAGGTGGTGTAAACAGAAGTCAGTTCTTTCAAATATACATGAGGAAAAAAATTATAATTTTTGAAGAAGATTTTTCCTAAAAATTATCCCCTAATCCTCCATTCAAATTGCATCAAGTCAACTCTTCTTGAACACACTGAGAGGTCACTAAACTTTTAAAGATAAAAAACAAAGACTGATTTTCTTTCCTATTCCCAACAATAGTAAATCCTGGGGAAATTAAGGATCATAAGTAGGTAATTACCATTTTCATAATGTGAAGAAAACTTTGGTTTGTGAAACATAATTGTAAGCAATACAATATGTTCAGAGATGAAAATTAGTCTAAAACTCTGGTTAGAAATCCCAAAAAGCCACATTTAAAAAAACTAAAATTCAACCCACCAAAAATGGTTTCCTAATTTTCTAACTTGTGTATTTACACAGATTAGTAAAATACTGTGATGGATATGGCTGACTGGGTCACATCACATCCTTTGCAAATTCCTCACTCTGTGCTAAACTGTAGAGACTATACATCTCCTTGCAGCTAGGGTTGCAGATGTGATTTAGGTTCTAGAATCACTGCCATGAGCGTTCTATTTGGAGATGAGTTAAGAGGGGACAAGCAAGCACACAGCATCCATTTTTTGGCTAATGTGAATCACTGAAAAGGCAGCATGGTTCCAAGTCGACAGCTATAGTTGTGGCTTTCAGATTTGGCATTTTCCAGATCCCGGCAGAGCAGCAGCTTCCTTGGCAGTCCAGTTCTACAGCGTGGCTGAGGCATTCTTAGAAAGTCAACTAGAACCTGTTCTTTCAGCCCTCCCTGTGATCCTGTTATTTACTACCCTGTAATATACTCTTTCCCAATTAAAGTAGGTATAATGTGTTATACTATCTGCTTCATCCTGACAGATAAAACAATTAAATCAAAAGCATGAATATTTGGCTATAACATCACATTAATTTAGACAACCATCTAAAACTTATAAAATTGAGTTCCCATATTATAAAAACATGAGCTAAACTTTTAAATAACAACATTAAAAGTAACTTACCTTGGTAAGAAATTACCTGTACACTAAGCTGTACAGTTCCGTCTGTCTTTACTCCTTGGTCAAATAAACTTCGTTCTGGATCCAGCTAGACACGGATAAAATGATTTAAGATTATTTTAGCTCAGTCATCTTGTTTAATATAAATGGATGTGCCAAACAGGACTTAATTACTGAGGCATACTAATTAAGTTATAAGAACACGTTTAATTATTCAAGTTGTCCTATCATTTTATTCTTTGCCAAAACTGAAAATAACTTAACCACTGTGGTAGCAATTAAGGACAACACAAACGACAGGATTTATTGTAAGTGGTGGTTTTCTCTAGCTCTGGAGTCTAGTTTAGAATTTTAAATAATGCCAAAAGTCAACTATTTTTTCTGTAAAAGTATTTAAAGTAGAAGATAATGCTATTTATCTGCCATGAATAAGCAAGGGTGTTTTATTAGTGGGGACAATTTATATAAATTTATTTACATAATTTTTGCCATATCTCCCTTGTAACCAATGATACACATTTAAGATCAGGGTTAATTTCTGATCATAAAGTTAATGAAGTTAAAGGACTTATAACCTTACTACTTGACCTAGCTATGAATATCTTTAATCATAATTCTGTATCCTTTCAGTATCTTTCAGTATCAGTGCTTTTGAATACATTTCACACAAATGGCAAAAAGTAATTCTGACTTCTAGACATTTTGTCACCCATTTAAAAACAGGCTTCTGTTGTAATTATTTTGAATAATGTGTATCTCTGTGTGTCTGCATATCATACAGCTGGAGGTACAAAGCTCCTCCCACTCTCATTCCCAAGAATTCAGCCAATACTGTAGTCATGGTACAAACATATTTTCTAATATTAAAAACATCATACACATAAAGCCTAAAATCTTAAGTGACTATGCATCTAACGTAAACAGAGACAAGACAAACTTTGTAACCCTACAATCGGACAGGTCAAACGTGGCAGCTTCACTCCTTAATACAATAGTCTCTGCCTGACATTTTGTTAAAAATTCTCCTCATAGCAAGATTTCTCCCCTCTCCAGTAGACACTGGTATTATCTACTAGAAGCTAAAGCCTGTGTAACTCTGAAGAGGGCTCTCAGGTACTGGACACTCTAGCTAGTTCAGTTAAGAGCTGGCACAAGGACAAAACTCAAGCATGATACTTGATCTCAGGTCATATTCCTTAGAGAAGTGCAACTCAACTGTTGTTCATCAGCTCTGAAGTCAGCACTCATCTGAAAATACAAAAGCATTACCACAAGCAGCAAGCATTCTGACTCCAACTGTATATTTGCATTAACTGACATGGAGAACAGAAGTTACTATCCTCAGATCCTTTTTGAGGAGGAGAAGGGGGAGGGGGACAGGAAGAAATGCAAAATGCCCTAGATGCAAGGACAGCTCTGAATTCTATGATACTATAAATTATGCATATTTCCATTTATTCTACCAATATATATTGAGATCCTATGATAGGTTGGGTACTTTGCAGGTGTTACTTTCGTTTTGGTTAGGTCAGGTATTATAAGAGCAGCAACAAATATCAGAGCTAAAAAACAAGTAAGAGATTGAGTCCAGATTCCCCTTAATTTTACATATGAGAAAAAAACAGGTCAAGTCCAGTGACAATGAATTATTCATTAAAAACTTTATTCAAAAGCCAGCCTCAAACAAGTGAAGAGTTTTAGAGTCACACAGGCCTGGGTTCACATTCCAATGCATCCCTTTGTAGCTATGCATTGGGCAAATTATTTACTTTCTTTAAATCTCAGTTGCTACATCTGCAGAATATGATTAAGAATATCCTGACTTCAAACACTGATGTGAAGAATAAATGAGATAATTTAGAAATGTTTTGCAAATATTTTTTCATTCAATCTAAACTGCCCATATAGCTCTAGTTCACCATTTTTTAATGGCTGCCTTGAATTCCAATCTATAGAATTTATCTAATTCCCTATTTTTGGATCATTTGAGATATTTTCAGTTTCTGCACAACCATGCAATATACACCTTTGCTCACCGAGGTGAGCATTTCTTTAAGAACAATTCCTTGAGGAGAAACTGCTAGATATTTCACATTCAACATTAACAAACACTAAATGCCAAGTTACCTTCCAAAAAGATTATGTTAATTTACCCTCTCACTGTTGAGAGACGTGAAACCTTAAATCCTAAAATTATAATAATATTAGAGCCACCTATAGCCTCTTTAGAAGAACAACTTCCCTCCTCCCCCAACATTTATTAGACTTGCTGGAAAAAAAAAGTATGGTTAAAAGGGCAACTAAAATTCACAAATTTCATTAAAATTTCAACTTATTCTACATCAAAATCTGATTTAAAAATAGACATATGATGATTTGAATTTTTAAAAATCTAAGGCAAAAGTTCTATAATATATGGAATAGCTATATTATAAGGCAGGGAGGGGGAGGAGTAAAAAAGAAAACAAACCAAACAATCCAAAAGATGACATAATATACATTAGTATAAAATAGTCTTAAAAAACAGAATAAACCTCTAGTACTTATTCATATGTTCAAGGAAGGTCTGGAGAAACTATTTGAGCAATCCTATCTAGGCAACTACCTTTGATACATATTGTAAAAATACTCCTTTTCTTGAAAGAATACCATAAAACATGACTATAAATATGGTGCAAACACAATGTGTTATTATAATACTACCACAGGTAAAATCCTATTGCAGTAATTTCCAAGAAATACACATATATATTGGTATTTAAATCCTTATCCAAAATTTACTGCTGGTGCAAATAAAGATGGAAGGGAATGTAAAATCATTTGGTCAAATTATCTCTAAAAGATGAGGAAACTGATGCACAAAGAAGTTAAAAGTTAGTTAGAAACAGGGTGTGAGGACACACTTCTTCAGCTTCCAAGGTCAGTGTGCTTCTCACTACTCTACGTTTTAAGCTCTGATTAAAATGTATTTAAACTTCTCAGTTTATATTTGTCAAAGTAAAAAAAGAATGTTTGATTTATTACTCAATCTTTTAAAAATAATTTTAAGTGGAGGAAATTTTGCTGAAAGAATTCTTTTTACTTCTAAATGCTTACATTTTATAATAGTATAGGTCAAATGGAGAAAAAGGCTACAGCGAGAGAGAAAAGGCCAACAACAACAACAACAAAACATTTCTAACGCAGACATAAATGCTGAAATACAAATCTCAAAAAAGAAAAAAATAATACCTGGATATCTTGCAGGCAAATTTCATGAGCATCCAAAGAACACTGCAGTCTTGGTTCTAGTAGTTTCTTTAAATTGCCTATTGGCTCATTGATGTCTATGGCCTGGCTTACACATTCAGCTGGAGTGTAGGTTTGTTCAACAATGCTAAAGAATATAATGTTCAAGGACCCAGTGTTAAAGAATATAATGGTTAACAATTACATTCTTACCCTGGATATTAATGCAATGATATGGTGAAAACAAAATTCAACACCAAAACACATTTCTGGCCTTTGAAACTCCTTTCTGCACAGACACCTTTCACAGCGGTAGGCTCATCGCCAGCTAGTGCTGCCAAGCTTAATACTGAATCACATCGCACAGAGAAATGCTAGCTTGAAATTTAAGGCACCTTTGCAAACACACCTCATTATATACATACATATGTATGCATGTGTGTATACACATACAAATATTGCATATACAATATTTAAGGGGAAAAGTTTGCATTTATATTATATTTCCAAGTTATTTTGAAGAATTTTAGGCTCAGAAAGGAATATAAAAAGCCTCTTCAAAACTTGTATGCATGGACATATATACACTACCAAATGTAAAATAGATAGCTAGTGGGAAGCAGCCGCATAGCACAGGGAGATCAGCTCGGTGCTTTGTGACCACCTAGAGGGGTGGGACAGGGAGGGTGGGAGGGAGGGAGACACAAGAGGGAAGACATATGGGAACATATGTGTATGTATAACTGATTCACTTTGTTATAAAGCAGAAACTAACACACCATTGTAAAGCAATTATACTCCAATAAAGATGTTAAAAAAAAAAAAAACTTGTATGCCATCTCTACTAGTCAATTTCTCTTCCCAAGATAAATACAATTTAATAATGTAAATTATAAGACATGAAAATAAAAGTTATCAAAAATATTTTCCATTTAATCTAATCTGAAAACTACTGGTTATAATCAGTCTAGATCCACCTTAAAAAATTATAATTTTCCTTTAAAACTCTCTAAGGGCTCTTTTGCATTGTTATTTCATACTTTGAATTCTACAAAGTTCCTTTAGGGTAAAATCTCTGGTAAGTAATTCTACGTATCTTTTGTGAATCCTTATTTGAGGCCAAACAGAAAATAGGCACCAATTAGTATTTGCTGAATTGATAAACCTAGAATTCAATCAAGTTTCACGACATGTTTAATTTATATATGGTTTAAATCTCATTTGCAGTTGTCAAAAACAGTTATGTATTTAAAAATTTGTCAAGTTCCATTTTCACATAAATTCCAAGTATAATGCAATATACACATGATATTCACTGAATGTATTCAGCCTAAATTCCTAAAACTTTTAAAATCTATAAAAGAGAACAGTCATGACTGAAAAAACCAAGATTATTTTAAAATAATAGTAAACATATTATTATTACTATTTGTTAAGGTAAAATAATTGGGTCTTTTAGCTAAGTGAGTATTTTTACTAATTCTTCAGCTATAGCAGAGTGGGCTATATTTTTCTTTTTTTCATAACAATAATCTTTAAAAGAGTCAAATGTCACTTTAACACAGATTTTTAAAGACCTATTTTACATGAGCTCAACATTTAAAACATTTTTTAATATTCTGTTGCCACCATTTAAACCTTGGGAGATCCATATAAAAAATCTGATTACCAATTTCCCTTGAGAAAGTGTGGATGATCTCACATCACTGGACCTAAATTTCTGCATAGCAATCTGCTACAACTAGACAGCTAGCTATAACTGCTCCCTTTACATAGCTACTCCCCAGGTCAACAGTAACTATCAACCACAGTAACTACCAATCTCTTACATGAGACATCAGCAAAGGTTTTCTGTAAGGGGTCAAACAGTAAAAACTTCAGACTTTGTGGACCATTTGTATGTATGTATATATAAAAATAAATACGTGCATGTCAGCCTCCAAGACAGCCCAAATGATTCTTACCTCCTAATATTCACACCTTTTTATAGTTCCCTCCCGAATTGTACCAAGGTTGGACTGTGTGACCAAAGGACTAAGGACTAAGAGTGATATAGGTACTGCTTCTTAGATTAGGTTATTTAAAAATAAGACACCGTGGCGAAGGCTCTCTCTCAGACCATCTGCTTTAGGGAAAGCCAGCCGCCATGTCATGAGCAGCCCTGCACGGAAAGAAGCCCATGTGGTGAGGAAGCGTATGGTCCTGTCACCAGTCTTATGAGTGATCTCAGAAACAGATATGCCAGCCTCAGTCAGCTCTTCAGATGACTGTAGCCCAGACGAACAGCTTCACTGCAAGCTCACAAAGTACCCTGAGCCAGAGCCATCCAGCTAAATTGTCCCCAGGTTCCGGACTCTGAGAAACTCTGTGCGATAATAACAGTTGGGTGCTTTAAGCTGCAAAGTTCTGGGGTAATGTGCTACATAAATAAATAAGTAAATGTATGTATGTACGTATACACACACAACCTAAACATTTATATGTGCATATGTATGAAAATTAAGAAAGGCATGTAGCCTATTGTTTCTTCTGCTGGAGAAAATAGCATAATCGAACATGTTGAAAAGCTCCATTAAAAATTTAAGGTCTCCCAGGCAGTCATGTCAAGGTATTTTAGACCTTTTCTGTCAGGAAAATGTTTCTGTGCCAGGGCATGGTGGGAGAGGACAGGACGGAGGACACTAAACTGGGGTTTGTCTTTTGAGCTAGAGCCAAACGTCTCCTCTGAGCAGGAGGTGGCATAAGTAACCGTGGCCTCAGGGCAGAAAAAATGGGGGAGTTGCCAATTAACTGGCATGAAATCTCAATTATGCAAGACGAATAAGTTGTAGAGATCCATTGCACAACATTGTGCCTACAGTTGGCAATACTGTATTGTACACTTAAAAATTGATTGAGGGTAGATCTTGTGTTAAATGTTCTTACCACAATACAATTTTTAAAAAATTTAAGGTCTTTAACCTCAGCTGCACTCTCAACACTCAGCATCCTACCCAACTTTAGTGATCTTCTCCATTCCCATCATAGTTGTTCTAAACCTTCGTTACTCTATGTAAGTTTTCTACTACCCTTTAGGTCCTTTTACTTTCAGCATATTATCTCATCTCCTGCTTTACAGAGTAAAGTAGGACTATTAGCCATTACCCTCCTCAACCTTCTTGACTCCCAAATCCCTATTTTTTACCCATATTCTCTCCTTGGATTCTGAACTCATTACCACTGCCCTCCTTCCTTAATGGAGTAAGTAATATTCTATTACTATTCCAAAAACTAACACCTTTCACTTCTCTATATGCTTAGTACTGTGATGGCTCATACAGCTGTATGTTTCCTCAAATACAAGGTAGTCTCTACAAGGGCAAGTTACAGTCTCATTTATTCATGTACTCCAGACAGCTGTTATTTGTTGAATTAGTTCAGGCTGTGGATTAAACTCTTACTGAAATAAAAGTAATCAGCACTGACAAAAGGAAAAAGAATCAAACAGTGCCTGAGGGGGAAAAACCATCACAATCAATTGCTTGATCATTATCAGCTATGTTTATTACTATCTTTAGTTTAAAACTATCTTTTCCTCCCAGCTACAAAACCAACAAACCCAGTAAGTCTGCGGAAAAAGGCAATACATGATCCCCCAAAATGCTGAGGTCAGTTGGAAAAAAAAAAAAGGCCCCCAAAAGAACTTGGCTTGATTCTTAATTTTAATTAGGCATGTTGATAATATAAAAAGTGGTAAACTCAAAAAATACCAACCTTTCTTCTGTGCACTCTGGTTTCTCTGTTCCATCAATCTCAATTTCTATCAGCTCCTCTGCTTCTCTTTTCGTCATGATTGAAGTATTTCAAAAGCTGACCCTACAAAAGTTAAAATGTAAGACATTCTGAAATTATCTGCATAAGCAGACACGGTATACAAGAAGTAAAGACCCAATTCAAATAAAAGCAGAGGATAAGCAGAAGAGGAGGAAGTAATCTTCACATATAAAAGAAAATCCACAAGTGATATTTATAAACTAGTTTTTGTTTAAATGGTGTTTATTAGCCTGACATGACATCATTATCATTCCCTTGGATTTACTGGGATGTTTTCAGCCCAATCTCAGTCAATAAATTAATTCAGGTTACTTCAAAATTAAGTTAAGGCATGTCAACTATATTACAGCAATTCAGTCTTAATAACAGATTCAAACCTGCAGCTTAAAAATCAACATGGAAATTCTCTGGCGGTCCAGTGGTTTGGACTCTGCACTTCCACTGCAGAGGGCATGGGTTCCATCCCTGGTCAAGGAGCTAAGATCCCTCATGCCGCATGGTGTGGCCAAAAAAAAAAAACCAACATGGAGATGAACAATTTACAATCGTTCAGCTAAAAGCTGTACCTTATTAGCAGAGTTTATTGCAAACCATTATACTGACAGAATAATATAAATTAAAAGTTAATCCCAGCTTTGTGTTACAAATTACATTTCTTATAAATGCCAGGACAATATTCTCAAACAGCAAAATAAAGTAACAAAATCATTATAGATATGTGCATTATTGCCCTGATTACACACTAGAATTTTTTTTTTTTAATTTTTTATTTATTTATTTTTGGCTGCGTTGGGTTTTTGTTGCTGAGCGCCGGCCTCCTCTAGTTGCAGGGAGCGGGGGCTACTCTTCATTGCAGTGTGCAGGCTTCTCATTGCGGTGGCTTCTCTTGTTGTGGAGCACAGGCTCTAGGTGCTCAGGCTTCAGTAGTTGTGGCACGTGGGCTCAGTAGTTGTGGCTTGCAGGCTCTAGAGCACAGGCTCAGTAGTTGTGGCACACAGGCTTAGTTGCTCCGCGGCATGTGGGATCTTCCTGGACCAGGGATCGAGGATTGAACCTGTGTCCCCTGCACTGGCAGGCGGATTCTTAACCACTACGCCACCAGGGAAGTCCCAACACTAGAATTTTTTTTTTTTTATAAATTTATTTTATTTATTTATTTTTTTATAAGATATTCCCATCGCTCCCAAATAATTGGAAGGTTTGTTTTAAAAATTTATTTATTTATTTATATTTATTTTTGCTGTGTTGGGTCTTCGTTTCTGTGCGAGGGCTTTCTCTAGTTGTGGCAAGCGGGGGCCTCTCTTCATCGTGGTGTGCGGGCCTCTCACTATCGTGGCCTCTCTTGTTGCGGAGCACAGGCTCCAGACGCGCAGGCTCAGTAGTTGCGGCTCACGGGCCTAGTTGCTCCGCGGCATGTGGGCTCCTCCCAGACCAGTGCTCGAACCCGTGTCCCCTGCATTAGCAGGCAGATTCTCAACCACTGCGCCACCAGGGAAGCCCCTAGAATTTTTTATGATTGTTTTTCAGATGTGGTTTTATACATTTTAAACAAACCATTACTTCAGTTTTTAATTCTCTAGTGTAAAATTATTACCTGCTACATTAAACTTCCATCGATTTTTGTACCATTGATACATTATGTGCCATTTTGTACCATTTGTACTCCTGATACTAAAACATTATAATTTAAAAAATGCTAAGTAATGCATAAAATAGCTGCATATATTGGTATTTCTTTACGGCCATTTCCAAGGTGTTAATGTTGTAAGTTTCAGACTGTTAGGACCTCACTGTAGGTCAGTGAATTTGTCTCTGGACTCGATATATACTCTCAGTCCAGAACAGAGTTTTCTAAGTTTACTACTACATCTAAAAAAGTACTTCTAAGTGCCTTCGACTCTTTGACTTACAAGGAATGGTCCTCTAAATTTGCTATTTTAATGCTTACAAAGGAGTCCATGCTCCCACTTTAAAGATTTGACAAAATGAAGAATTCAAACATTCATTCCTATTAATAATAACCATTATTTACTGAGTATCAGGCACCACATTCAAATGCTTTACACAGAACAATCTTATTTTGAGTCCACCCTCATAAGAAAACTATCCAGAGGTTAGTGAGGCTAAACTGCCTGTGGCTCCATAATGTCATGCTTTAGGTCTATCAACTGAAGTACATGCTCTATACTGCAAATATACACTAGAACAAGAGCCACCACCATCTCTTACCTGGAACAGCCTCTTCCTAACACGTTTCCCTGTGTTGGTGCCCTTGCCCCCCTGCAGTCTGTTCTCAGTCAATACAACTGCCAGTGTGATCCTTTTTAAAAGTGAAGTTACATCATAGCACTCCTCTGATACCAGTCACAGTAAAAAAAATCTAAAGACTTCACAATGGCCAACAAGGTCCTACATGATCTACCCCCATCCCCATTCTACTACTGCTCTGACCCCCTCTCCCACACTGGCCTCCTTACTTGTCCTTTCATCTTTCTTCTTGTCCATAGCACTCATCCTCTAACATACTAATAATTTACTACATTTATTGTCTTTCTTTCTCTGTTGGATCACTGTCAAGGTGCAAAAACCAAAACTGTCCAAAAGTGACCCCAGGAACTTAAGTTGGTTTGCCCGGCCTATGGACTTCCCCTAGCTACTGGAGGTGGGAGGGGCTTTCCCAGGTCCCAACTTCTCAAGGGACCAAGGTCTTCGCGGTAGGCACAATAACAACCCAGAACCTGTGATTATGCTAAATCACATGGCCAAGGGGAATAAAGTTTACTAATAAGCTAACCTTAAAACACAGAGATTATCCTGGATTATCTAGGTGAGTCCAAGGAAATCACAAGGATCTTTCACAAGAGTGAAAGAGGGAATCTGAAGAGATCCAGAGTGATTCAAAGTGAGAAGGACTTGACTGGCTGGCTATGACTGGCTTTGAAGATGAAAGGCGCCACAAACCAAGGAACGCAGGCAGCCTCTAAAACCTGGAAAAAGGAAACAGATTCTCCCCTAGAGCCTCCAGAAGAAGCGCAACTCTGCCAACATCTGATTTTAGCCCAGAAAGACCTATTTCAGACTTCTGACTTCAAGAAATGTATGATAATAAAATTGTTTTCAAGCCACTAAGTGTGTAGTAATTTGTTACAGTAGCTCTGGGAAACTAACACAGTCTTCTTTCCCACTTTAAAAAGGATTGTAACTCTCCTCAGGTCCAAACATCTCCAAATGCTGGGGAGCTGGTTTTCTGACAACTTAGTCTATAAATCGCTGGCATCCAAATCTAGACTGCCTAGTACAAAAATGATCTGACCTTCCCCACATTATTAAGGTTGCTCTCACAGCTCCCCTACAATAAGAAAGGATAATAAGAGGGTGGGGCTCTCCACTGAAACAGATACACATCATGCACATCCAGCAGAATGCCTAGGGCCCAGCAGATTTTGGTCGTGATGATGAAAAAATGAAGGGCTTTGTTTTATTTTCTTGCTGACCCTGGCCTAGTAAGTCTTCCCTTTCCCCCATAAAGCCTATTTCTTAACAGATACTATGTGTAAAACTGTGGAATTCATCCTGAACACTAGAGCAAAACAGGTGGTGGTGACCCAATAGGGACCATCCTTGTAGGACAACAAAAGCTCACCTGGGAAGGGGTATTTGTTCACAGATGTATACAAAGAACTTTGAACAGTGCCTCTCCCTTTGTAGGCACTGTATTAAAATGTGTTGGATAAGTGAATGTTATAACAACTACTACACACTGTATAACTGACTCCAGAAGCCTAAAAGGCTTCAATGTGAAAGGTAAAACTATGAAGCTAATAGAAGAAAATGGTGGGAATTTTTTTGTGGTCTAATGATAGAAAAGGATTTATTTCTTAAATAAAATTCCAAAAACATAAACCATAAGGAAAAAAAACTGATAGATTTCCTTACATAAAAATTAAGAGTTATATTCAACTGACAGGCTACAGAGTAGAAAAAGATATTTCCAATATCCATACATGACAAGGGACTAATAATTGGAATACACAGTGAACTCTTGCAAGTTGATAACACTCCCCCAAAAGTCAGGACAAATTAGAAAAGTCAGTAAAGCGTAGAAAAAGGAAACTCACATAAAGAGAAACCAAAATGGCTACGGACATGAAGAAATGCTCACATTCAAATTATTCACTTTATACTGTGCATATATGGCAAAGCTAGAATGTTGAATACTGAAAAGAGTTAGCAGGGACATGGGGGCATAGCGTATAGACCGGACTATTGATAAAGTACAGAGAGGACTATTTCGGAGAAAAATGTAGCAGCACTTGCTCAAATAAAGTGCTTATACCTATGACCCAGCAATCTTGCCCTTAGATAAGCATTCCAGAGACATTCTCACAATGATTGATAATAGGATGTTAAGGGCAGCTTTGCTGGAGATAGCTGAAAGCTGAAGCCAATACAAGTATCCATGGTAAGAGAGTACTGCGGATACAAGAAAATGTGAAAGAAGCACACACTATGGAACTACAGTAGCCGTTAGGAACAAGGAGATAATGTACACACACATACACGCAAAAATCATAAAAACTGTACAGAAAAAAGAAACAGAATAAGGTTTATAGCAGGACAGCACTTAAAAGGATCATTTATGTTATATTTTCAGGGCCTACAAGGACATCCACTCCCATCACCATCACCAACTTTTAAAAAAAGATTAGAAAACAAGTGAATTTTCTAGGAACTTTGGAAAAACAGAAAGCCTAAGAAGAAGTAACTGTAATCAGATAGGGTAGGCGGTACCCAGAGAAGAAGGACCAGGCATGGCTTTCTTGACATAAGAGGAGCCATTTTTGGCCTAAGCCATTTGGGGATCTAAGCCTGGCCACAATGCTTACCCTTGAACAGGTCTCAGTAATAATGCTCTTAAGGAGTAACAATAGCAAAGATAATAAATCAGTTATAATGACTCCCGGTTCTGTTTCCATGGTAAAGATTAGCCTGAAGCACTTTCTTAAGCTGTTTTTCAGAATTTAAACCCCCCTCTAGCGCTCAACCACCAGATCAACTGTAACCTAAGGGATGATAATGTTGACCTTTTCTGACCCTTGTGACTTCAATCAACTAAAGCATGGATGCTGTCAACCTTTGCCCCAATTCTATGCTGAATTCTCCCGCTGAAGCCCCTTCATGAACTGGCATGCACCACCCAAGACCCTTCATGAATATGCAAGTACCCTTAGTTTAAAAGGTCTTCAATTTTGCTGTTCAGGACACCGCTTTGGGAAGATCCTGGTATTCTCCTTGCTGCAAGTAGTAGACCCTTTCTTCTTCTGATCTTTGGCTTGGTTGTGTCTTTTGTCTTGCCACCCACCAAGAGATGAACCCAGTTTTCTGGTAACAACCAGAAGCTGAGAAATGGCCCTGAGGGCTTATCAGCAGGGACACCTTTGGTACCCCTTAGTATAAGCACTAAGACAGAGGACTGTTAAGAAATTTACCCTGTGATCTTCCAAAAAAGTCATAGATCAGTCTCTAGAAGGTGCCAAATAAAGAAAAAAAATGAATCCAATATACTTTTGGAAAAAATCATGTTACTTACAGTCCCTGAATTGATCTTCCTCTTTCTCAATTCTCTAAATTTAAGCTAAAGAAGCAATGGAGAGATTTGGGAAACTGTCCAAATCTTTGATATCACTGCTTGAGTGGGTCTTAGCTCTTTTTCTGGAAACAATTCCCCAGGATTCTATATCAATACGTAAGAAAATGGAGAAGAGAGCATTACTTGGAGCCCTTCCCCCTAGGAAAAGGTGCCCCTTGACACCCTGGTTTCTCCTAGATTAAATCTAACCTGGGTTCAGAACACTGCACAAAATGAATACAAACTAAATTTATATTTAACTAACAATTCCAGGAAAGGCTACTATTCTTTAAAATACAGTTATGTTTATCATTCTCTTTTAGAGCCACAGATACAATTTGAGGATTATTCTTCACTGGAACACATTATTAGTTTACAGAGTTTAGGCCAATTTTTCACAGTAAAGGACAATAAATAAATAAAGGATACATAAATACAAGTGCAATCTGGAAGTACCTGCCAGATAACTGCACATTTTCTCAAGCTAAAAAATACTGTTAAAGATCCTGAATAAATTAAAAGACATTTTTGTTTTTTAAAGATAAAGTCAATAACTAAGAAAAAGTAACACACATACATCTGTGTGTATACACATGGAGAAAGAAAGCAAGAATGGAGAAAGGTTAACACTTGGTGACCCTGGGGGTGAAGGTGTTCCTTGCATAATTTCACTGTATAATTTTTTCAATTTTCCTGTAAACTTGAAGTTTCATAAATAAAAGTTGGAGGGAGATTAAAGTCAACAGTTTTAATTTAGTATTCAGCCTCCACATGCTCTCATGACTTGCCTCAACGAAACACCTAGCTCATTATTTTCTTATTTCAAGACTATACACCCCTCATGGCATTGGTCCTGTAGACGCAATCCACGTAAAAACTGCTTAAGTCCACCTAGTGTCAGAATATGTTTAAAAATAAATAAGCTTGGAAAGCTTGGATCAAACCCTAAGAGAGAGAGATTATTATTCCCTTAAAGTAGTTCCGAACGAGTTGACCAGTTTCTTTTGATATTTAAGACAACAAAGTACCTAAGAACGTTATCACTGTCAAGTTCTTCACTTTGCTTAAGTGAACCTTTCTAAAACTTTGCTCCTCTCACGACTCAGACCTACTGCGTGTATTTCTAAATCACTACTCGTCATCTTGCAGGGCAACATTAGGCGTTGTCCTCTCTGCCGTAACCTAATCAAACTAGGGTTCCTAAATACAAACACGCGCGGGCGTATCTTCCAGTCCACAAAAACTAAAAAAGCTGACAAGCTACATTAACCCATCATTTCCCCCTTGCCTCACACTTCCTCGCTTTTAAAAGAAACCCAACGGACACCATATACATGAATAGATGGCTTTGATGCAACTGTAAGAATTCTAGAAAGACAACTGGATACGAAGTGAAAGCGAATCGCTGAGTTGGCAAGGAGGCTGGTTTTGCATGTTCCTCTGAAATCCCCGGGGCGTCAGGATGAGATCCCAACCGCGGCGAAAGCGGACCACGGCGGACAGTCGAGCAGGGGACAGTGAGGGAAGGGGGCGGCGAAGGGTGACACGTACGACCGGGGCCCCGAGGGCGCGCGGCTTACTAGAGCCCCGCGCCGCGCGCCCCCCGCCCCTCCCCTCCGCTCCCCGCACAGCCTCCCCCGCCCCTCCCCACCCGGCTCCCTCAAGTCTCCACGAACGGAAATGGGAGTCACAGCGCCGGGGACCAGCGGAAACAAAACACAGAGGCGGCCGCGGGGGGGCCGCTGTGGGGGAGAAGGCCCCGGAACGAAGCCGGCCCGCGCGGACCCGCGCTCCCCTCCTCCCCAGCGGCCGCACTCACCCGCTCCGGATTCGGCCCCGTCGCCCCCGCCCGCAGTCCAGAACCGGCTGAAAACCGCAGCGGCGCGGGCTCCACGTGCAGCGTCTCTCCCGGTAAGACCCGCAGCTCCAGCGACTCGAAGTGAGAGGCCCCTGGGCCCTTCCCGCGAAAACGGCGCAGAGAAACTCCAACCCCCCCCCCTCCCGCCTCCCAGGCACCCCCGGGTCCGGGACTACAACTCCCAGCAGGTTGCGCGAAACGAACGCCCGAGGCAACGGCAGCTCACGAGGCACAAGGGAGCCCAACGCCCCAATCCGCTTTGTTTTACACTCTGTCACTTTGCCTGCACAGTCGTACACCTCAACCACCCCAAGGAAGAGGACGCTGACTCGGGGCGGTGGGGATTGAACTAGGGGAAAGGCCAGTCCAAGTGCGCATGCGTACATAACAAGGTTTCCGAGAGGGAAGAAGAGAGCAGGTCAACTAGGGAGAAGGAAAGATGGCGGAGGCGTCGCCAGAGGACCCGGAAGCACTTACCCTCCACTTCCTCCTCCTGTTTGGCTTCTGTCTCACCTAGAGCCGTCCGGTCGCCGACTGTCTCCGAGACGCTTCCTGTCCGGTGAGTGTCGACAGACTGAAACGGCGGCCCATAATGCACTGCGATGGCGGGTAGGCGGGGGGGCGGAGCCAGGGCCGGAAGTAAAACGGTGGCGGCGGCGGCGGTGGCTCTGGTAGCTCGGGACCGAGTGCAAGGTGACTGGGAGGGTAACTGGACTCACTTGGCCTCTAGGGACGAGGATTCTGGGTTTCTTCACGAGGTCTGGGATGCCTATCACCTCTGCCCTTCTGGAAGAGAGAGCAGCCTGTATCCCGGACACCTTCACGGTCTGGCGCGGAGTCATTGCTGACTTCGGCGCCTTTAGGCCTTGAAGTTTGCGGTAGACTCAGTAGGTAGGCCTGATAATACCGCTCTCAGGGCCAGCCTGACGCTCAGGGTGGCGTGGGAGGCAGGGGCGCCGGCGCTTCATGGACCCGCCGCCCGGCTGGGGCAGCCAAGGTCATGCCCGCGGGGCCGGTCTGCAGCCAGGCCTGCTCAGCCCTGGCGCGCGGGCGATTGTTCTGAACTACAGCATTTAAAAGTAGAACGTAAGAGGGGAAAGGGTGATGGTAATCTTAAAAGTTCGCAACCCACCTAAAAATGTTGGTGGTGCTAAAACTTGGTTAAGCAGCTTTGTTTTACATCACGGATTCCGGGAGGGAAAAAGAGAGCCGGTTAAGTCAGGCGAGTTGTGGATTGACTTAAGCAATGAACATGCGCCGAATACGCAGCCAGAGGCTGGTCAGTCATCACTGTAAACGGGAGAACCGTGCTCCCTCTCAGCACAAGGCCGCCTCTTACGCTGTACCCTTTTCTTGCTGTTGCCTTCCCCAGTCTTTCTGAGTGTGTCAAATCCCAATCATAGGCTGGCGTAGCCCCTCATAGTACTCGAATAGAGAACTTAATCATAGTTGGTATTTTATACCTATTTGTGTAATAACATGTATCTTTCTCACTAGATATTTAATCAGTGGGGAAAAAAATGAAACGGAATAAAGGAAAAGGAGCAAGTTTTGATAGTGAGATTATGTGTTCATTTTTTAGATAAGTTGAATTTGAGGGCCCGGTAGGACTTAGGAAAGGATGAGAGCTGTTGAATGTATAGGTTTGGAGTTCAGGAAAAAGACCAAAATTAGAGGTGTGATTTGGGAATCATTCGTACTTAGATGATAGAAATAGAAAAAATGAAAATGGGCTTTACCCATGTTGCAGTAGGAGTAACATGATCTTTGCAATGTTAGACTTAGAGCAGATTAACTGTGGGAATATGAATAATTTAATCACTTTTCTTAAACATTTTCTTATCTGCAAAGGAGGAGTAAGAACACCTTTCTCTGTTTCTTCACAGTATTGCCGTAAGGGTACAAGGAGAGAATATGTCTAGAAGTACTTTGCAAAATACCTAGGGCTGAACAAGTGTTAGGTGACCACATTGCAGCGTGTTGTGTGTCTTTACGTTGCCAAAAGGGAAAATATACACTGAATTGCACAATTTGAAAAATATGTTTGTGTCCTGTCAGATTCTACTGTGTAACCTGGGATCAGGTACTTACTGCTAAGCCTCAGTTTCTGTGTGTGTAAAATGAGAATGCTATTAAGTGGCACCTTAAGGTCATTTGTTGTTTGCTTGGAGTCTCCCCTCCCCCCGCTTTTTTCCCCCTCTGATGAGGTATAAGAGTGACGTATGATGAAATCTTTAATTTCTTCAAATAGTTTTCTTTCATGCTGGCAGGTGAAGGATATTTGGTTGATTGTAGGATTTCTTTTGGTGGTTTTTATGTGCAATTTCAGGGCTTCTCAACCTTAGCACTATTGACATTTTCGACCAGATATTTCTTTGTTGTGGGCAGGCTATTGTTGTTGTTGTTGTTGTTGTTGTAGGATGTTTGGCAGCATCCTGGTTTTTATCCACTAGAGGCCAGTAACACTCGCCGCTATCAAGACAACCAAAAATGTCTTCAGACATTGCCAGATATCTCCCGGGGGATACTGCCACCTGTATTTGAGAACTGCTGTGCTACTCCACTGTCGTCTAGCTTAGTGCTTTCCAACTCTCATTAGTAAAGGGCCATTTTCCCCTCAACCCTTGTGGATGTTTTTGAAGAATAGAGTAAAAATGAATTACTGGAAAAATTAGTGGATGAAAGACAAAACAATGAAGACGCACAAAATATGAAATCTTTTTTGTATTATTAAATTCAACAGGTGTGAATTACTCTATCAATTTGCTGTAAAAGTTTCTAAATGCTTATTGCCAATTTTGGTATTGCTATAGACCAGTAAGACAATACTACCGCTGATCCCCAGACCACACTTTGAGCAGTAGTATTATAATTTAATAGCAGTCCAGTGTCAGTGAGATGATGCTTATTCTTACTGTTGTTATTAGGTAATTTGGGGGGGCCATGGGAATCACGTTAGCATGTTGGGTTTTCACTTTAAGGTTCAGAAATTTTACCAGGCTATATTGAGGTGTGAATCTTTATCATCATCCCAGAAGGGTTTGGTAAGCCCTTTCAGTTTAATCAGTCTTTCTTCATCTTGGGCAGTTTCTTCTAATTATTTATGGTCTCCTTATTTATTTCTTTTCTTTTGGAATTTCTGTTTGCATACAATTTTTTTTTTTTTTTTTTTTTTTTTTGCATTTGATCTTTTCAGGACACTAAATGAGGTCTAGCTTCAGGAAGTCTAAGGGCTTAAAAGTCTTTAAGTCCTTATTTTAAAAGTTCAGACTTTTTTCTCCTTCACAAATTCTATTTCACTAATTAGATTGTACTGCTTGATTTTCCCTCTCTTGTTGGTGGGCTCCCTTGGACTAGTTGCTGTTTTTCCTTGCTGGTTCTTTTGGACTTAGATTTGGTTTTTACAGTGTCGTTGAATGTCTAGAATCCTGCAGTTGTAACAAGCAGAGCAGTTTCTTTCCCTGTGGGCCCGGGAAGTACAAACTGAGGGTCAGGCAACTGTCTCCAGTCTCCCTGCACAGCTCCCTTTTTGTCTTTTGAGGGAGTCAGGGAAACCTGGTACGTTAATTTGGGGATCCGTATTATTCTTTTTCTGCTGAGGGTGGGCAGCCAAGACTAATAAATTCATGGAGAAGAAAACATCCCATCCCAGATTCTGAGCTTTCTTTCTGCGTCTAACCCTAGTGGAGCCGCACGCAGGCCTGACTGGTTCCTAACTGCTGCTAGGTCCCGGGGCCTTTTGGTTAAGAAGCAAAAAACTTGCAGTGCGGGGTAGAGACGGGAAGGGAGCTATGGTCAGGTGACTGTTCTTAGTGTTTACTGAGTTCTGGTATGATTTAAGTTCTGTAGCAATTAGTAGAATTAGATGCCCACTATAACATATTAACAGGTGTTTTACAATTATATATATTTTAAAGTATCTTCACATTCTGGTGCTTATTTCCAGTAACAGAATCACCATGATTCTTCAGAGGCTCTTCAGGTTGACCTCTGTCATTCAGTCTGCAATCTCGGTCTCTTTGAGGAGGAACATCGGTTTTACAGCAGTGGCATTTAATAAGGAACTTGATCCTGTACAGAAACTCTTCGTGGACAAGATTAGAGAATATAGAACTAAGCGACAGTAAGTGGGTAGATAATCAACCGTGGTGTAAGTGTGAATATTCAAAGTATGTAAGTTTTGAGATGGTAATAAAAAATTACTTGGCGTTTGAAAGTGTCTAAGAACTTCACTGAGCTGATCTCTGTCATAAAGGTTCATTACCTGCTCCAAAAAAGAAGATGAGAATCTTAATTTTTTTTTTTAAGTCCCAAATTTTATCTTCCTTATATGGGTTCCAAGGGAGAATCCCATTAAATCTAGTGCCATTTTAGATATATCCCTACTATAATGTCATTTATTATAAACTGGAATCAATTCATACAAGTACATGGGATCTTGGAAATCATTTAGGAACCATATTTGAGAAAACTAAGCCCCTTAGACATTGATTAGCCTAAGGTCATAAAACTAATTGTGGGGAAAACATAATCAAAATATTCTAACTCTCAATTCAGTACCCTTTCTGTGACATCATGATTTGGGGGAAATGTATAGACACAGCATTTTTTCTTTAATGCTACTTCCATATTTATATATTTCTGGGAATATCAAAAGACTCCTGCTTTATGGCATAAAGCAAGTCCAGGAGAAACATAATAATGGAACCACACAGTTTTGGAGATGAATGATGACCTTAGTCAGCATCAAGTTCAATGCCCAAATCTTTGGAAAAGTGATACAGATCAATTCAGAGTTTTGTTTTATTTAGTCGTCTACCATGTGTAAAGCACTGGACTATTAACAGTGGTGGGCTACAAAGAAAGAAGCCACTTTGCATTTCCACAATATTCTTAAAGTCTGATGGGGTAGAAAGTTTCTAAGCAAGTAAATACAAGTTTAAATAGGTTAGATGCTAAGATAAGTGACACATTAAGTGTTTGGAGAACTCATAGGAAGGAATGCTCCTTTCTAGTTGGTGCATTTTGGAAGGCGGCTTGGAAGAGTGAATGTTTCTAAAAGCTTGTGGGTCCCAGAGCTGGGCAACAGTCATCAAAGTATCTGGTTGAAGGCTCTATCTAGAACTGAACTGTGTATCTCTGTAGCTATTAATCACATGTGACTATTCAAATTCTAATGAAGTGTAAATAAAAATTCAGTTCCTCAGTTGCCTTAGCCACATTTCTAGTGCTCAATACCAGATAAGGCTAGTGGTTACCCCATTAGACAGCACATATATAGAGCATTTCTATTATCACAGAAGGTTCTATTGCACATGCTGATGTAGAAGAAAATTGGGTCCATAACAAGAAACATCATTAACAAGTTCTTAAATTAGAGCTGGCTCAGTATTTTTTGTGGAAATTCTGTAGCATAAATAAGATCCTATGTTTTCATCACAGGCATGGGTGAAAATATTAACCTTGATAGAATTTTCACTTATAAATTTTTTTATTATATTGTTCATTGATAAGTGGGCAGTAACATTATGACAAACAGAATTTGTGCAAATAATTAGATCTAATTGGCCCGCTGCTGGTCCATGATGCTATATTTATCTTTCCAAAGCACAGCTCTAATTTTGTCATTTTATTGCTTAGCAAACAAAATACAAACTCCCAGGCTTAACATTCTCGGCCTCCTGTGATGTGGGTCCCGCTGGCTTTTCCATCTAGGCTGCTTAGTGTTCCCCACATACAGCCAGTGCTTTACCACCTCCTCATCCTTGCTTTTTCAGTCTTAGAATGTCTCAAATTAAAATCTGACCCAAATGCATGGTTTGTCACAAAGGCCACCTTTTTAAAATGAAATTTCCCTGTTTACCTTAGCAAAAGTGATCCCTCAATTCAAGTAGCTTTTTGTTAAACCGTGTCTTTGTAGGTTATCACCTAACTCCCTTACAGCATAATTGTTTATAAACATGTTATTTCTTTCTTCTAAATGGCAAAACCTCTGGGGGTAGGAAGTAATTTGCTTCTTTGTTAGGCCCCTATTATGGAGACTTAAAGTTTTTGAATGCCGTCCAGTGGTGGCTGATTTAAATCATAGTGATAGTAGGTAACTGAGTGCTCACTGTGTGCCAGGCACTATGCTGAGTGGTACGTGTACACAATCTCTCATTCTCTCAACGCCGCCATCAGGTAAGACTTCGAGTTGTAGAGTTTAGTTCACACGGTTTGCTCTAGTTCACACACTTACTAAATTGTAGAGCTGACGCTGAAATGGAAGCAGTCCCAGAGCCCGCAGACTTGGCCATTCTACCTTATTGCTGCTTAGACCCTGAGAGGTTCTGACTTTTAATAAGTATCCTTGATACTGACAGACCTTGAATGTTAGAGGTTTGTTTGAAGTTGCTTCATTTATGTGAAACCTCGTAATAGTTAAAATAGTTTGAGCTGAAATTCAAGTGGAAATGCTTGTTATCTTTCAGAAAAGTCTGCTTTTCCCTACAGTTAGAAGATCTATGAAACTTAATTTTGTTTTTGTAAACTAATGCTTAAAATCTGTTTTTACTTGGTCGTTTACACAACAGGACATCTGGAGGACCTGTTGATGCTGGCCCAGAGTATCAACAAGAACTAGACAGAGAGCTTTTTAAGCTTAAGCAAATGTATGGTAAAGCAGACATGAATACGTTCCCTGACTTCGCATTTGAAGGTAAGTCTTTTTAATCACAGATTCGTTGTTGTGGGAGATCATTTTAAGTGGAGAATATTTATACTTACTTGGGTTGTGTAGAGGATTAAGTGACAATTACATGTGAATTTATTAGAACAGTGACATGTGCATGGGAAGCTCTGGGATAAATGCCATTGGAGTAGGAGATCACATAGCATAGAGGTTAAATGGCAGGGATCTAAAATCAAACTCCTGACAATATCACTTATGAGCTGTGTGATTTTGGATAGTTAATTGGTCCCTCTTTCTCATCTGACATTTGGGGAGAATTATGCTGTTTTCCTTATAATGATGGTTGTAGTTAAATGGCATAGAGAGCCTGGCTCACTGTAAGTCCTGAATAAATCTTAAGCAGTTGTTACATTTCCATGTAGATGTTTCTTTAAAAAATCAGAAGATTGATGAGTTAAATATTAAAACTTTCTAGAAGATGCACTTTTTTGCAGTATGGCTAAGCTTGAACCTTTTTTTCCTCTTCTTAGATCCCAAGTTTGAAGTCGTCGACAAACCACAGTCCTGAAGAAATAATGTAAAATTTATCTGGTAATTTGTCCTAGATCAGTTGTACAACTGATCAGAAGTAACAGAATAAACATACATTTCACAACTGTCATATGTTCTTTTAATTCTGATTTCAAATAAATTATTTGGTGGTGTTGGGTGTACACTTGAGCGTATTGAATTCTGTGTTTTTAGATCCTCCCGTTTGGTTATATCAAAGCAGATGGAGACCTTGGATTAATTGGGTACCACTTGCCCATAACTTGCCAGATTCTTCTGAGTGCAGGGGTGTCCTTTTTGTTGCGGAGACTCACTGCCTGAGGGGAACCACCCTGACTTAAGGAATGTTTGCTGTGGAGAATGTTATACCCATTCCCAGAATATGAAGAAATGGTTCATAAATCCTTTATCATAGCTTTTTCAGGAAACTCAGGTGTGATTGTGAATATGTCCAGGAACATCCATTGTGTTTTAACTTCCATCTCCTTGTATGTTAAATGCTTTTATTATCCCAGTAACTCAGGTCCCTCCTCTTCCCTTGCAGTGTAATGATCACAGTGTCTATTGTGGGGCTATATGGCTACATCAGGGGGAGCTGGGAGCTGGGGAGGGGAGGGTTCTACAAAGGAATTTCCTTTAAAATATTAAGCTGTATGGTGTTGTTTGCCCAGCTGATGGAAGATCCAGCAGATATGACGTGGCAGAGCAAGCACATCAAAATTTCAGAGAGTAGATGGTTCTATTTTTAATTATTTTTTTTTAAAAAACAGGAAAAACAGCTGTGCCTTTTTCTATCTGACAATCTCTCTGACTTGTGTCAGTAAATACCTGTCTTTAGTAAAGCTTTAGAGATTTTCTTTAAATATGTGAAGTCAAAAATACAGCCTTGGGCTTCCCTGGTGGCGCAGTGGTTGAGAATCTGCCTGCCAATGCAGGGGATACGGGTTCGAGCCCTGGTCTGGGAAGATCCCACATGCCGCGGAGCAACTGGGCCCGTGAGCCACAACTACTGAGCCTGCATGTCTGGAGCCTGTGCTCCGCAACAAGAGAGGCCGCGATAGTGAGAGGCCCGCGCACCGCGATGAAGAGTGGCTCGCGCTCGCCACAGCTAGAGAAAGCCCTCGCACAGAAACGGAGACCCAACACAGCCAAAAATTAAATAAATAAATAAATAAATAAATAAATAAAAATTAAAAAAAAAAAACAGCCTTTCTTATGAGGTTAGCTCACTTCAAAAGAGAAATAGATTTTTACTATGGCATGCCATACTAGCTGAAGTCTCAACCTGGTGAGGAATACCTTTTTCAAAAGATCCACAAATATTTCCTGATGGTATAGGTGTGATTAGTAAGATGTGAAGAGATTGAATTGGGGAGGGTAAAGTAGTAGGAAGAAACTGCCCAATTTTCTTCAAACGAAGCTAAGCAATGACGGGTCAGTTGGACTACTTTTAAATAGTTGTAGATGTTGAAACAGAATTATGGCACCATTAAAGGTAACCAAGGAAGCCTCATTGATCTGTTCCTTTGTCTAACCTCCTCTCCCCTGAAGTGGCTCGACTCCACCCTCCTGTGGCAGGCAAGCAGCCTGGGGTCAACAGCGACCCTGCCAGTCTAGGTGGAGATGGGCCTGACCCTTTCCGTGCATGTTTCCCTCCCCCATTCAGAGTTTAGTTGAATTTTACCTTTTATAATCTCACACCTACTATCTTCATAAACTTTTTTTGTCTGTCTCACAACTACTTGGAGTTTGCTTGAACATCCCAATGTCTTCATTATGTAAACAGAAGGACTCCATTTGTGGCTTTACTGCAAGAATACCGTGTTAAGCATCCTACTCTTATGCCCTGCATCTTAGGGCTATGCATTTAGCTAAATTTTGACCAGAGAAGTGCTCTGTTTTTTCCAGCTGAATGCCATAGTGGTGCTTTGAGTCATGGATGTTAACCATTGCCCCATCTTCCTCATAGCCCCTTCAACTTTCTGGTGAGGCTGCCCCAAATTTGCAAACTCCAGCCTTTATCTGTTACTTCAGCCTACAAGAAAGTGATCCTGCACTTATCATTTGGGACCACCTTATATGTTATTACAAATGACCTCAACCTTCTAGGCTTTTAGCTGTTTAAAATGGCATTTTTCTCCCTTGCCTGGTGGTGTGGGCTGAATTGTGTTCCCCTAAAGCTTATATGTTGAAGCCCTAACTCTCAGAACCTCCCAATGTGATTGTATTTGGGGATTGGGACCCTTAAAGGGGATTAAGTTAAAATGAGGTTTTTAGGGTGGGCTTGAATCCAGTCTGACCGGTGTCCTTATAAGAAGACTGGTGTTCTTATAAGGGCATATTTGAGTTGAGGAAAGGTACAGGAACTGGAAATGGACATGTGCCTACCTGTTAGGTGTCTAGTACTCCCTTTAATAATAATAGCACTAACCAAAGAGGGCTTCCGTTCTAGGCGATTTTTACTTAAATCCATTTAGTGTAGAATTTTGTTTTTGATTGTTGCTACCCTTGGTGTGGCAGGCCTATAAATGCTGACTCTGGTTAGATTCTTAATGTATGAGTTCTTGGAGGGCTCTGTGGGCTAGAAAGTTTTCCTCATTATGCAGATTACCTTAAATGGGAGGTCTGACCCATCTCTTCCAAACTCCCCTCAGCTCCCACCTCAATGGTACAGTTCAGACTCTTATTTCAGATGTTTGCTCTCAGACACTGGCAAGAAGGCTCAAGGTCAGCTACTTTCAAAGATGCCTACTTGACCACAGGAAACTCACACATCCTTGCCCTGAGACACAATCGGAAGATAGGTGCTTCACCATTTCCCCTGCTCTCTACATTGATATCTTTTTCCAACTCTGTTTTCACTCTGCTCAAATAGCTCTTTGCTTCTTGGCAGGTGCCTTCGATTGTTGCAGGTGATTCTCTTTAAAATTCTCTTTACTTGCCTTGGGGGTGAGTTGGGAAATAGAACTCACAACTTTGACAAAGTCACACGACTTGGACAATTCATTCTCTGTCTCTCTCCATTGCTCCCCACCCCCAATCCATCCCTATACACTTCAGTTTATGGATTTTGTGTGGTGGGGTAAAGGAGAGAGGACCAGGGTAATAATTTCAGGGTAGCACAACTGTCTCTTCATGAACATCAAAGCAGGTATTTATACCCAAATTAGTTATGGGTTTCTTTAGAAAGTGAGGTACTTGTCAGCCTTCAGGCAACAGGAAAAATCCCAGTCGACATTCTGTTACATGAATATGTCTTTACGTATAAAACTTTTTCTAATCCTTTTTGCTATATGTTATCCTACAATTTAGAAAACAAAGTTTCTTGACCTACAGCAACTTCAGTATAATTCATGGTAGTTAAATATTTGGAAGGAAAGGAAGCTTGAGAATGAAAAGTTAAATGGTAGGGGGCAACTTTAGGAATCTAACTACAGGTCGTAAAAAAATCTCAATTTTTACACCATCTTTAAGAAGCACTTCTGTGTAACACATTCAATGTTGAAAACAGATCATAAAATGGAGCTTTAAAACCATCTGCCCTTAGTCTTAAAGAGGTTAAACAAGTCCTTTGTTGACACACTATTCATTTGTTTTGAGAACATTTTCTTAGTAAGAAGTATAAAGACATATTATACTTTAGTATGTCTTACTTGAAAGTAGAAAAATATTTTAAGATCTTTTTAAGAACTGTGTGGAAATGGATGCCTAATAACTCATAGGAGTAGAATAAAAGTCATGTCTGTCCAGCCTTAATTCATGGAGCATTAATTTGTGTGACTCTGCATAACAAATGAATGGGATTATAATAACATTGCAAAATACAGTATGTTATTAATATTCTAAATCTATGGAGAAATTTTATCAATAAATATTTAAATTGCCCTTTCACAAGTGCTCTTTTGATCTTAAAAAATTCATTTAGCACTTACTGGATACCGACTACACATTAGATACAGTTAAGTACTTTGGGGCTTATAAATATGTATGTAAAACGTGGCTCTTTTCTCAAAGTGCTTCTATTAATAGATTGGTGGTAATGCCAGAGATGTACATACATAACTGTATTAAGAAATATAAAACCAACAAGTGCCATAAGAAAACCAAGTGCTATGGAAATTCAGAGAAGAAAGAAACTTCTTCCAGAAGGGAGAACGAGGGAAGGCTGCATAGAGGAGGTGGAATTTGAAAGATGTCCTGAAGAGTAACTAGAATCTACATATCTTGTGATTAGGAGAATCAGCTTTCCAGGTAAAGGAGGAGAAAAAAAGGGTCGTTGAGATACAATGACCTTAGTTCAGTTTGATGGGTGCATAAGGCAACTAAAGAGGAACAGGGGAACATGTGGCTGAACAGGTAGGTGTGACAATATGACAACGTGTGTACGTGGGGGGAGGCCCTGAATTTCAGGCTAAAATGTTTAGACCTCGGTGAGAGACTATGTAATGGAAAAGAGTGGAAGGTTTTCAGCAAGGGGATGGGAGAAAAGGGAGAAGGGAGTTGACAGTGTTCAAGAGAGTAATCTGGCAGTAACTTAGACTGATGGGGTGTGTGAGGGGGAGACGAGGGCAAAGGAGCCTTCAGGACGGGAGAGATTACAAGTGCTACTGAGAGGGGGTACTTGAGGGAGGAAGGTACCAGAAGACAAAAGGTGTGAGATAGTATCCGGAGATAAAAAGTAGTAACAATCGCGCCAATGAATGATGGAGTCTGTGAATAAATGGGAGGTTGAAAATGGAGATAGGGAGGGTGGTAGTGGTAGAGAATATAATTTAAATGGTGGTTAGCTTCAATCTTGAAAAAAGTAAGATTAAAGATTCGGGTATCTGTGGCGAGGGGATGAAATGATCCACCATGGCATTTACCTGGGGTAGGGGCAAAGGGAAGACAGAAAGCATCACAGGCTGTGAGACTAGGCAGGGTAAAGGGAAGCTGTCCTAGGAGAGAAGAATTTGAGAATTTAAAAGGAATGTTGGGGGCAGAGAAAAAACATCTTGTGTAAAACATCCTGCATCGGATAGACCCGGGTCACGTAGACACTGCCTCTTCACTTGTCAGCTTTGTAACCTTGGCAGTCACTGACTCAGTTCATCTCAGTTTCCTCATCTGTAAAATGACGACATTGCCCTCTTTATACAATCGTTGAGGTGAATGAGATCTTATACAGCCTCACCTCCATCCACCCCCCACTTCCACGACATATATAAAGTGTTCAATAAATAGTTGTGACATTTTACTTTCAGAGCGTTTTTTCAGCGTTGGAAAGGTTGGCAGGCACCCAGACTGAGAGATGAGATTCTCATCTTAGGCAGCTAAAGCATTAGCCTTGTAGCTACAGATGGTAAGAGGGACTAGTTTCCTGGGTTTCATTGAATAAAAATAGGTGAATGACTCTTCCCCTGCACCATTAAATGGGGTTAAAAAATTGAACACGTTCAGCTATTTTTATTAATGTAGACTTTAATCAGACACCACCACCTGTGAGATGAAGTTTTTTGCAAGGCTGTATTGAAAAACAGTTCCAGATTTAATTAGGTTAAACCCCCAAGTAAAAATAAATTAAATCTAGTTACAATGATAATAATTAAAACAAAACTTGCTATTAAAGATACTAATGCCCTAACCTTTATAAAACACAATTTTACTTCACGAAAACAAAATCAAAATGTTCTAAGAATTATAATAATAGTTTTTTGTTTTTTTTCTTTTCATGCTTCACCACCGAGAGTTGGGAAACTATGCATGTGGGCCAGATCCTGTCCTTGCCTGTTGTTTTAAGAACACAAACATGACCATTTTAAAAGTATTGTCTGTGGCTGCTTTCATGCTACAATACAATGACATGAAAAATGGCAGAGTTGAGTACAGTACAGGCAGTTATAGCAGGGACCATATGGCCTACATTTCTTAAAATATCTACTACCTGGCCCTTTACGGAAACTGTTGGAAGGGGTCTGGTGAGAATCACTGAATGTCACAGACAAGTGGGGGCAGTGTGACAACAAGCATCTTCCCAGTGACCTGGTGTCCAGGCACATATTCGGCACTTGGTGAGTACTTAATCCAATTGTCTGTCTCGTGAATCCTGGCGATTTGCTCTGCCTATTGGGCAAAAAGAGTGGACTCCTTTAAAAGCAGTTTAACCATGTTCAAAGTTGTCAAAGGTAGTGAGGGACTTTTTCGTCTAGATTTGCCTGGAACTGGAAATGCCCTAGCCATATCGTCTTTTCAATATGAAACGAATAATCAAAATAAGTTCTGGATGCTTATGCTTTTAACACAGTCTAATTACTCTCCCTATTACATGGATCATTGGAATTTTCACTTTGTAACACTAGCTGGAGGTCTTTGTGATCTATCAGTTTAGAAACCAGATGATCGGACCCATTTTTCATTTCATTTCTCCTGTGTTTTCTACGTATCAAGCGTAGCACCAGGTGCCAGGAGCCACACTGAGCTGTTTCATCTCATTTTACTTGTCAGGCAACCACTCCTCCCCTCCACATCCCTGACTTTGCCATAAGCAGGGTTGGAAAACCACTGGCCGTAACAGCAAGGGACTCGGCCCAATGCAAAATTTCACTGCACGATTTTTAGAGACAGAGAGATGTGAAGTCACCATCACGCAGGGACAAGTATCTGTAGGGTTATGTGTGTTGGTTCCAATGGCGAGTTCTGATGTCAAAGTCACTGATCCTCTTCAAAGGGGTCTTAGGGGAAGGAAATAGCAACAAGCAGCTCTGGGGGTGAAATAAGACACTTGGGTTTGTGCTTAACTCTCAGACGATGTTTAATGAAGAAGTCAACGACACACACCAGGTGAGTGAGCTCTGGCCGTTAGGTATTTTTCTTCATGTTGCTTTTGGTTCTCAGACATGAAAGTAAACAAAAAGTGCAAATCCTCGGGTATAAGACCCTTCCTGCCATTCCCTTCTGTGAATATATTAGTGATAAATGAGCAACAGAATAAGCATTGTATTAGGGGGAAAAGGAGGATTCTGGGAGAAATGAGACCAGAGGTTCCTTTTGCATCTGTCAGAGTATTTTCTGAACCCTCTAAATCAGACTCTTGCACAGAGAGGGTGCATACAGCTTATATTTTCATGCTCTGTGGATTAATTTCACAACCAGTATGATATATTTTTAGTAACTTACTCTAGAAGTTACGATATTTAACATTTCACAAGCCCCAGAATATTACAAAGTATTTTGACTCCTTTAACATTGTCCAGACACAAGAAGCCAGACTGTATTGTAGCTGCTGACAAAACTATTTGTGTAAAATAAAAATTTCAAGTGATGTAGCAGTCATGAAGATTATAATGAAACACCAATTTCACCTCCTCATGTACCTCTTTGCAAATGTAAGACAAAGCAGAGTTTTATAATCTTTTAATAGTGCAACGACTGTGGTTTTGGTGCATCGCAAAGGTGGAATTCTTTTAAATTATAAAGGATTTTGTGTGCTTGAAATCCTAGGAAAAGAAAAACCAAGTTTAAATATGATGTATTACTTAACGTTTAAAGAAATATAGAAATCTTATGAATACAAAGATACATCCACTATGAGAATCTTGCAGGTACAAACCAGCGTATATTTAATTAAATCTGTTTTATGGGGAATTAAATAATTAAATACCAGGAGACAAATCCATGAAAGTTTGCCTAAAGCGTAAAGAAGTAGGAGTGGGAATTAGAACAGGAGAAGTCCTGTTTGCTGGGGGCATGCTACTGGCATCTAGCAGGTAGAGGTCAGGTGCTCCTAAGCATCCTACAATGTACAGAACAACAAAGAATTATGTGACATTATAAAAAATTTGTTATATAAGCCTTAGAAGAAATTGTCATTTCTTATATAAATTGTTATATAAGAATTAGAAGAACACAGTAGTTTCAATGTTGAGAAACCCTGCTCTAGGGCAGAATTCAAATTGGACACTCTTGCTCTTGGCTGATGAGGGCAACAGAGCGGAAGACAAAGAAAAAGAGCGAAGCTTTTGTTCTTCCGACTCAGCCACAAAGTGTCTCTTCCTGTTTGGTCAGGTGAGATTATTTTACTCCGCACTCAAGGAGTATTTTCTACAAATTATAGGAGCAAATATAGAGTTAACATGTGGCTTGTCTGCTAATTAATGAACAATATGCTTTGGTATTGTAAACCACAAAATAAAGTGATTTCCATGATAGATTCTGGAGTAGACAATTTTTTAAATTTTTGGCGGAAAAAACGTCTATGGAACAGTACATAGGTCTTAAAGGTCAGTGTCCATCAGAGTCACTTAAGTGTTTAAAATACACAGCCCACCCCAAGCTCTACTGAAAGGAAATCTAAGCAAATCCCTGCCACAGAGTACTAAGGAATTCAGGGAAGTAGCGCTCCATTTCTCAAGAAAGGGCTTAGACTTCTAAAAACATCGGGAACCTCCCTTCCCTCACTGTATTGCTGAAAAATAGTCCAGAAAGCTGAATAACCATCCAAAGAGCTACAAAATCTGAGCAATGATGGTATTTACTGCTTCAATGTAGTGCTTACAAATGCAAAAGTACACAAGGGTCCAAGCATCTAAATTATGTTCCCTTAACCATCTGAATTAGATAATTCTTGCATCTTTTCAAGGATTTCTGAAATGTTCCTTTCTGCAAAAGCAGAGGATATTCCATATCCCTAAAATTTCCAAGTGCTTTGAATAACCACAGGAGAGTCCTGGAACCACAGATCTTCTGGAAGTGATCTGCTTGGTCAAGCTGACAAGAATCAAGGTACCTGGGTCCCAGCTTGGCCATTGTAATACTGTGAGAATGTGTGTCCTAATTTCTTCATCTATAAAATGGAGCCGATAATGCCAGATCTAATGATACTAAGGAGGCCGACTAATAATAGAAAACACCATGACAGAAAATAATGCGATGGTAAAGCCCCACTGCTCTACAAATGCTGCCTTCCCAGACAGGGTATGGGAGCTAACATTTATTTAGCTCCTTCTAAAGACCAGCGGTAGACACTAGTACAAGGTATATTAAAAGCGAAATATACTTTAAAAATACTCACATTTTCACTCATTGCAGTGGCTTTAGATGCAGAACTACTCTTCCTGTTTGTGGAACATAAAAGACAGCATTTACTATATTATTGCTTCCAATTCTAAAACATATATCCTCTTTTAGTTAATGTTTTTTAGTTAATGTCC